>NC_091439.1:53843979-55131539 GCF_964237555.1 Oryctolagus cuniculus
CTTCAACTTCCAAAACGTATCTCTGTATGGTATATTGATGGCTGGCAAAAGCCCATTAGAACTGTTCTGTGCACCATCCCAAGAAATAATACCAAATGTGTGTGAATAGTTAATTCAAAGCTATTCTCTTGCAATTCTCCTCTTCTCAAATAAAACATCTAAGTTTTGCATGCCTATCTGTATGCAAGATGTGTATAAAATGCAATTGTCTTGCACATAAATTGGAGCATCTTCAGCAACAGGGAGATTCATATTCAATTCCTTGGAGACATTCCCTCAACACATAGAAATTCCTGTCTTCACCATCCCCAAAATGTCCAGAACAAGTCAAGAAATTCAGTAGAATTAAAAAATACAATGCTAGGAAGAATGAATGGCTGAGAATTTGGAAAAATGTTTCCACAGAGGAGCACTATACTGGAGTACAAGGACTGATAGTGAATTAATACTACAAAGGTTAAATGAACATCTTTAGATGATTTCAGCCATCTTATGAGTGAGCAAAAATATTTGCATTCATATTTCAACAATGTATGATAGGGAAAAATAGCCAAGAAATTAAAATTCTTTGATCTCACCTCCCTCTCCCAATGGTGCTTCTATTTCTGAGTTCTTCTCTTAGAGTTAAAATGCATAGAGATTAATTTACCTGTCTTTTATCTATCTATCTATCTATCTATCTATCTATCATCTATTATGCAAGCCAACTGGTTGCTCTGTTAAGTCAGGAGAATACTCGAGATTTGTTAAGTCAAACAACAATTTAAATATTTTAATTATAAGTACTCAAAATTGCATTTCCATAATCTGAAAGCATTGTGGATTCCCAACATGCCCCTCTGAATCCCTGCATCCCCTTTTAAAGATAAATAAATAGAACTCTTTCATAGCTGAGCATTCTAAATATTTCTAAAGGGTGAAAGAGAAGCACCCAGATGTATAGGTAAGATTTCTCTTTAAATCTGAAGACCAAAATGTATTCTAGTGTCAGAAAGTATTCTGACATTGAAAAGTACAATAAAAGAAAATTTTTCAAGAAAAACAATGAAAAATAAATTAGGTGTTTGGTGGAAGAAGGTGTGAAATGTCTAAGTGCTGACTGCACTTTATAAACATTTATACCATCCTGAGTCTATTCATACTTATGAACTTCCTGAACACGATGTAATTTCACCCATTGTTGCATAAACTGCATTCCTTATACAAATGTTGTACTCTGGGTGTAAGACATGTGTTCTTGACGATTTGGACAATTCCTTTTTGACTGTGTTTTTTAAAAAAAAGCTGAGGTTACATGACAGCCCCAGATGGTTTTTAAGTGAAGAGTAGAAAAAGTAATATAATTGATTTGGTGTTTGTTGAGATGCCCTAAACGTTCAGTTTCAACTTTTACCTAATCCATCGAGTCCACCTTTTTTATTTCTCCTCTTTAAAAAAAAAAAAAAAAAAAAAAAAAAAAAAAAAAAAAAGAGTTTCACCAGGAATTTGGGTCATGTGTCTAGTATGCTAAAAATGCCACAGAAATTTTGCTGGGAAAAAGCTCCTTCAGGAACTTCACTGTTCAATTGCTAAGGCTGTTTGTGTAAATGATGAGTTAGTTTCTAGAAGGCTCTATCAAGATCTTGCATCAGCTCTCTCAATCTCCTCTGAGTAGCCATCAATGAGTTTCTCTGCATGAATATCCCAGGTTGTTCCTAGAAATATGAGATATCTGAATATTGTACTGTTCCTTCTTTACTGTATAACATATACTTCCTTTGTATTTATTTTGCTTTTTTACATTAGATACAATATTCAGTTTAGTACTTAGTATAAGATCCAGTCCAATTTTGATTCCAATTCACCTTTTTTTTTTTTTTTTTTTTTTTGGACAGAGTGGACAGTGAGAGAGAGAGAGAGAGAGAGAAAGGTCTTCCTTTGCCGTTGGTTCACCCTCCAATGGCCGCCGCTGCAGCCGGCGCACCGCGCTGATCCGATGGCAGGAGCCAGGTGCTTCTCCAGGTCTCCCATGGGGTGCAGGGCCCAAGTACTTGGGCCATCCTCCACTGCACTCCCTGGCCACAGCAGAGAGCTGGCCTGGAAGAGGGGCAACCGGGACAGAATCCGGTGCCCCGACTGGGACTAGAACCTGGTGTGCTGGCGCCGCAAGGCGGAAGATTAGCCTAGTGAGCCATGGCGCCAGCTCAATTCACCATTATAAACATTTTACTTACTGGGACAGATGTTTGGTGCCACAGTTAAGATACCACTTGAGATATCTGCATTCCCTACTAAAAGCATCTGAGTTTGAGTCCAAGCAACTTATATTACTGTTCCAGCTTCCTGATAATGTGCACACTGACAGGCAGCAGGTGATAGCTCAGGTAATTGGGCCCATGCCATCCACATGGATGTCTTAGATTGTGCTCTGGACTTCTGACTTCAGCCTGGTTCAGCTCTGATTCTTACAGATATTTGGGGAGTGACTCAGCAGATCAATCTCTGTCTTCCAGATATTACATAACAGATATTACTTTTAAAATATGTTCATTGATATGTAGTATACTTTTGATGGATACATTTCATCAGTTTAAAGCAGTTCCCTTCTGATTCTAGTATGCAAAAAGTTATTATTAAAGGGTTTCTAATTCTTTTCTTATTCTAATATGGTGACTTAAACCGACTGAAGATTTTCTAATAAGTTATCTTTACATCTTTAGAATGCATCTCAATTGGTTATGATACACTGGGTTGTTTATATATTACTTAATTCTATTTACTAACATTACTGTGAATCACAGTTTAGAGTCAGTGATTTCATTGCCTGGAAGATTTTTTTTTAAATGTTATAAAAGGGACTAAAAAACAAATATAATTCAATTATGCACCATCCTTTGTTTGTTATTTCTGTCGAATGATATCTTAACAATAATTTAGATTTATAGCAAGACAAAATTAAAGAAAACCAACGAATTTCTCCAGAAAAGTTTTAGATTTATAAAAAAATTAAGGTAGTACACAGAATTCTAATATGTTCCACACCCAATTTTCTCATTGTTTACATCTTCCACTAGTGTCATGTATTTTTCACAACACATGGTTAGGTTTAATATATTGATATATTTTTATTAACTATAGTTTATATTTTATTCAAATTCCCTTACTTTTAATCTGTTGTCCTTTTTATGTCCTAAATTCTCATTCATAACACTGTAATATATTTAGTCACTATGACTTTTTAGGCTCATCTGGACTGTGGCAATTTCTTACTTTGCTTCTTTTGGATGACTTTGATAGTTCTAAGTACTGGTCAGGAAAATTGTAGAATCTCCCTGAATTCATGCTTCTCTGATCCTTGTCTCATGATGAAACTGGTATTTTGAGTCTTTAGGAAAAGAGTTCAGAGGCAAAGTGCTACTTTCACTATACACTTTATAGAGTAGATTATTAGTAATATCAGCATAATGACAGGCTAGGAGTCTCCAGCAATCATGCCCTCTAGAAATATTTATTTTAACAAGCATCAATGCACAAAAAAAACCTTCACAAGAGATAAAGAATCTAGGTGAGAGACCACAGGACCTGATGCAGCTCAGTAATAGAAAAGATGTGTTTAGGAGAATAGAAAGGACAGTTTTACAATATCTGCTTCACCACTCCTCCAAGCCTATACAGTCTAGGCCATAGAGAAAAACTCTATACATGGGAAAGCCACAGACCCAAACACTTAGCTCTCAACAGAGAATCCCAGTGCCAGGACATGTCCTATAGACTGTTTCTTGGCCATTTCTCATAGTTACAGGCTCAGTGCCAAGCTAATGGCTGTTTTGACTTTAGGTTCCAGTCTCACTCCAACATCAGGCTGTTCGCTGTGACCTAATGCTCCAACCTGGCTCATATGGCACCCATGCTCTAGGCCAGTCCTAAAGATCCAAGCACCAGGACAGAACTCATGGGCTAAATATCCAGTCCCATCTCATTGGCAGACCATTCACTATGTTCTCAAGCTTTAGGCTTATCTGAATAGATCCTTGCCTCAAGCCAATATCTGAGGACCCAGAACAAAGTTCAGAAGTACAGACCCACCTGCCTTTTTTAAGGTTTTAATCCATAGACCTATGTCCTAAGACAGCCCCTATGGACCAGAAGAAGACCCATTTACAAGACTAGTACCCACAAACCCAGATTCCAAGCCAGCTTCAATGGACCCAGACTTACCCCAGATCCAGGGCTGCCCCTGAGGCTCCAGGCTCCCAGTCTGCCCCAGTGCCTATAATCAGACCATTACACGTAAACTCAATAGTCACCTCATCACCAAAGATTCAGTTGTTTTTCCACCTCAGGTCAAGTATGATTGCTGTTGACTCAAGCTCCAAGCCCACCTAAGTAGATTTCAGTACCAGGTCAGTCTTCACAAATTCATGATCCTGGTTGCGCCTGGGGATTCTAATGGACCCAGACACCAAACCAGCCTTCTGATTTCAGTAGCAATTCTACTCATAGACTCTGAAATTGACACCAACCGGAATCTCTGGGTGGAATGACTACTAAAGGGCTTTCCCTGTCAAATTCAATCTGTAAAAACTCAGAGTTGCCTACTTCTTTAAAAACATAAACATCAGTACAAGACCACACAAATCATGAATAATCATAGAACAAAGAATAATCATAGAATCATAGAATCAAAGAACAAAATAAGACATCCTAACTGACCTAAAGTAATGAAAATTACAACTAATGAAAAAATCCAAAATAAACATCTTAATCTCAGTGAATTACAAAATATTACAGATAGAAAACTAATTGTGGTCAAGAAAATGACATGCAAATGAAATTAGAAGTTCAAAAAAGAAAGAAACTACAGAAATGAAATTCAGGAGCTGAAGAACCTAATGACTGAAATGAAGAATTTCATTGAGAGCTTCAACTGTAGACTCCAACTAACAGGAAAGAATTGGTAGCCCCAAATATAGATCACTTGAAATTACCCAGTCATAGGAACTTAAAGAAAAAAGGGAATGGAAAAGAATGAAGAAATACCATAGACCTTTTTTTTTTAACATCATCAAGTGAACAGATGTCCACATTATGGAAGTTCTAGAAGGTGCAGGGAAAGACAAAGGGAAAGAAAGATTATTCAAGAAAATGATGACATTCTCTGTCTGGAGAGGGATATGAATATGCAGATCCACGAATCTCAAAAGAATTCTATGTAAGTTAAACATGAAGAATCTTCACTGAAAAACAGAATAAAATTATAATATCATGGGGTACTGCTACCACAGTTATTTCTCACATTTGATGTTAATTTGGATCACCTATGAGATAGTGTTTTTCAGATCTATACAATGTGAAATTACCACTCCTCACACCATACACACATACACACTGTATACTTTGGAAGGAAATAATAATACGCAGCCTAGACTTAGAAGTGATGAATTGTTACACCTGCTTGAAAGAGGGGGAGTCATATCAATTACTTAAAATTCTGAACACTATGAGAAACGGTGACTTGATCAGCCCTTGCACTGACTGTTGATGAACAACTTAATATGTTATCCCTCTTAGTATTTTTTTGTTTGTTCTACTTAATACTTTTGGTTGAATACTGTAATCAATACACAAGTCTTCGTAAGTGCTGAAACTTAACTGAAAAGTGATCGCTGTTAAATATAAGAGTGGGAATAAGAGAGGGAAGAGATGTGCAATTCGGGACATGCTCAAGCTGACTTACCTCAAACGGTAGAGTTAGAAACATACCAGGGGACTGCAATTCAATCCCATCAAGGTGGCATGTACCAATGCCATCTCACTAGTCCCAGTGATCAAATTCTGTTCACAATTGATCATAATGATAGGACTAAGAATCAAAGGGAGCACATAGACAAGAATAGTGTCTGCAAATACTAGCTGATAGAATCAAAAAGGGAGAGAACCATCCAACATGGGAAGTGAGATACACAGCAGACCCATAGAATGGCAGATGTCCTAAACAACACTCTGGCCTCAGAATCAGCCCTTAAGGCATGTGGATCCAGCTGAAAAGCCCATGAGAGTATTTCAGGTATGGAAAGCCAAGACACTCTGGGGAAAGTAAAAACCTAAATGAAAGATCTCCATGAGTGAGATCCCAGTGGAAAGAACGGGTCATCAAAGAAGGAGGTACCTTTCTCTGAAGGGAGGAGAGAACTTCCACTTTGACCATGGCCTTGTCTAAATATGATCAGAGTCACTGAACTCAGGGAGCTTCCATAGCCTTGGCAGCTCATGACAAGAGCCTAGGGTGATTACTGATGCCATAAGCAAGAGTGTCAATTTGTTAAGTCAACAACAGGAGTCACTGTGCACTTACTCCTCATGTAGGATCTCTGTTCTTAGTGTGCTGTACATTGTGATTTAATGCTATAACTAGTACTCAAACAGCATTTTTCACTTTATGTTTCTGTGTGGGAGCAAACTGTTGAAATCTTTACTTGATGTATGCTAAACTGATCTTCTGTATATAAAGAGAATCAAAATGAATCTTGATGTGAATGGAAGGGGAGAGGGAGTGGGAAAGGGGAGGGTTGCGGGTTGGAGGGACGTTATGGGGGGAAGCCATTGTAATCCATAAGCTGTACTTTGGAAATTTATATTCATTAAATAAAAGTTAAAAAATAAAATAAAATAAAATAAATAAAATAAAATTCTTCTGCATGACATTTCCTTTATATCTTTTATCTATCTGTGCAATGATTTATTCTCATCAAATTCAACTCATCATTTATTATGTAATTTAATTTTTTAATTTGAATATTGGAAGATATTTTAGTTGACTACTGTGTTGAGATTTTGTATCCTGAAAATTGTTTACTGCTATTATTTTTGTTGTTTGAGTTTTTTCCTTTGTGTTTGTTTTGGAACTATTTTACTTTCTGTAGTTCTAAGATGCATCAAGCTTATTATGTCTATTCCATGCTTAGCGCTAAATTCAATTGCTTCTCCAAGAAGCCCTAGACCCTTTCCCAGAGAACGGCATTTTAGAAATACCCGCATATTGGGGCCAGCGCTGTGGTGCTGTAGGTTAATCCTCCTCCTTTGATACCAGCATCCTAAATGGGTGCTATTTCTACTGGCTGCTCCTTCTCCAATCCAGCTTTCTGGTATGGCCTGGGAAAGCAGAAGAGGATGGTCCAAGACCTTGGGCCCCTGCACCCACTAGGGGGACCCAGAAGATGCTCTTGGCTCCCGTCTCCTGGCTTCGGATTGGCGCAGCTCCGACTATTGCAGCCAACTAGGGAGTGAACCAGCAGATGGAAGACCCCTCTGTCTGTCTCTACCTCTCTCTATAACTCTGTTTTTCAAATAAATAAAAAATAAATATTTAAAAAAAGATTTATTTATTTATTTGAAAATCAGAGTTATACATAAATAGACGGAGAGGCAGAGAGAGAGAGAGAGAGAGAGAGAGAGAGGTCTTCCTTCCACTGGTTCACTCCCCAGTTGGCCACAACAACTGGAGTTGCTCTGATCCAAGGCCAGGACCAGGAGCCTTCTCTGGGTCTCCCACCTGGGTGCAGGGGCCCAAGGACTTGGAGGGCCATCTTCTATTGCTTTCCCAGGCCATAGCAGAGAGCTAGATTGGAAGTGGAGCAGTCATATAGCACCCATATAGGATGTCAGCACTGCAGGCGGAGGTTTAACCTGCTATGCCACAGTGCCAGCCCCTTTCTGTGGACTCTTGTGAGATGGTTTCGTGGTGCAGATCTTTTAGCTATAATCCACTGTTACTCTATTCCAGTTTCATTGGTATGAGGATAGGCTTGAAGGAAGAGAGGCTATTTTAACCTTGCATTTAATTCTTAGCTTTTAAAGGGCCCGTGTCATTGGGGCATAACTTTCCCAAGTGTTTCTGACTCTCCCACAAGAGTCTAATTGTGCTCCTTGCTACCTGCTCACTCCCTTGTCTTCTATGTTTACTGCCTATTTCCTTGAAACCCATTCCCCTCTTGACTGGACCCCTGAGCACCTTTAGATCAGGCAGGAAAACTGGAGAAGGCTGAAGTGCAGAGGAGTTACTTCCCCAGTTGGAAGGTTTCAGAATTGCACTTTTGAGAAGCTGTCTTCCCAGCTCTATAAGCTTAATAATGAAGAGGGCTCAGATATGATTCATAATGGTTAATCTCTCCCTCCCCCACAGCTAGGGTGATGGGTGGATTCTTCTAGGATCCTAACTGTGAGAAGATGGAAGGATTCTTGGAGAAAGTCACACAGTCACGATTCAACATTTTCTCAGTAACATACTTGTCCATGTTTGGCCTCTAGACATTTATCACCATTACAGTTTAAGAATTATTATCTCTGTTTTCCACAGCTTCTACTGTAGATAAACATATTTTGATTACTCCTCCTCTCTGTTTGCCTGTTTCACCAGATTTTGGTTGGTGGTTTGCTCTGAAATTTTAGTTTATTATGGTGCACTGGAAAAGTCATTGATTTTTAATTTGTTCAAACTCTCATTGTGAGGATGGGAGTAATGATTTCAAAGATGTTTAAATTTCAGAACTGAAGATGGATTTTTTTCTAAAATATACATAATTTTGTATCTGTGGCGATATACTACAGTTGTTCATTTGCTTCTAAAAAGCTTATTAAATCATTTTTATAATGACTGCTTTAAAATATCTGTGAGATAATTCTCACATATGATTCATCTTTGCGTTGATGTCTGTGGATTGCCTTTTCTCACTCTAGCTATGATTAGCCTAGTTCTGGGTATGATAAATTAGTTCAATTGTATTTTGGACATATGGGGCATCATGTCAAGAGATTCAGGTCTTATTTAAGTCTTCTATTTTAGCAGGCAATCACCTGTTTAATTTTACTACATAGGTCTTGTGGTACTTTGTGGACTTCGGTTTCAATGATAATTTAGCATTTGTAAGTTATTCTGCTTTATCTATGTGATGATCATTTTTGTGTCAGTTTGAAAGGGCTACAGGCTTCCAGATTAAGCCTTGATTCTGGGTGTGCATAGGAGGGAGTTTACAGAAGAGATTAACATTAAAAGCAGTGGACTCAAATTGTCCTCCATTCTGTGGTTGGGCATCACCCAATATACATTGAAGGCCTGACTAGAAAAGCTAAAGTAATAAGAAATATACCCCACCCTGCTCCCTTTTTTTATTATTTGAGCTAAAACATCTTATCTTGTCTTCTCCTGCTCGTGGATTACTAATTCACATCACTGGCTCCCCTCTGGTCCTCAGGCCTACAATCTTGGATAGAATTACACCATGGCTGTCATGGATCTCCAGCTCGCAGGTGCAGAGTGGACAACTTCTCAACTTCCATAACTATAGATCTAATTCTTTTGAAAGGATGGAAATAATACAGACTACAGCCCCTTCTCCCCTGCTAGACATGTCCACAAACTGCTCTGCTACAATTTGCTCCCACTTGAACTTGTCTGCTTAAAAAGATACTTCTACCCACCAGCAGCACAGTGTCATGAAAACTGTTACTACTGAAAAAGCAAAGCAAGTCTCAGAGAAATCCTTACCCCCAGCGAAGATCTAGTCATAAAAAGGCCCCTAGATGCTTATGCAAGTTCCCAGACAACCTCTATACAAAGGTGTAAAAAGGACATTTGTAATTTCAAGGCATTCAAGAGATAATGGAGTAGGCATTACCCTCAGGACAATGAAGTTCTTCTCTTTTCTCTATATGCATAATATTAACAAGAAAGGTCACATCTTATTTTAAAAATTTTGACCCAATAATTCTATTTCTAAAATTATGTATAAAGGATGTGTATCTGATGCATCCTTTATACATAATCGTTGGAACCTTTGCCATGATGTTTTCAATTTTGCTATCTATATTATCATCACATCTTGATAACAATTCTACGATGTCATATATAGATCTGAATTGTTAATGCAGATTGGCATCAGTATTTCATTGTACATTTATAAGAAGACTCATTTCATCTTTCCTATGCAAATAACACATTTAGGTGATTTCTTGTATTTTTGCTATTATAAATATTGCCAAAGGATGTGCAAATACTGTGTATGCAAATATCTGCCAGATAATTGTTAAAATTTCATTTTTTGAATAACAAAAATGTATTGTTGATTATTGAATTATACAAGCAATTGTTAAAATTTGAATTGTCACTCATATTTGTGCAAATTTTACACTTTCTTTTATTAGAGGCATCAAAGCAACAGAAGAACAATGCATAGTTTTAGAAAGGCTCAGCTGTTAACATCATTAAAAAGAGCTTTTTTAAGGCATTCATATGCTAGATGCCATTAAAAATAAGTAAGACACAAAATAAACTGATGTTTTAAAATTAAAGATAAATTTTACAATTATACTTGATTTTTTTGTAACACATTTAAGCAGTTATTTATTTTTCAGCTCCCTACTGTTAAATATTTTCAAATGGAGACACTCTGTATGCGTTGGCTTTCAAAAGCTTCTCTTACCAAACATTTTCCAGTATTCTATCATTCTGAGACTTATATTATTGTCCAATTAGTTTCCATGAAGATAGTTGGATCATCCAGAAAATTTACCTCAGGAAGTTGTAAAACGTAGATTATGTTTCAGTTATTAGGAATTCCAAATTGAAAATTAATCTTTCTCAGACTTTTAAGAAGTTCTTCCTATCATGGAAACAAATTTGAAATCAACCTTTTCTTCATGTCCACCTGCCATCTTTATAAAAGTCAAAACCATATGTGCCTGGTCTTTGAAGTTCAATTTTGCCCTCTAATGATATCCTTCACATAACAGCATTATTCCACCAGCCCGAGCTTCCCATTGCCTGACTGCAGCCAAATGCAGCAGAAGAATGACAAATGCATACACAGATGGGTGATGTCAGAGTAACAAATGACCACAGCCTATGAAGTTACAAACACGAAAAATGTCAACAAATCGCCCAGATAAAATGGCACACAAAATGAGCCAATGGAGACTGAATATTTCTGGTTTGAATTACAAAATCATTTTTTCTTAGATGAAATATTTCTTGGAACAGAGGATCTATTGTTTGTTTTTTTTTCAAATATGTAACTTAGCTTATTAGTAAGTAATTGTGATTAATGTGTATTGACTCGCTTATTTGTACAGTAAATGAAGCTTCACTTTTGTTTCTAAAATATAGACTTCACTGGACTGAACATATGCAAATTCTAATTCACCTATCATGAAGCCTGAACTGTTAATATTATTGCTAAACATGTTATGGTAAGTGCCTTTCTTGGTCTCATTTTCATTCGAAGATATCAAAAGTAGAAAGTTTTAACCTGCTAATATCAACTGAGAGAATGTTTGCTATGTTTAAAAGAGTAGCACGGAGCACAGGGTGGGCTCCAGCCTTTAGGAAAATCCTCAGTCAAATAAAAACGGGACCATTCTGGGGGATAAATGATATAGCTCTTGGATCGTTAAATGCAAAAACCAGATGGAAAAGAAAATCAAAAGGAAAGCAGCTCCATTTTTCAATCACACATCACAAAGGTAAGCACAGAATGCTTTAAAGCTATCAGTTCTGCTGCCTCATTTTCTGCATACCACCGTAATCTTCACATTAGTGAATCATGGAAGCATTTTTATAGATTGAAGTGTGCAATTTTTTCACTGTTCATCATTCACAATGTATTTCACCTATCCTTACACCCCTATTCATATATAAAATATGTTTTCTACCATCTCCATCAAACACTCTTTGGCTCTCAAATTCTTACGCAAAGTCTATGAGAAAAGTCCCTTTTAAGATCTGTAAAACTCTGTTCCACATGCCTCAGGTGGAAAAAGTCCCAGGTGGAAATTGCCGCGTCTACACCCACTCCACGGTGTGCTGCAGCACTCAGATCAGTAGTAGTTCTACCCAAGAGGCTGCACAGGAGAAGTACCTGGAACGATTGTCCCTGTGCTAGCAGCCTCGGTCCGTGAACAGGCTTCTTAATTTCCATGTCCTTGAGGTGGGCTCCAGAGCCGCAGTATCTGACACCTCAATGCTGCCTCGCCCCTGCGTCACACTCACACTAGTCACTCCACTGAACTACTGGCAGCACAGCCACCACGGTGTTCCCCCATGAAGACAGCAGCCATGGCAACATGGCTGTGCACCTGGCATTTAACTGGAGCATTTGGAAGCCCAAGGACAGATGGTTTAGGAAGAGAGTAGGAATTATGGGAAAAGAGGTTCCACACAAAAATTATCAAATATTTCTGAAGTGTCCAGAGAATTATTCTAAAAGGGCATAGACATTCTAAAAAATAGAATCTGATCACTATTTGATATGATTATGTTTACTAGTTTTGAAATGAATTTAAAATGTAAAAATTTCAACATTGTAATTCATCAACAAAATTCAAATTAAAACTACAGAGAGATGTTGCTACACATTCAACAGGATGGCTATAATTCTAAAAAGACTTAAAAATCGAGTGTTCACAAGGGCTTAGAACAACTTTTTTCTCACACACTGCTCATGGGAAGGTGGAATGTTACAACCACTATGGCTACTTGTTGAATAACTTCTGGAAAATTAAATCTACAACTAACACATGACCAGCCACTCAACCCCTAAGTATTTATGTACTCAAGAGATACATGAACATATGACCCTACAAAGACTCATACTTATATCTACAGCAGCTTTAGTCACAGAAGTCGTAAACCGGGAACAACTCAAATGCCATCAACAGGTGAATGGATAAACAAAATGCTCATTCAGTCACAAAATAACATTCAGCAATAAAAAAAAAAAAAAGATTAAATTATTGATACATACATCCACATGGAAGTATTTCCAAAGCAATATTCAGAATGAAGGATTTAGACTGAAACGGTGTAGTCAGTATGATTCCGCTTATAGAAAATGAAGCTGTGCTTACAGTGACAACAGACAGATCAGTAGTTGACACTGGCCTGAAGCAAAGTAAGGAATGTCCCAAAAAGGGCAGAACAAGTCCTTGAGAATGACAAGGTTCAGGGGTGTAAGTAAGCAACTGTCAAAATTCAAGAAAATTTTCACTTAAAATTTGTGAAATCAGTGTACGTATTATTCAGTAAAGTTGTTAGAAAAAAATTCATTCATATATCACAAAAATTCCAACCCTTTGTTTGTAGATTAAGTAAAATAATTTTGTTTACACATAATATAAATTATTATGTTTTCCTATATATAATTGTTTCAATTTTTTATTTTATTATTACAGGAAAAATACTATCTACATGGTTACCAGTAAGAATTCAGAGAGGTAATAAAAACAAGCAAATTCAAAATTACATACAGCCATTTCAAACATAAAGCCTCGGGCCGGTGCTGTGGCGCAGCGGGCTAACACCCTGGCCTGAAGTGCTGGCATCCCATATGGTCACCGGTTCTAGTCCCAGCTGCTCCTCTTCCGATCCAGCTTTCTGCTTTGGCCTGGGAAAGCAGTAGAAGATGGCCCAAGTGCTTGTACCCATGTGGGAGACCTGGAAGAAGTTCCTGGCTCCTGGCTTCGGATCGGCCCAGCTCTGGCCGTTGTGGACATCTGGGGAGTAAACCAGCAGATGGAAGACCTCTCTCTCTCTCTGCCTTTCCTCTCTCTGTAACTCAGACTTTCAAATAAATAAATAAATCTTAAAAAAAAGAAAAAAAAGATGTGAAAGAATCTCAATATTAAAAAAAAAAATAAAGCCTCATGTTAAAAATATCACATATGGGCCAGTGCTGTGGCATAATTGGTTAAGTCACCGCCTGCAACACTGGCATCCCATATGGGTGCTGGTTTGAGTCCTGGCTGCTCCACTTTTGATCTAGCTCTCTGCTAATGTGCCTGGGAAAGCAGGGAAGATGACCTAAGTGCTTGGGACCCTGCACCCCCGTGAGACCCTGAAGAAGCTCCTGGGTCCTGGCTTTGGTCTGGCCCAGCCCTGGACATTGCGGCCATTTGGGGAGTGAACAACTGAATGGCAGACTTCTCTCTCTCTGCCTCTGCATCTCCCTCTTTGTAACTCTACCTTTCAAAATAATTTAATAAAATCTTTCAAAAAATAAAAATATATCATATACATGATTATTATTGTTCCTCATTTAAACTTTGAAAACACTTTACTTAATTACAAGTTCAATATTTGCTATGTCCACTAATACTTTGTGCTTTTATGAAGTTTATATTACATGATAGAAAATAGCAGCCTACTTTTCCAGAAAACCCATTACAAATAGCCTATTCTTTCCCATGTGGATCATAACAGAGTAAAATTGTGAAGCTCCCTGTCCAAGTCTGGTGAATCAATCAGACTCGTTGGATCCTCCCTAACATCTCAGAAACCTGAGGACAGAGTCGTACAAGTGGGGGCCAAAGTGCTCTATGTGTAAACATTTTAAAGTTATATATAAGTCATACTAGCAAACTATGGTCTATACTCATCCTTTGACAAATATGCCTTTAAAGAAAATTAAAACCATGATAAAGCTATGGTGTTTATAGGACTGAAAGTCACAAATATGTCATGGTAACTGCATTATTATTCCACATGTCTGGGACCTCTGCTGATGATCAAATGATGCCAATACCTTATTAAAATATTTGGCTTATAAATATTATGAATTTATTTAATAATATTTATCTTTACTCTATTTAAGTAACATCATTATTTTGTTTTAACCAAGATTGTCATACAGGGTATGTTTTAGAAGCTCTAATATTCTAAAGGAGTAGAATGTATAATAGAATTTAATGTGTATATATATATATATTTATTTAAAATTAAATATACAAAAGTGAGAAGAAATAATTTTTATTTTCAAAAAAGCAGATTTTTAAAACATTCAAAGTGATCCATGAGGTAAAACATAGTAGTATTAAATTTCAAAAATCTTTAATAAATAGATAAAATCTAGAGATTTAGTTTTCAAAATTTTTTTAAAGATTTATTTACTTTAAAGTTGGAGTTACACAGAGAGAGGAGAGGCAGAGAGAGAAAGAGAGAGGTCCTCCATCTGCTGGTTCACTCCCCAGCTCTCCACAACAGCCTGAGATGAGCTGATCCGAAGCTAGAAGCCAGCAAGGTCTCAAATTGGCCCCCATATTGGATGCTGGCACTTTACTCACTACTCCACAGCGCCAGCCCCTAATTTTTTTTAAGATTTTTTTTTATTTATTTGAAAAAGTTACACAGAGAGAAAAGGAGAGGCAGAGCGGGGGGGGGGGGGGGGGGCGGGGTCTTCCATATGCTGGTTCACTCCCCAATTGGCCGCAACAGTAGGAGCTGTGATGAGTCAAAGCTTCTTCCAGTCCTCCCACGTGGGTGCAGAGGCCCAAGAACTTGGGCCATCTTGTACTGCTTTCCCAGGCCACAGTAGAAAGCTGATTCGGAAGTGGAGCAGCCGGGACTTGAACTGGCGCCCATATGGGATACCAGCACTGCAGGTGGTGGATTTACCTGCTACTCCACAGCGCTGGCCTCTAAATGTTTTTTGAGAAGTAGGAAAGAAAGACAGACTTTTAGACAAACAGAGAGACAGAGAGCTTCCATCTGCTGTTTCACTCTCAAAATGCCCACAACAGCTGGGGCTGTGTGGAGCCAAAACTGGGATTTGGGAAAGCAATCTAGATTCCTCACATGGGTAACTGTGAGAGTAACATTGGAGTAACATGGGTAACATTGGAGCCATCACTGCTGCCTTGCAGAGTCTGGAAGCTAGATTCAGGAGCCAGAGCTGAGAACCAGACCCAGGTACTCCATCATGGAAGGGGCCTTTTAGCCATTAGACGAGATGCTCCTTTAACAGTTCAACATTTAGTGCTGTATAAAATCCCACTGTCTGGATCTACCACAGTTTATTTCACCATTCACCTACTGATGGATATTGTGAGTGCTTACTACTTTTGGCAATGATGAATAAACTTCTATAAACATCCATGTGCAGGTGTTTGCGTGGACAGAGGTTTAAGCTATTTGGATAAAAACCAAAAATGTGATTGTTGGATCATATGGTCCGAGTAGTTTTAGTTCTGTAAAAAGCCACCAAATATTTTCCACAGTGGCCATAGTATTTTATATTCTCATCAACAATGAGTAGCAGTTGCTCTACATCCGTGGTAGCGTTGGGTGTGGTCAGTGCTATGGATTGGATGATTCTCATAGGTATATGGCTTTATATCAGTGTTTGGATTTTTAATCCCCTAATGAAACATGATGTTGAGCATTTTTTCATATGCTTTTGTGTCATCTGTATATTTTCTTTGGTAAGATAGTTTTTGCTGATTTTTAAGTATTTTGTGTAGGTGTGTTGTCCATTTTCTAATCAAGTTTTTTTTATTTTTTATTCTTTAGTTTTGGAAGCTTTTCATAAAGTGTGGGTAACAGTTTTTGTCAGACATGTCAGTGGCAAATATTTTATCCAGTCTGGAATTTGTCTTCTCATTCTCTTGTGTCTTCTACAGGGCAGAAAATTTTAATTTTAATGAAGCCCAGTTTATCTATTTTATTTGTTGACAGTGCTTATGTTGTTGTGTCATAAAAATACTATAATACTCAATATTATTTAGGTTTTCTCTGTTATTTTTGATGAGTTTTATGGTTTTGCATTTTATTGTTTATTTCTATCATTTATTTTAAGTTAATTTTTTCTAAATATGTGATTATTGTGTCTAGATTCATTGTTTCTTTTTGCAGAGATTTTGCTGTGGATCTATTTTTGGGTTCTCTATTCTGTTTCATTTTTATTTGTCTATTTTCTCACCAACAATACACTGACTTAATTATTGTAGTTTTGTGGTAAAATTTGAAGTCAGGTAGTTTTATTTCTCTAGCTTTCTTCTTTGAATCTTTGGGATTGTATTGGTTATTCTGAGTCACTTGCTTCTCCATGTAAATTTTAGAATCATTTTGTCAATATATGCAAAATAAATTGCTGATATTTTGACTGGAACCGTATTGAATCTATGGATCAGATTGGAAGAGCTGACAGCTTGACATTCCATGAACATAGAATATATGTCTCCATTTATTCATTTCTTTGATTTCTTTCATCAGAGTTGTGTATATGAAGCAGGCAATTAGTCTACCAGTTAAGATGTCTACATCCCACATCAGAGTACCTGGGTTAGATTAGTTAATTGTGGCTCCTGCCTCAGCATCCTGAAAACACAGATCCTGGGAGGCAGCAGTGATGGCTCAAAAAACTGTGTTCCTGCAACCCACATGAGAGATTTGGATTGCATTCCCAGTTCTCAGTTTCACCCTTGACCTTGGCATTTGGGACGTGAGTTCAGTGGATGGAAGCGCTATTTCTCTATCTTCTCTCTCTCTTGCTCTCCTCTTTACTTCTCAATAAATTTAAAAAAATTAAATTTTGTAGTTTTCATTACATGTGAGGGTACTTTTAAAAGTCTGTGAAAATGGAATTCAAATTAAGCTTGTTTTAGTGAAAACCATTTCTGAAATCTATGCATGTGAGGAGCCTTTTAAAAGTTCATGAAAAATGCATACTAAGAAAAACACATGTATGTATTTCAAGCACTTTCTTCTCCAAGAAAAGCTGTTTTTATGAACTTTTTGATGTTCCCTCATAAATCTTGAACATATTTTGCTAAATTGATATTTAAATATTTCATTATGAGGGATAACAGTATAAATAGCAATGTACTTTCAATTTCTAATTTCAGTCATATAGGCAAATGGTTTACTTTTGTACATTAACTTCATCTACAACTTTACTACAATCACTTATTAGGCCTCTCTGTTGATTTTTTTTAGATTTTCTGTAGAAACAGTTTTTATCTTTACTCCTCTGTAGGTAAAGAAGTTTTTCCCTCTGGCATCTTGAGAGATTTTTTTTCCCCCCTGGATCTTCATTTTCCATGTTTTAATCTAGTATGCCTAGGCGTAGTTACTTGGCATTTATACTGTCCGTTGTTCTGTAGGCTTGTGGATCTCTGGTTTTGTATCTGAGATTAATTTGCAGAAATTATTAGTCATTTTCTTCAATTGTTTCTTCCCTTTCTTTCTTTTTGTTACTAGTGTTCATGTTACGAGTTTGTTGTACTTTTTGTTATTATTGTGTAATTCCTAGATATTCTGCTCCATTTTCCCAGTCTTTGTTCTTTACTTTTCAGTTCAGGAAATTTCTAATTGACTTTTCCTTAAGATCACAGATTTTTCCTCAGCTGTGTCTAATCTACTAAAAGCATCCTTCATTACTGTTGCAGCGTTTATGACCTCTGGTATTTCTGTTATTTTTTTAGAATGTCTACCTCTTTGCTTACATTTCTCATCTGTTTTTGCATGCTATCTACTTTTTCCATAAAAGTTCTTATTTTATTAATGATAATTGGTTCAAGTGCCCGGTCATCTGATAATTTCAACATTCATGCTGCATAACTCTGTTTCCAATGTTTTCTCAGTTTCTTCAAACTGTGCTGTGGCATTTTACAATGTGTTTTCCTTTTGCCACATGATGACCTGGGCAGATTTAACTCTAGTAAACAGACCGTTAGTGATAGGGTGGTAAGATAGATGTGGGGGAGATTCCTATAAATAGGTGGGAGTCTTCCTCTGTGCTTCTGGATGGTGAATTTCCTAAGTACCCCCACCCCCTTCGAGCAGGACACAAGTACAAGAGGGCGGTGTTATTTCTCTTTCCCTGTGCCGAAGGCTTGAGACTGATGGAGTTGATTATTTCCCTTCCCCCTTGAGGGAGTCTAGGGCAGACTAGAGTTAGATTATTTCCCCTTCTTCCAAGTCAAGGGTGTTTTTCAACATGTTAGGCTCTGACAAAATAGTTTGTCTTGAGAACAAATCTTTTAAAGAAGAACTGAATACCTGACATACTTTAAAACGGCTACTTCTCCTTGGTTTTTAGCTGTTATTTGCTGTGAGAACTTAGTAGAGTGTTGGCTCCAGAAGATCTCCCGTGACTGGGTCCTCAGAGTTTTTAAATCTCAGACTTGTCCATTCTGACAATTTGTCAATTATAGTTCAGACTTTCCTACCCTAGCACTGGACCCTGCATTGGTGTCTGCCTTGGGTTGTGCTATTCTGCATCCAGCATGTCTGTCTCTCCAATCTGAGCTGCAGCGATTTGCCCTGTGAGCTCGCTTCATTCTTATATGTAAGAAGAGTTGATGATATTTCAGTTTGTTCTGCTTTTCACTTGATCTTAGGAAAAAGTGATGACTTCCAAGATTCTTCCACGACAGACCATAACTGAAAGTCAACAATGTAAGTTAACTTTTACCAATTAAAAACTAACTGCAAATTTTATGTTTAGAAAAATCAGTATGTGGTTCTAGCTCTTCTATACACTCTGAAAAAGCTGACATTTTCTAACTCCAGCCAAAAGTTTATGTGTGTGATAAAATGTTTAATGTCTGTTTTCAACAGAATGGGCACCCCACGTATCCCTAGATCAATAAAATATCCATATTTTTACAAGTTTGAAAAAATGACTGATAAAGAACTAAACTTTAGGAAGTGTATATAAGGTCCAAATTGGTTTGATCATAATTTTTATAAGTAATTGAGCTCTCAGCATAAGAAGAAGAGGAAGATGTTCATGACATAGTATAAACATAGAGAAAGCAAGACCTTCCATCCACTCGTTCACTCCCCAAATGGCTGCAACAGCCAGGGCAGGGCCAAGCTGAAGCCAGGAGCCTGAAATTCCATGGGGTCTCCCACATGGGTTGCAGGGGCCCAGATACATGAGCCATCTTCCACCGCTTTCCCAGGTGCACTAGCAGGGAGCTAAACTGGAAGTGGCCTAGCAGGGACTCAAACCAGTACTCATATAGAAGCCACTGTTTCAGGTGGCAGCTTCATCTGTTGCACCACCATGCTGGCCACCTAGGAATTTAGATTTTCAATCTATGTTATATTTTATTTTTAAATGGCTTTTTTTACTATTTGAGGGAAGAGTGGTTATAAATAGTTTTATTTAGTTAAAAGGTTTTCATTAGTATTCTGAAATATCTTAGAACACTTCAGTGGCTTAACTCCAACAGAAAGTGTTCCCTGTATCAGTGAGACAGTTTGGCGATCCAACTTAATTTCCAGCTGAGGGCCTGCAACACCTGCTTCTACATAGCTGCTTTCTGTGACACTTCAATTTCATGAGTCTTCTTTTCTACTAAACTGTATTCCAGTTACAGATTACAGTTCGTTTTTAGTTTTAGAGTCTTTGATTCTAAGTTGGAACGAAAGCAACATGCTTCAAGAATTGAAGTTTGACTCAGGATTTTATATTTGTAAGGAATTTTGGTTACATTTGCATAAAAAACTCATAGGTCTTGACATATTTTAAGTCTAGAGTTTATAAACAATCTTCAAAATGACATGAAACTTCTTCATGCTTTTGATATCTAACAGAAACACCAGTGTTGATAACAATGAATTTTGCAAGGAAAAAAAATATCCAAAAATATTTAAACAAGTGTACTACCAACATATTCTCCTAAATATCTCATTATTGGCTTGGGATCAACATATTTAAACCTAAAGTTGTCATCTTCCACACCTTATGGTAAATTCTCCTCTGAAAATTAAATATTACAGTTACAGTCGCTGGAAGCTGAAGAATTGAAAGTAGTTTTCTTCAATTCACAATACCAAAAACTAACAAGATTTCACAATGACCTGGCATGTTCCTTCCTGTTCAGGCTGTTTCCCTTCTTGCCCTTTCCTGCTACATTTCTGACCAAGAGGATCTGACCAATCACACAAGATGCTATACTACAGCACATCTCATCCTTCATTCCTCTCTGGAACTAATAATCTGGGCAACTTTAGAAATTATGATTCTTGTTTCTTAAAGATTTATTTCCTTATTTATTTGGAAAGCAAGGTGACTGAGAGGGAGACATAGATGTTCCATCTGCTGGTTCACTCCCCAAATGGCCTCAATGGTTGAGCTTTTCCAGGCCACAGTCAGGAGTCTGGAACTCCATCCGGGTCTGCCAAAAGGGTCCCAATCACTTGGACCATCTTCTGCTGCTTACCCAGGTTCATTAGCAGGAAGCTGGATGGAAAGTAGAGCTGCAGGGATTTGAACTGGCAGTCATATGTGATGCCAGCACTGCAGACAGTGGCTTAACCTGCTATGCCACAATCCTGATCCCAAGAAATCGTGATTCTTAGTCTCACCAATGGAGATTCTTTCTTAAAAGGTCTAAAAGAGTGTGACTTGTACATCAAACTTTTTAAAACTCAAATAATTCCAATGAGTTGAAATTTGCCTTTACTCTGTCTTATCTCCACATAATTCTCAAAAAATTTTCTTGTTTGAAAGAATTTCAATGTTCACTTTCTAAATGTTGTCATTCCTTAAAATTGCATTTATATTAGCACTTTGTGACGACTGACTGAACACCAAAAAGGAAACCTCCTGAAGTGAAATGGACACTATGAGAAATGGTGACTTGATCAGCATAGCACTGACTGTTAATGAACAACTTAATACATTATCCCTCTTATTATTTTTTGTCTGTTCTACTTAATATGACAGGTTTAATTCTGTAATTATCACACAGTTATTCTTAAGTGTTGAGAATTAACTGAAATGTGATCCCTGTTAAACATAAGAGTGGGAATAAGAGAGGGAAGAGATGTGCAATTCGGGACATGCTCAAGCTGACTTGCCCCAATTGGTAGAGTTAGAAACATACCAGGGGATTCCAATTCAATCCCATCAAGGTGGCATGTACCAATGCCATCTCACTATTCCAAGTGATCAATTTCAGTTCACAATTGATCATAATGAAAGGACTAAGAGTCAAAGGGAGCACATAAACAAGTCTAGTACCTGCTAACACTAACCGATAGAATAAATAAAGGGGAGAGTGATCCAACATGGGAAGTGAGATACACAGCAGACTCATAGAATGGCAGATGTCCTAAATAGCACTCTGGCCTCAGAATCAGCCCTAAAGGCATTCCAATCTGGCTGAAAAGCCCATGAGAGTATTTCAGGCATGGAAAGCCAAGACACTCTGGCAAAAAGATCTCTGTGAGTGAGATCCCAGTGGAAAGAACAGGTCTTCAAAGAAGGAGGTACCTTTCTCTGAAGGGAGGAGAGAACCTCCACTTTGACTATGACCGTGTCTAAACAAGATAAGAATCGGAGAACTCAAGGGGCTTCCATAGCCTTGGAAACTCATGACTGGTGCATAGGGTGATTACTGATGCCATAAACAGGAGTGTCAATTTGTAAAGTCAACAACAGGAGTCACGGTGCACTTACTCCTCATGTAGGATCTCTGTCCTTAATGTGCTGTACATTGAGGCTTAATGCTATAACGTGTACTCAAACAGTATATTTCACTTTGTGTTTCTATGTGGGTGCAAACGGTTGAAATCTTTACTTGATGTATACTAAACTGATCTTCTGTAAAAAAAAAAAAAAAAAAAGAAGAAATTATTAATTCCCAACTTGACTCTCACTGGGATTAAACATGACAATAGGTCTGATCTGATTTCATCATCATTTTAA
The DNA here is from genome assembly GCF_964237555.1 of Oryctolagus cuniculus. Classification (NCBI taxonomy): domain Eukaryota; kingdom Metazoa; phylum Chordata; class Mammalia; order Lagomorpha; family Leporidae; genus Oryctolagus; species Oryctolagus cuniculus. The sequence continues at coordinate 53,866,449 of NC_091439.1, forward strand.
AAAAAATCATCTATTATTTTTCACTTTATGTTCCTGTGTGGGAGCAAACTGTTGAAATCCTTACTTAATGTATACTAAGCTGATCTTCTGTATATTAAGATAATCGAAAATGAATCTTGATGTGAATGGAAGGGGAGAGGGAGTGGGAAAGGGGAGGGTTGTGGGTGGGAGGGACGGTATGCGGGGGAAGCCATTGTAATCCTTAAGTCGTACTTTTGAAATTTATATTCATTAAATAAAAGATAAAACAATTAGCACTTTGGGTAGCACCCACATTAAAAATCGTCTCGTTAATATTAACATGCCTTGGGCTGGCACTATGGCTCACTTGGTTAATCCTCTGCCTGCGGTGCTGGCACATGGGCGCCAGATTCTAGTCCCGGTTGCTCCTCTTCCAGTCCAGCTCTCTGCTGTGGCCCAGGAGGACATAGGAGGATGGCCCAAGTGCTTGGGCGCCTGCACCTGCATGGGAAACCAGGAAGAAGCACCTGTCTTCTGCCTTTGGATCAGCTCAGCTTGGGCCTTCAGTGGATGGAAGACCGCTTTCTTTGTGTTTCTCTCTCTGTAACTCTTCCAAATAGATAAGATAAATCTTTTTTTTTTGTGGTAAATCATTTCACTTCTTTTATTCAAAGGGGTATTAGCATTTCTGTTTCAAATCCAGTTTTCAAAATTTGTAATATTATAAATATATCATTTTTAAGATAGTGACAATATCCAATTAGAGATAAATATAATTGCTATTATTAAAAAATAATCATTAAGGAAACAATTTGGATTCAGTCTTTTTATACCTCCTAATTTACAACTACAAAGTTTTTTATAAATTTAATAATGACAAAATATAACGAAGTTATTCTATAAATTGCTTAAGTTTATATACAATTTAAATATCACATATTAATTATCCTGATTACATGAAAATGTTTATTGCTATGCTAATGTAGATAGTCAATTATATTAAATAGTTCTGAATATTGTTCTATATGAGTTACTTATAGTACATTATCATGGAAACAGAGTCAATGGTTAAAGTAGTAAAGTTGTATCACGTGGATATGGAGTAAGGTCTCTGCTATGTAACAATCATCCTCTTTACACCATGGAGAAGGAATCAGAATTTTTTTTTTCTGGAACATGAAGTTTATAGTTTTTTTTTTAACTTTTATTTAATGAATATAAATTTCCAAAGTACAGAATATTGATTACAATGACTTCCCCCCGATAACGTCCCTCCAACCCGCAACCCTCCCCTTATCCACTCTCTCTCCCCTTCCATTCATGTCAAGATTCATTTTCGATTCTCTTTATATACAGAAGATCAGTTTAGCATACATTAAGTAAAGATTTCAACAGTTTGCTACCACACAGAAACATAAAGTGAAAAATACTGTTTAAAAAATGGGGCCATTGCTGTGGCTCAGTAGGTTAATTCTCCGCCTGTGGCACCTGATCTCATATGGGCTGCGGTTCCAGTCCTGGCTGCCCCTTGTCCAGTCCAGCTCTCTGCTATCGACTGGGAAAGCAGTGGAAGATGGCTGAAGTCCTTGGGTTCCTGCATCCTCAGGAGAGACCAGGAAGATGCACCTGGCTCCTGGCTTCAGATCAGCACAGCTCCAGCCATTGTGGTCATTTGTGGGAGTGAGCCAACGGATGGAAGATTTTTCTCTCTGTCTCTCCCTCTCACTGCCTGTAAATCTGCCTCTCAAATAAATAAATAAATAAATTTTTAACAAATATTAATGAATAAATAAATAAATGCCATGGATAGCACTACAATAAACTTTAAAAAAAGTGACATCGAATGATTAGCCTGATCAGTTACCTGTATTATGTGATGATGTTAGCTGCTTAAACAAATAAATGCCAAAATCTCAATGGCTGACCCCAGTGGAACAGCATCCTCATGCATGTGAACTCCCAACTGGACACTGCCTATCAGTGGGAGACTTTTCTCTAAGTAGCAATTCAGGTATTTATCTTCCTCTTATGGCTCTGTCATTTTTGGCATTTATTTCCTAAGATCATACTGAGAGTTACCTCCATTCCAAACAGCTACAAGTGAAAGGATCTAGAGTATCACATATCGGGAGCTGTTATGAGCTAGACATTTGAAGTTCATCATATATGCATTAGCTAGAATTTAGAACCTAGAGACACCAAACTGCGAGAGTTTGAGCAATGAACAGCAAGCCAGCTCTGTCAGTGTTGTCATTAACATGTGTGGATGCAATAAGAGCATGGTTTACTAGGGAGACAAATTTTTCATTGACATTACAGGCTTGTTTTACAGAACTGGGTTTTTGATTACTGAAATATCTTACTCTTCCCCAGTCACAGATTGTTCCAGAACCAAATGCTCCCTGCAGTTGTGTTGCTGCTGTTATTGCCCTGTGACAATAACCACAATATTCTAGATTCCAAATTTGAATATTATTAGAAATATTGCATTTTTGTCATTCTTTAGTGTCACCAGCATCTTTACCAGTCAAATGCTTATTAAGTGCCTATGTCTTGACTTCATTTTAGGCTATGAAATTCCAAGAATCTTAATGTCTCTCCATGGGCTTCACCAGGTAGCCATTGTCTGTGTTCAGTTAAGTTGCATTTGAGTCTAATGTTGCTGGGCTTTAAAATCCAAACTCAATTTAATTCCTCCTCTAAAGAACTGGGGACTCCACCCTCTTGTGATAACTTCTGAAGTTCTATAGTCATGCTTCCTGAGTCCCCTTCAAAGACTTGGAAGTAAAAAAAAAAATACTGAAAACTCTCTGCCTATTTTGGCTAAGATACTCATGGTTTTTGAAGGTTTTTCTGTATCAGAGTATGTTTTTTACTAAGTTTTCAGTTGGTATTTAAAGGATCAGCAGTTTAACGTGCAATTATTAATGTATTCTTTTTTGTGACTGGATCATCCTTCTCTGGTTGGCAAGTAAAATATTAGGATTTGAAAGCATTTTTTTAGCTTTGAATTATCTGTACAGATTCAGTAGTAGGACAACTTGGAGAGCATGTGTCTCTTAATCCAATCAGCTGCAGCCCTTATAAATTGTGGCAAGATCAAAGTGGCTCACTTGGCTACATCTTTGTAGAACACAATAACCACAGCTGATCTGTTGGATCAAAAGAATATTTCCACCACAGTTCTGTATTTCTTCATGTAGAAATAGCTTCCGTTATGATTAGAGGCTTAGTGCCATCTTAGTTATTAACCTTGAATGTTTAAAAATTAAAGCTAGACTCCAAAACTTCATCACACTAAAATATATAAGAAAGAAATTATTTTATATTGTAAGCATAACATTTCCAAATTTTATAGTAATGGCCCGGTTTGTTCCTACTGAAGATGTAACATTCACAAGTTGATATTTATTTAAAAATCTACATTACACTTATTAGCTTTAATTGAGTATTATCTGTATATTCACATACCTAACACTGTTCTCACAATCACTAAGCCAAAGGCATTTTTTAAGTACAAAAAAATGCCCTTTGAAAAATTTTAATTATGCATTATTTGTTTCAAGATTCAATAAAAACCTAAGATATTGTGATGTTCCTAAATATTTCCAGATTTCATGAAAATCCAATACTTAAGAGACAGCCGAAGACAAGCAAAATGCTCAGCACTGAAATTTAAGCAGAGATTTTTTTTTTTACTTGCAGTTGTGCCTCTCATAGAGTTGTCTAAAACAGAACAGAAAGTCTTTGGTAACTATCTAGGGTCGGCTATGTCATAGAGCTCTTTCACCTATCTTCATCCCTTACTAAGTTCACCCTTCAGTTGAATGAGTGTTAATATCACTTTGACACTTTCAGGAAAGCAGAAGGCTTTTCTCAGCTAACTTACCTACCAATTAACAACCTAGTTTTATATTAAACAGTAAAAATCTATCAGTTGCCTCCTCTCTTAAACATTAATGTCTTAGATGACTTCACAAAATTCCCATTGTAAAAACAATGTGTATGCATGGGAAATTTGAAATAGAAAGGAAAAGAAAACAAAGAGAGAAGAAAAAGAAAATTTACCCATGTAAATTCTTCCTATTTGGGTATATTGCATTTTAATCTTTTCCTATGCTCAGATTTTTGTTTTTGAATTGCAGCATGAATTTTAAATACAGATTTTTGTCTTTGAGCAAATAAAATTAAATGTGCTGACTTTTTCTTTACAATTTATAAGCACAAAATTGCCTTTAAATTTTGTAACATTCATATTATATCCTTTATTTATGAATATCTTTTCTCACTCTCTACATTTCTTCCAAAAGATACTCATTATAAGAGAGGGAGAAATTCACATTTCTTTTAGAAACTTAAATGTATTTATGGCTTGACATTGTAGTGCAGTGAGTTCGGCTGCTGCCAGCAGTGCCAGCATTCCATCTCCCTGCTAGTACTCCTGGGAAGACCATGGAAGATGATCCAATTCTGGGGCCCCTGCCACCCATGTGGGAGACCCAGATTCAGTCCCAGGCTCCTGGCTTCATTCTGGCCCTGCCTATACCTTTGTGGCCATATGGGGAGTAAAGCAGCAGGAAGAAAATCAATCTCTCTCTCCCTATCTCTAACCCTTCCTCTCTCTTTGTAACTCCATTTTCAGCTGGACAAATGCATCATGTGTATAAATATATATTTATCTATAAAGCATATATATAATTATATTATATTGTATTATTCATGAGTTGGATCCACATGAGTAGTAGTCAATGAGTTGTGAACAGAAATGACGTCATATTAGGAAATTGATTCTGAGCCATTATGTGGGAACTTATGTGGGAACAGAATTTCCATCCCCTACCATTGGAACCAGCTGAATTTCTGATACTGCTGCTCCGCCAGCTTAAACCCAAGCTGAAGACACTTGAAGAAAAGCCCAAAATTAATGCACAATGGACTTGTTGCATGAGTGAGAAGCAAAATTTTCCTTTTATAATTCAGAAAGGATTGTAGTGTGGTTATAGCAGCATATACTCTAACTTAATTTATTTCACATCTGTCTTTCTAAAGTACATTATACCAATTCTGCATTATTCATGTTTGACCCTTTTCTTTTCTCAATAATTATCTAAATTAAACTAAAAAGGAGCTATTCATGATTTTAAATGGTAACAAAAGCACAGTAAAAGTTGGAGTGAAGATTACTGTTAGGGTTTATAATTAAATGTTATGGAGTCCCCATATTTAGAAAGAAATATAAGTGAGGCATGGTGATTTATGAATACTTAAAATCATGTGTAGAGAAAAGATAGATTAGTTGGATAGATGGATAGACATACACACAGAACTTTCCAATCAATTTATGAGAAAATCATCCTGCCTGTAACTGTGTGATAGTACCCACAAATCAGCATGTCAGCATCATTCTTGCAGCCCACCGCTAAGCAATTCCCTGAGACAAACGCTGTGCCAATCAGTAGGAGCAGTCCATTTGTCAGGTGACCTCCTGGAAACGGACCTGTTTATGGTCCCTCCACAACTGGAAGCAGGCATCTTGGAGGTGCCCTGAGCATCTGGTCTGAGGGACAAAGGAGTGTTTGGGGTTGAAAAGTGACACCAAGGTAAGAAACAAAAGACAAGAACAAGGCCCACTTGGGTCCTTGTCTGGGCTTGGAGCTCTATACTTTGCACCCACCCTCCCACCCCTACACCCCACCCACCAGACAGCTCTGCCAGTTCTAGACAATTCCAGTCACCAGAGGGGGCATAGAATAATTCAGAGAAGGTACTCCTATCACTCTGGTGGGTTCATAAAAGTGATACGATAAGTCCTTGCCCTTGAAAAGTTAGTTGTCTAGCAGGAGAAACACACTTGAAAATTATATAAAGACACAAGTGTACTTTTAGAGATAAACTGCTTCGTCACACAGAGTCAAAATCTACAACCTGACCAAGTTCCTGCATAAGTACATCGGCAGCTACATCTCTCTGTCCTCCCCCTTGTATTGATTTTTCTCAAGGTTCTTCCTGAGGATACAAAGCTAGAAGTGAAAAAAAGCAATATTTCTACCAATGCCCAATTCAATAGCAGTGACTGAAACAATGACTCTAAGACTCCATTGTGCATAAGAATTATCTCCAGAATGTTTGGTAGTGAGGCCCAGGCAATTCTTTCTGTAAAGCACGCTAGATGATTTCCAATGGACCATAGCTTGTAAGTAGAACTACGGCTAAACTCAAAAACACTCTCATCAATTTTGACATAAAGAATTACATCAAGTCAGAGACATGACATGGAATTCTAGGGGTGCTGAATATAAAAATTTAATGATGTGTTTAACTTATATTGTTGGCCTTTCTGTGAATGAGAGAGATGACAAGCCACAGTTTTAGTTGTAAGGAATTATTATTCCAGAAATTATTCTAAGAGCTTTTTGTGTACTAATTCATATAGGTATAGTTAGATTTGGGTGTAGATATGTATGCATGAATGCCATTATTATCACTCATAATACATAAATAAACTAGGGAAGAGGGGATGGATAATTTATCCAAAGCAACAAAGCCTTTCAAGTGGAGAATCTAAGATTTCAAACCAGATATTGCTACTCTTGAGTTTATGTTCAGATTCACTGCATTGTACTGTTATTGAGCACATGAACAGAAGTTCTGGCTACTAGCAGCAACATTTCAAATGATTCTTTGCATATTTTAGAACACACACCAGTAAACATCAAGGTGGAAAAGTTATAATATAGAATATAGCCATATATTTTACACACCAGCCATATTAAAGTAGTACTTTGGGTTACATGTAAAATAAGCTGAAGACCTTTAATAAACCAGTGCCCAGCTCCACCACAGATAAAATCAGAAGTCAGGATGTCTAAGTAAGCCTAACTTAAATGCTTTCTATTTAAAAGTTTCTCAGATGTAGGTAGGTATTATGGTGCAGCAGGTTATGGCACCACTTGGGGCACCCACATCCTATGTCAGAGTGCCTGCGATTAAATCCTGCCTCTCCACTTCTATTCTAACTTCCTGCTATTGTGCCTGGGAGGCAGCAGATGATGGCACAAGTACTTATGCCCTTACCACCCTTGTGGAAGGGTGTTCTTGGATCCTGGCTTCAGTATGGCCCCAAGTCTGACTATTGCAGGCATTTGGAAGGTGAAAAGGTAGATGGAATATCTCTCTTTCTTTCTCTTTCTCTCTCCCTCATTCCCTTCCTTCCTCCTTCCCTTCCTCTCTCTTTTAAATAAATGAAAAATAAATGAATAAACATTTTAAATGTCTCCCTGATGACCTTAACATGATATGATTGTACACATTATTTTATTCCTTAAAATTAATTTTATTTACTTAAAATTTAAGACATTTTTTGTCTTTGCAGATAGTCCACTTTTGCTTTGCTTTAAGAGAATGGAAGCAACTTTAATAAATATTCTACATATGGTTTGTGGAATGTTGGGCCTTGAACAATTTATATGCTTAATGAACAATATAGACACAATTATAACTTTATTCAAAGTTTTATCTCTTTTTTAAAAAGGTATACGGAGAAAATAACATGACAAGTCAATTGTTTAAAATGACAATTAATTAGTGTAATGACTATTAAGTCATTCAGAAGTCATTCTTTCCTAATTGACTAATTTTGGACAACTAGACTATATTCAAGGATAACTATGATTATTTTAGAGCACGCTAAGGCCTACTGGATGAAATGCCAGATTTCTCTACATTCCCTCTTGGATCCAATCCATCTGAGTAGACAGGGTCCTTCATCTATACCTGACACTTTTAAAGCTTTCTATGAAACATCTGTTTTCCATTTTTTAAATGTCAGCTTGTCCATCTTGAATGGGCATTGGGTAGGGTAGACAAATCCTGCTTTGTCTAAAGAGCCCATCTTGATTGTTATGCCAAAACCATATTTGCTCCATTAATCAGATTCCTTAACAACTCATCAGCAAAGGCAGTGGGCAGTGGGTAATACTGTGGTGCAACTTCTATATTAACCACTCCAGAGAGCACTGGGTAGTGGGTAATAAAACGTGCTTTTCCTCCAAAGTTGTATTTTCCTACTATATCTTGTTCTTTACTCAGCCAAAAGTTAACTATTATGGTCACAAAAGTTATACAAGGAGATTTTAAAATAATGGGCATTGATCCTTTTCCCTCGTCCATTCCCCTTTCCCTGTGGAATCATTGCTCTTTGTACGCCATTCAGCTGATAGCCTTCTGTATTTCCCATCCAAAGGCTTAGCCCAGGAATTGCAGCCCCAGGGATTCCTTTATAACTGAAGAGATTTCCATAGAATGATATTGGGGATTCTAGACCCTCAATTCAACTCTAAACCTGTATGTGGACTCTTTGCTTCCCTTTTCCCAACCATCAGGACATGGAGCCTTAGAGCTTGGTGGGGTAGTGGGCTGGGTTAGAGTGCAGCTTCACTACTGAAAAGACATTCTCCACCACAGTATAAAATGTTTCTGAAACATGCTCAGTCCTAATACAAGGACTTGAATCTGACATTTCAGTGATACAGCTGAACAGAATTTTGGGATGGCATGCCTCTCACATGAACTGGAATCAAGTGCCCCAGAAAACCAGGAGTGGTGGCCATGGCCCCTCTTCCAAAGTCCCACATTCCTTCACGGGTTCTGGTTACATTCCATGACTATGTGAGTCTTGGTCATTTCTCAATGTCTCCAGCTCTCTGAAGCTGGGAAGATTTATGAATGACCAGCACTCTGCCAAGTCACATGTGCGAGCTGGTCTTTACTTAACAAGTGTCTCCAGTGCTTCCAACTCACTTTGTTTCCAGCTCTGCCTTTCTGGTTGGCTGTCAGCATGACCTCGTTAAGGCTGAGTGCCCTGGGGCCTGACTGTGGCAGCTCATGCACTTGGTTCGCTGCTACTGTTTCCTCTCCCAAGACATCTGCTTCAACACTGCTTCAGATAATACTTCATTATGTCCCAGGAATGTTTCTTACCACTTTGTGTGCCATTGTGTGTCATTCTCTTTGAAGTTAATGTGAGTCTTATGTGATGATATGATATACATCAGAGTGTACCAAAAATTATGGCCCACTGGAAAAAAAACTTAGAAAGGTCCCTTTTTCATTTGTTAAATTCAAAACAACAGAATTCCAGTTTCTCCTTATGCAGGAAGTTTGCTTAGAGATTTAAAAGAAGGGAAGACTTTTAGTTATGCCTTCAGACCAGACCTTTAAGGAGGGTAAGGAACACTGAGAAAGGCATGAGCTTAATCAGTGTTTACAGATCTTCAAGGTCCTTTATAAAGCTGGAAATACTTGTGTATTGAGTATTCAAGTTAGATAAAAAGCTATTTCATTGTTTACATTATGACTTTGAGTGGTATGTGTTGGAACATTATTAGTCTTTAAATCACTAAATTATGAGGTGGGCATTTGGCTTAGCAGTCTAAGTTGCTGCTGCCAGTGGAGGAAATGACATCTTCCTGGAGCGAGGTGAGAGAAACCTGCAGCAGCCCATGTCACTAGTGATGATGTTTGAGGGAGAACCTTGTGAATCCCTCTGAATCTGAGTCTGGCCAGTAGAACTAGCTGGGAGCAGGGGACCTACCTAACTCCATGAAACTATAGCAAATCAACTTCTCCCTATACCCTCAAAAGTGTGCCTGGCAACTAGCAGGGAGGAAATACCATCTTGATAAAGTGAGTAGAAGCGGATGTGGTCCACGTGTAACTGGGGGATTTTATGGGAAGAACAAATCTGCTGTCCTCTCTGACTTTGAATCTGGCCTGGAGGGTTGGCAGAGGGTAGGGTACCCACTTAGGCCTGAAAAGCATCCCCTATCCCTTACCCTGTCAAAGTGTCTGTACTTGACTTGCCAAGGCAGAGCACCAATCAGCTTCTAGCAGGAGGGCAGTTGGCTCACTCCATGTCTCTTTCCATGGGTGAGGGAGTCTCATGGATCAGCAAGTGGTCCCCTGCTCCCTGTGTGCTGTGACTGTGAGAATTCTGTGACTGTTCGATAGGATGTGGGGTGTGAATGGGTCTTTGGGTAGTCACTGAATCTGGCTTCAGGGTCCCAGAGTTCCCTAAGTGCATAGGGTGGGTCATCACAGAAGGTTCCATGCTCATAATGAGGAGTGCATAGATACTTTATGCTGCTCGTGCACCTGTGTGGGTGGGGTGTGTAGCCATTGTGAGTTCATACTGCACAGTTCCTGCACCTTGGTAGAGAGAGGGTGAGGATGTGACCATGCCAGCCAAACCAATCACACCCTCCCTCTTGCCGATGATGGAGAAGAGATCTACCATGCCCAGTGTGAGTGTCACTGGACTCTTGCTCCACTCTCATGCACTGGCCTGAGCTCCCTGGCCCCACCCAGCACACACCTCTGGATATCTGCTAAAGGAGCAGACACTCTACTGAGTCATAGCAGCACATATCAAAGATAAAAGCCCTCAGAGGAGAAAAACAAGTGTCTCCACAACTGCCTAAAAATAAATGCAGAAACAAGAAACATGAACAATGAAGACAATATGACTCCCCAAAAGGATCACAAAAATATTTCAATATCAGAATGCGAAGACAAAGAGATTGATGACATACCTGAAAATGTATTCAAAAGAATATCATAAGAGTACTCAAAAACACAACGTGAGTTAAAGATAATCCACACATGACATGGATGATAAATTCTGCTGGGAATTAGAGATGTTAAAAAGAAATCATACTGAAATATTGGAAATGAAGAATTCAATAGTTCAAATAGTTCTACTGTTCAAATATGGTAGAAAGTCTTAACAACAGACCCAGTGAGGCAGAAGAAAGACTATCTGAGTTAGAAAACAAATTCTTGGAAATATGTCAGGCAGAATAAAAGGAAAAGATTAGAAAAACAAAAATAGTTTTTGAGATTTATAGGATAGTATCAAACCACCAAACATATGTATCTAAGGAGTTCTTGAAGGTATGGAAAGAGTAAATGGATTAGAAGATCTATTCAGTTAAATAATAGCAGAAAAATCTCATAATTTGGAGAAAGATAAGGATATCTAAATATAGGAAGCACATAGAACTCCTAATAGACATGATCAGAAAAGATCTTCACAATGACATATTATCGCAAAACATTAAAGTAAAGCATAAAGAAATTATTCAAAAACATGTAGAAGGGAAACACCAGATTGCATTCAGAGACTCTCCAATTAGACTGACAACTGATTTCTCATCAGAAACCTGCAGGCTAGGAGAGACTAGAAAGACACAGTCCCAAGTTCTAAAAGAAAAAACTGTCAACCCAGAATATTGTACCAGCAAAGCTCTCATTTATGAATGAAACTGAAATAAGGATCTTCCAAAACAAACAGAAAGTGACTTTGTCACCACTTGTCTAGCCTTATAAATTGTATGGAAAAATGTGCTACACGCAGAAACACAGTAACAGAGAAAGATAGTCATCGTCACTAAAGAATGTGAAAGCAGAAAATCTCCTTGTAAAAAAAAAAAAGAAACACAAAACAATAGAAATATTTATGGTAAACAGGCAGGACCAAGTAATTATTTATCAATGTAACCTTGAATATAAATAGTCTAAATTCTCTAATTAAAAGCTACAGATTGCCTGATTGCCCATATATTTGCTTCCTACAAGAAACACACCTCACTGACGAACATACACAGGCTGAAAGAAGGGTATTATGTAATGATTAAAGGATCAATTCAACAGAAAAATGTGGCTATAGTAAATGTATATCCACCCAATGCCACAGTGCCTGGTTATTTAAAACAAATCTTTATGAATCTAAGGGAAGATATAAGCTCCAATATAATAAAAATGGGGGGGGGATTTCAACTCTCCATTTTCACCAGTGGACAGATCTACTAGACAAAAAAAAATCAACAAAGAAACAATAGAGCTAATCTACAATATTGACCAAATGGACTGGATTGATAATGATATAACATTTTATCCCACAGCTAACCAATGCACATTCTTTTCATTAGTGCATGGAACTTTCTCTAGGATATACTAGGCCATAAAGCAAATCTCCACAAATCCAAAAAAATTAAAATCATACTATGTAACTTCTCTGACCACAACAGTATGAAGCTAGAAATAAACAACTTAAGAAACACAAGAAAATATGAAAACACATGGAAAAAAATAACATACTCCTGAATGAACAGTGGATCATAGAAGAAAGCAAAAAGGAATTTTATGGCCGGCACCACGGCTCACTAGGCTAATCCTCCGCCTTGTGGCGCCGGCACACCGGGTTCTAGTCCCGGTCAGGGTGCCGGATTCTGTCCCGGTTGTCCCTCTTCCAGGCCAGCTCTCTGCTGTGGCCCGGGAGTGCAGTGGAGGATGGCCCAAGTCCTTGGGCTCTGCATCCCATGGGAGACCAAGATAAGTACCTGGCTCCTGCCATTGGATCAGTGCTGGCCGCGGTGGCCATTTAAGAGTGAACCAACGGCAAAAGAAGACCTTTCTCTCTGTCTCTCTCTCTCACTGTCCACTCTGCCTGTCAAAAAAAAAAAGGGAATTTTAAAAATTGCAAGAAACTAATGAAAATAATAACAAAGTGTAACAAAACTTATGGAATACATCAAAAGAAGTTTTAAGAGGAAATTAGTGGCTACATCAAGCAATCGTAAAGGCAACAAATAAGAGATCTAAAAATGTGTCTCAAAGATCTAGAAAAAGAAAAACAAAACAAACCTAAAACTAGTAGGAAGAAAGAATAACTAAAATTAGAGGAGAAATAAACAAAATTGAAAAAAATGATAGAAAAGGTCAATGAAATAAAGAAGTGGTTTTTTGAAAAAATAAACAAAATTAGCACACCATTGACTCAATTCACCAAAAAACTGGTCCAGGAGCCAGCACCGTGTTGTAGTGGGTAAAGCTGCAACCTGCAGAAATAGCATTCCCGTATGGGTGCTGGTTAGAATCCAGGCTGCTCCACTTCCAATCTAGCTCTCTGCTATGGCCTGAGAAAGCAATAGAGGATGGCCAAGTCTTTGGACCCCTGCACCCACGTGGGAGACCCAGAAGAAGCTCCTGGCTCCTGGCTTCAGATCGGCACAGCTTCAGCCATTACAGCCATCTCGGGAATGAACCAGCATATAGAAGGCCTCTCTCTCTCTTTCTCTCTCCCTTGCTGCCTCTGCCTCTCTGTAAATTGATTTTCAAGTAAATAAATAAAATCTATTTAAATAAGGGGGGGACCAAATTAATAAAATCAGAGATGAAAAAGGAGATGTTACAAAGGGCCGGCACCATGGCTCAGTAGGTTAATCCTCTGCCTGCGGTTCTGGCAACCCATATGGGCACCATTTCTAGTCCCGGCTGCTCCTCTTCCAGTCCAGCTCTCTTCTATGGCCTGGGAAGGCAGTGGAGGATGGCCCAAGTCCTTGGGCCCCTGCACCCATATGGGAGACCAGGAAGAAGCTCCTGGCTCCTGGCTTCAGATCAGTGCAGCTCCAGCCATTGCGGCCATTTGGGGAGTGAACCAATGGAGGGAAGACCTTTCTCTCTGTCTCTCCCTCTCATTGTCTACCTTTCAATCAAATAAATAAAATCTTAAAAAAAGAAAGAAAGAAAGAAAGAGGCCAGCGCTGCTGCTCACTTGGCTAATCCTCCGCCTGCGGCACTGGCACCCCGAGTTTTAGTCCGGTTGGGGCACCAGATTATGTCCCTGGTTGCTCCTCTTCCAGTCCAGCTCTCTGCTGTGACCCGGGAGCACAGTGGAGGATGGCCCAAGGCCTTGGGTCCTGCACCCACATGGGAAACCAGGAGGAAGCACCTGGCTCCTGGCTTTGGATTAGTGCAATGTGCTGGCCGTAGCGGCCATTTGAGGGGTGAATGTCTCTGTCTCTCTCTCTCTCTCTCTCTCACTGTCTAACTCTACCTGTAAAAAAAGAAAGAAAGAAAGAAAGAAAGAAAAAAAGAAAGAAAGAAAGAGGAGATGTTACACAGGAAATCACAGAAATACCTGGTTTCTGTAGTGAAGTGGTTATCACATGTGCCTCACACAAAGGAAATCACAGAGACAAAAGGAATCATCAAGAATTACTACAAATAGCTATATGCCAACAAATTGGAAAATCTGAAAGGAGTGGATAGATTTCTGGACACATGCAGTCTACCAAAACTGAGTCATTAAGACATAGAAAACCCAAACAGTTTAACCAATTAGCAAGACAGAGATTGAATCAGTAATTGTAACTTTCCCAAAAAACAGAAATCCAGGACCAGATGGCTTCACTGCTGAATTCTACCAAATTTTGAAGAAGAATTAATTCCAGTTCCTCTCAAACTATTCAAAACAATTGAAATGGAGGTAATCTTTACAAAATCCCTCTATAATTCCAGCATCAACTTAAATCTAGAACCAGGGAAAGATACAGCAAAGAAAATTATGGGTCAATATCCCTGATGAACGTAGATGCAAAAATCCTCAACAAAATGTGAGCTAACAACATAAGAAAGATGATTCACCTAGACCAAGTGGAATTTGTCCCTGATATGTAGAGATGATTCAACATATGCAAATCAGTCAGTGTGGTACATCACATGTATTAACAAATTGGGCAAAGGACATGAACGGGCGTTTTTCAGAGGATGAAATACAAATGGCCAACAGACAAGTGAAAAAACGTACAGCATAACTGGCTGTCAGGGAGATGCAAAAAGAAACCACAATGAGATTTCACCTCATCCCAGTTAGAATGGCTATCATCCAAAAATCAAAAAAATAATAATAAATGCTGGTGAGAACGTGGGGGAAAATAAATCCTAGTTCACTACTGTTAATGTTAATTAGTACAACTATTATGGAAGACAGTGTGGAGATTCCTCAGAAATCTGAAAATAAAACTACCATATGACCCTGCCATCCCACCCCTGGGAATTTACCCAAATGAAATGAAATCACATATGAAAGTTACTTGTACATCATGTTTATTGCAGCTCAGTTCACATTAGCTAAGATATGAAATTGACCCAAATGTCCATCAACTGATGACTAGATAAAGAAAATGTGGTATTCATACCTGGTGGAATACTACTCAGCTAAAAAAAAAAAAAAAAAAAAAAAAAAAAGAATGAAATCTTATCTTTTGCAGCAAAATGAATGTGACTGGAAACTATTATGCTTAGTGAAATAAGCCAGTTCCAAGAAGACAAACATGGTATGTTTTCTCTGATATGTGGGAGTTAATATAGCCTTAAAAAATGTGAAAGAGACATCTTGTGATTTAATTGTTGTTTTTATCTCTTGTTTATACTCCTGTGGAACTGTAGTCTTTTTACTTTTTTTAAACACAGTAAAATATGTTTTTAATTAGTTAGTGGTAGTGGTACATTTTTAGTCATACATTAAGTCTGTGATTATAGACTAGATTAAATTTATGTTTTTGCAAAAATTAAAGAAAGTAAGGAAGTAAGGAGGGGGTTTGAGGAAGGTAGGGAGGGAAGTATTTTTAATTGTTAAGAGTCGTACCTATGAAACACATGAAATATTTTCTCTTTATGTTAGTAAAAAACTTTTTAAAAGAAAATAAAAGATACCACTTGGAACAACTACAACCCACATTGGAGTTCCTAGGTTCAAGACTTGGCTCCCAATACCAGCTTCCTACTAAAATGCACACTGGAAGGCAGCAGGTCACGGACCCAAATGATTGGGTCCTTGCTATCCTAATGAGAGACTTAGATTGTGATTTTGGCTTCTGGTTTTGGTCTGGCACAACTCCGGTTATTGTAGGCATTTGTGTTTTGTTGAACCAGAAAATGGAAGATCTCTCCTGTGTGTGTGTGTGTGTGTGTGTGTATCTGTGTGTGTCTCTGCTTTTTAAATATGATTAATAGAATAATTAAAAAACACTAAGTTATAAAAGGGTTTTATGGATATTTCCTTAATAGTAGCTAATGTTAAGGGTGTATTTGCCATGAAGGACACGGTGGGTTAAACCCATGATAGAGATTTTCTCAGCAATTTTATAGAACACTATTATATAAGATAATGGTATTGCATTCTGTACATTTTACAGAAATAGAAATTAAGGAATTGGCACAGTAAGTAACCAACGTGCCTAAAAGTCACTAAATCACCTTCAAAAAACAGATTGTTCATAGATGACAGAGGAGGAAATGAGGAAAAATCTATACTAGAGCTTCCTCCATGGTACACCAACATTAAAGAGATTTACAGCACATAGCTATTGAATTCTGAGATTCTGTGGAAAAAACTTCAACCTGCCAGAGGATAACTGCCACTAAGGAACTACAAATCTATGAGTCCTAAAATATCTTTGTCTACAAAATTGAGAATAGCAACGAACTAACACTGAGAGGGTAGTTGAAAAAATTGTGGAAATGAAATTAAAAGATGTTTCTTTAGTGGTAAAAAATTTGAAACTGCTGTGTAGTTTTTCCGTAATATGCATTTTGCATGAAACATTTGAAAAATTCTGTGTGCATGGATTTCAAAATTTTTGATCCAAGGAATACATTTTTTTCCTTCCATTTCCATGAACTTTTTGAAGTACCTTATATTAAGCCATTTGATCTTTAACCAGTTTATCAAGTTTATTGATTGTGCATATTGATTGTAGTTCTTCCTAAACTTTCAAAATTCACTCTGAGGAGCAACATCAATTTTTTAATCAGAAAAAATATTTTACTCTGATGGAATATTTTAGATCTGTCATAATTTTAGTCAACTACTATTATTCTTTCAGACGAACATTTTAGTAATGATGTGGAATGTTACCTCAACAGGAATGTTTTCTAACCACAATTCCTACCCTTCTCCTTGATTTTTTCTATTGACTACAAGTAGGAAACTAACTGAATGGATATTTTCTACTTCAGGGAAAGTATATATTTAGAAGAAACAGCTGTCTAGTCCAAACTGGTTCTGCTCTAGCTATGATAATATATGTAGTGCAATAACTCTCTACTATAAGATGACATCTACTTGAAAAGGTCCCTTGTTAGCTAGGCATTTCTTTTATTGAATTATTGGCCCTATTTTCCCAGTGGTAAAAAGGGGAGAATAGAAAGGGGAAATGCAAGTAAAATTCAACTTGAGACTGACCAAGAAGACAATAAAGATAGCAGGAAAACATAAAGAGAGCTTTTAGACTTCAAATTCCATACCAGTACCTCCATAAAGTATAAAACCTCCATCATAAACTATTCATTACATCTTCCATGATTCTGTTAACTTCGAAAAAGTGTCAACGTGGCTTTGGAACAACTCCCATATTCAGTACATGCTCAAATGGATGTGAACTGACATCTTATCCACTTCGAACTTGTGACTACCACCATGTCTTATCTGCCCCAAAAAAATGCCCTGAAAGATGCATTTGAAAATTTTGAGTTACCTTTTTGAATCAATTCGTACTTTTTATTGTGAAAGCATGAGACGACCCATTATCAGTGCATCTAAAAAGCAAAGGAAATTATTTTGTTTCTGTCATTGAAGAGTCCAGAATTTCTGTCAGGTGATCAGGATTTGAGGATACATCTCCTCTCCTCTCCCATCCCCTGTCAGCCCTTATCCAAGATCTGTACTCTACCCCTCATTGTTGAAGTTAGAGAGAAAGCTGGAGAAAGCTGGACACAGGCAGAAAACTGTTCTCTTTGTTATTAGGATTGGAATCCCAGGGGAGGTAGTGGAAAGTTGGGCAAAGGAAATAAACCAGAACATTTTGAGATCTGACATCAGAGAGCCTTACCTCCTGGAATACAAGGCAAGGGCTGGGAGGGTGGTGAAGTAATTCAGATTCTCAGAGACAATAAGCTACCAGGGGGTTGAATGAGTAGGGTCTCACACAGGGCTTCATGGAAACTCACTCCAGAATCATCTTGATGAGGACCAGAAGACAATGCAGGAATCGGAAGATTCTCTACTCTCAGGGAATGGATGCTAGAGAAGCACTCTCTGGTCACCTAAGAGAAGCCAGCCAAGTTGCAGGTGGGAGAGAAACCACACAAAACCACTATGAAAGTTAGGGTATATAATAAAAGATATATAAGTAAACAACCTGGGGGGCCAATGCTGTGGTGCATTAGGTTAATCCTCTGCCTGCTGTGCTGGTATCCCATATGGGCACCAGTTCTAGTCCCTGCTGCTCCTCTTCTGATCTAGCTCTCTGCTATGGCCTGGGAAACCAGAGGAAGATGGCCCAAGCACTTGGGGCCTTCCCATGTGGAGACCTAGAAGAAGCTCCTGGCTCCTGGCTTCAGATTGGCCCAGTTCCGGCCATTGTGGCCATTTGGGGAGTGAACCAGTGGTTGGAAAACCTTTTTCTTTCTCACTGTCTGTAACTACACATCTCAAATAAATAAATAAAATTTTTTTTTAAAAAAGTCAACTTGGGAGTTTCTGCATAAGCTAACAATGAATGCAGTGATTTTAAATACACATGAATATGATTAACATTCTTTTTGCTTCCTGATTCTGTTGAAAACGATCTTGTTCACTGACTGATCACACTCCTCAGAAGTTATCTGCTCCTCTAACACAGTGTTCTAAACTGATCATCTTCAGCCCCACCAGGTTTTAGAGTTTCTTATTGCTAGTTTGGAAAAGCTCCAGACCAAGCTGTCTGCCTAAACGCTCTCATGTGCTCCTCCGACCTTACTCCCTCCACACATTGTCCTCCAGGGTTTCACATCCAGAAAACTTGGCAACAAGTCCAGGTTTTGTACTGTTCTTTGACCTATCTTGGCTAAAGCATTCTTCTTTTAGATTCATCACATTTTTCCTTGTCTTCAGATGCAAAGAGAGCAATGCCATTGTCATTTTTTACTTTTTGTGGTTCCATTTTCTTTGGCGTCTTCCACATTAGCAAGGCTCAAATTTGTCCAAAGCCTTCTTCATTACAGGCAAGTTAGCTTTTTCTATTTCCTTTCCTTTTTTTTTTTTTCAAAATTAATCTTCATTCAAGAGTTAAAGAGACAGAGCCAGATTCAGATTCTCAGAGACAATAGAGTCACCATGGGGTTTAGTTGGCAGAAAGAGATCTCAATCTGTGACCACTCACAAGAAGAGACAACAAATGATGACTAAGGGGACAGGACAGTGTAGAAACCAGAAGATTCCCTATTGTCAGAAACTGGGTACCTGAGAATTGTGCTCTGGGCACCCAAGAGAAGCCAAGGGAGTGGGTGGTGAGGGAGGCATCCCAAGGAAAAACTGTAAAAGTTAGGGCATTTCATAAAAGATACCTAGTCAACACGTGAGTTGACAGTGGGAGCTCCTATCTGGTGGTTTGTTCCTCTTATGCCCACAATGGCCAGAACTGGGCCAACATCAAAGCTAGGAACCAGGAATTTGGTCCAAGTTCCCCACACAATTCCAAGAATTTGGTTACTTACCAGGGTCTGCTTTAGCAGGAAGCCAGAGTCAAAGGGGCAGAGTTCAGAATCCAACCAGGCACTCCAGTGTGGGATGTGGCATTGTAACCAGTGTCCTAAACCACTAGCCCACATGTCCATCCCATTTCCTTTTCTTAAGACATACTGTGATTATACCCACCCTAAGCATGACTGATATCCATGGTAGGGGAGCGAGGATTGCTTCAAATATGCAGTGAGCTTGGATGTGATTCTCCATATCCATTGTTTTCCTCTTGTGCTGTTGTGCTCACTGTGCCTGTTGTCCTCCTGGTAAGCGCTGATGCTCTAGGTGCTAGGAAGTGACTTTCAGTTTTATGAAAATCCCATGGGGGTGGGATCTGGATGAAAGTGGAGAAAAGGAGACAAAGATTTTTGTAAAAAATATTTATCTACTTAATTATTTAAAAGGCAGAATTACAGAGAGAGAGAGAGAGAGAGAGAGAGAGAGAGAGATCTGTCTGCTGGTTCACTCCCAAATGACCACAAGGGCTGAGGCTGGGCCGGGCAAAGCCAGGAGCCTGGAACTCCATCCTGGTCTCCCACATGGGTGCAGGGGCCCAAGCACTTGGGCCATCTTTTGCTGCTTTCCCAGGAGTATTAGCAGGGAGCTGATCAGAAGTGGAGTTCAAGTGACTTGAGTCAGCCACCCTATTGAGTGTAAGCGGAGGCTTAACCCATTGCACTACCACACCAGCCCCAAGTCTTTCTTTTTTGGTTCCTTTTATCTTGGAAGACTTATTGCGGTTTTTTTTACTTCAATTTGTTGTTTTTACTGACTAGCAGAAATGGGGATTCACAAACATATTCGATTTAATTTTAAAAAGTTAAACATTATTTTGTTTCTGCATACCTGTACTGTGACTATTGTGTGATCATCAAAGTTTCAGACAGTACTCTGTCACTTAGGAGATTTTTTGATGTTTGGTTTCTGTAGCTCAGCTTCTTCATTTTCTAATAATGATAATAGTAGTACATACTCAGACATATGCTGCATTAAACCAACGTGAGTGCTATAACTCAGCGCTATCTATGCACATAGGAAGCACTTAAATGAAGTTGCCTACTTTAATCTGTGTAAAAGTTAACTCCCATGTGACAAAGTAAATGCTGATTTTGGTGAACTCATTAAAGGTTAAAAAAACAGAGCGACTAGTGCTGTGGTATAGTAGGTTAAACCTCCATTGTGGTGCTGGCATCCCATATGGGCGCCAGCTCATGTTCTGCTGCTTCTCTTCTGATCAAGATCTTTGCTAATGACCTGGAAAAGCACTGGAAAATGGCTAAGTGCTTGGGCTCCTGTACCCACGTGAGAGACCTGGAAGAAGCTCCTGGCTTCAGCTTGGTCTAGTCTAAGCCATTGCAGGAATGAACCAGCAGGTAGAAGACACCTCTTTCTGTCTCTTCCTCTCTTTGCCTGTTGCTCTGCCTCTCAAATAAATAAATAAATCTTTTTTAAAAAGGAAGAAAAAATAAAGATCACTGTCAGAAAAAAGGGACAAGCAAGAAATAAAAAGATAGAAAGAAAGATATAAAGGCAGCATCAGACAGGTTCCCACACATTGTTTTTCTTGGCTTGAGTATCATTGTATGTAAGGAATGAAAGATTAATCTGAATGTGTGCAAGGAAGACTCAAGAGGGATGAGTGTGAGGGAAGTCCAGGAATAATGAGAACCTCAACTAAGAGAGCAACCAACAAGGTAGTAACAGGTGGAATATGAGGATATCTGGCTGGATGATTACACATCTGAGAGATAGTTCAAGACAGTACTGATAGGTTTTGGAGACTGACTGGATGTGTGGGGTGGATGGAGGAAGAAAGGGCAGACTTCAGTGTATTCCTTTGTTGATGGCTTGGTGGGATAGTGATTAGATTGCAAGACTAGGTCTGGACTCCAAAATAAGACACATATAAGGAGTAAGTTTTAGTGGAGGTATAGACAATTCAGGTGTAATAAAGTTGAGATCGAGGAACTCATGTTAGAAAATATAAATTTAATAACCTGTGATTCATTTTTAAGCAAACAATCAACATTTTTGCCTACAAAACAAACCATTAAACTTTAAGAATCAATTTAATGATCAAAGTTCGGTAATTGCATTTTTACTCAATTTCCTAATCACAACCTACAAGCATTTCTGACTCTGTCTGATTCTTACCTCGTGTGCTTCAGACTCAAGAACGGCTTAGGGGGCCTGGCATTGTGGAGCAGCAGGTTAAGCTGTTTGCAACACCTGCATCCTACGTGAGTGCCAGTTCAAGTCCCGGCTGCTCTGCTGCCGACCCAACTCCCTGCCCAAGTACTTGGACACTGCCTCTCATGTGGGATACCTGAATAGAGTTCCAGGCTCCTAGCTCCAACCTAGTTGTTACAGCCATTTGTGGAGTTAACCAGCAAATAGAAGCGCTCTCTCTCTCTGACTGCCTTTCAAAGAAATAATTAATAGATTAAAAAAATAAACAAAATCAAAGAATGGCTTAGGGCCTCCCAGGGTATTTTCCAAGATCCTTAACAACATTAGTAACATCATTTTTTTTTTCTTTAACTTTTGTTAATCTAATGGGTATAAGGTAGTAACTTTTTTCCCTAATTTTTCTAACTAGTAGATCACAGTAAAGCTGAAAAATATAAAATTATATAGAAGAAGAAATTAAATTCACTTTCTACCTTGCCCAATCTGCCTTTGTCCAAAGAGATAATTACTGTTAATAGTATCATGCATAATCTTAAAATTTTACATATGTATATTGTAGTCAACAGCCATATATTATGTGCAAGTAAATATACCTGTGTATTTATAAAATTGCATATATACATGCATGACTGTTTAGACATATATGTGAAAGCACATGGCTGTATATACAACTGTATATTTCCATATTTGAATATTTATAAATATCTATGTATAGATACATATTTTGGGGAGAGGGAGATGGAGAGAGTAAGAGTGAGCTTAGGGGAACAGGCATTCAGCCTAATTGCTAGGATATATTTTCCCACATTGGAGTGCCTGAGTTTAATTGCCACTGTTGACTCCTAACTCCAGCTCCTGCCAACACAGAACCAAGATATTGGGTTCCTGGTACCCAAATGAGAGGCCTGGATTGTGTTCCAAGCTCCTAGCTCCTAATATAGACATATAGGTGGTAGACCAGAAAGTTAGGATCTCTCTCTCTCTCTGTTTCTCTCTCTCTCTCTCTCTCTCTCTCACCTTCTTCCAAATAAAAAGAAATTATAAAAAGGGTGGGCTTACATAGGTTTCTTATAATCAAATAATATAATGCATATTATTTGCTATCTTGGTTTTCCTAAATATAATAATTCATTTGTGTTTTTTCCAGTTCAGGAAACCAATAAATATAGATTCACTTCTTTTGATGTCAGTCTTTGATTATTTTTCTTTGTTGCTGTTGTTTTTATTTTAACTGAATCATGATAGGACAGTATATCACAACACCACCATTAATTTACCCATTCCACTTAGGTTTGTGTTTTAAAGTCAGTTATGCTGTGGGTGTTATGATTATAATTTTACATGTGTCTTTGTGCACATGGTACAAACATATTATAAGGTAAAATTATTTTAAGTAGAATTGTTGGATCAATCAGTATATCCATCTTAAATATTGATTTACTATGATTCCAGTTTATAAAGAGTATATATTAAAGGAGGTGAACAAGCAATTTTCAAAACAGGAAATCAAATGCCCAACAGACACATGGAAAAATTCTCAGAATCATTAGCCATCCAGGAAATGCAAATGAAAACTATGATTTCACTTCACTCCAGTTAGAATGGCTATCACACAGAAATCAAAAAATAAAAATTGCTGGCAAGGATGTGGAGGAAAAGGTACCCTAATGCACTGTTGGTGGGAATGTAAACTAGTATAGCCATTGTGGAAGACAGAGAGATTCCTCAAAAATATGAAAATAGACCTATCATATGACCCAGACAATCTCACATCTAGGAATTTACCCAAACAAAATTACATCACCATATGAAAGCTCTCTATACCCCCATATTTATTGCAACTCAATTCGCAATAGCTAAGATGGAATCAACCCAGATGTCCATCAACTGATGACTCATTAAAAGAAATTCTGATATATAAACACTATGGAGTACTACTCAGCTATAAAAAATAATGAAATACTGTCTTTTGCAACAAAATAGATGCAACTGGAAATGATTATACTTATTGAAATAAGGTACTCCCCAAAAGACAGATATCACATGTTTTCTCTGCTCCAGGGGTGACTAATAGATTATAAAATGTAATAAATAGGAGTGAAATGGATATTTTGGTATTCAATTACTGTTTACAGCCCTTGTCTCTACTGTTGAGGAGCAGTGTTTTTTTCTTATATTTATTGAAGTTTTTAGTTAGTGGAGAGTAAATCATATGATCATAAAATAAACTGAAAGTATGTCATTGTAAAAGTTAAAAGAAATAAATAAAAAGGAAAAAGGAGGGAGGGTGGGAGCATAGGAAGGAGAGTAGGGTGGGAAGTATCACTATGCTCCTAAATCTATATATATGAAATACACGAAATTTGTTCAGCCTATATAAGTGAAATTATTTTATAAGAGTAGATATTATAAATAATTTTAATTTCTCAATTTAATTATTGTTGTTTTCAGAAAATTTTGTTTTCTTTTAATGACCATGCTTACTAATGCAGCTATACAATTTTCAAAATATTGCTTTCTTTCATTCCTTTACTTTGTTTGTTCACTTTGGATGGGTTTCTTTTTTGTATTTTTCATATCAATCTTTAAGCATCTTTTTATATATTAAAGCAATTAATACTAAACAAAATTAAAGATAACTCATCATAGAAGCTTAGCATTTAATTTTGTTTGGTAAATTTGTCAATGTACACAATTGTTATTTTCAGCTGAGCAAATCTTTCAACCTTTTCTTTATGGCTTCATGCTTTGTATTTGCTTTGGAATCTTCCATGCGCTAATCTAAAAACAGTCTTGCATGTTTTGTCCTTAAGTTTTGAAATTTGAATTTTCATATTGAAGTTATTCATTTAATGAGCCTATTCAATACTTTGTATATAGCACGCTATTATGGTTTTATATTTCCTATGGAGAAAAGTTTTATCAGCTTTATTTATTTATTTATTTATTTATTTTTGGACAGGCAGAGTGGACAGTGAGAGAGAGAGACAGAGAGAAAGGTCTTCCTTTGCCGTTGGTTCACCCTCCAATGGCCGCCGCTGCAGCCGGCGCACCGCGCTGATCCGATGGCAGGAGCCAGGTGCTTCTCCTGGTCTCCCATGGGGTGCAGGGCCCAAGCACTTGGGCCATCCTCCACTGCACTCCCTGGCCACAGCAGAGAGCTGGCCTGGAAGAGGGGCAACCGGGACAGAATCCGGTGCCCTGACTGGGACTAGAACCCAGTGTGCCGGTGCCACAAGGCGGAGGATTAGCCTACTGAGCTGCGGCGCCAGCCTAGCTATATTTATTTTCTTTTAAACTTAACATTTATAGTATTTTAGTGAAATTCATTTTGTTAAATTCCATTCTTTGATTATAAAACAAAATGACCTATAGGACACATTGCAAACAATAAACGCCAAGTCATTAAATGTACAAATCAATTATACTTTCAGAAACCTGAACTAAGTCCTTCATAATTACATGTATGTATAACCTTTCTATATAGAGATTTTACATAGCTTATTCTGTGACACTTTTATTTACTTTCCAAATATATTTGCATGTTAACTTTCAGTAAAATTATTTAATAAATTATTATGAACATATGTATTTTGTTATGTTGCACAAGGAATGTGATTATTTTGCATAACATTGGTTTACTCGTAAATTCATAAATATTACCTCATTATGTCATTTGATTGACAAAACTTTTTTAAAAAAAATATTTATTTTGAAAGGCAGAGTTGCAGAGAAGGAGAGAGAGAGAGGTCTTCCATCCACTGCTTCACTCCCCAAATGGCCACAAGGGCCAGGGTTGGGCAAGGCCAAAGCCAGAAGTCAGGAGCTTCTTCCAGGCCTCCCACTGTGGTGCAGGGGCCCAAGGACTTGGGCCATCTTCTGCTGCTTTCCCAGGCCATTAACAGAGAGCTGGATAGGAAGTGGAGTAGCTGAGATTCGAACCAGTACCCACAAGAAATGCCATCATTGCAGATGGCAGCTTAACCCACTACACTACAGCACCAGCCCACCACAAAACTTTTGTATACTTATCTTTATTATATATTTATGCCTTTGTTAGATGTCCTATTAGTACTATTAAATACTTTTCAGCTGTATTTACCCAGATATTCAAATGCTTGTATTAGTTTCTGGAGGTTTTCTTACACAGTTGACCTTCCTACTTTGGTCACGACTCTGCATCAAAAACTCAGGCAAAATTTCACTATTTTTCTAAATGACTCTGACAGTTCTTCCATTACACATCTTACTCTTAGCTTACTGTATTATTTTGTTGGGCATGCTCCTTTCAGATTATATTTCTTTGTAGGACAATGACTTTAGTAAATGGAGGCAGATCTCTGCAAGAATTTCTGCAATACACTGTACTCCCTCCACTATCTGTGGGAAGCATGTTCTTTTTTTTTTTTTTAGTTGATGTGTTTTTTTAAACTTTTATTTAATGAATTAAAATTTCCAAAGTACAGCTTATGGATTACAATGGCTTCCCCCCACCATAACTTCCCTCCCACCCGCAACCCTCCCCTTTCCCACTCCCTCTCCCCTTCCATTCACATCAAGATTCATTTTCAATTCTCTTTATATACAGAAGATCAGTTTAGCATATATTAAGTAAATGTGTCAAGAGTTTGCACCCACACAAAACACAAAATGAAAAATACTGTTTGAGTACTAGTTATAGCATTAAATCACAATGTACAGCACATTAAGGACAGAGACCCTACATGAGGAGTAAGAACACAGTGATTCCTGTTGTTGACTTACAAATTGACACTCTTGTTTATGGCCTCAGTAATCACCCTAGGCTCATGTCATGAGTTGCCAAGGCTGTGGAAGCCTTTTGAGTTCACGACTCGTAGTCAGAGTGGAAGTTCTCTCCTCTCTTCAGAGAAAGGTACCTCCTTCTTTGATGACCTGTTCTTTCCACTGGGATCTCACTCACGGAGATCTTTCATTTAGGTCATTTTTTTGTCAGATTGTCTTGGCTTTCCATGCCTGAAATACTCTCATGGGCTCTTCAGCCGGATCCGCATGCCTTAAGAGCTGATTCTGAGGCCAGAGTGCTGTTTAGGACATCCGCCATTCTATGAGTCTGCTGTGTATTTCGCTTCCCATGTTGGATCGTTCTCTCCATTTTGTATTCTGTCAGTTAGTATTTGCAGACACTAGTCTTGTTTATGTGATCCTTTTGATTCTTAGTCCTATCATTATGATCAATTGTGAACAGAAATTGATCAATTGGACTAGTGAGATGGCACTGGTACATACTGCCTTGATGGGATTGAATTGGAATCCCCTGGTATGTTTCTAACTCTAGCATTTGGGCAAAGTCAGCTTGAGCATGTCCCAAATTGTACATCTCCTCCCTTTCTTATTTCCACTCTTATATTTAACAGCGATCACTTTTCAGTTAAGTTTCAACACTTAAGAATAACTGTGTATTAATTACAGAATTCAACCAAAAGTAATAAGTAGAACAAAGAAAAAAATACTAAGAGGGATAACATATTAAGTTGTTCACCAACATTCAGGGCAAGGGCTGATCAAGTCACCATTTCTCATAGTGTTCATTTCACTTTAACAGATTTCCTTTTTGGTGCTTGGTTAGTTGTCACTGATCAGGGAGAACATATGATATTTGTCCCTTTGGGACTGGCTTATTTCACTCAGCATAATGTTTTCCATATTCCTAACAGGGATCACTTTTCAGTTAAAATTTAAACACCTAAGAATAATTGTGTTTTAATTACAGAGTTCAACCAATAGTACTGGGACAAAAAAATACTAAAATGGATAAAGTATTACACTGTACATCAACAGTCAGGACAAGAGCTGATCAAGACACTGTTTCTCATAGTGTCCATTTCACTTCAACAAGTTTCCCCTTTGGTGCTCAGTGAGTTGTCGCCAATCAGGGAGAACATATGATATTTGTCCCTATGGGACTGGCTTAATTCACTCAGCATAATGTTTTCCAGATTCCTCCATCTTGTTGGAAATGATTGGATTTTATCGTTTTTGACTGCTGTGTAGTATTCTATAGAGTACATGTCCCATAATCTCTTTATCCAGTCTACTGTTGATGGGCATTTGGGTTGGTTCCAGGTCTTAGCTATCGTGAATTGAGCTGCAATAAACATTAAGGTGCAAACAGCTTGCTTGTTTGCCAATTTAAATTCCTTTGGGTAAATTCCAAGGTGTGGGATGGCTGGGTTGTAGGGTAGGGTTATATTCAGGTTTCTGAGGAATCTCCAGGCTGACTTCCATAGTGGCTTAACCAGTTTGCATTCCTACCAACAGTGGGTTAGTGTCCCTTTTTCCCCACATCCTCTCCAACATCTATTGTTGGTAGATTTCTGAATGTGAGCCATTCTAACCGGGGTGAGGTGAAACCTTATTGTGGTTTTGATTTGCATTTCCCTGATTGCTAGTCATCTTTAAAATTTTTTCATCTGTCTGTTGGCCATGTGGATTTCCTCTTTTGAAAAATGTCTATTGAGATCCTTGGCCCATCTCTTAAGTTGGTTGTTTGTTTTGATGTTGTGGAATTTCTTCATTTCTTTGTAGATTCTGGTTATCAACCCTTTATCTGGTGCATAGTTTGCAAATATGTTTTCCCATTCTGTCGTTTTCCTCTTCACTTTCCTGACTGTATCTTTTGAAGTACAGAAACTTCTCAATTTGATGCAATCCCAAATGTTAATATTTGCTTTGACTGCCTGTGCTTCTGGGGTGTTTTCTAGGAAGTCTTTGCCAGTACCTATATCTTGCAGGGTTTCTCCAATGCTCTCTAATAATTTGATGGTATCGGGTTGTAGATTTAGGTCTTTAATCCATGTTGATTGAATTTTTGTGTAAGGTGAAATGTAGGGGTCTTGCTTCATGATTCTGCACGTAGAAATCCAATTTTCCCAGCACCATTTATTGAATAGACTGTCCTTACTCCAGGGATTGGGTTTGGATCCTTGATCAAATATAAGTTGGCTGTAGATGTTTGGATTGATTTCTGGTGTTTCAATTCTGTTCCATTGGTCTATCCATCTGTCTCTGTACCAGTACCATGCTGTTTTGACAACAACTGCCCTGTAGTATGTCCTGAAATCTGGTATTGTGATGCCTCCAGCTTTGTTTTTGTTGTACAAGATTGCTTTAGCTATTCGAGGTCTCCTGTGTCTCCATATGAATTTCAGCATCATTTTTTCCAGATCTGAGAAGAAGGTCTTTGGTATCTTGATTGGTATTGCATTGAATGTATAAATTGCTTTTGGGAGAATGGACATTTTGATGATGTTGATTTGGCTGAGTTTTTGTAAATTTTTTTGGATTCAATCCTGTTGATTTCTTCTCTTATTTTAAATATTTGATATGTTGTGCTGTTATCCTCATTTACTTCCAGAAAATTTTTTATTTCTCTTTTAATTTCTTCTATGACCCATTGTTCATTCAGGAGCATGTTGGTCAATCTCCATGTGTTTGCATATGCTCTAGGGATTCCTGAGTTTCTAATTTCCAACTTCATTCCTTTAAGGTCTGAGAAGCTACATCCTATGATTCTAATTCTTTTGAATTTGCTGAGACTTGCTTTATGGCCTAGTATGTGGTCAATCCTAGAGAAGGTTCCATGTACTGTTGAGACGAATGTAAATGATTTCTGTGTAGGATGAAAAGTTCTGTAGATATCTGTTAGATCCATTTGGGCTATAGTGTCATTTAAATCTACTGTCTCCTTGTTGATCTTCTGTCCTGTTGATCTGTCTATTTCTGAGAGTGGAGTATTGAAGTCCCCAGTACTATTGTATTGGGGTCTAAGTCTCCCTTTACGTCCCTTAACAAATCTTTTAAATAAACCAGTGCCCTATAATTAGGTGTATATACATTGATAATCATTATATCTTCCTGTTGAATTGATCTTGATCCCTTAATCATTATATAGTGCCCCTCTCTGTCTCTCCTAACAGTTTTTGTGGTAAAGTTTATGTTGTCCGATACTAAGATGGCTACGCCTGCTCTTTTTTCATTTCGGTTGGCATGGTATATCTTTTTCCAGCCTTTCACTTTCAGTCTGTATGCATCTTTGTTGGAAAGATGTGGGTTTTTTTTTATTTTTTTTTATTTTTATTTATTTTTTTTTTTGACAGGCAGAGTGGACAGTGAGAGAGAGAGACAGAGAGAAAGGTCTTCCTTTGCCGTTGATTCACCCTCCAATGGCCGCCGCGGCCGGCGCACTGCGGCCGGCGCACCGCGCTGATCCGATGGCAGGAGCCAGGAGCCAGGTGCTTTTCCTGGTCTCCCATGGGGTGCAGGGCCCAAGCACCTGGGCCATCCTCCACTGCACTCCCTGGCCACAGCAGAGGGCTGGCCTGGAAGAGGGGCAACCGGGACAGAATCCGGCGCCCCAACCGGGACTAGAACCCCGTGTGCCGGCGCCGCTAGGTGGAGGATTAGCCTAGTGAGCTGCGGCGCCGGCCCGAAAGATGTGTTTTTTGTAAGCAGCAAATAGATGGGTTTTGTTGCTTAACCCAATCAGCCAATTGGTGTCTTTTAACTGGACAGTTCAGGCCATTAACGTTCAATGTGACTAATGATAAGTAGTAACTTTGCCCTGCCATTTGCCAAAGATATTTTCTAATATATGCTTTGAACTTCCTGTGATCTTTTGCTGTGAGGTTTCCTTCCTTTACCTTCTTTCATATTGATGACCGTGTTTCTGTGTTTCTGTGTGTAACACATCTTTAAGCATGTTGTGCAGGGCTGGATGAGTGGTGACAAATTCTTTCAATTTCTGTTTGCTATGAATGGTCTTTATTTCACCTTCATTCACAAATGAGAGCTTAGCAGGATATAATATTCTGGGCTGGTAGTTTTTCTCTCTTAGTACCTGGGCTATATCTCGCCATTCCCTCCTAGCTTGTAGGGTTTCTGATGAGAAGTCAGCTGTGAGTCTAATTGGAGATCCTCTGAGAGTAATCTGAAGTTTCTCTCTTGCACATTTTAGAATCTTTTCTTTATGTTTCACTGTGGTGAGTTTAATTACAACATGTCATGGTGAGGATCTCTTTTGGTCATGTTTATTAGGGGTTCTATGAGTTCCTGTACTAGGATGTCTCTGTCCTTCTCCAAACCTGGGAAATTTTCTGCTAGTATCTCACTAAAAAGGCATTCTAATCCTTTCTCCCTCTCCATGCCTTCAGGAACTCCTAGAACCTGAATGTTGGGTTTTTTAATAGTATCCTGTAGATTCCCAACAATATTTTTTAGATTTCTAATTTTCTCTTCTTTTCTTTGGTCTGACTGTATCCTTTCCTGTTCTCTGTCTTCTAAGTCCGATATTCTCTCTTCTGATTCACCCATTCTGTTTTTAAGGCTCTCTAATGTGTTTGTCATTTGATCTATTGAATTCTTCATTTCATTATGATTTCTTGTCACTATCACAGTTTCCTGTTCTACTAGTTGTTTCATTTCATTTTGATTCCTCCTTAATATTTCATTTTCGAGAGAGATTTTCTATCTTGTCCATTAAGGATTTCTGTAGTTCAAGAATTTGTTTTTGAGAACTTCTTAATGTTCTTATCAATTTTTTTGAGATCCACTTCTTGCATTTCTTCTATCTCATCATCTTCATAATCTTGAATTGGGGTGTCTTTTTCATTTGGGGGCATCATAGTGTCTTCCTTGTTCTTGTTACCTCAGTTTCTGCATTTGTTTGGCATATTGGAGATATTCTTTGGTTTCTTTGCTGAGGTGTTTTTTCTTGTTATGCTGTGACTCTAGATTAAGTGGACTGTCTGCTTTTGATGGATCCTTAGAGGCTGTGATGGGTGTGGCCAGAGAGCTCTGTTTGGTTCTTCAGGGTTAAGGGTATGCCCAAGGTGACTCACCCAGATTGTTCTCTCGCTCACTCTCTCTCTCTATTTTTTTTTTTTTTTTTGTCTCAGTTGGGAAGTAATTCCACACAGCTGAGTGGAATTGAGGGTGGTTGATGTATGAAATCTGGTCCCTGTGGATATTCGTCTGCTCTACCCCTGGGACCACACAAAGAGTTTATGCAGCCCTCAGTGTGGTCTCAAATTTCTCCCAGTCTCTCACCAGGTTGCGAAGGTTACCAAGTTTGTGTACTTGGTGAGTTCTCTCGTCCCCCCTCAGATTTTCACAGCCTCAGTTTGTTAGCTCCACATTTTCACTAGGTCCTAACCTCCTGTTATTTCTCCCCACCAGAGTCAGGTTTTTTCTCCTTGGCTAATGGTGGGCGTCGCTTTACATACATAAAATGGCGCCCTCTCTTTGTCTTGCTGGGCTTTGTAAGGTGAGTGGAGAGAGAGGCTAATGCCCGTGCCAGTTCCCCTTATTTATTCATTTTTTTCTCTCCTCCAGTCAGCCTGGTGAACTTTCCCCAGTGGGGCTTCAGGCCTCATTCCCTGTAGGCTCTTTCTGCCTTTCCCTGCCAATGTCTCGTGTTACCGAGGTTTTTGTCTCACCTCCCCTTCCAGCACTGGCGCACAGACTCTGCGGTTCGGCTCTGGCAGCTCGGCTCCCGCGTCTCGGCTTCCACGCGGTGGGCAACCTTGCTCTCCCCGTAGGTCCTCCGTGTCACATCCACTAGATCCGGAAGAGTTTCCTCTGCAATTTTTTCCTGAGCTTTTTCCTGAGGCTACAGTAACTCCACTTTTGTTAAACTATCTTTACCCGGACTATCAGTGCGCGCCCTCACTATTCCACCATCTTGGCTGGAACAGGTGGGATGCATGTTCTAAGACTACCAATGAGTGTCTGAAACCACAGGTAATATTCAAATCTGTGTAGTCTGTGTTTCCTATATATGCACACTTATGATGAAGCTGAATTGATAATTTAGTTACAATAAGAGTTAAAGGACAATCACTGATCACAAAATGGAACAATCATAACAGTATATTATTAAAAATATTAGTTAAAGCTTGTGAGTTGCTTTGTGGCTGGAGTTTTCAGTTTACTACTTTCTGACCTCCATTGACTGCTACTAACTGAAAAACGTAGACAGCAAAACTGCATGTGAGGGTGCAAGTGTATACTAGCTATGGCATTGTAGTATCTCTCCAGTGCCCTGCCCTCCCTTCCAACTGGCATTGGGGCACAGAGGACTTATTTTGAGCTGATGGCTGACTAGGTCCACACCACAGGCTGAATGATTACCAATGTCACCATCTCCACAGCTAGAGCCTGTACACTAGCCAGCTTTCTGCTCTTTATTTCTGCTCTTTATTCTACCAAATGTTTATGTTTTTGAATTCCTTCCATCTCCTGATGTATAATGTGTTTTCTTTCTCCAGTGATTTAAAAATTAAATATTTATTTTTATTCTATTGGTAGTTGTCCTTAGATTACAAAAAATAGTTTCTCTTTAATACACATGATAAGAAGAAAAGACAATGGTGGAAACCCTGGAGAGGATGCAAATTTAACATATTTTGTTTCTCCATAAACCACCTTCATCCCACATATTTCTACTTTCACCAAACAATTTATAATTTATTTTCCTGCTTATCATAATTAAATTATAGTTTTAACTTCATATACTTTCCCTTCAAGGGCTATTTCTGGTTTACAAATATCTATCATCTCACTAACAACACATTTTTGTAGATTTATTTACTTATTTATTTGACATTCAGAATTGCAGAGAGAGAGAGAAACAGAGAGAGTTTCCATTCACTGGTTCACTCTGCCAGATGATCACAACAGCAGGGATTGGGACAGGTCAAAACCAGGAGCCTCATCAAGGCTTCCACGTGGGTGGCCAGGGTCCTTACACTGGGCCACCTTCCACTGCTTTCCCAGGCTATTTTCAGGGCATTGGGTTGAAAGCGGAGCAGCTGGAAACACAAACCAGTACCCACTGGGGATGCCAGAGTTTCAGGCAGTGGTTTTACTCACTATGTCAGAACACCAGCCCCTCACAAAGAACAATTATTTTTTAGAAAACTTTTATTTAATAAATATAAATTTCAAACGTACAACTTTTGAATTATAGTGGGTTTTCCCCCCATAACCACCCTTAAGTGTCAAAAGGATTGCATAAATAAGACCAGTGTCTGCTAATAATAATTGATAGAATTAAAAAGGAGAGAACGACCCAACATAGGCAGCAGGACACACAACAGACTCATAGAATGGCAAACGCCCTGAACAGCATTCTGGCCTCAGAATCAGCCCTTAAGGCATTCAGATCTGGCTAAAAAGCCCATGGAAGTTTCACAGGCATGGAAAGCCAAGACACTGTGGCAAAAAATGACCTAAATGAAAGATCTCTGTGAGAGAGATCCCAGGGGGAAAAAAATGGCCATCAAGAAGGATGCACCTTTCTCAGAAGGGAGGAGAGAACTACTTTGACTACGGCCTTGTCTAAATAAGGTCAGAGTTTGTGAGCTCAAGAGGCTTCCATAGCCTTGGCAGTTTATAACAAGAGCCTCGGGTGATTACTGATGTCATAAATAAGAGTGTCTATTGTTAAATCAACAACAGGAGTCACTGCACTAACAACAATTTTTAAAAGCAATTTACTCTGTGTTTGGCTAAGTGCTGTAACTTTTTGTTTAGTCCTTTACTATTCATCTCCCACACATAACTTTTTCATTTTAATTTATAATTTAAGCAACTATAGCATATTTTTGAATCACTTTTTAAAGAATATTTGAGTGTACCAAAATGGAATTGATAAATTTATTTATTGAAAAAAATTTGCAATTAATGCATGCTTTTCTATAAAATAAACTTTTCATGAACTTATTGAAGATACCTGTATTAGTGGTTTACATTGCCATAGATGTTGTTATTTTTGCATATGAAAACAAAAGTTACATTTCCATTCTGAATCTGCAGAAAGGTTTGTCTTTTTTGTTTTATTTATTTATTTGAAAGTCAGAGTTATACAGAGAGAAAAGAGGAGGCAGAGAGAGAGAGAGGTCTTCCATCCGCTGGATCACTCCCCAGTTAGCCGCAACAGCCAGAGATGTGCCAATCCAAAGTGAGGAGCTAGGAGCTTCTTCCAGGTCTCCCGGGTTCAGGGGCCCAAGGACTTGAGCCATCTTCTATTGCTTTCTCAGGCCATAGCAGAAAACTGGACTGCAAGAGGAGCAGCTGGGACTGGAACCTATGCCCATATGGGATACCAGCACTGCAGACGGCAGCTTTACTCACTATGCCACAGTGTCGATCCAGCTTCTCTTTAAACTAGGAAATTTCGTCTATTATTTACTTAAATATTACTTATGTTCTATTTCTGCTCCTTTTTGTTTTCTTATCTTTCTTTTTATTCTTTGTTGCTGTTGTTCTTGGAATATATGTTACATATTTGTGTTCTTTTTAAAATATTATTTTCCTTTCTTCTTAGAATTCATATTTGTGTGTTATATTTGCTGAGTCTTTTTATTCTCTATCTCATTAAGCATATTTTTTTGCTTCTGTGCATGGAATATTGTATTGGTTTATTTTCTATTTTGTTAATTCTATTTTCAAGCATGCAGTATCCTAGCTAGAGCCCCCTGATATGGTTTTCAATTCCACAAAATGTGTTTTGATTGCAGTATAATTTTTATCTATTCTACATATTATTCCATCAAAAACCAGATTTAGCTTAATAAATGTGGCATTTCCTCTTTTACTTAGGTGTACAATTTCTGACTTCAGAAATTTGCATAGGCCTAGTACATTTTTATATAAAAAATGTGAATATTTTCTTTATTCCATCCTTGGTCCTCTGATAAATGAAGCCCTATGAAACAGATTTTCTTCTGGTTGCTTGCTGTTCCCTTGGGAAGATGCTTGACAAGCTTCTGCAAGATCAGCCATACATTAGGCAAGAGAGCTCGAATTCTTCTTCAGGTTAAAAACTTTGCTATTGTATCAGTTTTCTGCTGTTTGCTGGTGTTGCTGAAGGTGGGGTCATTACCAGTGGTCTAATAGCACCTCTGCTTGTTCTCTAACCTGCTGTCATCCTATGAGTTAGACGATAAATTGATTTCATTAATTAGCACTACCTTATTACAATGCATAAGGTAATTTTATTGCTAAGATAAGATATTTATGAGGAGACACATTTGTTTTGGCTCAGGATTCTGGAGGGTCACAGTCCGAAGCTGGGCAGCACCATTGACTGGGCCTCTGATGAGGGTGCTGGTTGGCAGTGGCAGAGCCCATGTACATGAAGGATCACGTAGAGGGTGGGGAGCAGAAAGGTGCTGGGCTCAACTTACATTTCCTAATGAACCCTCTTGCAATAACTATCCTCCCAGGGCATGTTACCAGTGTCCTAAGGACCTCACACTTCAAGGCTTACCTTGAACATACCCTAAGTAGATTAAGTTTCCAGCTCTCAGTACCCTTATCATACAACTTTGAGATATAAATCTTGGGTGTGTCTGGGAGCCACATCATGTTCAAACCATAGCATTGGCCTATGCTGATATCTCCTTCATGAATGTTCAAGAATGTTACTTTTTCTAGAACAATGGGAATTTCTAAGATTCTCGCTGTCTTTTCAACTTCTATATGCCTATCATATCTAACTAAAGGTTCTCACAGTTTTGTCATGTAGTACTTTTATTCTTTCAATAATTATTCGCTGAGAGCTCAAGATGCTATAATGATAGAAGCACATAAATCTTAGACCTCATGAACTATATTTCTTAATGAGTCAGGCAATAAATAAATGAGCATGTAAATGTATATGATGGCAGATAGTGAGAAATGTTAGATAGAAAAAGAATGCAAGACCAAGGAGAAAGGTAATTACAGATGGGACTCTGTTTCAAACTTTGTACTGATTCAGTCTCCTCTCCCAAGAAAACACAGTCTTGTCCCTTTAATTCCTAATTTATTTGAGAATCTCAAGGTAGAAAAGGAATAGCAAGATGGCTGGAAGACTTGGATGTTTCACTCACTTTGTCAGCTTCTTTTGGAAGTCTTCCTCTCCTTCCTTTTACCTAAGGACTCTATAACTCGGTGTTTGATTTTATATTTCACTTAATTTGTACTGCATGCTCCTGATCTACATTGAAATATGCCTAAACACGACCACAACAATGTATTGCATGCACCTGAGACGACTCCTGTACAAAGAAACCAATTCCCTCTTCTGCATTCCAAGTGAGCATCATGCAATGGCCAGAATTGTTCAGATTGTAAACACTGGGTCTTCTTCATTCTCTCATTCCCTTTTGCTTTCAAAATCCAGCCCCTAAGTTCTACCCATTTGGATTATGAAAAATCGTCCATAAGTTCTCTTATTTCCAAAACCATTGCTGCTGATCAGTTTACCTTCCACAACACAGGTAGCAGCACAAGCCTAAAAGACACATGTAGTATATAACATCACTTTCTGCCTTCAGGAAGTAAGGTTTCTTTCTATTTTTCAGGTACATTTAATTAAACATGTCTAATTCAACATGTTAATGGATTTAAATACATGAAATGAAATATGAAGTCAGTAAATGGTCTAACAGCAGAGCTTAAAAATATTAACACAAAACTATAATTTTCTAGCATTTTAAAATCTCAACAGTATAAAAAATATGTAATTGTTATTCTCTAGAGTTGGTTTTGTTCTCGTTTCTTGATGAAGACTATAATCACCCAGAGATTGAAGTTTATATCTTTTACTGGCTTAAAGTCAAAGGAATGATATAAATTTCAGGAACATTTTCTTAGGAAAATGATTGCATGCATTCTATATTTGAATAATTTTAAATGGCTTAAGTAATTTAGCTCAATCATGTCAAAGTGGAGCAAATAAAGTACCTCGTATGAAGTTTTGCCCAGGAGAAAAGTTTTGGAGGAAATTACAATCAACTGAAATATGAAAGAGAAAAACTATAATCAGTACATCTTTTATTTATAGTATCACCTATACAGCTATAAATAATGATATCCTAATCATTTCAACTACCATAGGAATGCAAATAGCTTTGCAGTGAAAAATGGTAACTTTTTAATAAAGTACAACATGCCTATACATCATTTGGACAGAAAGAAGAATAACCTTTAAACAGTGAAATTCCACAAGCAGACAGGTAGGTAAAATGATCATGCTCACCAAGGAACACAGGTCAAGCAAAGTACACTCACACACTAAATTTACTTGTCTTTTAGAGACAATTTGTAAGGAGGGAACCATTGAATGGCCAAGGTAATTACCCAAGATATTGCTTTTTCTCTTCATTTTTAAAGATTATGTAATACTTAAGGACTACTTATGGTTAGAACCTTATTCACTTTGAAAAATGGCCATTTCAATCTAAGGCAGAAAATAAGGAATGAAATAAGAAAATAAGAAGTGGGGCACAATCTTACAGTGTGTAGCGTCTTATCATCTGCACTGCTCTTAGTTATTCAAAGAAAGGTGAAAGCTCTACATGTACAATGCTACATGACATATTTAGCTCCTCTCCCCAGCACATTTTTAAAAAATTTTTACTTAATTATTTTCATCTTACTTGAATGGCAGAGAGATAGATAGAGAGAATTTTTTTTTTATTTGACAGATAGAGTTAGAATGTGAGAGAGAGAGAGACAGAGAGAAAGGTCATCCTTCCATTGGTTCAGCCCCCAAATGGCCAACATGGCCGGAGCTATGCCCACCCAAACCAGGAGCGAGGTGCTTCTTCCTGGTCTCCAACGAAGCTGCAGGCGCCCAAGCACTTGGGCCATCCTCCACTGCCCTCCCGGGCCACAGCAGAGAGCTGGCCTGGAAGAGGGGCAACCAGGACTAGAATCTGGCGCCCATATGGATGCTGGCGCTGCAGGCAGAGGATTAACCAAGTGAGCCACAGCGCTGGCCCTGAGAGATCTTTCATCTACTGGTTCACTACCCAAATGCTCACTATAGCCTGGACTGGGTCAGCCTGAAGCCAGTAGTTAGGAACTCAGCATGGGTCTCCCACATGAGTGTCAGAGACCCAAGTAGTTCTGCCATCATCTACTGTCTACCATGGTGTACGTTAATAGGGAGTTGGAATAAAAAGCGGAGCCAAGACTTGAACTCAAGCACTCTAATATAGGATGCAGGCATCCCAAGCAGGGTCTTAACCAGTGCACCAGACACTCGCGATCAAACCTCATTTTGCTTCCAACATTGTTCCTTATCCTAAAGTTTCTCAAAGGAAATCCTTTGCCTTCATGGACACTGCATTGTAGAAACTGCAAAAGAGAAGCACATAAAAAAGACTAGAGGACATGGAGTAAGGCTCACTCCTGTAAAAATCTGGGCTGCTCATCCAAAGTATTCATAAAATACAACCCTGGAAAACTCATCTTTCAGCTTCTTTCTTCTCTTCTCATTGTCAAACAATCTTCTGAGAAGCTTCCCCCACCAGGCGGACCTGATAGGATGACTAATTTAAAGGATAAACCTGGGTAAGCACCTTGTGCCAAGTTCCACCAAATAGTACAAGTTTAGCATTTGTATGACAGTAACAGCTTGTGACGTATGTTTTCAGTACTTTGTCTCTTAACAAGTGGCCTTACTGCTCTCACCCACACAAAAATGTAAACACACATTATAGTTCTGGAGAAACTTCCCTGGCATTTCCTTTCTGCGTTTTCAAGGACTGTCCTGTTTCCATGTGCCAAAGGCAGACTGGTCCCAACAAAGCATCCTTGCAAATGCTCAGGCAAAACTATCAACAATGTTATTGTCTTTAGAAAATGTGCAGAAAAAAAGAGCTGACATTTGACATACAAGGTAAGCCCAACAAAGTATTCCGAAGATTATTCTTTCCTGCTATGATAATCCACTAACTTCTTGTTGTTAGTTCTTAATCCAGTATCATGTCTAGACTGTTTCTTCTATACCTCCAACAAAGCTTTGGGAAAAATAAAATCGTATCTTCACAGGCTTCTATACCCTTCAGCTATTATTGCCGGCCAAAACATGGAAAGAGCACATTGTGTTTTCCCTTTGGAGTTTAAACTTTTTGTCTTTCTAGGACACTGGTAATCTGCTACGAGTATAATAACAGACAAGAAACACAGGTACTTGAGGTTCTTTTGAGAAGATTAATTCAATCTTCTTTTGAAACAAGTACTAAGTAAACAGTAGAGGATATTGCTATAACTTCTGGAAAGTATTTGTGCAATATAATTTAATACACAAATGATGATATTATAACTCTATTAAAAAGAGCAATGCTTGAAAACTTTAAATGTGTCTAAATACACTATAAATAAAGAAAATATACTCCGAAATAGAATAAAGTGAATTCCTCTCATTCAAAGCATGTATGATCAGAATAGATGAGGGATTTGGAAAGTGAGGAGGGATTTAAATGTGATGGTGAGGAGCGTTTCCCCCTTCCTCCCAACTCTCCCACTCCCAGATCAATTCACAACAGCCCTCAGGACAGGAATGGGGTCTCCCTGCCTTTTAAGTTAGGGCAGCATTGAATAAGAGACAAAGAAAGTTGATGCAGAATAATTTGCAATTTCCTGCAGAATGACTCCCCTGAAGTTTAAAGTCATCCAGAACTGCAGAACTGATCCCACAGATCAAATAAATATGAGAACATTTCAATCTTTCGCTAAACCATCTTAGCTTTTTCATTCCAATAAGCAGCCAAATGAATGTTTGCAAGGTAGAGGAATTTAAATAATTTTTAACAGGAACAACTTAAAAAAAACTTCTTTCTACCATAGTTTCATAAGCTTTCTTACTGCAATAGTCTAAGAGAAAAACAAAACCAAGAGCCAGGAAAGACAGATACGTATAAATCTGTCAAAAATGTATTTGAAAACTTGCTGTCTGTCTATACAAGACCTCAATCCCAGGGAATCTTAAGAGGTTGGGGAGAGAAGACTAATAATCCCTGTGGTGATTTGTGAATGATACAAAATAATATGTTGCTAAGTAGACCCGTTTTTGAATATCAACTACAGTTATTTTAGAATGAGAAAGATAAAAGATCCTGGAGAGCTTGGGAGCAAAGAGGTGCAATTTGCGCTGCACCCGAGTGAAAACAGGTGAAGAGGAAGAACACAGTACTCTACAGGTAGGAAACTCACACAGAAGTTAATGTGAGTTTGGTATATGAACCTGTGTGTTTGATATGGGGGGATTACTAGCAATCAATGCTAAAATTATAGAATAGGGTAAGGTAATGATGAGTAACATTTTTGAACACTGCTAAGCTACAAATTGCATACTCCTGTGGATATAATGTAGCATTTATTAATCTCTGTGTACTCTCATATGTTTCAAGCATTTGTTCTGGTGTTCAGTGCATTCCAGAGTGGAGAATAAGCCAAAAAATAGCCAGATTGTGGAGGATCTTAAAAAAATGATGGGCTCATATCATGAGTCACATAAAAATAGTTTTCTCTTACCTGCCCTCTGCATCAGAATTATACCTTCATCCATTGAGAAATTCATTCCTTTCTTCAGAGAGACTAGCAAGACATGGTTACCCAGTTTCTGACCTAAGGCTGGCTCTTGGTTTCTCCCCTGCCAGTTAAATGAGCAAAACAAATAAGCAAATTGATATTAAGTGCATTGTGTTCAGGGCTATGTGAGAAGTATGTATGATAGAGTGATGTGGCTTATTTCTTCAAATTGGTTGCATTACAAATTCATTGCAAGATAAAGGGGTGGCTGTTGATCACAAAAGTGCTGGAAATGCCTGCATCTCACACAGGATTGTGACATTTCTGGGGTTTCTATTCCAGAGTCACGGGAAGCCTCAGGCAAGTAAGTTAGTCTTTCAACAAACCTTTGTTAAGCACTCACTATGTGCCAATCACTGTATTGGGTCCTGTTGATCATTCCTACCCATTAGAAGTGATTAGATGCTGGGGTAACAGTCAATAAATGAACAATCAATCAGCAAGTATACCATACCCTTTAACATCAGGAAAAATGTGATTCATATTCTTTGGGTTATATTTTTAGCAAAGAAAAAAATAAAGGTAAGAATTTAACTTGTCTTGAATGCGAAGCATACTCTCATATTAAAACAATCAATCCCAGGCATTTTAAGGAGTAGAGCGTAAAATCTATATGAATATTTTTAATAAAATGCAAGATTTCAAAATAATTCTGTGCTGTAACTGAGTAACTTGGAACTCTATTGGTAAAATTCCCTCTTTTAACTACAAGAGATACCTTATTAAAAATGTTAACATAGGCCCACTTAGAATTAATAGATATATTTTTCCACTGCTTAACTGTACTATCAGGTATTGGCACAGAATAGATAACTCCTGGATGCCTAATACCCATAGACATAATTTATCAAAATTTCTTATAGCATAAATACATTTCTGCTCCAAAATTTTCAGCATTTTAGAAATTAACATCCATTTCTTAAAACTTTTTCTTGTAACAATAACCATTCCAAAATAATATTGAAGAGCTTTATTTTCCAGAGTCCAATCTAACTTAAAATTGATTCAAGCTTTTAAAACTCATGAAGTATAGATATGGATTATACTATTTGTAAATATTTCAGTGTCTTTGAGAATGTAAATGAACATATTTGGATTGTGACATTTCTTAAAAAATATGTATTTTATTGATAGTTAACAGTTATATAAACCCAATTTGGATGTTAGTCTTTTCCATTCCACCTGTGACATGTCTAGAGTCTGTGAAGAAGGGGAGGAGAATTAGGGAATCGGGTTTGGGGGAAATGGTGGCAAAGGCTCCCCATTCCTGGGAGACTGCCAGAAGAGACCTAATGCAGCTGTCATTTAGCACCTGTCCTCTTTTAAAAATCAGGGGGTGGCATTCTCCTAAAGAAACTGGAGAAATATGGATTAGAGAAAAACTACTTAAAGATGGATGACCTATTGTTTCTGATCTTGTGGGCACCAAATAATTGCTAATAAGCCTCTGTCATCTTTGAAGAAAGTGTACCTGATATTCTGTCTTCTCTACTTTAAAGTGCAATAATGTGTTATAAATGGAAAACACAATCTAAAAGGTAACCAAACTAAGTTACTTAACATGTTAATGAGAAACAAAAGAGTAAGAGTGATTACAATTGCTGTTGAACAGACGTTAAGACAAAATGACTTTTATTGTATTGGAAAAATTGTTTGAAATCAGATGTGAAAGAATCATCTGTTCACACAAGAGCGAGTTTTGTGGTACCAAAAACTGTGGCATTACAGACTTTGGTCAATAAACTTAGAAGGATTCCAAAAAAATCTATTTCCAATAAAGACAAATACTTTAATGCACCTAGATTCTACCTGGAATGCATAAAGAAAGAACCCACCTCTACTGCTTTGAGTTGCTCTATCTAGGCCTAACGTGTTGTATACTGTTTTGGATATCACAGCTTTGAAAAAAAAGACAAATGGAGTAAGTTCAAAGGAAAGCAACTGAACTGAAAAAAGGTTTGGAACTAAGACAGACTTGTGAGCAATAGACATGTCCAGGCTAGAGGAGAGACAATTAAATGAGAGACACGGTAATTGTTTTCAAGCATTTAGAGAGATGCTATAAGAAGAGAAAGGGTAAGTTATGTAAATCACCAGGAAAAGAATCAGAAGTCATAAACTTACTTTGTAGCTTGACATCATTCAAGTTCAAGTACATAGGCACAAATGACATGCACTTTTAGACCTGAGGGTAGAAAAAGGCCACAAATCAATGTTTGTGGGTAAAAGCTGATTGCAAAGAAATATGTGGCCTTTCCCATGTGAGACAAGTAAGCTGAAGTAGCCTGTGGGACACTAATTCCATTTTTAAGATAACAGAGAACACATTTCAGAATATCAGGGAGAGCTAAGGGTAGGGGGAGAAATGAATTTTCCCACAGAACGTGGGGACAGTTTGAAGTTGAACTAGTATTTCTTTGAAAAGATCTTTGTATAGAGATGTTTCTAGAACATACTGAGTAGCTGTGACCATTCCATAAGCAATAATACTTTTTCACCATGTAGTTAGTATTCCTTAATTTCTTTCCACCTACTTTCCATGGAGCAAGTAGTTGGCGGTGCAGGGGGCAGGAAACTGAAGGAGTATAAAATTCTAATAATTAAGGCTGGATTAGTAGTAAGAATTCCCAGCCATCCGATGGCCGAGCAGCATTTTTGATGTTTGAAAGAAGTGTGTAATGTTGGATTAAGCTACAAGTAACCAAGCATTTTTTCTCCAAGGAGGCTTTGATGTTGGGGGTCAAGTGGGCCCCTTGCCTCTCTGCAGTTGCCTCTGCATTTCTGACACGGTGCTCCGTGTTCTAATCCATTGTAGCAGAGTCCTTGAACCACGAAAAACTGACACTCGTTCTCATTAATGGGTTTGCCTGGATTGCTTTTTTTGGTTGTTATTTCTCACTGCTTTTTTCCCTCACTTTAACATTTTCTAGTGACTATGATTGATATAATGTAATCTCTTTTTTCCACTTTTTTTTCAAAGCATGAAAATTTTACTGCCAGGTGGATATTCCCCAATTCTCACAACTCAACTTACGATTTTTTTTTAAATGAGAGTGGTTCTGAACAGTGAGAACTCATAACTCATTTGAATGGAAAACAGTTGGGGGGTTGCCACACTTCATTGTACTTGATTGTTGACACTGGTGGCAGCTGCTACTGCCAATCTATCTTCCACCAACTGTGAGCACAGCAAGATCGGGTGCAGACATACACATACACACACACACACTGTGTGTGCATAAACATATCTCTCTTCCATTAAGTTAATGGATTGTGAGAATATTAGCCATCTTTTCTAAACTCTACAATAACTTTTAGTAAAATTCAGGTTGGCTTTGTTTTCCCATTATCATTTCCCACTCATACAATATTTATCTGCAAGGTTGCAGCTATGAACTTACAATGTTCATTCACATTACAAACAGAAAAAAAAAAAAAGACAGCAGACATAGCCATAAGCTTTTAAAAGAGAAACCTGATAAAATCACCAATTCAGACTAATCAGTGTGCCTTAGTTATATAGTAAGGAGAAGTAGGAGTTTTCAATTGTATGCTCCATTGAATTGCTATAACTCTAAATCCATGAGAGTGTTATATGGATCAAATTATGCTCTTGGTTTCCATATGACCAACAGACTCAGCACATACATTGTCCTGGTGCCTATTAAAAAAGAAAGGTATAGCAAATTAATCAAATTAGTACTAATAACCTGAATTTTAAGTTCCAATAGGCTTCAATAAAAGGTACTC
The DNA here is from genome assembly GCF_964237555.1 of Oryctolagus cuniculus. Taxonomy (NCBI): domain Eukaryota; kingdom Metazoa; phylum Chordata; class Mammalia; order Lagomorpha; family Leporidae; genus Oryctolagus; species Oryctolagus cuniculus. Next base: position 53,911,159 of record NC_091439.1, read on the forward strand.
TAGAATCTGAAAACTTTTTATGGCTTTACAAAGATTGGTAATTTCCTCCTATCCTGACTTCTTGACACAACTGCCATGAATACCTTCGATCATTTTAGTAATTAAGTAGTGAGTCCGTTACACCATTGCTCCCCAAATAATTTAGCAACCTAAATAACGATGGTAAAGGACCATCATTAATGCATAAACCACTTCTGTGTGACCTCTCTTCTGAACTCTTGTTGTCTCTGAAAAAAAGTGAGTCTTTTCCATGGACTAATAAATACAAAATAATATGGGTACATGTGAAAGATGCATTCTCAGGAACAGTGTATTAGGTCAAAGAACAACTTATGTACCTTGATATAATGTCAAGACCTGAGTAGTATTGTTATGCATCTGAAAAAAAGGAATTGTGAAAGACAGAGATCCATCTTCAAATAGAATATAAGAAATTTGCTGATGTTGTGTTTTAGTGACTTTATAGGTGCAACAATGATACTACATTTGTAAAGTAGCCTATCAGCTAAGATTAAACTTTTATAAATTTATAACTTGTTGAAATATTCTTTCTTATGCTGTTATAGTAGCTTTAGAGCAGTTAAAAGGCTGACGAATACAAACAAAATTTGGTATGACTATTTTCTTGCCTTTTTGATATTTTTTTTTTTGCAAAAATTATAAAAGGAAAAGCCAGAAAAATCAAAACAAAAACAATAATACTCTACTATGGAAATTCCCTTATTGACTCAATAGGAAAATTTTCTATCAAGCCAGAAATGTTCATGTTTTTTGAATGTAACTATCTCTCATGTCAAACATCATATTAAAAGCCACATAACAAGTCAGTTTACTCCTTTCTTTTTTTTTTCTAAATGTGCCAATTAATGAATAAATCAAATAGGCTTAAGTGTGTATACTCATGTACAGACCCTCTTCATAACAGCCTCAGAACTGTAGCTGAGCTTTAAGACTGTCCTGTAAGTTACAGTTTTGGTCAAGAAAGTAAATGGGAAATTAACTAACAACAGACAGGAAACAGTTCTCCTGTCATTTTAGTCATTACGTTCTTCCCTTGTTTCTTTCCTAGTTTTCTTTTTTACCTGTTTTACAGAAATTGCTATAGAGATGTTAGCAATTATAAAAGCCGACAGTGATCAGCCATCTGCTTTGTATGAAATAATCTCTAAAGACAAATTAATTGAATTGCTCAGGCTTCATAATCTGAAACTTAAAATTAATAAATACAAACAAGCAAGATGATGTATTGGAACCTGTGATGAGGTTACACTCTGAGAAATGCATCACCAGGGGCCTCCGTCATTGTGCAGACATCACAGAATGCACTTGCTCAATCTGGGAGGGTGTGGGACAAGCATTACAAACGGCCTCGATGCCATCAAGAGATTCAGTAGGCATGAGATGTATGAGGCTGCTGGTGGCTTTACGCATCACCATGCTTTACAGTAAATTTCTCCTTTTATAAGTGAACAAAGTATACTCTAACATAATGATTTAGATGTTTAATAAATGCATAAACCAGAAGCATAGTCTTTATTATCATTATCTATATTAGAGACTACAATTACATGTGCTATGCTCGTATGACCGGCAGCACAGCAGGAGTGTTTGTACCAGCATAAACACCAACATGTGAGTAAGCCCTCGTTCTGTGTTATAGTTACTGTATCACTAGGCAGCAGGCCTGGCTATATGACACACAACTGTTTCCAAAACACAGTTAAAGAATATTGAGGCTGGCGCCGCGGCTCACTAGGCTAATCCTCCGCCTTGCGGCGCCGGCACACAGGGTTCTAGTCCCGGTCGGGGCACCGGATTCTGTCCCGGTTGCCCCTCTTCCAGGTCAGCTCTCTGCTGTGGCCAGGGAGTGCAGTGGAGGATGGCCCAGGTGCTTGGGCCCTGCACCCCATGGGAGACCAGGATAAGTACCTGGCTCCTGCCTTCGGATCAGCACGGTGTGTCGGCTGCAGCGCCCAGCCGCAGCGGCCATTGGAGGGTGAACCAATGGCAAAGGAAGACCTTTCTCTCTGTCTCTCTCTCTCACTGTCCGCTCTGCCTGTCAAAAAAAAAAAAAAAAAAGAATATTGAAAAATGCTTAGCTCTTGGAATGCCCATTTCTCAATTCTTTGTATCTCCATGAATTTATTTTTCATATGCAAATAACCACAGTTGAAAGTGAAATATATATAAAATGGCATGCACTATAGTATATTCTCATATACACAATCTTTTAAATAATAAATTTACTCACTTTTCCCACATATTAAGAACTTGCCTTTATATAATGTGAACCAAAACAACAGACAGATTTGCTTCTGCTTTCTTTCTTGGTCTATTCACAAGTATATATTTTACAAAACCTGCTGTATGTGATGCATTTGTAGTGACTATTAAAAGGACAATAATGAATAAATATAGTTCTGGCCCTTGTGGACCTATATAATAACTCATATCTATGGGATAGACATAATAATGCCTTCAACGCTCTCAATCAAATACAGAAAAGCCTTTTTTTCTTCTCCAACTTAGGTGATGTTTTGGTTTCTTCAGGGAAGAATCAGAGAAGGATTTCAGAGTCTATGAAATGAACTCAGATGTAAAGGATGTGTCCCACCACACTCACAAAGGAAATTCCCAGAAGTATTCGGGTGCCTGGCATGGCCCAGAATCATGGATCTCTAAGCAAGACTATGATCCCTTACTGGGGGACCCCAGTTTTGTTCTCCGTGGGCAAACCTTAGCCTCTGCTGGCATCCTATCTCAGCTGGTAAAGAGAAGGAATGCTGTAAAATCACTGGTAAACATGAATTGTGTTATTGGTGTGAGGAACCAAACAATGAAGAGACAATACAATGATTCACTGAGTGAACAATAAGGGGATAAGAGATATAAAGAAATCCCAAGAGTATTTTCTGCCAAAGATTTAAAGATGTGCAGATTCCCCCCATTAAAGTAAGATAGCTTAGTCCTCCACATTCATTTAGTAACTCTTGGATTTCAAGCTATTATCGGTATTATGAAAATAACTCCTGCCTTCTTTTCTCAGTGCCAAAGATCTGTCTGACTTCTTCCAGGAAAAAAGTTGCAGACAATCAAGGGATTCTATGGTTTTCTACTGTCCTCGTTCAGACAGTTTCCTTAGCAAAATCACAGCAATCTATTCATATGTTTTGCTTCTATTACATGAAGCTTCTTTTCCCTCTGTGTTTTGTTTTTTGTACACTTCTTAAGTTTAGTGAGCTGATTAATTATTTGCAATTCAGCACTCCAAGATTATTTAAACTAGAGGCTTATATTAAGTGTTTTGCTTACTCTGTATATATAAAAATAGTCCTGATTCCACTCTTGTCTGCATTGCTACTTGATTCCCATGGGCGCCCACAGAAATCCATGTGGAGGTGGGCATTTGGTGCAGGAGTTAAGATACTATTTGGAACATCCACAACCCATAGCAGGGTGCCACGTTTTGTGTCCCAGCACCACTCCCAATTCTTACTTTCTGCTCTTCAGCACCTTCTGAGGCAGCAGCTGGTGGCTCAAGTAGCTGGGTCCCCACCACTCACATGAGAGACCCAGACTGAGTTCCCCACTCTTGGCTTCGTCTTGGCCCAGCCCCACCTGTTGTGAGCATTCAGAAAGTGAATCAGTGGACGGAAGTTTTTTTCTCTTGCTCTCTCCTGCACTATGTGAGTGAGAGTTATGTGTGTGTCTGTGTGTGTGTCTGTGTATATGTGTCTCTTTTTCTCTCCTCAAATAAAATGAAAATAAATATTTGTTTAAGAAAAGAAGTTTGTGGCTGGCACCACGGCTCACTAGGCTAATCTTCCGCCTGCAGGGCCGGCACCCCGGGTTCGAGTCCCAGTTGGGGCGCCGGTTCTGTCCCAGTTGCTCCTCTTCCAGTCCAGCTCTCTGCTGTAGCCCGGGAGTGCAGTGGAGGATGGCCCAGGTCCTTGGGCCCTGCACTCGCATGGGAGACCAGGAAGAAGTACCTGGCTCCTGGCTTCGGATTGGTGTAGCGCACCGGCCGTAGCGGCCACTTGGGGGGTGAACCAATGGAAAAAGGAAGACCTTTCTCTCTGTCTCTGTCTCTCTCTCTCTCTCTCTCTCACTGTCTAACTCTGCCTGTCTAGAAAAAGAAAAGAAAAAGAAGTTTGCGTGCCTATGATATATACAAAGAACTACTACATTAATGAAAAATGGGAGCACAGCCCCTGATTACCCTGGTATGAAATACTCTTATGTTCAGCTACTTAAATGAATGATAAGCAACAATTAAAATGACACTATAAAAGATAGCTAGAAAGATATATGAATTTAATGAAATATCAGAAAACAAGCTACAGTGTATTTTTAAAATGACTTAACTGCAAATTTATTTTACCCAAAAGTGTATTATGAACACTTCTTTAAAGAGTTAAATAGGGCAACAGTAACTGTCACTCTGATGACTTCCCAATTATGTCAAAGTGCCTTCTATACCACCAAGTCCAAGTGCAACAGAGATTAGTTTTAAGTGTTTCCTTATATTTCAATGTTTCAAAGATTCGTGTTCTGTCTTTTGAATGCATGCTTATCCTGATATTGATTAAGGAAAAATCACTAAGCAAAAAAAAAAAAGTTCACCAATAAAATTTATTTGTATACATTTTATAAAACAAAAGTTAAATTATATTTTTTTAAAAATACTGATTTCTAAGATTTATTTGTTAGAATGCAAGTGTTATTTCAAAGTTTGAGAGGCTTTTCCTTGTTGGTATAATGGATTTATTGGCCAGATATTTAAGTGTTTAAGCAACTGAATATTTTAAATTTATACACACAGATAAAATTTTAAGGCCATTTAATTATGTTTGTAAATGTGACTGATTTTTTTAAGGAAATGTAATGTTTTCAAATTCAGTTAATAAAGTTCTAAGAGCCTCTGGAAAGATGATTATTCAACATTTACATTTAAAAATTGAAGACTTTAAAATAGAATAACAAGATTCACATATTTGAATTAACGGCTTAAGTAAAAATTTTTGAATTTGATGTATTATTTATGTAATTCTAAATAATTTTGTTATAGTCAATAAAGCTCTGTTTTTTCTTCTTATTCAATAAAGCTCAGATAAATAAATAAATCTTTTTGTAAAATAAAGCTAGAAAAGAATAATAGAACTTTTTCTTCTGATTCACTTGGTAATTCTTTTTTAATATTCATTTATGGAAAGGCAGAATGATAGGGAGAGAGGGAGAGATGGTGAGAGAGAGAGAGAGAGAGAAAGAGATTCCATCCACTAATTCACTCCAGAAACAGCTGCAACAGTTAGGGCTGGGCCAGACTGAAGCCAGGAGTCCACAACTCCATCCATGTCTCCCACATGAGTGGCAGGGGCCCAAGCAGTTGGAGTATCCTCCGCTGCTTTCCCAGGCACATTAACAGGGAGCTGGATCAGAAGTAGAACAGCCAGAACCAGCACACGTGTGGGATGCTGGAAATATTGGTGGCTGGCTTGACCCCCTGTGCCACAACAAAGGCCCCCTTTCTTGTTAATTTTTTAACTCACCTCCTGTACCAAGCTTCCCTGACTGTCCATAAATTGAGATATTCCCCTACTGTATTTTCCTATTACTTATTTTAGCACATGAAAAGGTCCATATGTTAAGAGCACATATTTTGAAGTTAGAAACCTAGTAACGAATCCTCGATTTGGGACATGATATTCATCTTCTGTAAGCCATTTTTTTAGATATAGTAATTATAACACTTAACTCTTAAAATAAGATGTATGCAAACTATTTCAATTATTGATATTGTTTTTATGTCTTGGCATTGTGATTGTGTCCATTTATCAGAGATAAACTCTGATTTTAAGCATGTACTTTGTGTTAATAAAAATAACTAAGAGCCTACGGTATTTATTTTGCTCCAAACATTTGTGTATATTAATTCATTTAATTCTCTCTCAACTCCAGGAGATAAATTCCTAATTTCCATTTTACAGGAAAAGAAAGGCCCCTGAAATGTTAAGTAACTGATCCAAGATCACAGAGCTGGATCTTGGTTGAGCATGAATTTGAACCCAGGCAGTCTAATTCAGGGCCCATGCTTTTAACCACTGCAATCTACTACCTCTCTTCTAAAACAACTTAACAAAATATAGGGCATTTTCTTACCTGCACCAGAGAGCCCAAATTGACTAAGATGGAGCTGTTCTTCAGTGATTTACAGAATAACAAGATGGACAAGCATCTAGGCATGCCGGCAACAAAAGCAAGTCAGGGATTGGTTTTCTCACTCATTGTCTTTCTACTTCTCACTTCAAATGTCACCTGAAGTCTGTTGTACACCATGCTGGCTTTACTTTGGCTCTGTCCCTCAGCAATGTCTTTATGTAAAAGCCGATTAAGCACTTGATAGTTTTCATCAATCAAAAAACTCATAAAAGATATGTCTACACCAGAGCCTCAGTGACCACAGACCTACCCAAGTAAATGGATAGTGACTTGATCTCCCTATAAAGGGTGAATGCAGGCACAGTGCACTAGTCCTCCAAGGTTTATACCAGTGATGGGAGTCCCTAAATAAAGACTGCTTATTGCTGGAAATATGACCTTTCTCTGATAGAGGAGTTACCTAATAAAATCAATTCCTGAGTATATTTCTCTACCACTGCTACCAAAAATTAAGATACGGGACTTTCTCAATTAATTTAGAACTGTGCTCAACTGAGGGAATGTTGATTCCCACTACCTCAGCAAACCACTGAAATATAACCTATCAGAAGGTGCCAGAAATACTGAAAGATCTGAACTTCTAGTTGTTCTTTGGTTAATACCAGTGGGAATATTTTGGAGGAAGTCTAGGAGACATGGCATCCATTCTAGTACCAGGCTTCTAAGTTACAAATATATCAGAGATTAAGGAAACAATGTTGAGGAATCCATGTTGTCGTGATGTGGGCTAAGTCACCACGTGCAACACAGGCATCCCAAATCAGCTACTCCACTTCCAATGCAGCTTCCCGCTAATGTGCCTGGTAAGACAGCAGTAGATGGCTCAAGTACTTGGGTCTTTCCCACCCATGTGAAAGACTGGGATGGAGTTCTCAGATCCTGAATTTAGCCTGGTCCAGACCTGGCTGTAGTGACCATTTGGGGAGTGAACCAGCAGATGGAAGCTTGCTTGCTCTCTCTTTCTCTCTTTCACTAAATAAATAAATAAATAAATCTTTAAAAAAGAAAAGTACCAATGATGGCAATATGTCCATTCTTAGTTTACTTGTTAATTTTCAGGACAAGATTTTAATTGGAATTGATCAAGAACTTACCTTCAGTTCACACAGAAGCAATCCAGCTTCTGATAGACTCTGTGATATGTGTATGAATGAAGGAAACACATGCATGAGTTTTGCAGAGATAACATCTCTTTATCTCCTTCTAGTTATCTAATACAAATGATGCTACCCATGAAATTATCATTTCTTTGTGTCTGTATATTGCTATCCACATTGGGCTTGCACTCACTCTTCCAGAATTAGTAGCTTCACTTTCATTACCTATAGAGCTGAATTCATTTTGCTTACCTCTTTGGGCCTAAAAGTTTTCCCTACTGTTTTTGTTCTTTTCCTGCATAAAAAGCTTTCCCCAAACTTAATGGCTTAAAGAAAAAAATCATTTTATATTTTACCTTGATTCTGTAGCGTTACTGGGCCCAACTGATCAACTTTTTTACTGGGTTAAGTGTTAGTAAGATTTCATCGCTATAGCAAATACCTGGGAAGAGCTGTTTAGGAAGAAGGAACCTTTATTTCGGTTTGTGGTTTGGAGGTTCACAGTACAAAATCATAAGAGTCCATTGGTTTGGGTTCTGTTAAGGGCAGAGGCTAGCAATGGCAGAGTGTGAGTGGAGGAACAATCACATGACAAGCTAGAAAGCTAAGAGAGAACACCTGAACCTAACTCAGCTTCCATAACCAATTCTTGCACAAGAACTACCTACAGAGGGCAAGTCCCCAGTGACTCAAAGACCTCGCACTAGACCCACCTCCCAGGCACCACAATTGGGTCAAGCTTCAACTCTTAATTTAGTAACCATGAACATTAATCAATGACCATTAACATAAGACTTTGGGGTTCAAATGTGTCCATGTGTTTAGGGACCAAATCACATTCAAAATATAGCAGGTGCTTTAGAGTCTTTTTTTTTTTTTTTTTTTTTTTCAGAATTAGAGTCTCTTATGATGCAATTGCAGCCAGACAGCAGCTTGGCCAGCAGCTTGGATGTGCTCCACTGAGATGCTAGACACTAGAATTACCGAGCTGCTCTCCCAGTTCATAAAGTCAAGTCCCTCTTCTCCATGGGATCTTCTTATCTGAAGGCTTGTTGCTCTCTTACATAAAAACCAAGAATATTAGCCTTTGTTAAGGTTTAGGGTTGAAACTAGCTTAGCATCCTTTCTACCACCTTCTACTTAGCAGTTTGTTGCCAATCCAGATTTAAGGATCAGGGTAAGTATCTCTTGATGTGGAAAATGGCAAATAATTCATGACTATCTTTCATCGCTGCCTACAAGTATTTTACAGTCGTCACACTTGCAAAATAAACACACTTCCTCAAGGCCACCAAAAGCATCATGTCATTTCAGAATCAGATTTAAGTCTAAGATCACTTCATTTCAATCAGGACCACATGTCAATAGGTCCTCATATGTATCTCTCTCAGGTAGAAAGCCTGCAAACTAAACAGACAAGTCCTCAGTCTCTTCCCCCTACTTACCAAAGAGAAAATGGAGAACACAGCCCAGTAGAGGTGCAGTCAACACTTTCATTTAGAGGTGGAATGGCAGGTGGCAGGCCTATTGCGGTAACTGCTCCATAGAAAGTATGAAATACAGTTGAGCAAATGTTACCAGTGTCTTGATCAAGACCTGTTCCATAATCTTAGTGATGATTCTCACTAGTTCCACCAATTTTCAGTGCCAATTATCTGGACTTTTGGTTCTGCCCTCTAACTTAGTGTTTGTTCATTTTTATAGGCAGTGGCCAAGGTTTACAACTAAATAGCTTTTCTCATCTGCTTTCTTCTAGTAAGAGTTTTGGGCTACAGAGAATATTTTCATTTTAAACTGCATTCATTCATGTTAGTCCAAACTGTTGTAATTTCTTTAAAAACACTATAAAGAGATGGTAATTATGGGACGGTGGTTTCAGCTACCACTTGGGATGCCCACACTCCATCTCGGAGTGCCAGATTGAGTCACAGAACATCCACTTCCAATTCATTTTCATACTAGTACATCCTGGGAGGCAGAGGTTGATGGCTCAAGTGCCTATGCCATTGGTACAAATGTGGGAGACTCAGATAGAGTTCTGGGTTTCAGTCTGATCAAGCCCTGGCTATTGAATAATTTTGGGAGGGAGCCAGTGGGTGGAAGATCTCTCTCTCTCACTCTCTCTCAAGTAGATAAAAATAAACATAAAAACACACTATGCTTCCTATGTATCAAATTACAGTCTAATCCATCAAACGGCAAATTACAAGTTTCTTCAAGAGTGTCTGTTTTCCTGAGATGGAAGTCAAAATGCTATGGGGAAACATTTGAGATTGTTAGAGGACTAATTTTCTACCATCGAAGTTTAAGAGACATGTGTTTAAGATTCTTAGAATCTGGCCAGTGCCACGGCTCACTTGGCTAATCCTCCGCTTGCGGTGCCAGCACCCCAGGTTCTAGTTTGGTTGGGGCACTGGAGTCTGTCCCCGTTGCTCCTCTTCCAGTCCAGCTCTCTACTGTGGCCCGGAAATGCAGTGGAGGATGGCCCAAGTGCTTGGGTCCTGCACCCACATGGGAGACCAGAAGGAAGCACCTGGCTCCTGGCTTTGGATCGGCTGGCCACAGCACGCAGGCCATAGCAGCCATTTGGAGGGTGAACCAATGGAAAGAAAGACTTTTCTCTCTGTCTCTCTCTCTCACTGTCTAACTCTGCCTCTCAAAAAACAAACAAAAAAAAAAAGATTCTTAGAATCCTCTTTGTTATGTTAGGATGTAAAAACTGGAACATGGATCAAACCTAACAGACTATTTTTATTAGGCCTACAAGCTAAGAACAGTTTTTACATTTTAAAGAATTTTGAAAACTCTGAATTGCTGCTAAAAAGAATGAAATCTAAAATGATTGGAACAATGTCTCAAGTTCATGGGTTAAAAATATATAAAATTTTCAAGATGATAATACTGTGTAAATCAATCTTTAGGATCAATGCAATCCAAATCTAAATCCAAAGAGCTTTTTTCACAGAATGGAAAGACTGCTCCTAAAATTCATAGAGAATGCTAAGAGATTCTGAAAAGGCAAAACAATCATCAAACAGGAAAAGCTATGCTGGAGGCCTCAAATTCTAGTTTTACACTTGATCTTAGTCAAAAGGCTGAGAAGCGATTAAAATTCTAGTTTTAAACTTACTGTAAACCTGCAGCAAACAAAAATGGTTGTGTACTGGTATAAGGAGAGATTTGCTAACTGGAATTAATTGAAAGCCCAGAAATAAGTCCATACATCTGTGGTCAACTGATTTTTAACAAGTGTTCTCACACCATTTCATGGGGAAAGAAAGCATAATCTCAACAGGTGGTGCTGAGACAAGATAGCCACATATAAAAGAACAAAATTCTGTCTATGAAAATCTACTCAAAATGGATAAAAGAAAGAATATAAGAACTTTCTTAGAAGAAAACAAAAGAGTAATTTTCATGATTTTGGATTTTGCAATGGTTTCTTATATATCACATCAAATGCATAAAAAATAAAAGGAAAAATTAAATTGCATCTCATCAAAATGTGAAACTTTTATACAACAAAAGTCACAATAAAAAAAGAAAATACAACCCATGAAATGGGAGACAACATTTGTAAAGTATATATCTAATAAGTACTTACTATCCAGAATATATAAAGAACTTTTACAGCTAATTGACAAAAACACGAATAATGTAACTTGAGAGTGGATGTGAAATTTCAATATGCATTTTTCTAAATAAGATGTACAAATGGTCCACAAATACATGAAAAGCACAGTATCATTAGTCATTAGAGACTTAGAGAAATGAGATGTCACTTTATGCCCCATAATATAGTTATAATTAAAAATAAAGAAAGAAATAACAAGTGTTGGCAAGATTATGAAGAAATTTAAAGAACCCATAGATTGTTAGTGGGAAAGTAAAATTTTACATCTGCTGTGGAAGGCAATTTGATAGTTCTTCAGGACATAAGACTTAGCAATTTACTTCCGAGTATAGACCTGAAAGAACTAAAAATGTGAGTTTAACTAAACTAAACTTCGTACATTACTGCTCACAGCAGCATAGTTAATAATGGGTGAAAGGAGTAAACCAGGGGCTGGCGCTATGGTGCAGCGGGTTAACGCCCTGGCCTGAAGCACCGGCATCCCATATGGGCGCCAGTTCTAGTCCCGGCTGCTCCTCTTCTGATCCAGCTGGCTGCTATGACCTGGGATAGCAGTAGAAGATGGCCCAAGTCCTTGGGCCCCTGCACCCACATGGGAGACTCGGAAGAATATCCTGGCTCCTGGCTTCGGATCAGCACAGCTTCGGCTGTTGCAGCCAATTGGGGAGTGAACCATTGGATGGAAGACCTCTCTCTCTCTCTCTGCCTCTACTCTCTCTGTGTAACTCTGACTTTCAAATAAATAAATAAATCTTTAAAAAAAAAAGAAAGGAGTAAACCAACTATTCATGCACTGTTGAATTGACCAGCAAAATATTGTGTATCAACTATAATGCAATATTTATTATTCGGCTAAAAAAGAAATGAGATTAGGATACATGCTATAACAGGGATATCTCTGAATGCATTCTATTAAATTAAAGAAAGCAGACACAAAAAGTCACATGTTGTATGATTCCACTCATTAAAAAAAATCAGGAAAGGAAAATACGTTGAGTCGGAGAATAGCTTAACACATGTCAGGGCTAGAGAATTGTAGTGAATGGAGACTGATGCTTAATGGGCATTGGTTTTGCTTTTCAGGTGATGAAAACGCTCTTAACTAGATAGAGATGATGGCTATAGGATTCAGAACATATGCCAAATGTCACTATCAGTAAATTATGTTGTGTGCATTATACCACAACAAACAAGCAACAAAGAATATAGGAAAGAGATCTTAGGTAGTCTACAAATCCTAAAATATTTACTCTCTGGTCATTATAGCAAAAGATTGTCAATTCATGGTCTACTTGAGAGCATCTACCATGAACACTGCAAACATTTTTAAGATTTTAACTAGTAACCTTAACATATTTATCTGAGACAATGTTTTTCTTTCAGCATCCTTGTTTTTATTCTTACCCGAGCTGTTTCTTCTTTTGAGTCTTTTGCTAATTGGAGAAGCTGCAAATGAGAACCAGATTTGTTTTTTATTCTAGCAGGAATTATCTCAGAAATGTTTCCTCCATATTTTATTTTATATATAAATATTTTTTTCTTTTATTCCTAATTCTTTTTTAAAAATTAGAGAGATTGGGGCTGATGCTGTGCATAGCAGGTAAAGTCACTGCCTGCAGCACCAGGGCATTCCTTATGGGCTCTGGTTCCTGTCCTGGCTGATCTACTTCTGATCTAGCTCCCTGCTAATATGCCTGGGAAAGTTGTGGAAGATGGCCCAAGTCCTTGGGCCCCTGATTCCATGAAGGAGACCCAGAAGAAGCTTCTGGCTCCTGGCTTTGGACAGACCCACCTCCAGCTGTTGTGGCATTTGGGGAGTGTATCAGTGGATAGAAGATTTGTCTCTATCCATCTATCTCTGTAATTCTGCCTTTCAAATAAATAAATAAATCTTTCTTTAAAAAAAACTTAGAGAGGAAGAGAGATATTTAGATTGATAGGTAGATGATAGATATAGATAGATATAAATATAGAGAAAGATATAGATATATACAGATATCTTACATGCTGGCTTACTCCCCAAATCCCCGCAACAACAGTGTGAAGATCTTGGAAGGGGTGCTGAAGCCACATGCTGGGAACTCAGATGGCAGAACTCCAACCACTTCAGCTATCAACTGCTGCCTCTCAGGGTCTGCATTAGTAGGAACTAGAGTCAGGAGCTGGAGTTGAGAATTAAACCCAAGCCCTTTAATGCAGGATTTTAATGGCCAGGCAAAATGTCTATTACCTAATTCCATTTTATGAATCTTAAAATGCACAACTAAATCATGTGAAATTTAAACACAGACTTTACTAATAGCTCCCTTTTGGTTCTTTCAACTTCTGCTCTCAACTAGTCCCAGAGAAAATGGTGTGTGTGTGTGTGTGTGTGTATTACCCTACTTTGAATCTGACTGAACTCAAGTGGACAGTTGTCACCTGAGTTTGGATCTGAGTCAGATGTTTGGGCTAGAGACACAAGTTCTTTCACATGTCTGGTACATTATATTGCATGTCTGAAACAATAGAGTATTACTGGGCATTCTCTCTTTCCCACACACACACACACAGTTTCTATCTCTGTGTATCTTTTCTTGTAACTGCCCTGAGCTTTCTCACACACTATGGTTTCATGGTAGTCTACTTTTTTATATGGTGACTAGCTTCCCCCAGAATGAGCATTCTCCAAGATCAATTTGAAGAACCCAAGTCCTCTTACAACCTAGCCTTTAAAGTCACAAAGTACCTTTGCCACAAAAGTCTGGGGATCAAAAGCAAGCAACAGGGTAGCCATGAACCAAGAGAAGAGGACTACTCAACAACATGAAATTTTATAGGTATGGTTCATTCAGGAGAGACTAGCTGGCAAATCCACCTACAAACCGAAACACTCTTTCTTCATCAAAATAAAAGATTTTGGTGAGGATATGAATTAATAACCTACAATAATAAGTTCAACATTAGGAGCTAGAGAAAATTTTCAAGTAGCATGAAAGAAGGCAGGAAAAGATCTGCCTTGGAAAAAGGAGAGGAAATTCTTCATAAGAATGAAGAAATCAAATCTCAATTGGATCTTTAAGAACTACTATTAACCTTACATAGAGAAAGAGAAAAGCATTAACAAACTCAAGAAACAACAACAACTCACACTGAGATGAGAAAACACATGATAGGGCTGAGAAATATCAGGTCCACCAGCTTGAATACAGCACACAAGAGGAAGCTGTCAAGGTAGAGTGGGATGAAGCTGAGGTGAGTGTTGTCTCCAAGAAGAGGGACTTGGGGTTCCTTGTCCCCACACAATCATTCTCCAAGCTTTTGTGCCGCCAAAACCTTCACAGAAAAGGATGTCATGGATACATATGTCTAGGAAATTCCTTTCTCTACTTCCCTCAGAAGTTCCCAAGGAATCTTAGAATAGTAGGAGCTCTACATACTCTTGCAATAAATAAATCCATTTGACTCCAAGAAACTTTCCAATATATTTGAATGAAAGTGCTTTTTGATATAACAGCCACAAATCATCCCACAGCCCCTTATTTTATGGGACATCCTTGGGGATATTTTCAGTCCTTAATAGCTCAAAACATGTGAAAGAGATGCTTAGATTTTCATTATAGAGGAAAACTCTGGTAATACTGTGTATGGCTTTAAAAGAAACAAGACTGGAATGAAGGCAAGCAGCTAAGAATGTAGCCAAAAAAAGATGGCCTGAACTAAGAAAGTAACATTGGCAGCAAGCATAAAGGCCATGAGCATATCATATTTAATAATTACAAGTGAGCTCCTGGCTAGAAATGTGAGTACTTCGCAGCTCCCATGATAAGATGCTGCTTTCAGTCTTCCTACTGGACATGTTATCCAATTAAGTTGCTGCATCATTTTGTATTGGCACGAACTGAAAGATTAAAATAAAATTAAAGCAAAATATATCACATATAATCTGTCTACATTACAATGAGCTTATTGTTAGACCTGGCCAAAGGACTAGGAAAATGAATTACCAGTTCTCATCGGCCAATAAAATGAAGCATCATTGTTAACTTTTCTTAGAGAAACCTGATTTTTCTGCTGCTGCTAAATTCTAAAGGAAATTTATCATGTTGATTTTTACTCAGGAGGAGCTGAACCACAGAATGAATAGTGTCTTAAAGACCTATATTGCAGAAGAAGCAAGCATTCTTTTTCAGTCTTTTTTCTACATGTTGAACTTAAAGTATATATGAAAATGTTATTCTTCAGAGCTTCAATGTGATTTGGTCTTTTTCAGAAGCTGGATTGCATGAGATATTCTATAAGTGGCCTTATTTTTTATCTGTACTTTCAGAAGTTGGGGGTACAACTTAGAAACTAAATCTGGGACAAGTTAAGCGTAGCATATAAGTATGTGCTTTGAAAAAAACAACAAAACCTTTTTGTGCACTATCAATAACCATGGGCAATTCTTTACAAATGCATATATAGTTTACTTAGCTCCCCTGTTGTTGTGTTGTTCATTTGCGTGCCTAACATTATGTTATAATCTCAACACCTGTGGATATTTGCACACACATCTTTTACAGCCAAATTTTCTACATGGGAGAGGGAAAACTTCCCTGAGAAGGGAAGCTCAGCTGAAAGGATCAGAGGAAGAGAGCTTATCACTCTATAGCTGAAAAATAAAGGCATTTGTTTAGGTCTTGGTTAAAAACTTGCTTCCAACCACCAAATAAATTACATAATGGACTCTATGCTGTCTATTTATATTTGTAAATGTATAATATATTTCAAATTTCTTGATTTTAAAAAATAAAAACAAGGGTAATATCATAGACATACCATTATAATTATTTTTAAACACCAATGATAATATAAGCCCACAGAACAGTTTTAAAAAACTAGTCTTTGTATCCAGATATAAATATGACATAGACCCAAGGCACTCCAGATTTCAAAAAGAAAGCTTCAGGAATATCCATGATATAATCCTTTATTTTCACACTCTATTACTAACAGCAATTCAGAAATTATAATGCTATGGTAAAGGTTCATGACATTAGGTATAAATGAGATAATGTCTTCTAAAATATTTTGTACCTGCTTAATACAATGTAAGTAGTGAATAAAAATTAAATTTTATTTTCTAAATTAAGGATGAGATAAAGTTTTGTAGAAAATGAGCAATTTGTGATATTAATTCTTAAAAATACCAGTAGAGAGAAGTAAAAATAAACATATTGTTAGAGGAGATTTTGGTTTCAATAGCTATTAAGCTACCAGATGGAGCTAATGTAAATGCTTGAGATAGAATGCATCTATTCATTAAAATACTATGTAAATCAAGGACATGTAAATCATATAAAGATGAATTATTTTAAAACATCACTAACACTGCAGGCAGGCGCCGCAGCTCAATAGGCTAATCCTCCACCTAGCGGCGCCGGCACACCGGGTTCTAGTCCCAGTCGGGGCGCCAGATTCTGTCCGGGTTGCCCCTCTTCCAGGCCAGCTCTCTGCTGTGGCCCCGGGAAGGCAGTGGTGCTTGGGCCCTGCACCCCATGGGAGACCAGGAGAAGCATCTGGCTCCTTGCCTTCGGATCAGCGCGGTGTGCTGGCCGCAGCGCGCCAGCTGTGGCGGCCATTGGAAGGTGAACCAATGGCAAAAGGACGACCTTTCTCTCTGTCTCTCTCACTATCCACTCTGCCTGTCAAAAAAAAAAAAAAAAAACCACATCACTAACACTGCAATTTGGTCTTTGATCCGTCTTTTCTGCTTTATTTTTTCCTCTATTCAATTTCCTAAATAATTTGAGGAAGCTTGAACATCTTACAGAAGTCATGTTTATACTACTTCATTATCCTATTTTAAGATGCATAAAAAATCTTGGACTTTACATTACAAATGATGGCAGACCCAAGGGTGCCCAGCTCCATCCCACCACTGCCTCCACTGATAGTTTTTCATTGCTACCTTGGCATCAGTCCTACCAGATTAAAACTAAGAGCTACAGTAGCAAAGGTTCCTTCAACTGTGGGGCCTTAGTAAGTATCAAGGCATTGTTATCCTACCATTAAAAAGGAGAGAAGGGAAAAAAATATTTACCCAGGAACTCCATTGAAATGAAAACCTTCTTGAAGCTGCAATTATTCACCAACACTATAATGTGAATAATTGCAACTGATGAAAGTATCAAGAAAACAGGGAAGTACAGTGGCCCAGTAGGCAATAACATTTCTAAGGACTCTTGCACATCTGTGAATAACCACACTGAGCTTAGCCCAGTAGCTGCCTGCCTTTTCTGCTTCTTTTGTCCATTTTTAAACTCTTATTAATATGTAAAGAACAGATTTTGTGAATTTCATAGAAACAGTTCTAAGAATGTAATGATACTTGCCTCACTCCACTTCTTCCTTTTTTTTAATTGTTTTTCAATAACACACTGTCAATTTACTTTAATATCAGGTTTACTGTGTCTTTAAACAAAGAGTGCTACAAGAGAAAGAAGGACCATTGCTCCTCAGGAATATGGACAAGGGTTATAAACAATAATCAGTTCACAGAATGTCAACTTCACTCATAGACACTAAAGTTCTTTGTACTCTAGGTATTAGTTACCACAAATCAAAGAAAATATATGATACTTGTTTTATTGGGTCCGGCTTATTTCCCTAAGCAAAATGGATGCAACTGGAGACCACTATCCATTTGTACATAAGTCCTCTTGTCCATTTCAAAATTCCATTCATGCATTTCAATTGTTCTAGCTACCCAAATGATTTCCTTTAACATTCACTCTCTTCTTTAGGCTAGCTCCCCTGCCTGGCTTCTGACCGCATACTGTGTATCACCTATACTTCGCCTCTCACTGTCTTCTCTAGCTGTTTTCAGGCTTTCCTTTAAGAGACACTGCAAGGTTTCCTTCTTCCAATTAAGTCTCCTTTAGCCCTTGCTTATCGCTGAATTTCTGTCTTGCTTATCAGCTCAACTGCATAACTCAATATATACTTAGTTGCTTGTCTGTGTTGGTCAATTGATGTCCATACATCATATCCGCTTTGTGTGATTATAATTCCTTTGAAGGAATTCAGAATATTCTATTTTTATATTTTTCATGATATCTTTCATAGTTTTAGGTATATAATAGTTACTCAATAAACACTTCTTATAGATATAAGATGCACATTTTCTTAAACCACCAGCAAATTAATATTTGAAGTTACTGTTACCTTTGTCTATTTCTGTCAATGCCAAAAAACAAAAACTGAAACTAATATTGACTAAAAAAGGATGCCTCAAAAAGTTAGTGGAAGAATGAAATTAAAAATACGTTTATATTAATGCAAAAATGTTAACTATGCAACTTTTTTGAAGAGTCCTCATATTTAATAATAATAAATTATCATTCTGAAATGAAGAATTAGAATCATATTGAGAGAACCATTTGGTTTTTACACTGCTTATATACCATCATTTAAGTGCTAAAGTTTTGTTTTTAAGAGAGACATTATGGAAGATAAATAAAATTGTAAATTTCACTAAGGATCTTAATGATAAATGATAAAAATATAATAATGAAATGATAAGGAATGTGAGACACCATTCTCTAAACCTCAACAAGCTTAAAATATATGCATGAAAGCTACTAAAATGATTACAAATCAGTATGTTTTCAAATTTCAAATTTCAAAATGTAACCCTCAGCAAGTCTAAACTTAATAAATGGAAATCAGTGTCTTATTCCTTTTGGTGGGGAAGTAGAACTGTGGCAATTCAGCTGGAGGCAGAAAAGAAATGATTCTGACAAGATGGAATAGCTGTTAGGTATTATCACTCACTATGGTTTAAGTGCAGTGTCCCTAAGTTTATGCAAAGCCAGTTTTGCATGCACTGTCTTCATGGTTCTAAGGCGGAAATCACATAATCAATGGTTGTCAAACCACAGAAAGGCTGGAATCATCACTGGGTTAAGGATCCAGAGCTGCATTTCTCATCCAGAACCACCCCCATAAGGTGGGTACACTGTCTTTTGGGATCTTACTCACAGCTAAGCTCCAGCTGCTGTGGCAGAGCTTGTCAGATAGTCTTGGTGTCTGCTTTTAAGTCTTCAAACTATGTTTTAGAAGTTTCCATCTTAAAGGAACTGTGAAAGCAAAGAAACTAAAATTTCATTAAAACACATATCACTTTTCTTTCTTTTTTTTTTTTTTTTGGAAAAATGTTATTATTAGAGCAAAGGTTAATGATTTTCCTGGCCTATGCTTAGTTTGAGTTAGCTTGAGATTAAACTATGTCTTACCAAAATGCTACTGGAGAGAAGAAAACAATACATATTAGAGAAATTGTGCTGGGCTCCTTTAAAGAATGTTGTGGATCTCTTATTTAGTCTTTCACCAAGCAGATACTTCTACAAAGATACACAGGCCACTGGGGAATTTGACTTCTGCAGCCCTTGCTAGGGTACAAGAGGACTGGCAGGAATTCTAAATAAACAAAGTCTTTCAGCTCAACCTAGCCGCAACCAGCTTACAAGCTGCTCCCTCACCTTTAAGTGGGCTCCGCGAGTCCAGCACCAGCCTACACTCATCAATACACAGGAGTCCTGGATTATCAGAAACCAGATCCTGCTGGGATGAGTGACCACCAGTCAGCAGCCCCATTAGCCTCCAGAGGGCTCCTGCTTTGTTTATAGTAAATAGTGAGGCAGCCAGCACCCGGAAGGCCTGGCCTTTCTGAATTTTTAAATTTCATCCTGATGCTGTAAATCTGTCTTTTTATAAGATCTTTCTGCACCGAATGCCCTCTATTTTCCATGTTCAAATAGTGACTTGTGTTACTTTGCTCTTGCTAATAAAAAAAAGAAAAAGAAAAGGTACCTATTCATGGCCTTTCGTAAAACAACAGCTTTCTCAATTGTGTTTAACCATCTGCAGGTAAGCACTGAAGTGCAGAGACAGCAAATGAAGATGCCTTAATTTTTTTCTAAACTCGAATACCAGAGCTCTTATAGGCATGATTAGTCATGGGACCTCTTTTCCAATTTAAGGCAGAGACATCTCGATTTATTATTCATCTCGAGCTGCACTTGAAATGCAGATGTTTCAGGCCCTGGCTCTTCTGGTAGCTGCAGCTGGCCTAATTCTTTATTGCTGTCCTCCAGGGATGACGCAGAGAGAGCTGGGCCAAGTTTTGGAGGATGCTCTTTCACCCTGAGAGAGGCTAATATATGAGGTGCGTTCAGACAGCCACGGAGAGCCCTGGCCGCCTTGCGGGCAAGGTCACCAAGCTGGACGGGCGGAGAGAGCAGAGTCCCTCATAGGGTTGAGAGTTCAAATAGCTTAGTTTCAGTTATGGCCCTATCCCTAGAGAAAGAGTAATATTTACTTACAATAACCAGTCTGTAAAATTCACAATGGCAAGAGAGCAAATTAAAAACATCAGCAACTTTGTTCTACGAGCGGAGATGACCACATTTTGGGTTTTATTTTCATTCATTTGCTTCCTTACATCTTACCTTATACCTATGAAAGGATACATGGCCCTCACGTTACAAAGGTTTTAGTTATTTACATCCACTAGAGAAATAAATTCAATATTTTTTTTTGGGAAATGTTGGGTGCTAGCATATCCTCTCAGTGCAAAAAACCCAGAGGCAGTGTAGACATCTAAATGAGTCTCATGATATGCTTGTGATATTTATTAAAACAAAGAAAAACCCTGTTATTATGTGAAAAGCATGCCTGACCCTCAAGGAGAAAGTTTGTTATTACAGTCTTCCTAGGAAACGCTTACATGTATAAGTGACCAAAGGGCAAAACCAAATATCTGAAATCGATCAGAAAAAAAGTATTTCAATCCTCATTTAAGGTTTTGGTATTATAACTCGCATCTACTATTCTCGTACTTTTCCCAAAACCGATGAAGATACAATTCAAACCCAACTCTTCATCAACATTAAAGCAAGGGAGCAGGTGGAGGCGAGGTGATCAGTTGGAAAGGACATCTCAGGGCTTCTCCACAGGCCACTCCCCCACCGTGGGCCAGGCTTGCAGGCCTGTGCATTTAGGATTCAAGGACTTCCCTAGTTGTTGAAATGAAAAGAGAAAAAAATAAAGTCTTACCCTACTAGAAGGATGTTCCCAGGTTTCTTAGTGGGGACTTTTTAACTCCACACACTTCCAGAGACCACCAGCTTTCCATTCCTTGACCGAGAGTCTCAGATCAATATGATAGATAAAGGTAAAGCTTAAAGCAAACGATTATCCTATAAGCTGATGGGAATTGTAATGTCAGTGTATAGCAAACACTACAGGGTACACTGAGCTTTTGAAAAGAATAAATTCATCACTTATTTCCAACGATTGATTTGTATTCTGGTTTAATTAGCCATGAAAAAGTCCATTTTTTAAAGCCTCCTTTTACTTTTCATTTTTATTTCCTTTTACCACTGCCTGCTGTAGAAGCTAATCCCCAGCTGTCAAGTTAAGGAAATTTAAAGGGAGACACTAAATAAAAACATCACCAATCATGAATGCATTTTCATATATCAGCTGTGGATCTCAAAGATTGTACACACAGACCAGTATTTGTAATTGGATTTCTCGAAGGCTGTCTTATTACCATAATTATTATTATTCCTAATGACAATCTGATCATTAACAAACAGAAAGTGATTTGTAAAATGAGATACATTCACTTGCCCATAAGTAAGTGTTTTGTGATCTCCCCTAAACCTACAATCTTCACATTGCTCCATTCTAATTGACCAATGTAAGTGACTTTAGGAGCGATAGCCATTGATAGAAATCAGAAAAGAAGGAAAGCCCGGGCTATAAAGTGCATGGAGGCCAGGCTGGGAGAAGGGTTCGGGATGAAGGGCTGACAAAGGGAACGATTTGGTTACTGAAATAACAAACTCACAAATGCATTCAGAAAATTCACCAAGAGCGTCCGTGTTTATTTTAACTAGGCACCACAAAAAGGGAAAAGTCGGGACAAGAGTGAAGTCCAGCTGTTGTTTTTCTTGAAGAGGTCCCAGCTCCGTATGCTGAGGAACTCTCCTTGCGATGGCCCGGCTGAGACAAATGTTCTGTCCACACTTTAAATGGCAGCTGGTTATTAAATGACTCCCAATAGGGTGAACACTTGCTATTGACAATAAGGTAATATAAGGACCATGCAGGGCAATCAGGATGGGAATGTGAATGAAAAATCTTTAATCTGAAATTACAGCTGTCAGGGTTATATTATAAAACATGAAAGTTGCATCTGCAGTTAGAATTAATGTGTCCCAAAAGCCAAGTTTCTCATAAAGTGCATCTTGCAGATACATATTTTATAAATAGACTACCAGTCTTCTATAAATCAAAGAGAACTGTGGCCTATATTAAGGAATTAAAAGGGGTCATCTCTCCTGGCATTGGTATTTGTTGAACAGTATTGGGGGGTGAGGGGGTGTGATGTGAAATGAACATCGATTTCCAAAGTCTGGCAGAGAGATTGCAAGTATTAGCCCTGCACAATAACCCCCTGCTGGTTCTGGCACCACATACAAATGCCTCTAAGTTACATTTTGTAATAAGCTGTGAATGAGTAGAAATGAGAACTATCACATCATGTAAACAGCAAAATTGTCTTCCCGGCAAATTTACCAACAAAATGTAAATTTTGGTTGCTGAGCAGTTTACTTAAAAAAAATTGATGTGATCTCTCAGGATGATTACATACTTTTAAAAATAGTCATGGTCTTACCAAGATAATTTTACATCCAGGATACATAAAAATCCTCGTTAGTAACGCCAGATATACATACAAGTTAGGGGCTTGGAAAGGTTGCAAGAAATCACCTAATCCAGGAACTCCTTTTTAAAAATCATTTTTTAAAAAATAAACATAGCAAGGACCAGAAAGCAAGCATATATTAAATCTCTGAAAACACGAAGCATTGGTGTCACAGTAGCACAAATCCCATCTTTATATTTGATGGCATATCTCAGTTAAAATACTAAAGCAACTGCAATAAACTAGGTGCTATTTTTATTACTAATACTTAAGTCCTAGTGGAGATCCACTGCTATGTCAGTTTAAAAACATGAAGCTATTCCTTTTTCATCTGCTACTTAGTATGAGTCTTAAAAACAGGGATGCATGATTCATCAATATTTACTAGTAACACTTGTAAATTTAATGCTTGTCCTATTTAGTGTTATGTACCCTGGAAAATTCTCAGAAATTGATGCTACTATGAAAAAATACAGAAGATGATTTTCTTAGGTCTGGAAGAAAAACTGTCTCTCGAAAGAAACTACTTACTTTGCCTGAGAAGTAATTGCCATGCCCCCAAAGGAAACTGTATTTTAATTTACCTATTCTATAATTAGTGTTAAATCAAATGACCAAATGGATATACAGTGTATACAAGTTAATAACATGCTTCCTGTTAATTTTGTCAATTAGCTTAATACCCTTAAAACAAACCTTCCATAGCTTCCAAGGTGAGGTACTGCGAAGATAAGTTGAGCAAGCAACAGTAGGATCCAGGGACCCAAAGGCCCTAATTCAAACACATGTTTTCTCCTCATGCTTGGAGTGTACACACTCAATATGTGCTTGGATCACCAGATGTCATGGAATCTTCAGTGTCATCAGCAACTGAACATGCTTGTTGTGGCACACAGTGTTAGTTGTATATTCACCTCTGTTGCCCATGCTTTTGTGACCTACAGACTAGACTAATACAGGAGCTTTCCAAAGATCTCCTTTGGTACACACTACCCAGAAGCTTCCACTGACACAAAATGCAGAAGGCCAACCACGTCAGGACTAGGGTTGAAAGCAGAGAACACAACTCAAACCCAGAATCAGGTGTAAAGATCTATTAGCATGAGAATTCCTAAATGAGATATATGTTGAACTGTCAATCAAAGTTGTACCTAAACATTTAACAAGGTGCCTAATAATTAATCAAGCTAATATGGAGTTGAGTAAATTTGTGTAAGCTGTAGCATTACCACACTTTGATAATTTTGAATTTGACTTGTTTAAGCACTCTTTATCTTAATAAAATTACTCAAAGTGAAAACTTCATGTGTGAGTATTTTTATAATTACAATAATAAATTTTGGTTCCTAGATGTCCAATAATGATTCAACTGGAAAAGAAATAATACCTGAGTAGGAATCCAGCACAATGAAAGAATAAGAACTGTATCTTAGCCAAGAGGAAGGAAGGTAGGAGGGGTGAGAGGGAGGGAGGGAGAGAGGGAAGGAAGGAAATAATTTTGGAAATACAGCAAAAATCAAGTTTTTTTAATTACAAAAAGAAAAAGAAACCTGTGAATCCATCTTCCTATACAAAATGCCCCCTGATCTCCAGCACCAGATACTAGAGTGACTCAAGTGACTAAATACCACCCTACATGATGGACCAGGTACTGAAGAAATGCAGAGAAGTGCTTCATGTCCACTCTTCTGATAGAAAAGAAAAAATGAAGGGAAGGAAGGAGCATGCAGAACATTGGACAAGTCGTTTGGATGCTGGTCACTGGAATTTGCATACTTACCTGTGTGTGCAAATGTTAAATTAAAGGAATAGAGAGAGAGATGGAGACAGATTCGCCTTTAATGTTGTCATAAGATAATCCTATAATAATAGATAAAAATAAACACTGTAACCTACCCTCAAAATCCTATCATAAACAAAAGAGCATTTGGTATTTTAATTCCTGAAACTCACAACAAAGTACTAGAAGAAAGCTCTGTCCTTCCCAAAGAAGGTAGACATGTGCCCTTTCTCTCCAAAATGGATCCATCAAAACAGAAGAGTGCGGAAAATGACAACATACGAATGTACAATATTGAATATATAATAGCATGAATATTGCATTCAGTGTAAATGTTTTCTTAGAAAAAGTATCAATATATTTCTGTTTGCTTTGATGTGACAGAAAGTGAAACTCAAAAGTTCAGTTTGTTCCTGAACTTCTTTTGTTGTATCCATCTCTAAAATATACTTACATAAGACTACATCATTGGAAACACAAACAACAGTCTTTTTTTTTTTTTTTTTTTTTTGAGCAAATCAAGACTTATTGAAGTCGGAAACCTCCTGCTGAGGCAGCCAAGATGTGGGCTCCAAGAGTGGAGTCTTAAACCCATTGCACCTAACGCATGAATGTTGGAGTGCAAAGGGCGATAGCAGCCAGGCCTCCCACGCATGTCTGGCCATCTCTCAGACAGGTGAGGAGTCCAAGAGGAACCAGGTAGGCAAGTGGGAGTGTCCTGTTGGTGGAGCTTCCCAAAAGGTGAGAGGAACTTACTACCCAACAAGCCCCACTTGGGGGTCTACCTGCTCCTCAGACCACAGAAAGGGTGAAAACGCAATCACCCCTTGCAGTGGTTTAGAGGTGGACTTGTGTTTGGCCATTTTCATTCTATTTGGAGCCCTTTGATTTGCAAGCATTGGGAGAGGCCATGGATATTTTCTAGTTCATGCTCAGCCACAGAGTCTGCCACTAGTTTAGCTATCTTCTCTGGGTTTCAGAGGTACCACTATATAATCAGCTTTCTGTTGGGGCAGCTGGGACCCCATAAATGGCACTTCCTGACCAGCAGCTCTCTCTGGAAAAATGTCGGGGACAAGAGCATGACGACAGACAGCTCCTTGCTGTCGGCTCCCTACTTGTCCGTGTATTGGAAGCAGCACCTTCGTGGCTTCTGCACCTGCTTGTTTGTTTGATTGGGAATGTTAGATTCCATTCAGCAGTTTTTCCGAGGCAGAATCTGCAGCATACTTCTCAGAGGCACAAGCCTCTGCCAAGGAGCACTTTCCCAGAAGTCTAAGTTCTACCTTCTCCGAGCTGCCAAATATGTTTGCTTATTTGTTTAGAGAGACTAAAGGACAGACAGTGGTCCCATCTTCTGGTTCACTCAACAAATGCACTCCCTGGCAACTAAGGTTGGGCTGGGGCCCAAGCCAGGGGCTAGGGACTCAATGTGGGTCTCTCACATGGGTGGCCAACCACTTGAGCCATCACCACTGCCTCCTGGGATTTGCATTAGCAAGAAGCTGGAATTGGGCACCAGAGCTGGAAATAGAACCCAGATACTCTGGTATGGAGGTGGGTCTCTTAAACACTAGGTCAAATGCCCACACCTTGGCTGCTAAACTGCAACGAGTCCAGACTCTAAGCTTTATCTCCACCACCACCACCACCACCACCACCACCAGTGCCCCAAGGGAAATCTGTAATTACCTTTATAAAGCCTTTTAGGGGCCTATGGTTGGCAGGTGCTTTCCCTGTTGTGCTATCGCTGTGCTGCTGAGTCGGCCTTCTGGGTCCTTCAACACTTTATCCAATGCTCTTTGTTAAAGTGACTGCTGTGGCTCTGTCTCCAGAAGGCCCTTTGCCACGTGGAGACTGCATTTCTGAGCAGCTCTATTGACACAGAATTTGCATACCATATAATCCACTGATTTTAAGTGTACAGCTCAATGGTGCTGCCTACATTCAGATTTACAACCATCACCACCACTAACTCCAGAACATTTTCATCACTCCAAGAAGAAACTCTATACCCACTGGTGGTCTCTTTCTGGCCCCTACAAGGCCAAACTCCCTTCTATTTCTATAGACTTGCCTATTTCAGACATTTTTTTTTTCATTTCACAGATAGAGTTAGACAGTGAGAGAGAGAGACAGAGAGAAAGGTCTTCTTTCCATTGGTTCACTCCCCAAATGGCAGCTACAGCTGGAACTATGCCGATCTGAAGCCAGGAGCCAGGTGCTTCCTCCTGGTCTCTCAGACAGGTGCAGGGGCCCGAGCACTGGGCCAACCTCCACTTCCCTCCCGGGCCACAGCAGAGAACTGAACTGGAAGAGGAGCAACCAGGACTAGAACCCGGCACCCATATGGGATGCTGGTGCTGCAGGCAGAGGGTTAACCAAGTGAGCCACAGCACCAGACCCTCAGGCATTTCTTACAAATGGTGTGTTAAGGACTGAATTGCATCCCTCCAAAATTCTTGTGTTGAATGGCTGTCCTCCAAAGCGACTTGTAGTGACTGTATTCAGGGTTAGAGCCTTTGAAAATATGATTGAAACTAAATTGGAGCTTATGGATGGGGTGCTCATCTGATAGGACTGGCATCCTTATAAGATCCATTGTGGATTGATTTTTGTATAGGTTGTACAGAAGAGGTCTTGTTTCATACTTATGCATACAGAGATCCAATTTTCCCAACATTGTTTGTTGAAGAGATTGTCCCTTCTCCAGGGAGTGGTTTTAGCTTGTTCATTAAAGATTAGCTGGTTGTAGATGCAATGAACAATTTCTAAGGTTTCTGTTCTGCTCCATTTGTCCACATATCTACTTTTATGACAGTACCAGTCTGTTTTGAGTATAATTGTCTTCTAGTATGTCTTGAAATCTAGCATTGTGATGCCCCTCATTTTAGGGTTTAAGATTACATTAGCTATTCAAAGTTTCTTGTGTGTTCACATGAATTTTATGATCATTTTTTCTACATCTGAGAAGAATATCTTTGGTATTTTGATTGAGGTCGTATTGAATCTGTAAATTGCTTTGTGTGGTATGGACATTTTGATATTTTTTTCTTTTTTTCTTTATTTATTTTTTATTTAGTAAATATAAATTTCCAAAGTACAGTTAATGGATTACAATGGCTTCCCTCCCCCCCCATAATTTCCCTCCCACTCACACCCCTCCCATCTCCCGCTCCCTCTCCCATTCCATTCACATCAAGATTCATTTTCAATTATCTTTATATACAGAAGATCAACTCAGTATATATTAAGTAAAGATTTCATCAGTTTGCACCCACACAGAAACACAAAGTATAAAATCCTGTTTCAGTACTAGTTATAGCATTACTTCACATTGGACAACACACTAAGGACAGATCCCACATGAGATGTAAGTACACAGTGACTCCTGTTGTTGACTTAACAATTTGACACTCTTGTTTATGGCGTCAGTAATCTCCCTAGGCTCTAGTCATGAGTTGCCAAGGCTATGGAAGCCTGTTGAATTCGCCGACTTCAATCTTATTCTGACAGCGTCATAGTCAAAGTGGAAGTTCTCTCCTCCCTTCAGAGAAAGGTACCTCCTTCTTTGATGGCCCCGTTCTTTCCACTGGGATCTCACTCGCAGAGATCTTTCATTTAGGTCTTCTTTTTTTTTCCAGGGTGTCTTGGCTTTCCATGCCTAAAATACTCTCATGGGCTTTTCAGCCGGATCCGCATGCCTTAAGGGCTGATTCTGAGACCAGAGTGCTATTTAGGACATCTGCCATTCTATGAGTCTGCTGTGTATCCCGCTTCCCATGATGGATCGTTCTCTCCCTTTTTGATTCTATCAGCTAGTATTAGCAGACACTAGTTTTGTTTGTGTGATCCGTTTGACTCTTAGACCTATCAGTGTGATCAATTGTGAACTGAAATTGATCACTTGGACTAGTGAGATGGCATTGGTACATGCCACCTTGATGGGATTGTATTGGGATCCCCTGGCACAGTTCTAACTCCACCATTTGGGGCAAGACTGATTGAGCATGTCCCAAATTGTACATCTCCTCCCTCTCTTATTCCCACTGTCATATTTAACAGGGATCACTTTTCAGTTAAAATATATGATGACATTAATTCTTCCAGTCAATGAGCATGGAAGATTTTTTACCTTTTAATGTGTCTTCTTCTATTTTTTTCCTAATGCCTTGTGATTTTATAGTAGGTATCTTTCACATCCTTAGTTAAATTTGTCCCAAGGTATTTAGAATTTTTTTGTATCTATTGTTGGGACTGATTTTACAAGTTCTTTCTCAGCCATGGTATTGCCTCTTATAAAAGTCCTTAGATTGGAGTGGCAGAGAGTAAAAATTTACAGTAAAAATTATTTTCTTGTTGTCTTCAAATTACTGATAAAGTGCTATAATGTACAGTTATGGTTTCAACATGGCTGACACTTCAATATCTATAGGCTCAAAGATTTTTTTTCCTACTGAAAAGAACCTTAGATATCATTTCATCTAAATTTTTCATTTTGCACTTGAAGAAAGTATAAAGAAGCTAATACTCCTGAATCTACAGAGGCACCAACAGGTTCAAGTCTATGTAACATAGCTCTTCTTACCATGAGAACCATGCATTCTTTTCTTGATCAGCAGAAATATGAATAGATGCTATTTCAAAAATGTTATAAATTATATATGCCTCTGCTTGCATTAGACTCTTTAGGGGAGTGTCAAATATAGATCCATGTTTTTAAAATTTCATCCATGATAAAGTTATGGTGGCTTGGGTTTGTAAACAATGGAAGAATTTTCCTTATAACTCATGGTGAGGAGAGTACAAATGATGTGTAAAGAGGGGAAAACAATAAAGAGACCAATGCTTATGTATAACAGAGTCCAAGCATACTGAGTCTTGGAAGAGTTAAAGTGTTTTAGTTTTACAAATTTATCTTGCAAAGGGAAAATTTGGAGTATAGGTAGTCTTCAAAATATCAGAACAAGAATGGAATTTGAATAAGATGCAATTAAGGTACAATGGTGAAGAGTAATGAAGAAGCACTCATAGATATGCACTAACTAGGGTCGGTGTGGTGGCATAGCCAGAAAAGCTGCTGCCTGCAACACTGACATCACATATGGGTGCCATATGGTTTGTGTCCTGGCTGCTCCACTTCCAAACCAGCTCCCTGGAAATGACCTAGGAAACCTAAATGAAAGATCTCTGCGAGTGAGATCCCAGTGGAAAGAACGGGGCCATCAAAGAAGGAGGTACCTTTCTCTGAAGGGAGGAGAGAACTTCCACTTTGACTATGACGCTGTCAGAATAAGATTGAAGTCGGCGAATTCAACAGGCTTCCATAGCCTTGGCAACTCATGACTAGAGCCTAGGGAGATTACTGACGCCATAAACAAGAGTGTCAAATTGTTAAGTCAACAACAGGAGTCACTGTGTACTTACATCTCATGTGGGATCTGTCCTTAGTGTGTTGTCCAATGTGAAGTAATGCTATAACTAGTACTGAAACAGGATTTTATACTTTGTGTTTCTGTGTGGGTGCAAACTGATGAAATCTTTACTTAATATATACTGAGTTGATCTTCTGTATATAAAGATAATTGAAAATGAATCTTGATGTGAATGGAATGGGAGAGGGAGCGGGAGATGGGAGGGGTGTGAGTGGGAGGGAAATTATGGGGGGGGAGGGAAGCCATTGTAATCCATTAACTGTACTTTGGAAATTTATATTTACTAAATAAAAATAAATAAATAAATAAAGACCTGACCCGTCAAATTAGTAGAGAAAAATGTAAGAGAAAAAGTGCAAGACATTCAAGTCCCAGCTGCCCCGTTTCTGACCAGTTCCCTGCCAAGGAGCCTGGAAAAGCAGTAGAATATGGCTTAAGTGCAAGTGGCTCTTGCACCCACCTGGGAGACCCAGATAAAGGCTCCTAGCTCTTGGCTTCAGCTTGACCCAACCTTGGCTATTGTGGCCATCTGGGAAATGAACCAGTGAATGAAAGATCTTTTTCTATTATCTATCTCTCTCTTTTTATCTACTTTACCTTTACCTAATTCTACCCTTCAAATGAATATAATAATTTTTTAAAAAAATAAAACACAATAAGGTTTCACCTCAGCCCTGTCAGAATGGCTATCATCCAAAAAATAACAAAAAAAAAAAAAAAAACAAATGCTGGTGAGGATGTGGGGAAAAGTACCCTAATACACTATTGATGAGAGTATATAAAATAGTACAGCCATTGTAGAGGATGGTATGGAGATTCCTCAGAAATCTGAAAATATATGCACTGTATCACCCATCCATTTCATTCCTGGGAATTTACACAAAAGAAATGAAATCAGCAATTAAAGAGTAATTTGTACCCACATGTTTATTGCAGTTCAATTTAAAATAGCTAAGATATGGAATTGACCTAGATGTCCATCATCTGATGACTGGATACAGAAATTGTCATACACACACACACACACACACACTCACACACACACTGGAATAACACTCTGCCATAAAAAAAGAATTAAATCCTGTATTTTGCAACAAAATGGACACAACTGGAAACCATTATGCTTAGTGTAATAACAGAGACCCCAAAAGAAAAATTCCACAAGTTTTATTGTACTGTGGTTGCTAAATAGAGTGCAGAAAAAACGTAATGTATATGAGTGAAATTGGCATCTTAGATTTAATTATTGTTTACAAGCTTTGTCTATTTTCCTGTTGAACAATGGTCTTTCTACTTTCACTTGCTGAACTCTTCATTTAGTGTAGGATTAAGCCTTAGATTATAAAGTCAATTTTAAATGTGCTATAATAAAAATTTGAAAAAGAAAAAACAAGATAGAAAGGGGGGAGAGGGAGGGAAGTAACACAATATTCTTGGAAATGTGTCTATAACTACGTGAAATCTGTTCTCTTCGTCTTAATAAATTTAAAAGGACACATATCCCCTGTTTTCATGTGTCAATCCCCACCTAATTGGTAATATCTTCTTTTTCAAATTTAAAATGTCTGTTTCTACCATCAATTCTAATATTGTTTAGGGAGGCATTGGGACAGTACTTCTTAAAAATTTTTAACCTCTGAGTAGTTACTCAGACTGTGATATCATAATTTCTCAATTGCTTGGTAGACAGATTTATTTGAAGGTAACAAGGCCTTGAAAGTGAAACACAGGCTGGCACCACAGCTCAATAGGCTAATCCTCCACCTTGCGGCGCCAGCACCCCAGGTTCTAGTCCCAGTCGGGGCGCTGGATTCTGTCCCGGTTGCTTCTCTTCCAGTCCAGCTCTCTGCTGTGGCCCGGGAGTGCAGTGGAGAATGGCTCAAGTGCTTGGGTCCTGCACCCACATGGGAAACCAGGAAAACACCTGGCTCCTGGCTTTGGACTGGTGCAACACTGCCCCGGCCACAGCAGCCATTGAGGGGTGAACCAAAGGACAAAGGAAGACCTTTCTCTCTGTCTCTCTCTCTCACTGTCCACTCTGCCTGTCAAAAAAAAAAAAGTTAAACACATTAAGTTGTTTACTCTCATTAGTAGCCTGAAAGAAATATTTATTTGATGTTCACACAGCTGTATCCAACATACCCGTGTTTAACCATATACTAAAATAATGAACTACATAATTATCTCTTGAAAAGGGTATTTGCCCCTGCAACAGAACTGCTAGACTTCTATTGGAATATGGAAATGAAATTTCACTGGGAACATTTATTAGTGAGCCTTAATTTCTATTTTTATGTTTTACAGAGTACATATATTAACACAGAAATGCTTGTATATAATGTACAAATAACCAGAACTGATATTTGGCAGTTGAAGATTCAAATTTGTTGATTAGTGAGGTTCTTGAACCAAAAGTTTGTAGTCTCTGGGCTATTGGATAGCTAAGTATTGCAGGAAAAAAAAGAGAGCACAAAAGTTCATTCAAGGAGTCCTTGAACATGCCAGAGAGGAATCGTGGGTTTCCAAGGCAGAGTGGGGCTGGGCAGCACAAATTTGCGGAAAGCTCTCATGGAGGGACGAAGTTGTGGGAAGAGGCTAGAGGATATGGTGGCTGAGGTGACTTCGAGGCGAGGTGAGGATCATGGAGAAGTCATGGAATAACAAATTGTGCTCAAAAAAAAAAAAAAAGAAAAAAAGGATAAGTAGACTGTACCCATTCAAAATTCACCTTTAAAAAGCTCCACTCTTTTTTTTTTAACTTTTATTTAATGAATATAAATTTCCAAAGTACAGCTTATGGATTACAATGGCTTCCTCCCCCATAACGTCCCTCCCACCCCCAACCCTCCCCTTTCTCACTCCCTCTCCCCTTCCATTCCCATCAAGATTCATTTTCGATTCTCTTTATATACAGAAGATAGTTTAGCATACATTAAGTAAAGATTTCAACAGTTTGCTCCCACACAGAAACATAAAGTGAAAAATACTGTTTGAGTGCCAGTTATAGCATTAAATCTCAATGTACAGCACACTAAAGAAAGAGATCCTACATGAGGAGTAAGTGCACAATGACTCCTGTTGTTGACTTAACAAATTGACACTCTTGTTTATGGCCTCGGTAATCACCCTATGCTCCAGTCATGAGCTGCCAAGGCTATGGAAGCCCCCTGAGTTCATCGACTCTGATCCTATTTAGACAAGGCCATAGTCAAAGTGGAAGTTCTCTCCTCCCTTCAGAGAAGGTACCTCCTTCTTTGATGACCCGTTCTTTCCACTGGGGTCTCACTCGCGGAGATCTTTCACTTAGGTCTTTTTTTTTTTTTTTTTTTCCGCCAGAGTGTCTTGGCTTTCCATGCCTGAAATACTCTCATGGGCTTTTCAGCCGGATCCGCATGCCTTAAGGGCTGATTCTGAGGCCAGAGTGCCATTCTATGGGTCTGCTGTGTTTCTCACTTCCCATGTTGGATCATTCTCTCCCTTTTTGATTCTATCAGCTAGTATTTGCAGACACTAGTCTTGTTTATGTGATCCCTTTGGTTCTTAGTCCTATCATTATGATCAATTGTGAACAGAAATTGATCACTGGGACTAGTGAGATGGCATTGGTACATGCCACCTTGATGGGATTGAATTGGAATCCCCTGGCATGTTTCTAACTCTACTGTTTGAGGTAAGTCAGCTTGAGCATGTCCCGAATTGCACATCTCTTCCCTGTCTTATTCCCACTCTTATATTTAACAGTGATCACTTTTCAGTTAAGTTTCAGCACTTAAGAAGAATTGTGTATTGATTACAGTACTCAACCAAAAGTATTAAGTAGAGCAAACAAAAAAATACTAAGAGGGATAACATATTAAGCTGCTCATCAACAGTCAGGGTGAGGGCTGATCAAGTCACCGTTTCTCATAGTGTTCATTTCACTTTAACAGGTTTCATTTTTGATGCTCAGTTAGTTGTCACCTATCAGGGAGAACAAGTGGTATTTGTCCCTTTGGGATTGGATTATTTCACTCAGCATAATGTTTTCCAAACTCCTAACAGGGATCACTTTTCAGTTAACATTTAAACACCTAAGAATAATTGTGTGTTAATTGCAGAGTTCAACCAATGGTACTAGAACAAAAAAAAATACTAAAATGGATAAAGTATTACACTGTACATCAACAGAGAGAGAGAGAGAGAGCGAAAGGTCTTCCTTTTCCATTGGTTCACCCCCCAGATGGCTGCTACGGCCAGCGTGCTGCGCCAATCCAAAGCCAGGAGCCAGGTGCTTCCTCCTGGTCTCCTGTGCAGGTGCAGGGCCCAAGCACTTGGGCCACAGCAGAGAGCTGGACTGGAAGAGGAGCAACTGGGACAGAATCCAGCACCCCGATCGGGACTAGAACCCGGGGTGCTGGCGCCGCATATGGAGGATTAGCCAAGTGAGCCATGGCTCAGGCTAAAAGCTCCACTTTTACCTCCCTGTTCTTAGTACATGACTTTAATTACCCCTTTTGGGGGTCTTCCTTATCTCAGGTAGCATCCCACTATTTCCTGTACACATATGACCTACTCAGTATATTTTAAATTACATCCAAATACATCTGTGTTACAGCTTACTATCCCTGAATCCTCAAATAATTCCTATAGGAACAGGACATGTATTGTGTATTTCACTACTAACTTATATAAGATATAAATAATTGAAGCTGTACTAAATGACATAAATATAATAACAAACATGAAGAAATATTTCAATAAAAATAATTTAAATGACAAGTCATCCAATTAATAAGGAAAAGGCATGAAAAAGTTAATATTATATCCAAAACATTGAAATTCATTTTTATCTATTTTACTAGATGCTGAAAATATGGTGATCATTAATGTTTAAATTAGAAAAGTAATTTGTAATTAGAGTAAATATATTCTACAAGTTCAAATTGACCATGAAATCATTAAATAAATTTTTTTCTAGGAAAATATTAAAATAAAATCATTGTGTTAAAGTTTCAAAATGGAGTAAATATAAAAATGAAGAAAGCTTCCTTGTACACAAAATCCTTCCAATAGAAACAAATTTGGGTACTTATCCTTGAGCCTACATGTTATTTCTCTTTATTATAGGGAGAAAATTCTCTCCCCTTTTTTTTTTTTAATGTACCACATTTGGTTGACAAACGCAAATACTTTCAGGGGATATCCCAGCAGAAACCATTGTGGTCTGAGGGTTTTCTCATCAGTTTGTGTTAAAGAAAAAGATGCTGAATTATATACACTTAACAAGTCACAAAACAACAAACATGTGTAAGTAATGAAAATCCCTCATAGTAAGTAATCATCATTATGACACTAAAGGAAAACAAGACCTTTTATTAGCTTAACACGTTTTACCATGATCAATAGAGAAACTTTTACCAAATACTGTTCAACTGAAATCCTGCCAACCACTTCTCATCTTCACACATTTGAACACTATAGCAAATACTTCTTTCTCCATGAAAATGAATTTTCATCAGACATAAGGAACATCATTCTTGGAATTGGTAAAAATAAAATGAACAGCCCTTCCATAATTTGGAGGAAAACTCAATGGTATCATATCATGCTCAGCAAAAATGGAAAATTCACAAGGAAATATCTAATGATCTTATTACTGAGAATAGAATAAATTACAACAGATAGGCAGGGAAAGTTATTCCCATGTCACAAACCTAGCCATACATTCTCTGTTGTAGAACCATAAAAAATATAAATAAAAATCTCATAACCAGAGGGAGATTGAAAGTAGGTAAATGGAGCCATGAGCATATACGGGATTTTAATTAGTTTTTGAAAGTCAGATCATTTTGAAAGGTAATGAACTGCTTAAACTATATGAGAAAAATTGAAGCCAAGTTATGCAGTGAGAGATTGCAGTGGCATTGTCATGAACAATGAGAAGGAGAAGGCTGGAAACAGGGATGGTAAATGAAGACCTTCCTTAGGAACATCTCCCAAATCTGCAGCCCCAGTGGTTACTAACTGATAATTCAGAGTGTAAGGGAACCACAAAAAGGTCATGGAAAATGGAATTTAAAGATAAGGTCATTTTGGTGCAAAAAATTTTTTTTAAATCCATGCATGAATTTTTCAAAATAGGCATTTTTCTGGTTTTTTCAAGATCATTCATATGCTAGATTTTTAAAATTTTTTAATCTTAATAAACTCATTTTGTAAGTCTATTTTCCAAAACCTTTGTGAAGTACCCTTGTATATCTCTTCTAGGTAAAAATTCCCAGGGATTCCTCTCTGAGGAGCTTGAATGGGCCTGCTTGATTAGGTCACAGTTTCTACTGTGAATGCTATTGCTGAGAAGAAATCCCTTTTGTTTTTAGCTTTTGGGAGATCTGACACATGAGAGCTTCAAGTTAAGCTTTCCAGACAATAAACTGTTCAACTACACACTCATTCACATTTACCTTTAGCAGAGGAAATGCATTCTAGCTAACCAATACTTCTTTCTTAAACATAAACAATGATTGTTCAGAGAGAAGGAACAGCTTAAAAAAGAAATATCTCTACAAAGTAATAGAACAATGATTTTAAAATAAACAGATAGTTCAGGAATAGAAGGGAGTTTTTAAAGAACTATAATTAACACATTTGTGGGGTTTCAAGAAAGCACTGTATCCACAAAGCAAAGATAGCATGCCATACAAAACAAATTATATATCTAAATGAGAAATCTTATGTAGAATGGAACTACCATATCTGATATTAAAATCTTCACTTAAAGGAAAAGTAAATAAAGCAAGGAAGTATCCAATATTATAATAAAATAGAAAGATTTCAAATATGAGAGAAAACATACAAAATATAAAGGAATAACCCAAGACTTCAAACATCTTAATAACAAAGATGGAGAAGGCAAGAAATTCTTAAAGAAATAATAAAAATGTGAAACTATGCATGTTCTGAGCAGAGACACAGTCTATGATTTACAGTTTCATAGGATATAATTTTGTGCTTCAGTAACAATAGACTGTAGAGAAACCAGGGTGGAAAAAAATAGGATGACTCAGACACCAGAAAGCAACTGTTCACAGATGATGCTATATTGGGTTCAAGTGTTACAAATGGAGCTATAGAGAACTGGTAATTCTCAATAAAATCTGGATGTAAAATCAACAGAACTGTGTTAGATGTGGAGTATGAGGAAAAAAAGAGTTGTCAAGAAAGTGCCAAATTATGTTGGCCCAAGCAACTGGATGAACGAAATTTTTGGTTTGCTGAGAAGACTGCAGAAGGAGCAGGGTTCAAGGGTGGCATTTCAGAAAAACACACAATTTGGATTTAGTCGTTTAGATCTGAAGTTCCTATCGGACATCCAACTGAACATGTTGAATTAACAGTGGGTTAGTAGAGTTTGGAACTTCAGGGAAATGACTCTGGCAATCATGTATAGACTGAGCCCTGGAGCACTTCCAGTTCAGATGTGAAGACCATGAAGAGGAACAAGCTTAGAAGGAGGATCTAGGAGGGAGAAGTGTCATCAAAAGAAAGTGGTCCCCAAGGTCAAGTGTATTCCAGAGAGTAAATTTTCATCTCTGTCAAAGTCCACTTATGAGTAAGTGAAAGAAGGGCTTAAATTTGACCATTGGATTTCACAATGTGGAACGATTTAGTGACACATCAAAAGCTGTCCTTATGAAGTGCTGGGAATGAAACCAGAAAATATTGTGTTCAAGAGCAAATGGAAGCAGAATTGGAAGGCGATTATAAACGAAATTCTAGGGCATTTTCTAGAAAAGTTATAAACCTGGGGAGCTATCTGGATGTCCGTTGAGACTGAAAGATTTGCTTTTCTTTTCTTTTTTTATTTTTTTAAGATTTATTTGTTGTTTGAAAGACAGAGTTACAGAGAGGTAGAGGCAGAGGGAGAGGTCTTGCGTCCGATGTTTCTCTCCCCAGATGGCCGCAACAGCTGGAGCTGAGCCAATCCAAAGCCAGGAGCCAGGAGCTCCTTCCAGGTTTCCCACATGGATATGGAGCCCAAGGACTTGGACCATCTTCAGTGTTTTTCCAGGCCACAGCAGAGAGCTGGATTGGAAGTGGAACAGCTGGGATTCTAACCGGCACCCATATGGGATGCCAGCACTGCAGGGGGCGGCTTTACCCACTATGCCATAGCACCGGCCCCAAGGTTTTCTTTTATAAAGTGTGATATTATAGCATATATGTATAATATCGGGAATTTTCCTGTAGACAGGGTAATTTTTAATTTTAATTAGTTTTTAACAGATTCACTGTGATTTGTAGATAAAATTCTAAGCACATAATGATTTTCTCTTCTTCCTTCCTTCCTTCCCTCTCCCTCTCTCCCTCCCACTCTCCTTCTCCTTTTCTGTCTTTAGTTTTTGAGATGACAGATTTTAAATTTACGCTACAGTTAAAAAAAAAGGCCTAATACTTTACCAGATAAGAAGTTTAAGAAGTAAAAAGCAAAAAGACCCTAATTTTGTGGGAATATAGAAAATGGCTAAAAATAATAATTGAATGGAAAAATTAGCATATACAGTAAGTTTTAAAGCAATCACCAATCAGTAAAGCTATAGTATTGTCATATTCTTAACCATGGGTTTCACAAAGATATAAAACAGAGTTTTACAAAACAATGTTTGCAGCAATACTGATACATACAGACATTTCTTTCTTTTTTTCTTTCATTTTTTTGTTTTGTTTTGTTTTAGATTTGTTTTAGCTCCCACATATAAGGGAGAACATGCTGGTTTCTTTCTTTTTTTTTTTTTTTAAACTTTTATTTAATGCATATAATTTTCCAAAGTACGACTTATGGATTACAATGGCTTCCCCCCCATACCGTCCCTCCCACCCACAACCCTCCCCTTTCCCACTCCCTCTCCCCTTCCATTCACATCATGATTCATTTTCGATTATCTTAATATACAGAAGATCAGCTTAGTATACATTAAGTATGGATTTCAACAGTTTGCTCCCACACAGAAACATAAAGTGAAAAATAATAGATGATTTTTTTAAATGATGATGAAATCAGATCAGACCTATTGTCATGTTTAATCCCAGTGAGAGTCAAGTTGGGAATTGATAATTTCTTTTTTTTTTTTCTTTTTTTTTTTTTTTTACAGAGGATCAGTTTAGTATGCATTAAGTAAGGATTTCAACAGTTTGCACCCCCATAGAAACACAAAGTGAAATATATTGTTTGAGTACTCGTTATAGCATTAAATCTCAATGTACAGCACATTAAGGATAGAGATCCTACATGAGGAGTAAGTGCACAGTGACTCCTGTTGTTGACTTTACCAATTGACACTCCTGTCTATGGCATCAGTAATCTCCCTATGCTCCAGTCATGAGTTTCCAAGGCTATGGAAGCCCTCTGAGTTCTCCGACTCTTATCTTGTTTAGACAAGGTCATAGTCAAAGTGGAGGTTCTCTCCTCCCTTCAGAGAAAGGTACCTCCTTCTTTGATGACCTGTTCTTTCCACTGGCATCTCACTCGCAGAGATCTTTTGCCAGAGTGTCTTGGCTTTCCATGCCTGAAATACTCTCATGAGCTTTTCAGCCAGCTCCGAATGCCTTTAGGGCTGATTCTGAGGCCAGAGTGCTATTTAGGACATCTGCCATTCTATGAGTCTGCTGAGTATCTCACTTCCCATGTTGGATCACTCTCCCCTTTATTTACTCCATCGGTTAGCGTTAGCAGGTACTAGACTTGTCTATGTGTTCCCTTTGACTCCCAGTCCCTTCACCATGACCAACTGTGAACTGAAACTGATCACCTGGAACAGTGAGATGGCATTGGTACATGCCACCTCGATGGGATTGAATTGGAATCCCCTGGTATGCTTCCAACTCCACCACTTGGGGCAAGTCAGCCTGAGCATGTCCCAAATTATACATCTCTTCCCTCTCCCATTCCCACCACCATGTTCAACAGGGATCACATTTCAGTTAATTTTCAACACTTAAGAATAACTGTGCATCAATTACAGATCTAAACCAGTCATATTAAGTAGAACAGATAAAAAAAACTACTAAGAGGGATAATGTATTAAGTTGTTCATTAACAGTCAGGGCTATGCTGATCAAGCCACCATTTCCCATAGTGTCCACCTCACTCCAACAGGTTTCCCTCTTGGTGTTCAGTCAGTCGTCACCGATCAGGGAGAACATATGGTATTTGTCCCTTTGGGACTGGCTTATTTCACTCAGCATGATGTGTTCCAGATTCCTCCATTTTGTTGCAAATGACTGGATTTCGTTGTTTCTTACTGCGGTATAGTATTCTAAAGAGTACATATCCCATAATTTCTTTATCCAGTCTATCGTTGATGGGCATTTAGGTTGGTTCCAGGTCTTAGCTATTGTGAATTGAGCTGCAATAAACATTAGGCTGCAGACCGCTTTTTTGTTTGCCAATTTAAATTCCTTTGGGTAAATTCCAAGGAGTGGGATGGCTGGGTCGAACGGTAGGGTTATCTTCAGGTTTCTGAGGAATCTCCAGACTGACTTCCATAGTGGCTTGACCAGCTTGCATTCCCACCAACAGTGGGTTAGTGTCCCTTTTTCCCCACATCCTCGCCAGCATCTGTTGTTGGTAGATTTCTGCATGTGAGCCATTCTAACCGGGGTGAGGTGAAACCTCATTGTGGTTTTGATTTGCATTTCCCTGATTGCTAATGACCTTGAACATTTTTTCATGTGCCTGTTGGCCATTTGGATTTCCTCTTTTGAAAAATGTCTATTGAGGTCCTTGGCCCATCTCTTAAGTGGGTTGTTGGTTTTGTTTTTGTGGAGTTTCTTGATTTCTTTGTAGATTCTGGTTATTAACCCTTTATCTGTTGCATAGTTTCCAAATATTTTTTCCCATTCTGTCGGTTGTCTCTTCACTCTCCTGACTGTTTCTTTTGCAGTACAGAAACT
The DNA here is from genome assembly GCF_964237555.1 of Oryctolagus cuniculus. NCBI lineage: Eukaryota > Metazoa > Chordata > Mammalia > Lagomorpha > Leporidae > Oryctolagus > Oryctolagus cuniculus. The sequence goes on from NC_091439.1 coordinate 53,951,993, forward strand.
TCTCAATTTGATGCAATCCCAATAGTTGATTTTGGCTTTGACTGCCTGTGCCTCCCGGGTCTTTTCCAGAAATTCTTTGCCTGTGCCAATATCTTGAAGGGTTTCTCCAATGTTCTCTAGTAACTTGATGGTGTCAGGTCGTAGATTTAGGTCTTTAATCCATGTTGAGTGGATTTTTGTGTAAGGTGTAAGGTAGGGGTCTTGCTTCATGCTTCTGCACGTGGAAATCCAATTTTCCCAGCACCATTTATTGAATAGACTGTCCTTGCTCCAGGAATTAGTTTTAGATCCTTGATCAAATATGAGTTGGCTGTAGATGTTTGGGTTGATTTCTGGTGTTTCAATTCTGTTCCATTGGTCTATCCATCTGTTTCTGTACCAGTACCATGCTGTTTTAATTACAACTGCCCTGTAGTATGTCCTGAAATCTGGTATTGTGATGCCTCCGGCTTTGTTTTTGTTGTACAAGATTGCTTTAGCTATTCGAGGTCTCTTGTGCCTCCATATAAATTTCAGCACCATTTTTTCCAGATCTGAGAAGAAGGTCTTCGGTATCTTGATTGGTATTGCATTGAATCTGTAAATTGCTTTTGGGAGAATGGACATTTTGATGATATTGATTCTTCCAATCCATGAGCATGGAAGATTTTTCCATTTCTTGGTATCCTCTTCTATTTCTTTCTTTAAGGTTTTGTAATTTTCATCGTAGAGATCTTTAACGTCTTTGGTTAAGTTTATTCCAAGGTATTTGATTGTTTTTGTAGCTATTGTGAATGGGATTGATCTTAGAAGTTCTTCCTCAGCCATGGCATTGTCTGTGTATACAAAGGCTGTTGATTTTTGTGCATTGATTTTATACCCTGCTACTTTGCCAAACTCTTCTATGAGTTCCAATAGTCTCTTAGTAGAGTTCTTTGGGTCCCCTAAATACAGAATCATATCATCTGCAAAGAGGGATAGTTTGAGTTCTTCCTTCCCAATTTGTATCCCTTTAATTACTTTTTCTTGCCTAATAGCTCTGGCTAGAACTTCCAGAACTATATTGAATAGCAGTGGTGAGAGTGGGCATCCCTGTCTGGTTCCAGATTTCAGTGGAAATGCTTCCAACTTTTCCCCATTCAATAGGATGTTGGCTGTGGGTTTTTCATAGATTGCTTTGATTGTATTGAGGAATGTTCCTTCCAAACCCAGTTTGCTTAGAGTTTTCATCATGAACGGGTGTTGTATTTTATCAAATGCTTTCTCGGCATCTATTGAGATAATCATATGGTTTTTCTTCTGCAGTCTGTTAATGTGGTGTATCACATTGATTGTCTTGCGCACATTAAACCATCCCTGCATACCAGGGATAAATCCCACTTGGTCTGGGTGGATGATCTTTCTGATGTGTTGTTGCATTCTATTGGCGAGAATTTTATTGAGGATTTTTGCATCTATGTTCATCAGGGATATTGGTCATTCAACCCGATGTCCTCTGTCACTCCCCCTCTTCGTGGAGGAACGACACAGGACCCTGCGCTGTTCTTTTGTCTGCTCGGCCCTTCCCGGGTTTGCTGCTGGTTCTTCCCGGGTTGGCTGCCGTCCCTCCACCTCCGTGGAGGGACGGGCCCCCCTGCCACTTTCCCCACTTCCGCAGGGGAGCGGCACACCACTGGCCGGCTCTCTCGGGGGCTGCTCAGATGTTATTTGGATGTTCCCCTTAGATGTTCCTGATGCATGTTGTCTCTCTCCTCCTTTATAGACCTCTTCCACCAATCCCAACTCTGCTACCCACACGCCGAGTACGCTGCTCTCCTCCAATCAGGAGCAGGATCAGCTCCTGCAGGTCATCACTCAAGTTGGCGAGAGGCAGCTGTGTAGAAGTTGTTTACTCCCTTCTCAGCGCCATATTGTGGGAGAGCAGATGCATAGAATAAGTCTTAATTCCAGTAACTTAGTCTAGTCCAAGTTGCTCCCCACAGTCCTCCAGTTGCATTCATTTTGCCGCAAATGATAGAATTTCAATTTTTTATAACTAAATAATATCCTATTGTGTATATATACCACATTTTTTTTTATCCAGTCATCTGATAATGGACACCTTGGTTGATTCCAAGTTTTGGCTATTTTGTACAATGCTGCTATAAACATGGTGGTACAAGTATCTCTTTGATACACTTTGTTCACGGATTTTGGGTATATATCTAGTCATGGGGTTGCTGGATCATATGGCAAGTCTATGTCAGTTTTTTAAAGAAATCATATTGTTTTCCATAGTGGCCGCAGTAATTTACATTTCTACCAGCAGTGTCTAACTGTTCCTCTCTGTCCACATCCTCGCCAGTATTTGGTACTTTCTGTGTTTCGAGTTTTAGCCAGTCTGATGGGGCTGAGGTGGTATCTCATTATGGTTTTCCCTGATGGCTAGTGATGTTGAGCATTTTTTATATATTTGTTGGCCATTTGTATTTTATATCACAAGTACATGAAGAGGAAAACTGCAAAAAAGAGGGCAAGCCTTAAATGGAACAAAGACAACTCACATATCTGAAAGGAAAGCAGAGTGTTGGGGACAGAGCTGCACAGGTTGGTAGACTGCTTAGAAACACACAGAAAGTGCCCTCAGATTGTTTTCATTTTTCAGCACAGAAGAGAAGGCGTGTTTTGAGATATGGCAGAAGGCAAAATGTGGGACCTTAGAAAGGAGATAAAAAGGTGGGAAATAATCCTTTAAGAGAGGAATACAGTGCTTAAGGACATGTGATTGCAAGGCAGCACTAAGAGCCCACTGCAGATTCTTGGTCATGAACACAAAGAGAGCCACAGGGGGCTCTAGTCAGCTGCTTGGACAGCTGCATCATGAGTTAAGAATTGAATGTAATAGGTTGCGTATCATATCAGCTCAGCCTAAATAATGCTGAGATAGAAACATTAAAAATATCAGTGACGTCCAAAGAAATGTTTATTTTTCTCTCCAACTGCATGTCTATTGGGAGTCCAGCTTGACATCTATTCCAGTTTCCCTATTTCCTACTGCTGTATGGCAAATACAAAAGATAGCACTATGAAGCTACTGGAGAGTGCCTAATGTCTTGGTTGAAAAACAGCCATGTCAGTGCCACTCATTGTCCTTGGCCCAGGGAAACCAGAGCTGGGAAGTGGATTCCTTCCCTAGGAAGCTGTAGCATGGTTTTCTTAGAAATGATTGGATATTCCTTAAATATAATTGACATTTCTGGTTTTTTAAAGATAGTGTATGTTTACTATGTACAAAATTCTTAGCTAGAATTATTTCAAAAGCTGTATAGAATCCTTTAAAGATCCAGGTCCAAATGCCACCTCAAGTGGAGTCCTGTCTCTCCCTCTCTCTTTAAAGGTATGCTTATTCATTTGGAAGGCAGTGTGAAGTCGGGGGTGGTGGGAGAGTGAGGTAGAGGGAGAGAGAGAGTAAGCTTCATCTATTGATTCACTAACCAAATGCCTGCAACAGCCAGAATGGGGCCAGCCTGAAGCCAGGAACTCCATCTGGGTCTTCCATGTCATTGGCAGGAATGCAAGTACAGTGGCCATCATCTGCTGCCTCGCAAGTGCATCAGGAGGAAGCTGTATGGGAAGCCAAGAAGATGGGACTTGGACCAACACTTCATATAGGATGTAAAAGTACCAAGTGAGAGCTTAATCTGCTGCCGCAGAACACCCACCCCAGAGCTCTCTCTGACAGAGGGAACCATGCTTAGATTATGAGGAATATGAACATATTTCAAAAAGCTTGGGGAAAAATGTAATTAAAAGATAAGTTTCTTTTGGTCCAAGAAAAAATCTTTGAAATACATGTTTTGTTTTTTCTTTCTTTTTTTTTTTGGCTTTCAAACTTTTATTTAATGAATATAAATTTCCAAAGTACAGCTTATGGATTACAATGGCTTCCCCCCAATAACGTCCCTCCCACCCGCAACCCTCCCCTTTCCCACTCCCTCTCCCCTTCCATTCACATCAAGATTCATTTTCGATTCTCTTTATATACAGAAGATCAGTAAGTAAGATTTCAACAGTTTGCTCCCACACAGAAACATAAAGTGAAAAATGCTGTTTGAGTACTAGTTATAGCATTAAATCTCAATGTACAGCACACTAAGGACAGAGATCCTACATGAGGAGTAAGTGCACAGTGACTCCTGTTGTTGACTTAACAAATTGACACTCTTGTTTATGGCATCAGTAATCACCCTAGGCTCTTGTCATGAGCTGCCAAGGCTGTGGAAGCCCCCTGAGTTCACTGACTCTGATCATATTTAGACAAGGCCATGGTCAAAGTGGAAGTTCTCTCCTCCCTTCAGAGAAAGGTACCTCCTTCTTTGATGACCCGTTCTTTCTACTGGGATCTCACTAGCAGAGATCTTTCATTTAGGTTTTTTTTTTCCCCAGAGTGTCTTGGCTTTCCATGCCTGAAATAGTTTCATGGGATTTTCAGCTGGATCCGCATGCCTTAAGGGCTGATTCTGAGGCTAGAGAGCTGTTTAGGACATCTGCCATTCTATGGGTCTGCTGTGTATCTCGCTTCCCATGTTGGATCATTCTCTCACTTTTTGATTCTATCAGCTAGTATTTGCAGACACTATTCTTGTTTATGCGATCCCTTTGGTTCTTAGTCCTATCATTATGATCAATTGTGAACAGAAATTGATCACTGGGACTAGTGAGATGGCATTGGTACATGCCACCTTGATGGGATTGAATTGAAATCCCCTGGCATGTTTCTAACTCTACTGTTTGAGGTAAGTCAGCTTGAGCATGTCCCGAATTGCACATCTCTTCCCTCTCTTATTCCCACTCTTACATTTAACAGCGATCACTTTTCAGTTAAGTTTCAGCACTTAAGAAGAATTGTGTATTCATTACAGTATTCAACCAAAAGTATTAAGTAGAACAAACAAAAAAAATACTGAGAGGGATAACATATTAAGCTGCTCATCAACAGTCAGGGTGAGGGCTGATCAAGTCACCGTTTCTCATAGTGTTCATTTCACTTTAACAGGTTTCCTTTTTGGTGCTCAGTTAGTTGTCACCTATCAAGGAGAACAAGTGGTATTTGTCCCTTTGGGATTGGCTTATTTAACTCAGCATAATGTTTTCCAAATTCCTAACAGGGATCACTTTCCAGTTAAAATTTAATCACCTAAGAATAATTGTGTGTTAATTACAGAGTTCAACCAATGGTACTAGAACAAAAAAAAATACTAAAATGGATAAAGTATTACATTGTACAACAACCGTCAGGACAAGAGCTGATCAAGTCACTGTTTCTCATAGTGTCCATTTCATTTCAACAAGTTTCCCCCTTGGGTCTCAGTTAGTAGTCGCCAATCAGGGAGAACATATGATATTTGTCCCTTTGGGACTGGCTCAATTCACTCAGCATGATGTTTTCCTAATTCCTGCATCTTGTTGCAAATGACCGGGTTTCATTGTTTTTGACTGCTGTATAGTATTCTATAGAGTACATGTCCCATAATTTCTTTATCCAGTCTACTGTTGATGGACATTTGGGTTGGTTCCAGGTCTTAGCTATTGTGAATTGAGATGCAATAAACATTAATGTCCGACAGCTTGTTTGTTTGCCAATTTCATTTCCTTTGGGTAAATTCCAAGGAGTGGGATGGCTGGGTGTAACTCATAGAAGATTTTGGCAAAGTAGCAGGGTATAAAATCAATGCACAAAAATCAACAGCCTTTGTATACGCAGGCAATGCCATGGCTGAGGAAGAACTTCTAAGATCAATCCCATTCACAATAGCTACAAAAACAATCAAATACCTTGGAATAAACTTAACCAAGGACGTTCAAGATCTCTACGATGAAAATTACAAAACCTTAAAGAAAGAAATAGAAGAGGAAACCAAGAAATGGAAAAATCTTCCATGCTCATGGATTGGAAGAATCAATATCATCAAAATGTCCATTCTCCCAAAAGCAATTTATAGATTCAATGCAATACCAATCAAGATACCGAAGACCTTCTTCTCAGATCTGGAAAAAATGATGCTGAAATTCATGTGGAGACACAGCAGACCTCGAATAGCTAAAGCAATCTTGTACAACAAAAACAAAGCCGGAGGCATCACAATACCAGATTTCAGGATATACTACAGGGCAGTTGTTATCAAAACAGCATGGTACTGGTACAGAAACAGATGGATAGACCAATGGAACAGAATAGAAACACCAGAAATCAACCCAAACATCTACAGCCAACTCATATTTGATCAAGGATCTAAAACTAATTCCTGGAGCAAGGACAGTCTATTCAATAAATGGTGCTGGGAAAATTGGATTTCCACATGCAGAATCATGAAGCAAGACCCCTACCTTTCACCTTACACAAAAATTCACTCAACATGGATTAAAGACTTAAATCTATGACCTGACACCATCAAATTATTAGAGAGCATTGGAAAAACCCTGCAAGATATAGGTACCAGCAATGACTTCTTGGAAAATATCCCAGAAGCACAGGCAGTCAAAGCCAAAATCAACTATTGGGATTGCATCAAATTGAGAAGTTTCTGTACTGCAAAAGAAACTGTCAGGAGAGTGAAGAGACAACCGACAGAATGGGAAAAAATATTTGGAAACTATGCAACAGATAAAGGGTTAATAACCAGAATCTACAAAGAAATCAAGAAACTCCACAAAAACAAAACCAACAACCCACTTAAGAGATGGGCCAAGGACCTCAATAGACATTTTTCAAAAGAGGAAATCCAAATGGCCAACAGACACATGAAAAAATGTTCAAGTTCACTAGCAATCAGGGAAATGCAAATCAAAACCACAATGAGGTTTCACCTCACCCCGGTGAGAATGGCTCACATTCAGAAATCTACCAACAACAGATGCTGGCGAGGATGTGGGGAAAAAGGGACACTAACCCACTGTTGGTGGGCATGCAAATTGGTTAAGCCACTCTGGAAGTCAGTCTGGAGATTCCTCAGAAACCTGAATATAACCCTACCATACAACCCAGCCATCCCACTCCTTGGAATTTACCCAAAGGAAATGAAATTGGCAAACAAACAAGCTGTCTGCACATTAATGTTTTTTCTTAATGCATAATCTTCCACAAATTTTTAGATTATCCCTCACCTATAATATATCTGATCATACCTAATGTTTCTGTGCTTCTTTCTTGGACTCTATGCGTCTCACTCACAGTCAGATGCTAAAGGGACTCTCAATAGTACAGCTCCTGACCCATATCTGAATTAGTGAGTGTTCACACTAGTTCCTGGCAATCATCTTTTTCAGTCATCAGCTCTCTCAACAGTTGTGTGCTGGTCCTACTCCATACTGCTCTGCTTCACTTACAGGGTCACTGGAACTTAGCCTCTACATCCTCCAAGCACCTGTGCCACATCTGCCCACCTTCACTGAGTCCAAATCCCAGATCTGGCTCCTCTCATCGAATCTGGCAGATCAAGGCCACTGTTGTCTACCACTAGTCAAGAGTTCCCATAACACAGATAGCAGAAGAACAAATGATTAACTAAATGCATTTGAGAGAAATAAAATCTAGAGGTAGAAAGTACCTTCCTTCACAATACTAGGTTTCAAAGCCACTGTTGTTTGATTTTATTACAAGCATATTTCCATGGACTAGAGCCAGTTATCAGGGTGGGTGGGTGGATAGCAGACTTGACCAAGTAGACATTGGAAGAATGAGGAAGAAACTGGAATGATCATGCATATTGAGCAACATTCTAAAAAAAAAAGTAATAAAAACATATACAATTACCACACAGAGGTTATATATTACTAAAATTTCATTTTTATTGTTGTCATTTAAAAGAATGTACCCATTTAAGGGTTACAGGATAATTTGTTACACATATACACTGTGGAATGATCAGATCAGATTAATTGGCATTTCCATCTCCTTAAACCTTCACCATTTCTTCATGTTGGGAACTTTCTAATACATCTCTTTTAGGTCTTTATAAAATATGTAATAAATGGTTGTAAACCATAGCAACCTTGCTGTGCTATAGAACACTAGTACTTATTTGTAACATTTATATATATAAACCATCAACTTGTAACACAGCTGAAATTAATACCAACATTGGAATAGCTACACATCTCATTAGTTTAGACCTAAATTTAAAATGAATTACACAAATTGAACTTATGTATATAATATATATTCTTAGTAAAAGAGGAGACATTGAGTAAACAAATGCTTATTTGAGCACATTTCACTGTTAAAATTTTAGAAAAAAATTCTCATTGATTCTGACACTGCCAAATTGTTTTGTTTTAGGATGAGAAAGCAGAACTGTGAGTTTTAGATAAAGAATTCTATTTATTTAGGTGTTGGGCTCAGCCCAACACAGAAGGGGAATCAGTAATAAAGAGAAATCTCTCGTTTCTGCCCTAGTCTCTTAGATCCCTGGATGGATCTAAACCCAGTGGTACTTTATGACATCTACATTTGAGGAAAGCATCTTATACAGCTGATCTTCATTTTTAGCAAAAATGAGAGACCTTGTTTACAATCTTCCTGTTTAGAGGCAATGAGTAATTTTGTCTGCCTAACATATGAGAGCTATTTTACATAATCTTTTCCAACTTTCCTTAAAGTACCCTCCAGGGATCAGCAATTCAGGTTAGCTGGTGAGTTTTCGTCTTTCATTATTTTCTTCCCAAATGGGCTGATCTTGGCAGCTCAGTACCTTGCTGGTTCCAGCAGGCCCTGGGATAAAGCTGGCCGGGGTACATGTTGGGGCTGCTTCTTTGGAGATGGTAAAAGAAGGCACTTAAAACTGATGTGTGATGAAGGTGCTTAGCTTCTAGCACATTTGCTCTAGTTTCCCACATGGGAATCCCTCCAGGAAAAAAGTTCAAGTGCTGAACTTGCACTCTCTATTTCTGTTTTAAGATCTGAGATGGGATGGAAAAGGATTAATTTTTCATATGAATTAAAGTTGACTCTAACAATATGTTTCTTTATAAGGTTAATAAACAGGAAAAGGCAAGTGATCAAGATGTAACCATAATTATTACTAGATTTACTTCAGACTGCTACTTAAAGCTACAAGACACTATCATTACAGGCAATCCTTTTGAATGTCAACATCAATTTGAAATTGCCCAGGATTTTTCAATAAGTGGTCTAAGCTTATTCAAGTTTAAAATGACATCATGAAAGTGGTGACATATTTTTACTATTCAATAATGATAAAAATGGTAAGATTAAAGTACCTTCTAGTCTCAAGCTATTGTTTTGCATAGCTAGAAAATACCAAAACCACAAAGTAAACCAATAATTATAAATGTAAAATCAATTTCAGATTAAAAGTAAAGGTTAAACCATGAAGGAAGTCTGTGGCATCATGCTGAGTGCTGATGGGAATAATTCTGAAGATTAGCAGAATATTCATTATCGACCACTAATAGTAAGGACACATTAATTTACTCAGTACTCTATGTTTTGACATAGGACTTATTTTCTTTGAGATAACTTACTTGTTAAGCAATATAACCACAAAAAAAGTGCCAATAGTATAATTTTCTATGGTTCACTTAATTTACTAATCTATGCACATATTCAATTAAAGTTCACCAAAAGGTTCAAAATAATAGAGAGAAGAATATTTCAAAGTGCTTGTTCACTCCAAACTTACTGTTCTTATTTTCCATTGCTTTAATCACAATCCTTTGCAGCTAAGAAGATATTTAGGATATCAATAGAATATGTCCAATATCTACATTCACGTATAGAAACTACAAAAAGTTAAAAAAGCACCCTCCAATATGTTCATATCAATAGGTATGTTTCAAGGATGAGACTTGGGTACTGTTGATGGTGAAAGTGTGGCATTTGGAGGTAAGCATTCATCCATTTGCTCTATGCATATTGGCATTGCTAAGTGATAAAGAGCACAGGTTCTGAGCCCTGAATGCATAATCTTGAAGCCACTTACTGGATTTGATTTGAGAAAGTAACTTAATCTTCCTGGGCCTCAAATTAATTACCTACAAAAATGAGAACAATTATGGTACCCACCTCATAGGATTGCTATGGGCTTTAATTTGTTAGTATATATTAAGCACTTAGCAGTAGGGGGTTCACAGTAAGTGCCATGCAGACATTCTTAGATTCAACCAACTGCAGACCAAAAATATTCAGGAAAAAAGAATCTCAGGGTAGCTGTTGGACCTTGCTGGGGATGCCTTCACCCCATATTGGAGTGTCTAGGTTAGAGTCCCAAATTTAGCTTCATGCTGATGTGCACCCTGGGAGGCAGTAAGGGATGGCTCAAGTGCTTGTGATACAGGCAGGGAAGTAGCTAGTGTGAAAGAGCTGAGGTTGCCTGTAATTCCTTGCTGCCTTGCTTGCACTGCAGCCCCACCTGCACTATGCAAACCACCCCCCCCCCCTTCAGAGCAGTGGAAAACCAGTTTCCACAGTTGCATTGCTTACAGCCAACTCCAGCTAAAAACATCCGGTATGGCCCCCAGCTGTGTCCCTGCTATGACCTTTAGCTTATTATAAGGTAATTATAATGCAATTACCATGGCTGACACTCCACTCCCATAATACGCTTGACACCATGGTAATTACAAAATTTCTAGTGAAGGGCAAGTTATGGCCAGTATTCAAAGTCCCACCCCAAACTCTGTCCCTTTTGAACATTAAATTAAGTTCTATCCCAGACACCAATCTATGTGCCTTCAGATCATGGAAAGGAATGGCCCAAACCTTGTTGAATGCAGGGCTTCATCTCTCTCTCTCTCTCTCTCTGTCTCTCTCTCTTTCTCTCAATCAAGTCCACATTTCTTCTGGATCATGTATTTTTGCTTTGCTGGTAAATAAATCTTGTTTCTCTGCTGAATTTTACTTAGGTCTCATTCTTGAATTCTTTCTTTTGTCAGAAACAAGAACCCTGGACAAGTCACCCCACTACTCTTGAGCCCCTGCCACCAAAGAGGAAAAACCAGATTGAATTCCAGGCTTTAGCTTGCACCAGACTTAGCTATTGAAGACAACTGGGGAGTGAACCAGCACATGGAAGATATCTTTATCTCTCTCTCTCTCTCTCTCTCTCCCCATTTCTCTGCCTTCTAAAAAATATGTATTTTTAGTTCTATAAACTTCTAATTCAGCAAAACTTGGATTTGCTGTGTTTTAGTACTGTACAGAATCACTGAGAATGAAGTGACCTGTAGGCACACCTGTTGAAACTCCTTGACATTTCACAAACCTACAGTGTCTCCCCAGCACTTATGGTTTGAGCTAGTGCTTGTCTAGCATCTCAGTTATGAACTGTGTAAGTAGGCCTTCAATGATTGCATGTACTGAGCATGTTTAGATTTTTTGCTTTGTCTTCACTGTTTATCTAGCATTTACATTGCATTGTATATTACAAGTAATGAAGACATCAATGAACACCCATGGATTTGGGTATTCATGGATTTTGGTATCAGCAGGCCATCCTGAAACCAATACTCCATCCATGCTGAAGTACAGTGTATTATTATCATTGTGATAATCATTAGCTGAATCACTATATAAGTTACTTAATCTCACCAAATCTATTTTCTCATCTAAAAACAGGATCAATTCTCTAGCTCATAAAGTTGTGATGAAGATTGAAAAACCCAAATCATGTCAGACTCTTGGCAAAGCCCATGCATGCAGGAAGCACTCAGGGTTTATTAGTAATTTTTAGCAGCTGATTTCTTAGTTCTTTAATGGGAGGGCTATAATGAATTGTATAGTAGCAGGATTCCCGCTAATTCTCTATCTCAAATTCTTCTCTCCCACTACAAATAGCAAATATGATATGCTAGAAAGAAACAAATTACTCTGCAAAAATATTACACATGTGTAAAGCAGCCCTCCAGTTGGGGCAGCCATTGAAAAATTGGATATGCCCATTTTTATCCTGTTTCACAGACGTCTGAAACTCCAGCCTGCTGCCTCATAGAAATACAATGCTTGCAATTATGGTTAGAAAAATTATCATGACAATATTTAAATTTATGATGATGCTCAGGGTAAATATCAGTCCTGTCAAGAGCTGGCTCTTTGTTACTAACTCCATATTTCTCCCGAGTCTTCACAGAGTTTTCTTGTCAACACTCCTATAATAGTGCAATACTAAAAACGTGACACAACTATGAAGAAAAAGCTCATATTCCCAAACCCCCACCAACACTGCATCCTGGAGAAGATTATACTTCCAGCATTATGTCCTCTGTTGTAGAAGAAAGGGTGGTATGGTCATTTTAACCCATGGTCCCCTTAACTCAGACTCAGAGGTACATATAAAGCAGTCTTTATTGTTTGATCTTTGTGACGATCTTTGTGACGTCTTTCAACCCAGACATAGCCTGACATGGAGCAGGAAAGATTGTGTGCTTTCACCTCTTCATATCCTCCAATCCCTCCCCTCCAGTTCACCAGACTGATCTTTTCAACATTGTGGAGTTGGCAGTGTTGTCCCTTCAAATGCCTCCCTGGAATGCCAGAAGTCTTTACCTTAGATTGCATCATGAGTAGCTGCTTCTGTCATCCAGTCCCTGGAGCAGGCTATGCCTTGGAGAAGTAGCAGGTAGAAGAGAACAAAAGCAAAAAAAATTCAGCCTGCCATCTCTTTTCTTGAAAGATAAACTCAATCTTGATGCACAAAGGCTTAAAAGATGAAATATCCTGTTTGTTGTATAATCCAGTGATTTGGATGGAATCAGCAACTCTTTCTTCATCAAGACAAAAAATGAGGTCTGGATTTTGGGGTTAAAAATTCTACTATTGATTACTTTCTAATTTTAATTATGTGACTAAACATCTTTCCTGAAGTTTCGCATCCCCTCATTTGAGTTGATTAGAAGCAAGATGTATCATGTTATTGAATGTTGATTACTGTGGTTTGATATTTTGAGCTGAAAGTGTTTCTTCAGATCAAATATTGCCTTTCAAAATTAAACTATTTAACCATATGCAAAACTGACTAAAAATCTTAGCAGAGCCCTGCATTCAATGCATATCTCCAAGAGGCTATGAAAACAAATAATAAGGGAAATAGTGGCACGAGAAACAGAAATCGAGAAATCAGCAACGTCACCTTGCATTCAGAGGAGACCATTAATTTTGACAGAGGAAGACTGCATTTGAGATGAGGGCATAGTTTCTATGGAAGGAAGATAAAGATGGGGGTGCAAACTGTTGAAAGCTTTACTTAATGTATACCAAACTGATCTTCTGTAAAAAAAAAAAAAAAGAAGAAGAAATTATCAATTCCCAACTTGACTCTCACTGGGATTAAACATGACAATAGGTCTGATCTGATTTCATCATCATTTAAAAAATCATCTATTATTTTTCACTTTATGTTTCTATGTGGGAGCAAACTGTTGAAATCTTTACTTAATGTATGCTAAACTGATCTTCTGTATATAAAAGAGAATCGAAAATGAATCTTGATGGGAATGGAAGGGGAGAGGGAGTGAGAAAGGGGAGGGTTGCGGGTGGGAGGGACGTTATGGGGGGGAAGCCATTGTAATCCATAAGCCGTGCTTTGGAAATTCATATTCATTAAATAAAAGTTTAAAAAAATCTAAAAAAAAATAAAAATAAAACATAGACCTACAAAAAAAAAAGACACAACTATTGTGTGCAAAAAAAAAAAAAGATTAAAATTAAGAGTGAACAATTCAGAGTCTTCAATAATTGCTCTAATTTTAAGTTTCTACCAAGTTATATGTCAGATACATTATTCTAGATGGTGCTCACCGTCCTAAGGTGAACATTGGCAACATTGCCTTATTTGATTATATCTTGGTAGAGCACAAGTCAAAGAGGTAGCACAGAATAATCATTCCTATGTCTCTGGGCCTGAGACTAGCTTCTGATATTTGTCAGTCTCCTAGAACTGCTGTTATAAAACCTATTTGCTGATGGGCCAGGTGGGCATCATTTATTACAAGCCTAGAAGGACCATCATGAATTACTCTCTAATTTGTCTCCCTATACTGCACTTTCTTTAGTTTTGCTTTACAATGCAGTTCACCATTTTCCACATCCAAGAGATGATCATGTTTCACAGTTGGTGAAATTGATGTCTTCATTTAGTTTATTTAGATCCAGGATGCTGGTAAATACAAGATTCGTCACTGAGAGTTGTCCATCACTATGTAACTAGACTTCAAATCCAGTACCCATACCAAAGATAAAATGATAAATTAGGAGACATGAAAGAGAAAACATTGACATAAAATTAGAAGACATTAGTTCTTGGTTTTAACCTGATTTTCCTTTTTTATGTGAAGAAATGAGATAATTTATATCTAAATATAATGCATACATGAGCCATACTTTTGAATATTTGTATTTTAAGAGAAATTTTAAAATAAAACTCCCATCTATAAAAAATTCATAATTCTCTTATGATTTTAGGAGGTGGGGTGGGAGGGTAGGTTTGGTGGGAAGAATCACTATATCCCTAAAGTTGTGCTTATGAAATTTGTACTCATTAAATAAAAGGTTTCCTTGGGAAAAATAAATAACATATATATCACAAGGGGCTGGTGCTGTGGCATAGCAGGTAAAGCTGCCACCTGCAGTGCTGGTATTCCTATATGGGCACTGAGTCCTGGCTGTTCCACTTCCGATCCAGCTCTCTGTTAGGCCTAGGAAAGCAGTAGAAGATGGCTCAAGTTCTTGGGCTCCTGCACCTGTGTAGAAGACCTGGAAGAAACTTCTGGCTCCTGGCTTTGAATCAGTGCAGCTCCAGCCATTACGGCCATCTGGGAAGTGAACCATTGGATGAAGACCTCTCTCTCTCTGTCTCCCTGCCTCTGGCTTTCAAATAAATAAATAAATCTTTTAAAAAATAAAAAAGCATATCACAAGACTTCAAATTAATAGTCTCACTTTAACAATGTAGACAAAATGGCCAATAATGACAAATTACATAAATTCTGTGTTTTCTCAAAAATCCTGGGCCAAAATGTTTCAAGTTAATTTTTAATGAAATCTTGAATTTTACATATATTTGTAAAATATAACATGGACATAACATAACTACCTATAAAGCACAACATTATCTAGCTTACCAAACTGATCATTATTATGAATATTTAGCTTTGCTTTAATTGCTATTCATTACTTAAATAAATAATTCTCAAACTCTAATATGCCAGAAAAAAAAATCTAGAGATATTTCTAAATGTTTGAAGAGTCTTGTACAATTAATCTGTGTGAGAATCCAGGAATCCTGATTTTTCAGAAATATGCCAAGTGATTCTAAGGCATGAAGTCTTCAGACAACCTTTTGAGAAACTGTTCTAAACAGCTCAAAAGAACTTTAACAAACAGAATTGTTATGGTAATAATCACATGAACGTGGCTACTTTAGGTCATTATTTAAAAGGAGTAAAAGCACCTCTTCACAAATACCACACTTTTTTAAAATTTTCACACAAATTCTTGCACAAAATCATAGTTAGCTATGTATACAAATAAAAGACTTTCAATGTTGGGAGTTCTTGCACTCTTGTATAAATTTTATATAAAATATGTTCCCCCAGGAAATAATCTCTTGTGGTAGAGTTCTTAAGCTCTACTAGTGTAGGTTGAGATTTAGAGTACTCTGTTATGAGCAATGAAAATACTATATAATATCAAACAAAACAGAACAGAATCTCCACTGCAGCCCATCAAAAGATACTAAGCACTACTTAAGAGCTGAAATTCTTGGGGGAAAGCTGTGTTGCAAGGAGAGGCGATGTTGAGTAGGAGGGGATAGAAGAGTGAGGTTTTAAGGACTCTCTTTCCTCCCATTTTCCTTTGCACTTCTCTCCTCTTTCTGTAAAAATGTAATTCTTTGTTGAAAACCCTGTAAGTTACTGATTAGAGCTGTCCTGGACCTTCCTTGGATTTGGGAATTGATCTATAAAAGATAAGTCATCATCTCAGGTGAATGTTTAGAAACCAAGAATCCTTGTACTCAAACAATACTTTTTATATCCAGGATAGCTGTAGTTTGGGAGGCAATTGTACTGGACACTATCTCCAGGCAAGCATGACGAAAGTCTTAAATAGCTTATAGGTAATTTTACTGCGAACACAGTTAACCTTATAAAGTTATTATTGTTTCAATTAATACAAGAAAATGCTGCATGAAACTAAATTACCAAGAAAATCAATTACCAATAAACTGATGGCATATTTGTAGTATAATTTGTCCTTTAAATAATCAAATGTTCTTCCATAAGCTTTAGCTTATTTCCCCAAAAGGGTTGACATGGCATTTTGCCTTGTATTTGAAAGCTATCTTTTGCTGTTAATTTGCATTAAACAAACAACCAAAAGACAAGAAAATCAAAGGAAGTATCCCTATATGGTTCTCCCACACATCTTCAGCTGTGTGAGCAAGCAGTTAAAACATGCAAATCCAGTTGGAGGAAATTCGACATCTCTATTATAGATGAAAGGTAAACAAAGCAGATGAAGGATTAGTGCAATTCCAAATTTAAGATATTGCTCTCAGAGACTTATAATAAAGTGGTGTTGCATACGGTGGCATGTTTTAGATGACATTTCAATTGTACGAGCAATTTGCATTCTATCTGACATTAAATAACGTTCTGAGTATTATGAATTCCAGCAGCATCCTCATCTCCACAGCATAAAGATATGAACTATGAGGCACATCTTAATGAAGGGAGTAAGTTTTCCTGTCAATCTGCAATGTGAGACAAGGCAGTACCTGGGCTAAAGCGCCAGCAACATTATTGTGAGTTGCCCACTCCTGGCATAGTACAAATCTTCAGCTAAGGCATTCTTCTTATTAAATAAAGATCTATAACTGAACACATGTATCTGTAATATCACTACAATCCAAAGAAAATTAAAAGACAGATTATGTCCAGGATATTACATGCACCACCACAGAGCACTGCTAGGATCTGGTATGGTCTTGTTGCTAAGATACCTGGCTAATGCCACGGAAACGAGCCCCTCTTACTAATCTAGTACAATCCATGCATGCTTCCACATATTTTGGCAGGAAAAAGTAGGAGTCCACTGACAATGGTTTGGGATATTACTAGCCAGTGTTCCTGAATTTATACATTTTTTATCTGTTTCTGGTAAGCTTCAAGAATCTTAGTGAAATAAGAAATGTAACACTCTGTTAATGGCATTTGGTTGCTTTATGCCATTTAAAACAAGTAAGATTACCTTTTATCCTTCTGCATAGTCAATAAAAGTTGCTTAAACAGGTAATTATTTAAGTGCCATTGGTTGCAAAATTGTGGTGCTCCCCAAAATGATTCCCCTTAATCTTTGCGATTTATATTGTTATATGCACATAAATGACTAACTGAATTCTCTCTCTTTCTCTCTCTCTCTCTCTCTCTCTCTCTCTCTCTCTCTCACTTTCTTCAAGGAGAATGCAATACACCAGTTTTTCTGGGTACAGAATAAAAAAGGAATCAGAACCCTAAAATGAAATACTTTCAACAGAAATTACTTAGAAATCTATGTTGCATGAAACTGGTTTGCAGGTTATTTCCAAGAATTTTTGTTACTCATTTAAGGAAAAAAAAATAAACACACAGAGAAGAGATTAAGAGCTATTTCATGCATGACAATAGTATATAAAATTCCCCAAAATGAAAAACAAACAGTTCAAGGCTTCTCCTGTACAGAATGCAAATGTGTTTTTCAGTTCCAGGTGTCATATTTTTTCATTATTTTAAAACAGTCTGCCTTTGTTAAAGCAAACGAAGTAAAGATTCGTACCGAAAAATCAAGTAAATTTCTATGTAAGTGCGTTCCTACTCTGTAATGTAATATGATCCTCAGAGCATCAGTGACGGTAGTTCCATTGAGCTCAAGTTATGATAACAATAACTTTTGCAGATGTTCATAGCTGTCAAATATTATCCAGTAAAATGTCAGAAAATGTGATAAAAAGTTAAACCAGAAAAATTACTCTAAAATAATCAGTTCAAGTCAAGAAGGCATGAGGAGGTCAAACATTAATCCCTATCCATAAACAGTAAATGAACTATGAAGAAATACCAGTCATATTGATTTTGTGGGGGAAAGTACTGCGTACAGTCTGGGTGAGCACACAGGGTAGGGGAGGTGCTTCCATGTGCACTGGTCAGCAAATGCACAGTTGCACATCTCAAAGGCACTCATCGACTTAAACAAAAGTTTTACTGGATTTTTGACTCAAATATGTTTTCTTATACACAGCGACTTCACTCATCTTTGATAATTAAAAAGCATAACGTAGATACACTAAGTTTACCTTATTCACATCTCTTTTTTTTCTTTTCCATTCCAAGATTCCCAAGGTCATCCCGGAGGGTTATTTGCCAGAAGCCACGAGGACTTTATGGACTTAGAATTCCATTTGCAATATTGTAACAATAGCTCATCATGATTCTGTGTCTTGGTGAATGTGAAAACCATGTTCTGCAGCTCTCAGTAGGGACCAAAGAACAGCTAGAAAAAGTATATACACATATTTATTCTTTCATTCATAGGCTTCTAATATTTTAAGCCCTTCAAGACATTGTTGCCATGAAAATTATTTCTAAATTACTGTGTAGCAGCAGTATACAAGGGTAACTGTATTATAAAACAGGAGATTGTTCATGACAAAGAAGAAATAAATCAATAACAGGTGCAAGTATCTCAGAAACTGTTACTTCAACATAAATTGTCCCTGTAAGAAGGACAGAAAAATGTTTTTACAAACCTTTTACTTTTTTCAATTCTCACTGGAATCCCATGTCAGAAGAGAAAATGGCTGTTTGCTTAGAATAAAGTGTCTTAGCTATCTACGTGGACCTGACAGTAATGGCAAAGCATGGCGCCGATCAATATCCATCTTCTTCATTCCTGAAGTAATAACTTTCAATAGGAAAATCTATTTACTTTTACTTACCTTTATTTTATTTCATTTTGCTTTAAAGAAGTTCATTCCAGAGGGAGGGTTTACCTTGCAAACAGCAGTTAACAAACTGATGATTTAACTAAGGACTCTGGGCCAGGAGGGTGTTACCATCTGCTGTACCTGTGTGTTAGTGCTAAGAAGAAACATATTTCTCTGGATTCTAAATTTGTTATTCAAATAACAGTCACTAAAAGCCTTTCCAGGCCTACAGCTGCTTTACAGGAAAGGTGTATCCACAAGGGCACTCAGAAACAAGGGTAGCCCTGCACTTTCTCAGATGTAGGGCTTCTTGCTTTTCATACATACCATTGGGAGACCTTTATGAGTCTATATTGTATGGTAAGTAAAAGACCACAGGACAAGGATTTTAAAAGGAAACCCCGAAGTCTTTTTTAGATTATATAAAACCATAGTTTGAAAAGGGCATGCATTGAATGCAAATATACAGTAAAAAAAGAGCCTGAACCCCATAATATCACATATTTAAATTGTAGTTCAAATGAAGTCCTCAGCACATATGACTATAATCACTAGAATAAAACGTTTTCTTTTTTCTTTAGCTCTCTGTCTCCCTGTTATTCTTATAACTATTTTGTAATTATAATACATTTTTATTTCTCTTTAGCTAGAGTTGGCTTACAAGTTATGACGTTTTATTTCCTAAACACATATGTTTTATAGATTGCCTTTTTCAAGGAGATAAAAGTTGTCAAATATAAGATGTGTAATAATATTCAATGTCAGTTCTTGCCAGTGAACCCTTGAATGATTTTTGTCTTATTAATTTTTATTTTTGGAACTGTAATTAAAAGTCATTACATTATAATATATATAAAGATTACTGTAATTGTCTTAGTATAACTTTGCAATGGACCTCATGAAAAATAACTCTTATTACTAATAATACTTTTCTAAATGTTTCTAAATCAATAAGAAGTTTAAAAATTATTTACATACACTATAAAACACAGTGCTTTCCCATGAACTATGAATATTAGGATTCCTTTCCTACAGCAGTAAAATTTTAAAATAACAGGAATGAACAAAATAGCAATCTGAGACTACTAATTCTCATTATGAATTTTTAAATTAATAATTGATAATTAATTTTGAAACAAAAGGAATCATAAAAAATTTCTGAATTCTAGGTTCATTCAGAATTCTCAGAACATTCACTGTGTATATTTGTTGCAAGAAAAAAGATTACTGGTATTAAACCTCTGCTTAACTTAACTGCAAGATGAGAAATAAATTATAGGCAATACTATCCTTAGAATTTATAAGAAAATATATATTAACATAGATGTAATATAGCAAAAGAATCAATTGCAAATAAGCAGAATGATGAGGATAAGAGACATCTCACTAATTCTAATATCTAAGCATTCTTTAGTAGGCAGATATCAGCAAAGAAAAATGCATGTGTATTTCACTTCTGTAATATTTGCTGCAAACATAGAGGATCTTAGTTCTCAGGAAGGCACTGAGACTTTCACTTTGGCAAAGTTCTCTGCGTGTGTATTCCTGTGTGTGCACATGCACCAGGAAAATAATACATAAGAAAGGTTTGTATACAGTTAATACACAAAAGACAGATACTCCAGCTAAGTATGGCACCCAATAAATCTGGAGAAAAGCCATTGACAATTTTATAAAAAAAAAATAGTTCACTTGTTAAAAGGCACCAAGGGATTAGAAAAAATATTTGGAGTCTTAAAGGTTTTAGAAAGCTTTTTGTTGTTGTTGTTCTCAATGACAGTAATTTTTATTCATTGTTTGTACTGAGATATATTTTTATAGAGTTTCATCCACTATTTCATGTTCTATATGTGGCATGCACTATACCCCTCAAAAAATAACTACATGGAAAAAATAATAGTAAATACTGCTTTTTAGGAAGATGCATTTTAAATAATTCTATTTTAATACAGGAAAGAATGAATATCATTGAAAATATAAACAAATAAATATGACACTTGACCCTCAAGTATAATATGCCAATTAAAATTGAGTATCTGCAAACATATTTGTAGTACTAGTAAATACTCAATATGTGGTCATTGAATAAAGGAAAACAGATGTCAACTTACACTAAACAATAATATTTTTGATTCTGAGGCCTAAAAGGCACACCTGCTAACTTGGTTGCATAAAATCAGCACCCCTAAGATCTTGAGTACTTTTATGATTACATGATCAAGACAAAAAAAAAAAAAAAAAAAAACACGGCCCCAGTATGTTAAGTGCATTGCATTTGTGAGTTAATATTTGTATCTGCCTGGGAAGAACTGCAGAATCAGGTATGTACAATGTACTAGACTAAAGCACATAAGGCAAGGCAAGACAAAGAAACTCACACAAGCCACTACTTCTATGCACCCTCCACAAAATACAAATGCAGAAAATTGCATTTTATTTGGAGAAATTACATTGAAAATGTTCTCAATGGAGAATTGTTATTATGTAGTATTATGTAGGAAATTTCAGATAATCATTTTTCCCCAAAAGATATAAAAGAAAGCACTACATCTTACAAAATAATCATTAAGCAGAATAGTGGTTGCTGGGGAATGGAGGATTGTAGAGTGGAGAAACTAGAAAACCTTGAGTTGGGGGGTATGAATTAAAAAAATTTAAAAAAACAGCCATTTAAGGATGTCTTGCAAGCTGTAGCTATTATAAAGCTCTGGAGCCTATAGAAAAAGTTCAATAAATATTTGTTTCTGATACATTAATTTCATAAAATATGAATGTGTGCTTTTTGAACATTTGTGCACATATATGTCTGTGTGTGCATATCACAGTTATACAATTAGCTAGAGACGTGTGTAATTCCAGACAAATTCTTATACTCTGTTATTCTAGCAGTCACTCTGTAGATTTCCTCCACAATTCTTTATTTCCTAGGGTTTTAAAGAAGTGAGTATCTGGAATATCTGCATGTTTTATGACCATCTTTTAAATCCCAACAAAGGACATGGCCGTAATTAGGCATTCTTTGCCGTAATCTTGGGATCAAAATCACACACAGTTGTAATAACTGGAACACAAGGCAACTTGGCTTGCTCAGATTTCTCCATAGTTGCATTAGTTATCTGTATTTCTGACAAGGCACAATACCTCATCTCTCTTTTAAAAGCCTCTCAGGCTTTGTACCTGACTTTCCTCAAGTCTGGACCCCAAATGAACAAAATTGGTTTATATACACACTGATAATTGTTCAATGGCTGAATGCAGCTTTGGCCCTGGGTGAGTAATGGAGTTACAACAATAGAGTGGCTAATCTGTGTGAAGTAGTTGTACACATGCCTGTTTTTATTTTACATGGTTGAGAAGCAGTAGAGGCCTAAATATCACAGTCATTGGCATTGCTCTAAATCACAACTTTGTACAACTCGGTGCACTTGTTTACTCTAGACGCATTTACAAAAAGACAACGTAGGTAGACACATGTGCATTGAATTTCTGAATTTTTTAATTCACTTGCATCAATGACCATCTTTAAACAAAAACACTCAACTCCACCTACTTCAAAGTTACAAAAAGAGATGATCTCAGAAATGTAAAACAGCCAGCAAGTCATGGAGAGAATGGAACAAGAGCAGCTACATTAGTCTTCCCTGCTCCCATGCAGGAGCTCAAAAAATGCTGTTGGACACAGCGCTTTATTCGAAGAGGTTTCACACATGCATTTTTAATCAGGATTATATTTCACCGAGATCTGTCACCGCTCACAAGTGCAGCCGGCCGGTCCTCCTTGAAACGTATCAGCTCTCGGTTTCAGCCCTGAACTAGTTTTTCTTTGTACAAATCTGGACTTGGTGAGCTTCCACAGGGCGGTGTTTTTCTTAAAAGGAAAAAAAATAATTTCTTAGAATTGCAAGGAACACCCCTGCACATTGTTGTTAGTTGAAATACACAACTGCTTTAACCTAGAACTGTCTTCAAAGTCACTCTTTCTGCCAAGTTAACAGTCTAAACATTTGGCTTTAAAGTATTTGCTAAACCTAGAAGATGCAGTAAATGGTTATTTTAATTTAGTCATTTACATGAATTTTTGTATTGAGTTAAGCCTACAATTTTTCTTTTGTTCTTGATCTATTGCATTTTTAATCTAGTCTCTTCTTTAATAATCATTAATACCATGTAATAAGTAAAATATAGTGAAAAATACTTTTATGGGTATCTTTCTCTATTGTGCTTCAAATGTTGGGCATTTTGTTTGATCATACTACAAAAGTATGCTCTTATCTATGTATGTAAATATCTTTTAGTTATTCATGAATGCTCAGGAATAACTCAAATGC
This sequence comes from Oryctolagus cuniculus, assembly GCF_964237555.1. Taxonomy (NCBI): domain Eukaryota; kingdom Metazoa; phylum Chordata; class Mammalia; order Lagomorpha; family Leporidae; genus Oryctolagus; species Oryctolagus cuniculus. Next base: position 53,975,253 of record NC_091439.1, read on the forward strand.
CTACATTTACAAAAATGGGTTTCAGAGCCAACAAGAGAAGATTAAAAGTCATGGTTAGTACTGAAGCATATGTGTATTTTGAACTTTTATTTTCATTAAAAACTATTTTAGGATGACTATATCTTGAAAATTTCAGCTTATTAGCAACAATAAAACTTCATATCAGATATTCAAATTGATACAAAAGCAGAGAAGCTGTTTTAAGAGCATAAGCTTGTATATAACATATTTAATGTCCAGTAAATACCAAATCTCCATTAAAACACACCCAACAAGAATGACACATCTGGTAACTAAAATTCATCTCAAAGTATATTTCAAAAAGAGCACATAGAAGAAGACTTTTTCTGTTCCAAAAATTTCTAAAATCTTAAAGATGCAAAACAGGCAAGCCAGCGCAAAATCTGTGTGTTGGGAACTACTGTGCAACAGCATATGTCCAGGAAAGACACCAACACCAAGCACACAGCAACACTCACATGCAGAAACTATATCTATATGTTGTCAAGCAACTGGCCATAAAAGCACTGAATAAAAGGGCATTTGAAATCGGATAGTTCTGAAAATCCCACAGCTGATTTTTTATATTCTCTGACAGTTAAGAACAAAAAGACTTCAGACAAAGATTTTAGACACGCCCTGTGATATTTGACTTCCCCAAAGTTTACGCATGAGATTATCAAACATCTGAGACCCCAAAACAAAAGGCAATATTAAGCCACTTGATTCTTGATTTTCGGTTGCTTCATGTTCATAAAATTACTACACTGTTCTCCATCATCATAAACACTATACACTTTAACATCTGTCAAAGTATTTAAAAACCCACAGCTTACATCTGCAAAACTCGGAGGGAAAAGGGCAGCCTAGAATATTACACAGTGATCTTTTTAGAAATAGTGTATTTTCATAGTTAACCTTTTCTTTAATTAACCATGATCATGCAGTTTAGAAAATAAATTTCAAAATTCTATTGCATCTAATTTGAGCACAAATGCCAATGACTCAAATTTTCAGGAGCTTAAAAGATAAACTTGTCTTTCAGATTCACATTGTTGTCTAGTTTAAGAGCAAGGAAAAAAGAGGGCATTAAAGCAATAATACTTTTTTTATCCATTGCTTTAACATTTAGCTAACAAGGAATCCATGCCTTTAGAGTTGCTCAGCCAACAGCCTTGAACAGCACATTTATATTCCCCAAATGGTTTCATGTTTCCAAAGTGAAATTTTAGTGGGTATTAGTCTAAAATATTTATCTCTGCTTAGGAAAATCTCTCTGCAGTCTCTTTAAAAATCACTTTATAAATGACTTTCCCTCAGCAAATATTAATGTTTATAGCTGTAGTAAAATGAAATCATTTTACTTAAAACATGACATTAAAACACAAACTTCCTCACAATGTGAAAGGGTATCATTATAGAAGATTGATTAATAATACATTTTACATTTTTCCAAAAAATATATAGTTTATAGCAACTACAAAATAACAACTATATTTATTTTTAAACTTACAAAATTAATCTTCCTGAATCTTCTTGAAACCTAAGAAATGCTAACTCCTGTATGTTTGTTTTTTAATAGACATGATGATTTTGTAATGAATGATATGCATATCCAATTTATTATATGCGCATTTTCCTAGCAGCACAAAAAAAAAAAAAGCAAAGCAATGAGCTTGGAGCAAAAACGTCTGTGTTTAAATCTTTCTTGTATGACTTGGTGCCCAAATCCCTGATTCTGCAACCCATCATCTGTAAAGTAGGAAATATTTCTGTCTTGCTCCAACTGTCTCACAAATTTGTGAGGATGAAAAATAATTACCGTCACTATCTGGATTTCTAGGCACACAAACCCCATACATAAAAAATTTTAATTTCAAAGGAATGAGGTCAGTGTTTCTATCATATTTCTGTGTGTGTGTGTGTGTGTGTATTTTTTTAGGTCAAGAGTGACCAGAAAATGTCTTATTTATTTATTCGTCTTCCAATCCATTATTTCACCTTACTAGATAGAATGTAAGAAACACCTGCATCAGTGTTTGGCACACCAAAGATGTTTCAGTATTTGTTGCTGGTATTAGTTATATAAAAGCTACATTTGTGAATAACTATGGAGGAGTACAGGCCCCTTTTTCCTCCCCCTAGCAGCATCTGAGCTCCATTTGCCCATTGAGCTGTCAGGTGTAGGTGGTATGACCATCTAATTCAATAAAAATGTCTCAGCTAAACTCAGCATTTGCGTTCATAAGCAGTTTTCCATTTACGAGACTCTTCCCTGTGGCTCCCACGACCCGCAGACAGACAGACAGACAGACACACACACACACACACACACACCGAGTTGGCATTATTCTTTGTAACCCTTCAGGACAAAACAGATGTCATTATACTTATCAAAGCCCAATCTATTCATTGTTTCTCAATCCATTTTCACTTTGTCACCTATCCCATTCCTACAATTGTACATGCCCCCCACATCATGATTTCCCTTACCTGTACATGATCATGCTCACCCACACAAAAATCTCTGTAATGGCATCTAACAAACCGCCCCCCCTTTTGATCCCTCCTCCATCTGCAACTCCAGATCCCTTTGTCTCCTATTTGTAGCAAATCTACTCTATATAGGACTGTGCATTTTCTCTACTTCCCAGCTCCAACTCCATGCTGAACCAACTTCAGTCAAGCTTTCAACTCTACCACTCTGCTGGAACCTCCTTGTCAAAATCACCAATGATGTTCAGTTTCCGAAATCCAACCACATCCAGTTTTCAGTTGTTGTCAAAAGGGATGTCTTGGAGATATTTAACAACTAATTCCATTCACTCTTTTGAAAAATTTTTTCAAGATTTATTTATTTATTTATTTGAAAGACAGAGTTGCAGAAAGGCAGAAGCAGAGGCAGACAGAGAGAGGGAAAAGATCTTCCATCTGCTGGTTCACTCCCCGGATGACTGCAACCGCCGAAGCTAGGCTGATCTGAAGCCAGGAGCCAGGAGCTTCTTCCAGGTTCCCCCCATGGGTGCAGGAGCCCAAGGATCTGGGCCATCCTCCACTGCTTTCACAGGCACACCAGTTGGGAGCTGGATTGGAAGTGGAGTAGCCGGGACTTGAACCGGTGGCCATATAGTATGCTGGCACTGCAGGCAGCAGCTTTACCTGCTACACCACAATGCCAGCCCCATGTTCACTCTTTTGAGACATTTTCTTTAACTTTCAGGGCATCGCTTGATGCACCCTCTCAGCCTGCATTCCTGGTGACTTCTCCTTTCCCTCTCTATTCCAGCAATGCAGCCCAAGTTCTTTTACTTATCCATCTCCCCATTCCCAAGGTAGTCAGCCGCAATCAATTGGTCCTAAGTACCTGCTATAAAATAATGACTTCTACATTTATATCTCCTACCCTACCTCACCTCTGAAACCTAAGCACTTGTGCTTCAACTAGAAAATTTAGGAGGCATCTCAAAGTTAATACAGCAAAAATTAAACAAAGTCTTTGTTTTCCCCTCAAATTTACTCTTTCTGTTGTCTTTTCCTCATAGTGACACTTATCATAAAAATCACAGAAAAGTGTTCATGTGAAACGGTGACTTGATCAGCCCTCACCCTGACTGTTGATGAACAACTTAATATGTTATCCCTCTTAGTATTTTTTTTTGTTTGCTCTACTTAATACTTTTGGTTGAATACTGTAATCAATACACAATTCTTCTTAAGTGCTGAAACTTAACTGAAAAGTGATCGCTGTTATATGTAAGAGTGGGAATAAGAGAGGGAAGAGATGTGCAATTAGGGACATGCTCAAGCTGACTTACCTCAAACAGTAGAGTTAGAAACATACCAGAGAATTCCAATTCAATCCCATCAAGGTGGCATGTACCAATGCCATCTCACTAGTCCCAGTGATCAATTTCTGTTCACAATTGATCATAATGATAGGACTAAGAACCAAAGGGATCACATAAACAAGACTAGTGTCTGCAAATACTAGCTGATAGAATCAAAAAGGGAGAGAATGATCCAACATGGGAAGTGAGATACACAGCAGACCCATAGAATGGCAGATGTCCTAAACAGCTCTCTGGCCTCAGAATCAGCCCTTAAGGCATGCAGATCCAGCTGAAATGCCCATGATGGTATTTCAGGCATGGAAAGCCAAGACACTCTGGGGGAAAAAAAAAACCCTAAAGGAAAGATCTCCACGAGTGAGATCCCAGTGGAAAGAATGGGTCATCAAAGAAGGAGGTACCTTTCTCTGAAGGCAGGAGAGAACTTCCACTTTGACCATGGCCTTGTCTAAATATGATCAGAGTCGGTGAACTCCGGGGGCTTCCATGGCCTTGGCAGCTCATGACAAGAGCCTAGGGTGATTACTGATGCCATAAACAGGAGTGTCAATTTGTTAAGTCAACAACAGGAGTCACTGTGCACTTACTCCTCATGTAGGATCTCTGTCCTTAGTGTGCTGTACATTGAGATTTTTTTTTTTTTTTGACAGGCAGAGTGGACAGTGAGAGAGAGGTCTTCCTTTGCCATTGTTTCACCCTCCAATGGCCGCTGCGGCCGGCGCGCCGCGCTGATCCGATGGCAGGAGCCAGGTGCTTCTCCTGGTCTCCCATGGGGTGCAGGGCCCAAGCACTTGGGCCATCCTCCACTGCACTCCCTGGCCACAGCAGAGAGCTGGCCTGGAAGAGGGGCAACCGGGACAGAATCCGGCACCCCGACCAGGACTAGAACCCCGGGGTGCCGGTGCCGCAAGGCGGAGGATTAGCCTAGTGAGCCGTGGCGCAGGCCAGAGATTTAATGCTATAACTAGTACTCAAACAGTATTTTTCACTTTATGTTTCTGTGTGGGAGCAAACTGTTGAAATCTTTACTTAATGTATGCTAAACTGATCTTCTGTATATAAAGAGAATCGAAAAATGAATCTTGATGTGAATGGAAGGGGAGAGGGAGTGGGAAAGGGGAGGGTTGCGGGTGGGAGGGACGTTTTTGGGGGGAAGCCATTGTAATCCATAAGCTGTACTTTGGAAATTTATATTCATTAAATAAAAGTTAAAAAAAAAATTAAAAAAATCACAACAAAGTAAGAAACCAACAAACCTGGGAATAATCCTTAACTTCTTTTTTTTTTTTTTTTTTTCATGGTTTAAACTTAGGCTAGCATCACCTTTTGTGTTCTATTTTCAAATGATAACCAGAATCCAATCACGCCTTGCTATATCTTCCTCTTTCTTCTTAGCAAAAATGTCATCTGTTGCCTGGAACCCTGTACCACTGCCTAACTTGACTTCTGGCTTCTGCTCTTACTTTCTTGTAGTCTAGCTATATTTCAAATTCAAATCAAATTATGTAGCTTACCTGATCAGAACCATCCAATGACTTTCTATCACACTTGGAATAAATCCTAAAGACGCATGGTCCTACATCATCTGACCCTAATTCCTAGTGTTGTCTTTTATTTTGTTCCCCTTATCTCTTCAGGCTTCTGATCTTCTTCAAGCTTATTGATCACACCCTTCCAGAAGGGTCCTTATGGTCATTCTTTCCTCTACATGGGACACTCGTTGTCAGAGTTCCTCACAGCATGCTCCCTCTATTAAATCAATCATGGCTTAACCATTAAGTATTTTTATTGTCTGACAATAGAATGTGAACTCCATGGAGCCAGAGATTGCGTCTCTCTTTTTCACTGGTATATTTCTGTCCCCTAGTGGAGATTTTGGTCTCATTTTTGGTAGAAGGATCATTACAAGGAAGGAAATAAAGAGTAAAGGAAGGTAGGGGAGAGGCATAGAGAGGATCTAGAAGAGGAACAGAAGAAGTACAATGATTTGGAAGTTGACCGAGTTTTTCAGCCATATAAATTCAATGATAATTCAATGTACCAGCGATATCAATATGCAGAGATTAAATGGACTGGACAAGATAAGGAGCAAACAGGAGTTGGTGTCTTTTTCTCTCATCATTGTCTTCAAAGTGCTCTCTTTAATCTTACTATGACTATAGTTCCAGTACCTGCCAGGAGCTTTCCAAACGTTTCTAGATAAAACCATTGTCGTTTTGGAAATACTTGTTTTGGTGACTTAAATTTTAGGTCAATTCAACTTAAAGCTTATTTATTCAATTCAAATCTTCTCCTTGTCCCCTTCCTGGGCCAGAGCAGTGGTTCTGCAGGAAAAGATGGAAGCTTCGCTTTGTGTGTCTTTGTCTTCTCACCTCCCCATTGCTGGATACTTTAGACCAGAGCAGGAGATGAGGATTTTTAGGGAAGTAGAGAGAATGTATTCTCACTTATTTGGTGAAGTTTGTAGTCCTTGCTTTGCCAACACTGACTGGCATACTGTGGCCGGCGTGCATAAGCTGGTGCTTCTAGTAGTCCATTTGTTAATTTCCTTAGAAGTTCCCCACAAGAACATTTGCAGTGAATTTCTCAGTAACATTGAATTACATCTTCTAAGAGCGCAGAGAAGTGACTGGGGCTTGAAAGCCTGACAACTCAGGAGATGAATTCAGTCTACTACTCCTGAAAATAGACTATAGACTAATATAAAAGGGATAAAAGTACTCAAACTGTTTTTAAGGTTAAGCCTCATTAATATGACATCAGCACCCCCGAAGTGTATAAGAAGGATGTACAAAGTGAAACTTGTGTTTTTAAATTACATTTAGAATATATAGGTAATGTTTAAGGTATTTCTAAGCTTACCCAATCACTCAGTTGACATATAAATAATGTTACAAAGTGACCTCACCTGGGCTTGAATACATACTAGAAACCTGCAGACAGATGATAAAAAATAATGATGTATTATAAGATACAGAAGAAGAATATTGTAGTGAGTTATAGCAAGAGGACTTAAGGTTCTAATCATTCAACAATTCCCTAATTCCTGCAATGAAGTGTTTCAAGTTAATTCAGTTCTCTGATAGCACAACACTAAGTAATTGTCAGTTCAAGCAAAGTGATTACAGATGACTGGGTAGACATCAAGGCCAAATTTTTAATTGAAATTTTTAAAGGCAGTAAACAATACATTGTCCAGGACTATCCTTCCAAGCAAAGAGGCAGTCCGTAACGAGTTACAGAAAAAGAAAGCTCTAAGATACATCCTCTCTGTCCATGTGGATGCTCAGATACTAGCTGAAACTAGCTGCATTAATAGCTATGTTAAAAAGAAAAGTAAGCAGGATTAATAATTTTATACTTTATGTCAGCTAAAGGGGGAGGTATGAAATTCTATCTGTAGTTTCCCATTACTAAAAAAGAAATTTTAAACTGTATTTTATTTTTCTTTTAGGAACTCCCATCCCATACCAGCCTTCCTAATCTTTTTACTCTTGTCTGCATGAACCCACATGTCCCAGCTGAACAACTGGCTGTCACTCCCTCTCAATCTTTTGTAAATCTATCTCTCCAATTAGAGATGATGCCCTAGAGATGAAATGCCATCACCTGCTCTATTAGATACCCCACTGCATCCATAGGGCCACAGGCAGTGTGCACGCATGCAAGTGCACTTTCATGTGCATGAAGGAGTGTATGTCTGCATTTCCATCCGTTTGCACAGTACATATCTGATGCCTGTGCCAGTTACTATTGTTGATTATGGGACACGGGAGATAAATCAGTATAAACAATTGACACAAGCTCCCTTATGTAATAGATATTTGACTAAGGAATTTGGACAAAATGGTAAATAATGTATAGTGAAAAATTGTCATCAAGGAGGGCTGGGTGCAGTGAATAGGAAGAGCAACTTTCACAGACTTGAGGAAACAAAAGTGGGATGTAGAAGGGGAAAATTAGAGCATAGGGTGATGTCATCAAAGAGAAGAGAAAGGGAACAGTCTTCAAGAGATGGAAGTATGCATTGGGAGCCCCAGATGAAAGAAAGAACTCATGGCACTCAAAGAACAGAAGTGTGAGGAATGAAGAGTAGAGTGGCAGATGCAAGAGAGCCAAGTGTGTGGCTGATGTCACATGAAGTATTTCAGGACAGATGAAATGACCAATGACATCATATGCTGCCAAGATAACAAGCAAGATAAAGACTGCAAAGGCTCTGTTGGATTTAGCATAAATAGACCTTTGATGACTAGCAAAATAGTTTCCTTCAACACTACAGAGACCCAAACAACAGATTATAGTGGGTTGGGAAGAAATAGAGACACAAATGTTATCAATGTAGTTTTTTGTACCATTAAGAACAGAGAACTATGGAGATCAATGGAGGAATTTTATCCAGAAAAAAGGCAAGGCTTAAGTATGGTAGAAATCTGAAGGGAGGGAGCCAATAAGAAGAAGAAATAGATGATTCATGATATGGGGATAATCAATCAATCAAAGTCACCTTTTGGGTAGAAAGCAACAGGCTCCGGGGCACAGAGGGAACAAAGCAAGTGAGGAGGTCACTTCTTCCCTTTTCAGGAAAGGCAGTATGAAAACAGCCCAGATGTGCATAAACATCTGAAGTGGCTGGCTGGAAGTTGAAGAACTAATATCTGCCCTATATTATCACCAACACTTTAAAATCTTCACTCTCACTTCTCAGAGAACATGCCATATTCCTTTCCAAAGCTGATTTTGTGAAGATTTAGAATGTTCTGACACCTTCTTATATGAATTGGAGTAAGGAATGAACCCAAATACATCTAGCTGGGGTCATGAGAAAGTAAATATATCTGAAATGTTGATTCCTCCCATCCCCCCACTGAGTCCAGCCTCCCAGCACCCCAGAGGGACCTCGGGTGCTGTTTGTTGTGACACTCAAGACAGCTCAGCAACCTGCAGTCCAATGAAGGACAACATTGCTATTCAAGTTTTCTGATCCGGGGATTGACTGGAGCCTAGGAGTCCATGCCAGTTATCCCGTATACTTCTGTGGTCAACAGGAAAGGTTGTTAAAGACGTCTAAGGCTATTTCCAGAGGTCTACGTGACTTCAGCAGTCACTCACTTAAACATGAACAGGATCCACCTTGAGAAGTTGTAAAAACAAGTATTCCCTGGCCCCACCACCAGGCATCCTGATTCAGGCAGCTCTACCACAGGATCCAGGGAGTGCCATGTTTCGCAAGCACTCCAAGTAACTCAGATACAGGTGGCTTCCTCTTGAGCATGGCCGAGTAAGAAGGAACAGAAAGAATCGGGAAGAAACCAGGCCAGCTCATCCCACTCTCAGCCTACCTCAGCAGGGAGAAAAAAAGAAGTAAATAAAAGACACTGCAGACATAAGTAGCAGGCTCAATAGATGCATAATCTTAGCATTTAAAAAAAAATTGGTCTACAAGATGATATTCTTCTTAATACATGGTTCTTTGTTCCCCTCCCTAGATGTTGGCAAACCTCACCAATGCAACTGGTTTCATCCATCATTTGTTCATGATAAGGGAATCGATAATTACCCACCATGCTGCTTTCCCAGTGGTCCCAGGGTTGAGAAGGACAGGGTATGGAGACACGAGGCTTCATCACTAGTGTGAGTCTGGGACAAGTGAAGACTGGCAGGTGTCCTCAAGTGTTATATATGATTATATGTCTTTGCTGCATCAATTTTCTTTCCATGTTCAATTCTCTTGTGCCTATAAATGTACTCAAATACACTCATCCGTAAAACACCAAAATATTGTTCCCAACTCTGCTTTCTCAAAGCCTGACCCATATCTTTTACCAAGAAGCCTGTGGCCAAAGTGGTGTGTGGCAGTCTCCTATGTCACTTCTCTTCCCATTGGCTCTGAAATCTAGTGTTCCTCAAAAGGTGACAACTTTCCATTTGTCTGAAATGCTTATTAAAGCAGACGAGTGCCTTCACCTCATTCCAGACCTGATGTTTTCTGTTTTGACAAGTCTCCCTGGCTACTAGCAGCAACAGAAGCTGGAGAACAACTACCCTGGTCCATTGTAGTCCAGTTTCCACTCCTTGTAACTCTAAAGAAACTGTGCCCCGTTGGAGACATTAGTAACCCTTAAACAGCCAAATCCCCTAACAGCTTCTCATTCCTCAGACCAACAAATCTCCTCTTTTTGGCTTCTTTCTTATGTTCCCTTCTGAACCAAGTTTCTGGAACATGTTTTCTCCTTCAGCCTCTGTGTTATTCTCCTGATGTTCATTTCCTGCCTCTGCTTCCTAAGAAGCTCATGTGGATCTCCTCTTCCTGTACAAACTTTTCCGGGCCATGTCCTCCATCCTCTAATTTACATCTCTGGCAGTCATCTGATTCTTTCCTCTTGGAAGTGTTCACTCAGTAGTTAAGAAGAAACACACACAGAGTACTTCAAAAACCTTGGGAAAATGTAATTAAAATATAAATTTATTTTGTTGCAAAAAAATGGTCCATACACAGTTTTTTGATAGTATGCATTTTCATGAACTTTTTGAAGATCCCTGAGTGTGTGTGTGTATGTGTGTGTGTTCTTGCTCCACTACTCTAAGCAAACTAGAACTATTTTTATCATAAAGATTAAGCACTCAAGGTGATCTCAGGAAGAAGCCCTGTATGAAATTCTTCCAGGAAGACACGATATAGCTAGTTAGTGTATGCAGATGAATTCTGAACACTTGAATGCCAGGTTTTCCCTACACGTTGAAGAGGTGTCCTCCTATGAACCACACTTCCTGGTCCTTTCATCCTGTAGAAATCCCATCCACATTGAACATGATTGACTCCATGACTCATTCTGGGCAATAGAATGTTGCTAAAATCACTGTAGCTGCCGGTCTTAGACTTTGAGACTTTCGAATCCTGTTCTGCTATTTGTTTTTCTCTTTCTGTAAAAGTTGAATACCTGTCCTTATGTGAGAAGGCAAGTAACCCTAGGGACCAGCCTCTGGGTGATTCCTTGAGCCAGGCTCTCAAAATTTCACAGCAGACTGTCAACTGCCTTGAAATCTCTGGAATCTAAAATGCATCAATCCGTCTTTAATTATGAAAGTAGATTAACTATTCCTTCAACTGTCCATTAATGAATGCAATCAAGACTTGATTGTAAGCCGTCACTTGCTGAATGCTCTCTTGAGATCCAGATTATTTAAGTGATAGATGACATCTCTTCATTCATTCATTCTAAATTTATAAAACAGATATTATGTAGAACACTACCTAGACCTTGGAGAAAAAAGGAATAAAAGGTGATTCCTGGTCTGGAGTAACTAATTGATTTGTAGGAAGGCAGAATAGAAAAAAAAATTACAACATAATATTTCATATGTGATTCAGAAGCAGCACAGGGAAAGAACTGAATAATTGTTTAGGATGGAGATATAAGGGAAGAGTTAGAGAAGTCTTTACAAAAATATAATGCCAATTTAATTTCCTTTGGGTAAATTCCAAGGAGTAGGATGGCTGGGTGTGTTGTACTATGCGAGTTAATGGTAAAACTACTACTCAAACAGTACTTTATATTTTGTGTTTCTGTGTGGGTGCAAACTGTTGAAATCTTTACTTAGTTTATACTAAGTTGATTTTCTGTATGTAAAGATAATTGGAAATGAATCTTGATGAAGAATGGATGGGAGAGGGAGTGGGAGATGGGATGGTTGCGGGTAAGAGGGAGGTTATGGGGGGAAAAGCAGCTATAATCCAAAAGTTGTACTTTGGAAATTTATATTTATTAAATAAAAGTTGAAAAAAAAGATAATACCATAACTATGTTTTGAAAGTAAAGTGAAAAAAAAACTTCCAGCTATAAAACATAGCATTTCCAAATTTGTAAATACACAGAAAAAGCAACCCTAGGAAGTTAAGCACAGTTCACAGAAGGCATCAAACATTATCTTGAAGATTCTAGGATCCAGCATGGATGAGTCATTTTATGACAAATAAATTTGGAATTAAACCAATACTCTGTCCATTACTAGTCTATGACACTGGGTGCTACTTAAACTGTCTGGTCTCAGTTTCCCCATTTGTGGCAACATGTTTGGACTATTTTACTCCACTATTATTAACTCAAGACAATTATGAGTGAAAAAGATTTGATTTCTGCCTTCAGAGAGTTTGTCCTTTACATTTCTCTGAAAATTAAGATTGTTAGCACATCTAGCATTGTGCCCAGCACAGAGGAGAAACACAGGAACTGTTAAGAGCCATCAGTAATTAAAGAAGATTAATTCTAATGGAAGTAGTGTCAAATAAGAGCTAAGGCCTTCATCGCTAAGCAATAAAACATATTTAGTAAATATTTTCAATTAGAGCTGCCTCAACGTTCTATAAACAACATTTTTATTTTTTTTATTTAAGAGGCAGAATAATAGAGAAAGAGGAAGAGAGAGAAAGAGAAAGAGAGAGAGATCAATCTTCCATCCACTTTCTTTCCCCAAATGTCCATAGCAATCAGGGATGGGCCAGATCAAAGCCAAGATCAAATAAGTCCATCAAGGTTTCCCTTGTAAGTGGTAGAAAGCCAGGCAAATGGGTTATCATGTGTTGCCACTTGGGCAAACCAGTAGGAAGCTGATCAGAATCTTGGAGTAGCCAAGGCTAGAACCAGGCATTCTAACATGGGCCATGAGCATCCAAGCAGCAGCTTAACTCACTGCACCATCGTGCCTGGCCTAATATCTTAATATTGTAGCTATAAGACTGTTTGGGAAGATTAAGGGCCCTGAATAAGAGCATTCTTTGGTCTCTGACTGCCTACAACCACTGATCTGGAAACAGTTACTTAACCTCTCAAGGGCTTGATTTCCTCATTTACGAAAAAAGAGATGGAATGCCTATATCACAGGGCTGCTATAAGAAAGTAAAACAGTAAGTCAATCTTAGAGCATCACAACAGCCAGAAAGAAATAAGTTTTTGTCACACGTTTCTGGAGAGAGCAGCAAATATTGACTTTAATGAGTAGATTGAAACCAAGAACTACACAAATGTTTTGATAAATTCTATGCCAATACCCAAAACAATAAAATCAAGGACATTGACTGATGCCATCTACATTCTGAAATAGCTGGAAGTAACATCCGCTATAGATTTAAAAAAAAATGCTCTCTTCTGTTTTGAATATGTAGAGTTGGTGCATATAAAAACAGAACTAAATAATTGCTAATGATCCCTTAAAACTATGAATTACCAAAAAACTATAATTTTCCATTTTAAATTACTGAATGGTCCAGAACAATTATTTTTTCTCACTTCTTATGAGAACAAATAGCTAGAAAACTAGCATCTAGAATCAAGTTTCCATCTGCTTTAAGTTGAAAAGTAAGTAGCCAGGCGAATATTTAAGCTCTGAATATCACTGACATTAATTCTGTTTCTGTAGAGCTCTGTGACTTCTCTTTTCTGGCAAAGCACTCTATATAAGAATAAAATATACTTCTGCCTTTTTCCTAAACTGCACTCTCTAGTCTCATCTTCTTTTCATTGTCATCAATATCAACCTCATCAGCTCATCAAAAAACACTATTAATACCTGAGCTGGCCACTGTGCTGCGCGGCATACAAAGCGCACTGAGCCTCCAGATTAAACAAGTAATTATCCAAATGCCCTTTAGTGCACATTTACCAGCATAAAATCTGCATGAGGGGAAAATAGCCCAGTAAGCCAAAGTTACACATTTCTAAACACAAATACATCACCTGAGTTAAAAAGAGGAGGCTTCGTGAAAATAAACAGAGCTTTAAAAGAGAGATTTAAAGTCTAAATGCCGCTTAGAACAAGTTGTGACTTTTCTATATCACAGGGGAATTACATCAGAAATGACTGCCCATTGTACAATGGGCAGGTAGGGATCCTTGAGGATGCCACATTCCAATCATCTTCTCTCTTTAAGAAATGTAGTGTAAGTGAGAAAGTTGACACTTCCATTGGCACAAAAATCCTAAACATTTCCTGTGCTGTGTACCCTGTATTGTAGTTAATTTCACTTTACTCAGAGGAACTTGTAGAATAATGGTTTAAAAGAGGCAAAAAAGAGGATGTACCAAAATCCTGAAACATTGACCCTTTACCCTTGAGTAAACTTTAGTGACCCAAAGCAAGTACTCTCAAAAATAAATCACACTAACAATAATTAATAGTAATGGACATACTAAACCCCACAGGTCAGTGCACTTCATTTTCCATTTGTCACAGGTGTTCCTCGAGTGGCTTCTCACTACAGTCATATGTAGGTTAGACAGGACACACTTATCAAAGAACTGCGGAATGTTCAGGAGAAGCAGGGTCTTAATGACCATCTAGCTTAGTGCTCCAGAGCAAGTTTCTAGCTAAGATACCCCCTAGACCACCACCATCAAATTCCTGTGTCACCTGGTAAAACTAGACAGATTTCATTAGCAAAAGACAATAAAAGATAGAACATGAAGATTAGCAAAAGGAACAGGCATTTAGTGCAGTGGAAAAGGTGCCCAACCTGTATTACAGTCCTTGGCTTTAGTCCCAACTCTGCTCCTGCCTCCAGCTCCCTGCTAATGCATTCCCTGGAAGGTAGCAGGTGATGATTCAAGGATTGGAGTACCTACCATTCACACGGAAGATTTGGACTGAGTTCTGAACTCTTGGATTCGGCATGGTCCAGCCATGGCTGTTAAAGACTTTTACAGAGTAGACAAGTAGATGGGAAATTTCTGTCTCTGAGTGTCTTTCTGTCTGTCTCTGTGCCTTTTAAATAAATAAATAAGCAATTGATAGAATAATTCATACAGCATAGATTGTCCCAACCACCAAATTTTTAATGTTCACATTTCATTATCCTGCAGTTTTACAATGAATAAACTACAATCTTCATGATGCTTTTTTTAAAAAAAAAAAAGATGTATTTATTTATTTATTTGAAAGGCAGAGTTACAGAGAGACAGAGGCATAGAGAGAAAGGTCTTCTATCTGCTGGATCACTCCCCAAGTGGCTGCAATGGTCAGAACTGGGCCAATCCGAAGCCAGGAGCCAGGAGCTTCCTCCAGGTTTTCCACACAGATGCAAAGGCCCAAGGACTTGGGCCATCTTCTATTGCTTTCTCAGGCCATAGCAGAGAGCTGGATCAGAAGTGGAGCAGCCAGAACTTGAACCAGTGCCCATATAAAATGGCGGCATACTATCCCACAATGCTGGCCCCCATGATGCTTTTTGAAATGCTGAATGTACTAAGGGGAGTAATAACTATTGCGTGTGCTCAATCTTCCTCCCAGATTGCTGCCAGAGAATGTTACAAGTGGTTGCATCAAGAGCTTTCAGAAGTCCAGAATTATGTTCTATTTGAGGGTATTGAAATGCCAGATGTGTGTGTGTGTGTGTGTGTGTCTTTGTGTCTGTGTGAAGTACTGTTAGATTTGGTATTCAAAAACTGCCTCAAATCAGAATAATTTATGTTTAAGACATACCTAGGAAAGAAAAGCTCCTTAGAGTCAGCATTGCACTCATTTAGAAAGTGTTGTGATCATTCTTGATTAGGTTTAAAGCCTTTTTGGTGTATTTTATCATCATTGTCTTTCCTTGGCCTAGTAGTCAATTTGCAAACATTTTCTGTGTTGCTTAGACATTTGTATTTTCTGCAGAAGTGACTTGGGAAAACTTCTGGCAGATCCTACTGGAGTCATCAGAGAATTGGAGGAAAGGAATGAGCATTTTTAGGAGAATGGAAAAATAGTTGGATGGGCTACCTGGAGATGGAGCACAGAGAAGAGTGGGCCAGGCATCCATAGCCTCAGTTCCCTGCCTTTTTCCTAATCTACATTCCTTTCTCACCCTTTGCTCTTTTTTCCTCCAAGGCCAGCTCCATTTTCCTAGGTCCTTGCCACTTGTCTCTATGATATTAATTTTTATTACTTTAATATTTATTTATTACTTGTTTAAAAGCAGAGTGATACAGAGGCAAGGAGAAAAAGACCGAGGTGGGGGGGGGGGGCGGAGAGAGAGAGAGAATCTTCAATCACTGTTTCATTTCCCAAATAGCGGCAACAACTAGGGCTGGGCCAGGGTGAAGCCAGGGATGAAGAACTCCATCTGGGTCTCCCATGTGGGTGCCAGGGGGCCAAGTACTTGGGCCACCTTCCACTGCTCTCTCAGGTGCATTAGGAGGGAGCTCTCCGAATCAGAAGTGGAGCAGCTGGGAATTAAGCCAGCATTCCAATATGGGATGGAGCATTGCAAACAGTAGCTTAACCTGCACATCAGACCTCTGGCCTCTATGATTATACAGTTTGACCAGAACTTCTATCCCAGCTCCATGGTCCCTCAGATAAGGCAACTGGTTCTCTCTCTCTTGCTCTCATGTGCAACAGCATCACAAGACAAAAATGAATGGAACAGAAGGACATCATGTTGGGTGAAATAAGCCAGAAGCAAAAAGATGAATACTGTATGTCCTCCATTTGGGCTATTGTGTAATGCTTAAACAAGCAGAACCCTGCAGCCTCTGATTCTCCCTTCTCAAGTTCTACCTCTTAGAGGAAGCCCCTCTCAACTTTTAGTTGCTTCTCTTCTTAAAAATCTTCCTACTTGGCGGCACTGCAGGTCACTTAGCTAATCCTCCACCTGCGGTGCCAGCACCCCAGGTTCTAGTCCCGGTTGGGGCACCGGATTCTGTCTCGGTTGCTCCTCTTCCAGTCCAGCTCTATGCTGTGGCCTGGGAGGGCAGTGGAGGATGGCCCTAGTGCTTGGGCCCCTGCACCCACATGGGAGACCAGGAGGAAGCACCTAGCTCCTGGCTTCGGATCGGCGCAGCGCACCAGCCATAGCAGCCATTTGAGGGGTGAACCAACAGAAGGAAGACCTTTCTCTCTGTCTCTCTTTCACTGTCTAACTCTGCCTGTCAAAAAAAAAAAAGAAAGAAAGAAAGAAAAAAGAAAGGTTGTCATTGATTCTAAAATTATAATGTCATCGTTAATCTTAAACATGATCAGATCCAGCAAATAGAAAAACTACAGTGGGGAGACGGGAAGACGTGGGGGTAACAAGGACAGGCTCTGCTTTCCAGACTCTTTCCTGAAACAGGAAAGAATCTGGAGGAGCCCAGGAGCCTTTCTGGTACGGGAGTAAAGAGCAAAGATCTCAGTATTAATCCCGAAGCGCTGTCTGCAAGGTGTCCACAAGGAGAGCATTAGGCTTGTTGGATGAGGGGAGAGCAACAAGTAATCATAATAATGTTTTAAGATGTTGTTCATGGGATCTAAAGCATGTAGGGGAAACTCAGAGAAACTCTGATAGCTATGGAGAAAAGTGAAGAATTAAAAGAAGACAATAGTGATTTCATGGCACCAGAAAGCAAGCAAAATGACAGGAGGAGTCTGGGAGAGAGAAAAGTTTATGGGATGGGACCAGGGTTATGACGTAGCAGGTTGGGCCACAGCCTACAGTGCCAGCATCACATATTCAACCCCCGGATGCTCCACTTTCCAATCCAGCTCGCTGCTAACATGTATAGGGAAGAAGCGGAAGATAGTCCAAGTACTCGTACTCCTGTCACCCACGTTGCATACCTGGATAGAGTCCAGGTCCCTGGCTTCAGTCTGGCCCAGCCCAGCCTTTGCAGCCATTTGGGGAATGGACCATTAGATGGAAGATCTCTCTCTCTCTCTCTCTCTCTCTCTCTCTCTGTGTGTGTGTGTGTGTGTGTCTCCCTCTCTGTAACTAAGCTTTCAAATAAGTGAATAAATCTAAAAAGGTTATGGGATTATTCTTTAAAAAAGCCAAGAGCCAGAGGTGAAAACAGCAATGGGAAAACTTTCAGGAAATCATAAAATCCATAGTGAGCCCATGGGCCTGATCGCTTTTGTGAAACCACCTTGGAGGTAGTGACATTCACAAGGTGAAGAGCCGTGAGGTGGGTCTTTCCAGGCTTTTACATGGACGTTGTTATCCATCAAGACCACAGCGAGCATTGAGGTACATAGTCACTTGCCAAAGTTTCTGTGCATGGGAATGCAGTCAGCCAAGGCTGCAAACATGGGGAAGTGCAAAATTTGCTCATGGGCCTGGGTTTACATGATGCTGAAAGTACAATGGCCTATGACAAAGCTAGAGCAATGCTGAGTTATCAGAGTCCTCTGGGTGGCTGGAGGAACGAGGAGCAGCGTCTACACCCTTAGGGAATGCTATTCTGGAGTTCTGGATGAAGCCAGGAGGTCCTGCAAATGGTTTTGAAATGTACTTCTTGCCCAGTCTTTATCTCTGAGATTTCAAACCATACATCCTTCCATGCTCGGTTTTATGATTTGGGAGTGGGGGTGTAAATTACATTTCAACACGTGCTCTGGCATTAGGGGGTACCAGAGGAGGACTGAAAGTCAGGAGAACAGAAAAGTCTCCCCTTCCAGTTTTGACCTCTGTGAGCCTACTTCCACCTGACAGTGGCTACTGACTTTGATAGAAGCAGGAGACTCTACTTTGTTCCCATACAGCCAGTCCGGCCTTGTGGTTGCCTCTAAGAAATATCACACAATCAGCCAGGGTCCCCTCCCCTGAGTTCCCATCTCCGAGGGCTGCTCAAATTATCTACACATAATTTGATTGCAAGTTTACATAATTTAATTTTAGCAATCACTTTTAATAAGCATGAGAAATATCCAACAATTGTCTCAAAATCTCTTGGTAATTTAAATATTTTAAGCAAATAAAAAATGCATGTTATACAATGAACTTAAAGAATTCTTAATATGTAGCTAGACTTGCATTTTTAAAAGAAAAAATGTTAAAAATAGAATTGAAATTCCTTTGAATTTACCCCACAACACTACCCCTTCTTTCCATCATATAATCAAAATTAATAGCTTAAGATTGACATATATAGTATGTCGTCATGGTTTCTATTATATAAATATTCATTATAATCTCTCTCTATATATATAATGCTTTCAAGTTCTGTTAATTTAAGGAGATAATGTTATACTATGATTTTGCCACTTACATTTTACTTCTTGCTAGTTTCTCTATTGAATCATGTGCCACTAATTCATTTATCTAGACTGTTTTATAGGATTCTCTCATGATTATGCCACATTTTACTTAATGATCACTGATGCATATTTAAAATGTTCTATTTTTCCCTATAGTAAAGAGTACTGGAACAAACATCTTTGTACATTGGCTTTTATATAAAAGCCAGAATAGAATATTTCTTTTACTCTCTCAGCACCAACTCCATTTTTACCCTTCCCTGAAATGCGTTGTGCATAGATTCACTCTCCAATTTACTAGAGTATAAAAATATTCTCTAAGGGTATTGTGCCAAAATACATTCATGCAAGCATTGCATGGAATTTCCCACTGTTCCACATTCTCACTAACACTTTTTTGTTTTCCAGACATGATTTCTGCCCACTAGCTAGGTATGAAATAATATCATTGTTTCATCTAGATTACATGGTTTAAGCATCATTTTGTCCGTTTTGAGGGGTGGTTTGGTGTGCTTTTTTTCACTACATTATTTTTTTCTCTTCTGTAAAGTCACTTTATATCCTTTGCTCATTTTTCTATTTGACTATATATCCTTTTCTTCTCAACTTGCAGAAATTCGTTATATGTTTACATTAATTTCTTATCACTTATATACATCTCAAACATGAGAGTTTTGCTCTTATCTTTTCCTATTTTATGGACTACTTTGATACACAGAAATGAGTGTTATTATAATGAAACACATTAATCTTTTTCTTAAAAATATTTTTTTGATATCAAGCAATGGTCTTCTACCCTGAAATTATATTTTCTCCCATATTTCTTCTGAAAGATTTAAACTTCTGTTTTTCACATTAAGATATTTAATTCATCTAGAATTTTATGGGCCTTTTCCTCTCATATGCCTAAATGACTGTGCTAGTGTCATTTTGTTAGTAGTTTATCATTTCCACACAGGCCCACATTGGGTCTGCTCTGTCCAAGTCTCATTTATGAAGCCCCTGTCTGAGATCTCCATCCTGGTCCATTTGTCTACCACTGCTTCAGTAACACTTCATCTGGAATTCTGCAGCCGCATGGCACCAGTGCGTCCTCATCCTTCATCTGCAGAAAGTGTTTCCTGCACTCTTTTTTTCTCCATGGGAATTTGCAGATCACCTTGAAGTCTTCCCACAAGTCCCTGCTGAAATTTTGAATGAAATCAAATCTTCCACATCCCTTAATAGACACTTTTCCATCTCATTCTCACAAGAAACTAAAAAAGTAGTTGGGCTACTATTCTATTTCAGAGATTTAGATTTAATTAGACATAATTGATAGGGCAGGGCTAAGAGTCCAGATTTCTAAATGGTGCTGATTTTTGCTATTGAATTATCCACTTATTTTTTGAAGATTGTAAATGCCCCTTTTTTCCGTCAATAGCCTTTTATAGTCCTTGGTATGATAATCTGCCCACAGGACTTGCTCAATGCATTGGTGCATTGGGAAGTGAGAAATAAGAAAGTAATGGTGAGTAGAGGGAAAAAGCAAAGATTTCTGTATTTTCTGTACCAAATTTATAGTTTTTTTTTTTTTCTAGTCATGGTCTCTCTTCCCTCCAACTGGTCAGTCTTTTATTTATATAAAATGAAGCTTTATTACACAAGCCAGAACAATGATGGGCCTGGCTTCTCTGGCCTTGACTTTTGCTTTTAATTAATTTGTGGGATTCTGTGATAACAACATAAATTTTTTAAAAATTTACTTTGCAACTGTTTTCGGAAGATATGCTCAGACATATTTAAAGAATTTCCGTTTCAGAGACAGTTCAAAAGAATGAATAAAAAAAGTCCAATTACAAACAGTAGATGATGACCAAGAAAGGAGATATTCCAAAAGAAAATGGTATTTTAAGTATTTTGATTAGTGGAAATATCTTCTAACCACAATATGAAGTTTTCAAAGACTTGCTTCACCAATATTTCTTAGAAACTATATTTAGATTCTACTTTGCTTTAATTTTAATTTTTCTGATCTTTGTCTCAAATCATCTGTGGCCAAAAATTATTTTAACGAATTTAAAAATATATATTAAAGTAGTAATCTGACTAACCAAACTACCAAATGTAGAATGGAAAGCAAATTAAGAATTCCACTGGTAGCCCACTTAAATACTTCAGTAGTTCATAATATGAAGCCTTATGTTACTAAAAGGTGTTAATTTAATTTTCTAAAATGATATTTTGTTTACTAAAAATGAGTACTGCTCTTTAAAATTGTATGATCTTTTGTTGAAACAGAAAACAAACCTTGGAAAGATATCATTGTTATTTCTGATAGCTAAAATAGTTTGCCATTTGAAAGTTAGGTAGGAATTATTTTTGCATAAATGTATGTCAACCAGAAAGACAAATGACTAAAGTATTACCTGTCCTGCCAACCACCACTGCCCCCAAACAAAACCTTAGATTCACTGTGTGGGAACATTTCCAAGAGGCAATATTAATTCTACTAAACATCTCCCACCATACGGAGCTGTGGGCACCTTAAGACAGCCTGTAGAAAGAGAAAGGGAAACAGGAAAAGGGGCAGACAGCTGGATTAGACAGCACTGTGTATATTAGTGATGGGTAGACTTCAAAAGACTTAGAGGTTCATTTTGGACAGGTGCCCAGAGATTCACGGGCTTATCCAAAACCTTCCATAACTTCTGATTTTAAAATTGAGCTAGAAGTCTTTTGAGATCAGACTTTCGGTCTTCAGTCATATTCCATACTCATGGTCCTTACAATAAAGGCAAGCTACGAAATTCTACACTTTCTGAGCCCTGTAAAGTCATTTACTTATTTTAAATAGATGACTAACAAAAGAAGTGTGTTGTGAAATTTTAAGAAAATCTGTAAGCATGTTTTTCCTGGGGAGAGACAGAAAGTTGTTGAAAACTTTTAACCTGTTATTTCAGTCTTATTTTAAACAATGTTAACAAGGAATGCATTTGAACACATTTGGGAGGAGGGAGGGACAGGTGGATTCTTCATTTGGGTTCTAATCAACTCAAAAAGACGGGTTGGGATGGATCCCTGACAGGGGAATCTCCAGCTTCAGTGCCCAGCGAAGCAGCACACAGGGTCTCAGAGAGAGACACCCTGGAACATGGCTGATAGAGCTGAGAAAGGCCATCCAGAGCAGTTGATGAGTCTGTCACTCTAACTGCAAGAACTCTTTTTAACTGAGCACAGTGAGAATTACCCTTCCAAAAATACAATTATTCTTTGGCCTCGCCAGCATGTATCTAATTAGGTATGTCTCCCAAGTGCTCACCTAAGATTTCTTGTGACTTGAAAAGCCTCTAGGAAAAAGTTACTTTTAGAAGAGCTGGAGCAATCATTTTTTAGTACAGAGAAATAATTCCTAATATTAGCTTTGAACCAAAATAAACTTCTTCTTTGTGCTTGCTGGTATGATTTTGAGTGAGGTATGGTTTTACTCTTCTGTAGAAAAGAAGACATGGGGTAGGGTCTGAATAAGCAGTCATGATACAGACACGAACTACTTTTCAGCGTGTTCACCACAAGAATCTCTTTAAACAGAGTTTGTACTCTGATTGCGGGGAAGAACTGTTCTCTTGATTTGATTTATGAATACGTAGCTTCCTGTATTCCACATCCCACGACAGGTGCTGTAACGTCCTATCTTTAAGATAACCGAATTAGACTCTCCATTGGCTAGGAATAACAACGACTTCTCTCCACAGAATTAAATACAATAGTAAGAAGATCTGCATCTGGGACAAATAAATTTACAATTTATTATGCGAACAATTTTACTCCCAAAGGCTTTTAAGTAATAACAGCTAGAGAATAACTAGCTATATTTATAGTCCAACATTTCTCAATCTCTAAAAAGCCATTATCATAACAATATTTTGATGTCAGGGCACATTATACTTGAAAATATACAGTTCCTTCCAAAATAGCAGTAGCTTATTTAGAGCTGCATGCTCTGCTCTAATAAAAGTGCAAAAATTAGTAACAGTTGTTGCATGTCAATCGCATGCTGAAAGCAGACCCTCAACAAATATGAAATCTGGAATAAGATCTACATCCCTTTATAGTTCTCTTCTAGGATTTTTCTAAAGGAGATCTCATTTGATATTTCAAACCATTTCTAAGACAGCACTTGTAATTTGAACTATTTTGTATCTTTTGGTCCATAATTTTTAAAGCTTCTCCAATCACTCTTCTCTTATTACTTAACTTGATTTTTATTTTTCCTTAAAATATAATAAATACTTTAAAATAAGGAGAAATTGGTGACATCTACTAACTGTATTATTAATATTGTGTACCAAATAAGGAACAAGAATAAGAAGCAGAAGTTAGTTTCATTGTTCATTTAAACAGTTTTCTTGCCCAAACATTTTCCTAGAAACATTCATATGTGGAAGTAAAATGAGAAAATCTGAGCTGTATAATGTATCCTCTCCTCCAGCTTTGGAGATTATGATTGATTAAGAGTTAATATTAAAGACAAAAAAAAAAAGACACAAAAGCTCTAAATTGTTCTCCAAACTATTAAGAAAATTGAAACAGTGTATTCAAGATTTGCATCTCTATGTTTGTTAATCATTTCTCGATCAGTGTTTACCTTGGGATTCTATAATGAGAAAATGTAAGTTGGACTATGCATGTATATTTAAACACAAAGGAAAGCAGAATAGTCATCTTTTAAAATATTATACCATTCTTACAGTGAAATGCGTGACATTTTTGGTAATATATTGGTAATTCTCTCTCCATTAAAAAATGTTTTGGAGGAGCAGGTATCGGCCTAGAATTTAAGATATTGATTAAAAGTGCCTACATCCCACATAGAAGTTCCTGGGTTCAACACCTTGCACAAGCCCCATCACAGTTCCTGACTGAAACTTTCTGCTAATTTAGGGCTGATGCCTCAAGTAATTGGGTACCACCCACATGGAGAGACTGAGATTGAACTGCCAGCTCCTGGCTCCAGACCCACCCCAGCCCAGGTCACTGTAGGTATTTGTTGAGTGAACCAGTGGATAGGAGTGTGCTCTCACTCTTTCACTCACTCGCTCTCTCTTCCTCCCTCTCTTTGTCTCTATTCTTCTCTCTCTCTTTATCTTTCACAAATAAATTGAGCAGTACTATCACATAGTCACTCAAATACATTAATGGTTTCATCCTCACATCCCCTCTGAATCATATGGTACAAACAAGTTCCCATACTCTATCAAATGAATAAACGAAAGAGGGACTTTAATAAATTTACCAAGAGGTGAACAATTACACTTTTATCTAAAAAGTCCTCAAAACGAGGACTATCATACATATACTTGTACTAGCTTTGATTTGCAAAAGGCATAAGGTTTTCACATCATGGGTCTTTGAAAATTCTCCCTAAAAGAAGATCACCAAACTGAAATAATCAATAAAAGAGCATCAGAAGATACATCTCTTACATTGATATTTAATTTATTGAGCAAGTTTCAAAAATCACATGTACAATATACTTCTTAACGAAGATAACCATTAAACTGCTTTGGAAATTGTGTATTGATAAGTTTATAATTTCTTACCTCTATATATTTAAATTAAGACTTCAATAAATAAACCAATACATGAATTTATTATTAAAAATAAATTTATTTAAAAATTCAAATCTTAACTTATTAAAAATATAAGATTTTTTTGCCCTTTAGTATGCAAGAATTAGATTGCTTGGCCTCTCTTTTAATGACTTAATTAGCTGCACCAAAGCCCAGCTGGGCCTCTGCTGACAACATAGCTAGATATTTCAATCAAGCCATGTTATGGAGAATAAGTAATAAATGCTACCTTGTCGCCATACAGTCCCAAACCATAGTGCATGCTGGTAATGCTAAATTTGATCGGTATGCCTCATATTTCAATTAGTCGTGGTCTGAATCCCTAAAACTGTGTAATGTGTATGAATTCCTGATATGAGATCCAGAGCCACAGTCTCCCACAGTTAGAAGTCATTGAGTTTGCTTTTATTAGCAGCCAATTAATGGCAAAAATCTGCATCGCTTTTTAAATTTATAACCTCTATTCCAGCTGCATCCACGGCTCCTGCTACACTGTATACAGTCAGATCCATATCACTGTCGCAAGTCAAACAGCTGCAAACTGTATTCCATCCGCAGAAGGCAGAAATCCTTTCATACAGAAGCTTTTTTTAACCTCTTAGAAGTTCTTTTCAAAGCCCAGCAGCACCAGTCACTTTGCGACAATGCGCGATTTAATACAGAAAGAAAGAACTCTACACCAAGGTAACCTCTTGGGATGTGCTAGGTTTTCAAACGGACTGAAACCCTAGCACTGCGGCACCACACAAGGGCGAGCAAAGCCACCTCTCCTGACCAAGGCTAAGAAAATATAAACATATAAAACCTGACCCTCCTACAAAGTTAACCCATTGAAGTCTATGTGGTCAGTGAAAACAAAGTGGTATTATACAAGTTCGACACTGAGTAACTTATATAAAATTTTGGTATTCAAATGTGTGTGTCCAATCCATGGATGCTTCCCTTATAAAACACCTCTGCAGATCACCGTCTCCTACCAAGAAGCAAGTTATTGCATACCTCTAGGTTTCTAGACAATACTTTTAGGAATCAGATTCTCTCTGACATATGGTGAGACAGGAAATTTAGAGGTGATCAGATTTTGCAACAAAACACAATGGCTTTATGTGTTGCTGACACTGTCCATTCAAGATTATTAAGGGACTAGTTCGGCTTTCTGCTGTTTTATGTCTGAAGTTACCTTGTATATTCGGTTCTGTATAGGCATGAAAAATGTTGCTATCTGATCATTCAAATGTTATTTGGAAGAAAAAGGAGAGGACTTCTTCTCTTGGCCTTCCCTAAAATGGTAGGAAATTTTAAAATGCATAGGATACATGTTTAAATTTATAAGTATTCATATTCATATAGTCCCATATTTATATAATGTAGGGTCTAGCTGATAAAAGAATTTGTGTGGAAAAAGATGAGCGTGAAAAAATATTCACCAGCCCTAATACGTGGCAATAAAAATGTTGTCCTAGGATAATACAAACTGCTGCCATGGCTATTTAAAGACAATAAAATCCAATTTTACAAAATTCAATGCTAATAACCAGCATTCTTTCTAACTGCTTAAATACTGCAGTAAGACTTATAATGCCACTGTGAAATCATAAGCTAGTACTTCAAAGGTGTTGTATCTGTTACAAATTTAATCTTCACTGCTTTGTCACAACTGATTTCATCCCGGCAGCTTGGAGATGCAGCATAACAACATTCTTGTTGTCCTAGACAACCTGAACCAAACTGTTAAATACCTGTCTGATGCTCAAGAATGATTATACTAGCATTGCCTGTGCAATCTCCAACAACCACCCTGAAAATGTGCAATTAGGCCGTTCCAGTTCATACAAGGGGAAAAGTGTGATTTACAGTGTTGACAAATTGTAGGCATTCTAATGACAGAGACAGAAATTCTGTGCTTTGTTTTATGAATGACACAGTAATGTGCTCATCATGTTTAAAATAGCATTCTTCCTGTAATACTCTATATGAATATATTCCACAGTTATGCAAGTTAATATAGATTTTAATCTCAAGTCATTTTTTCCTCTATGTGGAAATGTATAATTGCATTAAGCATCAAGGATCTTAGAAAACAAGCATCTACCGGTTGCTTTCTAAATATCGAATGTTTCTGTCTTTGAAAAAGCAGTTTCTGAAAAGTAGTTGTCAAGCAAATGTTGCCCCTTCCCCCCACGTAGTCAGCGACACACGGTGCAGTGGGCACACAGGGCAGTCATGTGAGCAGTGACACAAACGTGTGTTCATGAAGTTGTTCAGACAAGGAGTTGATGGAGCCACGCATTGAAATCTATGTGCACGTTGGAGTTTAATTAGAAGGCATTAGGTTAAATCAGCTCTTCAGCAGCATGATGAAAATGTCTCGAGTTTGAAGGGCAACTTTAGGTCTACCCCTTGCCACATGGACTTAGTATTCATATACTACAGGTAGAAGTATACAAATACACCAACATCTATTCCCCATCCAATATTGAGTTGCTGTCATTAGACAAAAACAGCACTTCGTGTTTGAACTCTTTTAAAATTACTATTCACTGCTTTTCTACTGGGTCACGTTAGTTACTAGTCACGTATCTGAATGTACTATTTAAATACTACTAGAAAGTATTTTGCGATAACTATTTAATTACCAAGTACTATGGTTTAAATCTACCAACAACAAAAAATAAACTCATAAGGAATTATACTTCTCAAGAAGCTGCTGCGAATCCTGAAGTTCTAACTAAAGATCACTATTCTCTGTGGAATACAGATTATTCTTAAAATGTCTCTGTTAAGCATGGAGAAAAATTATCTGTATATCATCAGTGAACTTAAAAACTTAAACAATATCCCATGTTAATGCCACAAAAAATGCAATTTTGTTTCTATTAATCCTTTGTATAAAATGAAAGATGAATGAATCATAGTTAACACAAAGATGAAAAATCATAATTTGCAGGAAATTAAGCAAAAGCAGAATAAATTGTATATGTATATTGTATAAATATTATACATGTATTAGGAAAGGATCACATTATTTTACACAGAATTTTTTATTTGTATTGATATATCTCTTAAAATGATTTAATTCCAAACTACAAATGATGCAACTTCAAACACATGCTTTAACCAGCGTGGTGGTGACACCATTAAGCATATATTAAGTTCCCCATATGCAATTCACACTTGTGACTTTTCTCTGCCATTCATGAATTATGCAATTATCCCTAACTCATGGAAATGAAAGTGCATTAACTGCCCACTGCCATGTATTGTCTCTTTCTGTGTCCTTGTGAACACGTTTCCACAGTTCATTATTCATGGATGAATCTAGCCAAGTGTAAATGTGCACATATAATATGGAAATAGTCACACATGGATAAATAGCACCTAGACACTTTTGTGTGGAGACATGCCATTTCATTCCAAATGACAAAATTTAACAAGGAACACCTCTATCCTTCTCTGGATGCCATGGTAAACAAAACAGATGCCATGGTTATAAAGGAAGACAGGGATTTCTTCACAAGTGAAGGGCTAGAGAGAGTGGCCTTTAAACTGAAACAGTACCCAATAATCCCTCACAACTTTGTCAACCTTTCTCTCTATTAAAATTATTCCTTTCAGCATTGATTGAAATCTCACTAGAACACTATTCAAAAATTTTATTCCTTGTGTTTCTAATCCTGATCTTTTCTCTATACATGTTATTTTATAATTATAATGACAGTAATTCATTCCTAGGGGGAAAAAAAGTGCTTATTTGAAATAACTAGTTTGGGGGAATTATAAATATGGGACTTCCTCCATTGACTGTTCTATCATGGGGGTTCAACTGAATCCCCTAGTAATTTCTCCCTGATGGGATAAGTATTTCTCAGAAAGGTTCTCTGATTTTAAGCTGGTAAGTCCTAGTGAGTGTTTATATGCAATGGGAATGGTGAGAATTCCTTCTGATTTACATTCTTTCTAACATACACAGGATCGTCCTCATTGAAGTAATTCTTTCTAATTCAATAGAATGAATTTATCAGAGACTGAGGCTTTAATTTGTGGGTAACAAAGTCTCTTTAAAATATTGCTTCAGGCAATCAAATCAGGAATTAATGATTTAAGAAACAAAAGTAAAACATTTTTCCCTTGGCAGAGATTTTAATTTTATTGCAAATAGTCAAATGTCCATGTTCAAATTTCTTAAAAGCGTTATTTCATTAAGGTAGTCCACAATGTCTACTTAAAATTCACTGGAGTATATTTTTATAGAAAAATAATTTAGACGCATCTTCTATATATATATATATATTCTTTGTTAAATATTACTTAAAATTAAACTGAAATGACATGCTTTCACAAAAAAAATGTATCAGTATCTTTATTTTGTATCAAGAATGAATTAAATACTTAATGCCACACTAGGTGTAATATTTTGCTGGAAAATGCAACTTCTCTTCATGATTAGACATGGTCCTCTCTTTGATTCTTATTTCAAAAAAAAACAAAATCATCCATCTTTGCTATGCCTTCATATTTAGAGAACCCTTACATAATTCTCACTAAATATTATTAAATATTTTAACTCAGTTTAGTTATATTTTAAATTGTGCTATATTTCTTAAATTATAAATAAATGTCATAAGTCTCAAATTTTACGGATACTAATAATATGTAATGAATCTATTCATTTTAATTAGTCACAGTGTAGCTGAAAAAGTACAAAGAGAATGCTAGTAAGTATAAGATCAGTTTCAAAATTTGAAAGACAATGAAAACAAACAGGTGGAAATAGTCCACATTTCTAGTTGCATTCTGTACTAAAAACATTTCTCTCTAGGAGAAACCTTGTTAAATGTCCAGTTTCTTTTAAACTCTTGCAGAAATAAATGTGTTAATCTGTAGCACAATATACTTTTTATGCATGGAAGTCATGATTCACAGAAATAATTTTACTGAAGCAATAAATATATCCAAGAATAATTAAGGATAAACACAGGATTTCATTGCTCTACAGTATATTCACTTACATCATAAATAGGGTGTGACCAGTAGAAGGCACTGTTACAATAAATATATACATACAGCTGCTCCTTTCCAAACTGGCTTGAAAGTCTGATAAGAGTTTCACAAACTTTTCACAGCACAAATATTCTTAATAGTCTTTTTTAATGTTGGTGTTAAGTTATAAATTTGTCCTATACATGTGAAGAAAAAACTCATTGTATAACTCCTTTGTGCAATTTTCGTTGCATTTCAGCCCAGTCACAATTTTATTACCCTCATTTCCATCTTACTTAATTCATAAAAGAACTACATGGTCACACTTACCATTTTAACAGCGCATTTAAGGAATGTTGTTCTCCTGAGAAAGAACTCAGACCTTGGAAGACTGAGACATGGATTCGTATAGACCTAGCTTCAAAACAAGCTTCTGGTTTCATTCCCATTAACCTTTAGAGGTTCGATCATAATTTGCTAGGGCATGCAAGCATGGCCTTTTAATGGAACTGCTTGCATGTATGAAAACACCGCTAATTAAGTCTCTGTCAAACATACTGCTAACAATGTTGTTTAGTTTGTGTTCGCATACAAAATCTCTTGAATGCCTCTCCAAGTTTACAAAATCCATGTTAAAGGAGCCAGCATTGCAAAAAAAAAAAAAAAAAATGTTACGGCATATGTTTGGATTTTTGTATTTCAGAGTCCTGACTACTTTATCTGAATTACAGATTTAGAGCTTTGTTATGTGCGATAGTTATGATAATATGATCACTAAAGGCACAGAGACAGGGAGACTCAAATCCCTTTGAAAATCCCTTCCTCTATTTCCTACAGCTGCTGCAGGAGTTTAATATCTGATAGAATGATGAAAAAGAACAGACAGAACTCCAGTTTTAATAAAAATTTTAACAGGTCTACATATAGTTATGAAAAATGTTATTTGCAATGCCGATTTTTAATAAAATTTTCTTAAACCAAAGAAAAAATCCCCATGGGGAACCTGATATGAATGTGTTTTTCATATGTACTATTTAAGGCTCTTTAAAGGTTATAAAAGTGACTGAAAAAATAAGTTCTATTCTATACAACACAAACCTGAATGCACTTGCACATTTGTATTTTAATCAAATAAATAAGCAAAGCTTTCGTTTTGTATATTGGATCAGAAACAAATATTATCATATTGCATAGTCAATTTTTATTGTTAGCAATAAGAATTTCTATGATTAAGTAGCAGCATTTTAAAACAAGTCACAGCACTGCTAACACACATAGCAAAGTATTCTATGACCAATGAATGCATAATGCAAAGAAATAGCACATTTTCATGAAATTGAAATTTTGCTCCTTGTGTTTTTTGAATTTACAGAAACTATATAGAATGTGAAGGCATATTTATCTTCACAAGATAAAGATAAATGCTAGGTATAATAAAATGAAATTTAAATGAATCCAAGGACTTCAGAACTTCTAAAGAATTTCTCAATAAAGTAAAAACATGCTAAATGGAGGGTCTCAGGCAGTGGCCTGCACTGCTCACTGCTAATACCTGTTCGTCAGGATAACAGTGCCTAGGAAGCAGTCATGAGACAGTTAAGTCCAGCCCACCCAAAAGTGTCTATGTTTGCACAATCTATAAAAAGATGTTAATAGGAGAGCAGAAAGAAATGTTAATATTCTGATCTAATCTGTAGCAACTGAAGAAAGGAAGACTTCTTAACTTCCCAAATGCTAAACACAAACAAGGGGTTCAATCTGAATCCTTAAAACACGTGGATTAGCATCATTACCGTGAAAGCCACTGCCTTCCAGTCAAGCACCGCACTGTCCTTGTCACTCTTTCTGGAACAATTTTAACAGTCAGGAAGACTTCTTTTGAATGCCATATGCCATGTGCAATATATTAACATTTATTAAAACGTTTCGATTTTCAGAATTAAACTAGGTACGCTAATACTAGATAACCATCCTGTTCTTCACGGAAAGGCATACAAACTGTAACTATAAAGTGTAGTCTTTATTTTATCCCTAAATAAATATTCACTTTTGAAAGCATTAAATTTATTATGCACAACTGAGGACAGTAAAGCATTACTGAATGGGATGGCTGGAATCCTGAGCCGTTTTCCCAACCTTTCTGTCCTCTTGTAAAGAGTTCATCACAGGGAATCAACAGCTGTCAGGTCGTGTCATATTTAAAATGTTAGTATTGGCAATTTTTCAAAATAACTTTAACAATTTTAGAACCAAATTAAAATTGTTGATTTAATTTATTAACTTGATATTTTGATGTAGCTTTAGTTAAAGGACATGTCTTGAATGGGGTGGGGTGGAGGGCAGTGAGAGACCTTAATCAGAACTCTGAAAATAATTGGTGGAATCAAGGTAACAAGAATGAATGAAAGAATAATTTACTGCTCTGATCATTTTCCCCTTTGATTTCTGTATTAGGATTACAATGGCTTATCTTCAACCAAATACTATATATCTGCTCATTGTAGACACCCTTGATAAATTACATTAGGAGGAGAGCAAATTTCTGAGATAATACATGACAAGTAAACACTGGCTTATAAAATCTACAATGCACAATAAAGATAGGGAAAACATGGGTCACTAAAGCAATGCTTCAGCATGAAGTACAAGTATATCTTAAATTTCCCATTTAAAGTATTTCTATGCCATTTTAACGTTTAATAAGCATATTTGAATTAAAATTATCAGCTAATTTACAAGATGATAACTTAAACATGTCTGACAAATGTCACATTTTAATATATTAGATGACTTTCTAAAATAAACACTGAGTCTCATAGTTTTTCTAAAAAAAAAAAAAAAAAAAAACAAAGACTCCAAGGGCTATACAAATATCCTTAGGAAATAGAAATCATCTTATTTCAAAATATATGTTCAAGTCTTTAGTAAGACATTAATAAAACACAACACTTATAACATTGTCGGGCCATGTTAACAGCATGGATGTTCTGGGCTTCAAAATAGCTGATCATTGTGTAATAAACAAGCATATTTGTTCTTATGAAAAAAGGCAGTTGAATAATAGTCAGTAAGATTTATTATACACTCATGGAACAAGAAACTACATTTTACAAAGAAGTCTCCCTACCCTCAAAAGAGCTTAAGCCAAATACAGGTTAGTAGCATTATTAACTTTAAAATGGATATCATACAGAATTTATGCAATACTTTCATTTGATAAGGATCTTGGCATTTTTAAGAAAATTCTGCATTTTTCCCACCAGAATTTACAGTAACATTTTACTGGTGTATTTGGGGTTTCAGTTTCACACAGCCCTTGAACAAAATTGTGTATGTATTTGTGAATAAGAGATGGTCTCTTTTCTTCATTGATGGACATAGAAATTTTAATCCAGAATTTGAGAATGTAACATTTTGAAAAAAAGGTTTTATATTGGCCTGAAATGTTTAGTTTAATATTTTATATTATTGAGCAAGTAGATAAAAATATTAAATATTATCTACTATTATCTCATTGCCTACCTTTCCTGGTTTCCATAGAAACCACTTGCGGTATTTGCCACAATGACTAGCCATTGGTTCTCATAAAAGCTTTTGTAAGCCTGACTGGTAATTTTAGTCTCCTTTAAAATTTGATGGTGGAATAAGTCACACTGGATACAAACTTTTATGGTTCAACTAGTATTATATAATATTTTAAATAATAATTAAATTTCTACAAATACAAAGAGATTTAGGAGAAAAATCAAATTCCTCAAAAAAATACCAGCCTTACTTTACTCAGAAATATGGAGTATTATTCATTTGTCTGTATCTTAATAACAAATTATCACAGATTATTAGAACTGCATTAATTTTTGCATATTAAAAAGTTTCTAGCTTTGAGTTTCCTCCTGGACCAACGTGCTGTATGGTGCTGAGGATTCCATGTTGCCATCAATAACACATTCTTGCTTCATCAGTAGTGTTTTCAAACCCAAAAACATATTTTGCAAGATTTTTGAAGAAAAGGAGTACTTGAGAGATCAATTTTTTTTTATGTTCTAAAATAAAACTATCAGACACACTTTCCTTAAGAAAGCCAGGAAATTTGGAAAACAGATAAATTAGGATGTGATTATTCACGTCACAAAAGAATTCACAGATGGCTTCGTGTAAATAGAAGCTCCCTATTTAAGTGTTTGTTTACAAATCATTAACTACTTGACAAAGAGGCTATGAGGGCACAAAAACTTAGAGCTCAAGAGCTGGGAGAACTTGCCAATTGAAGATCAATTAGAAATGAAGAAAAACATACATAGATTCAGCATGTGAGTGAGAAAAAATGAGTGTTGGGGTGGGGGAGAGAGAATATACAGGTATCTATATAGGTACATATAAAATGCGTATAAATGCATACACACACTTCTGCAGAGACAACTTTAACAGTAAGACATCTAACAAACTAGCTGGATTTCCTCAGTTTATTTTAAAGATTTAAAAATTGTTCACCAATCTTTCTAGTGTCTTTTGTTTTACAATACATCCACTGATCAAGTATACACAATGTCTAACTTTTATCTAGAGTAATTATCACACTCCTCATTTTTCTGTGAAAAGTAATTATATTCTTACCACAACAAAGACACTGAATTCTACTGTATAAAAAGTATATTGCTAAACATTAAAGAAAAAGAAAAGCACTAATCATTATAGAAAAAAAGTATTATTTCAAGTATTTTCTTCTATTATGTGGACATTTGTGTATTTAGAGATTTGCTATTAGAAAATATTAAATTATAATGGATTATTTACAAACTAATATCTTTATTTTGATATTGAAAACCAAAACTTTAAGTTCCAAACCAGTTAGTGACATATTTATCAACCTGGGCTGTAAATGTGAGCACTTGTAAAAAGCTCTGCCTTCTATAGATGCTCCATTCCTTAATACATAATAAAATAAAGTAAAGCTACATATGAAGTGAGAGGAAATAAAGATGAAAACATACAAACTCATACTTAATATTGTCTTGGCTTACTGTCAAAGCAAGTATTTCTCTGATTTATTAACAATTAATGACAGCAAATTTATGAGGATTGCTGAATAAAAATTAAAATTTCACTGAAATACCAATAGCAAATAAATGTTTAAGTTTAGAATCTCCTAAGCATTGTTGCTATGACAAGCAAGTCTGATGATGTGAGAATTAAGCAGCCATGTAGACCTATTCACATTATTTGGCTTGCTCAACTCTCCTCAGCCTCGAGTTCAATGCCATTCCAGATGCATGTACTGATGGCTTCCTGTATGCCTAACACTGGGTTAAGGCATTTGGGCAATAAAATGTATACACAAGCTGTGTTTTTCAAGAGTTTATTCATATTCTCTCATATTTTACTCTATATGATAATTGTTTACTCATTAAATGATATCTTGATAACCAACTTAGAAACTTTATTAGATTTCTGAAATAAGTCCAATACATCCCATGCATTCTTTTTATAGCAAACTTTGATCTTAGCACCCTAGTTTTTTGTAAGGCTCTTGAAACAGTCTAAACTAGAACAAAGGGAGATTTTAAAGCACCATTAATTTTACAATATTTGAAATCAATTTCCACCCACTCTTTAGAAATAAATTCGAATGGCTCAAGGACCTTATGTAGAGGACAAAAATCATACACAGAATAAAAGAGTGTTACCTCTTCTTTTAAGTGAGTAACTGGACTTCTTAACAATTGCTTTGAAGTGTAAGTCATGATACTTCATTTAGATTTGGGGAGAGGGGTTAAAAGAATAAAGTGAAGTTGTGCAGAAAGAAGAAAAACTGTTAAAGAGAGAAAAGAAAAACAAGTTTCTTATTACAACTAAATCATTTCAGAAAAAAATAAAAGAGTTGGATTTGGCAGTAACCATGATGTTAAAGTATAACGCACTGGAAAGACAATGTAAGACAAAGACATGTATTAAAGGTGGTGCACTTCAAAGTCAGAAAACAATTCACAGCATTCTAAATCTTTCTTTATCTCAACACCATTCCACCTGGACAAAAAATGACAATCCAAGCAATCCATAACAATAACAGTATTTATCACTCAGTTCAAAGCAAGCATAATATTTTTAACTACTTAAGAAATCACAAACCCTTTAAATCATGTAAAGTATTAAAATTTGGTTTTTTGAATGAAATTTTATTTTGGACAATTTCAAGACAACAAAATGAATGATGTCTTGGGTGCAAATCAGCTCAATTGACTCTAAATATGATTCTTATTCTAATAGGTAGGCATACACATACAGGACATTGATAGATTGTGAATATTTGGGAAGTACTTATATTGGGATGACACAATTTTAAAATTCCACTAATGTATTGAGGACTATACAAGGATTTGCTTTTTTAAGATTTGGACGACTAGCCTGGTTAGATTGCATGTCACATAAAGATCAACAGCTTAGTGATTTTTTTTTTAAATGAGCTACCTCTCACAGTTGGCACTGAATAATCTGGTTGGCCCTGGTGTTGCTTGTATTGGAATAAGTTTGCAATAACTGCTTCATACAATCTAACATGCTAGGTCCTGGTCTTCTGAAAACTTCATTCCTGGGAATGTTCTAATTGGTTTGAAGCAGGGGCAAGTACCTGAGAGAACTTTCAAGGCCCAAGAGGTTCCTATCTATGTGCCCTCTTGTGTTAGGGACTGTGAAACTTAAACGTCCTACATGTCTCAGCTCAAAACTCTCCGAATGCTCTCGTGAAGAAAGTTCTATATTCTTTAGCATGATGGCAAAGCATTTTTCAATAACAAGCTCAAAGATATGAAGAATTTATTGAACTTAGTGATGTGACTTTTTAAAATAGTACTTCAGATAATAATGTTCCCTTTTTTTAAACTTTTATTTAATGAATATAAATTTCCAAAGTACAGAATATGGATTACAATGGCTTCCCCCCCATAACATCCCTCCCACCTGCAACCCTCCCCTTATCCACTCCCTCTCCCCTTCCATTCACATCAAGATTCATTTTCGATTCTCTTTATATACAGAAGATCAGTTTAGCATACATTAAGTAAAGATTTCAACAGTTTGCTCCCACACAGAAACATAAAGTGAAAAATACTGTTTGAGTACTAGTTATAGCATTAAATCACAATGTACAGCACACTAAGAACAGAGATCCTACATGAGGAGTAAGTGCACAGTGACTCCTGTTGTTGACTTAACAAATTGACACTCTTGTTTATGGCGTCAGTAATCACCCTAGACTCTTGTCATGAGTTTCCAAGGCTATGGAAGCCCCCTGAGTTCACTGACTCTGATCATATTTAGACAAGGCCATGGTCAAAGTGGAAGTTCTCTCCTCCCTTCAGAGAAAGGTACCTCCCTCTTTGATGACCCATTCTTTCCACTGGGATCTCACTCGCAGAGATCTTTCATTTAGGTTTTTTTTTTTTCCCCCCCAAAGTGTCTTGGCTTTCCATGCCTGTAATACTCTCATGGGCATTTCAGCCGGATCTGCATGCCTTAAGGGCTGATTATGAGGCCAGAGTGCTGTTAGGACATTTGCCATTCTATAGGTCTGCTGTGTATCTCACTTCCCATGTTGGATCATTCTCTCCCTTTTTTATTCTATCAGGTAGTATTTGCAGACACTAGTCTTGTTTATGTGATCCCTTTGGTTCTTAGTCCTATCATTATGATCAATTGTGAACAGAAATTGATCACTGGGACTAGTGAGATGGCATTGGTACATGCCACCTTGATGGGATTGAATTCGAATCCCCTGGTATGTTTCTAACTCCACCGTTTGAGGCAAGTCAGCTTGAGCATGTCCCGAATTGCACATCTCTTCCCTCTCTTATTCCCACTCTTATATATAACAGCGATCACTTTTCAGTTAAGTTTCAGCACTTAAGAAGAATTGTGTATTGATTACAGTATTCAACCAAAAGTATTAAGTAGAACAAACAAAAAAAATACTAAGAGGGATAACATATTAAGCTGCTCATCAACAGTCAGGGTGAGGGCTGATCAAGTCACCATTTCTCATAGTGTTCATTTCACTTTAACAGGTTTCCGTTTTGGTGTTAGTTGTCACCTATCAAGGAGAACAAGTGGTATTTGTCCCTTTGGGATTGGCTTATTTCACTCAACATAATGTTTTTCAAATTCCTAACAGGGATCACTTTTCAGTTAAAATTTAAACACCTAAGAACAATTGTGTGTTAATTACAGAGTTCAACCAATGTTACTAGAACAAAAAAAAATATTAAAATGGATAAAGTATTACATTGTACATCAACCATCAGGACAAGAGCTGATCAAGTCACTGTTTCTCACAGTGTCCATTTCACTTCAACAAGTTTCCCCTTTGGTGCTCAGTTCATTGTCGCCAATCAGGGAGAACATATGATATTTGTCCCTTTGGGACTGGCTTAATTCACTCAGCATGCAACAAGATGGAGGAATTTGGAAAACATTATGCTGAGTCAATGTTCCCTTTTTAAAGAAGAAACTTAAAACTGATATTTTAAAATGATATATTTATTATTTACAAAGCAAAATGTTTACATACTTTACAAATTACCCAATACATGGGATTGAAATAGTATGTTTTTGGAGGTATAAAAATATTTACATAGATTTTTAATTTTTTTTAAATGAACAATATTTATAAAGCAAGAGGAGATCTCAGAAAAAAAAAAAAAAAAACAAAATATCAAATAGCCTTCCCTGAACTGCCTTTTTTATTAAAATTGACGAAACAAATCATTTTATTAGGTGGGCTTTGTTCTACAGGTCTCTACCAAAGGGCCAACATCAGAAAGTGATAATATATCTTTTAAAGCATAGTAGTTGTTTGCCATTTTTGTACTAGCTTTGTTCTATGTCACCTCAGAGATAGGCTTTGTGCATGATTCCAAATTGGTAACACAGCAGTACAAAAGCTGAGGCATCAGTGACAGCTGAAATCAGGAATTATAGCAGATTTTTCTAAAGAATGCTTTATACTTTTATTATTTAGAATATCATATTTATTTATTCAATAAAAGCAAAGGAAAGAAAATATATTTGGCATGAGAAAAACGATAATATCATTTGTCTTTTAATAAATATATCATGCATCAAATGGATACTGGTATTTATTTTGAAGGAAACAAAACAAGTGGATTATTATTCCAATTGATTTAAGAAATTGGACTTAGGAATACTTTGGGGAGGATGTTATTCCTGGTTTAGAGATAAAATTTCAGGGCTGG
Organism: Oryctolagus cuniculus; assembly: GCF_964237555.1. Classification (NCBI taxonomy): domain Eukaryota; kingdom Metazoa; phylum Chordata; class Mammalia; order Lagomorpha; family Leporidae; genus Oryctolagus; species Oryctolagus cuniculus. Next base: position 54,013,926 of record NC_091439.1, read on the forward strand.
CATTGTGGCATAGTGGGTAAAGCCATCCCCTGCAATGCCAGCATCCTATATGGATGCCAGTTTGTGTCCCTACTGCTCCACTTCTGTTCCAGCTCCCTGCTATTAGCCTGGGAAAATTAGCAGACGATGACCCAAGTGTTTGGACCCCTGCCATCTGTAGGAGATCCAGATCAAACTCCTGGCTCATGGTTAGGCCTGGCCCAACCCTGGGTGTTGGTGGCCATCTGGGGCGTGAATCAGTGGATAGAAGATTCTCTCTCTCTTCCTCTTTATCTCTCTCTCTCTCTCTGTATGTGTATGTGTGTGCGTGTGTGTCTCTTTGTCTGTAACTCTGACCTTCAAATAAATAAATAAATAAAGCTTTAATAAATAAATTTCAAAAGAAGTTTCATCATACCAAATTAAAGTATAGCTAATAGATCACAAGTTAGTCATGTAGTTTATAATGCATTTGCTTTAAGAAGCAAAATAAATATTTGATAAACAAAAGGATTTATATAGCGTCATCATGAATTAATTATGTCTGAGCAACATTACCTGTTTTCATTCCAGTATATCCAGTATTTTAATGAGAATATTCATGTGAGTACTTTGAATTTGAGCTTTGCATCTTTCTTAGAGAAACATCTACAACAAAATTTAAAGTAGTGTGGAAAATATGAGGAAATTTGCCCTTGAAAAACGCTACAGGCTCAGGGATGTCAACTGGTTAAATATTTAAAGAGATGTTAGCAAAATAATTGTAGATTCAAAAATTAGCTAAAATTAAAAGGTCAAAATTACTGCAATTGTGTGTGTAAACTTAAAATTTAGGAAAACACCTCAGAAAGAGGCAGAGAGAGAGGTGGTTGATAGGTTAGCCAAGTCAGGATTAAATGAGAGAAGCCACAGCCTTCAGTGTGACTGAGCTTGGTTATATCACACCAAGTATTTCTCTTTTTTTTTTTCTGGTTGTGTACAAGGATGTGGAAAGTGGTAACTACAACAAGTCTTGTAATACTATCTATCAACAGGAGGCAGAATCAGCCCAACAGAAGCAGAATTAAAAGATGAGATTTTGAAGTGTGTTGACATAGGCAGATAGATTAGATAGCCAGACTAGATATACATAGATGTTAGATAATTGATGGCAGATGATAGGTGATAGATAGATGATAGATAGATAGATAGATAGATAGATAGATAGATAGATGTTAGAAAGATATTAACATGGTTAAAGTCCTCTAATACTTCAAGCCATTATATTGTTCTCTTCAACTACTTGGTACGCTAGAACCATCTGCTCCTCTATCATACCTTCTTCCAGGAGTTTTGGTGATAAGGTAAAGAGAAGAAACGGAGCTAAATAAATAGGTTTTTGAAACAATGGGCTACCTGCAATGCCTAAAACCAAAGGAACAAATATCTGTATTCTTGTATGGGATCGCAATGAAATTTAATGATTAAAACTACATCTGTAACAAATATTTGATCCACAGAATTTTCACATTTTTACTAGTCATCAAAGAGTTTTCCCATCAAACTCATTTGTTTCTTCATCTGTCTGAACTCTAAAGAGTAATACTACTGTGTATGGATTGTGAAGGTTTTATGGAAATGAATCTTCATAAAATATTCAAAAATTATTTTAAAATTTCAGAAATAACTATTGTAACCCCCAACTCTTATGTGAAGAAAAGCTTGAACGATACTCTGCAGTGATGATATACTAACACCATGAACCTCGTCTTTATGCTCTTTTTTATTGACTGTTTTCACAGGCCTGCTAATGCTATGATCACACCATGGCCAGTGGACCAACCTGCAAAAATTCATTTTATGGTATCAAGGTTTTTCATCAAAAACATCACCATGATTTGAAACTGAATATTGGCTTAAAGAAATGTCTTCAGAGACATGCTTACAACAAATATTCTTAAACACTTGAGTCTCATTTTTAGGGAAAAGCAGAAATAAGGAAGATAAAACATCATCAATTTATAATGTTTTTGTTTTTTCATCTCTAAGTAAATGAATCAATTAGGACTAAAAGTCAACAGGCAATTATGATGCCAAGCGACTCTGTTAAGAAGTTTATGAGACACAAAATCTCTCAGCTTCACTAAGTTAAGTACACAAACACTGGATTACTGTGAAGGAAAAATGTGCTACAAGAAATTATGGTTACCCAGACAAAATGGTGAAATATTTACACAAATCATAAGCTCATTTAGTGTGTGTTTTTATTGTAAGATAATTCTTTGGCCCATGTTTTTCTCTAAACATTTAAGATTAAGAAACACTTTGATTAACTGATGAATAATTCTCTAAATAGACATGAAAAATAATTAGAATAATACAAAATTTGTATCAGAAAATTTATATCCCTCATAATGTGAAATTCCTTTTCCTTTGAGTGCCAAAATGTAAGTTTATATAGCTAACACATCACCAAGTGTCTATTTACATTAAAAGACAAGATATGCTATAATTTATATAGAGCAATTTTAGTTAGACTATATCAATACTTCTTTATATTGTATGTATATGTTTAAATCATGGCTCACTAAAATGAACAGTAGATATTATTCTTAGGATAGAAGTCAACAAACATTTTCCAAATATTAATATAATTTATATTTTTAATCCCTCTAATGTATGGCACTACATTTAATGAGAATAGTTTGAGAGTGTTTGGTAGGTGATGCAGGGTCTCAAGCAATACTGTTCTTCCTTGATTCTCTCTCCTGCTAAGGAAGCATCCAGAACTTTCAAGTGATACATATAGTGTTTCATGGTCCAGGACTCAGTTTACTTTAGAAGTATGTTTCCCATAAGTTCCCAAAAATAAAGAATATGTAGAACTAATAAAAAGCTAAAGTAAAAGCATGTTTGTCATATACAATTTTATAATGAATTGTAGGGTCAAGATTTAACATCCTTAAATATCTTAACTTTTATGTCATGTAGTATGATAATATCATACTACATCATATGGCTCATCATGGTTCCATTAATTTAGAAACGCTGGAAATAATTTTAATTCACTTTAAAAACAAGTATATCTCTTGAATTAGAACTATACAAACCACATCATCGTTGGTTACCAAAAATTTAGTCATAGTTATCAGTATGCATATCCTAAATAGCAAAAATTTATGAAAAAAATTAAAAAACAATGTCTGCTATCTTTTAGTAACAGTTATACTTACTATTCATTATATATGTGTAATCTTATACAATGTTCTCTTTAGAAAAGACATTCATGCTTTTGTTTCATGCTATTAAAATTATTATAATTTAATCCCTTCTGATTCTAACTGTATATTACAGTAATGTTGAACTTGAACTCCTCATGCTTGATGATAATAGTCACAACTTATATGTCATTTTTCAATTTTAAACATCTTTATAAAAATTAATTAATATCAACAAATGACTTTTCTAGGAAAAAACAATATGCCTAAAATATATCTATATAAAAAAGCCAATATACTTATGTAACAAGTGCTATGCTACTTAAACCAAGCTCCAGTAGCATAGAAGTCCTTCCCTTTATCTCACTATAAAATAGTATTATTTATCTACTATGATTTAAAAAGCCAAAAACAGGAATTCAAAAGTTCATGGAAAATGAAATTAAAAAAGAATACTCATTTCCGGGAGCTTTTTATAGACCCCTGAGAGAAATCTTCATCATATTTTACAGATAAAGAAAATGAGAGCCTGAATGATAAATTGCTACACAGATAAAACAATGAATTAGTGACAAGGTCAAATTTATTTCACAATAACAAATTATTGCTAATATTTATTGAAATCTAATAATGAACCAGGCACTGTATCAAATATTTGACCTGGATTATTGTGTATAATCATGCACCGTATGATAATAATAGAATTAACATAGCTATTATTTCTTAATATTTTAAATTTGTGAATTACTAAGTATGAGATAAAGAAGTCATTTTCTTCAACACAATCTAATTATAAGGAAACATTTGGCCATTTTTTCCTTTCTCTATATTGTATGTTTGCCTATGTTTTATGTAATTATTTAGCTGAAATCTAGAGTACTCAATGTAACAAATAAGAGTCCAAGTAACCATATTTGTCATATATTTATAATCATAGAAAACAATTTTAAATTAGAATTTTACATTTTCTTATAACAAATAGTGACTCTTTTTTTATTTTTTATTTTTTATTTTATTTATTTATTTATTTTTTTGACAGGCAGAGTGGACAGTGAGAGAGAGAGACAGAGAGAAAGGTTTTCCTTTTGCCGTTGGTTCATCCTCCAATGGCCGCCGTGGCCGGTGCACCACGCTGATCCGATGGCAGGAGCCAGGTGCTTCTCCTGGTCTCCCATGGGGTGCAGGGCCCAAGTACTTGGGCCATCCTCCACTGCCTTCCCAGGCCACAGCAGAGAGCTGGCCTGGAAGAGGGGCAACCGGGACAGAATCCGGCACCCCAACCGGGACTAGAACCCCGTGTGCTGGCGCCGCAAGGCGGAGGATTAGCCTAGTGAGCCGCGGCGCCGGCTAAATAGTGACTCTTATTTTCTTTTCATTTTAAATTTTTTTGACAATAATTGTATATATTTATGGACTGCAGTGTGATATTTCAATCCATATATACAATGTGTACTGATCAAAACAAGGTGATCAATATTTGCCCTTCTTTAATATTACTTTGACATAATAGTCAAGGCTTGGAGCCTCTTTCTTCTAGTTATGTATACAACACATACTAGGTTATTGTGGACTGTATATAATCTCGCCGTTGTGCTGCGTAACACCAGGAACATATTCTCTCCATCTAACTCTGATCTGGTACCCATTATGAAAACTCCTTCTAACCCTTCCACCTCTCCCAGCTTCTGGTAATCATCATTCTGTGTTCAGATTGAGTTGTTTTTCATTTGTTTGTTTCAACTTCCACATAGGAGGAATAACATGCAATATTTGTGTTTCTTTATCTGGCTTATTTCATTTAACATGATGTTCTCTAGTTTCATCCATTTTGCTGCAAATTAAAGAATTTCACTCTGTCTTTATTGCTAAATATTATTTATATATATATATATATATATATATAATGTGTACACACACACGGCACATTTTCTTTAGCAGTTCATCTGATGATCAACACTTTGGTTGATTCTATATCTTCATTATTGTGAACAGTGCTTTTATGAACATGATGGAAGAGGTATCTCTTTGATATGTTCTTTGGATATATACTCAATGGTAGAATTGCTGGATCATCTGGCAGTTCTAGTTCTGATTTATTAAGAAACCGCCACACTGTTTTCCCTTTGGCTGTGCTAATTTACATTCCCACAAACAATGTCTAAGAGAGACCCTTTCTCCACATTGTGGCACAGCTCTGCCTGTGATGTCAACATCCTTTATGGGCACTGGTTTGAGTCCTAGCTATTCCACTTCCGATCCAGCTCCCTGATATTGATATTGGGAAAACAGTGGAAGATGGTCCAAGTCCTTGTGCCCCTGCCCCCAATGTGGGAGACTTGGATGGAATTCCAGGCTCCTGGTTTCAGCCTGGTCCAGCCCGTGCCATTGAGGCATTTTGGGGAGTGAAGCAGCAGATGAAAGATAATCTCTCTCTCACACCCGTCTCTAACTCTGCCTCTCAAATAAAAATCTTAAAGAGAGAGAGAGAGAGAGAAAATCCCCTTTCTCCACAGCCTTGCCAACATTTGTTACTGTCTGATTTGATAATAAGCATTTTTTATTTCATTGTGGCTTTGATTTGCATTTCCCAGGTGGACAGTGATATGGAGCATTTTTTTTATATATCTAATGGCCATTTGTATTCCTTCTTTTGAGAACTGTCTATTCAAGTCGTTTTCCAATTCCTTTTTTTTTTTCTTTGACAGCAGAGTGGACAGTAAGAGAGAGAGAGACAGAGAGAAAGGTCTTCCTTTTTCCATTGGTTCACCCACTAATGGTCGATGCAGCCGGCGCGCTGCGGCCAGCTCACCACGCTGATCCAAAGCCAGGAACCAGGTGCTTCTCCTGGTCTCCCATGCGGGTGCAGGGCCCAAGCACTTGGGCCATCCTCCACTCCCGGGCCACAACAGAGAGCTGGACTGGAAGAGGAGCAATCGGGACAGAATCTGGCGCCCCGACCAGGACTAGAGCCAGGGGTGCTGGCGCCCCAGGCGGAGGATTAGCCTAGTGAGCCACGGTGCTGGCCTCAAGTCCTTTTCCAATTCTTAACTAGATTATTTATGTTGTTGAGTCTTTCTGCGTCCTAAGATATTCAGGTTGGCAATCCTTTGTCAGAAATGAAGCTTGCAAATATTGTCTCCCATTATGTCATGTCCCTTCACCCTATTGATTGTTTCCTTTGCTGTGCAGAAAATTATGAATTTGATATAATCTCATTTGAATAGTTTTCCTTTTCTCATCTATGCTTTTGGGGGCAGGGAGATTATCCAAAATCATTGCCTACACCAATGTCTGGAAGCATTTCTCCTGTTTTCTTCTAGCAATTTCATAGTTTCTGGCCTTACATTTAGGTATTTGATCTGTCTTGATTAAAAAAAAAAGACTTATCCACTTATTTATTCGAAAGCAAAATGTCAGAGAAAGAGCCAGAGAGAGAGAGAAAGTTCTTCCATTCATTGGTTCACTCATCAGAAGCAGACAGATCAGGACACAAACCCACACTCTGATAAACGCAGGCACCCCAGGAGGCTTACCCTGCTGTGCTGTGCTGCAACACCTGCCCCTTGGGTTGACTTTTGTATGCAGTGAGAGGTTGGTATCCAATTTCATTCTTCCATATATATATATATATATATATATATCCAGTTTTGCCAGCACCATTTATTGAAAAAGCTATCATTTCTTGAAAGTATGTTCCTGGCATGTTTGACAAAAATCAGTTGAATATATGTACGTCCAAATTTCTGGGTTCTTTTCCATTGATCTATGTGCTGGTTTTCATGCTGTATTATGCTATCTAAATTACTAGAGCTTTGTTGTATGCTTTGAAATCAGATATGATGCCTCTAACTTTATAATTTTGTTCAGGATTGCTCTGGCTACTCAGGAGCTTCTGTGATTCCATCAGAACTTTAGATTTTTTTTAAAATAAATCTGTAAAGAACATCATTGGTGTATTGATGGAGACTGCAAAAAATCTTTACATATATTTAGGTAGTAATGTCATTTTAACAATATTAATTCTTCCAATCCATGTAGAAAGACTGTATCTCTATTTTTGGGACCCTTGACTTCTTTCATCATTGTTTTATAATTGTTATGGCAGAGATCTTTCATTTCTTTGGTTAAAAATGGTTATTGAGGGGTGGCACTGTGGTGTAGCGGGTAAAGCTGCACCCTGCAGTGCCGGCATCGTATATGAGCACCGGTTCAAACCCAGCTGCTCCACTTTCAATCCAGCTCTCTTCTATATAGCCTGGAAAAACAAGTGAAGATGGCCCACGTGCTTGGACCCCTGCACCCACATAGAAGACTGGAAGAAGCTCCTGGCTCCTGGCTTCAAATCAGTGCAACTCTGGCCACTGAGGCCATTTGGGGAGTGAACCAGCAGATGGAAGACCTTATTTCTCTCTCTCTCTCTCTCTCTCTCTCTCTCTCTCTGCCTCTCTGTAGCTCTGCCTTTACGATAAATAAAAAAATCTTAAAAAAACAAAAGTTATTGAAATAATTATCATGAGATCTAGAATAATTTTCAGTCTATACCACTATCTCTTAAACAAATGAATGAGACACTAATTCTTAAATTGTTTTAAACTTTTTCCAGAGCCCTGTCAAACTTTACATGATATCTTTGTTTCCTGCCCGTGATCACCTCGCTGGGGATCATTCCTGCTGGGGGATGAAAAAAGCTCTTCATAATAACTTTAATTTTTTTCAATGATAATAATTCTTTTATATATATAAAATATACAATACATATAAATATATATATATATGTTTACTTCCTTTCCCCTATTTTGGACTGCTGATATTTCTTTTCACCAAAGTAGTCCCTTTGTCTTCACCAAAGGAAAACAATGGAAGCTTCCAATTTTACTAGTGCTAAAAATGTCTGGAGTCCACAGATACTTTACAAACAGATTTGCTGATCTTTTCTTGTTTTGAATGATCATGTAACAAGATACAAGAGAACCCAGTATGGAAAAGTTTATGTTGGCAAAAAGTGATATATAAATATCCTTCACCCTAAAAGAATAGGCTACAGCATAAAAACCTGTCACTATGCTTTCATCCCAGAAAATATCTGTAGTTCATTTAATAGTAGCAGTAATAACATTTCTCAACAATTTTAGAAACATTTCTTCTGAAATAAGACAAATAATTCATCAAAACAAGCTATAAAGTAACTACCTATAACATGGTAAATAATTGCTTTAACTGCCTCCCTTCTAGAATCAATATGCTCAAAATTATCAAGTATAAATATTTGAATTTATCTGACAAAATCCAAATTATTTATGGTGAATCAATAATGTTACACATCCTTCAAAGAACTCTTTTTTTTTTCCATTGAACTCTTTCTAGCAAGTAGTGGTGAAAAATAAGTTTTCACATGAAACATTATGTATGTATTTTAGGCCTAAAACCTTATACATACATTAACCTTGATGTGTGTATTATCTTTTTTCTAAAAATACAAATCAGTGTGAGGAAATTAACTATTAACTTTGAAAACCACATGATATAGTGATATGAACCACATTATTATGGAATATTCAAAATGAAAGCTAGAGTTTCCATATATAAAAAATTTCTTGGATGCCCCAGCAACAAAGATTAATTCAAAGCAACCATAGAAGAGATCATTTTTTAAACAAACCCTTTCATAAGTTATGAAGCTTTTTGAGATTGCTTTCTTTTTTTTTAAGAAGATAGGCTTCCTTTTTTTAAAAAAAAAGAAAAAGGATTTATTTATTTATTTGAAAGGCAGAGTTACAGAGAGGCAGAGCCAGAGAGAGGTCTTGCATCCCTGGTTCACTTCCCCAAATGGAGTAATAACCAAAGCTTGGCTGGTCTGAACCCAGGAGCTCCTTCCGGGTCTCCCATATGAGTGCAGGGGCCCAAGGACTTGGGCCAGCTTCTACTGATTTCCTAGGCCATAGCAGAGAGCTGGATTAGAAATTGAGCAGCCAGAACTAGAACCAGCACCCATATGGGATGCCAGCACTGCAGGTGGTGGCTTTACTTGCTCTGCCACAGCGCCAGTCCCTACAATGCTTTCTTACTATTTATTTTAATTATTTATTTTATATTTCCATCCTCATTATGTAAATATAAGCTATATACTTATAAATGATATGTAACCCAATGTTAAAGCATTCTTTCTTTTTACTTTCTTTCTTTCGTTTTTATTTTGATAAAAGAAGAAAGAAAAAAATGTTCTTTATTTTCCTGGAAAATTGGATAATTTTCTTTGTGTGAATATCTGACCAATTCAGTTCTTAGTTACCACGTATTTAGCACATAACACTCCACAAGACTATATAGTACAAGGTAAGTGAAAACAACTATAAAAACAACCCAAATATTTTTTTTAACTTTTATTTAATGAATATAAATTTCCAAAGTACGATTTATGGATTACAATGGCTTCCCCCCCATACCGTCCCTCCCACCCACAACCCTCCCCTTTCCCACTCCCTCTCCCCTTCCATTCACATCAAGATTCATTTTCGATTATCTTAATATACAGAAGATCAGCTTAGTATACATTAAGTAAGGATTTCAACAGTTTGCTCCCACACAGAAACATAAAGTGAAAAATAATAGATGAATTTTTTTAAATGATGATGAAATCAGATCAGACCTATTGTCATGTTTAATCCCAGTGAGAGTCAAGTTGGGAGTTGATAATTTCTTTTTTTTTTTTTTTACAGAGGATCAGTTTAGTATGCATTAAGTAAAGATTTCAACAGTTTGCACACCCATAGAAACACAAAGTGAAATATATTGTTTGAGTACTCGTTATAGCATTAAATCTCAATGCACAGCACATTAAGGATAGAGATCCTACATGAGGAGTAAGTGCACAGTGACTCCTGTTGTTGACTTTACCAATTGACACTCCTGTCTATGGCATCAGTAATCTCCCTATGCTCCAGTCATGAGTTTCCAAGGCTATGGAAGCCCTCTGAGTTCTCCGATTCTTATCTTGTTTAGACAAGGTCATAGTCAAAGTGGAGGTTCTCTCCTCCCTTCAGAGAAAGGTACCTCCTTCTTTGAAGACCTGTTCTTTCCACTGGGATCTCACTCACAGAGATCTTTTGCCAGAGTGTTTTGGCTTTCCATGCCTGAAATACTCTCATGGGCTTTTCAGCCAGATCCGAATGCCTTTAGGGCTGATTCTGAGGCCAGAGTGCTATTTAGGACATCTGCCATTCTATGAGTCTGCTGAGTATCTCACTTCCCATGTTGGATCACTCTCTCCTTTATTTATTCTATCGGTTAGTGTTAGCAGGTACTAGACTTGTTTATGTGCTCCCTTTGACTCTTAGTCCTTTCATTATGATCAATTGTGAACTGAAATTGATCACTTGGAATAGTGAGATGGCATTGGTACATGCCACCTTGATGGGATTGAATTGGAATCCCCTGGTATGTTTCTAACTCTACCATTTGGGGCAAGTCAGCTTGAGCATGTCCCAAATTATACATCTCTTCCCTCTCTTATTCCCACTCTTATGTTTAACAGGGATCACATTTCAGTTAATTTTCAACACTTAAGAATAACTGTGTATTAATTACAGAATTAAACCAGTCATATTAAGTAGAACAGACAAAAAAAACTACTAAGAGGGATAATGTATTAAGTTGTTCATTAACAGTCAGGGCTATGCTGATCAAGTCACCGTTTCCCATAGTGTCCATTTCACTTCAACAGGTTTCCTTTTTGGTGTTCAGTCAGTTGTCACCAATCAGGGAGAACATATGGTATTTGTCCCTTTGGGACTGGCTTATTTCACTCAGCATGATGTTTTCCAGATTCCTCCATTTTGTTGCAAATGACTGGATTTCATTGTTTCTTACTGCGGTATAGTATTCTAAAGAGTACATGTCCCATAATTTCTTTATCCAGTCTACCGTTGATGGGCATTTAGGTTGGTTCCAGGTCTTAGCTATTGTGAATTGAGCTGCAATAAACATTAGGCTGCAGACCGCTTTTCTGTTTGCCAATTTAAATTCCTTTGGGTAAATTCCAAGGAGTGGGATGGGTGGGTCGAACAGTAGGGTTATCTTCTGGTTTCTGAGGAATCTCCAGACTGACTTCCATAGTGGCTTGACCAGTTTGCATTCCCACCAACAGTGGGTTAGTGTCCCTTTTTCCCCACATCCTCGCCAGCATCTGTTGTTGGTAGATTTCTGAATGTGAGCCATTCTAACCGGGGTGAGGTGAAACCTCATTGTGCTTTTGATTTGCATTTCCCTGATTGCTAGTGAACTTGAACATTTTTTCATGTGCCTGTTGGCCATTTGGATTTCCTCTTTTGAAAAATGTCTATTGAGGTCCTTGGCCCATCTCTTAAGTGGGTTGTTGGTTTTGTTTTTGTGGAGTTTCTTGATCTCTTTGTAGATTCTGGTTATTAACCCTTTATCTGTTGCATAGTTTGCAAATATTTTTTCCCATTCTGTCGGTTGTCTCTTCACTCTCCTGACTGTTTCTTTTGCAGTACAGAAACTTCTCAATTTGATGCAATCCCAATAGTTGATTTTGGCTTTGCCTGCCTGTGCCTCCCGGGTCTTTTCCAGAAATTCTTTGCCTGTGCCAATATCTTGAAGAACCCAAATATTTTTTTAAAAAAATCTGTTTGTTTGAAAGGCAGAATGGCATACACACACACAGAGACAGAGAGAGAGAATCTTCTATCCATTGGTTCAATCCCCAAATAGCTACAGCAGTCAGGGCCAGGCTAGGCCAAAGCGAAGACCCAAGATTCCATGTGGGTGACAAGGGTCCAACTACTTGAGCCATCTTCCACTGCCCTCCCAGGCACATTAGTAGGGAGCAGGATGAGAACTGGAGTAGCTGTGACTCCTACCTGAGCTCTGATGGGGGATGCTAGCTTTGCAGTTGGAGGTTCCACCTGCTGCACCACAGCACTGGCCCACCAACATAATCAATTCTCATATCAATAGCTTAAAAATACATGTACTCTTTTTTGCTCTTATACCACCATTCTGTTCTCAACATTGCTGCCTGTTGGAGTAAGATGTCAAAATCAGAAACACTATCATGTCAAACTGAAAACTATCAGTGTACTATCACTACTGTTAAAGTAAAATTCTATGTTTAGTATGAACTATAAATTTCAGTATGATCTGGTCCAATCTCAGATCATGCTCATATCGCCTATCTCTCTTCGGATTGATAACATGCCCACCATTTTGTCCATTTTGCGTTGCAGTGAGATATCCAATCCATTCTGTTTTCAGGGCCTCTGCACTTGCAGCCTTCACCCCTTCCTCTTTTTGATTTCAGTAGCTTTGATTCCTTTTCAGCTTAAGTGTTCTGCCACAGAGACATCTCCCTTGATTGCCAGCATCCTGTTTCTCTTTCTACACCCTCTACATTTCCTATGTAGTCCTCTATCCAATATGTAATTTTGTGCAACCTTGCAGAAATTCTTGTCTCCCACACTAGACTATATGCTCAGTGAAGGCAGAAATCATATCTGCTACATTTTTAGCACTTCACATACCCAACAAATGTCTTGAATGAATGAACAACTTGTTGGTTGACTACAAGTTGTTTCCCGAAAGTCCCCATTCCACTCACATCCTCACTCTTTTGGTCTATGTTGGCTTCTTCCCCATCAACTTTTAAACATATATTTGCCTTACCCGAGATCAACCCTTTACTATAGTCTGCCTCTGGGTTTACAGAACCTCCCTCCTCATAGAATGTCACTTCTTTTCTTTCATGGCCATGTTTCTTCACCAAATAGCATCTTCCTAAAGCTTCAATTTTGTCTTCATCCATTCACAACCTGCTCTTTTAAGCTTTGCTTTCTTCCCCATAGTAAAAATCTCAGATGCTAACAATTTGCTGTAGTTGAAAAAAATAATCAATTAGTCTCTTCTATAGTGGAATCCACCCAGATTTTCGCCACATTAGGAATCAACTGCCTCCATTTTTCTTTCTTCACTGTAAGAGATTTAAGTAATTAAGTTCATGTATTTATGTTGCTGTAATTAATAATTCTGTTGTAATTAATAATTTATGTTGTGTTCTTATACTCTAATATAAAAAGTTTTTATATTGTCACTAAAATTTTTATATGTACAGATGTCCATTTTTCTTATGATCTGATGTGCTAAAATTGAACTAATGTGATTAAACATAGATTTCTTTTTTTTAACTTTTATTTAATGAATATAAATTTCCAAAGTACAGATTATGGATTACAATGGCTTACCCCCATAATGTCCCTCCAACCCACAACCCTCCCCTTTCCCACTCCCTCTCCCCTTCCATTCACATCAAGATTCATTTTCAATTCTCTTTATATACAGAATATCAGTTTAGCGTACATTAAGTAAAGATTTCAACAGTTTGCTCCCACACAGAAACATAAAGTGAAAAATACTGTTTGAGTACTAGTTATAGCATTAAATCACAATGTACAGCACACTAAGGACAAAGATCCTACATGAGGAGTAAGTGCACAGTGACTCCTGTTGTTGACTTCACAAATTGACACTCTTGTTTATGGCGTCAGTAATCACCCTAGACTCTTGTCATGAGCTGCCAAGGCTATGGAAGCCCCCTAAGTTCACTGACTCTGATCATATTTAGACAAGGTCATAGTCAAAGTGGAAGTTCTCTCCTCCCTTCAGAGAAAGGTACCTCCTTCTTTGATGACCTGTTCTTTCCACTGGGATCTCACTCGTGGAGATCTTTCATTTAGGTCTTTTTTTGTTTTTGCCAGAGTGTTTTGGCTTTTCATGCCTGTAATACTCTCATGGGCTTTTCAGCCAGATCTGCGTGCCTTAAGGGCTGATTCTGAGGCCAGAGTGCTGTTTAGGACATCTGCCATTCTATGGGTCTGCTGTGTATCTCGCTTCCCATTAAACATAGATTTCACTATCTTACTTCTTCAAAAATGGTAAGAATACCCTCATGCACTTAATATTTTACTTTTTTTAGGTTCTACCCTTAAAATAAATTTCTAGGAGTAGGAATATTGGGTCAAAGAAAATAACTATGCTTATAGCTCTTGAAATGTACCATCAGAGGGGACGGCACTGTGGTTTAGCAGGCAAAGCCACTGCCTGCAGCACTGACATTTCATATGGGTGCCAGTTTGAATCCCAGCTGCTCCACCTCTGATCCAGAGAAGCTCCTGGCTCCTGGCTTCGGATTGGTGCAGCTCCAGCTGTGTGGCCAACTGGGGAGTGAGCCAGGAGATGGAATATCTTTCTCTGCTTCTCTCTCTGTATCTCTGCTTTTCAAATGAATAATAAATCTTTTTTTAAAAAGAGAAATATACCACCAATTTTCTTTTTTTTTTCTGTTTAGAGAGAGAGAGAAAGGTCTTCCTTCCGTTGGTTCACCCCCCAAATGGTCGCTACAGCCAGCGTGCTGCACCGATCCGAAGCCAGGAGCCAGGTGCTTCCTCCTGGTCTCCCATGCAGTTGCAAGGCCCAAGCACTTGGGCCATCCTCCACTGCCTTCCTGGGCCACAGCAGAGAGCTGGACTGGAAGAGGAACAACAGGGACAGAATCCAGCACCCCAACTGGGACTAGAACCCCGAGTGCCGGCACTGCAGACAGAGGATTAGCCTAGTGAGCCGGGGCACCTGCCAATTTTCAATGCAAATCATTATCATTTGAATATGCCAGATTCACTGTATCTTTGTCAGTGACTTGTCTCCATTCTAATTCTCTTTGATTTTTCTATTGATTCCTTGGTCATCCCACCTCAAAAGCGCCTCCTTAATTCATACTTTGTTATTGTGGTTCTTCCTCTGTTACTTTTACCACAATTGTCTCTTCTCCCCAGGCTTATTTCTAATTTTACCATCTCTCCCTGACATTCCTTATAATTGCATTTGCTCTTGCAGGCTCAAATATTTATGACTGAAGTTGACTTGAGAAGCTTACAAAACAGTTTCTTTTTTGTTTTGCTATTGTTTATTTGAAATACTTGTGGGAAAAGTTTAAAATTTTTAATCATCTTTTTATTTAATTATTTATTTGAGAAGTAGAGCAAAAGAGAAAGGGACAAAGACAGAGAAAAGGAGAGAGACTATTCCATCTGTTGTTCATTCCCTAAATGCCTGTAACAGCAAGGGCTAGGCCAGACCTAAGCCAGAAGCCAGGAACTAAATATAGGTCTCCAACAAGGGTGTCAGGGACCCAGGTAATTGAGCCATCATCTTCTGCCTCCCAGAATGCATTAGGAAGTTAGATCAGAAGAAACAGAGTATCCAGGATTCAAATCAACACTACAGAATGAGATGCCAGTATCCCGAGTGTTACCCTAACGGACTGCACCGCAATACCCATCTCTAAATCAATTTAAATATAATGCAGGATAAATTGAAACTAGGGATACAAGACATGGTATAGTTAATGAAATAATACAATTGTAATTATAAATGAGAGTCATAAGACTATGAAGAACTCTAGAAAAGTTGCATTTGATGCATGTCTATAAGCATCTGAAAATGAACTCTGAAATTAAGACATTCCATTTTCTCAGTTCACTGAAGTGGTATATAAGGATCCTTCAGAAAGTTCATGCAAAATATACATTTTTCTCCTAATACAGTTTTCCGTGAACTTGTTGAAGTCCACTCAGACAGATACAGAGAACCCTTTCCCTTTACAGAAGGCTAGCACCACCCCACCCCGAAAACCCAAGTAGCCTAATGGAACTCTGATGAGACTGAGAAGGGTAGGTAAATGCAATCCTGTGGATGCTGTTCAGAGATCTGGGAACCAGGAGCGGGTCCTGGGGTATGAGTTCATTAATTCAGTAAGTTTGCTTGTGTTGCTCACAATTCATTCTCATAGAATCTATCAGTGATTTTTCAGAAGACAAGCTAAGTAGAGATGGGGTAACCTGATCCAGACCCACACCCTGACCACCTTGATACTGGCTTAGACCAGGAGTGATTTCAGTATACTCAGTTTATGGCTCTCAACCTCCCAACTTCCAAGCAGAATTATTCTCCAGAAGATGAGCTCGCTTTCTCTCTCTCTCTCTCTCTCTCTCTCTCTCTCTCTCATACACACACACACACAGAGAGAGAGAGAGAGAGAGAGAGAGACCACAGCAAGTGAGATGTATAGTGGTGATTTAGCGCTGAGCTGGGAAAAGAGCTACATTCATGGCAGCCCAGATGATGTGAGCCAAGATTCTGAAGAAAGGAGAGATCCTAAGGACCTTGCAGAATCTAATTACTCACAAAAAGAGAATGTAAGGGAACCATTCAATGAGAATCTGAAAGAGACAAACAGCTAAAGAGCAAAGTAGATGAAGACCATTGAGCTGTGCATCCTAAAAGGTGCTGCATGGGATTTCTGTGCATCTTCCCTTCCCAAATCCACCTGGAGTTTGTTCCTGCTTCTTGGATCAAACAGTTCCTAAGAAGGGTACAAGCCAAGCACACTCATACATTGAAATAATTTGTAGGGAAAAATATGCTGTCAAAGAGTACTTATGACTGGAAAAATGCTTCTGATACATTTGAGAAATGGCAGGACAATATCTCAACTGGGTTTTTTTTATTTATTTTTATTTATTTATTTATTTTTTATTTTTTGACAGGCAGAGTGGACAGTGAGAGAGAGAGACAGAGAGAAAGGTCCTCCTTTGCCGTTGGTTCACCATCCAATGACCGCCGCGGCCGGCACGCTGCAGCCCGCGCACCGCGCTGATCCGAAGACAGGAGCCAGGTGCTTCTCCTGATCTCCCATGGGGTGCAGGGCCCAAGCACTTTGCCCATCCTCCACTGCACTCCCTGGCCACAGCAGAGAGCTGGCCTGGAAGAGGGGCAACCGGGACAGAATCTGGTGCCCCAACCGGGACTAGAATCCGGTGTGCTGGCGCCGCAAGGCGGAGGATTAGCCTCGTGAGCCACGGCGCCGGCCTCAACTGGGTTTTAAATACACACGTGCATACACTCTTGGAGACCTGGAGCATGGTCACACATATGGTGACTCAACAAGCCACAGAGGTGGGCAGCTCGATACCGGCATCATTAAAGGCAGGAATGGCATCTACTTTGTTTCTAATTTTTAACTTCATAAATTGAGAGCTCATGGAATAGATTATGACTTCACAGTGGAATGTGCCACGAGATTGTACACGTGCAGACATTGGGTAACAGATGAGCATGTTTGTGATGGAGTCACTCACATTATCACACAGCAGCATGCCACCAATCTCTGCGCTGGGTTGAGCATTGCTCAGTTTTAAATTCTACTTATTCTTTGTCATCTATAGTTTAATGTCTATCCACAGCAGACCATTAGTTAAGTATAGGGAAATAAAAAACACTGATGTTGAAATGCAAGTTAATGAGAAACAAACAGACCAGGGAGGAAAAGAGTGAGATAACATTTCCGATTTGCATCAGGGTGATTTCCACCAGATCCACATGCTAAGTTCAGTTGATCAAGATGTCTCTGGGGCTTTCAAAACAGAGAAAACATTGTTATAATGACACCAGGTTGCCTTTCATTGATCAGAAATTAAGACACCCCAAACCCCACATTTTTTCCTGAGTAATTCTCAGGAAATTCTCAGAAATTCTCCCCTTTATTTCATCATTTGGATTCAAGCATAAAGTTATTTTTTAAAACTAATTTATGTTTTTAAATGCAAAGTAGGTTTGGAAATATTAGATAATGAAAACATGTTTCTGTCTCATTTTGATACCATAAACACAGATTTTAATATGTGTGTATTAATACATATTTGGTCTCAAAGCTGTTATGTTATTTAAATATTTATTTGTCAACACAATGTATTTGTTCTTACACAGTGGGAATAAGTTGAAGAACATGCTTCCTTTGGACAGATTGCTGAAGCCAGGCTACACATTTTTCCTGTATATTAAGAACGAATTGAATGACACTATTTTTAAAGGCCTCTTCCCACTCTGAAATTCCTTGGTTATGAGGAAAGAGGACCAGGTATGGTGAACTCACAACTCCCCACATGCCAAATTTAAATATGTGTGTGTGTGTGTGTGTGTTTGTACATCTTCCCTAATGCTCTCTCTAGGGTCTAAGTGTCTTTAAAGACCAACAGAGATAATTTAAAATATCAATGAAGTACAAACAAAGCACAGAAAATTAAAAAGCAAAATAACTTTTGCTATAATTTGGGCTATTGTGTAATGCTTAAGCAAGCTGAACCTGCAGCCTCTGATTCTCCTTTCTCAAGTTCTACCTCTTAGAGGAAGCCCCTCTCAACTTTTAGTTGCTTCTCTTCTTAAAAATCTTCTTACTTGGTGGCGCTGCAGGTCACTTAGCTAATCCTCCACCTGCGGTGCCAGCACCCCAGGTTCTAGTCCTGGTTGGGGCGCCGGATTCTGTCTCGGTTGCTCCTCTTCCAGTCCAGCTCTCTGCTGTGGCCCAGGAGGGTAGGGGAGGATGGCCCAAGTACTTGGGTCCTGCACCCACATGGGAGACCAGGAGGAAGCACCTGGCTCCTGGCTTTGGATCAGAGCAGCGCTCTGGCTGTGGCGGCCATTTGGGGGGTGAACCAACGGAAGGAAGACCTTTCTTTCTGTCTCTCTCTCACTGTCTAACTCTGCCTATCAAAAAAAAAAATCTTCCTACCTGTAAATAATATGCTCTTCTTACTTGGAGTTTTCATCTATAAGTATCATCTGTTGATCTCCTACTAGGGAACTTACAATTTAGCTTTCATCACTAGCAAGAACTCCTTCCCCAACTTAGCATGCCACGAATAAGCATATACTACCTATGCCTCATCTTCACAATATTCTCCACTATATCCAAACCAAAAGAAATCAGTATATGAAAGAGTTACTGTACCCTTATGTTCATTACAGCTCAATTCACAATAGCTAAGATCAAGTTTTACAGAGTCACAATGTAACTCTAGCCTTATTATCTTTTTTTTAAATTTTATTTAAGTTATGCAAGTTTCATGCATTTAATATATACAGGTTTGAGAAAATAGTGATACTTCCCACCCATACTCCAATCCTTCTTTCTTCTCCTCCTCCCATTTCTACCCACTTTTAATATTTACAAAGATCTATTTTAACTTTACTTAATGACCATAAGGTGAACCCTACACTAAGTGAATAATATGGAGAAAAAACACCGTTCTTCACATAGAGACAAGGGCTGTAGACAATCATCAAATCTCAGTGTCCATTTCACTCCAATACATTACATTTTAGGTACTCTATTAGTTTTACCTGATCAGGGAAAGCATATGATATCTGTCTTTTTAGGGCTGGCTTAGTTCACTAAGTATGATGCTTTCTAATTGTATCCATTTTGTTGCAAAAGACAGGATTTCCTTTTTTTTAATTTTTATAGCTGATTGTACTCCATAGTGTATGTATACCATAATTTCTTTATCCAGTCATCAATTGATGGAATGTTCTGTTCAATGGCTGCCAAAACTGTGGCACCCAGATGAGCTATAGACAAAAACAGAAATTTCAATGGAAATTTTAAACAAATTAGAAGATCCTGGAGCATTTCTTTTTATAATGACTTATTTGTTTATTTAAAAATCAGAGACAGAAAAGGAAAGAGAGTGAGAGAGAGAGAGAGAGAGATCTTCCAGTCGCTGGTTCACTCCCTAAATGACACCAATGACCAGCACTGGACCAGGCATAAGCCAGGAGACCTCTGGGTCTCTCACAAGGGTACAGGAGCCCAGAGACTTGAGCCATCCTCCACTGCTTTCCCAGGTGCTTTAGCATGGAGCTGGATCAGAAGTGGAGTAGCAGGGATTCGAACCAGTGATCATATGGGATGCTGGTATAGCAGGCCACAACTTAACTCACCGGGCCCTGACAAGGGGGCCCTGAAGCATTTCTTCAGGTAATTGGAAGATGTGAACTCTGTAATTAACACACATTTATTCTTAGCTGTTGAAATTTAACTGAAAAGTGATCCCTGTTAAATATAAGAGTGGGAATAAGAGAGGGAGGAGATGTACAATTTGGGATATGCTTAATCAGTCTTGCCCAAATGGTGGTGTTAGAAATGTGCCAAGGGATTCCAATTCA
This sequence comes from Oryctolagus cuniculus, assembly GCF_964237555.1. Lineage (NCBI taxonomy): Eukaryota > Metazoa > Chordata > Mammalia > Lagomorpha > Leporidae > Oryctolagus > Oryctolagus cuniculus. Next base: position 54,034,172 of record NC_091439.1, read on the forward strand.
ATCCCATCAAGGTGGCATGTAGCAATGCCATCTCACTAGTCCAAGTGATCAATTTCTGTTCACAGTTGATCACACTGATAGGTCTAAGAGTCAAAGGGATCACACAAACAAGACTAGTGTCTGCTAATACTAACTGATAGAATAAAAAAGGGAGATAACAATCCAACATGGGAAGTGGGATACACAGTAGACTCATAGAATGGCAGATGTCCTAAACAGCACTCTGGCCTCAGAATCAGCCCTTAAGGCATTCAGATCTGGCTAAAGAGCCCATGAGAGTATTTTAGGCATGAAATCCAAGACACTCTGCCAAAAAAAAAAAAAAAAAAAAAAAAAAAAAAAAAAACAAAACCCTAAATGAAAGATCTCTGTGAGTAGGATCCCAACAGGAAAAACAGGCCATCAAAGAAGGAGGTACCTTTCTCTGAAGGGAGGAGAGAACCTCCACTTTGACTATGACCTTGTCTAAACAAGATAAGAGTCGGAGAACTCAAGGGGCTTCCATAGCCTTGGAAATTCATGACTGGTGCATAGGGAGATTACTGATGCCATAAACAAGAGTGTCAATTTGTAAAGTCAACAACAGGAGTCACTGTGTACTTACTCCTCATGTAGGATCTCTGTCCTTAATGTGCTCTACATTGAGGCTTAATGCTATAATGAGTACTCAAACAGTATATTTCACTTTGTGTTTCTATGGGGGTGCAAACTGTTGAAATCTTTACTTAATGTATACTAAGCTGATCTTCTGTTAAAAAAAAAAAAAGAAGAAATTAGCAATTCCCAACTTGACTCTCACTGGGATTAAACATGACAATAGGTCTGATCTGATTTCATCATCATTTAAAAAAATCATCTATTATTTTTCACTTTATGTTTCTGTGTGGGAGCAAACTGTTGAAGCCAAGACACTCTGGCCAAAAAAAAAAAAACACCTAAATGAAAGATCTCTGTGAGTGAGATCCCAGTGGAAAGAACAGGTCTTCAAAGAAGGAGGTACCTTTCTCTGAAGGGAGGAGAGAACCTCCACTTTGACTATGACCTTGTCTAAACAAGATAAGAGTCGGAGAACTCAAGAGGCTTCCATAGCCTTGGCAACTCATGACTAGAGCCTAGGGAGATTTCTGACGCCATAAACAAGAGTGTCAATTTGTGAAGTCAACAACAGGAGTCACTGTGCACTTACTCCTCATGTGGGATCTCTGTCCTTAATGTGTTGTCCAATGTGAATTAATGCTATAACTAGTACACAAACAGTATTTTACACTTTATATTCTGTGTGGGTGCAAACTGATGAAATTTCTACTTAATATATACTAAATTGATCTTCTGTATATAAAGATAATTGAAAATGAATCTTGATGTGAATGGAATGGGAGAGGGAGCAGGTGATGGGAGGGGTGCGGGTGGGAGGGAAGTTATGGGGGGGAATCCATTGTAATACATAAACTGTACTTTGGAAAATTATATTTACTAAATAAAAGTTTTTAAAAAAAGAAATGAAGCAAGGGGTAAGCAGAAACATGGCTTTATCAGAACAACCCTAAAAATAAAACACGTTCAGAGCAAGAGATAGAAGTGGTCCAATCAAAGCAAAAGCAGACGAGTTGAGAGCAAAGATCATGACAACATTTCTGGGATGCTCAAGGCATCTCTCTTGTTGAAGTTCTGGAGTCAAAGAGCAATGCCATCTGCTAAACTTGAGATTTTGTTTCCAGAAGGGAAGTCAGAGCTTAACAGAAAAAACAATCCAGGAAACTTTCACCACCAAAACAATGCTCCAGCTTCCTTCACCACTGTAGCAATGCTCCTGGCCACTCTTCTCATCAAAGGAGGGCAATTTTGCAAAAGTTTCCATGGGAAATCATTAGGCATCTACCTTATAGTCTGAATTGGATTCCTCTTGACTTGTTTATTTTCTAATCTTATAAAGAAAACCTTGAAAAAGCTTCTGTTTTTCTTCAGTTCATACTCATAGTGTAACAAAGGCTGCATTGGAAGACGGAAATTTCGGGGACCCTCAGTTCTTCAGGGATGCACTGTGTGACTAGGATGACTGCTTACAAAAGTGTCTTGAGGGACCAGTGCTGTGGTGTAGTGGGTAAAGCCGCCACCTGTGGTGCCGGCATCCTATTTGGGTGCTGGTTTGAGTCCTGGCTGTCCCACTTCCAATCCAGCTCTCTGCTATGGCCTGGGAAAGCAGTCGAAGATGGCTCACAGCCTTGTATTCCTGCACCTGTGTGGAGGACCCGGAGGAGGCTCTTGGCTCCTGGCTTCAGATCGGCACAGCTCCAGCCATTGCAGCCATCTGGGGAGTGAACCAGTGGATGGAAGACCTGTATCTCTCTCTCTGCCTCTCCTTCCCCTCCGGGGGGGAACTCTGACTTTCAAATAAACAAATAAATCTTTTTTTAAAAAAGTGTCTTGAACTTGATGGAGCTTATGTTGAGAAATAGTGTGTACATCTTCAGTTTTGTCTTTTGAACTAAATGTTTTGTATCCACTTTTTGGCGTTGCCCTCATAAAGTACAGAATAGTACCTAGCACCTAGTAAGCATTCAATGCATCAATGAAACTGTTAACACTGTTAGTCACATTAGTACTATTATCACAATATAAAGCAACTCAGTTTTTGTAGTTTTTTAGCTAAATAAAATTCCAACACAATGGCTTACCTTTGTTGAGAGGACTGAGAGCTGTGCTTCAGTCTCCTCTAATTTTATGTGATGGAATAGACCTGTCAACATTCTAAACAGCTTCTAATTAAAAGTACATAAAAATGTCTTTCCTTGCAACTTCATGAAGGAAAGTGAAATTCCCAAAGAGGTTGTAAGTTTTCAACACTCTCGCTAGAAAGTGAGAAATAGTCATAAGTACTTTCTGGACAGGTTAACTGTGGCTGCTAACAGCCCAAGGAGTGGACACCTTGTTTATGTAAGTTGCCATTCACCAAAGGAAAGTCCGGCTGGAAGTCAGCTCCTTTCTGTCCTCAAATTTCATGTGCTTAAGCATAACAGTTGTGTTGAACACACAGAACCATCAATAGAACATGCAGCATTTCAATAAAAAGATTTGCATGACAAGTGTAGCAAAAGGATTTGAGAAAAAAGGGGGAATAATCTTTCTGAGATTGACTGTCAAGAACTTACCAACTTTAAAAATGTGTAGCAAACAAAAGATCCATCAAATTCTACCTCACTAGTGAGAAGAAACTCTTGATTCAATACCTTACATGCATAATCTATTTTGCTGTATCTAAAGCAACCATGCCATCCAAGATACCTCCGCTAAGTCCCATATCCAGAACACACAGAGAAAGCAGGTTAACTACCTGCTCCTTTTTTTCTCCTGGTGCTTGAATGTGTTTCTATGTGCCTTTTTGTGTGCTCAAGGACTGTTACTCGAACTTGATAATGTGTTTCTCAGTTGGAAGCTTTCTGGACACAGAGAAAGGCAGGCACCGATCGCCAATCAAGACACTCAGGTTCAAGCTCACTGCCTCCCACTTAGCACTCTGTCTGCCAACCAGAAAATAATTTGTTTGAGCCTCTAAGGCTTACAGTTATTTATTCTTTATCCTTGATTTTTCAGAGCAGCCCCACTGCTACCAGTGACCCTTACTAAAAGCAGACAGCATTGGAGAAGGACAAAATTCTGATGCTGTGCTTACTTTTAGCAACTGTAGCAAAGCTTTGCCAGGGCTGGCCCTTGATCCTGCAGCTCATGTAGGCTCAGCATTCAGCAGTGCAAGGCAGCTTTAATCTAATTCTCACTTCATCTCCACACCTCCACCCCCACCCTGGCTTTCTCCTTAGGACAAGTCTCAGGGAAATAAAAAAAAAAAAAAGGAAGGAAAGAGAGGTAGAAAGGAAGGAAGTCATAGGCCTTGCATGTCATCACACAAAAATGCACCTGCTAATTACCATGGCTATAATTCTTGATCCAGCCAAACTGCAGGTAAGCAATGACTTGACTTGGGGGCAGTCTCTGCTTAACCCCTGCTTTGTTTCACCACCTCTTCAGCACGTTCCCACTTCTTCAACAGCAGTTATCTCTCAATGGTAATAATGGACTTGCTGCCCAAGAGAAAGAATCCCTGGGGAGGCACCCTGGGGAGGGGCTCTGGAGCCAATGGCCCAAACAAGCTTGGGATGCGTCCTGACTTCTCAGGGTTGAGAAAAAGAAGCCCAGCATATTTCATCTCAGCTGTTTAAAAGATTTAATGATGTTTGAAATCACAACCGTGGACAAGAGACAGTGGCAATTTGGTCACTTCTCAGTCAAATAATAAGCTTCCTGAATCCAGAAATGCTTAAGTCTTCTTATCATGGGGCTACTTTTCTTTTTTAAATGGACACATGAGGTCTGGTTTGTGAGAGCTTGATATTGCACTTTGGAGGGTTGTTTACATGTGCATTCAATGTATTTACATATTTGAAACAACCTCAACATCCATTAGAAAGAAATTCTGGGGCTGGCACTCACTGTGGCATCCCAGATTAAGCCATGGCTGGTATTAAGCAGTGCTGGCATCCCATATGGCCGCTTCAGCCATAGCAATCATTCGGGAAGTGAACCAGAGGATGGATGACTCTCTACGTGTGTCTCTCCTTCTCTCTCCACAACTCTTTCAAATAAAATTTTTAACAAAAGAAAGAAATATAATATTGTCAAAGAAATCTAAAGGTATTTTAGATAAACATTGTTAATGTTTTGAAATTAATCAATGAGTCTCTTGAAAGCTTCTTATGATAATTCTAAATTATTTTTTAAGATTTATTTATTTATTTAAAAGGTAGAGTTATAGAGGGCTCGGGGGAGAGTCAGAGAGAAAGAGATCTTCCATCTACTGGCTCACTCCCCAAAATAGCCACAAAGGTAAGAACTGAGCTGATCAGGAGTCAAGAGCCAGGATCTTCTTTTGGGTCTCTCACACGGGTGCAGAGGCCCAATGTCTTGAGCCATCTTTCCACTGCTTTCCCAGGACATAGCAGAGCTGGATGGGAAGAGGAGCAGCCGGGACACAAAACCAGCACCCTTATGGGATGCCAGCACTGCAGGCAGCAGCTTAACCCGCTATGCCACGGGGCAGCCTAAATCACTATTATCATCAAAAGATACCAATTTTTAAATGATCAAATGCCCTCTACCATAAATTCTTATTTGTTGCAGTCCAGCTTAGAATTTAGAATTCACAACTATGTATCATAAGTATTTGTTGAGGCAAAATCAGTTACACAACCTTTTAATAATTTTAATAATTTCTACGCTCACATTGAGAGTATAAAAGTGGGGAGACTAACTCTGAAGAGAAGCTTAATGTCAATGGATCCCTGTTTTCTCCTCCCAAGAGGATAACGAATCTGCCTCCTGTGCCCAAGCTTGGTGAGCCTCTCTTCTGCCAGAGTCCTGTTCGAGTGCGATCGTGTGGTGCAGCTGGAAGAGGGTGCTTGATGCTTGCCTGCAAGCACAGAGGGAACAGGGGCAAAAAACAAAGGACGCTTGCTGTACTCTAAACTTGACTATTGCGAAGTCTGCTTAGGCAAAGTGGACCACATGGAAAAGGAGGTCAAGTCCCAGCCCTTTGGAGTCCTGCGCAAAAGGCCCTCCAGGGACTCCAATAGAAGGGCATTCTGTGCAATGAACTGCTGGGAAAACAAGGATTATTCAGCTTGGAAAACAGAGAGCAATACAAAGGCCCAGAACATACGCCTTCATGTGCACAAAAGCACCCGCGCGCAGGATTGCAGCTGGCAGATGGAGAGGGACGCGCAGAGGGACACGGAATATGGGAGAGGGAAAAGGGAGGGTTGACTCATGTCTGGGACTTGGCACTCTGATTCCTAAAGTGAGATTTTTCTTGTGATTGAAAGTGACCGGGCCAGCGCTGCGGCTCAACAGGCTAATCCTCCACCTAGCAGCGCCGGCACACCAGGTTCTAGTCCCGGTCGGGGCACCAGATTCTGTCCCGGTTGCCCCTCTTCCAGGCCAGCTCTCTGCTGTGGCCAGGGAGTGCAGTGGAGGATGGCCCAAGTGCTTGGGCCCTGCACCCCATGGGAGACCAGGAGAAGCACCTGGCTCCTGGCTTCAGATCAGCGCAGTGCGCGCTGGCCGCGGCGGCCATTGGAGGGTGAACCAACGGCAAAGGAGGACCTTTCTCTCTGTCTGTCTCTCACACTGTCCACTCTGCCTGTAAAAAAAAAAAAAAAAAAAAAAAAAAAAAAAAAAAAAAAAAAGTGACCATTGTGCTTTCTTTTACTTAAGACTGCTCAGAAAAGTCAGACTTGCCAGAGTTCACATTCAGGAAATGGGACAAGAGTAGCCAACAATAATATCCCAATCCCATCTTATAAGTTATGCTTATTTATAGCTGATTGTGTGTGATTATCTGATGCACAGAAAGGGACACAGCACAGTGGAAAAAACGAAGACTTCCAAACCTTGCAGGCTAAATTTCAAATCCGTGTTCCTCCTTTACTGGTTGTACAACCTTAAACTATTGAACCACAGCGTTTACTTTCCTTCTCTATAAAACGCCATGTCCCGAATTTGACTCGGGCTTAGTTTTTCCTGTAATACTCAGCTCAGTGTCTGAGGAGCCACAGGGGCCAACGCCGTGGCTCACTTGGTTAATCCTCCGCCTGCGGTGCCTGCATCCCATATGGGTGCTGGGTTCTAGTCCCGATTGCTCCTCTTCCAATCCAGCTCTCTGCTGTGGCCCAGGAAGACAGTGGAGGATGGCCCAAGTGCTTGGGCCCCTGCACCCGCATGGGAGACCAGGAAGAAGCTCCTGGATCCTGGCTTCAGATCAGTGCAGCGCCAGCCATAGCAGCCATTTGGGGAGTGAACCAACGGAAGAAAGACCTTTCTCTCTGTCTCTATCTCTCTCTCTCACTGTCTATAACTCAACCTGTCAAATAAAAAAAAAAAAAAAATAGAGGAGCCACAAACAAATATTTTAAGTGGCTAAGTGAAAAGAATCAACCTGGCTCCCCAATCTACTAAAATTAATAATTTCCATTGTTGGTAATGGCCCTATTTAGGTAAGTAGGTAGATTATTAGGTGCTGATGGATTAGTGGTTAGATGCTAATAGACTTCAAGTAAAGCTAAAAATAATATAAATTTTAGTCTAATAAAAACCATCAGTACCATTTATAAAAAAAGTAACAATGTGGAGCATGCACTGTGGCCTAGCAGGTAAAGCCTCCACTTGCGGCACCAGCATCTCATATGGGCGCCTGTTCAAATTCCAGCTGCTCCTCTTCTGATCCGGCTGCCTGCTATGGCCTGGGAAAGCAGTAGAAGATGGCCCAAGTGCTTGGGCTCCTGCACCCATGTAGGAGACCTGAAAGAAGCTCCTGGCTCCTGGCTTCAGATCAGCCAGGCTCCAGCTGTGGTGGCCATTTGGGAAGTGAGCCAGTGGATGGAAAATCTCTCTCTCTCTCCCCCTCTCTCTCTCTCTCTTTCTCTCTCTCTTTCTCTCCCTCTCCTTTTCTCCATCTGTAAATCTACCTCTCAAATAAATAATCTTTTTTAAAAATGCAACAATGCTAAGAGACATGTTAGAGCTATTGAATGCTGAGAGTCTTAACACAATCAAAAAGGTCCGTATTCCTGTTAAGAAAGCCTTACATATCTGGCTTCCTACAGGTGTTGTAGGTAGACTGAAAATTATTAAAATCTAAAAAAATTTTTTTCAGGAGAAAGAATCTTGTCTTGCCTAGAGAATAAATGGCTGAATGGTGACATAATGTCTTCATTAATTGAAGGGTTATAGCAAGGTAGACAATTATTTAGTACTATATAGAACTTTTCTGATTAAAGAGTTAAGGATGTCCAATGCACTTCAAGTCAACAAAAGTATATTATTGGACTTTGCTAGGAATCATTTTAAAGCACTGTTTGTACATTCAAATACCTGGGGTGACTGAGCAAGTTACTGCTTGGTTACCCTGTTAGGCTATAAGCACTAAGCAACAGTAAGGATTAATGTAAAGTGAAGAGCACACATCCTGTCTACAAGGTCAGTTGCTTGTAATTCCAGGTAATTGAGTCTTGTGCGAACGTGGGCCCGTATTTGCTAGAATTCCCAGCATTTAAGAGATACCTGGCCGGCGCCGCGGCTCACTAGGCTAATCCTCCGCCTTGCGGCGCCAGCACACTGGGTTCTAGTCCCGGTCGGGGCGCCAGATTCTGTCCCGGTTGCCCCTCTTCCAGGCCAGCTCTCTGCTGTGGCCAGGGAGTGCAGTGGAGGATGGCCCAAATACTTGAGTCCTGCACCCCATGGGAGACCAGGATAAGTACCTGGCTCCTGCCATCGGATCAGCGCGATGCGCCGGCTGCAGCGTGCCGGCCGCGGCGGCCATTGGAGGGTGAACCAACGGCAAAGGAAGACTTTTCTCTCTGTCTCTCTCTCACTGTCCACTCTGCCTGTCCAAAAAAAAAAAAAAAAAGAGAGAGAGATACCTGACATTAAACATTTTATCTGAATTTCTAATTTTTTTACTTAATGATTTTCATTTTATCTGTAAAATGCAAAGACAATGGCAGGGAGACAGTAATGGTTTGCTCCCTATGTGCCCACAATAGCTGGGACTGGGCCAGGCTGAAGCCAGGGGCCCAGAAACTTAATCCAAGTCTCCCACATGGATGGCAAGGATTCAAGCGCGTGAGCCATCGCTTGCTGCCTCTCAGGGTGTACACTGGCAGGACACTGGAATCAGACATGGATCTGGGACTTGAGAGGCACTCCAAAATGGAATGCAGATGTCCCGAGTGGCATTTTAACCACTGAGCCAATTGCTTACACCCCTAAAAATGTTTACATTCTAAATGCCAGCAATCCTAATAAAGTCAAAGCAGAAACCCAGTGTGTAAGCCATACAAAACCATCCTTGGCTTATACCCAGTCAACGCTCTTGATAATCCATATTGTTTATTTGTTGTTTTTGTTTTCCAGATAAGTATTAGTGACATTCAAACAGGAGAAGAGATTAGAGTAATCATTCACAAGTGTTTGACCTGCTAACAACCATCATGTTGGATTTTCAAAGATTTTTATACACCTCAAATCAATGCATACCATTTCCTTTCTTTTTCTGCTTCCTTTTTCTTCTTTTCTTGATCCTTCCCTCCATTTTCTTTCTTTCTTTCTTTCTTTCTTTCTTTCTTTCTTTCTTGTGTTCATTTTATTTTATTTGAAATGCAGAATAAAAGTGAGAAAGAGAAGCAGAGAGAATGAGAGAGAAGAGAAAGAGAAACAGAGACAGAGATCTTCCATCTACTAATTCATTCCTCAGATCCCACAACAGTTGGGGGCTGGAGTGATGCTCAAACTTTGAGCCAGGAATCCTTTCCAGGTCTTCCACATGGACAGCAGGGGCCCAGTTACTTGAACCATCATCCACTGGCTCCAGAATCTGTTTGTAGCAGGAAGCTCAAATCAGGAGCCAGGGATGGACATCGAATCCAGGTACTCCACTGTGGGATGGGGGTCTCTTACCTAGCTTATTAGGTGCTAAGCCAAACACCTGCCCCTCTGTCATTTTAAATATTTGGATTTTGCTACAACCTCATATTAATCTCAATGATGGTGAACTTGGTTCTTTCAAAAGTATGCCTAGAAAATAATTAATCCTTTGAGCTTGAGGCTTCCACAGTCTACCCTTTGGTTCCTCCCTCTAGGAACATACCCTGTTGGGGTCACTATAGAGTAGTAAATATGAATCTGAATGCCCTGGCTGAGTTTCTCATTTCATGCTCTTCTTTATTCAGCTCCACCTAATCATGAGCGTGTCTGCGCGTGTGTTTTCCTGTGTGTTTGTGCTGGGAGGGGAGTGGCAGAGGAAATGTAAGTGGAGAGGGACATGCCTGGCATCCATCCAATGCACCAGCCCTATGTATAGGAGAAGGGAACTTCCAAATATCCACCATCAAAGAAGGAGGACAACGGGGAGAGGTGTGGTGGAGAGAGAGGCAAGACTTTATCCCAATGTAATAAATTTTGTTTAAATTCTTTTATTCCTCCTGCAGAAACTTTGTCATTAAAGTCACCCCTGAGTCTTTGATTCATATAGGAGCTCTTTTTGAGACTTTGATTGATATCAGAGCTCTTTTTCCTGGAGGAATTTCATGGGAAAAAAGAAAGGAAGACCTTTGGACTTTCCCTAATGGTATAAGCAGCATTAGACATAGTAACATTTACCACGGAAGTCCCCAGAATGTTAGAAGAACTGACTAAAGACATCACAACCAAGTATGTGAGGTCATCTATTGTCTGTTTAAATGTGTACCTTTCTAGGGTGCCAGAGGTACCAGGCATTCTCTTGAGGAAACTTCAGGTCTGTGGTTGCCTCTCCATCCAAGTAGTGGCAGTGGCCCTGCGTGGAACATTTCCAAATTTATACTGTTTGCTTTCCTCAGGCCTCTGATACAAATCACATTTGGAGAGTATTACAAGTTTGCAATTAAATTGGGTTTGGAAAATAGTTATGCAGAGGAAAATGTGAAATGATATTCAGGTTGTACCATTGTATACCCACTGAGCAAAATCTATACACATTCCCAAAAAGGAAAAAAAAACTCTAAAAATGAAAATCAAGATTCTTCATATTAAAATAGTGCAGACAATGTAGTCTTAACTTTTGGAACAAAGAGATAAGCATAAATGAAATCACCATATGAGGTATTGTACTCCCACGTTTATTGTAGTATCTAAAACATGGAATCAACCCAGGTGTCCAGCAACTGATGACTGGATAAAGAAAATGTAGTATATATACACAATGGAATATTACACAGCCACAAAAAAGAATGAAATCCTATTTTTTGCAACAAAATGGATGCAATTGAAAACCAATATGCTTAGTGAAATAAGGCAGTCCCAAAAAGACAAATATTATATGTCTTATCAGGTATGTGGCAGTTAATATTGAATACAAAAATAATGTATAGGAATGAAATGGAATCTTATAATATGATTGTTGTTTTTAGCCTTTGTTTATACTCTGTGGAACTGTGGTCTCCCTACTTTTTATTAGTTGAATATTATGGTTACTGGTGAATTAAGCCTGTGATTATAGACTGCATTTAAAATATATCTGCAAAAATTCAAGAAAAAAAGGAAGGAAAGAGGGAATTGAAGGAAGGAGGCGGGGAGAAAGGTTAGTATTGTTATCTTCTTAGAACTGACGCTGTGAAATACATGAGATCTGTTCTCTTTATATTAACAAAAAAGGGAGAAGGGGGTGAGTGTAAGAAACAAAGCCAAGGAGATACCACCTGACTTTTCACTTAAATTAAAATGTCTGCTTCTGTATTTGGCACAAAGACATTTCAGATTCAAATTAGCAGGAAAAAAATCAAGCAGTATGATATTTGCTTTATTTTCTTAAATCTATGTAGTCAACAAGTGTTTGTTGTTAATTTCTAGAAACTAGTGTTATGATAGATGACCTATAACGTAGAAATAGCTGATAAACCATGACTCCCTCAGAAAGCATAAAACCAGTTAAAGCAGTGAGAACAAGACACGAATCCAACTGTTTGATGGAAACAAAAGCTTGGTTTGTTTAATTTATTGTAGGAAAAAATGAAATCCCAAGGAGCTGCATCCTAGAGTTACAGAGGGGTAGACCTCAGCATTCAATCTCAGCCTCTTACACACTGAGGCCCTCTTTGTTAAGTGTCACATCAACTAACCAGATTATGCATTGTGAGGATGTAGTTTCCTGGAGAAATAGGGCTTCCGCTGGGTCTGGAAGGATTTATCAGAGGCAATTATTCCTAAAGGATTGGGATAAAAATCCAAAAATGACTTCAGCAGATTTTGGTATGTCCTCTGATTGCATGCAAAATTGTAAATATAATTTCATTTTCTTGGAAGGTATAACAACGTTTATCAGAGTGTCAACCTCATTCTTGAAGCAAAAGATGGAAAAGATGCCCACAACAGGGCAGAGAACCTTAGGCAGATGTGGAGGAGAAGATCAATCCTTTGCATTGATAACAGCAGTGAAAGCAAAAACTCCAGGAAGAGGGGAGTGCTTCGGAGTTCCGAGGTGAAGGCAAAGTTGAGTAGGTAGACTCAGCCGAATGGGCGAGAGTTCTGAGTCCAAAGGGGAGGAAATAGAAGGCGACTTACAGGTTTGGGTTCGACTGCTTGTGTGATTCAGCACACATCGGGCAACAGTGAAAAGTAACTGGAGAGGACATTCATGTTGGAAGAGGAACTCTGACTTAGTGTTCATCCTGCAGACACTGGATTAAGACAGTCATTTCTTCATACTATATTTTGATGTTTTTAATTTCCTTATTGCTTTCAGAGTGTATGCAACACAGAAGTATGCAGTCACTTGGTAGGGCTCAGGCTGTGTATACACACAGGTGTGAAGTCCTCCTACTTAAGTAGCATGGAAATGGTCCGTGTGCTTAAAACAAGTCCAGGACAAGCACTCCTGGATAGGGAGGGTTTCACTTCCATTTGTCAGCCATTCTTCTAAAAGCTTGAAAAGCGAATTATTTTTCTCCCAAGAACAGCTAATTCTTCACTTAGAAACCAGCTTTCTTTTTTCACATGAAGTTTCCCTCCCACTGACCTCTACCGTGCCTTTGGCCAAGTTCTGGTTAACACAGGGCTGCTCCACGCCATGTCAAGAGTGACATGTCCTGACTGCCACATTTGCTGACAAATGTCAATCACAGTGTCTCAGAGCCACCCCACCGTGTCAGCCATCATCTAAACCACACTTTCCCAGGAACGCCTGAGTATGGCATCTTTGTTCTGTTTTCAGATAAACAGATCCAATTCCTCAACAAACAGACTGCTACAGTCCTTTTGATAACAGTGTAATAATTCAAAACAAATGATTCTCGGCTTTGATGATAGCACTTTTATGGGTCATGAATAAATCCTCCCACCAACATCTGTTTGATTTTATCTACTTGAACTTTATCCTCCAGTTGAAGATTTATAAGCTGAAATCATCCCAGCCTATTAAAGTCAAACTAATGTTCAAGCGCTAAGTGGAGAATGAAAGTGCATTTCCTAGTCATCTACCTTTTGAAAAGCAGCTATGAGCAAAAGGATAGCAAAAGTTCGGGGGATTTTATATTTGGTCAAGCCTGAGACAAGGCTCCCAAGATAGGGACGTGAGGAATCTAATTTGCACATTTTAGGACAACTGAGTTATTTACAGAATTTGTATTTCAAAAGGTAACATGAAAAATACAGAGATTGTTTACATTAAAGGTTGTTTTCTTAGTAAAATCCTGTATGGGTCAGGAAAATGCAATCCAGATTTTTCTCTTTTTTTTTCCTTCTCCTTCATTTCCTTAAAGACTACATATTTCTGAATTATAGCTCAAAGATACATCAGTTTAACTTAAAATATAAACATAAAAAAAGTTCAGAGATTTTAATTTGGTGAAAAGAACATTAATAAGGGTACAGTAGCTAGGAGTCAAGACTCCTGAGTTCAGATCACAAACCTTCAATCAGCGCATTAATTTAGTCAAGCAAACACTGACAAGACTCTTTAGCTCTGGGTGTGTGGATGTGTGTGTGTGAGAGAGAGAAACAAACTCTGCTGTGTGCAGGTTAAAATTTTCTTGGTCTGTCATATACTCATGACCCTGTGGACTAAAGATAACATCCACCTCTAGTTTCTTTCCTTTCCTCCCATTTTTTGCATTTGCTTACCTTCTCTCTCCTCTCCTTTCCTTCCCTTCCCTTTCCTTTCCTTTGCACGATTGCTGCATTTCCTGTCCACTGAGTAGCCATGGACTGGTGGAACCAAATGAATTCATACAGTGAATTTCAGATTGAACATATTTTGGATTCTATCAAAAAATGGGAAAGAACCTTTCCAAGTAGCAAAGCTTCCTCCATCTTGCAGTTAAGGATACCATAGTATAGTGAGTAGGGAACTTAGGAAAGATGTAGATCATTAATTCACTCATTCATTCGTTCAGTAACCATTTGTCAAACAACTACAAATTGCCCAGCATATTGCCCTGTGCTAGAAACATACTGATAAAGGGACATGGATTCTGTTTCTGGTCTTATAAAATAGTGAGTTATGGTGGAAGAAGGGAGGTGAGGAGTGAATGCTACTATCCTAATAATTAGCAACACCATTAAATATGTAAGAAGACTACAAAATCAGTTCTACAAAGAGAGAAATCAAAACCTCTAAGTGGAAGATTTGACTTAGTAATAGTCAGCATCAATTCTCCTGAGAACCAGGTATAAGCTGAGATCTCAAAATTGGGTAGAAAGTAACCAAGCAAAGGCAAGAGAAGAGGGCCCCAAACAGAGGAAAGTCTGTGCCACAGCCCTGTGGCCAGAAAGAATGCATGACCAAAAGAGGAGTGACTTCACTTGGCTTTTGCGGGAGAGGAGAACGGGGAATGTGATGCTGGAGCGATGAGTAACAGAGAGACTATATAGTGCCTTATAGTTGTGACAAAGGCTCTGCCTCTGGCCCCATTTATCTGAAGATAAGCAGAGCATTTGATGTAGAAAGATGACGCAATGAGCTTTGCGTTTTGGCTAGGTCACTGTGCTGGAGCATCCAAGCTGGAGGAGGCTTGGGAGGTTGTTCGCAGACTGATTAGAAGACACGAGGGCAGGCAAGAGGCAATGGCATCCTGGACCAGGGTCAAGGCAGCAGAGATGGGGAGAAACGCAGGTCTGAGGTTTCACAGGGGCACAATCTACAGAGGATCATTTGATGGATTGAATGGGGAGTTAATAAGATGGAGGTGTAAAAAATGAGTTTTAGATTTCTGAGCTGTGGACTGGGTAGGTGCTAGTGTCCTTGGCTGAGATAGTAAACACTGAAAGATGACCAGGTCTAAGAGAAGATCATGAGTTCAGCCTCACACATGCTGATTTTGAGGTGTCTTTGAAACATCCAAGAGAGGATGTCAAGTCCGTACAAGAACCAGATCTGGACTCTAAGACTTCCAGTTCTTTCCACTAAGCTCCTACAGCTATTACACTGTGTTCTGTTGCCAAATAGAGGCACTCTCCATTTGTTTTTGATCTGTTTGTGGACCACAACACTCAGAATAAGTGGTGGATAACATAGGTCGATTGATAATGAACTTTAGAACTTGAAGTACAGTTTTTGTTTATACCAATTATTCTTTAAAATTGTTAATAAGAAGCATAACATTTAGATAGGTTTCATTTCAGATGAATTAGAAAATTTTTACAGAATTTGGAATTAACCTTCAGTGAAAACAAACCTTTTTAAATTTGGGGATTTCTATCATTTTGGGATTAAATAACTTATCCGATTGCTTCTGGAAATGGGTCCTTTAACAAGTAAATTGTACATGCAGGCATCTATATTTCTATATGCATCACCCACTGTCAGAATAACTAAAATTCAGGCATTAAAATAGCATTCATGGATTTGAGGAATTCCTGGTATATTGAACAGAAGATCCCACAACTGAATTTAAGACGCCACATTGCTCTACAAGTCATTTAACTGCTCTTGTTCATAGTTGCACTAGACATCAAAAAAGAGATTGTTTTCTGCCTGCTTGATGTAAACATGACTACCGCAGACATAAGATTGCGTAATTGAAGCTGTGTTCTGGAGAGACGCACTCAGCATGTAACATCAGCATCTGGAACTAATCACCAGGTACATCTCTTATCACCTCCGCCGTCTCCCCCAAACTCTGCTATCTAGTATTTATTTGAAAGATATGAACATCTGTCACACTTACAATTTAAATTCTCCTCACTTTGTTGAAGAGAGACCAATATATTTTGTCATAGATGCAATTCTCAAGGGGCTCAAATATAATATATAGGATTCTATATATTGCTGTCTGATTTCATTTCGCTCTAAACAGCAACTGAGACTCTTTACACATGTTAAAAGTATTTTGCCACCAGGAGGAGGAGATGACCTCAAAGATTAGCATGTGCTCTTATCACTGTCACTGCACCCAGCTCCCATCCGAGGAACGCTCTTGTAAAGAGGCTCTGTCTTTCTAAATTACAAACATGCTCGTATAAATTTTCCCTTTACAACAAATAAAAATTCTGGGGTCAAACATCATAAAATAAAATTTATGACTGAAAAAAATATAAAAGCTTGAATAATCCTCCAGAAAGGAATAAATTATACGGGACTAGTATAGATCAGTGCCCCAAGCATAAGACTAAAACCAAAATCTTCAGAGTTCTTATGCTGATTTATTATCTTTCTTGATGGTTACCTGAGAGCAATTTACTTAACCTCAGTGGGCTTCAGGTTTCCAGATTCTAAACTGTAAGCTATATTGTGGTCTTCAACCCAACCAACAATGACATTACATTTATTTTCAATTTCCCCTGTCCATGAAGTCGAAGGCAATGACAGCAAGGCTTCTCATGGATCAGCCATGAACAAGAATGAATAAGCCGTCCTCTTCCTAGTGAAGCAGCTCTACAAGCTCCAGGGCTCTGGCATGATTGAGAGGAAGTTTCCAGCTCTCAGCAATTTTTTACTTTAACAGCAAACTATAGTCCCTTAAAAAAAAAAGAACAAAATTTATCTATCCATCTATCTATCTACCTATTTATTTAAAGTCAGAGTTACAGAAAAAGATGGAGAGACAGGGAGAGAGAGAGTGAGTTTCCATTCACTGGTTGATTCCCCAGATGGTCACAATAGCCAGGGCTGGGGCAGGCCAAAGCCAGTAGCCAGGAGCTTCATCTGGGTCTCCCACGTGGGTGGCAGGGACCCAAGCATTTGAGCCATCTGCTGCTGCTTTTCACAGACCATTAGCAGGGAGCTGGATGGGAAGTAAAGCAGCCGGGACATGAACTGGGACCAAATGTGATGTTGGCATTGCACACAGTAGCTTTACTCACTAGGCTGCAACACTGGCCCCTGGTCCCAATTTTTAAAGATTTAATTATGGGAAACCAGGAAGAAGCTCCTGGCTCCTGACTTCAGATGGGCTCAGCTTCAGCCATTGCAGCCATTTGGGGAGTGAACCAACAGATGGAAGACCTCCTTTTCTCTCTTTTTCTCTACCTCTCTGTGTAACTCTTTCAAATACATGAAATAAATCTTTAAAAAAAGAAATATTTTATTAATTCAGTGTTCTGATCCACTTGGATTAAGCTCATTCAGGATTAGTGTGGACAGTTCTCAATCAGGGTGGCTTTATGAACTACACGTGCTTAGCATGAAGAATTTAACAATCAAGGCTACCAGGTATTCTGGGTATCCAGGATGATCCCAAACACCAAATCTGAAGTTCAATCTCAATTTGAAATTCAATACCTAAAGGGTCTACGAAGGGCAGTTAGCCTAGAAGTTAGGCCACACACTAAGACACCTATATACCACATCAGAATGCCTGGGTTTGAGTCTCAGTTCCAGCTCCTAATTCCAGCTTCCTGCTAATGCACACCATGGCAGACAGCAGTGAATACTCAAGTAGTTAGGTCTTGGTCCACGTAGGAGGACTGGATTGAGCTGCTGACTCCCTGCTTCAGCTTGCCCTGGTCCTAGCCTTTGCAGGCCTTGAAGTGAACCAGTGAGTGGAAGCTCTATCTTACTGTTCCTTAACTACATAACTTATTTAACTGATTGCTTTAAATTCCATAACAGCACCTTGAAAAGAAATCTAATGAAACTTGTCTAATGAACATAAAAAGTAACAAAAATTCAAATATCAATTTCATCCCTCTGAAGGCTTGCTTGCCCAAAATTGTTGAGTTTGCATTAAACTGAGAAAGAGGACTTTTAGGGTAAATAAACTCAACAAAATGTATGGATCTACAAAAACACAAGCTTAAAAATCATTGTATGTGCTTAGCAAGGTTTACCATAACTTTCCCTCTGAACTGTTTTCTATGTGACATATAATAAGAGAATACACTTACGGCCGACGCCGCAGCTCACTAGGCTAATCCTCCGCCTTGCGGCGCCGGCACACCAGGTTCTAGTCCCGGTCGGGGCACCGGATTCTGTCCCGGTTGCCCCTCTTCCAGGCCAGCTCTCTGCTGTAGCCCGGGAGTGCAGTGGAGGATGGCCCAAGTGCTTGGGCCCTGTACCCCATGGGAGACCAGGAGAAGCACCTGGCTCCTGCCATCGGATCAGCGTGGTGCGCCGGCCGCAGCGGCCATTGTGGGGTGAACCAACAGCAAAGGAAGACCTTTCTCTCTGTCTCTCTCTCTCACTGTCCACTCTGCCTGTCCAAAAAAAAAAAAAAAAGAATATACTTACAAAATTCACAAATTATGTGTACCTCATCTGAACAGCTTTATAAGAAATTTTAAAAAAAAGGTAAATTCAGATGGCAGAATAATTTTTATTTATATTTATTTATTTTCATGCAGTTTGGCTTAGAAGTTCTACTATTTAGTATTAGAAGTACTACTATTTAGTATTTGCATCCCTGAGCTCTTATGCCATAAATTTAGCTACTTCTCAGCCACTTTAAACTACCTAAAGGCCACTTTTCCCAGCTTTGAAACTTCAAGCTTACTTAAAAGTTTTTAGATACATATTGAATATCAAATACAACTTTGTCTAGAAGATGAAGGAAATGGAATGAGAACATTAAAGAAGAGAAGGAATGTTTAGAATGAAAACAGATAATAATTTTAAATATTTCAGTGAATATTCCCTTTGGCTCTTTTTATGAAGATACTTTAAGGAATTCCCACTGAGAATAAATGCCCCAAATCAGCATTTTTCCAAAAGTTTCATTTTGAGCTTTTCTTAAGTCTTCCTTCAGACAAGTAACCAGTGAAAATTGTCTGAAATCCAAAGATTTTTAGACGCAAAAAGGATGCCAGTGACACCAAGTCTAGGATTTTCTGTTGAATTATTAGTCTATTTACAGATAGGTTTGCACAAGCTACCAGCCCACTGGATGCAACACGAAATAATGCAAATGCTGGTTGATGCACTGGGATTAAGGAGACCATCCATTGCTTTGAAAGCAAATTCTTTTCTATGCAAAACTCTCATAGACATGTCTACTTGAAATTTGAACTCATGACTTTGAGCTCCAAAAAAAAATGGTACTTTATAACCCAGTAAGCAGCTCAGAGAAAATAATTTAAATATTCAGCTAGTATTAAGTATAAACCTGTTTGTGTGTGTGTAAATACACAAGTGCTTAAAACACCTATACTGAAAAAGATTCTTTGGCCACATACTTTTATTTTGAAGATTTTTCAATGCAGAAATCACTGTAACAAAAATAACACAACAGAGGAGCAGAATTGCTGTTCTCACATAATTACTATTTCATGCATGCTTTCTCATGGCCTGTGGATTTGCTTTAAATCTGCTAAACTTGTGAGGACTAATGTCTAAATGAAATACATTAGAAAAACAAAGACACAGAGTCATGTGTGCCAGAAGCCATCACTGTCTTTAAACCTTTGGAACAGAATTTTAAAAATAGTGGGAGATTTTTCTTGATTTTTTTATTCTTAAAGATATAAATTTTTGAAAGCTGAAATCCAAAAAAGAAGCATGCATCCTTATAGCTGCAGTTAATAAAATGTGTGCAAATATTAATTGCAGCTTCCATAGGCATAGAAATTGCAAGACATGGTCTGAAACACTATGAGGTCCAATGTACAATAAAAATACCATTAAGATGCTTTAGACCAAGACCTGAAATCGTATCTTTCATCATATGCACCAACAATATAGTTTCTGAGAGGTTTCCATGGATAAAAAAAATACATAATGACAGCAATAAATAACATAAATGTCTATGATTAATATCCTTTATGTAACAGCATGAAACATTGACATCATTTAAAGGTTTACCAACCTCATTAAATGCTCTACTCTATCATATTTCATATGGTCAACTAAGGGGAATTAAGTTCCTACATATTTTTCTTATCTACATGCGTATCCCTAACTATGGCATTTATTGGATGTATATGTATAGCATATATCTCACACAATACATTTTGCTCAAATACTCCATGCATGAAGAAGCTGCTTTAGGCAATATCTGAATTATCTCAAAATTTCCATTGCCATATCTCAGAATAATTTCTGAATTTCACAGAATATTAGAGTTGTTTTTTTTAAATATATCCAGGATATTAGTTTACCAAGGCAATACAATGGAGAGACCACTGGATTTCCAGTAAAGAGACCTGAAACTTAGGAACTACTTGGTCATCGACTGTCTGCATAATCACTGAGTTTATATAAAGACCAGTGAATCATGTACCTATTCTTTGCATGAGTTCTGAACCCATTTTAAAATATTTGTAAGGCACAAAATTGGTTTACTAGTTAAGACGCTGCTTGGGACACCCACGTCCCACTTTGAAGTGCCTGGATTTGAAGGCTGCTCCAGTTCCTGATCCCAGCTTCCTGCTAAAGAAGCCCCAGGGAGACAGCAATGATGGCTCAAGTAACTGGGTCCCTGCTGCTCATGTAGGTAGGAGACCTAAACTGTGTTCCAGGCTCCGAAACATGGAAGAAGCAAGGAAAGATTTTTCCTCAGAGCCTTTGGAGGACACTTGACCCTGCCAGCACCTTGATGTTGGACCTCTGCCCTCTGGAGCTGTAAGAGAATATGTTTCTTTTGTTAGAAACCACTGATCTCGTGGTAGTTTGTTATGGTAGCCCTAGGAAATTAAGAGAGTACCTCCCTCCCACCCTCTGCCTCACCACTCCAGTGCACATAGGTAGAGTGTGGTATGTCAATGGAAGGGCTGCCAGGGGAAGGAAATACCAGTGGAAGAAACATATATCCCCCAGCAACTTTAACAAGTCACATAGTACCTTTGAGTGGTCACTTGCGCATCTTCAAAATCACAGATTTATAATGGGTTCCCGTAACTCCCTACTGTCAATTTGAAAACTTGTGGTCCTAGAGCATAAATCAGTTACCTTAGTCATGTCTAAGTTCCTTTATATAAGTGCACATTTTACATTTGTATTTATTTATTTTATTTATTTAAAAGGCAGAGAGACCAAGAGAAAGAAAGAGAGAGGACAGAGACAGAGACAGACAAAAAAAGATTTCCTAGCCACTGGTTCTCTCTCCAGATACTTGCAGCAGCCAGGGCTGGGCCAGGCTGAAGCCAGAAGCCAAGAAATCCCTCCAAAATCTAAGTACTTTAGCCATTACTTGCTGCTTTCCAGGGTGCATGTGAGCAGGGCCCTGGAATCAGAAGTAGACTCAAGACTCAAACCAAGGCACTCTGATATGGGATGCAGGGTCCCAAATAGAATCTTTACCACTTAATGCCTCCCTCAATAAATAAGCATATGTATATAAAGTTTTCACTACCCTCTACCTTACTAATTCTTACTTCATTTAGCCAAGCTCTTTACTTTTAGATAGAACATCAAAATACAATAGGATATTCTTTAATTAATCAGTATAGTTAAAATCATCTTCCAATCCAGCTATCGCTTTTCAGAACTTTCTTTTGGTGAATCTAAATATTAGAAAACAATGACTTTCTATGACTCTAAGTTCATTTGCAAAGAGTATAATGATGAACTTAAATTTTATGTTGCACTTTAGCTAACTCACCTAAAATAAAGTGCCAAATAATTGCATTTGAAACAGATATAGCTATGATCTTCACACTTTTCATAAACCTTTACAACGTGTGCTCATTTTTAAGAGCTGATACCTTCACTGCAGTCTCATGAGGATAGACAGCTTGTTAACACACCCATTTACCCAAGAAGTTCACTTAAGTTCTTATGGTCCCACGAAGAACAAGTGTCAGAGCTGGAATCTAAATCTAGGCATCAGGTTCAAAAGCTTCTGTTCCTATCAGCTCTATCGTGCTTCTTCTCAATATATAAATATATACGAGTTTATAAAAGTAGGAAAGTGTAAGAAGGGGAGGGCTATTGTTGAGAAAATTAGAACTTCCCTATTTCCCTCTTTGCTACTCTGTTCCTCAATACCCCCCCTCTTTTTCTAACCCAGACATTTTGAAGTAGGTGTAGGACTGACAGAATAAACAGATATCCATAGGTATATGCGGGGATGCAGCCTTTAAAAAAAGTGTATTAAATTATCTAATTACTAAAGAGTACTCTGCATGACTCTGAGGCTTAAACAAGTAACTCAGAACAAATTATTTGCATGTTTTTAAATCATTATGCAAAGTCTTAACAAAGTTTGAAGTAATATGTAAATACATTTACAACACAGCCATTGGACTATCTTGTGGGAAGTGTACCCTGTATATTAAAATGAATGTAACTTAGCAATAATGTGTAGAGTCTCTATCAATGACTCTGTACAAGGCAGAGGGACCACAAAGATATATCCTTTGTCTTCAACTGGCTCACAGTCTTGCATGTGAAATATTTGACTGCTGATGCTTGAAAACCATGGAGAAATTTTATAACAGTGGCTCCATATGAACTGATTTTGAAAAACCAAATCATAAATTTCAATTAGCTTAAATTCTAATCTCAAATATTTCTCTTACTCATTTCTAATTCATCCATGTTTGCAAGAGCTTGATGGACACCACCAGTCTCTTTAATGGGTAGTTAATTGCCTGTAGAGTATTTAAAAATCACTAGGGAACCAGTCGTTCAAACAGGAACAGTTTTACAACTCCCATAATGACCTCTTCTAATTGACTAGCAGCACGGTGCAGCCAAAAACACCAGGAGTCAGAAGTCTGGGTTAGATGCCGAGCTCTGCTGCTTACCCTTGCTGGTCACCTAGGTCCTCCCCTGTGAAGTAAGAGGATCTGACACCTTGATTTCTCCCCTGTGGAATTAGATATTCCATCTTGAACTTTCAACGTTCTATGTATTGTCTTTTCTTAAAGCAAGGCAAATCAAGATTTATTATGATTTTCAGATTTCCCATAATTTATTTATAGATATGCTTTACAATACCATTTATATTTTTCTCATCCCTCTACTCCTCATTTTCAGTTCACTCTGATGCCTATAATATACTAATCAGACTGCCAGAAGGCAGGTAAATGATATTTTTCCTCTTGGAATTCTGAGCCACCAATATAAAATGCCACAGGAGCCACTTACCTACTTATCTGTGTAATTCAGGGGGTAGAATTTGAAATAAAATATGCACTTTAGATCATAGGATGTAAATCAGGAAGGTGAGAACGAATGGAAAGCAGGTCATTATAGAAACCTTTATGCGATATCTAAAACCTAATTTCAGACCACTGAGAATAGCATTTCACACAATCTCTAAAACCTAGATTTGACCAAGTGAACATTTTGATAGAGAGTAAAGCATCATCATGATAGTATCCTGCTCATGCTTGGATCATGCAATAGTTTCCAAAGCTCTCCTAGCTTCAACCTTTACCACTTTGCAGCCCCTTCTCAATGAAGAAAGCACAGTTCCTTTCAAAGACCCAAGTCAGAGCATGTCACTTCCCCATTCAAATCACACTACAAGTCAAGGTCATTGCCTGGGTCCAAAGACTCTCCAGGATATGCTCCTGCATCACCTCCACCTCTTTGTTGTCCATTCTGTCCTTCCTCACTCCACTCCCGCAAAAATAAAAAAGACACTTGCACTCACTGTTATCCCTGGCCATACATTCCTCCTCCAAACATCTGCATTAGTCTCTCTCTTTCCTCCTCCAAGTCCTTCCCAAAGTCAAATCATGTGATGTCAACTAAATTTATCTAAACAGCCCATTTGACATGGCACCTTCACTCTCACCTGGCACCCCCTCTCCCCCTCATCTTGACCTATTCTTTCTTTGTCTCATCTTGTTTCTCACCTTCTAAGACAGTTGTTCACTTTTCTCTCCCATCTCCATCCCCCACTAGAATGGAGGCTCGAGAAGATCAGGAATTTTCATCTTTTTTGGACTATCACAACTCTGCAAACTGGACTAAGCTCAAAATATGTGCTTAATCAGTAGTTTTTTTCATGCTTCAATGTCTGCTCCTGAGTCCTCCAGCTGGCGGCTACATTCCACGTCACCACTCACAAAATTCCTGGGGCTCTTTCTCCCATTTGCTTGTCTCCATTTCCAGTCTGTGCCTGTCGTATGTGTAAATAGGCAAATGGGGGCCCAACAGGCCCAACCCTGAAGACCATACAAAGACCCAAGCAAACTCCAACAACTGCTCTAAACACAAGGGAAGAAATGTGGGTATTCACAGTTCTTTGAAGAAACCAAAGCATATGGAGTAAGAATCTGGCAAGGAGCAACATATCCAAGCTATATACACATTATGCCACCTATCAAAGAGGAGACACTTGGCAAATCTAGCTTCAGTAATTCAGAGGCATCTTAAATAGGATGGATAGATGAAAGAAAGCAGAGAACGCTCAGTGGAGTGGAGTGGAGTGGAGCAGATCACCAAATATAAAAGTGCTGGCTGGCTTGAAGTAACAGAGAATGCAACCATTGCAGACTCAACAGTCAAATGATTTTCAAATTTAGAAACCAAGCTACATGAATGATTTTCCAAACCAAACGACATTAGAAAACCATCAGAAGTTGTCATCACTAATACTGATGGTTGTACTCAAACGTGAATGACTAAAACCAGACAGAGCACACAGAGCAGTTTTTTATGATTGCAATGCACATGTTTTAATAATTAGGAAATAAAACAAAATGGTACCTTAGCCTGGAGAATGGGCTGTCACTAATTCAGATGACTGACTATATTACTTGCCAGGGTCTAAGGAGAAAAAAAAATACAAAGCAGAGAAGTAATTTGCTGCTATTGGCATACTTACAAAATTATGCATGAAAACCACACACACACACATACACACACACACACACGCACACAAAAACACACAAGTAATCTCTAACAAATTTAAATCCAGCTGTTGCTGTGGTACTGTAAAATACAGCAAAATAGCAGCATTCCAGAACTTCAGAGTTAGGGGTCCTTTTCTTCACCAGCCTGTACTGCAGTTAAAACGCCAAGTCCAGTCAATTCAGTAAAGGTAAGTTACTGCTGTTCACACATCCTTAAGATTCTGGGCTCATGGATTATGTTTTGTAAATCAGTTAACTTACTACCCAGAGATTAAGGTAAATTCTGCTAAGGACTAAAAGTTGACTTAGAGCATTAAGAAGGATTAATGTTTAGCTGTGGAGAAGCTGAAGCACTAGGATAGCATGTTTACGCAGTGCTGCAGATCACAATTAATCCAAAATTAGTATAAAAGATCAACAGCAACCCCCTTTGCATGCCAGCTTGGCTTAGCCCTAAAACTCATGACTTATTTTGAGGGCAACCTGTGAGCAGAGTTACTCTCTGCCTGTGCTAATAGGCCTGAGGCTTCCAGAGCAAAGCTAGCGTTTGAAATGTTCAGCTTGCATGCTCTTTACTTTGAGAAAATAAATGCAGGAGGTAGTCCTCCAGATGCCTCTCTACTCCTTTTATCAATGTGGCACACTCACTAGACTGCTATCTTCGAACAATGCCAAATTTAGTTTTCTAGTGGGTATAAAAGTAGCATACTTTTTAATAAGATACCATTACTCTATTTTGCATTAGTAAAGGGTTGGATAAAAGACATAACTTAAAATATATGCAATGCATGTTAAACAGTTAGAAATCCCAATGAGAATTCTATCCCATATTTGCATATTAAATATGACTGTTGGGAAGACAACATATAGTTTGTATTTGTCAGCTTACCAGGTTTAAGGGTCATTTTTCTTCTTATTTTAACAAACAGTAATTTTAAGAGTTTATTCCTCCCATATGGAAAGATACATTTTCATTAAATGAGTGAAAAAGGTATAGCAAAGTAGGACTAAAGAATATTTGCCTAGCAAATTACAAATGTATATTTGTCATCCCTCTGCATTCTTTCCTTCTATTTTTGTAGCTTCTTTTCCTGATTTGTTGAAGATTTTAATTATTTTCTACAAAAGAGTCAACAAGCAGCTTATTGATGTGTAGGATAAAAGTGTAATATTTAATCAGAAACCACTTAAAATTGCTCCTATCTTACTAGTTTTATCAAACAATGTATAAAATACTATGTATCAAAATCCTATTACCCATATGAGCTTTAGATTCTTAGGAAGTGGCTCATAAATTTCCCTAACTGACAAAGGACATCTTTGCTAAATGTCCATTTGTGAGCAGTGGCTCAATGACCCCGGAGGTATACAGTTACAAATGGTGGCTAGCTTCACCAGCAATTATTGAGCACCTAGACAAACTAGACAAAATACATTCTACTATCATTTCCACATCTCACAGCCTATCTGCAGAGTAGGTAATAATTAAATCTTGCTTCACATGTTAAGGAAATCCTTGAAATTCAGAGAAGCTAAGAACAAATAAACAAAAAATACCAAACCTCAGCACTTTAAGATTCTAAATGGTACAGTTCAAATATTAACCAAGGCTTTGGAGTCAAATTTAGATATCTTTCCATTAATTAACTCTTCCCAAATCCAGGCTATACTTTAAGATCTATCCCATAACCAAAAACACTGAATATTTTCAGAAAAATAAACCAATATCACTTGAGACTAAAATAAGTAATAAAATCTGAATAATCAAAACTATACTATAACTTTAAAATTGTGTCTTGAATTTTGAGGTTTAAAAAAGTAAGTGAAAAAATGTTTCGTGTTTTGTTTCTGCTGAGAATGCTACCCAAGTTGAAAGAATTTTGTTGATTATTATGTCTAAATGTGACTCCAAATTTATGGCTGTACATATTATATTTTAAGCTGTATGATAGATAAAGGAAGCTTTCTGAGACAGGGGTGTTGGAAGAACTTCATAGTAATTTGGGAGAAATATTAGATCACCTTAAATACAATAAACAAAAGAAACTATATAGAATTACAGATTCAATTATTATATAAATTGTATAATAATAAAACTAGGCTAATATCCTATTTGTCTGAAATATCCATAAGTTAAAGTTTCCTCAACATTAAATCAAAATAAAAGTATATAAAGAAAAAATTAGATCAGCTGTGAATATTTAAAATGTGAAAGCTTTTAGTGTGCTTCCCAATTCTTCACTTAAACTAAAAAAGACATGGATTCAAAAACAAAGATGTAATAAAATGCATAACTGGTATTGTGTCATCAAGGACATTCTCAGGTGAAACCAGCATTGTGTTTCTTTGTGACCCAGGACCCTGTCAGTGTTGGCGACAGCATGAGTAGCAGTGGCCGAGGTCACTGCTGCTTTGAATGCAGTGCAGTACCCCTGCCTCACAAGGTGCCTGTCATCTCACCCTACTGCTCTTAGGCCTTTCAACACAGAAAAAAAAAAAAAAAAAGTCAAATAACATCTTCAAAATGTATTGACCTTGCTGATATTCTGAAAGTTTCTTGAGACCAAACACAAAGTGATAAGGTGTTTCATCAAAGATAAATAAATGGGAGTTTATTGAGTGTGTAAGCCATGTGTTTTCATGAGGCACCATTTTTAGTTAAAGAACAACTGATAAATGATAGTTATTGCAATCTGGATATTTGGCAGTTATGATCTTGGAGGGAAAATGGATGATTTTTAAGGAAAACAAAAACAATTGCTAACTTGTTTTGCCAATGACAAAATTCAGATTTTCAAGTGGAAATTAGAACTTTCAAAAACTTATATTTGCAGATGTGACCTTGACAGCAACCTAATACTTCAGCACTGTCCCGACAAGATGTGTAGTAGTATTGATGAGTGTGCTGTTTTCATTTTAGTCTGGTTTTTGCAATTGTATCATGAAACACATCAACATCCAGAGTCCAGGACTGGAGTCCCCTGCTGGTTTTGACAAAGCAAACAGTCCCATCGTGGACTCTGACCAGCCAGCATAAGATAAGTCAACAGACAAGGAACTGAATTCTATCAGAACCAAATAATTTAGAAAATGGCCCTGGCCAAATCATGATTTAGACTTCAGAGAGCCTAAATTGAGGCCCAGGTATCTGGATCCAGATCCCTAACTTTCATTAGTAATTCCTGTTGATTTAAGATGCTAAATGTGTAGTCATTTGCTGCACAACACTTGATAACTAATACTTGTTCTAAGGGTTAGGAAGAGTCTCTGTGGTTTGGTATGGCACATAGCAAACACTCAATAAATGGCTGTTGAGGAAAGCATAACAGCCAAATATAGATAGTTGGATATGGCACACACATGGTGCAAACACTGGTTAATTTAACTCTAATTTGTAAACATTCTTATAGTTTTCTATTTAGTAAGTTGCATACTTCATGCATTTTCTGCTCTGCAAACTAACATAGTGTTGTCTATACTCACATGAAGACTGGAAACTTAAGCATTGTCTCATAAATAAAGATGATTTTTGCCCAGATATTCTGCTCATATTATTTATTATTTTATCAAAAAACTCCAATACTGTAAAATATATTTTTGCAAAAAGTATCAACTTACAGTAAGTAAAAGAAGGTTCTGCAGTATTCCATAAACAGATGAAAGTTAGGTCAAAAGTCATTATAAGGCAAGAAACATTATAATAACCATTTTTCTATTATAGAAAAATAAATCTCAGAACATTTACCATTCCCCCTGCGACGCATAAGTATGGTGAAAGAAAGAGAGAAAGAAAGAGAGAAAGAGAGAAAGGGAGAAAGAGAGAAAGGGAGAAATGGAGAAAGGGAGAAAGGGAGAAAGGGAGGAAGGGAGGAAGGGTGGAAGGAAGGGTGGAAGGAAGGGTGGAAGGAAGGGTGGAAGGAAGGAAGGAAGGAAGGAAGGAAGGAAGGAAGGAAGGAAGGAAAAAGGAAGAAGGAAGAAGAAAAAGAAAAAATTAGAAGAAAGAAATAAATGCTGCCCAACAATTTTCAAATCCATTAAAGGTCAGTGAAAAAGACCATTGACAAGCATGTCACAGGGCAAATGACAGCCCTATGTGAATGCCCACCAATTTGCCTGTTTGCAAAAGGGTTGCAAGTTGTCCCACTCGAGGGATAGCTGAACAGCTCAGACTTTTGGCTAATACTGTTTTTAGGGAACATTTAGGAGGGGGAGTGGAAGTACATATCTGTTCTTGACTTCGATTATAATAATGGGTTATTTCCTGAGTTTCTTAAAATGGAAATCAAGGGAAAATCGGATTCTGAAAAATAGTGTCTTAAATTACAATGATATAATTATTATAAGATATTTCTCAAGATAGTTTCTAGGAAGAATTTCCATCAACTTGAACTAAATTATATGTGGCTCTCTGATAAAATAAGGTACTTGCTGAATCCAAATTTAAAAAAAAAAAAATCAGGATCCAAGATTTAGAGTAGTAAGAATTCCTTAACTTACTACCTTCTGTAACAAGTAAAATTAGGCAAACCAAATACAACTCCCATCATGGCCACAGTGGTTTATAATATTATAATTTATAACATATAAATTATAAAATCTATCATTTTATAGATTATTTGAATCACAGTGCAAAAATACTTGCAGGCCACCCTATTTCTGGTATGTCAGTGAATAAATAAATAAATGTGTATAACCAATATCCTTTAAATTCAGGCCAATGATCATTTTTTAAACAAAATTTCAGTAAAATTTCTGTACTTATGTGTATTAAGTGCTGGACAATGTCAAGTATTAACTCGTCAATCTCTATGTGAAAGCTGTGAAGAACTATCATCATCCCCATTTAAAAAAAAAAAAAAAGATGTATTTATTTGAAAGATAGAGTTGCAGAGAGAGAGGGAGAAAGAGAGAGAGAGATCTTACACCTACTGGTTCACTCCCCAAATGGCCATAACGACCAGGGATGGACCAGGCCAAAGCCAGGAGTGGAATTCCATCTGGGTTTCCCAAGTGAGTCCCAAGGGCCCAAGTACTTAGCCATCTTCTACTGCTTTCCCAGGTGCATTAGCAGGGAGTGATATTGGAAGTAGAGCAGCTGGAACTCAAACTGGTGCTCATATAGGATGCCAGTGTCACAGGAGGTGGCTTAACACACTGTGCCACAATGCTGGCCCCACATCATCCCTATTTTAAAATGAGATAACCAAGACACTCTGCAGTGAGGTGAATTGCACAAAAATTCCAATAGCAACAAGTGGTAGAGTTGTAATTCAAACTCAGTCTGAGTCTATACTCTTAACCATCATGTACAACTATCCCTTTATTGGCCAAATGATTACTTGAGTTTTGAAAGAATACCTTATTTACTCTACTATATAAATGTGATTTGATAAAAGAAAGGGAAAACACTTCCTAATGTAACTATGCTCCTGTACTTTCTGTTGCCTTGAAAATTAGCTTTTCTTTTAAAAATTTAATAGCCAATGAATATTAGTTTGGCTTGATTTTTATGATGAGAAAGAAAAGTTGTATTTGCAGATTGTATTTGATAATTATTTCTGGCAGTAAGTCAACCAGTATTTACATAATAAAAATAGAGACATCAGAAATCTCTAGGGTTAGAGGAAGCCTCAGCTTTGGTGAGGCAGTGTTGTTCCTCTGGGTGCTTCATCCTCTTCTGCTTCTTCACCTTCTCTTCCTCCCTACCCTCCATGGGGACCAGGGACCCCAGTGTGTGCTCCACTGTGCCTCATGTGGGACTTCAAGGGATGGCAAGAAGGGGAGGGCATTGTGGAAGAGGGGGTTAAGCCACCATTTGCGACGCAGCATTCTAGGCTTTTACTCAAGAACAACATAATGATTTAGGGTGTGGTCATTTTGGGACCCAAAAAGATCCCATTTTTGAATAGAACAAATAAACCTGTGGTATAATCCACTGAAGACTATCCAAATCAACTACCTATGGTTAGATTTGTCTCTACTATGTTTTACCCTAGTGTCTCTGCAGATGGTCATTTATGCCTGGTGTACCTTAGAACAGAGTCCCGCCTATGTGGGATGTTCCATTTTAATACCTATGTAGTTTCTCTTGGATGAACCAAATCCCAACAGTCCAGCCAACAGTCAACCCCTCAGCTGTGTCAGAAGAGCAGCAGGAATATGAAAATCATGTCTCTGCCGTAGGATAACAGAGCTGGTGCAACGGTTGATCCCAGGTGGAGCAAGAGACCAACCATAAGAAAACCATGTATTGATATATTCATCCTCTTCATATTCCTTGGTACCTTACATTTAGTTTATTGAAAACAACATAACTGTTGTGCTATTTTATCTTTCCTGGCTAAGCTGATCCTGGCCCTTTTCCCTCTCCTTGAACACCAAACAACACCCTCCAAGATATCAAACATACCACACCTGGTTGCTTGAGACAATTACAAATGCTTAATTCCTTTTCTATTGTATCTCATTTCCAGTCTCCAGTAGTTATTTGTGCACTGCATTTTACACTAAGTTTTAAAAATGAACTGCTATACAAGTGGTTCTTATGTATAGCTTTAGGATCAGGATGTTATTTTAAACAAAATAATTGCTGAAGTGTTTCATCCTGGTTGGTCCTTCACTTGTGTTAGGTTTAGAAGTTAAATGTGTTCAGAATATGACCAATCAAAAACAAGGAAACAAATCCATCTAAAATTTTGAAAGAGGAATAGAGGCCCCAAATCCTATGCTGCTAAGACAAAGCAACATGAGTTACATGATGATATTTACTGGTAGGAAAGTGAGTGTTGGAGAAGGCAGCCAAAGGAGCACAGCAGTTGTAGTAACTGACACATCCTCTCCTGGCAAGAAACACTTCCCATAAACAGTTCCCTAAAGGCAGCGGACCACTGCTTCAACCATCTTCATCTCTGGTTTCTCTCTAGCATTTGATACTACTGAACAAGTTCTTCACAACCTCATGCTCATCCCTACTCAGGGGATTCATCGTCCCCTACTCCTTTATTAAGTATTGATCTGCCTCTGATATTCATACTTAGAACTCACTCTTCCCATTCTGCATATCCTTCCAAATGATGTACTGATTCCTGAAGATGTATGTCCTAAATCCCACCCCCCAAATAGCCTACTGGACATTTGCATGTGATATCTCACAGGCATGCCAACTCAAAATTAAAGTCAGCTTCCTCTCCAAGTAAAAACCTCTTCTCTTTTTCCTTCTTCTTTCTCTCCTCCATTCTTCTGCTATGTTACAAGTTATCCAACCCACATTATTTATAAACAAAGAAAATTTTTCCATACCGCCTTCCCCTTTCAACCAAATTTGAAATTCCCTTTATGTCACCACACTGAATCAGACATAACTCACTTATGCTTTCAGATACAAACATATTAATGAATGCCTACTAATCAGTAAGTATAAAATCTAGTGGTATTTGTTAGATAACCATTCTTTAAATGAGTTGATTCAATTAGTAAGGGTAAGGATTGTTATCTCCATTTTAGAGTTTCACAATTTGAGTGCCAGAAAACACAATGGTTTTCCCAGAATGAAACAACCAGAAAACTGCAAAGCACTTGATACAAAACATTGTCTTATTGATTTACTCTCCTCTTAATTCCCGGCTTCATATTTTTAAGAAAAAAAAAAAAAGACAGCATTAACGTATACTTCTAAGATCCAGAAGAGATGAACTAGTACTAGATTTTTTCTGTTTAGTGTAACTTTAGCATATTAGCAAGATTTATTAGACTACATGCTAAACAGAAGTCAAAGATATCAAGAGTGGGGAACATGACAGGTAGTTTTTGGTGGAGAAGACAAAAACAATACTGCTTAGGCTGAAGAGGACCAGATGGTTAGTCTTGGAAATGACCTATGGGTAGCTCCAATGGAGTTTTGAAGGTGCTACACATTCAATAGAGACAAGATGAGGTGAAAACAATCAGGTGTGTTTATGAGAAGTGGGTCATAATTCAAGTCAAATCAAGACCATTTCACTCCTCCAGAAGACAATCCTCTTGTGCCATCATTTGACGTGACTTCATACTCAGCCTATATATTAGGAGCAATTCCAAAATATCTGTCAGAAAGAATGACTTCTTTAATTATTATTTAGAATCTTCCGTGACCTGGAAAAAAATCTCAAAATTCCATCTAAGCAAATCTCTGAATAGTGTATATCTAATTCATTTTATTAATTTCCCCAAGGCCAAATTCCATACACTGTGCTCTCTGTAGAGGACATGTGTGCTACTAGAAAAAAAAATCTATGCTTTGCAAATATTGTAATGTTCCTAGACCATCTTTTTGTTTTTGAAACTCCTGTTTTCAGGAAATGGAATTATGTCTAATGTTCTCTAAATCAAATATTATGTCCTCATCATACTTTTCAAAATGTCCTCTTACTGTCTACCATCACATTCCTTAGTTCTCAAATCTAACCTTATTTCCATACATAGTTTGTACTCTTGGCCTCATTCACTCAGCAAAACTGTTTCTTAGCATTAACTATTTTCTTCCAAGTCAACATATCTTACATTTATAAACATTTTCCAAGTAATATCCATGTGTGAATATATATCAACTTTGAAAAATCAGTTCTTTCTAAACTAATTTTTCATGGCTCCTATAAGACCAATTTTTCTAAAACTCCGGATTTTCAACATTTCTTCCTCCAAGATCCTTTGTATATAAGCAAAAATATTTGTTGTAGTTGCAATGTTTTATTGCAACTTGAGCTCTGAGGAGAGACATCTTGAGTACAGATCCTGACCCTACCACCTTCTAGCTCTACAAACTGACTCAAGCTCCTTAACCACCCCTGTGCTTGAATTTCTTTTCTGTAAGACAGGGATAATAAATAACACTACCAACTTCATTGGGCTATTATGGGGATTAAGTAAGATAATGTACATAAAGCACTTGGAGCAATGACTGCACAGGGTAAACACTGATTAGAGGTGATATTCAGTGGTGGTAGAGCAGTAGTAGTAATTTTCATCTGAAGACAGGACTTTGGAGTGAGGTGACTCCTGGCTCTAGGCTCTGCTGCTTGTTAGCTTTATGGCCTTCACCAAGTTGCTTAGTCTACCTGAATCTGGTTTTATTATCTTTCAAATTGAGCTAATATACTATAATAAGATTACTGTACAGATTAAATAAACTAATGTGTGAATAATGCCACCACAAGACCTGGTAGACTATAAATGTTCTACAAATAATGGTCCATATTGTTACTGAATATTCCGGGGTAAGTATTAAGAGAATGCACTTTCATAAAAGAAATTCACTTTTATAGATATTTAATAGATGTGTGATTTTTTTTCTTTAAGAATGCATTCTGGCTGGCGCCGCGGCTCAATAGGCTAATCCTCCGCCTTGTGGCGCCGGCACCCTGGGTTCTAGTCCTGGTTGGGGCGCCGGATTCTGTCCCGGTTGCCCCTCTTCCAGGCCAGCTCTCTGCTGTGGCCCGGGAGTGCAGTGGAGGATGGCCCTAGTGCTTGGATCCTGCACCCCATGGGAGACCAGGATAAGTACCTGGCTCCTGCCATCGGATCAGCACAGTGCACCGGCCACAGCGCGCCAGCCACAGTGGCCATTGGAGGGTGAACCAACAGTAAAGGAAGACCTTTCTCTCTGTCTCTCTCTCTCACTGTCCACTCTGCCTGTCAAAAAAAGAATGCATTCTAATTTTGGTGCCTGTGATACCTCCTCTTTCTGCTCACCTGTGGACTTTCTGTACATGCTGTTTCATTTTCTGGGGAGATGCTATCCCTTAAGCATAATACCTGTTGCAGTCACTTAGCCTATTTACCCATACAATTCCTCCTCATTCTTCAGGTATTTACCTAAAAGTAAGATTTTCTGATTTCCTAAAAGTGCCGATTCCCTCAAGTGACTTGGAAACTTTGTAGAACTCTTCAAGGTCATGAAAGGAACACAGCCTGGTTGAGACACTGACGCATACCTTGACTATGCCCTGGTTTAGGATAGGCTCCCTGTATATAAATATCCTCTCCATATAGCACCCTGCACTTTGACTTATCTCTCATACCATGTGTCCTTACTTTTCTTTCTAATTTTAATTACTTATTTGAAAGTCAAAAAGACAGAGACAGAGAGGAATAGTCAGATAGACAGACAGATAGATATATCATCCACTGATTAATTGCCCAAAAGCCCTCAAGAGCCGGGGCTGGGCCAGATCAAAGTCAGGAGTTGGAAATGCAATCTGGGTCCACTACATAGGTGGCAGGGACCCAAGTAGTTGAACCATCAACTGCTGCCTCCCAGAGTATGCATTAGCAAGAGGTTGGGATTAGAAGCAGAGCTGGGACTTGAATCCAGGCATTCTGATAGTGGACGTTGGTGTCCCAAGTGCAATTTTAACTGCTACACCAAACACCCACCACTGTCTTTGCTCTTCAATCCATACCTATTCTTCTAAGGCAACAATTCAAGGGAGATAGGGACTAAATCCCATTGTTCACTGCTATAAACCAAGGTAAATGAACAATACATTTATTATTATTTCATAATTATAAAGCAAATACAGAAGTAAATGATAGGGATTATGATAAATATTATTTAAAGAAACAGCAACAAAGTACTAAGTAAACGTGAAGAAGGATTCTAGCCACTTGTAACAGTCATAAAAGAAAACTTTACAAAGGAAAGGGCATTTAAGAAGGTCTTGAATGTTAAAATGCAATTTGTAAGAGGATAGTTTTTAATTTTTATCTATTTTTATTTGGAAGGCCAAGAGAGAAAGTCAGATAGAGAGAGAGATCCACCATTCACTAACTCACTCTCAAAAGACTGCAACATCCAGGGCTGGATCACCCCAAAGCAAGGATTGCAAAATTCAATCCAAGTACTTGAGCCATCAAGTTCTTCCTCCCAAGATGCACACTAGCAAGAAGCTATGATTAGAAACAAAAGCAGGACTTAGAACTCGGGCACTCAGACATATATGAGATATGGATGCCACAAGTGGCATCTTAACCACTACACCAAATATCTAGTCCAGTAGGAATTTATTAAAGGGGCTCATATAGGTGGAGACACCAGTAATTTTTAGACTCTCATAATCTTCAATAAATGGCATCCTGGGGCTTCCCCATCCGCATCTTGAACAAGTTGAGAAATAAAACCAAGCATAAAGATGGAAACCAAAAGATGAGCATTACTACCAATATTAATATTAATAGATGTCATGTTGAAATATGTAGCTTAGTTCAAAGTCAAATGTGCCTACTGATAGAATCCTAGAGTCAGGAAGACTCAGCCAGCCAGTGGCAGCAACCCCAACCCTGTGTGTGTGTGGCACAGAAAGTTGCCAAATTCAGCAGTGAATATCCAACTCAGAATGACAGGGATATGAAAGCTTGCCAAGTCATTCTTCCCAAAATTTTCCATTACTAAGTCACTTCTCAGAGGTGAACTGTGGGACAGAAGACCATGAATGTGTTAAGGAAAAGAACTGTAAACCAAGAGAAGAAGACATTTTTCCCTAAAGAGAAGAATCAAAAGGTGTGTTGCGGATCAGTAGGAAGACGAAAAGTTGGAATTCAGGGTATTTGAAAGGACACAATAGGGAATGAGGTTGCAGTGGTGGAACTTCAGGAAGGCTCCAACTGCTACACTTAAATATTTCTAGACAATTTGTTTGGCAAGATGTAGCCACTGAGAACTTTCTCAGCACTATGTGCCCTGAGCTTCTCAGAACAATGGTGAAGTATGGACACTGCAGCTTGACTGCCTGGGTTTCTAACCTTTTTATTTTCCTGCCAAAAAAAAAAGGGTGGGGGGAGAGTTGGAGCAGCACTCCCTCTGAGTTAGAAAAATCTACCTCCAAGTCTCCATTTTGCTCTTATTAATTATGAAATCTTGGTAAACTAATGGATCACTCTGAGATTCATCATCATTAAACCTATGTTGCTCAGTTGAGATCAAAATAAAGAATGTGCATTGCCTAGTAGTTAGTCGACATGTAGCTAATGGTTATTGTTATTGTACTGCTATTGAATAATCTTATTGAACATTACATATCCCTGAAAGTAGGCGGTAAGCCTTTTTCATTCAGTATATAATTATTCTAGGGCATAGTATGGCACTGCACTAACAGAAGAAACAAAATGAAAACCAATTTTAGATCACAAAGAGGAAGATGAGTTGAAGCACTGGTCCTCTGGCAGACTGTTGGATGGGGGGGGGGGGTTAACAGCTTCTGAATTTTGTGTGCATTACCCATGTGATCTGCTAACTTTTTAAGTTGTTTTTAAACAATTTTCTAAATATAGTATGGGGCATGACTCTGAGATTTGAGAGCTCCACTAAATTTGTGTCTTAAGAAGCCAGATAATACTGCATCCCTTGCCCAAAGACAAGTCATTGTTTGCCAAATACTGTAATTTTTTCTCTCTTCTTAAAAAATACACTGATTAGCTAAAGATTTTTAACAAAGGTTATTAAAAGGCAAGCAGGATGCTTTACGTTGAGTCTGTATCTTTCCTTAATTTGGTATTAAAACAAGGAGACATTGTGCAAGGGAAGGGCGTTAGCAAATTGATTCCTCTTTAGACAAAGCTGAAAAACATCTTTTTAGTTGCAGTGAGCAGCACAACAGAACTCGCTGTAATCATATACAGATGATGGGAATTTGTCTAATGTTTTATGGTGAATCATTGATGAGGCCAGCAGAAGGAAAATTTGTAGAAATAAAATCACCTTGACAGTAGAGTACGAGGGTCAAAAAGCAAAGTCAAGTGAGTGTTCTTAGCTTTAATAAAAACAGTATGATCTGTCATCAACACAGCATTTTTACACTCTTGGACAATGCACTCTGAGATCTCCTGCTGGGTTTCATTTGATTTTTACCAAAACCAACAAAGGACAACTTATAGCTGGTGATTCATTGTGACAGGAGAAAGCCATAAAGATACGCATGTTTAGACCCTTGTAAATAAACAGTCTCCAGCGTGACTTTTCAATACAAAGGATGTTATCCAGGCTGTAGAGGAACAGCCACTAGGTTTTTTCTAAATTATGAATCTATGTCTAAAGATTAAGAAAAAGCAATTATTTTGAAAGTCATAGCTGCACATCTTGGGCTGTTCTCCCACTAGGCTGACCTGGAGTCTTTAGGTAAGAAATAAAAAATGCAAGCTCCTTCATAAAACAGAATAGTGCCATGTAGTCTCCATAACAATACCGCCAGATAGCAAAGCCAAACAAACAGAAGAATTAATAATTAAACACAAAGATTAAAAGAGATTGTCACCAGGGTTCTACACCCAGGAAACAGTGCAAATGCGCTAACGAAAGCCCTTCATCTCCAGACAGTTTTCTTACCTAGTTGAACAAGGTAGGATGCAAAATAAGAAATAACTGATTCTTAAAAAGTGTTTTTCATTGAATATTACTCTTGCTATAAATTCTAAAAAAGAAATTACAGGTAAATCAAATGAATAAGAACTGGTAGTGTACTATTTTTGATAACTATTGTCTCACATTAATTTTGCGTCATCTTAAAATATTTATTCTCCTATCTTGAAAATATGCTGAAATTCTTAATATTATGACTAGTTTAATTCATCACATGTATAGTATATAAAATATTTAATACCCACAAAATATACAAAATCCAGGACATGATCTGAGCTAAATGAGCACAAAATGTATTTGTTTGGGAAATAATATGAATAAAACATCCTTCTTGTGATAACTGTTTTTGAAAGCTTCTAAGACCAAGATTATTCAATTTATTATCCTTTTCTGATAATTGATTATTGCAGGTTCACTCTAATGCTCATAGTTTAAAACTTGTGGTCCTAAGTAAAATGTTGAAAAGAAAAAACTTAATGAGAAAAGAAAAACAATTAGCAGTTTAAAACTGCTTTAGTTTTATAGCTGTGTCTGAATTATTTCATTCCATGACTCCATTGTTCTTTAGGTCTCCATAAGCAACAAAATGCAGCATTATTTGTGCAACCAGGCTTTAGAAATAGTTGGACCCCATGTGCTAAAACAGAAGCTTATATTAATGTCGTTGACATAAATGAAACTTACAGCTTTTAAAAATGGGATGCTGGTCTCTGCTCCCTTCCCCCATATGAATCATGTTTCTATCCCCTGAAAAAGTAATTTTTTCCTGGTCAAGTTTCAAGTGCATCAACTTGAGTAATGTATCAGAAATCCCTTCCCCCTCATTTGTAAAAAGATCCTAATGTTCTACTCTGAATGATTTTACTTCTACCTTAGATATGATTAAAGATATAATTATACTGTCTTTGTTTTTTTTCTTTTCTTTTTGGTTTCACTTTTCAGAAAGAACGAATGATGAGATAATACAACAGACAATTTCAAAAGCCAACTGATGTTACTTCATCTGGTTGATGTGAAAGGATTTTTCCTCTAACACATCAGAAAGTAATTTACTTAAAGACGAGATAGTTATGATAAATCTCAATTTAAACAATGTGGTTTAAGATTTGATAAGATTTAGAAGACATCATTATTTATGTTATACCCTAAATTCTCAGTTCAGTTAACCTTACAGATCATCACAATATCTTACAAGAACTATAAGACAATGTCATTTTGGAATAGTCACTAAAATATTTTGGAATAATCATTCTTAAGAGTTCGAATACCCAAACACACGCACACAAAGAAGAATCTTGAGGTTCTGTGACTTCTTCACGTTTGACTTTGCGTCTGTATTCCAAGTCCTCTCTTACAGTCTCTCAAAGTTCTGGTCTCTTCACTCTTCTTACAGTTCCCACCCTCGTGTGGTGAAATACCCATCAAATCATCTTTAGGTTACTACACGAAAACCTCCCAGTAGGTCTTCCTGTCTGGGGCCCCTTCCTCTTCAGTTTACCTGTATCCCAGTCAGATCAAATCTTCCTAAATGACCGCTTTCATTATTCCTCATCTCCTCTTTAGGAGCCATTCATTGACTATTCATTTATGCTCGGAAAAAAAAAATGCCAAGTGTGCCCTGGCATGCCCCAGAGTTGTACAGGAGCGTCCCAACCCTGGCCAGCTGCACGCCTGGGCTCTATCTGTCGAATGGTCCTCCATCTCACCAAGCTGGCCAACTTCTCACATAGCTGCATAGAAGACAGATTTATTCCCTTCCCTTTAGCCAGACTCTTTCTCTTGTTGAAATGCTTCCCATTCCTGTCTTCCTAATTGAAACATTAAGGCTGCCTTTTCCTTGAAGGCATTTTAGAGGCTCCAGCCACCATAGTTACATGAATTCCTTTGTATTCTTTCCACAATTAGAGACAATTATAACAACTCCTGCAATAGCCACCATCAGCATGTATTAAATTCATGCAAAAGACACCATGCTAAGCATTTAAATATGAAATCACTGTACACCTTAAATAATTTAAATACACACACACACAGAGTACACACACATGTCTCATGGAAATTCTTTGAAGGATGAGGAACTCGAGGTTCTAAATGGTTATCCAACTTTCCTTTTCTCATGGGACCAAAGGCAATAGAGCTCAAGTATCTGACTCCAAAACCATTTATTCTTGGAAAAAAATATTGTTTTCACTCGTTTTTTTGTATGTATCACAAGACTATTAATTTCTTGAGGGCAGATGCATTGAGTATTTTCAACAATATCCAATGGATAGTTTAAAACAACATGTAGGGGCCAGAGCTGTGGTATAGTGGGTAAAGCTGCCGCCTGCAGTGCCGGCATCCCGTATGGGTGCCAGTTGGAGTCCTGGCTGCTCTACTTCTGATCCAGATCTCTGCTATGGCCTGGGAAAGCACAGAAGATGACTCAAGTCCTTGGGCCCCTGCACCTAATGTGGGAGACCCAGAAAAAGCTCCTGGCTCCTGGCTCCTGGCTTCAGATCAGCCCAGCTCTGGACACTGGGGCCATTGAGGAAATGAACCAGTGGATGGAAGACCTCTCTCTCTCCATCTCTGTCTCTCTCTCTCTCTCTCCCTCTACCTCTCTGTAACTCTGCCTTTCAAATAACAAATAAATCTTTTTTTTAAATTCAAAAGATTTTAAAAAGCAACATGCAGTATTAATTGACATATGTTAAACAGCATATCTGTGCCTTTGTTGTTTCTTCTCCCTTTATATCATCACTCTATTTTTAGCAGTTTACTGGATTAGTACAATCATACGTAAAGCAGTCAAAATTTGAAACTCTGACTTCAGTCTGAAAGAGTATAGAATAGGAAGAAGAGAACAAGTGAACATTAAAAAGCTAGGCCACATAAACAAATATTAAAAAAAACAGTTCTTTGTATTAGACCAATTATGAGCAGACAG
The DNA here is from genome assembly GCF_964237555.1 of Oryctolagus cuniculus. NCBI lineage: Eukaryota > Metazoa > Chordata > Mammalia > Lagomorpha > Leporidae > Oryctolagus > Oryctolagus cuniculus. Next base: position 54,075,247 of record NC_091439.1, read on the forward strand.
AAGTATGAATGAAGTAAGTGGGGGTATGTGTGGTTTTTAAAAGATTTCACTAAAGCCGGCGCCGTGGCTCAATAGGCTAATCCTCCACCTTGCGGCGCCGGCACACCGGGTTCTAGTCCCGGTTGGGGCGCCGGATTCTGTCCCGGTTGCCCCTCTTCCAGGCCAGCTCTCTGCTATGGCCAGGGAGTGCAGTGGAGGATGGCCCAGGTGCTTGGGCCCTGCACCCCATGGGAGACCAGGAAAAGCACCTGGATCCTGGCTCCTGCCATCGGATCAGCGCGGTGTGCCGGCTGCAGCGGCGGCCATTGGAGGGTGATCCAACGGCAAAGGAAGACCTTTCTCTCTCTCTCTCTTTCAATGTCCACTCTGCCTGTCAAAAAAAAAAAAAAAAAAAAAAAGATTTCACTAAAAAGACAAGTTTGATCAAGGTGTACATCTGTACATTTAAGCTTTATAGAGGCTTTTACAAAGTTTATGTGTAGTTAAATACAATGTCAAGCGCAATATTAAAATGTTTTGCCAGATCAGTGAGGATGCCAATGACACCATGCCTAGCAACCTACTCCAGGTCCAGTGCTCCGGGTCAGGGGCACCAGGCAGACAGAGGCAGCCCCCAGCTGCACCGGTTCACAGCTACTGTACAGCTCTTCATCCCCCACAATGCACTGAGCCCCCTCTGCCACACACCCTACCCCCACGGAGCCTTTTCCCTCTGAAACCCTCTATATTTATTTTATTTTATTTTTTTTACATCTTACATTACTTGCCACTGTGCTTCAAAATAAGGGCTTTGGAGTCAGATCACTGGATTAGAATCCAGTTTTTGCACTTCTAGCTCTGACTTTGGGCAAGCTCCCTAGTCTCTCTGTGGCTCAGGAGGATGGCAGTGCCTACTCCTAGGGCTTAGTGTGAGTACTAAATGAATTAACACATGTAAAGCTTTGTAGTCAGAATGTTCTATACTTGTTAACTTTTATCATTTGTGCCCCCAGCATCATCAGTATCCATTTTATATATCCTTTCAAGTTGGTTATTTTTACATGCTTTTAAGGAAAAATCCTTGCCCTTTTCTTCCCAACTACACACAGAAATGGACACTGTGTCTTTTACAATGAATACTGTTCCAGGACAGACATAATAAGTAGATACCTCATCCTACACTCAAATGTATGAAAAATCAAGCCTATCCTTCCTTCCTGTCCTCTTCTTTAGAAGATAGCAGAACAATCTCATTTTTTTTGACCAGGAGAAAAAAAACTATGATTTAAGTCTCAAGAGACTATTTCTTACCTAGCAAAATGATAGCATGGTGCTCATTAACTCTGCAGGCAGTTTTGCCAATAAACTCTAAAAGATCATACCCTTAGATGGACTCAATTTTGAAGAACAGGCAAGAGCTTGATAAATACAATGCTACCAGTAAAAACTCAAAGAATATTCTTTATAAACATTAAGGCAAGATGTGAGAGAAAGGTTCTTAGATAAATCATTTCAAATATAGAGTCAATTGCTTTGCTTTCAATCCCCTTGAAAGGAAAAACGATTATGCTTTTTAGCTGTCAGAACAAAACTCTAGGGTAATTCATAAGGCATTATATTAACACATATAAACCAAAATGAAAAACAGCTTCACAGTATGACCTTACACTTGAACAAAATCTGGAGCAAGTGTATTGTAGGCCAGATTAATACCCAGTTTACCAGGCAAATAAATTCCACAGTGAGTCACCCTCCAGCTTCTTTATTCTGCCTGTGAGGAAATCACAGCTCTGGTTCTCAATAGAGCATAGATATTATAAAACAAAATAGAGAGCTGCTCCAGGCAGAGTCACAACTTGTTTCTCTCTCTATTATTAGGGTTTTTAGTCTTATTGTTACAGCAATAGAAAATACATACAGTAAGAAAGGTTCACAAATTACAGAAAAGATTGGAATCCCACTTAATACGAAGGGCATAAAATAGTGCAGTGTCTGTGTTACCTGTGTGTATGTTAAGTACAGTATATTGAACAATATCATACACAAAAAGGAAGTGTATTTACCACAGAGGAGACAGTTGGCCGAGGCTCTTCAAAAGCAGATATTTCAAAGTTTACTTTCACATGGGTTTTCACTTTTTGACCTGCTCTTGACCTGGGTAATTCTTGCAGACCAGTGAGTTTAACAAGGCCTGGGATCTATTAAAAGAGTGGTAGCCTGCCTTTTACTGAGTAGCGCGCTGATGGTTTAAAGTAAATGTTATGGTTTGTCACAGGAACCAATTTGGTTACCGTTTGTTCTTCCTGCCCCTGCCTGCTGATATTTTTGCAAGTGTTTTCCATTCTTTAAATTCTATAAAGAAATCTGCATGCTGTTATTTTAAACTCCAGCATCTCTTTTTCCAAAGAGCCATAGTTGAAAACCGGGCTGTGCACCCAGAGTCGCCTTTGTGTACTGTTTGGTAAAATTTGAACTCGTGGTGCACCAGCATGAAACCTGCTACCTTTTCAACAGCGAACAATTACTGAGCCACCCTCAGATTCGGCTAGATTTTGAAATTCTGGTAGTAAAAATATTGGCCTGTGCCTGAAAAGAAAAAAAAATATAAAATATACATCAATTATGAAGTAAAAAACGTCTAAACATTTCTACTTACATAGATAATTATCAATAATTTCTATGCTAGTCCTTTATGAGTTTCTCCCTAGAGGGCTTTTATAGAGTAATTAAACATAAAACTGATCATTTACCTGCATTTTTCTGTTATCAAGTAACTTAGAATCACTTTCAGAGGTGGAATTAACAAAATGCCAAGTTTGTGGTAAAAAGGAAATAGAAGCAAAAATTGTCCCAAGTTTGCCAAAGAACATAAGCTGGCCTTGACATGAATGTAGAGGGAGATTAAACCGAGCGCTGGAGTGAGTCTCCTTCCTCTGTACAGCATTAGGGACGAAGAATCTATGTATCGTGCAAATCCTCTGACTTATGTCTGTTTGGATGCTTTATTTTCATTTTTCTCAAAGAAATACCAATGCTGTATACCAGTGCTTCTGAGTATAATTAATAAGGAGAATGACCACTATTCTCAGACTTGCAAATGCTTCTACACATTACAAATCTTTACATTTATCAGTGTAAAATAGCCCCAATGTTGTGATGCCCAAACCAAAATCAAACAATAACAACATCAAAGGTGAGGAGAGGAAGAGAAAAGAATAGCAATTACACTGTTGATACCCATAAAACATAAAAATTACTAGAGTACCGAAAAGGTAATCTGTAGAAGTGAAATTGACACTTGAAGATGCTATGATTTTGAACAGCCCTCGCTTTGACTGTTGAGAAACAACGGTTTTGTTTGTTTGTTTAATGTTTAGGTTTTTTTTTTTTTCATACTACTGATTGAATCTCTTTACTTAGTATAGGGTTAATCTTTTGAGTACAAAGTTAACTGAAAGTAGATCTTTGTAAAAAATAAGAATGGAAATAGGAGAGGGAGGAGGAAAAAGGATAGAAGTGTGGGTGGGAGGGAGTGTAAGGTGGGAAGAATCACCATGTTCCTAAATTTGTATATACAAAATGTATGAAGTTTGTAAACCTTAAATAAAGGGAGTTTCTAGGTAAAAAAAAAATAAATTAATTGCATAGAACCAAAGAACATAAAAATGACTGGTAAATTAACATGAAGTTAATAATCTCCATCTCCATTCACTTAACTGAATGTTAAGTGAATAACTGAGTTCACTTACTTAAATACGGCTGACTCTATTCTGCACCTTTCTAGCACCTCTACTAGATACCTAAATAACAACTGGCACGTTGTCACTAGGCTTCAGGTTTACTATGTAACTTACTCTTCCCAGAAAGCCATTAGTGTAGATTTAATTACCTTCAATTTCAGAGGAGAATTCTAAGGGTCAGAGAAGTTAAAAAACTTGCCTGAGGTCACAGAGGTAGTTGAGTGGCAGAACAGGATTCCAACAGCTATCTTTATGACTACAAGGTCTTAGGCACTTTTCTCCTCACACATTGCCATCTCAAGAAAGATACAGTGACAGAGGAGAGTGAAATACAAAAGTAGAGTTTAGAAATGCGACCTCAAACTAATACCTTTTGGCCACTCTGTAAATTACACTGAATGAAGATCATTCAAAAAGATTCTTTAGGGGCTGGCACTGTGGCGTAGAGGATAAAGCCACCACCTGCATGCAGTGCCAGCATTCCATATGGGCAGTTTGAGTCCTAGCTGCTCCACTTCTGATCCAACTCCCTGCTAATCCACCTGAGAAAGCAGCAGAAGATGGCCCAATGCTTGGGAACCCCAGTCTAAGATGAAGCTCCAGGCCTCTGGATTCAGCCTGGCCCAGCCCTGACCATTCCAGCCGTCTAGGGGAGTGAGCCAGCAAATGAAAGATATCTCTCTCTGTCTCCGTCTCCATCTCTGCTTCTCTCTCTGTAACACTGACTTTCAAATAAATAAATAAATCTTTAAAAATATTCTTTACTAAGGATTGATAAGAAAATTATTATTATTTTATAAAGGATAATAACCTGAAATCTATTGCAAGGGTACAACTCAATTAGCCACTAAAGAGACTTTTCTGTGACTTATAGTGGGGATAAAGAATAGCATGATGTTTGGGAAGAAATATGATTCTTCAGGAACTCACTCAGCAAACATGTAATGAATGTCTACAAGGTGCCAGGCTGCTTGCTACCTTCTGATCAAACAAAGCTGAATGCCAGGACCCCAGCATAAAATCATAATACACCACAAGGAACTGCAAAATGGTGTGAGAAAGGATCTAAGGGGATTGTGAAGAAAACACGCACGATCAGGAATATTCAATTCTCCTTAAACAGTCAGTGAAGTCTGTAAGGAAGAAACATCAAGGTGGTAGCAGTAGAGGAGTGAGCCGGGACGCAGAGTAAAACAGATGAAAGAGCGGTACAAGCTCTGGTGAAGCGTCTGGGAGATGCAGGCGCACATGTGAAGACTTGCAAGCAGAAGCCTCAGCCACATCAGACTCCGGAACAGATTTCCAAGAATCTCAGCGAATGGGGACCACCAAGGAAGATTTTTAAATCTCTGACGCCTGAACCTGAGGAAGACAAGCTAGTTTGAATCTCTGGCAACAGAAGAATAGGAGAGAGAAAATTATGGAGATGCTAAGGTCCTTTTGAACTAAAAATTGACTTGAAGAAATGAATCAGGTGTCCCACAGTGAAACATAATGGGAGCAAAGTGCTAACACAGCCATGTGCAAGGACTGGAGGAGAATTCCTGAAGCATTCTATATGTGTTTCTTTTTCAAATGAAGACATATTATTTGTATGTATAAGCTACTTTACAATAAAAAAAATAAGAACTGAATTGTCTTAATTAGCAGCCACTTAGAAATGTGTTTCCTTATCAGCTCTTTCTCTACTGTTTCACTGAATTTTCACCCTGCCAGTTCTGCCCAGAGAGAGGAAATGCAATTTATATGTAAACATTTTAGGCAATTATGTCTCAAGACCTTCCCCCAAAGAAGATTTTACACAATTATAAGGTTGTACTCAAAAATCCATCTATGGCCACAGAAAGTAGATTGACATTCCTTATGTAACGATTTCATAAGTCACACTAAGACCAAACCCAGGCTTGCATTTACCTGAATTAACTTACAGTCAAACTTATTTTCTAGACTAGAAAGAAACAAATTGAAAAGATGATAACTGTTTTATCTTGTGTTACAACAAATTATAAACACAGGACTAACAAATAAAATCTTAACAAAGAAATAAAATAAGGATTAGGAAGAAGCCTAGGGACTAACCATTTTATTCTTCTGACAGCACTGAGATGAAAACATAAATAATTATTTAATAAACACTGAGTAGAAAGATCAGAACACCTATAAGAAATGGATGCAAATGATGAATGATTCATTCTTTGCAAACATAGCCAGAGTAACAAGGCTAGAAAAAAAGTCAGAAAAAAGGTATATTTAGATTTATTTTTTAATCTGAAGAAAATAAGTTATTGTTCCTGATATTTAAAAGCCAAAATGAACAAATAGAGTACACTATGAAAATTTGCTGTCACCACAGCCAAATTCGATTTTGCAGAACTATTAATATTGGATTTAAATAGGGCACGATGCTTCACTTCATGACAATATCACTGATTGTAAATCCTGATGAAAGGGGTTACTTTTATGTACTGATTAATTAGGAAATTACCCAGTTGAGTTATAATTATTATATTTTTAAAATATTATTTTTACTACCATCCTTGAAACACTTTGAAGTGGATTCATATTATAAACCCATTTTTCTGGTGAGAGAATCGATGTACAAAGATGCTGGATAACTCACGAGGGATCACACATCTGAGAGCTAAATTGAATTACTGAGAATAACTTTTGAAAGAATAAAAGGTTACATAAACATAATAGCATTAACAGATTATAAGGAACAAAAGGTAGGAGCACAAACCGAGTATTACCTCATCCACAGCGATGCTTTCATTTAAAAAAAAAACCTTAAGTTTTTTAAAAAATTTTAATAAAAAGTCATAAATTTTTTAAAGAAGTGTAATGCTGTAGTTTTTAGTACGAAAAATACCATGTATGTAAATGTCGATTGGGGAAGCTTCCGTAGAAAGATGAGGGAATAAGGAAAGTAGAAACTTTGTGGAACAGATAATTATTTCAATAGGCTTGTTTAAGTCTCTCCTGAACCACCTCATCCTTAGGAGAAAAATGCAGTTAAAGATGTTTCCAGGGTTCATGCTACCTGAGATAAGTAAGTGTCAATTCTGAAGGGCACTTTTGCATTTTTTAGGCAGGGGATGCCTGGGAGAGTGGCTCTGTCAGGAAATGTGAAATTCATCAGTAAACCTACTGAGAGATTCCCATTGGCTGTTCTAACTCCTGTTCTAACTCTCTCCTGCCCTGGAGAACTCTGTCTCCTCTCAGTGAGGTTCCCTCAACATCAGGACAGGGCAGCAGTACTAAACAAATGATGCATTACAAATGTGAATATTTTGTAATAGAACTCTACCAGTGGGAACTTGTAAGTATAAGCTATAGAAAGAGTGAATGAAGCAGGAACATGTTTAAACAGGTGCCCAATTCCTCTCTCCCAACCCTCTGTGTTCTACTAACACAAACACTCAAGACTCCCTCCCCTATACCACAGAAGAAAGAAATATATTCCTTTCGTGCATGTCTTTCCTGTGTGCCAATTTTCCATATAGCATCTTTATTTGTACAAAAAGGCGATTGTAATGTTACATCTGGTTTGCCACTTACTATTCCCTCCTTATCTCTATTCAATTGTGTGCCTATACCTGAGGAGCTAATGATCCTGTTTCTGCCCATAATTCCAGCAACAGACCTACTCTTCACTTTGGTCGGCTGGACATTATTTAATATTCCTTGGCTTCTGGAAACACATTTGGCATTGCCTTCACTGTTCCACCTAAACTTTACCTCCCTCTATAGCTTCTCCCTCTCGGCTGCCTATTTGACTCTGTTGATCTGATCTGCCGCCAGAATACGAACATAACCCTGAGGCAGCGACTCTCTCACTTGACTATGTGAATGAACGCCCATTGCTGTCCCGCCCCTCTCTGTTCCAAAGTTTCTGATTCAGTGAGTCCAGGATGGGCCTGGTAATTTGCATTCCTAACAAGTTCCTTGGTAACACTCCTGCTACTGGCTTTGAACTGCAGTTTACAACCAGTTCTAAGGCTTAGTCCTATCTTTCTGTCTGTCATTTACTCTTATTCAGAAACTACCTACTCTAACAATTTTAACTTTTACCTCCCCTGGCTGACTCCTAATCTCCAACCCTAATAAACTTCATTCTCACATCTCTAACTTTCTTTCTTTCTTTCTTTCTTTCTTTCTTTTTTTTTTTTTTGACAGACAGAGTTAGACAATGAGAGAGAGAGAGAGAGAGAGAGACAAAGAGGCAGGTCCCTCTTTTCAGTTGGTTCACCCCCCAAGTGGCTGCTACAGCCGGCGCGCTGCGCCCATCCGAAGCCAGGAGCCAGGTGCCTCCTCCTGGTCTCCCATGCAGGGGCAGGGCCCAAGGACCTGGGCCATCCTCCACTGCACTCCTCTAACTTTCATTTCCACCCATCAGCCTCGCCTTCACCTCAGACCTGAAGGTAGGCTAGATGATTGTCTTTCTGCGCGTTTCTTTTCCTTGTCCCCTCGGAGGAGTCAGCATTTCCCCAGACATCGGGTTCAATACCGTGATAGGATTTTTCTGCCCCTGCCTCCCATTCCGTTTTGTGTCTCCTCACTCCGCATCTTCTTCCAGTCACTGTGCCGTGTCACTGCAGGTGGGTGTTACTTCACACCTGGACTTCAGTGATTACCTATTCTATCTTCCTGCCCCAAACACTCTTCACACATACATCCCATTGTCAGGCTAATCTCCCCCAAACACCACTTTATAAACTTCCACAGCTTCCACTGTCTAAGCCAGAGATTTTCAATCATGTGGACCATGAGCACCTCACAGGTGTGCTGGTATATCAGTTTCCTAAGCCATCTGGATATTTGGCCTGCCCTCAAACGGCCAGATCCAGAGAAAGGGTAAGAACCATCTCTACATCTTTTGCTCCCCACTGCAGTCTTGGGGCTGAAGTTGACCTTGAATGGGTTGATCTTCGTGGGTGGCATTCAGGAGACAAGACTGCAATAGCCAAAGAGAGCCCCAGGCTGAGGGCCCTGACTATGTGGGGGCAGCATCTGTCACCCTGATTCTTAAACTCACCGTCTCCTTCAGAATGCTGATGTATCCATTAAAAATAATTTTACAGTAAAGTTAAGGGTTAGGGTTGGGGGATGCAGAGCATTGCATGAAGTGGGAGAAGATTCTGGAAAATGCAATCTTAGGGAAACGTGGAAAAGTGAGCATGTGAACAGTGTTACACAAAGTAGAAAATCACCTTAAAAAAGTCACTTAGGGCCAGTGCTGTGGCTCAATTGGCTAATCCTCCGCCTGCGGTGCTGGCACCTCAGGTTCCAGTCCTGGTTGGGGTGCCGGGTACTAGTCCTGGTTGCTCCTCTTCCAGTCAAGCTCTCTGCTGTACCGGGAGGGCAGCGGAGGATGGCCCAAGTGCTTGGGTCCCTGCACCCACATAGGAGACTGGAAGGAAGCACCTGGCTCCTGGCTTCAGATCGGCGCAGTGCTGGCCATAGCAGCCATTAGGGGAGTGAACCAGCGGAAGGAAGATCTTTCTCTGTCTCTCTCTCACTGTCTATAACTCTCTCTGTGTCTCTCTCTTTCACTGTCTAACTCTTCCTGTCAAAAAAAAAAAAAAGTCACTTAGGTGGCTTTGGCAAGAATAATTTCAATGAGGGTGACATTGATGACAATGGATAACATGGGAGTGGAGTGAAAGACAAATCGAGATCTTATAAAAGTTATAAAAATTTACTGGAAAAAAAAGTACAGACTCTGGAGTCTGGGTTCAGCTGTTTGACTCTGAGCAAACTGCTCAACAGCTCTGTGCCTCCTCTCCTGTGTAATCTCTTAGGATCTACCACATAGCAGAACAGTAAGGATTCCATGAGTAGATATACGTGAAGTGCAATAGAACCGCGACTCCCAATAAGTACCCAGTTACCTCCACACCTTCGCATTACCAGCACTCACTGCAAAGCCACATGCCGCAGGGGGGTTGAATTATTTCAGAAAAAAAGAAGCAACAAAGATGCCACTCCAGCATCATTACCTGTGAGCTTTATGTTTCTTGTTCAATTGTATTCTAATACTATTCTTCCCAGCTTACAAATGAGACATCTAATTTATTCCAGAATCCCTAGAATCCACTTCTAGAATCTTGAGGACATATATTAGCTATCAAATAAGGAAGATATTTGCATAATAATTTTTAAATCATAATTAACTCCAAAATGGCAACAAATTGAAATGAAATTAAAATACTTTCATCTACAAGTTTTAAAAAAACATTATTATTCCAGATGATAAGAAGTTCTTGTCTTCTGGCCACGGAATGGCTCCTGACACAGCATCACTGAGGAAGGAATAAAGATGGACTCCTCTGATGTCTCTTTCAATGTGGACAGAGTTTTCTCCAGAAGCCTTCAGCACTCTTTGCTTCACATCCCATTGTCCCAGAATGGACAGCACAATCCCCATTAGACCAGCCATTGCGAACAGAGAATGGGATTGTTGTAAAAACTTAGGCCAACTGTGCTCTACCTCCCAGAGCTAGAAACATACTTTTTAAAGATTTACTTATTTATTTGAAAAGCAGTTATAGAGAGGCAGAGGCAGAGAGAAAGAGAAAGAAGAAGAGAGAGAGAAAGGTCTTCCATCTGCTGGTTCACTCCCCAAATGGCCACAATGGCCAGAGACAGGCCGAAGCAAAGCCAGGAGCCAGGAGCTTCTTCCAGGTCTCCCATGTGAGTGCAGGGACCCAAGGACTTAGGCCATCCTCTACTGATTTCCCAGGCCACAGCACAGAGCCGGATTGGAAGAGGAGCAGCAGCGACATGAACCAGCACCAACATGGGATGTCAGCACTGCAGGCGCCGACTTACCCACTATGCCACAATGCCAGTGCCTGGACACATCTTCTCTGAGTGGCTTGTGCCCTGATGCCTGAACAAGATCAGGTGTCTTTAACAAGGAAGACAGCAGACAAAAAATAGTACTTGATTCACAATTGATGAGGGATACAAATACTATGGGCCATATTTTAAGGTGAATACCAGAGATGAACAATGAACACTTCAGCACACTATTCTCACCCTCAATTTTTAATACCAAAATAATCCCAAATTTTCTATTCTAGAGATATCTGTGACACCAAACAATCAGAAAAGTTAATTTAGTATTTTGCTCAAATTAAATTATTATCATATGCTTTTATAAATAAATAAATTTTTATAAATAAATTATTATTTAACGCTTTTAACCATACATGCCATTCACCTAATTATTTTGCTTTTACTACTCATTAATTCATAAACTGATATTTCCTTAAACCTTCCAACATAAGATCAAACAATAAAAATAAAAAATTATGAACTATTTGACATCAGATGTATTAATATACACAAAGGAGAAAAGTACTTTTATTTATATTTGCAGAAAGTTTTCAGAATGCTTTATAATATCTTCTTGTTAGAAGCAAGCATTTAATGCATCAGCTAACTCACTGCTTGGAAAACCTATGTCCCATATCAGAGTGCTTGGTTGGATGTTCAGCTACTCCATTTCTGATCTAGCTTCTGGTTCAACTTCCTGTTAAGGTGCACCCCTAGGAGACATCAGGCTCAAGTGCTTCAATCCCTCCCACCCACCTAGGAGTAATATGGTTTGCCTTCGCTGAGATTAAAAACAGTTGACTACTTCTCCACAAAATATTACTTTCATTAAAAGCCGGGCATGCTCAAATTCAAAATGCAAGAAAATAATAAGAATATTTAACCCAACCCCAAACACAGAGCTAAGAACTAAAACAGGTGAAAATGATTCTCTGCAGTGTCTGACCCTAAAGTGCAATTTGACTTGGTAGGAAATATCTTATTTAATAAGCACAATTGCTTCTTTCATAAAAAATAATCACAGTTAAGTAACCATAAAAATGGTTAACTGAATTAAATCTGTGTCAAAAAAAAAAAAAAAAATGGGAATTCAGGGCCAGCATTTGGCCTGGAGGTAAAGCTACCAGCAAAGATACCCATGTACTATATTAGAGTACCTGGATTTGAGTCCCAGCTGCACTCCCAATTCCAGTGTCCTACTAATGCAGAGGCTGGGAGGCAGCAGGGAAGGTTCCAGTAACCCTGTTATTCCTCTTGGAAACCTGGATTGAGTCTCAGTTCCTGGCTTTGCAGGCCCACATCACCTATTAGCATATGGCGAGTGAACCAACAGGTATTCTCTCTCTCTCTTTCTCTCTCTCAGTGAACAAATTAAAAATTTCTTTGAAAAAATGAGAATCCTTCAACATAAAAATGAATCCTAACTATTTAACTGAAGACAGAATTTCCCTTCTTATACATGAAGAAAATGTGACTTTCTCCTTTAAGAAGACCCAAGTATTTTCTTCAGTCCTTTTTTTTTTTTTTTTTTTTTTTTTTTTTTTTTTTTTTTGACAGGCAGAGTGGACAGTGAGAGAGAGAGAGACAGAAAGGTCTTCCTTTTGCCCTTGGTTCACCCTCCAATGGCCGCCGCGGCCGTGCGCTGCAGCCAGCGCACTGTGCTGATCCGATGGCAGGAGCCAGGTACTTACCCTGGTCTCCCATGGGGTGCAGGGCCCAAGCACCTGGGCCATCCTCCACTGCACTCCCTGGCCACAGCAGAGGGCTGGCCTGGAAGAGGGGCAACCGGGACAGAATCCAGCGCCCCGACCGGGACTAGAACCCGGTGTGCCGGCGCCGCTAGGCGGAGGATTAGCCTAGTGAGCCGCGGCGCCGGCCTTCAGTCCGGTTTTGTTTTAAGCCGTGTAGCAGTTCTTATATTTTAATAAAAATGTAAATGTAAACTGTCTCTCCCTCCTTTGTCCTCTTTCTGTACCTCCACAAAGCTGACTATGAAGTATAAAACTTAAATGCACATCTGTGATGTTCGTGTCACCTCTGAATTTTTATTCTTATGCCAGAAAACACACATCTCCTCCAATGGAAGTTTCCATCTCAGTTGACTGATTTGATGTGGGTAACAGCCATAATTCGCCAGCAGGTTGACATGGCAAAGCATGGGCTGGGCTGAAAGCAAAGGCCCTTTCGTAGTGTGTAATCTACAAGACATGCGTATTAGAGTACCAGGGTTAGAACAGTGAGTGTTAGTGAAGAACAAGAGGAGCAGATCGCCCCTGCTTCTCAGCATTTGTTAGCCTGAAAGCACAATGATGAACCACCATTTACTTTTCCAGGAGAAAGGTTGCACAGGTCAAGCCAGACTTGAAAAACAATGTGTTGTTCCCAGCCGTGAGTCACTGAAAACAGGAACAGGAATTTACGTACACAGATACATCTCAACCACAGTGCAGAAAAGTACTGTGAAAAAAACTGAAGAACACACGGGTGGGTATGTACTCACATCTAGGTTGATAAAGTCAGGAACGCATAGGACTCCATGAAAACCCCATTTGCCCAGGTATTTTTTAAACATATTTTATTCAGAACAAACCAACTTCCAAGTAGGAAAACCAATAGTTGGAGGAGGAATATGGTATTTTTCCTTCAAATTTAGATGAACCCCTGAATTTCTCCTCTTTATACGCATGTTGTAATATGTATGAGGTTTAAAAGATCTAATAACTATCTTTCATACAATTGATCTTCTTGAGGAAATGGATTTATGCATATCCTCATTCATAATTCTAAATTATTAACATTTATCCTTATTTTGGCCTGTAGAATGCATTCTATAGCTATCATATGCTTCATCACCTGTCCCCACTTCAAATACCCAACATATTTTCTACTTCTCACTATTGTACAGGTCTGCTGTTAACACATCTTCACTGTCACCTTTACTCACCAAACTTACATGCTATGGCCTTGAACCCAACTAGAATCAACCTCTCAAAGATCTACCACTCCTTAGAAGATCATTTCAATGCCTTCTTAGTTCATCTATGCTTTCTAAATGAGTAACAATCTTGTTACAGAATAATATTCTATTTTTTCTGTTTGCTGTTTTTAAATTTTTCTTAAATATTAATCTCATTGAAATTCACATCCAGATTCTAGAATATGAAAATCTCAACAAAATCGGGTCTTGGAATATTGGAAAGACTAACAGTACACAAGGAAAACTGTCAGCTGGATTTAACGTCATTTTGATACTAAAGTAAATATTGGTCACTTATATGATCATCACCCGGATCAAGAATCCATTGGGTAGAATAACCACCAGGCACAGATTGAATACCCAGAGTTTCTACTTCTCTTCTGTATAGTAGAGTAATCAAAGGTGTGGTTGTTGGCATGGAAGTTCTGCTTCCTTATACAGAATCAAGCAATAATTTATATCTACTGAATACTTAGTTCATCCAAGGATGCCTTGGATGAATAACAATCTTGTTATTCATCCCATTTTCATGAGAGGTAGATTCACCCACCAAGGCCATTCAGGGAGTAAGGAGTGTGCAGAGACTCTGGTTATAATGACTTCCCATCCTCAAAATGCTGCCCTCTGCTCTGGCTTCCCCTTCTTCCTCCTCCTTAATATTCTTACTACAATTGCTTGTCCTCCACTCATCCCTCTGTTTCCTAAAACATTCTGATTTGAAAGGCCTAGATCAGATCAAACAATTTCCAATATAATTATTATCTTCTGGTATTTCATTTTGAAATACCAAAGACCAGAAAATACAATTGATACTTGGAGGGCAATTGTGAAGTAGACTAAGTGCTCTTTTGTGGAAATATCCCCACTCTCATGTCATCCCTCAGCTGCATCCTTCGGAACACCCAGAGATTCATCATGGAAGACTCTAAACAAACCTTAGATGATAGGAAGCCCAGGAAATGATGGAGAAACGTTGTTCCTCAACAGAAGAGACAGTGCTGTAAACAATCATCAAATCTCAAAATGTCTATTTCACTCCAAAATGTTACATTTCAAGTACTCTACTATTTACCTTAGATCAGATAAAAACATACAGCAGCTGTCTTTTGGGGACTGGCTTATTTCACTAAGTATAATGTTTCCAGTTGCATCCATCTTGTTGCAAAATACAGTATTTCATTATTTTTACAGCTGAGTAGTACTCCATAGTGTATATATATACACCATAATTTCTTTATCCAATCAACGCTTGGTGGACATCTGGGTTGATTCCATACCTTAGATATGGTGAATTGTGCTGCAAGGAACATGGGGGTACAAATAACGCTTTCATTGCTGATTTCTTTTGGTTTGGGTAAATTCCCAGCAGTGGGATGGCTGGATCATATGATAGGTCTATATTCAGGTTTCTGAGGTATCTCCATACTGTCTTCCACAGTGGCTACACCAGTTTATGTTCCCAACAACAGTGGATTAGGGCACCTTTTTCTCCACATCCTGACCAGCATTTGTTTTTTCTTGATTTCTGTGTGAGAGCCACTCTAACTGGAGTGAGATGAAACCTCACTGTGGTTTTGATTTGCATTCCCTGATGGCTAGTGATCATGAGCACTTTTTGAAGTGTCCGTTGGCCATTTGAATTTTCTCTCTTGAAAAATGCCTATTCAAGTCCTTTGTCCCTTTCTTAACTGGATTGTTTGTTTTGTTGTTGAATTACTTGAGCTCTTTATAGATTTTTGGTGTTAACCCTTTATCATTGGATAGTTTGCAAATATTTTCTCCCATTCTGTTGGCTGCCTCTTCACTTTGATGAATGTTTCTTTTGCGGTGCAGAGCTTCTCAGCTTGATGTTATCCCATTTGTCAATTTTGGTTTTGATTGCCTGTGCTTTAGAGGTCTTTTCCAAGAAATCTTCATCCATTCCTACGTCTTGCAGATTTTTCCCAATGTTCTCTAAAAATTTGATGGCATCTGGTCATAGATTTAGGTTTTTGATCCATTTTGAGTGGATTCTTATATGAGGTATAAGGTATGGTCTACTTTCATACTTCTGCATGGAGATCCAGCTTTCCCAGCACTATTTGTTGAAGAGACTCTCTTTGCTTCAGCTATTGGTTTCAGCTCCTTTCTCAAAGTTAAGTTAGTTGTAGATGTGTGGATTGATTTCTGGAGTTTCTATTGGTCTACATATCTGTTTTTATGCCAATACCAGGCTGTTTTTATTACAACTGTGAGGCTTCCAGCTTCATTTTTGTTGTATAAGATTGCTTTAGCTATTCGGGGTATCTTGTGTTTTCATGTGAATTTTAGTATCATTTTTTTCTGATCTGTGAGGAATGTTGTTGGTATTTTAATTGGATCACATTGAATCTGTAAATTGCTTTCAGTAGCATGGACATATTGATGATACTGATGCTTCCAATCCACGAACATGGAAGATATTTCAATTTTTTAATCTCTTCTTTTTAATATCTTCTTTCTTCTTTAATATTTTATAATTTTCATTGTAGAGATATTTGGCATCCTTAATTAAATTTATTCCAAGTTATTTAATTCTATTTGGAATTAATGAATGGGGTTGATCTTAAAAGTTCTTTCTCAGCAATGTGTATACAAAGGTTATTGACTTTTTGGTGTGTTGATTTTTATATCATGCCTTTTTACCAAACTCTTTTAGGAGTTCCAATAGTCTTGCAGTGAAATCTTTTGGATCCCCATTATATAGAGAGCTCAATTGAAGTAGAGCAGCTGGGACTTGAACTGGTGCCCATATGGGATCCTAGCATTGCAGTCGGAGACTTAGCCCACTATGCTCCAGTATCGGCCCTCTTCAGGAACTCTTAATACCTGTATGTTGGGTCATTTGAATATATCCCATAAATCTTCAACACTGTTTTTAAGTTTTCTAATTTCTTCTTGTTTTTTGGTCTGACTGAAAGATTTCCAAAGACATTTCTTCTAGCTCAGATATTCTTTCTTCTGCCTCACCAAGTCTGTTAAGGCTTTCCAGTATATTTTTATTTGATCTATTATATTCTTCACTTCTAGTATTTCATTTTGACTTTTTTTTTAAATCTCAATTTCATGGGAAAATTTTTCTTTCATGTCATATATGATTTTCTTTACTTCGTGGATTTGCTTCTTTTTTTAAGATTTATTATTTATTTTAAAGTCAGAGTTATACAGACAGAGGAGAGGCAGAGAGAGAGAGAGGTTTTCCATCTGATGGTTCACTCCCCAGTTGGCTACAATGGCCAGAGCTGTGCTGATCCAAATCCAGGAGCTTCTTCCTGGTTTCCCACATGGGTGCAAGGGCCCAAGGACTTGGGCTATCTTCTATTGCTTTCCCAGGTCACAGTAGAGAGCTGGATCGGAAGTGGGGCAGCCGGGTCTCGAACCAGCGCCCATATGGGATGCCAGCACTTCAGGCCAGGACGTTAACCCACTGCGCCACAGCACTGGACCCGTGGATTTGCTTCTGACTGCTTTTGAGTAATCCTATGATTAAACTTTTGAATTCTGTTTTGGGCATTTCATCCATCTCCTCATCTTCACATTCTAATATTGAAATGTTGTTGTGTTCATTTGAGGGGTCATGGTGTCTTCTTTATTCTTGTTTCTTGAATTTCCGCATATATTTTTAGGCATTTGTGGAATTAATTGATAATTTTTCTTCTGATGGCTTTTATTTTTAAGCTATGCCTTTGTGGTTTAATGGAATGTCTGTACATTCAATGAATACCATGAGATGTGTGCTGGGTGGGGCCAAGGAGTTCTGGTCAGTACTTCAGGGTGGGGGAAGTGTGCAAGGTAACACCCAGACTGGCTTGGTAGAGCTCTTCCTTTTAATAGAAAGTGGTGAGTGGTCACATCTTTTGGTGTGATCACCCCCTCACCTCCTCTCCTCCAAGCTGAGCAATGCCCAGGTGTCAGCCTCCAGTGTGCTTAGACTCATCCGCTGCCGTATGAACCACACAAATGATCTGTGCAGTCCTCACTATGAGCATGGCTCCCACTGCAATGACCTGCCCAAGACAGCCAAGTAGCTGTAAGCCTGTGGAGCCACACCCAGTGATTGCCCAGAGATCCAGCTATACTCTACTCCCTCCTGTATCCCCATGGGGTCCTCATGGTCTCAACACACAGACTCCCACAGTTTCTGTGTGAAGAAGTCTTGCTCTGCCCTGTCAGCCTGTCCAGTCAACAGAGAAGCAGATGTTCCCCAAGCCAGCTCCACCCAAGTGTCTTTATCCTTGCATCCTGTGGTATGTTGGGAAACTGGGGGTTCCTCACAGTCATATGTGGGTGCCCAGCCACCTGTCAATCCTCCCAGCCAAGCTCAAAGTCAGTGGGGACTGCAAATTTTTGCCTCGTCTGGAATCTTTGGATCACACACATATACAAGAGCCACTGGCCAAATGTTGCTCTCTCCCAGCCACTGCCTCGAGTACCGCCGAGAAGATGGTGCCCTGTCTTAGATAGTAGTACAAAGGCTTCCACAGCTGCTGCCCAACCCCAAATGGTGCCTGCCCTTTCTCAGTCAGGCAACGGGCTCTGTTGTGGGGAGGTCGGGATGAGATAAACTTGTGGCTTTTGCTTCCACTGGGTCCATGGGTAACCACTAGTAAACAGTAGCCTCTGGGGCTCCAGTACAGACTCTCCCACACTCTCCCTCCCGCTATGTCACCATGGGTTGCTGCAATCTGGCCTCACCTCCCTCTCCAAGCTGCCACCTGCTCCAGTTCTCAGCTGCTGCAGTCTTGTTTTGTGTTCATGTTCGTGCTGTGCACTGGCAACTTTCATGCAAGTCCACAACATTCCTCTTCCTTTTATAGAATTTCCAGTGTGGTTTTCTCTCTAATTCTCCCCCGAGAGTGCACTTCCTATACATTTTTAAAATTTTATTTATTTTTTATTATTTATCCCTAGCCTAGCGCAGTATGCTATTCCCTAATACTCGATCTTGGAATCATCAATATGAAGCCCTTTTTTAAAGATTTATTTTATTTATTTGAAAATCAAAGTCACAGAGAGGCAGAAGCAGAAAGAGAGAGAGGTCCTCTATCTGCTGGTTCACTCCCCAAGTGGCCGCAAATGCCAGAGCCAAGTTCTTCTTTCAAGTCTTCTTCCAAGGACTTGGGCCATCCTTCAGCACCTTCCCAGGCCATAGCAGAGAGCTGGGTCAGAAGTGGAGCAGCCAGGACCCAAACTAGTGCCCATATGGTGGCCCCACCCACTATACCAGAGTCAGCTCCAAAATGAGACCTTTTGATAGGGCCTTGTTTAACCGCACCATTCTTCCCACCTGTGTCAGACCTATCACTACACAACTATCTGAAAAGCCAGGAGTCTTCCCTATGCCACATAAAGCAGAGATGTCAATCAGAATGCAACTTAACCAAAGTAACCCAACCAGGTTTTCAGTTTGGGTACTTTGGCTCCAATCCACAACAGAGTTTTATTGCTTGTTCCCGTCAAAATCAGGATTCTCTAAAAATTTTGGGTTAAGACACAATTTTGTTGCCTAAAGATCTTTGAAAGTAGACCAACGCTGCAGCTCACTAAGCTAATCCTCCGCCTGCAGCACCAGCACATCGGGTTCTAGTCCCGGTCGGGGCACTGGTTCTGTCCCGGTTGCTCCTCTTCCAGTCCAGCTCTCTGCTGTGGCCCGGGAAGGCAGTGGAAGATGGCCCAAGTCCTTGGGCCCTGCACCCGCATGGGAGACCAGGAGAAGCACCTGGCTCCTGACTTCAGATCAGCGCAGTGTGCCGGCCGCAGCACGCCGGCCACAGTGGCCATTGCGGGGTGAATCAACGGAAAAGGAAGACCTTTCTCTCTCTCTCTCTCTCTCTCTCTCTCTCTCTCACTGTCCACTCTGCCTGTAAAAAAAATCTTTAAAAGTAGATCCTTCTTTTTGCATGAAAATTAGCAGAAGTAATAACTTTGCTGTTATAATGAGGTTTTCCATTTAGTGGAACATTAATAGTTCATTGACATTTAAATGTGGAAAATAAGGTCTTGGAGGCAGTAGAAGGAGTTGCTTACCTATCTACCCAGGAGCAAAGTTGGGACCAATGATGCTTTTGCTAAAGTTTTTATGTTGGGGCAGGCATTGTGGGACATCAGGTTAAGCCACCACTATGGATGCCTGTATTTCATATTGATGTGCTGGTTCCAGTTCCAGCTGCTCCACATCCATTTCCAGCTTCCTGCTGATGTGCCTAGGAAGGCAGCAGATGATGTTCCGATGACATAGATCCCGTCACCCATACAGCCATGGCCATTGTGGGCATTTGGGGGAAGATTCTCTCTCTCTCTCTCTCTCTCTCTCTCTCTCTCTCTCTGCCCCCTCCTCTGTCACTCTGCCTTTCAAATAAATAATCTCTTTCTTAAAAGGTGATGGGGTGAGGGGCCGGTGCTGTAGCGTAGTGGGTAAAGCTGCCACCTGCAGTACCGGCATCCCATGTGGGCACTGGTTCAAGTCCCAGCTGCTCCATTTCTGGTCCAGCTCTCTGCTATGTCCTGGGAAAGCAGTAGAAGATGGCCCAAGTCCTTGAGCCCCTGCACCACATGGGAACCCCAGAAGAAGCTCCTGGCTCCTGGCTTCGAATTGGCACAGCTCCAGTCAATGTGGCCATCTGGAGAGTGAACCAGAAGATGGAAGACCTCTCTCTCTCTCTCTCTCTCTCTCTCTCTCTGTGTGTGTGTGTGTGTGTGTGTGTCGTCTCTCTGTTTAACTCTGACTTTCAAATAAATAAATAAATCTTAAAAAAAAGTAATAGGAGTGAGTGTCGTGGTGCAGCAGGTGAAGTTGCTATTTTGGACGCCCACGGCTGCTCCTCTTCCAATCCGGCTCTCTACTAACACATTGGGGAAGCAGCAGATGATGGCTCAAGTACTTGAGTCCTTGCCACCTATATGAGAGATGTGGATGGAGTTGCTGGTTGCCAGCTTCATTTCAGGAACAAATCAGCAGATGGAAGAGTTCTCTCTTCCTCTTTCTGACTCTCTAAATTTTAAATAAACAAACAAGCAGATCTTCAAATAAAAAGAGTACAGATAATGGGTATAGTATGGATATTCAAATATACGTGTCTGATGTCCTAAGTCTTAGAAACTTGCTCTTTGTTAAGCATTATTATCTAATTCCTGATAATGGATGCTACTGCCACTATTTAATAATTTAAAAAATGCTTGAACTTCACAGTTGTCAATAGGCAGTGTCTACACCTCAGTGAATACAGAGCAGTTCAGAAGCTGCAGTGATCTCGCGGAGACAGTTTAGTGGGTTGCTCCTCCCAGACATTTTCAATCATTTCAAATATCCTTTCTGGTGTAGTATAATGCCTGTAGTAATATTTCTATGAACATTTTAAGGATGAAGGATTAATGACATATTTCATTTTTTTATTTATGGTTCTTAATACTCTAAAGATTTCCAGCATTTTGTTTGGTTCGTTTTTATTTTTTTATTTTATTTATTTGAAAGTCAGAGTTACACAGAGAGAGGAGAGTCAGAGAGAGAGAGTGGTCTTCCATCCGCTGGTTCACTCCCTAGTTGGCCGCAACAGCGGGAGCTACGCTGTTCCGAAGCCAGGAGCCAGGAGCCTCCTCCAGGTCTCCCACGCGGGTGAGGGGCCCAAGGACTTGGGCCATCATGTACTACTTTCCCAGGCCATAGCAGAGCTGGATAGGAAGTGGAGCAGCCAGGTCTCAAACCGGCACCCATATGGAATGCTGGCACTTCAGGCCAGGGCATAGACCTGCTGCACCACAGTGCCAGACCCTTGTTTGGTTTGTTTTTACTTTATCTTGTTGATAAGTTCAACTCAGAATAGTTCTACATTTAGAAATAGAAGAATCTATGGACTTAAATATGACTAATAAAAAAAGTCAGAACTAAAAACTGTTAAGAATTAACATTTACTGGCTGTCTATTTTGTGCCTGGCATTCCACATAGAAAACATGCAATATTTCTTGTTAATGTCATGAGGAGAACAGAAGCAAATGTTATCCCTTCATCTATTTGACAAATGACAATTCAAATTCAAAAAGTCTTACTCATGGAATCTCAGATAATAAATGGTAAATGTAAGGTTAAAATTAGATTCACAGTGTTCATGCTTTTTGACCAACTTTAGGAACAACTGATGATGTGTTTTTTTTTTAAATTCATAATAAATAAGGAAAGTTGTTATAGTGAGATCTCTACCTTTGAATTCGCAAGCAGATTTCCTCTTTTCTTTTCAAGTTCAGGTGAAAATAGGTGTCAATCTAAGAACAGAATTCCTGTGAGGCAATGTGGCTGCAAGAATGGCCCAAGTGTGGGAGAAAGTGGAAAGACATTTAGAGAAATCAATCCCATTGCAAGGGCGTTCTCAGATAAGCTCAGATTTCAAAAGGACATTTGTAAAAGCTGGAAGTCCAGGCACTAAAGCAAAGGTAAGGAGGGAGGGAGGAGCTTACATCTGCTGGTAGAAGATGGCAATGAGGTCTTAAACTGAAGGCAGCGGAGCTTAGAAGGTACTTCTCAAACACTGATAAAACAGAAACCCCCAAAAGGAAGTGAGATGGCAACTATTTAATACTTACAGAAAGCAGAGTCAAAAGATTTAGCAAGAGCGGATTTTACAACTATTTACTAGGAGAACATAGTTGAAAAACATTCCATAGAAAAGATACATTTTGTAACCAGCAGCTTTTATGTTAGCTCTTATTCCTGATAAATTATCTTATTCCTGATAAATCCAACATGCAAATTATGTACACTATAAACTTTCCTGTTGCATTACATTCTTGATTACTGACCTCCATCCATATCTCACTCTACTAAAACTCACTGGCCAGTACAGAGCTGCTTCATCTCCAGAAGGGACTGACCATAGACTTCCCTTTTCTGTCCCAAAGTGATTGCACAAAAAAAAAAAAAAAAAAAGAAAGAAAGAAAGAAAGAAAGAAAGAAAAGAAAAGAAAGAAAGCCGGCGCTGTGGTTCACTTGACTAATCCTCCACCTGCAGCGCCAGCACCCGGCGTTCTAGTCCCGGTTGGGGCGCCGGATTCTGTCCCTGTTGCTCCTCTTCCAGTCCAGCTCTCTGCTGTGGCCCGGAAGGGCAGTGGATGTTAATCCTCTGCCTGCGGCACTGGCATCCCATATGGGCACCGGTTATAGTCCTGGCTGCTCCTCTTCCAGTCCAGCTCTCTGCTGTGGCCCCGGAGGGCAGCAGAGGATGGCCCAAGTGCTTGGGTCCCTGCACCTGCATGGGAGATCAGGAGGAAGCACCTGGCTCCTGGCTTCGGATCGGCGCAGCGCTGGCTGTAGTGGCCATTAGGGGAGTGAACTAAAGGAAGGAAGACCTTTCTCTCTGTTGCTCTGTCTCTCTCACTGTCTATAACTCTACCTGTCAAATAAAAATAATTTTAAAAAGTTAAAAAAAAAAAACAATGCTTGGTGTCACTAATTACTAGGGAAATACAAATCACATTTAGATGTCATCTCACCTCCATTTGAGTGACTATTAACAAAAAGACAAAAAATTTAAGATGCTAGCAAAGATGCAGAGAAAGAGGAAATTTTATATAGTTAGTAGGAATGTAAAGTACTACAGCAATTATAGAGAAAAATATGGAGGTTTCTCAAGGCAGCAAAAATAGAATTTCCACTTGATCCAGCAGTCCCACTACTAGGAAAATAGCCAAAGGACATTACATTACATCAAAGATACACCTGCCCCCTACAATCATTGCAATAGCCAAGATTTGGAATTAACTGAAGTGTCCATCAACAGATGAATGGATAAAGAAATTGCAGCATATATATGCAGTGAACATAAGGACAAAATCCAGCTTTTAACAGCAACATAGATGGACATCATGTTAACAGAATTCACTCAAGCACAGAAAGACAAATAATTCATGATCTCAATCACTGATGGAAGCTAAAAATGTTGATCTCATGGAAGGAAAGAGTAGAATAGTGGTCCCTGGAGACTGGGCAAAAGGTAAGGTAAAGAGAGTGGTTTCATAATGGGTATTCAATTTCATTTAGATAGGAGGAATAAGTTCTGGGTTCTACACAACCCTACGTAAAATACAATATATAGAAATCGATAATATATTTTAAAATAATTAGAAAAGAAGAGTCCAAAGACTCTGAACATATCAAAATCATCAATATTTGAGAAGATGGTAATGTTAATTACCCTGATTTGATCATTATAAATTTTGTGCATATACTGAATCATTGCACCATATTACATAATTATGTGCAAACATTACACGTCAATTTAAAAATTTTAATGATGGATTTATTTCTACATTTGTTTAACAATCAAAATTCAAATTACCTTTAAAGGCATGAGAAGAATGAAATTTATCCGAAATAAACATAATAGCCTAAATTTACTTTAAACATCAATTTTCAAGTATATTCTGCTATACTTTTATTTACAGACATAGTTGTATGAAAAAGACTATGAAGATTATTTAACTTTAAGCTCAACTCCATCCAAAAATATATTAATATTTTTAAAGTAGTAAAACCTTAGACTAACTTAGTAAAAGCACAGGAGCCCCAATTCTGAGAGTTTATCATACATCGTACAATCACATCTGTTCACTTTCTGGAAGCCACTTTTTCAGAGAGATCTCAGCACGCTGGGTCTGAACCATGTAATGTGGGAAAGGCTGTAACAAATTGAAGACATTTACCTTGGAGGAGAGACAGTGGCAGTTTTTAAAATGTGAAGTGCTAGTCAGTAGCTCCAATCAGAAGAATTAGACTCATAAGAAGATTCAATTTGGGACATGCTCAAGCTGACTTGCCCCAAATGGTAGAGTTAGAAACATACCAGGGGATTCCAATTCAATCCCATCAAGGTGGCATGTACCAATGCCATCTCACTATTCCAAGTGATCAATTTCAGTTCACAATTGATCATAATGAAAGGACTAAGAGTCAAAGGGAGCACATAAACAAGTCTAGTACCTGCTAACACTAATCAATAGAATAAATAAAGGGGAGAGTGATCCAACATGGGAAGTGAGATACTCAGCAGACTCATAGAATGGCAGATGTCCTAAATAGCACTCTGGCCTCAGAATCAGCTCTAAAGGCATTCGGATCTGGCTGAAAAGCCCATGAGAGTATTTCAGGCATGGAAAGCAAGACACTCTGGCAAAAGATCTCTGTGAGTGAGATCCCAGTGGAAAGAACAGGTCTTCAAAGAAGGAGGTACCTTTCTCTGAAGGGAGGAGAGAACCTCCACTTTGACTATGACCTTGTCTAAACAAGATAAGAATCAGAGAACTCAGAGGGCTTCCATAGCCTTGGAAACTCATGACTGGAGCGTAGGGAGATTACTGATGCCATAGACAGGAGTGTTAATTGGTAAAGTCAACAACAGGAGTCACTGTGCACTTACTCCTCATGTAGGATCTCTGTCCTTAATGTGCTGTGCATTGAGATTTAATGCTATAACGAGTACTCAAACAATATATTTCACTTTGTGTTTCTATGGGGGTGCAAACTGTTGAAATCTTTACTTAATGCATACTAAACTGATCTTCTGTAAAAAAAAAAAAGAAATTATCAACATGACAATAGGTCTGATCTGATTTCATCATCATTTAAAAAAAATAGCTTCTATTATTTTTCACTTTATGTTTCTGTGTGGGAGCAAACTGTTGAAATCCTTACTTAATGTATACTAAGCTGATCTTCTGTATATTAAGATAATCAAAAATGAATCTTGATGTGAATGGAAGGGGAGAGGGAGTGGGAAAGGGGAGGGTTGTGGGTGGGAGGGACGGTATCGGGGGAAAGCCATTGTAATCCATAAATCGTACTTTCGAAATTTATATTCATTAAATAAAAGTTAAAAAAAAAAGAAGATTCAGACGGGGACATTTTCTTACATGAAAAGAAAAATTATTTATCAACTAAAAATAGTTCAAGAATCAAATTGGCTGCCTTCCAAAGACAGGCGCCCTCACTCATCAGTGAGTGTCCAGTAAAAGCCAAATACCCCTCTGCCAGCCTCTTTCATCCCGTCCAAAGATTTTTTTCATATTTGGAAGCTTGTGCTGGATTTCAATTCTGTAGTTTAGTTGTGTCATGCAATAGCTTGTTGACAAGAGGTTTCTGTTGTTGGTATTGTTGTTTTCGTTCATCTTCTATTCCTCTGACTTACTCTACCTCCTGTCGAATAGCACTAAATCTATTTGTATAGCACTTACTGAAGCCACACTGCAATATCTCTTTAGAACACTATCCTCTGAAATGTTTTGAAGTTGTGCCAGCTGAGGCTGTAGTCATCACTGTCACTTCCTTTTAGTGCTTTCATTCTGCCTCAGCTCTTGGAACAGGCACTGCAGAGGCAAAGGCAAGTTCTTTTATGAACAAAATCAACATCGTGCCCTCTCTTGATCCAACACAACAAAACAGGAGGTAGCTGAAACTCCAGAGCAACTGTTTCCAATATTAGTGCACTTGTCAGCAGCATTTCCCTTCCAGGGACTCTGGGAACCCTAGTTGTAGCATAACTATTCGAGGCTGACGGTTCTGCTCTTTGCACAGCCATCCACATTTTCTGCTGTGTCTGTCAGAGGAGAAGGGAGGCATGAAAGAAAAGACAGCTTTGACCCTGCTAGAATCAAAGTTAAATTATAATCTCTATGGTTCCTTTCTCTTTATAGAGAAGAATCACGATGAAATCGGGTAAAGGTCAACACATTGATTAGAGTAAGAAAACCCAAGGAACCAAATGGATTGATTTTAGTTTCACTTCCTTTCTGTGACCCCACCCACTCGCCGTGAAATGAAAAGATACTGCACCATCCTTGTAGACGTATGAAATCCAGATTAGCTATGTGTATGTGGGTGTTTGATGAATGAGAAAAAGGAAGAAACACGAAAGATGCTTTCCGTGCGCAATGAATTGTAATGATGATATGCAAGTAAAGATGTCTTTCGTTCTCCTAGATTTCCTTTTGACCTTTGAGGAAATCTTAGACAAATTAGTTCTTGAGGTCTACTCTAAGTGTCCATAATATTATTTCAGGTCTCCTGCCAAGTGTGCTAAGTGTTTCAGGGCTTCTTAAATATCAAGAGTTGTACCAGGACAACATGGTGCTACCAAGGCCCATGAATAAGCTTTGGTAGAAGGTATTTCTCCATTTCAGGCTGAAAAATACTTGTAACAACCTAGAGGGTAGAAACCATCTCTACCCATACTTAGTCCAGCACTTAGAGATCAATTCCTCAATATTATTTTCTAGAATGTGTGAATATTAAATTCAGAAAGATTGCATTACCATTCAAAAAACAAAACAAGCAAAAAGCACAGAATTACAGAATTTAAAATTCCTTTAGATGGGATTTCTAGTTCCTAAGGATTCATGAGGTTTCTACTTTAGAAATCTGTGGGTGTACCAGATGAGGTGATTGGTGATTCAGAGCAGAGATCTGAATCATCAAATATGCCAGAAATAATATGTAAGCCAAGTGCAGTTGTTTAAAGATCTTCATTCAAAGTGTGCAGTTGTAAAGTCTGGACTGTGCTCCTTAAGCACTGTGAGAGTCTGGGTATTAGGAAGCTATTCAGAATTATCACTGAGGATAAGGTACAAACCTTTCTACAAATCACTCACAAGCAAGCAATTGGCACAGAACTTGCTGAAATTGTCTTTTAGAAATAATTAAGCTCAGAAGCATGTTAATAGTGGCTACTTTTCCAAATAAAATACACCTTTGTCTTTGCCCCTACTTTTGATTCAAGGAAAACAGAAAAGATTTAAACATTTGGGTTAGATAGCATGGTCAGAAATATGTCATGAGAAAGGAGACATTCAATCATGGTACATAAGCACACTTTGAGGTAGCCCATGCCTTTCAAAGCATAACCCTCTTCTTCTGACATCGTATGCCAAAGAACACTGTCGTTCCCGCTCATCGCCATAGTCTGTGAAGGCCAGGTATGACCCCATCAGTTTATATGATCATTTCCTCTTCCTTGCATGCAGTAAATATTTACTGAAGAGTCTGCCAAAAGTATGGCACCATACTTAGGGCAGATGCCATAACTGTGTCTAAGACAAAAAATAAAGAAAGAAAGAAAAGAAAAAGAAAGCAAAAGTTCCCCCCTTAAGACACTAGCATTTGATCAGGAGAGATAAGCTCTGAACCATAAGTAGGTTAATTAAATAATTAATTTTGGTCAGATGCACTCTATGAGGGTCAAACGAGAGCTAAAACTCAAAGTGCTGACCTGGTTTGGGGATCTGGAAAGGCTTCCTAGTGCAATAACGTTATGGCTCAGATCTGAAGTATGATAGGAATTTGGAATTTACTTCTGCTCTTGGTCTGAGATAAAACAAAGGGTAACCTTTTCTGGTTACTTTCTCTAAGATTTGCTTTTCCAAGTTGGCAGAAATTGTTCAATGATTCTTTCTAATACCTCTTTCCATGATCTTAACAGGGCATCCTTTTTTTCTCTCTTCTTTCTACAACAGTGGGAAGGTAAGGAAGGAAGGCAAGGAGAGCATTTTTCAATTCCATTTTCAGTTTTTTGATCCGTGAGCTAATAAGTACATCTTAATATAGCTAAACATACACAACATGATAGGTCTAGCAAGTAGGCCAGAATAGTCATTCAAAGTCTGACAGGGTCCCCTGGGAGTCAGTGTGTAACAAGATAATGGTGCTCCAGTGAAAGCCTAAACTGGGATACAGACTAATCCAGGTCTATGTGTGACCTGTGCATGGACCACCAGAGTAGAAGTAAACGAGAGAGGGTCAGCGCTGTGGCGTAGTGGGTAAAGCCACTGCCAGCAGTGCCGGCATCCCACATGGGTGCTGGTTTGAGTCCCGGCTGCTCCACTTCTGATCCAGCTCTCTGCTATGGCCTGGGAAATGAGTAGAAGATGGCCCAAGTATTTGGACCCCCGAACTCATGTGGGAAACTTGGAAGAGGCTCCGGATTCTAGGCTCCTGGCTTCCGATCGGCCAATCTCCTGCTGTTGTGGTCATCCGAGGTTGAACCAGCAGATGGAAGACCTCTCTTGTTCTCTCTCTGCCTCTGCCTCTCTGTAACTCTGTCTTTCAAATAAATAAATAAATCTTAAAAAAAAAAAAAGTAAATGAGAAGCTAGTTCCAAGTTTCACTGGAGACAGTTTCTGGGGATGACCAGGAATAACCAAGTGAGATTTTCAGAGGAGCCTAGGATCCTCATGCAGCAGGCAGGGATGATCACGATAAATTTGGAGCGGTCACCATCGAGGGGCTCAGGTGAACCCACAGGCAGATGAGTGAAGAGGAGTTCAAGCTCTGCAACCACATTGCTTGCACTCCTGCCTTTATTAGCCAGGCGACTGAAGGCAAGTCCATGGCTTCTCCAGAACTGTCCGCTCACCTGTAAAATGCAGAGAATAGTAACAATAGTGGGTGAGTCTCAGACAGTGATGCAGAGATTAGAAAAATGACACATAGAAGAGCCTAAAATGCCATTTGGTGTTTGCATTTTATTTATTACTACTTATAGCATTATTTTTATCATTGGAAGTTTAGTCAGAATTTTCTGGATTTCTTTAAAAATAAGAAATAATAAAACCTCCAAGTTTTGCCCCCACCTCTCCCACTCCCTCACTCTTTTAGACAAAATCATTAGAGTTCAGCTCTAAACTACAAATACTATGTCACTTTCCCACTGAGAATTCATCAGGGTTCCCCATCACTTCCTCTTTTGCGTGGCATAAATTGCCCTACATCAGTACCAATTCCCTCAGTATCACTCTCTTTCACACAATCTGTATCCCAGCCATGATGGCAAGTTTGCAGTTTCCCAAATGAACTCTAACTCCCAGCCTCTATATTTTGGTTTATGCTCTTACTCCTGTCTGCAAGCCTCCTTTGATTTTACTCCCCCAAAGCCCCCACAATTGGTCAAGTTTCTCCTTCTCTCTCAATGCTTTGTTCAATCAACACCCTCTGACATTTTTAAGCCTACTTAATTACTGCTCTCCTTGGCACTGTGGGACACTAACACCTCCTTCACCAATGTCTGAGTCTTTTCTGTCTCTGTCTCTTACACCCTGTGAGATTCTGGAATACAGAGGGCCTACCTTTAGTGTCTGATAGATATAGTCCAAAACGAGTGCTTCAGTCCTTCGATGTCATTTTATTTGAAATTGCCAATCATCCCTAGAGCTGTAGCTACTTTCAAGACTATGACATCAGTTCATTTGAATTAGTTCTAAGCTCAAAGAATATAATTTTTTCTCAGTCAGTAATTCTGGAGCTTTCCTCAATTGTATGGATCTGACCATATGCAAAATTTAGGGAAGACAAAGGAAAACAGAGGTGTCACACTGAAGAATTAGATTTTACTCCAAGTACAGAGCTTGTGCTTTATAAGCTGCAAAAAATCACACACATAGGTATTATTTATCTATCATCAACTTGCAGCAAGAGATAAGACTTGGGCAAGCTAAGGGCTAACCCCAGGATTGGGGAACTAGCCCCTGTGTGTCAGGAGCCAGAGGCAGTGCCCTGCACTTGCTTGTTCTGGGGGCTGCCAATCTTAGAGACTGACTAATCGAGTGAAATTCTCCCCACCTCCACTTTGCTGCAATGAGGTCTTCATGTCTACATTCAGCAACTACTGGGCACTGCCTCTGTGCCAGAAGCTGTTTTCAGGCATGGTAGATACAGCAGTAATAAGCAAAACACCCCAAGTCTTGTAAAAGGAAACATTAAGACTTGGGGCATAGCTTTCCCATAAGCCAGACTCTTTGCTCACAACCCCAAATAGGTCATTTCATTGAAATAAATGATCCTTCCTACCTCTATAACCATCTACTTGTAACACAATAAGATCATAAAGTGCCAGCTGTTATGAAGACACCACCTTATATGACGAAAAGCAAATTGTGTCAAAAGGCTTGGCAGAATTTCTGATTCTGAAACCACTGAGATCGTCCCCATGTTAATTTAAAGACTTATCTCATCCTCTTCCTCAGCTTTCTCAGCTTTATGCACAATCTTGAAATGAGAAATTCATCCATCAGCTGCTTATGTTAAAAGGTAGTTGCTGTCCTCAGAAGTTAAAACCTTAACTTACCAATAACAATACAATTCTTTCTGTGAACTTACTCTGTAAATTTTTAAAATAAACTTATTTCATGAATCTGGTGCTGTGGTGTAGTGGGTAAAGTCACAGCCTGCAGTGCCAGCATCCCATATGGGCACCAGTTCAAGTCCCGGCTTCCCTACTTCCCATCCAGCTCTCTGCTATGGCCTGGGAAAGTAGTAGAAGATGGCCCAAGTCTTTGGGCTCCTGCACCCACGTGGGAGACCCGAAAGAAGCTCCTGGCTCCTGGCTTCTGATCGTCCCAGAGTAAACCACCAGCAGATGGAAGACACATTCTCTTTTTCTCTCTCTTATCCTCTCCCCCTTTCTCTCTCTCCCCCTCTATCTCTCTGTAACTGCCTTTCAGATAAATAAATAAATCTTAAAAAAAAAATTAACTCATGCCATGAAAACATGAACTTTATAAAAACCATTTACAATGGGAGTTAAAGGTGAATTGATGGGGAATTGAATTATGATTGTATGGAAACATAAATAAGACTTAACTATTTCCTGTTACAAAAATAAAGTACATAATATTACACAGATATAAAAACCCAGTGCTGGAATTCCTCTTGAACTCTAATTATTAACTTTTCCTGGGGTGTTTAATGCAGGCATACAGAAGAGTCCCAAGTGCTTCCATTATGGTTTGAAATTTTGTAATGGCAACAAAGAGCAGTGACACAAAAATGGTAGTATCTTTATATCAGATAGTTTACACCAGTAGAG
Source organism: Oryctolagus cuniculus (assembly GCF_964237555.1). Lineage (NCBI taxonomy): Eukaryota > Metazoa > Chordata > Mammalia > Lagomorpha > Leporidae > Oryctolagus > Oryctolagus cuniculus. Next base: position 54,106,640 of record NC_091439.1, read on the forward strand.
TCATGTATCAGGCATGTGAAAGGAGCTCTTAGCTTTTCCTTGTCTGAGAGCTATTGGTTTTATCCTAATTGAATTACTGAGTTACCAAGGGCAGTGGAGAAGTTCCGCAAAAGGGGAAGGAAATGAAAAGGGCAATAGAGCAGCTGGGTGGCAGAGCCTCTAGAGAACCTTTCTCCCCGGAGATAGACATAGCCAGTTAAACATTGCAGAGGACCCATCTTGATGGTGAAAAAGAAAAAGACAAAAACTCCAATACAGTGGGTTACCAAAAGTGGCCACATTTTTAAAACCCAATCATTTTAATGTTATTTTAGGTCAAAGATTTCAATAGATTTAAGGTTAAGAAATGTTATCATTTATTTCCTTCCATTACATAAGAATTCTTTCATCTATGGTCTTTCTGCTCCAAGTAGTTAGAATAATTACGATACATAGTTTTAAAATTACTGACTGCATTTCTGCAACAAGTCATAGTTTTTAAAACTATAATTGTTTATCTATTTTCATCAAGTTTTTATAGACTCAAAGTTTCTTTCAGGTAAGTTTAAGATACGATCTTCTAGAAGTGGGACTTTTGATTAGCCATTCCCAATGGAATATAAATCACACTATTACTGTGTTGCTTTTGAAGCTACGAGATCACAAAGGAAATAAAAATAAAAGAGCCATGTTTATATATGCATGTGGTTGTATATACATATCTTTTCCTTAGAAACTTTAAACATGCTAGTTTCAAAATAACAATGATCCTAAAACTATTTGATTTACTGACTTTTGTGCTTTTCATTTTTGTGCTTACAGTAAATTTCAGTACTGTTTTAATCATAAAAATGAGGTTGCTAAATATAGGAAGATTGTAAGTATGGATATAAATAACACCAGCAGAAACATAATACAACTGGGAAACCCAGAAAAATTCATATTAGTTGGGAGCCAGTGCTGTGGCATCATAGACTAAGCTTCTAACCTGAAGCGCTGACATCCCATATGGATACCAGTTCTAGTCCCGGCTGCTCCTCTTCCAATCCAGCTCTCTGCTATGGCCACAGAAAGCAGTGGAAGATGGCCCAAGTCTTTGGGCCCCTGTACATGTGTGGGAGGCCCAGAAGCTCCTGGCTCCTGGCTTTAGATCGGCCCAGCGCTAGCCATTGCACCCATTTGGGGAGTGAACCAGTGGATGGAAGATCTTTCTTTCTGTCTGTCTCTCTCTCTCTGTTACTTCCTCTCTAAAATAAATCATAAAAATCTTTTAAAAATTAAAGGAAAATATAGGAAAGCATCTATGAAATTTGTGGCTTTTAAGAAATGAGAATGCTGTGTGAGAGCACAGATGCTAAACAGTTGAATCACTTTTTTAAAAAATTTATTTATTTACTTATAAGGCAGAGCTACAGAGAGGCAGAGGCGGAGAGAGAGAGAGAGAGAGAGAGAGAGAGAGAGAGAGAGGACTTCCATCCATTGGTTCACTCCCCAAAATGGCCACAACAGCCAGAGCTGGGCCAATCCGAAGCCAGGAACCAGGAACTTCTTCTGGGTTTCCCACGTGGAGGCTCCCAGTGGGACTTGAACTAGCACTCATATGGGATGCTGGCACTGCAAGTGGAAGCTTTACCCGCTACGCCACAGCACTGGCCCCAACTTTATACTCTTAGCCTGTTAAAACTAGCATGTGCGGCAACAATTCATGTTTCCCATTCATTTCTTCCATTCATTCCTCATCACAATCATTTCTGATGGCTTGTACTACTATAATCAGATTAGCAACAAGTTTGTCTGAAATATGAAAAGTCATTATTATTATTATGCATGTCATTAAAATTTAGATATATCTAATGTTCCTTTTAATTTCCATCTCATTAATGTGTCTCATAAACTTCTAAATTATGTTAACATTTTATACACAATTTAACTTTATGATGACAGAAAAATAATTAATCAACTCCCAATTAAGAGAAAAAATACCTGTGAAGGAACATACAAAACTAAATACTAATCAGAAAAGTGATATATAAATGTTATGATATCACGATTTAGGAAACAGAAATAAAGGACATGCAGCTCGATTTTATCATCATATAATGAAGAATAGTTTTTAGCCTAAATTTATCCCATACAATAATTGTGATATACTTGCACTAAACATTATTCACTGCTTATCTAAAATTTAAATTTAACTGGTTGCTTTGTATTTTCTCTGGAAAGCCTAATAAAGGTGAATTTGTTAGCATGTATGTACCTATCACAGTTTCATAAATGATTTATCAAAAGATTTCTATGTGACAAAGTCATATTTCACACGTTCAAGAGCAACAGCTCCAGCTAGTCTCAGGGGATAGTGTTTCTTCTCCATTTACTCTGAGGGTTTCCCCTTTATTGAAGGATGAATCTCTTGGAAGGGACAAGTCAGCAGCTTCTACACTTGCAGCCCAGGAGCTAAGAGTCCAGGGAGTATTTATTAGCTAACGTGTATTAAGAGAGGGCTTACTCCTGAGCCAAGTGGTATGCTAAGTGCTGACCATTCGTCATCTCCTTTAATCCTCACAACGGTCCTCTGAGGAGACTGCTGTTCTGATCATCATGTCACAGATGAGGAGACTGAGCTACGAAGGTCGCGTTCCTTGATCACGGTTGTCACGGTTGCACAGCGAGCCAGTGGGCAAGCTGAACCCGAAATGAGACCAGCTCACGCCGCTGCTCTGCCTGTTCTCTGCTGCTTAGCGAAGTGGCGGCTGCTTTTGCTCTGGTCTCTCTCGAGAGCACCCTTTCCCCACCTCCACTGCCCCGTGCCCTTGGAGATGTGGAATTATGAGGACTGTCTGATGACGCATGGCCAGCGGGGTGCCCCACAGCTCTCCAGCCTGAGGCCCTGTGAGGGGTGACCTGGGTATTCCTGAGCCCTCTCCAGGGGTGACCACTGGGCATGGGCAGAGGAGGGAAGTGGACCTAAGGACTTCCTGTTTGACTCATTCTCTGCAATATTATTTTACTCTTTTTAAAATAATAGTTGACTCAGTTTCAAGACAAAATTTTTCAAACCCTCAAAGTTATATTTTTAACAATTTTTAAATTTCGTCAGACCATCAGGTACACCCTCTTTAAAAACAATAACATTACTGAACTCTACTAGTTCAACCCTTAGTAAAGAATAATTATAATACTTTTAATTTTTTCAAATGACACATAGATAGGGTTTTGTTTCCTTGTTTGTTTGTTTTGAGTTTGTGGTCTGTTGGTTCATACACAAATAATAAATGATAAGTTCCTTTGGTGTGCATGACCTATGTTAACTTAGTCTAACCCCATAACAACTCTATCTGGTAGGTATATTTTCCAGATAATAAAGCTAAGGCACAGAGAGGTTAACCAACTAATCCAAAGTCACAGAGCCAACAAGTTGAAGAACTAAGATTCCAATGAGGCAGTGTGCCTCATTTTTCATTCTTAATCATGTTGACTTTTATTTGAGAATATTTTATTCCTAATGATAGCATTGCTTGTTTTTCTTCTTGAAATACTTGAATACTTCACAACTGGAATCGCCTCCTCATCTGTATGTCAATGAGGCTGGGAATGATTTTTTTTTGAAAGTCTGAAGATCAGGCCTTAAAGGAGAGACAACAAGATCACTTTGTATTCCTTGCTCAGTTAGCTCCATGACCCATTTGTGCCAGAAACTCACCAGCGAACAAGAAAGGGCCAAAAGCCGGTGGCCAGAGTTGGCTCAAAGCCTGTAAGATTGGAGCAAGGACACACAGGGCTTCCTAAGCACTTCAAACGGGGCTGCCAAAGGATTAGCTTGGTGTTCCTGCGCCAGGTTCACTTAACAGGAACATGGCAACTTGTGGACACTAATTGGATCTCACAAGTATTTTGGGTGATATAAAAATACAACTGCAGGGAAGGCAATTTCCCCCTTAGAATGGGACCTGCTCCTGTAATTACAGCATACAGGTACTTTACAGAGTCTCATGTGTGTATCCTTGTGTATCACTTTCCTCTTTATGTTACAAGACTTCTGTACCTATCACAAGTACAATGAAATAGAAAGTAATAGCATGGCTGAATACTGATATGATCCTCCCTGTTCCCTTTTTCCTATCTTCCCAGTGCATGGCTTTGTTCTATGGTCCCTTGCCTGAACAATGGCTCATTTCTGTCTCAATACAATATCTACACACTCTGTGAGTGTATGTGTGCGTGTGTGCACAGGCATGTGTATCTGTGTGCTCATATACATTATGTATGTGCTTATATATTGAAGGCATTTAATTTCCATTTTCAGTCCATGGTACAACTCCTGGAATGATTATACATCTATTCAGAACTACAAGATTTATGTGCCCCAAACTCAGAAAGACATGTAATTGGAATGTTGCATCGTTGTTCTCAGAGGCAGGAGACCTGACAACCGAGGGTGAGCAGACCTTAAGTCACAGGTCCCAGAAAGCAGCTGGATGGGAAAAAAAGAAGAGAGGCAAAGACAGAATCAAAAGGGGGAGAGGAAGCATATTCTGCTTCAGATATATTTTCTATCCATGTCACCACCAACGGATAATAGAAGGAGCCAAAAGATCATGCTAACTGTATAACTAACCATTAGGTAACACTTACTCTCTGCCAGGCACCCTTCTAAAACCTTTTTAAATGCTAACACATTCTGTACTTGGAACATTATGGCAAATTTGTCATTTACCCCATTTTGCCCATCGCAACTTTTTTTTTGACATCTCATGATTCTAAGCGCATGTAAAGAAATGCCTTATTATCTTTTAATTATTTCCAAAACAAATATTTCAGAAATATCCTTCCTCCCTACATGTTTTGGACCCTAGAAAGAGCACTCACTTACGGCTTCTTTAAGTCCTTGTATCAAACAAGTCTATTGGAAGCATCCCAAAATCTGCCCATGGGCTGTGGAGCATGGTCCTGGGCACTGAATCTCACCTCCCATATGGGACATCAGCCACCAGCGTGGGGCACAGAGGGAACACGAGAGGACACCCATGGCACTTACTGCATCCCCTGAAGCCACAGAGTAGCATTCTGCAAGGCAAGATTGGCAAGCATTCAGAACAGGAAACGAACAATACCAAGAACACGACACATTAGATTTGCATTGATTTCCCAAAGGGGGAAAAAGGGAAGAAAAGTTCTATCTGCAGAGAGAAAGGAATCAAATAGCCTTTGGAAAGTGTGATAGTTCTCCCTGAAATACTAGCTTATTAACTTAAGTATTTGACAAAGTGATTTCCTAGTGACCAATGTTAGAGCCAAACAGAAAATATTCAGCTGTACGTATCATAAGTTACTTGTGTTTCATAATTAGTTGAGTGTTCAGTAAACACTCAAAAACTGAAAACCTTTACAATCTGAAGCCAGCGAATGCCATGTGGCCAGGAATAATCATTGTAACTGTCAGTGTGCCCTTTGGTTTCACCTTCACATGACCATTAACACTTTGTCTCAGTTTTCAAGCTTTCTTTGCTAACTACTAGTTAGACTTTGAGACCTTTCAACACAAGTAATTGCTATGATTTGCAAGTGATGATAGAACAGGTCATTGATTTCCCTGTTCCCCAAAACAGACTGACTATACAAGGAAGGTTCACTTTGGCAAAGTACCTGTTTTCACAGTGTGTAAGAGGCTAATAAAAGTCTGAAATATTGCACAAGGGGGCTTCAAAAGGCTCATGCATAAATTAATTATAAGATATTTTGCATTTTCCATGAATTTTTAAGAGAGAACTCACATCCACTGATTTACTCCCCAAACGCCTGCCACAACTGAAGAAGGGCCAAGGCTGAAGCTAAGAGCAGGAAATTCAATCCATGTCTTCCACTAGGGTGGCAGGAACCGAGTTACCTTAACTATCACCACTGACCTCCAGAGTCTGCATTAGCAGGGAGCTAGAGTCAGGAGCTAGAGTCAAGTGTCAAACGCAGGTACTCAACACTAGGCTAAACAACAGTCCCACCCCCTGTTAAACTTTGTGAAGACTTCCCATATTAATATTATTAATGTTAGTGAAAACATTTTTTTTCTTCATTTAAAAAAAAGATTTATTTATTTTACTTGAAAGGCAGAGTTACAGAGGGAGAGAGAGACACAGAGAGAGAGGGGGATTGCCCATCCCACTGGTTCACTTCCTAAATGGTCACAATGGCTGGGACTGGGCTAGGCTGAAATCGAGAGCCTGGAACTCCATCCAGCTCCTACCACATGAATGGCAGGGGCCCAGATAGAAGAGCCATCTTCTGCTGCTTGCACAGGTACATTAGCTAGGAGCTGAATCAGAAGTGGAGCAGCTGGGACTTGAATTGGTGCTCATATGGGATGCCTGCTTCTCAGGGAGTGACTTAACCTGCTGTACCACAACACCAGCCCCTCTTGTTTTTCTTTTTGACACAGGCTAAAGAAATTTTATTTCAGTCCTTCACATCTTCACTTTTCTAAAATCATATTTAAAGGACTTGTATTATTCTGATTGTTAAAAACTTCAGGAAAGAAGGGGTCATCAAAGAAGGAGGTACCTTTCTCTTAAGGAAGGAGAAAACTTCCACTTTGCTCATGGCCCTGTCTAAATAACTTATGGAGTTTGTGGACTCAAAGGGCTTCCATAGCCTTGGCACCTCATGACAAGAGCCTCAGGTGGTCACTGACGCCATAAATAAGAGTGTCAATTGTTAAATCAACAACAGGAGTCACTGCACACTTGCTCCCCTTGTAGGACCTTTGTGCTTAATGAGCTGTACTATGAGAATTAATGGTAAAACTTGTCTTCAAATAATACTTTATACTTTGTGTGTCTGTGTGGGTGCAAACTGTTGAAATCTTTACTTAGTATAGGGTTGGTCTTTGTATATAAAGATAATTAAAATGAATCTTAATGAAGAATGGGATGGGAGAGGGAATAGGAGGTGGGACAGTTTGGGGGTGGGAGGCTGGGTATGGGGGGAAGAACCTCTATATTCCAAAAGCTGTACTATGAAATTTATATTTATTAAGTAAAAGCTTCCTAAAAAGAGTTTAAAATAAAAAAATAATAAGGAAGAAGAAGGGATTTGAATGTTTACAATACAAATAAATGAGAAAATTTAAGCAGATAAGTAGTTTTTCTTTGGTTGGATATTACTCGATGTATACATGTATCAAAATATGAAGCATAACCTATAAATATGTACAATTTTCAGACATCAGTTCATTTTAACTATTTTTAAAAGCCCTGGTAGCAAACAACATTGAATTAAATGTTATTTTGTTACGTTATGTTATGTTACGCTATGTTAATAAAATATAAAGTATAATTCCTAACCTCTAAAAATTTTCTAATATGGATAATACTCATGGAGATGTATGAACCAAAGTTTGTGTGATCAAATAAAATATTAGGGAAATGATAGACACTCATGTAGTAGGCATTCTTCAAAGCTTATAGTGTACATTGAGTAAATTATTCCATCCTCAATCCAATACAGTGAGAATGCTATTATTAGGAGTATTTTCCCCATGTTACAGGTGAAGAAATGACAGCAAGCAATTATAAGTAGCAAGCAAAATATTCAAATCCCAGAATTCATTCTTTTAACCCCAGCTCTCTACTGCCTCTGGTCTGTAACTGCATGTAATGCCACGGGTGTGGGTCTAGGAGTTGGAGGCTGCTAAGAAACGCTAGATTACCCAAAGAGGAGTTCCCTGTCCCGATGCTGTGCTTAAATCTGGGAAGACGTTTTCAAAAAGAAGACAGGATGTAGGAAATTATTTGTTTAACTTATTATTGATAGATACCTAGGTATTTGGGTAATAGACACTTTTTAAGAAAAAAGAGGCCTTCTGGGGTGTGGGGAGTGACTGAGACTAGACTAAATTACTGGAACTAAGACTAATTCTTTTTTTTTTAACTTTTATTTAATGAATATAAATTTCCAAAGTACAGAATATGAATTACAATGGCTTCCCCCCCATAGCGTCCCTCCCACCCGTAACCCTCCCCTTATCCACTCCCTCTCCCCTTCCCTCCACATCAAGATTCATTTTCGATTCTCTTTATATACAGAAGATCAGTTTGGAACTAAGACTAATTATATGCATCTGATCTCCCACCATATGGCACTGAGAAGGAGTAAACAACTTCTACACAGCTGCCTCACCAATTCGACCAACAAGCTGCAGGAGTTGATCCTTCTCCTGATTGGAGGAGAGCAGTGTGCTCGGCGTGTGGGCAGCAGAGCACAGATTGGTGGAAGAGGACTATAAAGGAGGAGAGAGACAACATGCACCAGGAACATCTGAGGAACATCTGAGCAACCCCTGAGAGAGCCAGCCGGTGGTGTGCCGCTCCTCCGCGGAAGCGGAGAAAGCGGCAGGGGTGCCACCCCTCCATGGAGGGGGGGTGGGTGCCCGGCAGCAAACCTGGGAAGGGCCAGGGAAAGAGAACAGTGCAGGGTCCGGTGTCATTCCTCCGTGAGTGGGGGAGCAACACTGGGGGACATCAATAAAAGGTACGTAGAACAGAGCAATTCAGTTGTTCCATGTGTCCGTGGGACGGATGTGAGTCACAAAGGTGTAGGTCATTGAAGCACAGGGTAAGAATCTTGGGTTTGCTCCAGGAATAATGGAACATGGGACAGCCTGTGTTCAGTAGGGTCATGGCATGGTAAAAAGGAGCAGCAGCAAGAGCTAACAGCAGCAGACAGGTTAAACAGGGTGCTTACAAACCTGAAAGAATGCTGACAAATTTAGGATGCTCATTATTGGATTCCATACCTTCCTTTTACTGAGATAACTGATTTAAGAATCAGGGTCATACATTTGGTTAGAAGAAAGAAAAATGAGAAGGAATAGCCTTTATTTGGTGCGATATTTATACATGCAAGGACTAATTCACATAATCACTTGCTTTTTAGTGTGAACATGTTTGAATCTGGAAAAATACAAATGGCCAATGAGTATCAATGATCCATAACAGTGATTTTCAAACTATAAATTGATTAGAATTCTCTGCATGGTTGTTGAAATAGCTTGCTGGACCCCATTGCCAGAGTTTCTGATTCAGCAAATCTGGGGTGTAGCCAATGAATTTACAACTCTGAGGGGTCTAGGTGGTGCTGATGATCTGGTACCCCTACCAACCTGCTCAACCGCACTTTGAGAATCACTGATCAAATATCATTGAGTTAAACATTTGAAAAGCATCTGTGTTTATAAATCACAATATAATATGGACCAATGCAATAATATTGTAAAAAAAAAAATAACCTGAATCTGATTTGAGTATCAGTTTTTAAAACACATGAGAGAATTTTTTTAAGATTTATTTATTTATTTGAATGTCAGAGTTACACAAAGAAAGGAGAGGCAGAGAGAGGTCTTCCATCCAATGGTTCACTCCCCAATTAGATGCAACTGCCGGAACTTCACCAATCCGAAGCCAGGAGACAGGAGCTTCTTCCAGGTCTCCCATGCTGAGGCAGGGGCCCAAGAACTTGGGCCATCTTCTACAGTGAACAGTTTTTAAAATTATGATAGCAGCAAAATAGACACAGCATAAAATTTACACTAGTTAGCCATTTGTGGACGGTGCTTTATTTCAAATCAAAAAATCCTGTAGGAAACCATAATTTTTATGGGACTAGTGGAAATGTAAACAATGCTTAGGTCTTTAATGATATTTAGGTGATATTATTATCACTACTAATTTAGGTATGCTGTTGCTAATATCTTTAGGGATAATGATTAACATATTTACAAATGAAATTAAATTATATTTGACATTTTCTTCAAAACAGTATGTAGGTAAGAGAAAGACAAGTTATATACGATTAGCCATGAGTTGGAAATCCTTTGAAGCCAGTGATGTATGTGTGGCAACTCATTATACATAATTCAGTCTACACACATGTAGTTGAAATTTTCCATTGTAGCAAAACGTGAAGATAAATAAACCAAAAGTATACGGATAGATGTACTTTTCTTCAAAGTTACTTCAAGTTGTTCAGTTTTTCTTTTGTGCTCGTTTTATCACAGCACATTTTCTGGAGTTCAGCGTGCTTCCTACCTCACCAGACAAAATCATGGTCTGTGGAGCGGCAACACAGCATGTAGCAGGCTCCTCCTAAAACATGTGAGAAGAGAATAACTAACAAACAAACTGAACACATTCAAGGAGGAAAACCACTAGAACACTGAGGAGATTCAACTATAAACTATATTCAAACAGGAAATCTTTCTAGTGAAAAAGGGCCATAGAACATGGTTCAATCAGAGAGCTGATTGAAGAAACGGGGGAGGGGTGGTCTCTGTCCCTTGACCTTCTTCATCTCCCATAATGTTATCAGTGTAGGGTTGTTCCATGGTTCTCAGACACTCATTAGCACTAAATCTCTCCGTGTGCTATAACCATGCCAGAGCACACACAAGATCAGATTCATCCACAAATAACAGCATTCCACAACACCATAGGCAGAGAACCCCTGAGAAATCTTTCCTTCTTCCAAACTCAGCATGTAACAGATTGTACTACTAATTAAATGAGACAGATGCTATATCTGGCCAGAGAAAGGACACATGGCGTGAGAAACTGGCAGGATGACCACAAAGTGCTTGGCGCAAACAAACTACTTCTTTTTTTCTTCTATCTAATGGCACCTTAGCTACACATATATAACTTGTAGCTACTTCCACTTAGCATGATATTTTCAGTACCAGTAACTACCTGAATGCACTTACTTTATACACTAGTTTGATATGGGAGAGAGTGAAGATAATAAATCAATCATATTTATGAACTGTGTCTAAATTACATGTCTTTGCTAGAATAGAATTAAATTGTGTTATATTTTTGGACTTTATTAACACAGAATTTATGACACTTTAAAACTGAGAGTGGGACAATACTGTGCCACCTTCAATTGGGAAGAAACTGAGTCAGTCAATTTCTATGGTCGTGTAGTAATTCAGCAATTCATTTGTGAAATTATCTTTTTGTGTTACAGAAAAAAATCTCTTTATTAATGGCTTTAATGATGTGTGCTTTCTTTGACTCATTTAAACAGGTAAAACACATTAAAAGTGCCATTTGAAGCCAGCCATTGTACTAATGAATCATGAAGACTTCAATATTGCTATGAAAATAATTATTGAGTGTTCACTTAATATGACACTAAATTAACTAACTTATTTTCACAAAACACTCTGCTGAGTAAGTATTATTACTATTTCTAGTTTACACATAAGGAAACAGACATAGAGTTGTTTGGTGATTCGTCTGGAATCACACAGGTGGCAATTGGCAGAGCCAGTACATAAGATAAACCCAATGTCGAGTATAAAATTGAATACATGACCTTGGTCCTTTGCTACTCAAAAGAGATTTCTTTGTCCGGCGCCGCGGCTCAATAGGCTAATCCTCCGCCTGCGGCACCGGCACACCGGGTTCTAGTCCCGGTCAGGGCGCCGGATTCTGTCCCAGTCGCTCCTCTTCCTGTCCAGCTCTCTGCTGTGGCCCAGGGGTGCAGTGGAGGATGGCCCAGATCCTTGGGCCCTGCACCCGCATGGGAGACCAGGAGAAGCACCTGGCTCCTGGCTTTGGATCAGCGCAGTATGCCAGCCGCAGCAGCCATTGGGGGGTGAACCAACGGCAAAGGAATACCTTTCTCTCTGTCTCTCTCTCTCTCACTGTCCACTCTGCCTATCAAAAAAAAAAAAAAAAAGAGAGAGAGAGAGAGAGAGATTTCTTGTCTAGAATAGGAGACAGAGATATGAACAAACACCAATGATGTGAACAAATAAAGTAAAAGTGAGATTCAAAAAAAGATTTGGCATTATTTGATAATGGGCATTCCACTATCAAAATAATCTTTCTGGGGCAAGCACTGAGACACAACAGATAAAGCCACAGCTTGGGTCTCCAGGATCCCATGTCAGATTGTGAGTTCAAGTCCAGACTACTCTGCTTACAATCCAGCTTCCTGCCAATGCTCCTGGGAAGGCAGTGGATGGTGGCTCAAGTGCTTGGACACCTGTCATCCACATGGGAAACTCAAATGAAGTTCCAGGGCTTCTACTTTTGGCCCAGCTGTTGCAAATAGTTGGGGACTGGGGAATAAACCAGGAGATGGAATCAATCAATCTCTTCCTTTCCTTTCTCTCTCTCTCTCTCTCTCTCTCTCTCTCAAATAGATAAAAATAAATCAATAGGCATTTTTTTTTTTTTGTAAATCAGAGTAAAAGCTTCTTTCCACACCAAATAACTTTCCCTGCAGAAGACATCTCCTTAGTGCATCCAGGGTACCTAGACAGGACCAGATATTGAAGGGTTGCAAAAATAAGGAGATCCATTCTCTGACACATGTGTCTATAGTACAATCCATCCATTGTTCACCAGAGGCTTACGGAAATAAAAAGTGTGGACATGAAACAAACTTATCCAAATTAAGCTTTAAAATCAAGGATATTTTATTCTTTTGTTCCTCATGCCATAGACATACCACTGGTATTTGAAATAACCACGGTTGGTTTACTTTAGTGTATTCTGGTTGCAATTAGTACCTGGTTTTGTAAGTGATCTCTATGTTTTCATTCTCAGGGATAACTTCATTTTCTTTCAAGCCTATACAGAAAGAAAAAGCTATATTTAACTCACCCAAAACAAGATTTTGGTGTTTGAGAGCTAACATTTTTTGAATGTCATACAAATTATAAAAGTGAGTTGCAGGTATTTTTACTCTAAGATGTACTGTTAGGGATGACATACTATAACTCTAATCACCAAACATTAGTAGGATATTGGTGATCCAGGATATGGAACTAGTGCTGAATTTCAACTTGCCAAGTTTTCCTTTTTGCCTTGAATCTTGATTAAATGCCATAAATTTGTCTCCTTCCATGAGGCATGCTAACCACTAGTACGTTCCCCAAGAGATGTAAGGCCTTCTGGGGCAACACACGGCATCTCAACAAGAGAACCACTCAGATCACAGTCAACTATAATCTGACACTTGGGAATGCTTCCTGTACCTCTCTGTACACCAAGGTCAAGAGTAGAACCTGTTGGCTTGAAAAGCAGCTTTAATGTGCTTTCCACATTGGAATGGTTCAAATCTTGGTTCAATTCTAAGACTGCCAAACTGTCAGCAGTCCAATTTTCTCACCCTTTGAAAACAGTCTCCATGTTACACCTTATTCTGATTGGACACAAATAGGTTTAGGAAATTTGGAACCTAACACACGTAATCGAAACTATTTCTTGGGATATCTACCATGAGTAGAACTGCCCCTATAACAACACACCTAGGCAGGTCTCAGAAGACAAAGATATACTGAGCAATATTGAAGGGTGTAGCCCCAAGTGCCTATTTCCCAGCATATGCTGCTTTGGTCACACTAGAAACATTCTGTAGAAATCAGTCTATAGACACACTGCAATTGTAAAGCTATAGTCTAGCAAATACCTTAAATGCAAGCTGTTATTGTTTGATTATATTGAAATAAAATGAAATTGCTAGACAATTATACGAGGCTGTAAAGCTGACTTGGCTATTGTCAGAGAAATGATTAAATAAGTCAGCACATCTTCCCATGCTTTCTGCAGCATGATTTATTTTGGTATTCATGTTTGTGCTCAAATGTTTTCAGTGCATATTCTGGATATTATCTATATCCCATCACAAGAACAGTGGCTAGTCTTATATTAACTCCACCTTTTTAGTAGTTTTCTTCCTTTGCAAGGCTGTCCTGCTTTTAAATATATCTCATTTTAGCATAGAGAGTCAAATCTCATAAAAGTAAGAATATCAGACATGATAAATCTGCTCAAAGCCTTTTACTGAAGTGGGAATTCTCTGTTTCTGAGAAATTGAAAGATTTAATGAATATATTCTTGTCATATTATGACATCTCATTTTTTCCTCTCATAAATACTTGTCAGGTTTATGATTTCCCATCCATTGGCCGGGAATGGCGTTGCACTCGCCACGATTGTGGGTGCTCATACCAAGTTTAATTTCTCTCACAAGGAGAGTTGACAAAAGATCACAGCCACTAAGCCCTGGAATTACCCTAGATATTGCCCTCTGTGCTCTGCAAATGAAATCCTACAGAAGACCCTTTGGAAAAGAAGAACATGATGGTTAACACTCAGAAATCCATTTTGCACAGGGCAGCATTCGTACACACAGAAGCGCGGAGTGACAGGCAGAGCTGCCGGTTCCTCAATGAGAAAAGTCAGATGCTTAGCACTACACACACACGCACACACACACACACACATGTGCACACACATACACACATGTGCATGCACTGGCCCTCAGCAGACACCAGCACCACTCCCCTGCATCCTCCAGTCCAGGTCTCCTCTCTCATCCATCCATCTTGCCCTCCTTCCCTTTCTTTCATGCCCTTGCTTGACTAGCAGGTCAGATAAGAAATTAAGACGAGTGAAATCAGAACCAGACCGCACCTGTCCCTTCTGCAGCCAGAAGAGAACTGAAATAAAGCACTTATGAAACGGCTGTGATCATAACCTTCAAACACTGAACTCCTCCCAGCTGTCGGCTTTCCCAACCAAAGGTTCCACAATAGAGACACTGGCACCAAGGCCTTCATAGTCTATTTGTAACAGAATGCTGTCATTTTGAGACAGGGTAAAGTGTTGCAAACTGTAAAGAGCCCTTTATAGCTACAAAGATTCTGAAAATAGATGATGCCCTACCGATTTAGACTTGCTAATAGGAGGATCAGTTTGCTTCTATTTAAAATGATTCATTTGCCCTGAGAGAAAAACGATAGTAAGCAGTGATAAATACTTTGAAATGTGAACAACGCTTACTATCTGTCTTCATTTGACAGACATTGGCATTTTTTTCTAGTTCTTACAACCTAACTATTGACATTTGTAAACAGCTACTGGATCATCTGCAATAAAGTTGAGCTCTCGGCTACAACTGTCAGTTACTCATTACTAGCAGCAAACGAATAAGGAAGGGAACGATTTATTTGCCCAACAACCCATCTTATGTGCCTAAGAGTATATTGCCAGCTATGTTGACTGAGGAAAACTTCAGGGGTGCATTTCTTTGGATAATAAAGATTTCATTTTTTAAACTGAGCCATGTTCACTTGGTCCAAATTACAATATAAAGTAGCAAACTGCTAACCCATATAGAGAAATGTGTACTCTGAAAGCATCAGACAACACTTTAAAGAAAGGGGAGGACTTCTCATTGTATTATTCCACGAATACAAACGTCATTCTGCTTAGTAACACAGGAGGATATTACAAAACCTTAATGGAAAATGGAATTAAAAAGTTTATTTTCGTGGAAACATTTTCTGAAATCCATTCATACTTTTTTCAGAATATGCATTTGCATGGACTATTAAGGTCCCCTGGTATGCATGGATTTCAAAAAACAATATGCACTAAAATAAGCTTATCTTCTAATTTCATTTTCCGCGGACCATTTGAAGCACCTTGTATTTTATTTTTAAGCCATGATAGACAACAGTTAGTTGAAAACAACTGAAATCCAGCCTTAAAAAAGTAAGGAACAATAACACAAAGTTCAGCATTTATTGTGCTGCCCAGGCTTTAGCATAGGAAAGAATTCTGTGTTGTCACATTGCCATAAAAACTGCATATGGAAATTAAGCATTCATTTAAATCATACAAGAGACTAAAGGTAAAAGCATTCAAAAACTATTTTAGCCAGATGTTAAATACTCTCACATTTGCATGTGATATTACAAATATACATATACACAAGCGTAGAGCCAAGAAATAAGGAAAGTTTGTAAATATTTAGACACAGAGCATATACACTGTGGTCAAGTACATAGTCCTTCTAATCTCCTTCTTCTAATGATTTATTTTATATTCTCTCAATAGACACAATTTTTCAACTGTGCTATTTTTCTTTTGAAATAGTAGATTGTTTACGCTAGTGCTTCAAAGATATTTATGTAATTAGGGTTCTATTTCTACGTTGGCTTTTAAATCCCAGTTCTTGCTTTGGAATGTCATGTGCCCACAAATAAGCATAACAGCGCCACACTGGGAGTAGCCTTCCACGTGGGCAGGAAGGGTGGTTAAGCACACAGACAAACTGACTGGTTGGGAATTGTGGCTTCTTCACCCCTCCAGCTAAGTGACCTCACCTATCAGCCTCAGTTTACCCATCTTGAAATAAAGAAGATAACGGCACTCACTTCATAGATTATTGCAGTGATAAATAAGCTAATATTTTTAAAGAAGTATATTAAATGCTATATAAATGACTCAAAAATAAAATGAACATTATCAACTGTAATTGTGTATATTTTAGCATGTGAATTATGATATGCATTTAATAGGATGGCTCCAAAATATAAATCTGTGTGGTTCATTTATTTTCTGTGTCCATGTAATTGCAAATTGATGTAACAATAACAATAATATAAAAGACAATATCATCAACAAAATATATTGAGTGTTTACTATATTTGAAGCAGGGTCTCATATAATTTCCCACACGCCTCTACTTTATCAGAAATATAGATACTGCTTTATTCCTAAGTCACAGAAGAAGAAATTGAAATTTAGGAGAAATTACATAATTCGCTCAGGTTTCAAAATTCCTGGCAAATTATGACTTAAAACAAAGACCAGCATCCAGAACACATGAGCATTTCTGCCTGCTTCAGTATCAGTTTATTCAACTTTAATCTTTCTTAGGTTGTATATATTTTTGTGCTGTCTTAAACACTTCTTGTGTATGATTATGGCTTATATTGGTTAAATCGCTTCACTAAAAAATCAAATGGTTAGAGCCAGGCCCCTAGGGATGACTTCTAGGCTTTGATTACACCTGATACCATCTCAGGCTAGGGTATAAGAATACAAGACTTAGAAAGAAAAAGAGAAAGAATACAAGACTTAGGATCGAAATATCAGGATCCTGGCCCTGATTTTACTGCTTAACTTCCTGTGTGAGAAATGCAATGAAGTGAGCTTACCAAGGTTTATTGCAACACGGTTAGCTGGGTTCTAGCAACTAGATAGTACTTACTCAACCAGCATCAGTGAAAAAAAAATATTTCTTTTCTTAAAGAAGAATATTTCCTGGAACCTAAAAATATAAAACTAAAATTATTATTTGATTTCCCCATATACCACAGTTACTTTGAAAGTTAATTTTTAACACAAGCCTAAACCTAATACCTTTTACAATGCAGTGACATTCATAGCACTTGACTTCTCATAATTTAAGAGGGCACCAGTTAACATTCAAAACCTACTATGAAAAGAATATTGTTTCCTAGTCTCTTTTTCAAGGAGAAAGAAAATCTAACATCTCTTACTTAACATTACAAGGACTGTGATGGCACACAAGCAGGTTAAATTGACCAAAGGTGTAACTGTGTGTGTGTGCCTGAGATAGACACAAAGTGTGAGTGTGTGTATGAATGTGTACATGCTGCTTTCTCCCCATTCCAAGCAGTTTTTCCTGTCAACTTGCTCAAAGACTTCTTTAATACTGGAAAAAAAAGAGAAAGAAAGAAAGAAAGAAAGAAAGAAAGAAAGAAAGAAAGAAAGAAAGAAAGAAAGAAAGAAAGAAAGAAACCAAGTGCTATTGGAGAGATAGAATCGAAGTTGGCAAATGCACCTGGACATGTGTGTTCTGCCTGTTGGGAGTCACGGTCCCATCAGTTGAACATTCCATTCAAAATCCAACTGGAAGTCACAGGAGATAAGACGACAGAGTGGACAGCGGGCAGAGAAGAAATTCCAGAGCTCTTCTGCCTTGTTAGCCCATGTCGGAGTGGCGCAAGCTGCCAGGGCCTGGAACGACATGAACTCATGGACCCTCACGCCACTGTGTTGCCTGTCCAGGAATGTACATGGGTGCTCATCTGTCCATAAATAACCACTGCTGGTTATGTCATTGGTTTCAAAACACCTTTAACAAATCCTGATTTTTTTATATTAAAGAAGCATGTGACAAAAGAGTTCACTGAGAATTCTGCTAGACTACAGAACAGCTCAGGAAAGATAAAGTCAGCCAATGAAACCGTGAAGTCCAATGAATTCTCTGAATATGTGTACTAAGAACAGCCGTCCTGGGGCCCTTGTTCTGGTACAGTAGGTTAATAACAATAATAACAATACACACTTCCAGGTGACTTCAGTGGGTGGCAGGAAAACTGGGCTGGAAGATCATATTTGATCTGATATATAAAATCTTTCATAGGAGGCAAAGAATTTGTCATTGTTCCACAGCAAATGGGGTTACTGTTACTAAAAAGTAACTTCTTTTTTTTAACATTTTCTTTTATTTTTTATTTTTATTTATTTTTTATTTAGTAAATATAAATTTCCAAAGTATAGTTAATGGATTACAATGGCTCCCCCCCTCATAATTTCCCTCCCACTCACACCCCTCCCATCTCCAGCTCCCTCTCCCATTCCATTCACATCAAGATTCATTTTCAATTATCTTTATATACAGAAGATTGATTTAGTATATATTAAGTAAAGATTTCATCAGTTTGCACCCACACAGAAACACAAAGTGTAAAATACTGTTTCAGTACTAGTTATAGCATTACTTCACATTGGACAACGCATTAAGGACAGATCCCACATGAGAAGTAAGTACACAGTGACTCCTGTTGTTGACTTAACAATTTGACACTCCTGTTTATGGCGTCAGTAATCTCCCTAGGCTCTAGTCATGAGTTGCCAAGGTTATGGAAGCCTTTTGAGTTCATTGACTTCGATCTTATTCCGACAGGGTCATAGTCAAAGTGGAAGTTCTCTCCTCCCTTCAGAGAAAGGTACCTCCTTCTTTGATGGCCTCATTCTTTCCACTGGGATCTCACTTGCAGAGATCTTTCATGTAGGTCTTCTTTTTTTTTTCCAGGGTGTCTTGGCTTTCCATGCCTAAAATACTCTCATGGGCTCTTCAGCCATATCCGAATGCCTTAAGGGCTGATTCTGAGGCCAGAGTGCTATTTAGGACATCCGCCATTCTATGAGTCTGCTGTGTATCCCGCTTCCCATGATGGATCGTTCTCTCCCTTTTTGATTTTATCAGTTAGTATTAGCAGACACTAGTCGTGTTTGTGTGATATCTTTGACTCTTAGACCTATCAGTGTGATCAATTGTGAACTGAAATTGATCACTTGGACTAGTGAGATGGCATGGGTTCATGCCACCTTGATGGGATTGTATTGGGATCCCCTGGCAGGATTCTAACTCCACCATTTGGGGCAAGTCCGATTGAGCATGTCTCAAATTGTACATCTCCTCCCTCTCTTATTCCCATTGTTATATTTAACAGGGATCACTTTTCAGTTAAAATTTAAACACCTAAGAATAATTGTGTGTTAATCACAGAGTTCAACCAATAGTACTAGAACAAAACAAAGAGAAAATACTAAAATGGATAAAGTATTACATTGTACATCAACAGTCAGGACAAGAAAAAAGTAACTTCTTTCAAGTACATAAAAAGTAAGTGCCAGTTATCCTTATAAAAAGACTTAACACCCATGACATGAGATTTGTTTCAGTCACCAAAACACCATACAAATGCTTCTATGCTAGAAAATGCAAATTTTTACAAAGTTAAAAATATTCTTTAAACATTAGAAATGTTCTAATTTGTCTTGGCAAAGTCTTGAATCGGGAACCATGGTTTTAACTCACAAACTATGAGCTGAGATTGGCATTCCAAGGTATTATGCCACCAAGATTTTTAACATATATTCAGATCATCATCAAGTGCAAATTAGCACCCAGCTATTTTACCCATTTATAAATTGCTTTGTAGACTTAGAAAGTCTTTCAAAAACTGCAGTGGTTATTCAGATGATCACAGAGCTACATAATTTCCAAACCACTCTAAAAAACTACGACTCTCTAAGATGAATGTTTATCTTTTCTTCCAAAACAAGCATTATTACAGAACTCTACTACAAAATATGGGAAAGGGGGACTTATAAACCACTCCAGCACAGGTCAACCACTTTCAGAAAAATTCTGCACTGAAATTTATGCCAATACCAGTTTTCTGAGGATGATTTTTATACTAGACCATACAAGTTAGGCTAAAAATATAAATTTATTTTTAATACAAGAAATTCTAATTTTATTTTTCAAGAAATTCCCAATGCTTTGAGGGTAAAAAGATTTTACAGTGTCTCTAATCTTATCTTAACCATGGGCTGCTTGTGACTACTACAATTTAAGCCACATAGTGGTCTTATCCTACTATTTCATTTGTTCTATGAATACACATATATGTATGCCTTTTACATTAGAAAGGTACTCCACATTTTTTTTGCCAAAATGCCTATTGTTTTCAGGATTTATAACCAAATAAATGTGTAGTTAAACATGTAATAGGTTGTATCCTGGTAAATGTATTCTTTATCACAATCAATATTGGAGCTCTGAAATTGATTATATGAAAAAATGACCACTCCTCTCCTTGCAGCCTAAAGTATCTCATATCCCCTGTGAGCTGCCTCACAGGGAAGTCAATAGGAGCTCCTCATGGAATCAGAGAGAAGAATTTTGCCCTGTAAGTGTAATCCATTTATTGGTTTATGGACCAAAAAACCTCTCGGGAGTGTTACAAACTCATATGCTTTCCTTGAGTGATGGGTTTTGCACTTGGATTTCTTATTTAATTGAAAGATGTGTAAAAACTTATGTATAAATAGAGTTCCCTATTGGTTACACATTTCAAGAGTATCTCAAGAGTATAAATTATTCCATCAAGGGGTTGGAATAAATTATACTCAATAATTGGAATCAATTTTCCCTAGAGTAAGCACAAAAAAATTCCCATTAACATGGATAGAGGTTGCATATAAAGCATGAGATGAAAATATATCACCTACAAATTAGCTTTGTATTCCTGTATGGCCAGAGAAGAAGTGCAGTGAGATAAGCCTACTCATATTGAACTATCTCCTTTCTGGGTGAAGTCCCCACTGTATTTTGGATATGACACAATGTCAGTAGATCAATAGCAGAAAAGAGAATGCACATGCCTTAATGCATAATCACTGGTTTTTAGCTGTCTTCTATTAAATGGCAGCCCAATTGCCCAGTTTACACATATTTTCCACTAATTCTTATATAGACTGAAAAATTATTATCTTGAAAAATACATTCTATTCATTCAAAGAAAGCTGATTTTAGCATCTCCAGCAACATTGACCATGCTTTGGGAACTTAAAATAAGGCAGGCACTGTGCTAAGCATTTTACTGAAACCACCCTATTTTCAAAGTAATGCAGCAACACTTTGGACCCAGAATTCACAAGGTTTAAATGCCAGTGACATTATCTTCTAACTGAATAATCATACACAACTTACTTAAGTTCTCTGTAACTCAGTTTCCACACTATAAATTGCTGATAATAACTGCATCAACTTCACAGAATTGTTATGAAGATTAAGCATGTTCTTAATTTATATACAGCACATCAAACTTAAGTGCCTGGCATATAACAAGTGCTTGATTTTTTTTTATTAGACAGGTAGAGTTATAGACAGTGAGAGAGAGACAGAGAAAAAGGTCTTCCCTCCGTTGGTTCACTCCCCCAATGGCCACCATAGCCAGTGCCGCACCAATCTGAAGTCAAGAGCCGGGTACTCCCTCCCAGTCCCCCATGCAGGCACAGGGATCCAAGCACCAGGGCCATCCTCCACTGACTTCCCAGGCCACAGCAGGGAGCCGGACTGGAAGAGGAGCAACCGGGACCAGCACCCAGCGCCCCAACCGGGACTAGAACCCGGAGTGCTAGCACCGCAGGCAGAGGACCAGCCAGATGAGCCACGGCACCGGCCAAGTGCTTGATTTATAACACTGTTGTTATTGTTATTAATGAAGACAGATTCAGGGAATAGTTCTATATATCTCATGCAATCTGGAAGCATTAAAAATCGAAAATCACCACTTTTCCACTCGTGTAATAAAGGAATATTTTCAGCTGCCAGTTTTGAACAATTTATATCATCTATATCATCCAGATCGAATCATTTTATGAATATCAAACAGTCCTCCTTTTACTGAATAAAAGTACCTGTGGGCTAAGAGTCCCAAAAATGGTCTATTCTGCACAATAGCCACAGGAGCAAGCACAAGTCAACATGAGAGCCAAAAGCGAGCAATGTATAAAGACCTTTATGTATACCTATATGTATAAAGGTCTTTGTGAGCCTCCCAAAAAGAAAGCAGATGATTAGTTACCTAGATTGGGATTCTTGACCAAATAATTGTGGAATGTAAAAATCAGAAAATCAAAGATCAGCCTTTGGCCTCAGGTGCATTTGACATCACTCTACACAGAACTTGGCTCCTCTGCCAGCAGGAGGATTAGCCTTCCTCATCACATTGAAGTTATGCTTAGTCACATGACTTGCTCTGACCAATGAGATGGGAGGAGTGATAGTGTGTCAATTCTGGGTTGGAGCTTTAGAAGCTTACATGTGCTGGTTGCACCAACTTATCTTTTTCCTCCCACATGGTTCTGGCCAATGTTCCCATTAAGTATGTTGGAGAGAGAACAATGATACTGGGGCTGGAAGAGCCCTTAGGTGACCCATTATGGGCATGTAACATGAGCAAGGATGCACTTTTTAATGTAAACTTCTGACATTTGGGGGTTGTTTGTAACTTCAACATAATCCAACCACTCATGAACAGTATAGCCTCTAAAACAATGCCCTACAAGAAGGGAAGCCCTTATACTTCAGTGAGAACTCTCTATTGGGCAGCAGTGACCTGATCAACATTACCCACCCTGGACATAGCCGGGTCACTATGACATACAAGAAGAAGAATTTCAAAAGGTGGGCACAAACATCAACAGAGAACAACTGGGTCCCCATACTTACCTGGGGATTCACAGAAGGCAGCAATCCTGGGGCAGAGAGCATGAGCTTCTGATCAGAGGATGCTGTACACCCAGCATTGCTTTTCCTAGATGGAAGGAAGCATCTGAGAAGCAGCTGTTCCCCAGGTCCCTCCACTGGAGGCAAAGGCTACTTGCATTCCTACTTCTGGTGTCATCCAAGCCTTTCTCTGAACACCATCCTCCTGGTCGCTGACTCTAGCCAAGCTAGAAAATCTGGAGAAGTGATACTATCTGTTGAAACATTGAAAACATATCAATACAACAATTAGGCAACAGATGAAATTGCTGCAAAGCACTATGGGAGGCCCATCTCCTTCTTCATAGACACTGATAACTACTGAGTGTGTCCTAGGCACCGGGTATTTTGCTGGGTACTCTCCATGATTCACTGCCTAAGTCATCAGAACAACAAAGGAGGATTCCACTATTCTTCCCATTTGAGACATGAAAAACTTGGGCCTAGGAGGTAGATGGAATTGCTTACCCGACATCCTGCAAAAAGAGTCCCGTGAAGACAATTGGAACTTTGGAATTTTGACTGCAGAAGTAGAGGTCATGCCCCTTTGCTGACACCTGGATTGGGAAACAAGAGCACTGGGAAAGATAAAATTTAGCTGCAATAACAACCACCAGGGGGAAGATGATGCATTGCCCAGTGTTTGG
The DNA here is from genome assembly GCF_964237555.1 of Oryctolagus cuniculus. Taxonomy (NCBI): domain Eukaryota; kingdom Metazoa; phylum Chordata; class Mammalia; order Lagomorpha; family Leporidae; genus Oryctolagus; species Oryctolagus cuniculus. Next base: position 54,130,213 of record NC_091439.1, read on the forward strand.
CAGAAGAAGATATAGGATTTGATTCACAGAATAATCCAAGGAGCTTTTGTGGTTTCAAACAACGACATATGGGGAAAGGCTCTGAGTGAGGTGTGAGGGATTGGTAAGAGCAGTATAGATGGCAAACAGGGTTCTGCCTAGAGGGAATTCTATAAAAAACAAGCAAACAAACCCTGGTAACTACCACCATTGACCAAAGACCACCAAAAAAATCGCTCCTGGTAAAAGGCATAGTAAGTCTTTCATCTCTGCTTCAAATACTGGCATTCCACTGCTGGCATCCTTCAAATAGTTCTTGATTCTAAAGCTGAGAAGAAGAGAGAAAAACTTCAAAGAGACCTTTTTGACATTTATTTCCTTGCTTTAAACACAGCTATAACATTATCAAGATTTCATTCTTAGAGACTAATCTCTCTCTGGCATCAGCAGCATTAGCTGGGTAGCCAAATACTCTCTTACATTATATTTTCAAGTTGCAGAGATGGCTACACCTTTCTGAAAACCTCTTTCTTGGAGATAGTTCCAACTTAACTCATTTGCCATTCAGATGAGGAAACCGAAGTCCAGAGAGGCAAGGAGACCACCTGAGGTCACACAGCTAAGCAACCTCTCTTAGAAAACTCTAGATTTCAGAAGACAGTGGTGACTGGTGCCACGGCATCCATGGGGTAGCTAATAGTGCTGGAGGGAAAAAAGAAAAAACAGAGCAATACAGGGACTGAAAGGTCTGGAAAGCAAATCATAAAATACACTAAAACACAAACTGTTATGACACAAGAATTCTGCACAATGAATGTAAGGAATTTCCAAGAATTTTAAAACTTCCATCCTGAACATTACAGGAAATTTCACTGCTTGCACTGCTTGGAGCACGTTGCTCCATATTAGAACAGAATAGTAGATCCACCCTAATTCTACTAAAAGTTGAGTGGCCTCCAAGTGATCTCAGTTTTATAAATTAACGTTACTCATTTGTTTGCTATACATACACTTCCGTTAATACCATATAAATTTCAAATCCTTACCGTTCCATCTACTCAATTTGAAACACAGAATTTTAAAAGATGTTCAAGTGCAACTAAAACATTATTTAGAGTGAGTATTATCATGTATTGGTTAGCGGCATACTTTGGACTTTGTATCAGAACAACTTTGCACCAAGACAAATATATATGTAGAAATACACTGAGTTGATGCACTAGATCCTGTCAGAACATTCGGGAATGATTGGTTCCACAAGCAACTTATAGAACTTCCTGTGTTGAAAAATTCTATTAGAATAATGCCAAAGACAAAATTTTAGATTCAGAAAAATTTCCTAAGATAATTCAGAAGTTTGTCTTTAAGAATGTGGTGTTTTTATCAATCTGCCATTCAGCGCACAAAGCAATGACAGGCGGGAAGAAATTGTCCTCTGCTTAAAGCAGATGACTATTTTCAACAAAACAAAATAATCATTCAAGGGGTTGGAGAAATGCAATGATTCGTTGAGTTTGGATGATTTACATGCAGTGGGAGGGTTGCTATACTAGCTTTCAGTTAATGACTGTTAACCAGCATCTAATTATTTTTTTTTGCTGAGTTCTTTGCCCAAAATATCCTCAAGCAAACAAAAAAAAATGAAGACAAGAAAATTTTCGCCTTCTATTTCATGAATCTTATCTCTGATTTGGGGTTCTAGCAACAGAATATGAAGCACATAAAATAATCAAAAGTCAAACTAAAAGCTCACTATATAGAAGAAATTCTCTGAACCATAAACAGTATAAGCAGTTTATGAGTCTTGAAGCCCTACTATCCTAATCACTATGACACATTTAAATATAATAATTATTGAAATATTATAGCATAAAGTCTCTCCATGAAAAACATACTAGAATTATCCAACAGCCTAACAACCATAAGAAACGCCATATTTCTGCCCTGGCTACACAGAATGTGTGCTTTCTCCGAGCTATAACATGATGCAAAACATCTCAAAAACTTTTTTATTGCATTGCTAACCATAAAATCCATTTTAAAAAATTGAAGTTTAGAAAAAGAGATAAATCCTATGTTTTTCTTTGAATTTTGCAAATTTTATTGCATCAGTCAAAAAATGTGACTCGGGTAGTAAAATGTTGCTGTTGCTCAGTGTAATGGTATGTGTTTGAAATACAACCCATTTGCTCTTCATTCATTTTGCCTTAGCAGTTGGCAACATTACAAAATCGTTCCTATAAAATATTCTTTGTTGTACTGTTATCATATTCATATAATTTCTGTATTTTATCTTTCGTGATAAAATATTTTCCAACCATGTCTGCTTTTTATCACTTTACGACTTACTACCACATGCCCTCCTCCCTTGGCAAGGTTTATGAAGTGTCGTGGCTAAGAAACTGCTTGAACGGGCTTATCAACGGGCAATTGTCGCCTGAGACTTTGAGTGACCACAAGGCATTAGCTGAGGGTCTTTCCTGGACTGTCCTCCCTCTTTCTCCAGCATCAGGTTTGATGATCACCTTGAGAAAATGATGGATTAGACTTTTTTCAGAATTTACAAGATAGCAATGGTCTGAATATTTTGTGAGTGTTTTCCATCTGCCCCCATGTGCAGATTTTCCATAAATCACAAACACATAGGGCGTTGCTTGGTCCTCTTTGTGCCAGGGCATTGATGTGTAGGGAGGACGCTGTGGCAGCTGAGCAAGTTGAGCATTTAAATACCCCACTCATCCCTGGTTTTGGCTTCCTCGCATTCATCTAGCTGTTTATGGACACCTAAAAGCTCCAAAAGCTGTTTTCCTTGGCTGTGAATTGAACTCTGTAAAGGGTGTCTCAGTAAGAGTATTGTATTCCTGTCCTTTAAAATCCAGCCAGGTATTTTTCAGCTCTGGCAGCCTTTCTGCTGCTGTGTTGGTAGGGCTCGATTCCTTTGCAGTTACTGACAGCACACAGCTCCTACCACTCTGCTTGATAATGCCATCTCTGCACTTTGCAACAGGACTTTAAAGCACAGCGCCAATCCTCTCAAACAATACCTTATGCTTGTTTAGCTTTGAAGCATAACTAATTATGTCTCTTATTAATAAGGGAAATACCGAGACATGAGCCAGTTCATTCAGTCAGAAAAACAAAGGGGTCTGCTTTAGACCTTCATCGAAATGAATTACTCTGCTGAGCCAATGGAAAGCACCACCCTAGGCATCGTGTGGGACACAAAAAGAAAGTTAGAGGATCCCTGTCATTAAAGATCATTGTTAGGAAACGCCTAACACGTGCCTCTAGAATAATTGCAGAGTTACAAAGTCATTAATGAAAATAAGCAATGTACTATCAACTGAATTTATGACTGAAAAAGAAATTCCTTTCAGTTTAGAGAAAGCATGTATATCTTTTAAACTGAAGGAATATTTCAGAGAAAAACTTTGGTGAGCATTTAATTCCAGTGAAAGAAACGCCACATTTCAGAAGATACAAGTAGAAACTTCCGCTTATCTTCAAATGGATTTCTCAGACCAGAGTAGTTTTCCAATGTTAATATTCACAGTAATACATATATGGTTGTCCATGTAAATAAAACATCTTAAAGGGGAGACCTAGAATATAAAGAGTCTTGCAAAGGAAGGCCCAAGGGTAGGAAAGGACACCAGGAATCATTCTAGTTAACAAGCCCCAACCTGGAACTCTCCTTCGCACAGATGAGCAAATGTGTGAAGACAGTGACAACGTGAGAAACGTGGGTTCTCATACGGTAGTCACCCTTGAAGACATGTAACTTGGCATTAACAACTGTGGTTTCACACTTTGGCAGTTCATACATAAATATAAATATCACTGTAACACAGCAAGTTGATTTTTGAGAGGGGAACAATCCACTGAAACACATTGCACCTGTGTGAAGCTGATTCTCTTCCAGCTGCTGCACCTGTACCGAACTAATCACAGCTGGAACAGGAAGAAGGCAAGGAGGTAAGTCATTGATCCAATCTCATCTGTCACTTCATTTCATCCTCCCAGCAATAGTGCGGGAAGGGGTGGTAATCTCCCCACTCTCCTCACAGGAGAGGGACATTCAGTGAGCTTCAGAAGCTCACATAAAAACATTTAGCTGTTAGCACCTGTAGTGTAGAAATTTCAAGTCCGTTCTACTAAAGGTCTTCATAAAGGTCATGGAAAATGTATATTATGAACAAATGGATTTCAAAATATTTTGAACCAAAACAAACTTATCTTTTAAAAAGATGTATTTATGTGAGATACACAGAAATAGAAAAATCTCTTCTCCACAGTTCACTCCCCAGATGCTTCCCATACTCAGAGCCAGGCTGAAGCCTAGAGCTGGGAACACAATCCAGATCTCCCACATGGATGATAGAGACTGATCTGCTTGAACCATCACTTGCTGACTCCCAGAGTATGAGTTAGGAAGAAGCTTGAGTCTCAATTCCAGAGTCAGGAATCAAATCCAGGCACTCCTATGTCAGATGCAGTTATCCCAACCAGCATGTTAACCACAAGGTCAAACACTCGCTGCTGTGCTTCTTTGTTAATTCTATCATTCCACGGACTTTTTGAAGTACTGACATTATCAACTGACCCATTACTTCACAACAATATGTTTTAGTTTCCATAAGAACAAGTATTAAAAATAGAAATATAGGATCTCATCATGGAAAAGAGAAATTCTTAACTGTACCTCCCAACCATTACATATCTAAGAGTAACTATGACATTGAACAGATGCCAGTCTTCTGGTGCCCAACCCACTTCATGTAATTTAGGACAAACATAAATTAAAAACAGATGTAAATATATGTTTAAAAAACATGTGAGTTTCTCTAAAAGTGGCAAAATGCAAAGAACCTCCCCGTAGATAACACTCAATGTCCTGGTTGTCCTAAGTCCCAAATAAGTGATTATGTGAAGACAAGAGGCACAGACCTGAAGCAGAAGCACTTTATGCTATTTGCTCAGTTCTCAAATCACGATTGGAATGAGTAAACTTCCCTGTTACACTTTCCAAAATATAACAAGGTGGTACTGCACAATGAGGAAAAATGCATTAACCCAAAGAAGACCAGCAACAGGAGAGGACTGGGACAGGATGACTGAAGATAGAAAAACTACTTTTCAGGGCAAAAAAAAAAAAGGACCTTCATGGCAAGGATGACTTGATGTGGCACGGAGGTAGGAGTATGGAGGGAAGGAAAAGAAGAATCCCAAGCTGAAATAATTCTGGACAAGACATAAAGTGTCTTCAGTCTACCCAACTAAGAAAGAGTTAAGGTCATGAGCTACAAGTTGAGGGGGGAGGGGCATCCTTGGAGAGCAGGACCCACATCTTCATTCTCCTATCTCATATCCAAACTGAGTGCTGGGCATCTGGTTGGTGTCCATTCTTTCTTTTTCATTCAGTAAATATTTATTAAGACTTTCTATATGCCAGGCACTATTCTGAGAGCTGAAATAAAGCATTCAAAAGAGCTAACAAGTTGTCTTCCTTTCTAGAGTTTACATTCTAATAATGTTCAGACTATGGAAAATATAAGCAGATAGTATGGAATGATAAGTTCTAATAAGACAATAAAGTAAATATTTGATGAGCTAAACTGAATTTAAAGAGGAAAGGTAGGAGGTGTGCAATTATCTGGAGGAAACAGAAAAAAGTTTAAAATATAAAGCAATTAGATGTTTTAAGACATAAACAAAAAGTGAACTAATTGTTCAACTTCTCTGAGCTGTGGTTTCATTTTATGTTGAATGAAGATAAATCAGTTTCACAAGATCATTGAAGAATAAAGGGATAATACATCATTTTTCAAAAAACACAAATATTAACAATTGTTAAGATTCTGATATTTGGTATCCATCTTCCATTCTTAAAACACTAATCCATCACCCTCAAGATCTGCAGAACTGCCACAGCATACATGTATGTGCACATATGCTTACACATAGTGCATTTATGCACACAGACACATCTTTTTTCAGAACTATAATCCCTTATTTCACACACAAATTAATACATCATTCATTATTGATCCATTTGATGAACCAAAAAAGACAGAGACAGAGACATGGGCATTAGGATGGCAATTAAGATGCAGTTAGAATGCCTGCGTCCTACATCAGAGTACCTGAGTTTGATTCCCAGCTCCAACTCCTTACTCCAGCTTCCTAGTCTACTAAGGCAGACCCTGGTAAACAGCAACATGGCTCAAGTAATTGGGTCCCTGTCACCAACATGAGAGACCTGGATTGGGTCCCAAGCCATGGACTCTGTCCCCAACCCTAACCCCAACCACTGTGGGCAATTAGGGAGTGAACCAGCAAATAGAAACTCTCTCTCTCTCTCTCTCTCTGTGCGCGCTTGTGTGTCTTAAAAAAAAAACTGTAAAAAAATTCTGAAAATGAATATATAACTAGCTGTCAAAGCTTTGCTGATTAAAAAGTTATTCCAAAGTGATTTTCTTACTAAAGTCAATCCACCTCACTGAAGCATCATGATTATTTGGAAAATGAAATTCAATGTTTCAAACAAGGCCTTTTGTGAGCTTGGAACTTGGTGAAAATTTTCAACTATCTGTAAACTCTAGTTAAATCCATTTTCTTGTGTGACTCAGTAGAACAAAGAGATGAAGCACCTATCAATGTCAATTATTCTTATGTTTCATTATTTGTTAAAAGTTTATACATTTCCTAAAAATGAATGACCTATATTGGCAATCAAAAATTTTATTTTAACCAAAGTTTTAACGAGAGTAAGGACAGTCTCTTCAACAAATGGTGCTGGGAAAATTGGATCTCTCTATGCAGAAGTATTAAACAAGATCTTTACCTTATACCTTATACAAAAATCAACTCAAAATGGATCCAGAACCTAAATCTATGACCAGTGCCTTCAAATTACTAAAGGAAAACTTTGGGAAAACTCTGCAAAACATTGGCATAGGCAAATACTTCTTGGAAAAGATCCCAGAAGCACAGGCAAACAAAGCTAAAATTGACAAATGGAATTACATCAAGCTTGGAAGCTTTTGTACTACTACAAAAGAAACACTCAGCAAAGAGGCAACTGATATAATGGGAGAAAATATTTGCAAACTATGCAACTGATAAAGGATTAATATCCATAATCTATACAGAGCTCCAGAAACTCAACAACAAAATGAACAGTCCCATTAAGAAATGGGCAATGGTCCTGAACAGGCAGTTTTCAAGAGAAGAAATTCAAATGGCCAACACACACATGAAAAAATGCTCAGGATCACTAGACATCAGAGAAATGCAAACCAAAGCCATAGTGAGGTTTCAGCTCACCCCAGTTGAATGGCTCCCAGACAGAAGTCAACAAACAAAAAATGCTGGTGAGGATGTGGAGAAAAAGGTACCCTAATCCACTATTGGTGGGAATATAAACTGGTACAGCCATTGTGAAAGATAGTATGGAGATACCTCAGAAATCTGAATATATACCTACCATATGATCCAGCCATCCCACTCCTGGGAATTTACCCAAACCAAAAGAAATGAGCATATTAAAAAGTTCTCTGTACTGCCATGTTCACTGCAACTCAATTCACCATAGCGAAGGTATAGAATCAACCCAGATGTCCACCAACTGTTGACTAGATAGATGATATATATATACACTATGGAGCACTATTGAGCCATTAAAAAAAAGGAGAAAAGAAAAGTTTAAAAAAAAATCCTGTCTTTCACAACAAAATGGATGCAACTAGAAGCTGCATACTAGAAGCTGTTATACTAAGTAAAATAAGCCAGTCCCAAAAAGACAGAAACCATATGTTCTCCCCAATCTATGTAACAATACAGAGAACAATTATAGATTATAATTATGTAACAATACAGAGAAATGAAATTGACATTATGAGATTTGATGATTGTTTACAGCCGTTGTCTCTACGGTTCAGAAACAGTGTTTTTTCCTTCTTGCTATTTTTTGAACCTTTATTTAGTGTAGATTCAACTTTGGGAGTATAAATTAGATCACTATAAAAATTAAGAGAGGGAATAAGAGAGAAAGGAGGAGAAAAGGTGGGAGCATGGGCGGAAGAGAGGGTAAAGTGCGAAGTATCACTATGTTCTTAGGTCTGTATATATGAAACACAGGAAATTGGTTAATCTTAAATTTAAAAAAAATATTTTTTTTAAATTTGGTTTCACAGACATACAACAGTGTCCCGGTAGAAATGAAGGAAAGACTGAACCAAAATTTAGAATTTGCAAAACAATAGTTTGCTTTATGCTATTCCTTTAATGGATAAGTTACTGCATGGATATTCAAAATGCAGCAACCTCTGCCATCAATATGACTTCTATTTATAGTTAAAGTTTCTTGGAGGAGTGGAATACATTCTAGGTGTAATTTAGCCATGCAACAACGTGCTAGAAACAGACACTCTAAACCCAAGGCCCTTAATCTTACTTAAAGTGTTTTTATTATGAGAAGTGATTAAGTACAGAACACTCATTGCAGTCACAACATAGTTATTATTTGAATCCAAGTCTCTAAAACTGAAATTTATATGCTAAAGAATGGCCCCAATGCCATTATCCACGTTTGCAAGGCCATACATATTCACCATAGTACACACTTAGCTAGTCAGCAAATTATTACCCTAGTCTTTATTTGCCATGTCCAGTTAAAATTTGAAAAGGAAATTTGACCTGCATTTAATGACCAAATCTGTTAACAGCTCTGTCATGTTACCTGTGTCCCAGGTCAACCCGAAAGGAATTCACCTACACCAGCCATCACAGGCTTAGCTTGATTCACATGAAAAGGCATGCAAGGTGCTTGTTAACTGAAGTTGTTTAAATAACTGTATTTGTGTAGCTTTTTAAAATTCTTTATCGTATTCCACAAAAGATGTAAGGAGGAGTTAATAAAAATCGTATTGATCAAATAATTCAACTTCTGTTAAAAGTCCTCATTCCCTGCTGTCAACATGGGAGATTTATGCATGCCAACAGTATTTGCCAGGAAAAACTACAATGAGATATCATTATTAGATCCTGTTTTTCCTTGTTTCTTTATGAGATTTATCCATTGACTCTCATAAAAGCTTAAGTAACTAATTTGATATTTAATTATCTTTAAAGAGCTTCCTTATATATATACACATTTGTCAGCATTGTTTACATAGGAAAAAGTTAACAATAGGATGATTACAGCCACCACCATCACTACTCCACCCCACTCCAAGATCTTGACAAATTCGCTTTCTGGGAAGACTGTGCCTAACACATATACTATGGATCTGAGAAGAGATGTTCAAAAAGACTTGTTTGTGGCCTAGTTGAATGTTTGTATCTAAGTTGGGGGAGGGCAGGGAGACAGGCAAATAAAAGGTAGGTCAGTCACTGAAGTTTAGAATAAAAAGAAGCTCAGTGGTAGATTTATGCCTATTGTAGGATTAAAAACCAAACCCCTGTACTTAATGTGACCATAGGAAGAGAAGGTTATGAGTAGGAATTCAGCAATAACTAACTTTATCTTTCCTCAGTATAAAATGACATGCTGCCCACTGCTCTTACATATTAGTCTGTGAGCTTCATTAGCTTGAATCAGAATTGCTGAACGATATCTGCTCTGAACCAAGGAAGCTCTGTGCCATTCAGGGAGGGAACTGCCCAAGGTTTCTCTTGTTGGTTGTTAGAAAACAGTTATTCTTTCTTGGTGAACATCTAACTTTGTTCTTTAATTTTTTATTCAAACTTCTATAATACCTGCCTTAATTTTATGAGGAATCAAAAGCTTCCAGGAGGGGAAAAAAACAGAGAGGGAGGTTGGGAGTTTGGCTCTGTGGTTAAGTGGTTAATACAGTGCCTGGGAGGTCCACATCCCATATGTGAGTGCCTGGATTTCAGTTCCAGCTCTTCTTCCAATTCCAGCTTCCTACTTATGCATCCTCTGGGAGGGAATAGATTATGGATCAAGTACTTGGGTCCTCATCACTCACCTGGGAAAGCTGGATGGATTTCCCAACTCATGGTTTAGGTTTGGCCCTACCCTGGTTGCTCCAGGAATTTGAGCAATGAACTAGCAGATGGTAAATCAATCTCTCTCTCTCACTCTTTCTCTCGCGCTCTCTCTCCCTCTCTCTCTTGCTCTGTCTCTGTTCTTCAAATAAATAAAAATAAATAATTTTTTCTGTCTCTCTGCCTTTCAATTAAATAAATGTTTTATAAAAATGCTTTATTAAAAGCACACACACAATTCATTTTACTTTCTATTTACTAATTCCAGATTATTTTCTGCAAAATTGGCTGCTTCACTGACCAAAGTTCCTGCGATTTTAGGAAAGTGCCTTGGCAGGGAGACTTGCTAAAATAACATCTAGAATCTAGGGCCAGGGTTGTGGTACAGCAGGCTAAGCCATCGCTTGTGATATCTGTATCCCATATCAGAGTACAGACTGAAGTCCCAGCTGCTCCACTTGCAATCCAGTTTCCTGCTAATGTGCTGGGAAAGCAGCAGATGATGGCCCAGGAATTGGTCCCTTACCACCCATATGGGAGACCTGGACAGAGCTCCTGGCTCCTGGCTAAGACTTGTGCCATCCTGGGCAGCTGCAGCCATATAGGGAATGAACCAATGGATGGAAGATTGCGCGCTCTCTCTCTCTCTCTCTCTCTTTCCTTCTCAATCTGTTGTTCTGCCTTTCAAATAAATAAATAAATCTTTCAAAAAAAAAAAAAAAAAGAAAGAAAAGCACAATCTAGCCACTCAGAATCCTACAGCATGGCCCTGTGACCACATACCAGGAAAGAAATGGATTTCACTGTTTTCTGTTTATTCGGGCTTTTTATAGCTCATTTATTTAGGTTCACTTATTTGTAAGAGAAGCAGAGACAGAGAGGAATCTTCCATCCGGTGGTTCACTCTCCAAATCTGTAGCTGGACCAGACGAAAGAGAGGAGCCCTGCACCCCATCAGGGTCTCTCACATGAGTGGAAGAAACCCAAGTATTTAAGCTATCCTCTGCTTAAATAAGGTGTGTACTAGTGGAAAGCAGGACTAAAAGCAGAAGTGGGACACAAACCCAGGCACCCGGATATGAGATGCAAGAAATGGTGTTTTGTATTTCTCTCAAGTCAATTCATGTGCTCTCATAAAAGGTCGCTTCCCTCCCGCTGTGTGCAGTTATAAAGACGATGACAGCTGCAACAATGATGTTAATAGCAAACTATTGCAGGAAATATTATTCCTGTTTATTTTGAATTTTCCTCCTTCAGAAATTCCTCTCTTTTTAAGTTTTGAAAATATTAACCACAGCTACCTGAGCATGAGAATAATATTTACTCATACCTTTTCTCCCAGACTGAAAGAACTTTACCTCTTCGGTTGCTGCATCAGCAGCTTCCTCTAAGCTATGCGTGGGTGTTTGCCAGCTGTCTTATCCTGAGCTTACATCCAGCAGTGACAGCAGCAAATAGCAGTGCACATACAGACAAATCTTGTCTGGAACAATGTGTTGCTTCCAATACCGAAAAACGTGAGAGTAAGAAAGTGTGCAAGCACACGCGCGTTTTCACTCAACATTTATGCAGCCATCAGTGAAGAAGTAGACTTGCTTCGGAGAGAACCAGAGAGGAGTAACTTCTGACAGTTAACTGCTAGATTGAAAAGGAGATCTTTCAGGCAAAATCAGGAAACACTTTGTAGTAAAATGTTCTGAGAGTCCAGTGGATTCGGTTCCAAGGCACTGAGCGCTAGTGTCCGTCCAGCAGGTCTGAAGGACCTCTTTATACAAATACTGAAATCATAGAGCTTGCTCAGTTCAAACATCCTTTACTTCTTTTTGTTGATGGTCAGCTCATTCCAGGGTTAAAAACTCAAGGTTGATTGATGCCTTCACATATTTTTTTACAGTAACTACTATATCTTATTGAATAAGTTTGATTTGAAAACTATGATTCTTCTTAAATTATGAACTGCTTGCAACTTAAATAGTAGAGATGACTTCAATTACACAGAACAATTATTCTTCTGGTTGAATTTGTATTAAGTAGCCTTGTGGATAAGGACCATGTTCCCTTTGATCCAACTGGTCAATTATTTGTCAGATGATTTTGCTATGGCTTTATATCAGCTAATGTTATTATCTAAGGATAAAAGAATTAAAACAAAACACTATCCTTGTCTTAAGAAGCTCAAGGAACTTGATAAGGAAGATAGATAACTATACCAAAGGTGACAGATACAAGAATAAAAGTCTGCGTAAAGTTCTGCAAAAGCCCAGAAGATGGAGCAATGTCTTCATATCAGCTTAACTTGGTGCCAGCTTGCATATAATATTGATTAACAGGAGTTTTGAGCCAATTATTGTGATTACTTTCCTTATCTTCACTTTTTTTTTTGAGATCCTGCCTCTTCTTCTTCCTTCTCAACTTCTACCTCTTTTTCATAGATCCTCACTTCACTATAGAATCTCATCTTGCCCAATACAATATAATCAGATTATGAAGACAGTTTTTACACATTTTAAATTTTTTTCTTCTTTCGCTTTTAAGCAATTAGTCATCAGACTTTTTTAATTCAAAAGTATTTCACATCTAATACTTTTAAAGATTTACTTAGTTATTTGAAAGGCAGTTACAGAAAAGGAAAGGCAAAGAGAGAGAGGGAGAGAGAGAGACATCATCCATCTGCTGGTTCATTCCCCAGATGGCTTCAACATTCAGGATTGGGACAGGTGGAAGCCAGGAACTTCATCTGGGTATCCCACGTGGATACAGAAGCCCAAGTACTTGAGCCACCTTCCATTGATTTCCCAAGCACATTAGCAGAGAGCTGGATTGGAAGTGGAGCAGACAGACAAAAACCAGCACCCTTATAGGATGCTGGTGTCACAGGCAGCAGCTTAACTTGCTGTACCACAGCACAGGCCCCTTCAATCTCATTTTTAAATAAAGATATATAAGTTCTCTACTCCTGGGAATTGAAGTTGTATTTTAAACAAGCTGGCGCCTCAAACCCAAGAATCAACCACCCTCTGACAAGAGACACAAGCTTTAAAGTGAAACTATTTGAGGTTTTTAAAATGTTTTAGTTGGGGGCTGGCACTGTGGCATAGCAGATAAAGCATCCCATATGAGCACCAGTTCGAGACCAGCTTCTCCACTTCCAATCCAGCTCTCTGCTATGGTCTGGGAAAGCAGAAGATGGCCCAAGTGCTTGGGTCCCTGCACCCACATGTGAGACCCAGAGCAGACTCCTGGCTCCTGGCTTCAAATCAGCCCAGCTCCAGCCATTCCAACCATTTGGGGAGTGAACTAGAAGATGAAAGACCTCTCTCTTTCTCTGCCTCTGTCTTTCCAAGAGATGGATAAATCTTTTTAAAAAGGGTTTTGTGAGGCACATACACATATACATTTTTATTGACTTACTTACTTTGATTAGGTCTTTTATTCTATTCTGCTTACCTTTGATGAATTAGGGGTAAGGATGTAACTCACAACCATGGGATAGGAGCCAATTGGCTCTCAACCACATAACCAACATGTTCTAACCAACAAAGCTGACCAAATTCAAGAGCAATCAGAACAGACTTTATCGTAATAAGCATTTCCAGTTTTCAGACCAAACAAAGTTCTTAGAATTTGGGGTTAATACTATGTTTACCAAATGCCTGCTCAGAGAAATCACCACTTGACATTCACTTGTCAAACCTTTCCCCTAAAGAATCAGACTAAGTAGATTATGGGTCAGACACAATATTTTTTTTTCTTTTAACAGAACCTAAGGGGTGAGCATTGTGGTGCAGCAGGTTGAGGCGCTGCTTGCAAAATCCCACATCCCATATCAGAGTACTGGTTAGAGTCTGGGCCGCTGTGATTGTGACCCGCTCCTGTTAATTTGCATCTTGGGAGGTAGTAGATGATGGTTTAAGTGTTTGGGCCCCTCATGCCCACATGGGAGATCTGGATGGAGTTCCAGGCTCCTGGCTTTGGCCTGGTCCAAACTTGGCTGTTGCATGCGTCTGGGTAGTGAAGCAGCAGGAAAAAAGCCTCTCCCTAGCTCTCACTCTCAGTCTCGCTGTTATATTGCTTTTCAAGTAGATGAAAATAAATAAACATTTTGGAAAAACATAAAAATTTGAAACTATCCTAACAACCGGGAAAACATAAGACAGCCTTAACATATCACCAGAAGTCATTGTCATTCACTACATACTGAATTAACTTGTAGACTTCATAATAAAATTCACTAATGATGTAATCAAATCCATGCCTCTTCCTGTCAGCAGAGAGTATACTAAAGGCAATCCAAAATAAATGATGTATACCTTTCTATATGCTTCCTTTCAAGAAAAATTGTTATTGAATAACATAAACAAGGAAGAGTTATTTACACCAGTGTATACAAATCTGAAGAAAGGAATGGAAACATTATACAAAAAATATGAAAAAAATAACAAATATGCATTAACTACAAACTTTAAGGACAACACTAATTAGATATACTGGAACAGTTGTATATATTCTCCTCTCTGACCAACACTCGTAATTTGCTGTCTGTAGCTACAGCAATTGAGAACATTACAGCAGAGCACATAAAAACATTTCAACTAATTTTTGCAGTATATTTCTCGGCTTCTTGTATGCCTCATTCTCAAATTTGGATTCCCCAAATTCTCTCAAAATTAAGACATTCCTAGGCCTCAATCTTTCTTTTGGAGACTTCACCCCACATTGTATCAAACCCTTTAAGGTGACACTTCTATCACATTAAATTTAATTTCCTGTTATAAATATTTTAAGATTGTCATAATTTGCCTTTTGAAATTATTTGAGTACAAAGAACTGATGTTACTCTCAGCTATCTATGGTTTCTCAGCAATTGTGTATTTTGATTATCCTCCCAAAACCTCCATAAATCACTTTTAAATGTAAGAACTCTTTGTAAATAATGACATTAAAAGCAAATCAATTAAAGATATTTTGTTGAGTGTTAATTTTGATTCTGTAATTTATTCTCCTATTTATGAGTGAAGAGAGGTGTTTTTTTTTTTAGGCTACACCCATGGAGGCACAGTATGCCACCCCAGTGCTCCGGGCCATCCCCCATCATACTTTGCAATAAATCTACGTCCCCTAAGGGTCCCCCTTTCACACTGCTCCATACCCTTTCCAGAAATTCTTCACCTATATAATAAACAGAATAATCTTCCCCAGGGTGATCAGATTTGGTCATTTAAGGAGGGCAGGTTTACAAGATTTTTGAGTGCAATTCAGGTTCAGAAATGGTTAACAAATTCTCACACTTTTATTTGGAATCTGATGCTTTTTTCTGGAGTTTGCAAAATTATACTAGATGGCCAGGCCTTCCTGCTGTTTCAGTGTATCAAGATGCATCTGCTGCAGTGCTAAGGAAGTAAGGCTGGAAGGTGACTAGGGCTGCTCAGTATGATTGTAATCAGAGTTGTCTAAATTAACTTGCTAACTTACATCCTCAAATGATAGATACTCGTGAATCTGATCGACTCTGTGCTTTTATCCACATATGCATAATGGATGTGCTAAAACAAAATACATACTACTCCTGAAACACAGCTGAGGGCAACAATCCCTTGTCCATGTGAACCACGTCAGCTATCATCTTGGGGAGCTACGACTGAACTGGTTCTGAAATCCTAATTGTGTAAAGCATTTTACTTTCTTCCCTTTTAGTTTGACATTAACAGTTTGATCTAGAAATAGCATAACATGCCAGCAAACGTCTGCTTTCTCAATATTTGTATCAGTGTTGGCAACTTAAATGCTGACAATCTCACATACAATCCTGCTCTGCTGAGATCTGCAGACTTAACTGTGTTTAGGTAGTTGAGATAAGCTTTAAATAAGCATCTGAATTTCTGGGTGCTTATAGAAAATGAACAAAATTCCTCTCCTTTTGAGATTCACTTATGTCTGACTCTAATGCTTTCATGTAAGAATAATAGAAGATCTTGCTTTACATACCTAAGCTTACCATTAATATTAAACAATGAATTTCATGTTGTCTGCCACGTGGTACTTCATTCATTCCAGTGAGCAGGGATCTTTTGTGTTTATTTTATTCCCAGCCAGTAAAATATGTTGTTTGCTTTTTGCTAAAGCAACTGCCGTCTTTCTCTGGGGAATTGAGGCATTTCATGGAAAAGTGCAATGATGATTCCAGAAGACGTTATT
Source organism: Oryctolagus cuniculus (assembly GCF_964237555.1). Taxonomy (NCBI): domain Eukaryota; kingdom Metazoa; phylum Chordata; class Mammalia; order Lagomorpha; family Leporidae; genus Oryctolagus; species Oryctolagus cuniculus. The sequence continues at coordinate 54,146,398 of NC_091439.1, forward strand.
ATATAAAAACCATAAAATTGTACAGTGCTGGGATGCAGTAATGTAGCAGTAGAGGAGGGTGACAGTGACAGGCTTTGTCCTCCTTGTCTCGTTAATATCCAGTTACTGCTTCTATTTGTTTATATATTGAATTCCTGTTAACGTTGAGTAGACACTGCTCCTGTCCTTTACCAAATTAAATTTCCAAGTTGAAAAGTTGAAGACTACTGAGGCCTTTATTTGCTATAACTGATTTGCTTGCAATTAGGGTAAGCTGTCACCTACCTGGTAAGCATATGTGATTCATGGGTCCAGAGGACAATTTTCCTAACAAAGATGATTTCAGATTGCTTGGCAAACCTTGGAAATGTATGGTACCTTTAGTAAAATTCAGAAAATGTAAGGCTTCTGATACAGTTAAACTTAGCAACAGCATGTAATGGTTTTTGTTGTTGTTAAATTTCAGAATCAGATTTTTTAACCCTAAATACAAGTTTACCCCTAAAAAAACAAACAAAAATAAAATAAAACATAAACCAAACATTGACCATGTTTGAAGCTTCTACTACCTTCCAACCTATGTGATGCATGCTTCTACCCACACTGCTTCATCTTGCTGTCACTTTAGCTCTTTGAAGAAAGCCATACATCTTTTCATGTTTCCATAGGTGAGGAACTCCAGGTAAGAAGTGGTTAGTTTACCTGCCCAAGATCACATAGGACTTGAACCTGACTTATATACCCTAAAATACTTTGCTTATGTACAAGTATGATCTTAACAGAATAGGATACATAAACTTGTTTATCAGGAGCAAACTTCTCAGCTTCTGCAGCTCCACCTGGTGTCAAAATTTGCAAAGTTTTCCCTTCTGCAGTAGAAATGAAGGAGGTCCCTTACCTGTACTTCTCAGTGTCCTCATCTGTAAACTGGGGACAAGCACATGCACTTCAGGGGCTTGCTGGCAGGACTGTATGAGATGATGTAAGTAGGACCCCTCGCCAGCTTTCATATACATGTTCAAAACTCGGCTGGCCCATGGCCTTTAAACTCTGCCTGCCCCTGCCAGACTAGGAAAAGCTCTGGTTGGCACTTCAAAATTTTTCTATGCCTTTTTTCTCAACATCCACTTGAAGAGAAATGGGGAAAGAGGAGTTTTGTTCTGTGTCGAAGTGACAGCACAGAAATGTATGAAGTTTGTTCATATCCTGTTATCAAATTGAAGACTTCTACCTTGATAATTCACTGATTAATTAATAGTTACTCTTCTGGTTAATAGCCTAACTCCAGATGACATAGTGCTGAGATCAGCAATCTACTTACAATATAGGTATTTTTATTTTTTTTAAAGATTTATTTTATTTATTTGAAAGACAGAGTTACAGAGAGAGGTGGAGACAGAGAGGTCTTCCATCTGATGGTTCACTCCCCAGACGCCCACAACAGCTAGAGCTGCACCGATCCGAAGGCAGGAGCCAGGAGCTTCTTCTGGGTCTCCCACGTGAGTGCAGGGGCCCAGGGACTTGGGCCATCTTCTACTGCTTTCCCAGGCTATAGCAGAGAGCTGGATCAGAAGAGGAGCAGCAGGGACTAGAACCAGTGCCCATATGGGATGCCAGCGCTTCAGACCAGGGTGTTAATCATTTGCACCACAGCACTGGCCCCAGTATAGGTATTTTTTAAATAGTTAAATTTGTCTCTTAAAGGATATATTCAAAACTAGCCAGTTTTAAAACAATTTGTCTCAAAACTATTTAAGATGTGCCTTCATCGCACAGTTCAAGAGCTTTTAAGTTTACACATAAAATTTAGTTAAATAAAATTTATTTTTAAAAAATCTGCTTCTTTAGTGTTTTATTTATGTTATTTGAGAGGGAGTGGAAAGACAGAAAGAAACTTCCCATCTGCTGGTTCTCTCCCCAAATGCTTGGAAACTAGACTTCAATTCAGAGCTTCCTCAAGGGTGACAGAGACCCAAGTACTTGAGCTATTAACATTGCCACTCAGGGTGTGCACCAGCAGGAAGCTGGACTCCAGAGCTGAGCCAGGACCCAAAGCCACACACTCCAATATGAAATACAGTTATGCCAAGTGGCAGCGTAACTGCCGCATCAAATGTCTGACCCTAACATTAATGGATAAAGAATTTTTTAAATTAAATCTACTTCTGGCCAGCGCCGCGGCTCACTAGGCTAATCCTCCGCCTGCGGCGCTGGCACACCGGGTTCTAGTCCCGGTCGGGGTGCCGGATTCTGTCCCGCTTGCCCCTCTTCCAGGCCAGCTCTCTGCCGTGGCCCAGGAGTGCAGTGGAGGATGGCCCAAGTGCTTGGGCCCTGCACCCACATTGGAGACCAGGAGAAGCACCTGGCTCCTGGCTTCGGATCAGCGCAATGCGCCGGCCGCAGCACGCCAGCCGCGGCAGCCATTGGAGGGTGAACCAACGGCAAAAGGAAGACCTTTCTCTCTGTCTCTCTCTCTCTCACTGTCCATTCTGCCTGTTAAAAAAAAATAAAAATTAAAAATTAAAAAAAGAAAGAAATTGAATCTACTTCTTAATCAACAAGACAAGCCAATGCTCCAAGTTATGCTGGAATTCCAGTTTAGGAGAACACCATAGCTGTGCTACTTCTAGCACCCTTAGGTAGTAACAGAACAGCCACATCAAGTAAGTTTCACCTAGCTCTTGGTGATTTAAAAAAAAATGCACATTTACATGCATTTGATCTGCACTAAGCACCCTAAAGATAGATTTGGTCTCCTCTTTTTTAAAAAAAAAAAATGTATTTCTTTGAAAGGCAGAACTACCAAGAGAGAGGGAGAGACAGAGAGGCCTTCTATCTGCTGATTCATTCCCCAAATGGCCACAATGGCCAGAAGTGGACCAAGCTGAAGCCGGGAGCCAGAAGTTTCATCAGGGTCTCCCAAGTGGGTACAAGGGCCCAAGCATTTGGGCCATCCTCCACTGCTTTCTCAGGAGCACTTGCAGGGACCTGGATCAGAAGTGCAGCAGCCAGGACTGAAACAGGCACCTATGTGGGATGGCAGCCTTGCTCACAGCAGCTCAGCTCATTACGACACAAGGCCAGCCCACCCTTTTACAGATTAGAAGCAGGCCTACTCAGTGTAGGTGGTTGGCTCCAGGCCACACACCCTGCAAATAATAGAAACAAAAATTAAAATCATCTTCTTGTTCTAAATTCCCTCACTATTTCTAGCACAGATACTAAAAGTAAAGCAAAAAGTCATGAGATGCTCCAATGAAATATCAATGTTGTCATTGACATACATGAATAATAACAACTTGACACCATAAAAACTTAACAATGTGAAGGAAAATCAGTGAGATCTCCCTCTTTTCTGGAAGCATTCTTTCTCAAAATTTTATCTTGGGAAATGCTGAAGTTTCATTCCACATCTGAGGTTTCTAGACATTGTCAAACCAAATAATTCTTACTTTCAGCCAACTTTGACCATGTATTTCAAAAATTTCAGAGATGAGCATTTGGCAACATGGTTCTGACGCCACCTGGGATGCCCATTTGCCATATTTGAGTGCCCACATCCCACATCAAAATGCCTGGGTTTATATCCCACATCGGCTTCCAGTTCCAGCTTCCTGCTAATGAGCACCCTGGGAAGCAGCAGGTGAGGGCTCAAGTGCTTGTATCCCTGTCACTCATGTGAGAGACCAGGACTTCAGCCTGGCTCAGCCTCCGCTGTTGCAGGCATTTGGGGAGTGAACCAGCATATAGAAGATTCTCTCTTTCAGATAAATAAATATTTTTGTGAAAAATAAGAAATCTCCTTAGCCAATTAGATAAAATCGTTCACACAGACATGGGTTCAGATTGCATTCGGGCCTCCTCTTTCCACCTAGAACCTCCCATCTTCCAGCAACAAGCCTCAGAACTCACTGGGCACCATGGAAATGAAAGAACCTGAAGGCTGAACTTCACCAGCTTTCCAGGTTATTGGGCTCCACATGAACTTTAAGATCCAGCAAGCTAAACTTTGTTAGAAACAGCTCTCTGCAATTTGTTGTCTATCTGCCGTGACTCATGCAGTAAATGCACTTTGTGCAATCCATGCCTTTTCTTGCCCGGCCATTCACTCTTTTGTGTCTATCCATCTATCTTTATCAACATTTAGCTCAAGTGTTACCTGATTTATACAGGCTGTGTGCCTCCTAATCTCAGGACTCTCAATTCCAAGTCCTGCTCTCCCCTAACATTTGCAGGGTTCAGGCAAAGAGCGCAAATGGAAGCCCACTTGTTATATACCCACATATTTAAAAGTTATAATTCAAGCTGACAAACAGAAAAAAATACGTTCTCTCTTCCTGCCCTGAGAAATAGTCCTCAGGACAATCAGAATTATCAAACTCCTTGAAGTCAGAACTTGCTGCAATGGGAGAGCTGTTCCTAACCCCAGGACTACATCAACTTCTCTTTTAAACCAATCTCACTGTTCTAAACTTCATTCCACAGAGCATAGCTTCACACATGCACATATGTGCATTCCAGCTCTACCAACATGCACCCTTTGCACCTGAAAACATTTCACACTGGAGCATACTGAGGCATAGGTGTGTGCACACCAGAGACACAGTCCAAGGGAGGTACCCACAGAGAATCCCATCACCTCAATGAAGAGGCAAAATCCAATTGAGTACATTCCCTTGGCTCCTCGGATCTCCAACCTATGGGAAAAGGCACAACCAAATGCGAGAGCAGCAGGTTTCTTAATGCACACAGGCTGGGGAAGAGGCCCTCCTTATTTGGTCTAAGGGTGATGCTGTTCATAGGAGCAAAGCATCCCTCCCTACTACACTACAGGTCCTCAAGAGCAAAGAGTGCCTCTTACCCATTGTTTCCAGCAAATCATAAACCCCTGAAGAATGAACATATGAATGAATAAAAGAAGAAAAGAAAAAAAATAAAAGTACAAATTTGAGAATGGAAGCCTATACAATCTTGATTGTTTTGACACTTGTTTCAACTAACCCCTCACCAGGCTCCTTAACTGGAGTCTAGATTCTGCTCCTGGAAGAAGTAGCCTCTTTCATCAGGAAGCAAAGCTTCTCTAAGTGCAGTAGATGGGGATGCTAATTAAAAACATAGTGATTTAAAATACCTAAGTGCTGCTCAAAAGTGCCTTTCTACAAGGTCACCAGTGATTCTGATGTGTACTACCCAGGGGTTTAAAAGTACAAATACATTTGAGATAACAAGAAGAATCATCTCCAAAATGAAGTGCAATTGTTTCTCAGTCCATGAATACAATTGTGGAGTCACACATATTCCCCTCGCTCAGTGGTGAGGGAGGGAGGAGGCTGGATGGGCAAAGCTAGATGGGAGGATTACAGGAAAAAAAGATAAAAGCAGGAGATAATAAAACTACACTACTTAAAAAAAAAAAAAAACAAATGCACAGTATCTAACATTCTAGCCCAAAGTAACCGCTCAATATTTGGTAGATTAAAATTGGAGAAGAACTTTCAAAGGCTCTCATCTCCGTTCACAGTTGTCCCCGTTTCTCTTCAGCTGAGCAAAGACAAACAGAAAGCATCCAGTGAGGTGTTTTTGTCTCGCAGCTGCAATCTCTGCTATCACACTTCAAAAATCCAAGAAGAGTTTTTTAAAAACATTTTGTTATGAAAGAATTTTCTTCCCAGAGGATTCATTGATCAAAGTAGCACTATAAGGACCTTGCTACCAAACAGTTTGTAGATGGGAGGAGTTCTTGGCAAAGTCTCTGATGCCTCCTTTATTGTGTTTACAGAAATGCGGGCTGCAGCACCCCTGTGATGGAGCTGGGAAGAGACGGCACATGGAGACCGAGATCCTGGGCAAAAGTTACTTGACTTGTCTTTGCTTTAATTTCCCCACCTCTAAAACGTAGTTGATAATAAAATGCCCAGTTCACAGGGCTGCTCTTTGAGGTTGAAATACAGTGAGTTACGCATGACAGCTTCACAGTGATGCTGTTTGACAGATGTCTGATAAGTTCTGCACTTTGTATGTCTAAAACCCAATAGTCACAAGCATAGCATATCACACAGGACAGAGATACATCAAAATCAACCACTGACAACTTGACTTTCAAGTCAACAATCAACAAGATTTTTTGGTCCTGCTATAAATGTTGCTTACACAATGTATACTTATTTAATTGTGATATATTAAGAAATATAATAAGAATTTTCAGAGTCCATAAAACCCCAAGTTTCTCACATAAGGTTGGGTACATTTATCAAGGCTCATATATCAGACTATTGAATTAATTGACAAAAATTATAATATCTAATTATGATTACCAAAAGCTATAAATAAGTGCTAGCCTGAACTGAACTTAATTTGGACCCTAATTTCTATTTTCTGTAAGTAGTTCACTGATTTTAGCATTGTTTACTGGGCTTCTATTAGATATAAGAGCAAATATGTCTTTTTGGATTTAGATTTTGCAGGAAGACTATTGAGTATGTCCTGTAATTTGAATAGCAATCCAGTCATTGAAGTGTCCTCTGTACTTTTAAAAAATAATTATTTATTTATTTGAAAGTCAGAGAGGCAGAGGCAGAGAGAGAGAGGTCTTCCATCTGCTGGTTCACTCCCCAAATGACTGCAAGAACCAAAGCTGAGCTGATCCGAAGCCAGGAACCAGGAGCTTCTTCTGGGTTTCCCACTCTGGTACAGGAGTCCAAGCACTTGAGCCATCTTCTGCTGCTTTCCCAGGCCATAGCAGAGAGCTGGATCAGAAGTGAAGCAGCTGGGACTAGAACTGGCACCCATAAGGGATCCCAGCACTGCAGGCGGCGGCTTTATCCACCACACCAACAGTGCTGACCACTCCTCTGTTCTTTTAAAATAACTCTCAAACCTGAAACTAAAATGCTAGATGTGGGTGAAAAACTCCGTACAACCATACTATCAAAAATTGATTAAAAAATTCATCATAACTGATCTGCCACGTAAAAACAATTGTTTATGATGGCAGTGTAGCCATTAATGGTGATAGCTATCAGTGGTTTCAATGAATTCAGCCTCATAGCTGTTGGTTGACTATTTAATTTTCTATATCCTTATGAAAAAATTTTTCATATCACACAATGTTTCCTCATTTTCTTCACACTCTAAACATGGAAATGTCTTCAACTTCTGAGGAGTCACAAAATGTACCTAAAGCAGGAATTTGGTGAAGAGGATAATCAGTTAGACACCTAAGGGTGCAGGATGGCTTAGATGCACTTTTGATCTGAAGTAATAATAACTCTGAAAATGTCTTTAAGATGCTATATTAAAATATTAATCCTTTATATTATATAATAATATTTTGCATTTCATAATATTTTAATGATGAATGCATCTAATTCAAATATCAAACAAAACCATGAATAAAGCAATGGACATTTCTCTACATGTTTACCTGAAGCCCTGACAATACTGGGTACCAACAAGTCAGTCTAAACTGGACCCATCGGCTCTACTTCCTGTCTCATGCTATTGGACTTTGTGCACTATTTCTTAGATTCCTGGGTGGATAAATCTTTACGCCGCCAATCAGAAAAATACATTCTGTAGTCTTTCAACCATTTACTGGTCAATTAATTCAACATTATTTCTCAGAAGAATTGCATCAAATTGTTGGAAACCATTAAATTAAATGGTGTTTAAGTACCTTCAAATTATTTAGACAATAACTCTACACAAATAGGAAGCATCATCAGTTTTTATCTTCTTAAAGTCATCTCCCATGAGCAAAATTAAGTAGAGAAATATTTTCTGATATAATCCCCTCAAAGATTAAAGAGTACACATGAAAATATCCCATACACCCCTCCATTCTCTGTGCTATAAATGTGTCAAGAGCAAATAGAAATAAGTCTTGGTGTCTGCAACCCCACGTTTGTTGAAGATCTATAATTTACCTGTTTTTCCTTTCTTTGTTGTTATATGTACTCAAAATTTAGATAGGTTAACAACATTTATAGTGCCATACTATTTCTGAATAACGGATAAGGAAATCTTGACTTACAGAGGTCCTGGAAATGCTTAAATCATCCTGGTCCATTAGTAACCATACTATGTGGTAAGAGCAGCATTGCTTGCAAGTCCCATTATCCCAGGACAGCTATGTACTCTTCATTACAGCACATCCTTACCTCGCACATCTGACTCTTCAACCACAAAATGAGGAGACTGGACTACAAGATGTTTAAACTTCTAACATTTAATCACTGATATTTTTCCCTAACAACAAAATAATAAATTGAAATATCAGTTTTCATAGTTACACTGGTTTACCATATTGATTTGAAAACCTAATCTATAACATATTACCTCTGGCTTCAAGTCTTAAAAACATGTATGGTAAATTTAACTGTAGACATTCGACTGAAACTTGCATACTCATCTAACATTTTTTGTGAAAAAATGTGGTTTTTTTTGTGAAAAATCAAATTGATGTTCAAGTAATGTAGCAATTAATTATTCCTATATGAGTTATGAGGTTATGTTTGTGGAACAGGATTATAAAAGAAGTTTCATAGCACGTAAAAATAATTTATGAAGGATGAAAATCACTTTGAAAGAATTCTCAACTGCTCTATTTAACCAATTTTGTACCATTCATATAGTTACAGTTTATATAATATAATTTTTAAATATATCTTCCAAAATATTGAATTATGATTTACTTATATAATTGAAGCCCAATTCTGCTATTATGCAGATAGCACATGCAATCAAAAGCAGGCAGTTTTGAGTAGCAAATACATCATAATGGAAAATCAAGAAAAATGATAAGATCTTTGCCCTTTACAGATCTTTAAATAGAACCACAAGTTGCCACAATTGAGGTGAGAATTCAATGTATCCCATGTCATTTAACGTAAGTGGTCTTCAAATGTAGACATCAAAAGAATAATCAACTCAAAAAGAATCTATTATGAACGATAATATTATGACATGAAGTTAGAGTTACAGAACATAAGCTTTTACACTTTCATGGACTTCAACATAATATTGTATTAATTATGTCAATGAAAACAAATAGACTTCATATGTTGCATTTTGTTTGGAGGAGTGATTTTTTTAAAGTTCTAAAATAAAGTATCAAGGCTATTGTGTATATTTTGTTCACATCCATCCTTTTATGTCCGGAGGGGTTTTTTGGTGTGTGTGTGTGTGTGTGTGTACGTGTGTTTTCTGTTTTCAAGATTGGGTAATGTGAACCTCACCATATCCTTTCTTTTAAAGTTTTGAAAAACTCTGGATTCTTTCTTTATCAGCAAATAAAGATAAGAGTAGCATGCTAAAAATGCCAATTTTGCTTCTTGTCTTGAAAGGTGATAATGTGCTTTTGAAAGCAAATTTTCTTTTCTAAATCCAAAGACTCAGTAATATTACCTTAATAATCTTTTCATCTTGAATAGCACGATCCTTTGAAAATATTAATTACTGAATCATCCACAATATCATTTTGAAATTATGTTATACCACTTGTAACACTTTAGCAAATTCAAAATGTTGTACAAAGAGAAATCAACATTATTAGAGGGCTATTGACCGAGTAAGATTTTTAGAAACACCGCTGTTCTAAGATTAAGTGTGCACAGCAAGTTTGAACATTAATTAGCAACTGAAAACAACAAAGTTTATTTGGGTGGAGAAATATGTCATTAGTCATAGGTCTTATGAGTGGAAAAATTTTAAGATACTTGAATCATGATATTTAAAAATAAATACAGCTATCTATAATAAGCCCCTCATCCCTCATTTTAATCAGGTTTTTGGTAGCTTTAATTAATGAAATCTTGAGATAAATAACTATGTAATGGAAAGAGAAGATAAAAAATAAGTAGCATGATTATTTTCAACCATTCATATTGATGTATTAGGTATAATAAATCTTAAGCCATGTATTGTAAATAATATAAGGTTTTTGACTTTTCATGTATGCTTCAGAATCCTAACCACATTGTCTCACTTATTTGTAATCCATCAACCCAGGTGACAAATAGTCTTCTATATTTACCAAGTCAGAATATACAAGAAGCATACTGTATTAGCAGCTGAAACTACAAACGCTACTGTCAATCAAACAGTCTGGCAGAGTACCATATTTCTTGTCACCAAGAGGCTTAAAGCAAAGAATCTGTGCCTAATTCTTTTAAACCTTATAGGTCAAAAGGTTGTAAAATTATTTTTGACACCATTTCTTTGCTTTGTCAACAAGCCTGGGTACTTTTTAGCTTGCAAAGGATATAAAAAATGATTCATTCTAACATTACCAATTTATGGGTTTTAAGACATCACTTTTCACAGTAACATAATTCTTCAGGCAGATTAGATGATTGCCATGCCTCAGAAAGATGTTGATCTGATTTTGAAAGCTGTGTGCTAAAAGCTTGGCTCCATGGTACCTGAAACCTGGCTGAATGGTCAGTGGATACTCAGAAATGTTGGGGGCTATGATAATGCCTATGATCCTGGAGTAAGTGGCTTTTACTTGGCTAATCTAATCAAAGCTTCTAGGAACAATGTTAGTTCCCCAGGACCTACACTGAATCATAGGGGGAACACGTTGGTGGTTGCTTTAAATTAATTCCCAAAAAAATCAAATCATGAAACCACATACCCCCTGCTAATTCAATCACTCTCTCTGTGTGGGAAGACTTGAGAACACGTCTTCTTCCTTTGAGAATTTGCTCTTCCTTTACTTTTTTGGTATCCAGGCTACTTCAATGTGCCTTCTGATATTTTCCAAAGCTTGTTCTATCTCTCTTCACATCTCAGATATCTCCTCCTCTCAATCCTATGAACTGAATCCATGAATGGACACTCTCCCACTGGGTACATTTTTCTATATTTGATTCTTGACACTCCTGCTGAAGTTATTTTTCTAAACCATCTCTGATGCTTGGAAAAAGACATGGAGTAATCGGATCATTCTATTAGGCCACTACTCCTAGGAGGCGAAGTTTTATCTCTCCATCTTTGTTTGATTTCCTTACCCTAATGTCAATAAGCCATCTTCATGATCACATACCTTACACCTCATACATTCTCTCTGCAAACTTAGTGATTCTACTCCCTTCTTTAAAGTCTTTCTCTGTGAAGCTTTTCTTGACAATGCCAAGCTTCACCTGGCCTCATCCTTGCTAAACACGAAACATTTTTCACGGTCTTTGAGTTACCACCCCACGGTGATACACAGTGCTATTGTGTGAGTTTTCATTTTTTTGTGTGTTTTTCTCTGTGTGTTCTAATATTATAGGGTGTATACCTCTCAAGTAAGTCTGTGTGAATGTGGTTGATCAGCAACGGGAGAGCATTAGGAGTTAGAAACATTGCAGGAATGCATTGCTTGCAAATGCTGTACAGTGAACACTTTTACAGTGGTGTTGATTAGTGCTTAGAACTATAAGCCTTCTTCAAACCCCACACTGACTTCAGATGTATTAACTCCTCCTTTTTTCATTTATTAAGAGGCCCAGAGGTACCACATAGTCAATAAAGGGAAGTGACTCAGATAACAGTGATTATGATATTCACTTATATATATATATATATATAAATTAGAAAATAAGCAAAATTGCATGTATAATTACACAATAACTAAGATAAGTACTTAAATTTACATACACATAAACAAAAAGTATTTGCATAATGAAGCACCATTCCCAGGGATGAGGAAACATCTTACAGATGTCTTCAAGTTCTCTCTCTCAGCCCCAACTTGTGACACTTAGAAAAGCAATCACTATTACACTAATAATGATTGCTTTACTATGATGTTTTAAATTCCATCTCCAATAAAAAGTGAGCTTACTGAATCCAGTGCATCAGGATTCCTCAAAGTTCACATTTTTTTAATTTAGAGGTGACCATAGTATACACTAAGCCATAGCTTAGGTTTATAGTTGTTGTGCATGTGTTACAAAGCTAAGGATTTTGTGGTTTTTAAAATCCACCACATTATATCCAAATGGTATTTTGCAAGCTACACGTTTATAAATGTTGGCTGTAATTGCTGTTGTAAATGAATAACAAACAATAAATACACACTCTGAAATGTTTTCCAATTAGACTAACTCTCCAATGTGTTTAATTTTTTTTCTCTTAAAAAGAATGTTACAATTGCCAATATGTACACTAGGATGATGTGAGACAGGGATGTAAATCTTACCTGAGTTTGCCAGGAAGCTATTTTTAATAATTTTGTTTTTATAACTTTATTTCTAAAGCCTAGCATCTTAAATGATTTTTTTCCTCAGGCATTTGTCTCCTTATTTAATTTTTAAAGTGTTTCTTTAAAAAAAAAAAAAAGAAAGAAAGAAAAGAAAAGAAAGAAAAACACTCTGCCTGAAACACTAAGCTCCCTTCCTAAATCCATGGTAAAATCCATGACTTTCACATTTGCAAATAATTTTACAATAGACCCTTCTATCACATTACTTGCAACTAAACAAAATGGGCTTTAACAGAAAAGGGCTGTAGACATGTTACACATTGAAACATGAGGCCATTGTCTTAACAAAATTAATCTGCTTTTAAGAAATTTCTTGGATATGAAGGTTTCACATATAATGTACAGATTGCTTAGTGATATGCATCTCTGAACTAAAAAATAAAAATAAGAAACATCTACAAAGCTTAGAGTCCTTTCACCAAGGGCAATGGGTTTCCTTGGCTGTAGGGGCATTTCCTGTCTGTGGGACTCCATGCCCAATGACATTTTGATGCAGTTTTAGTGGAAATCTTTATAAGTCATGCTTGTACTAAATTGCACCCGAGAGAGAGAATATCATTATGATGATGCTCGGGTGAACCATGTGCCCTTTTACATAGCAAATGTAAAATTATGTTCCCCTACCAAGTCAAAGCAATAGAAACCTCATGGCTGGGTAGTGCTTGAGTTGTGTGGGAGCCATGGGGAAGCAACCCTCCCTTCTTCCTCTCACCCTTCAGGTTCTAACTGCCCTGCTTTAAGGAGAGGCAAATCATCTGTACAGCTAGAATTGGTTTTAATGACATTACTTATATTAAATATCCAGGATTTTCTTCTAGGAAAATTATTATATAGTATTCACATGTTTGACAATAAAGTAACTGAGATTACTGCCTAGGTGAAAACAAAAATGTCACCATGACTGGATAGAGGGAACTCAATAAATATGGAGTTTATTAAAGGGAACTCAGCGGGTAACTGTGAATAAATAAGTTAACGAATAAAATACAGTGATAAGTTACCATAATAAAATTAGCCAGTACTATATATGAACTACCATCATAAGTCAGCTCTCATGAAAAAGCACTTGCCATTTTTCATGAAACAGCAACTGGCATGATTCATTTTATTCTGTCTTTAATAAAGTCTCATAACGGAGTCTGAAAAGGTTGGCATTACTCTTGAAAAACATACTGAAGAGAAACTTGTTAAAGAATGGATTTCTTTAACAATGCTTTTTCCTCCAGTTTTATTTTATTTCATTGCTATCCACTGATCCAAGCCAAACCAAAAAATTTCTTCTAAGAACTGGAAATGGCTACTCTAATTGTCATGGAATACATGGTTAGAATCACTAAATGCAAACTTTGCAGTATAACCCATCTCTTAACCTATAGCTGATGAAATTCTTTGTGCAGTAAGATTCAGTTCTCTTTCCATAGATTACACTGTGTTGATTCTGTTTTGCTTTTGGTCAAATGCCAAGGCAATACATCTAGCAACAAGAAAGCAATGCCGCTAATTAAAACAACATATTCAACCCCAACATATGCAAAAGGAAATAAATATTTAAATAAACATGGATTTGATAAAGACTGTCATGATTAAAATTATACAAAACAAAATGAAGGTCTAAGAATAGTGTGTTCCCTCCCAAAAGTCTCCCATCTTAAGTATTCAAATTATGAGCTATTTCAAGATAGACAGGATAGTAAATTTGAAATGTCAAAGTGGACAAAATGAAAGAAAGAAATTCATATTATGAAATAGTTTTTGTTTTAAAACAAGGTTCACTCACATGTTTTTAAAGCCTTCCTAAAATTTTTAAGTATAAATTCATTTTCCCTTGCATTCATAGAACTAATAGTTCAAAGATAGCTAACAGTGTGATGATAGAAACAAAGGAAATAAATAAGCCAACAGGAAATAAAGATACTTACCAAACATGATTGAAGAAAGCAAACAGCCTGAAGTGGATAATAATGTTAAAAGTCTACAGAATACAAGGTAACCAGAGAAGATTCTCTAAAGAAATACCACCAGAGCTGACATCAGAAAGAAGAGAAGGACATGGCTGTGCAGAGGACACAGGTGAAGACAAAGCTGGGAAGATTTGAATGTGGAGGTCATGGGAGAGAACTTTGAGTGGTCCAGGAGGTCAACAAGACAGGACTGTAGCTTTAAAACTGTAGAGAACAAGGAGTATGAGACTCAGAAATGTTAAATTCACTGGGCCAACTGACACATATAAATGGCTGTACTAGGACTAAGTCTCCGATATCCCCAATCATAAACCTAGGTGTCTTATATTACGTACATTTTTACAGTTTTTCACATCATATGTCATATTTACAACATTTGTATGTGTATTACAATATCACTCTTAGGAATCCAAGATATATTTTTGAATACATATGTATATAAGTGAATGAAAGGAACACGAAGTTTTAATGTTAATAAGATCAAAAAACTTTTCTTAACTAAGAACTCAATGAGAGCTGATTGTTTTTATGTTCTCCTGGTCATAGTCATATTTGATACAAATGTTGTACACCTCATGATTCTCAGCACATTCTTCATGGTGGAATTGCTAGCTGCCCACCAAAATTCCATTCTCCCCTTCATTCAGGACACATGACTGCCCAGTTAGCACATTTTCCAGCCTCTCTTGCATTACAGAGCAACCGTGTACTAAATTCCCAGCAACAGAATGGAAAGGAAATGCTATTTCCCTGTTCTGGATCTGGCCCATAAGCTCACCTCCTGGAAATGAGTTTACTTCCCCATGTTCCTATTTCCCTTGTCACTTGTCTAAACACAAAGATGAGAGTGACCCTGCAAAGACCACACCAATGATGGCAAAGCCCAAGGAGATGTCACAAAACTGACTGTGGGCAGCCCTGAGTCCTTGAATGAACATGAGGAGCACAGCTTCCGGGCCATATTGGAAATCTTATGTGAGAAGGAAATAAAATTCACTAACTTCAAGCCACCATGTTATAGGATCTTTATACTTCAGCAGCCTACCTTTATCCTAAATCTTCAATGCTTCCAAATTTCTACATGTCAGTACAAGCAACACCCCATATTAGGGATAATCTTGAACATTTTTTAAAAGGTTGATTGATTGATTGATTGAATGAATGCTTTGAAAGGCAGAGTGACAGAAAGGAAGAGTCAAAGAAAGAGAAGAGATATGCACACAGAGACAGGCGTTGGGGGAACGGAGGAAAAGGAGTTTCTTTCATTTAATGCTTTACTTCCCAATGGCCACAACAGGCAGGGCTGGACCAGACTGAAGCCTGGAACCAGGAACTGCATCTGAGTCTCCCACATGTGTGGCACGGGCCCAAGTACTTGGGCCATTATTGACTACCCTCCCAGGCACATTAGCAGGAAGCTGGATTCAAAGTAGAACATTTGGAACTTGAACCAGCACTGTGATATAAGATTCCAACATTGCAAGCAGCAGCTTAATCCACTGCACCATAATGCCAGGCCCATGATCTTGAACTTTAATAAGAAGCAACATAAGGAATTTTGCTTGAGTAGTTCGCTGTCCTATCTGGCAATTTCAGGAGGTATAACTGGAAGTGACACCCTATCTCCCATACACATAACACAAGCATTGAGATCCATTACTATATATGATTTTACTAGGTAAAGATGGCAATTCTTAAATGGGAGGCAAAAATCCTGTATTCTTTAATCAGTCACAGATCTGAAGGTACAACTGATGAACATATTATTAATATAATGCCTATAATTTGTCATTAAGATGTGTATATAAAATGTGGGACAGATTGAACAGAAATCACTGTGGGAAAAGCATAGACTGGCTTCCATTCAGTACTAAAATGGTGTCTCATAAGCATATGGGTGAGATCTGTGTGGCAAATGCTTATGCAGCCTCATGGTGTTAAAGGTGACTGCATCACCAGAACACCATCTGTGAACGGATTTCAATCTCTTCAAGGCCAGTAAGAAATTTTCTACTATTCAAAAATATGAGGGAACATCAAAAAATTCATTTAAAAATGAAATTAAAAGATAAGTTAATTTTAGTGCAAAAAAATGGCATTAGAATTCATGCATAGGTTTTTCACAAGAAGGTTTTTCCACGAACTTTTAAAGACCCCTCTTAGGTCACAAGGTAATTCAGAGCCATTACGTGGTACCAATTCCTGATCCAATCAGTTGTGGCCAGAATTGTGGGATCACGTGGCAACTTTTACAGCAGATGACAACCCAGGCTGTATTCCTGTGACTTGGAGGTTACATGAAATTTGTAATGCATTTACTATCTAATAATGGGTGCAATAGAAGTATAGTAGTCATTATTATAATGATGATAATAATAAACATTTAGTGGGTACTTAACCTAGTTCCAGGTACTATTCCAAGTATTTTATATATACTATTCAATTAAGTCTTTATATAACATTATTACTATCTTCATTTACAGCTAAAAAAACCTAAGCTTAGATGCCTTAAGTGGGAAAACCAGTACTCAAACTCAGGCAGTATAACTCCAAAGACTCATCCTGAATCATCATGTCACACTGTGACCTTTATCCACCCAGAACTGGCCAGACTCATAGTGTGTGTCCCCAGCACATCGAGTGTATAGTAACCTGCACACAGTAGGTAACAAATACACAGTGCCAAGCCTATGTTTAACTAATTAACACAGTCAGGGTGTTCACAGTCCATTTTCACTACTGCTGTAACTGCAAACCATCTGAAAGGTGTGTCAACATGGTAAAACTTTAGCTCAGGGTTCCAAAGGTATTTGTAGATTAACACCTTCTTTGTTAATTGTGCCAATACTCAAGTTAAATTGCAAAATATGAAGAATATGACAGCCTCACAGATGGAACTATTAAAATACATACCACACATTTCAACTTCAGCTGACAGAAATAAGGCTGCTCTCCTTTCTCCATATGAATCATCACTGAAGAAAGAATTTCCTCCTCTCCCTGTGCCGTTCTTCCTTCATGTCCACTCCCACACCAAGAAGCAAAAGAGTTGCTAATGCAATTGACAAGAGCCTTATATACACCAGGTTCTTTTACTACTGGGCAGGGCTGCTGTAACTAAAAAGCAGGTTGAAAAACAAGCTAAGGGGCCAGAGCTGTGGCAAAGCAGGTAAAGCCGCCGCCTGCAGTGCTGACATCCCATATGGACACCAGTTCAAGACCCGGCTGCCCCACTTCCTATCCAGCTCTCTGCTGTGGCCTGGGAAAGCAGTAAAAAGATGGCCCAAGTCCTTGGACCCCTCCACCGGGAGACCCGGAAGAAGCTCCTGGCTCCTGGCTTTGGATTAGCGCAGCTCCAAAGGGCGCAACTCCGCCCTTTGCGGCCAATTGGGGAGTGAACCAGCGCATGGAAGACCTCTCTCTCTGCCTCTCCTCTCTCTGTGTAATTCTAACTTTCAAATAAATAAATAAATCTTTTAAAAAAATAAGCTAAGTGAGTTATAGAACTGATGAAGCAGGATAAGGGAATAGGGTGGCTCACACTTGTAAATTTATGCTGTTTCTTTTTTAAAAAAAATTTAATTTTATTATTTATTTATTTACTTGAAAGTCATAACTACAGAGAGAGAGAGAGATCTCCCACCTGCCCATTCACTCCCTAAGTGGCTGCGACAGCCAGGACTGGGCCAGGCCAAAGCCAGAACTGGAAGTTTCCTCCAGGTCTCCCACATAGATAGCAGGGCTACCTTCCACTTGGGCCATCTTCTACTGCCCTTCCCAGGCCATTAGCAGAGAGCTGGATCAGAACTGGAACACCCAGGACACAAACTGGAGCACACATGGGATACCAGTCTCGCAGCAGCAGCTTAATTTGCTCTGGCACAATGCTGGCCACTGTTGTTTCTTAAATTGTGTAATTCTGGGTAGATATCACTTTTTGTGCTTTCAGAATTTTTCAAAGAAATTTTTAAGTGAAATACAATTAATACAGAAATTCATGAATATTTTTCAGAAAAAGAATAGGCTTATGGTTAGTATGAAGATACAACATAGCTTCCTGGAATATAATAAACTTTGGGTTTCTGTTTTTATAATTTTTTGTTTTATTTTGCTTATTTATTTGAGAAGCTGAGAGACAGAGATAGAGACTGATCTCCCATCCCAAAAGTTCACATCTCAAATGCCCACAGCAGCGAGATCTGGGGACAGAGCCTGGAGCCAGGAACTCAATCAGGCTCTCCCATGTGGGTGGTAGGAGCTCAGCTCCTTGAGTAATCATCCCTGCCTCCAAGGGTCAGCGTTAACTGGAAGTTGGAATCAGGAGCCAGAGGCAAGTCTGGAATCCAGGCATTCTGAGATGGGATGCAGGCATCTTAACTGCTAAGCCAAATACCTGCCCCAAATTTTGGTTATTTCTAATTTGGGAGATGCCTTTTATTTAGTGAATCATTCCACCATCATTCTCAATGAGAAAACAATGTGTTAATTAAAATAAAATTGTCATACATTGTTATATGCAAACACGGAATGTGCGCTAAATAAGGACTTCAGATAAGGAAAAGTTAATAGTTCAGGAAGCTTTCACAAAATGTTCTGATGAGCACTTCAAAGGTTCATGGAAAACAAAATGAAATGATGACTTTATTTTGGTACAAAGAATTTTAATCCATTCAGTTTCATCATAATATCCATTTCCATGAACTTTTTGAGGACCTCTCATTAAATATGAGAAAGTTTAACTCAGGTTATCAACCAAGACTAACATATTTTCAGATATGTTATCAATTCACAAGTTGTACATCAAAGAAATTTATTTGAATACAACAATGAAAGACACATGTTCTGTTTCTGTTTACTTGATAAAACTTTAACTTTATGGTAGAACATTACTTAGGTGAGCATTTTGAATCAAAGAAAAAAATAACATTGACACAGCACTGCAGATTTGAAAACAGCTGACTTTTAAAACACTGTGGCTTCCAGCATCTGCGAGGCTTGTGTTTAGAACTTGCTTGTGATTCTTGCAAGGTATGTGTAAGTATGTGTGTGTCTGTTCACAAGCATCTACACTTGTTTTACTTGATACATTACACTATTCTACCAGTATAATCAGGCTGAATTTGAGAAAAGTACTAATCTAAATATAGAATTTTTTTCAATGAGATATAAGGCAGGCTTGATTTCGTTCTTCTCAGAACTCTAGAATCTTTGTGACTAAGCTATTGACACCATCTGGTAATTGCTGACCTTCCAGCCCCATGAACGATACTGAGTTTTTAGTCTACTGTTACATAAACTGACTCCTAGACAGGCAAAGAAAGACAAGTACTGCATGAACTCATTCATATGTTAAATGAAAAAATTGATCTCAAAGAACTTAAGATTATGATGGTGGTTACCAGAAACTGAAGAGAATAAGGGAAAGATAGGGAAATGTAGATTAATGCATACTAAGCTATAATTAGATAGGAGAAAGAAGTTCAAGTGTTGTGTTGCACAGGTGCTACAGATAATAATGACTCTATACATCTCTTTAAAAAAACTAGAAGATATTTTGAGTGTTTTCACCATATATAAATTATAAACATTTGAGGAGATAGATATATTTACCCTGATTAGACAGCATGCAGTGTATACATGCATCAAGTTGTTATATGGTATCCCATAAATATGCAGAATTTTTATGCCACTTAAAAAATAAACTGACCTGGGGAGATCCAAGATGGCTGAAATGGAAAAGATATACTGATGTTGACTACAGGAAGATACCAGAAAAACAGGAGAGAGAACACATTCCCAGGGAACAGCTGGAGAGAATTTTTCGGTGCAAAATGTACAAAAGAGAGACTCCATGGAACAGCAAAGACAGTGTACAAATGCAGCAGCTAGCAGGACACTCCCAGTGATGCCTGTAACTTGTGGCCAGAGGGGAAGCTGCCATCTTATCAGAGCAAGATGAGGAAAGGCTGCATTAGCCCACACACTGCTGGTGATATGGTCTGAGGAAGAACCTCACAGCCCTCATTGACTTCAGGTTTGGCTTGGAGAGCTGGTGGGAGTCAAGGCAGCTCCTAGCTCTGGAAAGGGAGTCTGTGATGTTTCCCATTCCTCCCCTCTGCCAAGGTACCCAGAGGCTGACAGGGAAAATGCCATCTCCCCGGAGCAAGGCAACCGGAGGCTGCAGTGGCCTGCATGTCACTGGTGAATGGTGTCTGAGGGAGAACTCCAGTCTCCGCTGACTTTCAGTCCATCCTGAGAGTTGGCAGGAACAGGGCACTCACTTAGCTAAAGGAAGTGAGGAAACATTGCTTCCCTCTGCTAGCACCAGCAAAGCACCAGATTCAGCTTCCTAAAGCAGAGCATCAGTAGACCTCTGTTGGTAAGGTGGCTGGCTCTGTGGACAGGTGGCTAGCCCATGGATATGGAGACTCACAAGGCAGAGGGCAAATCCCCTGAACCCTTAGACACAGGAGCCCTGCATCCTATGACTGTGGGACTCATGTGACAGTGTGACATCTACATAAGCTTGGAAAAGAATTGGGGGATGGAGGTGGGGTGCTGGGTCTTTGTGCATTCAGGATATACAATGCTAGAGAGAAACTTTGTAGAGAGGTCAGCACTCATGCTATGCAGCACAGAAATTCTTTGTGAGGTTCCTGTACTTCAGTGAGTGGGGTGTGCCAGTAATGTGAGCCCACCCTAAGCAGTTTGTTCACCTTGGCTCAGAGAAGGGCTGAGGCTATGGACACATCAGTTATTGCCACCATCCCATCCCCTTACTATGGATACATGAGATCCACCAGGCCCAATTTAAGTGTCAATCTGTATTCTTGCCCCAACTACAAATGTTGACCAGAAATCCCCAGCCCCACCCAGCACACTCTGGATATCTTTGTGGACCACAGGCATTCCACCAAGCCGTAGAAGCACACTCCAAGGTGGCATGTACCAATGCCATCTCACTAGTCCAAGTGATCAATTTCAGTTCACAATTGATCATAATGAAAGGACTAAGAGTCAAAGGGAGCACATAAACAAGTCTAGTACCTGCTAATACTAACCGATAGAATATATAAAGGGGAGAGTGATCCAACATGGGAAGCGAGATACTCAGCAGACTCAGAATGGCGGATGTCCTAAACAGCACTCTGGCCTCAGAATCAGCCCTCAAGGCATTCAGATCTGGCTGAAAAGCCCATGAGAGTATTTCAGGCATGGAAAGCCAAGACACTCTGGCAAAAGATCTCTGTGAGTGAGATCCCAGTGGAAAGAACAGGTCTTCAAAGAAGGAGGTACCTTTCTCTGAAGGGAGGAGAGAACCTCCACTTTGACTATGACCTTGTCCAAACAAGATAAGAGTCGGAAAACTCAAGGGGCTTCCATAGCCTTGGAAACTCATGGCTGGAGCATAGGGAGATTACTGATGCCATAGACAGGAGTGTCAATTGGTAAAGTCAACAACAGGAGTCACTGTGCACTTACTCCTCATGTAGGATCTCTGTCCTTAATGTGCTGTACATTGAGGCTTAATGCTATAATGAGTACTCAAACAGTATATTTCACTTTGTGTTTCTATGGGGGTGCAAACTGTTGAAATCTTTACTTAATGCATACTAAACTGATCTTCTGTTAAAAAAAAAAAGAAGAAGAAATTATCAATTCCCAACTTGACTCTCACTGGGATTAAACATGACAATAGGTCTGATCTGATTTCATCATCATTTAAAAAATCATCTATTATTTTTCACTTTATGTTTCTGTGTGGGAGCAAACTGTTGAAATCTTTACTTAATGTATGCTAAACTGATCTTCTGTATATTAAGAGAATTGAAAATGAATCTTGATGTGAATGGAAGGGGAGAGGGAATGGGAAAGGGGAGGGTTGCGGGTGGGAGGGACGTTATGGGGGGGAAGCCATTGTAATGCATAAGCCGTACTTTGGAAATTTATATTCATTAAATAAAAGTTAAAAAAAAAAAAAAAGAAGCACACTCCAAGAGCAAAGCCTTAAGAGGAGACACCAACAAGTGTTTCACCAGATGTATAAAAGTGAATGTAGAAATACAAGAAACAAAGAAGGACGACAACATGAATCCCCAAAAGGAATGCAATAATACTTTAACATTAGAACGTGAAGATGAGGGAATCAACAAAATGTTGGTAAAGGAAATCCAAAAGGAATCCAAAAAACTGTAAAAATTACTCAAAAATACAAGAAACAATTACACTAAAGAAATTAATTACTCAAAATACAAAGAAACAATTACACTAGTTAACGAAATCTGTACATGACATGCATGAGAAATTCTGCTATGAGATAGAGATATTAAAGAATCACACTGAAATATTAGAAATGAAGAATTCAGTATGTCAAACAAAAAATATAGTGGAAGGCCTTAACATCAGACTCAAAGAGGCAGTGTCTGCAAATAACTGATAGAATTAAAAAGGAGAGAATATCCTACATGGGAAGCAGGATACAGGCAGACTCATAGAATGGCAAATGCCATAAACAGCACTCTGGCCTCCAAGTCAGCCCTTAAACCATTTGGATCTGGCTAAAAAGCCCATGAGAGTTTCGCAGGCATGGAAAGCCAAGACACTGTGGCAAAAAAAAAAAAAAAAAAATACCTAAATGAAAGATCCCTGTGAGTGAGATCCCAGTGGGAAGAACAGGCCATCAAAGAAGGCAGTACCTTTCTCTGAAGGGATGAGAGGACTTCCACTTTGACTATGGCCTTGTCTAAATAAGATTGAAGTTGGCGAACTCAAGAAGCTTCCGGGCCGGCGCCGTTGCTCACTAGGATAATCCTCCGCCTTACGGCGCCGGCACACCGGGTTATAGTCCCGGTCGGGGCGCCGGATTCTGTCCTGGTTGCCCTTCTTCCAGGCCAGCTCTCTGCTGTGGCCAGGGAGTGCAGTGGAGGATGGTCCAAGTCCTTGGGCCCTGCACCCATGGGAGACCAGGAGAAGCACCTGGCTCCTGCCATCGGATCAGTGTGGCGCGCTGGCCGCAGCGGCCATTGGAGGGTGAACCAACGGCAAAGGAAGACCTTTCTCTCTGTCTCTCTCTCTCACTGTCCACTCTACCTGTCAAAAAAAAAAAAAAAAGAAGCTTCCATAGCCTTGGCAGCTCATGAAATGAGCCTCGGGTGATGACTGACGTCATAAATAAGAGTATCAATTGTTAAATCAACAACAGGAGTCACTGTGCACCTGCTCCTCATGTAGGACCTCTGCCCTTAATGTGTTGTACTATGAGAATTAATGGTAAATCTACTACTCAAACAGTACTCTATACTTTGTGTATCTTTGTGGGTGCAATCTGCTGAAATCTTTACTTAGTATATACTAAGTTGATCTTCTATATATAAAGATAATTGAAAATGAATTGTGATGAAGAATGGAATGGAAGAGGGGGGTGGGAGATGGGATGGTTGAGGATGGGAGGGAGGTTAATGGGGGGGAAAGCTGCTATAATTCAAAAGTGGCACTTTTGAAATTTATATTTATTAAATAAAAGTTGAAAAGAAGAAAAAAACAAATAAACAATCTAACAATGCATTACAAGGACCTAGAAAAGCAATAACAAACCAAACCCAAAATTAGTAGGAGGAAAGAGCTAATAAAAATTAGAAAAAAATCAATAAAATTGGAATTTAAAATCCATACAAAAGATCAGTGAGACGAAAAGATGGCTTTTTGAAAAAATTTTAAAAATTGATAAAATAATTCCCCCCAAATAATTAAAACAAGTGAAGTAACAATATAATAAAGTCAGAGGCAAAAAAGGAAATGTTACAAATGATACCACAAAAATAAAGAGTAACCAGGGAATATTACAAACAGCTATATGCCAACAAATTTGTTAATCTAAAAGGAAGATTTCTGGACACATGATATATCAAAAAAGAGGCAAAAAGACAAATAAAACCTAAGTAGACCAATAGCCAAGATGGAGATTGAAACATTAATAAGGACCCTCCCAATAAATAAAAGTCCAGGAGCGGATGGCTTCTCTGTTGAATTCTACCAAATTTTTAAAGTGGAACTAATGGTAATTATTTTTAAACTAATCAAAATAATTCTAAGGGAGGGTATCCTCCCAATCTCCTTCTGTGAAGCTAGCATCATCTTAATTTGAAATTACAAAGATACCACAAAGAAAGAGAAATAAAGATCAATATCCCTGATGAACAAAGAAACAAAAATACTTGCAAAATATGAGCTAATAGAATCCAACAAAACATTAAAAAGATCATCTGCCCAGACCAGGTGGGATTTATCCCAGCAATGCAGGGATGGCTTACCATATGCAAATCATAAACCTGATATATCACATTAACAAATTGAAGAATAAAAACAATATGATTATTTCAGTAGAAGCAGAGAAAACATTTGATAAAATACAGCATCCTCTCATGATAAAAACAAATCGGATATAGAAGGAAAGTATCTCAACACAATCAAGGCAATATACGACACATCCACACGAGCATCACATTGAAGGTAGAAAAACTATAAGCATTTCCGCTAAGATCTAGAACCAGACGATGATACCCACTTTCACCATTACTGTTCAATATAGTTCTGGAATTACTAGTGGGAGCCATTTGGTAAGAAAAAGAAATCAAAGGGATATGAATTGGAAAGGAGGAAGTCAAATTACCCCCTGTTCACAGAAAACATGATCCTTTATTTGGGGGAACCAACCAACCCAACTAAGAGGTTATTGGAACTCATTAGAGTTTGGTAAAGTTGTAGGATATAAAATAACACACTAAAATCAATAGCATTTGAACACACAAACAATGCCATGCCTGAGAAAGAACTCATAAGATCAGTCTTATTCACAATGGCTTCAAAAATTTTTAAATACTTTGGGATAAATTTATCCAAGGAGATGAAAGATTTCTACAATGAAAATTACAAAACATTAAAGAAAGAAATAGAAGATGACACACAAAAAATGGAAAAAATCTGCCATGTTTGTGGATTGGAATAATTACTATCATCAAAGTGTCCATACTACCCAAAGCATTTTACAGATTCAATGCAATCCCAATCCAAACACCGAGAACATTCTTCTTAGATTTAGAAAAAATTATCCAAAAATTTATATGAAACACAAGAGACTTTGAATAGCTATAGCAATATTAAACAATAAAAACAAATCTGAAGGCATCACAATACCAAATTTCAAGACATACTACCATGCAGTTATAATCAAAAAAGCCTAGTACTGGCACAAAAATAGTTATGTGAACCAATGGAATAGAACTGAAACCTCAGAAGTTAATCCACACATCTACAACCAACTAATCTTTGATAAATTAGCTAAAATCACTCCCTGGAGAAAGGACAGTCTCTTCAACAAATAATGCCAGGAAAATTTGGATCTCTACATGTAGAAGTATGAAGAAGACCCCTTCCTTACACCATATACAAAAAGCAATTCACAATAGATCAAGGACCTAAACCTAAGACCTGAAGCAATCAAATTACTAGAAGAAAATATAGGTGAAACATTGAGAAACGTTGACATAGGTGAAGACTTTTTGAATAAGACCCCACCAGCACAGGCATTTAATTAAAACAAAAATAGACATATGGGATTTCCTCAAGTTAGGAAGCCTCTGCAAAGCAATGGAAACACTCAACAAACTGAAGAGGCAACTGACAGAATGAGAGAAAATATTTGCAAACCATGCATCTGAGAAAGGATTAATAGCCAGGATATATAAGAAGCACAAAAACTCAAAAACAACAAAATAAGCAATCCAGTTAAGAGATGGGCTAAGGACATGGAGAGGTATTTTTCAAAGGATGACATAAAAATAGCCAACAGACACATGAAAAAATGCTCAGGATAACTAGCCATCAGGAAAATGCACATAAAACCCACAACGAGGTTTTACCTCACCCCAGTTAAAATGATTATCCTCTGAAAAACAAAAAATAATAGCTGCTGGAGATGATGTGAAGAAAAAGGTACCAATACATTGTTGATGGGAATGTAAACTAGTACAACCATTGTGGAAGACAGTCTAGAGAGTCCTCAGAAATCTGGAAATAGACTTACCTAATGACCCAGCCATCCCACTCCTGGGAATTTGCCCAAACAAAATGAAATCAGCATGTGAGTTGTCTGTACTCCCATGTTTATAGCAGCTCATTTCACAATAACTAAGGTATGGGATTAACCCAAATATCCATCAGTGATAACTGGATAAAGAATATGTGGTACATATATACACTAGAATACTACTCAGCCAAAAAAAAGAATGAAACCCTGTCTTTTACAACAAAATGGATGCAACTGGAGAACATCATATTTAGTGAAATCAGTAGGTCTAAAAAATAAATACCGCATGTTATATGTTTTCTCTAATTGGTTGTAGCTAATAATACAAATTTAAAAAAAAATCTTATTAGGTCGAGTTAAACTGATGTCTTGGGATTTGATTTGGTGCCTATAATCCTTGTCTATACCCCTGTGAGACGGTGGTCTCTCTACATTTTACTTGTGGAGTTCTTGGTTTAAAGGAGCACTAAGGCTGTGGTTATAAAGGAAACTGAGGGTCCTGCACTGTGGCATAGTAGGTTAACCATCCGCCTGTGGTGCTGGAATCCCATATGTGCACTGGTTCCAGTCCCAACTGTTCCACTTCTAATCCAACTCCCTGCTGATGGCCTGAGAAAGCAGCAGACGATGGCCCAAGTATATGGGCCCCAGCAGTCATGTGGGAGACCTGGAAGAAGATCCTGGCTCCCAGATTTGGATCAGCACAGCTCTGGCCATTGGAGCCATTTACAGAATGAACCAGCATATGGAAGACCCCCTCTCTCTTTATCTCCCTCTCTTTGTCTGTAACTCTGCATTACAAGTAAATAAATAAATTTTAAAAATAACTGTAAGTATGTTATCACAAAAAAAACTAAAGGAAAGAAAAGAAGGAGAAGGGAGGAAGGAAGGGAGGAAGGAAAGTACCTATGTATTCTTTGAATCATATCTGTGACATTTAAGAAGTCTGTTTCTATATATTAACAAGTTCAGAAATGTAACAATCACACACACACACACACACACAAAACTGGCTCCTAGATTCGAAAATACAATCTATGTGGCAAAATATGCACACTGTGAGATAGTCTTCTCCAAAGGAACTTGGTCCATTATGTAGCAAGGAATGTGTATTTTCATGTTATTAAATTAATTATTCTTGGAGCTGGTGTTATGGCACAGTGGATCAAGCTACTACCTGTGACACTGGCATCACGTCAGAGTGCCAGTTAGAGTCCCAGCTGCTTTGTTATCTATGCAGCTCCTTGCTAAAGAGCCTGGGAACGCAACAGAAGATGGTGCAAGTGCTTGAGCCCATGCCATTCATGTGGGAGCACAGATGGCATTCTGAAAATCTGACTTTGGCTTGGAAAAGCTTCTGTCACTACGGCCATTTCGGGGTAAACCAGTACATGGAAGATCTATTTCTCACTCTGTCTCTCCCTCTCCCTCCCTGTCACTCTGCCTTTCAAATAAAAAAAAAATCTTTTCAAAAAATGATTATTGGGGCCAGTGTTGTAGGGCAGTGGGTGTCTGCAATGCCAACATGCCATATGGGCACGAGCTTGAGTCTTGACTGCTCTACTTCTGATCCAGCTCCCTTCTGATGCACCTGGGAAAGCAGAAGAAGATGGCCCAAGTATATGGGCCCTGCCACCACGTGGGAGATCAGTATTAAGTTCCTAGCCCCTGTCTTTGGTCTTGCCTAGCCCTGGCTGATGCTGCCATTTGGGGAATGAATCAGCAGATGAAAGTTCTCTCTCTCTCTCCTGCTCTCTCTCTCTCTCTCTCTACCTTTCAAATAAAATAAATAAATCTTTAAAAATTATTTTAGTAATTAAATGTCAAAACTTAAAATGTTATAGCCAGGCCGGCGCCGCGGCTCACTAGGCTAATCCTCAGCCTTGTGGCGCCGGCACACGGGGTTCTAGTCCCGGTTGGGGCGCCGGATTCTGTCCCGGTTGCCCCTCTTCCAGGCCAGCTCTCTGCTGTGGCCAGGGAGTACAGTGGAGGATGGCCCAAGTCCTTGGGCCCTGCACCCCATGGGAGACCAGGAGAAGTACCTGGCTCCTGCCATCGGATCAGCGCGGTGCGCCAGCCGCGGCAGCCATTGGAGGGTGAACCAACGGCAAAGGAAGACCTTTCTTTCTGTCTCTCTCTCTCACTGTCCACTCTGCCTGTCAGAAAAAAAAAAATGTTATAGCCAATAATTTCATCTCCAGTCCTTCAGGGCAACTCTCTTCTTATTCAGATAAAGTCCAGGGAGTTTTATAAATGGCAAGAAAATTATGTGCATAGGAGTCACCGGATTTCCTGACATTCACCCCAGGAGTGGCTGTCACAGAGCCTTCATTGCTCAAATAGCCTGTCACACAGACGACTCAGTACACAAGGGTTGATTCACTGGCACCAACAAATTAATAGTGCAGAATAATAACAGCAGAGAATGTCAGGTTGTACTGTGCCACTTAGAGATTTCTCAAGCATACTCATATTTGAAAAGGAGTCGATTTATTTTTCCACCAGAGATCTGCCTTAAGATTTTATTCCATAATACCCCTAGCTAAAAGGAACCTCGCACCCTTCTTTGCAATTCCTCTCTGCAGTCCCATTTCATCTCCCAAATCTTCCTAAAACAAATTCTGTACCCATAAAAAGCATCATCTAATCATGACACTGCTCAAAACCCTGTGATGGCCCCCATCTCATGCAAAGAAAAAGGCCAAGACCCCAGTTTATTCTCTGACTTCAGCTTAAACCAAATCCTCCTTCCACTCCATCCCTTCAGCTGCTCCTGTCTGGTTAGGTCACAAACACCCAAGGTCTTCACTCCAACACTCCAATTTGGCCTTTACTCTGCCAAATTTACCAGGAGAGTTACAAAAACAAATGTCTGTGATAAGAAAACGCATCCTCATATGCTCAGAACTTGGTATTTAGCACCACCTGTTTGTTCAATCAGTGGCCAACAAATCTATCTGACTTGATGTTTTCTCAATGGATATTATAGAAGAGATTAATAATTCTCAATAAATTGTGCTGATTGACTAAGACCTTCCTAATAATAGCAGACCTAGAAAGACAGAGTTGCAGAGAGAGAGGGTGAGACAGAGACACACAGAGAGAGAGGTCTTCCATCTACTGGTTCACTCCCCAGTTGGCTGTAATGGCCAGAGCAGGGCTTGATCTAAAGGCAGGAGCCAGGAGCTTCTTCCAGGTCTCCTATGTGGGTACAGGGGCCCAAGCACTTGAGCCACCTTCCACTGCTTTCCCAGGCACATTAGCAGGGAGCTGGATCAGAAGCACAGCAGCTGAGTCTCGAACAGGCTCTCATATGGGATGCCAGCACTGCAGGTGGTGGCCTTACTCACTATACCACAGCGCCGCCCCCAATCTCACCCATTTTTAAGTGTGCAGTTCAGGGACATCAAGTCCACACTGTCTCCAGAACTTTTTCATTTTCCTAAACCAAACTCATAAGACAGTAACTCCTATTCCCCCCTCCATCCAGCCCCTGACAATGGCCACTCTACTTCCTGTCTCTTGCAATGTGACTGCTCTAGATACCTCACCATACAGGACCTGTCCTTGTGAACCTCTTAGTTGAAGCATAACATCCTCGTGCTCCAGCCCTGGAACAGAATGTGTCAGAATTCCCTCCTTCTTAAGGCTGATAATATTCTATCGGATGCACACGCTAGAATTCCTTTGTCCATCCCCTGTGAATGAACACTCAAGATGCTTCTACCCTTCGGCTGTTAGGAAGAATGCTGCTGCAGACTTTGGTGTAAGCTTCTCTTTGGGACCTTATTTTCAATTCTTTGAGGTACATGCACTGAGCTGGACATGCTAAATCATATGGTATTCTATTTTTAAGTTTTTGACGAACTGCTCTACCGTTTTCTACAGTGGATGACTGCACAGTTGTGCACTCCTACCAATGGTGCACAAGAATTCCAATTTCTCCATGTCTCTGCCAACATCTGTTATTTACTATTTTTTAAATATTTATTTATTTGAAAGGCAATGAAACAGAGAGAGAGGGAGGAGTGAGAGAGAGGGAACGAGCTTTCATCTGCCAGTTCACTCCCCAGCTGGCCACAATGGCAGGGGCTGGGCCAGGCAGCAGCCAGGAGCCAAGAGCTTCATCTGGGTCTGCCATGTGGGTGGCAGGGGCCCAAGCACTTGGGCCAACTTCCGCTGCTTTTCCCAGGTTATTAGCAGGGAGTGGAATCAGAAGTGGAGCAGCCAGGACTCAAACTGACACATACGTTGGGATGTCAGCATTGTAGGCAGCAACTTAACCTGCTGTGCCACAATGCAGGCCTCTATTTTCCTGGTTTGCTTGGGTTGGTTTTTTTTCTGGGTTGTTTTTTTTTTTTTTTTTTTTGATAGCAGCTCTCAAAATGGTAATGAGATGGTGGTAGCAAATCAATTTTTTTGCATAAAAAGTTTGCAAATGTATCATCTTTGCCCCCACATAGGTATTTAAATTGGCCATGTTTCTGCAAACATTGGAGCTATCTTTATGTTATGCACAAATTGGGTATTTTCACACTTAACACTCCATTTCCGCACATGAGAAACAGCATAACCAATTACCTAAATTTATTTTAAAAAATACCTAAAGTAAAAGGATAGGGACAGATCAAAGTGGAAAATATGGTGAAAAAATAGAGATGTATTTAGGTGAACTGAGTTTATGAAAGTTTGGTCAAAATTCTACAGCTCCATACATTTTGTCTTTGATGGGGAAAATGGGAAATTTTAGTAACTCTGTATCAAATGTTTTGATTTTTTTTGCATTTTTATTTCGCAACAACTTGAGTACTGCTACTCAACTGTGACAGTTTCCGTGCTTCTGTTGCTTTGAGGATTATTGTTAATATTTTAGTGGGTGTGTTATTTTCCTTTAAATGTGTATTGTCAAAAGTCCTGAACACTTGAGAGGATCTTATTACATTCTAGGATTAGCTTTTTTTTTCCCCAAGAGTAATAGTCAATAATTGTACAAAACAGGATTCACTTAAGAGAATTTGTTTTTCAGTTAGCTTTGCAGGAACGCACTCATTGCACCGAGAACAGGATACCTGCACTGACATCCACTCAGAGAAGTAATAACTTGCCAAATCCTACTTATCAACATGTATCCTTTTCTCAATTAATTCAAGATTTCCAGTTTGTTTACTTTCATCTCCAAAATAGCAACAACTTCCTTTAATATGTCAGACAGTCTGGCAATGAAGTAACTGATTGATGAATGTTCAATTGCACTCAGAAGGCCACAGCAGTTCTCATCATCCGTAATTCATTAGCATATAATGGGAATGTCGTGCCAACCAAATCAAAGTTGCATGTGATAAGAGCTCTTTGTTATTGATGGGAATTTTCTCCTCCTCAGCTGTTGTAAGTGCATTTGATGGAAACAGGTTCTCTGCTTGGAGCTGAGTTGTTTTGAATCCTTTCCCCTCCTGGAGCATTCTTATTTGGTGCCCCCGGCAGCAGTGAACAGCATCTCCCCCCGTGGAGCTAGCTTTCAGCTGCATGTTTTTGTTTTTCCCTTCCTGGGCTCTTTGCATTATTCATTGTTGCGCTACCGCAAAATATTGGAATGTGCAGCATATGGCAAACGAAAGAGAGGGGCATCCCCTCACAGAATTACTGTTGTATATATTTCACTGCTTTGGGCTTTAAGAAACTGCCATACCAAAAGGAAAGCTTTTTGCACATATCCGAGCCCCATGGGCTGATGCCACTACATGGACGATAATCACCAAAAATCCATGTCCGTGTTTTCAGAAAGGCATAAAAAGATGATTTATATACATTTTTTGTTGTGCTTTTTTAAACAAGGGTTAAGTAACAAAATAAAACATGTCACATTTTGTTTATTCTTTCGGGCCTCACAGCCGAGTATGTCTTTAGTCTGCAAACATTTAAAATTGTTAACTTCAACATTTCACCACAGAAAACATCTGAAGGTTATCCTCTTCCCTGTACTCTAATAAATTCTATAACTCAGAGCTTGATCAAAGCACTTCTTTCTTAACTCTAACAATGTAAGGAAAGAAAATTTTAAATTGAAGTCATTTAGAATTCCTCAGTAGTTAAAATGTTTTTCATAGACACAATCAAACCTTCTTTAAAGTTGCAATTAATTCTTAGTTAGGGAAAAAATTCCATATGGAATAAAATTCTCTTTGGAAATCACGTGTTTGCATTCCTGCTGTATGATTATTTTTACCACACCAGAAACTTCATAATTAATTGCACTCTTCAGGGCTACACTAAAACAGATGTAAATACGGGCTTTTTATAACCATTAACTTTCACAACAGGCTTCTCCAGGAGAGCTGTATGGTTGAATTGGTGAGAGGCAGCAGAGGGTGTGGGCTGCTGAAAGCTCACTGGGCACAGTGGCACCCTCCTCATTTGCATAGGCAGTTTGTTTTACATCCAACAAATGGGCAGAAAGACATTTCCAAATGTAGAGGCTCAAGAGTTGCCTGTGTTTAAAAAACAAATTGGACTTACTGTGTTGAATTTTGAGTGGTGATTATATAATTAGTGCTGTGAGTTGGGGAAAAACTCACCCTGGCACTAACTTGGTTGTATTTGTTTTGTTTTCATTTTTTTTAAGTTGGCAAGCAAGCAAGACTACCGCGAGCTTAACCCAATGAAAAATGTAGCAGTGAGAGAAATCAGAGCGGCAAGAACTAATAAAAACAAAATACAGACGAGGTCTTGTAAGGAGTCCAAGGGACGCTGACCTGGCCTGATGCCAGTCCTCGATGATTTCAGGGCTGGAATTTGTTAAGGAGGGAGCGTGTCGTGTCTTCTAGGAACTGCAGTGTACAGCACAGTGCAAAAGAAGTGAGCGAGCCCACATGCATAACTCCAATAGCAGAGCATCTGTTTCAAGGAGTCTTCTCAACACGCTTGTGGAGGTTGCATGGGGAAAAGAAACTAGCCACAACGTGAAAGCTACAGGAATGGATTGTGCCCAACATTCCTCCAAAGGCATGGGTATGCCTCTTTGCTTCGGGGTTTCTATCATGAGTTGCCTCTGACTTGAGTGTATGTCAGTGAATCTCTGAGGGTGAGCTACTTCTCCGCAGCCAGGGAGACTTCTCTCAAAGCAAAAAAGAAAATCTGCATCTCAAGGCAAGATGTGGTCCACTGCAAATCAAACTTGAAGCAGGTGCATTTTTATAAACCCAGGTAAATTTTACTCCAGAAATGAGATAGGGTAAGGAAAACCATCAAAGTGCAAACCAGCATACACCAATGAGAGCTATCAAGTAAAGTTTAGGGTCTAAGAGGTTTGGCTCTGTGCTATTAAAAATAGTCCATTAAATTTCTCTCCAGGGGATTAAGTAGTACCTGCTATTTAGAAGAGAGCTCTCCAAAATGAGCTCAGATCTGCTGTCTCTTTGTGGTTTCCGAGGACTTTTCAGCTTTGCAATCAAACAATAATATCAATAACAGTAACTGGGGTAGGAATATCAAATGTAGTGATTAGGCTGCCGGCTGGGACTCTCGCAATCCCTATTGGAGTGCTGGAGTTCAAGTCCCAGGCTCTTCTCCTGTCCCCAGCTACCTGCTAATGTACAGCAAGTGACAGCTCAAGTAGTTGGATCCCTGCCACCCATAAGGGAGAACTGGATTGAATTTCCAGCTGCTGGCTTTGGGAATTCATTCCCAGCTATTGAAGGCATCTGTGGAGTGAACAAGTAGATTGTCTCCCTCTCTCTAACTTTCAAATAAGTAAAATAAATGAATACAAATTTATAAGATAAAAATATCATAGCAACTACAAAATATAAATGCCAAACACTATGTGCTTCATATACTCATCCCTTCTTCCCCAGGTAATTCTGTAATTTGAGTATTATCTCGCTTTTTACAGAAGAAACCACATGGGTCAAAGAGGTTAGCTAACATGTCCAAAGTCACAGTGCTAGATAGTGCAAAGCCAGAGGCCAAATTCAGCGCTGCCTCACTCCAAAACCTACGTTTTTTTATTACCCCTGCTTCAGTGAGATGCCCTCAGTCCCCTTCTAGATAACAAGAGGAAACCCAGACTGTCTCTGGAGTACCACTCCCTGTGTGCCCGAGTTTCCATTTTGCAAAGGTCTCTTGTTTTTCCTTGAATGAAGCTGAAGGACAGCCTTTCTGTTTACATCCTCCCATAAAATGAGATTAATCCAGCTTCACAGGATTTATAACTCTGATTTAAGGGATGGGAGCAATGTCCAAATACAGATGTGGAAATGACGATGATTCTTACACCTATTTTGCAGAAGGCGATCCCTGCGCCATCACACAACGTGAGGGCCCCGTCTGTCTCTGTGACTTACGCTGCCCCATCTTTTATGTTTGTCTTCAGAGTTACAACCACAACTCCTGGCATTAAGGCATATTGCTGCACACACTGACGTGCACAAACACACACACTTCCTAAGTCTATCAATTATTGGTCCTTTTTCCTCCCCAATCTATGACACCCAAGGTTTGAGAGTATTAGTTGTGCTCTAACTTTTTTTATTATTATCAATTGCCCAACTGTCCCCAAGAATACCGAAAGAAAAGGGAAAAAAAATCTGGCTTAAGAAAACAGATGTTAAGGCCCCCTGCTGATACCCCCCCCCCCGCCATTTTTTTATGACTGGAGAATTTGTCATTTGGACTGAGAAATTGCCTTCCCATAGCTATGTTTCCTTTATCCAAACTGATCTCTATGTGAAAGAGAAAGGCAGTTAGAAAAATTAGTATAAATTATAATTAAACTGGAATTCCCTGCATTGCATCAAATTTAAATTCTGTGGCTTAATCTTTAAATTGCCTTCCTTGGGGTTTTCCTTCTTGCTTCATTGCTTGGGCAGTAACTTCTCACCAGCCCTTTTAGCTAATTGTGCCCAATTTACTCAGGAGAGGGGGTGGGGAGCTTTAAAGGGCTGTCCTGGTGTCCTGGGATTTGCATTTGGAAGATTCCCTTCCATTGTGTGATAGCCTCAGAGCTGAACCGGCTGCCCCTGTTGCTCAACACCAGGCTCACCAACAGCAGTGTCAGGAGATGTATCAGCATCCTCAGAAAGAGAGTCAGGCCACTTGCAGTTAGAAATAGCCATAATCTAAGCTAACCTATGTTCCTGGCTCAGTATCTGAAAGTCGAAGATATGGCTGGGACCTGTGCTCCATAGGTTCCGTCATCCCTATCAGGTGTACAACACCTTTGTGATATTCTGAAAAGGCAGCAGTTCCTTAGCACTGATCACAGCCTGAAAGGCCCTGAGATTTGACTTGGCTCGCATCACCTAATATTACGCTACCTCCTGAGAGAACATTCGTCAGGAGAACGCACATCCAGCCACATTTAAGTTAGTGAAGTAGCTAATTGGCTTGCCTGTAGTCCAATGGTCCCACTTCTGTAATAAAGAGCGGTAGAAGAAACACACCAACACTTGGAACGATCACGGCTAATATAAAGACATCTTCTGGGGCAAATGTTGCAGGATGCAGAGGCTTCTTTTAGCTCTAATTAGTGGGGGAAGGGAGTTAGAGATACTTCTGATTTGTTCTTTGGGCTATAAAAATTACATGTAGGGCCTCCGAGAATTGACTTGATTTTCAAAGATCTGAAGAACAGAGCCAGAAGTGAAGATGCCCTTTTGTTTATAGAAGCAGATTTCTAGTGCTAACTGGCTGTATGGGGGGTAGAGCAGAGTATGGTTTCAATTCTTCGCTGGATCAAACTCTGAGTAGTGATGCAGCTGAAGCAGCACTGCCAACACGCACTCTTCCGCTCAGACCGTCCACCAAGTCTGCATCCGTGAAGGCTTGACTCTAGATTCTGCAACCCGCTGGTCTCAGTGCAATGTTTCAAGTGCCTCGTACAGGTTAAATGCTGATCCTGATCTGGCTGAGAGCAGCCATCCAGAATATCTTTTTTTCTACATTTCATTTTCCATTTCTTGATTTTTACATATTTATTTCAAAGAAATGTGTGCAGTGACTCAGGAATTTTTGCCCACTGAACCTAGAAGTGCCCTCATCTTGCTACTCTACATATATTCCAGAAATGTAGAATGGATTTTAACTCCTTGGGAATTTTAAGTAAGATTTCCTAGGAATAGAGCACTACTTGGAAACTGTTGATAAATCCTATTTCTAACTATCCAACTGAACTAACAGACCTCAGTAAACAAATCATGTTATCATCATTACGGATGACTTCAAGAGTGAGCATTTCAAGTGGATTTGGATGAAGTTGTTAATGAGAGCTGGGGCAGAGGTTTAGTTCACTGGATTTTCACTTCTTGAGACAAGGAATCAGTGTACGGAATAAATCAAGTGCAAACGGCTTCATCTTAGCCTCCAATGATCAACACCATGTAGTAATGGTGGATTCAACACAACCAGCAGGCTCCAACATGGCAACCTAGGAGCCTGGAAAAGGAGGAGGGCTGCTAGCCAGCTCCAGAGGGTGTATACAGGAAAAGGATTCAGGAAACAGACATGGCATCAGGGGTCAGGATATCATGGAAGATGTTGGAGAGCCAGATCTACAAGGGTGATCCCTAGACCTCTCAACATCATCTCTCCCAAGAGTAGTAATCTACAGCATTTTTGGTTATTCCTACAAGGTTTTGTTACTGTTTACGAAGTGGAGGGGGTAACAGAAATGACACAATCACTGTCTGTATTCCTGGCACTTATCATTCAAAAGGGCTGACAGGAGCATCAGACATCTCCCTCCACCACCCAGAAGAGAAGGAGGAATAAGTTACCTGGAGACCCACCGCAGTGCAGCGCAGCCAAGCAGGGGAGCCTACTCAAGTTCTTCCTCAAAGCGGCCCCAAGTTCAGAATACAGCATGACTGCTGTTTAAGAGCAACAGTCTGGGAAGGTGAAGAGAGAAACCCCCTTGCACCTGACTGGCTTTTTATCCACATGGGTCATAGCGACTACAGTGAAGCACTATTACTAAAGCTTTTTCCGAAGGGCTTAGTGCCTAAGAGCACATAAGAAGCACTCAGTAAATGTTGGGTCTTGGGTCTTATCAGTAAGAAAATGAGATTGAGCACATAATAGGCAGCCCCGGTCTCAAGCAAAAGAAAGACACACACACATTTCTAACTAAACTAAAGAACAGCACAAACGGACCAAATTGAGAACCTCGTGGAGATCCATGGAGTCCTGAAAATACCTTTACAGACTAGCAGGGACTTGTTGGGACTTTATAAGAAAGGCTTAGGAACATTTGTTTATTTTTTTTTAAAGCCTGCCCTATGGGGACCAAGTGTGCAATATGAGGCTTACAGGCTTGGGCTGATCCTCCCCAAATTTGGGGGTTGTTTAATGTAAGTCATCTCGGGTTTTAAGCTGCCTATTCCGGACTATTCCCTTAACTAAAACAAGACGGCCTCCTACCTTCGCTGAGAGATCTCAGAATCCCTGAAGTCTGGCAGCCTCCACTAAGCCAGCTGCTGTTTGCAGGATTCTGAGGATCTGGGACTTCCCAGGTGTCAGAAGCAAACAATAGATCACAGCTGGCATTAATTGGCAGCACCCTGGTTGGCAGTCTCAGCAGAGAGAGGCCAAACACTGAACAGGCCACAGAGAGAGGACTCCCCTCACTCAGCTAATATTAATTGAAATGTCTTCGTGGAATGCTGTTTTGCACATTGCAATGAAAACAGTTTGTTTTTAGGATTTAAACATCCCTCCGCTGTGTTTGCAATCTGAACACTACAGCATGTGTTAAAACATAAGATCCAGGGAAGCAAAGCAACTATAAACAGAGTAGTTTAGGAGCTGGGGGTAGGGAAGCTGTGTCTTTCTTTTGCAATTTTCAAGCTCACTGAAGTGCACAGGACTGATAACACAGCACAAGCAAGGGAAAGGCAAGAGATATGTAAACTTTAGAGGATTTCACAGTGTATGTGCGTTGGTGGTGAGAATCCCAGGAGAAAAAAAGGTATAAATCCATGACTTTCCTCCCCGATATTGCCCTTTAAAATCCTAGGTCATTGTGCTAAATATTATCCTGGTTATCAGGGGCAATAGTCTCAATCCATCTAGTTAAAAGATACCAAGGAATGTGGTCCGTGGCCAGTAATATAGATTAGTATGCTAATGTTGTTCTAAGGGTAGCATTGTTAAATAAGCCCGAGATATCCCTGGAATCAAGCTGAGCACACTGTGCCAGCCCATGTGTATCAGTTGGGATTATACTGGGACTGTTAAGAATACTGAACAATTGCTTCACATTTCTCTGCGCTGGTGTCATCTCCCTTTTGAATCTGGGAACAACACCCATATCTCGTCTTCAGCTACTGACATTTGTCATAAATTTCAGCTGACCTTTTGCCAGAGAGCTTCAGGATGATTTTCTTTTTATCTTTTCACAGTCGTCAGCATGTCATGATTCATTCCGGAAGTATCTGGGGCCCAGCACTGTGCTAGATACTATGGGAGATGAACAGGAGAAGGAAAATAAATTCCTACTTGGGGAATCGCAACATGTTTTCATGATACAGCAAGACCATCTGAAAGACAATGATAACTGGCTGGTATGGACTGAATAACATCAGGGCCGACGAGGTTAAGCACAAAAAGACAAGGATGTTTACGCATTTAGTTTTAACCATTCATTAAAAGCTCATGTGGAACACACGTTTGGAACTGTGTTCTGAAGAAAACATGGAATTTGTATGGAGCAAAGTAACTCATATACAAACAAAAGCAGAAGGAAAACATGATAAGTAAGAAAGCCACAAGAAGGGAAACCAAGCAAAGTGTGCTGCCTGGCATGCAGGGTCCTCCCAGACTTTTATCCAACAGAGAGAGACCCAGCCTTCAAAAACTGGAATATTCCATATTGTACAAATAGGACCGTTGGTTCAAAACAGTTCCATAACTCTAAATCTTATGAATCTAACCCCTGTTGGTAAGTCATAACATAAAACCCAACAAAAACAGCAGGAGAGTATTGTAAACCGTTCATAGAAAATGCATTTGGAAGATAAGTTTACATTGGTGCAAAACATTTTTTTCAGAATACACATTTTTCATGAACCTTTTGGAGACACCTGGTAAAAGCTAGCCCTTGCCTAGTATTCACTCAAGTTCTGGTCCTCTTGAAGTGTTTGCTTAAAGTGATTTAGATCCTCTCCTTTTCCACCAGTTAGTGGAATACGAACACTTCTCCAAGCCTTCTTTGGCATCCTCAACTTCCTATCTTCTGCAGGGGTGCAAGCCTCTCCATAGTCCAACTAAGCCACCCTTGCTCCTTTCCTCTGGTCCTCTCTTATTTTTCTCTCACCTTCCCCTTCCCATTCATATTCAAAGGATAAGTGAAAAACACCTTCAGAACCTTTCTCCCTCCCCTCCTTGCCGGCTTGCTTGCTTGCTTGCTTCCTGTCCCCTTTTAATTCACCATGTAAACATAAGCTTGCTATCTTAGACTCGGTTTGCACAACTGTTAATACTTAATAGTCAGGATGCTATTAGAAACAAATTATATGTAAGTAAAAACATTTTGCTCAATTTCAGGGGACAGGATATCATGCAAAGAATGAACAGCATTATCTTAAGACTACCAGCAAGGCTCTTCATTGCAATATGTATAATGCAATTTTCATCCCAGGTTGAAAAAAACGTTCATTTAAATTGGCTTCCAGGGAACTTTGTCTACTCTTTATCACAAGAAAAATCACGCTATTTAGGGCAGCCCATTGTCTAGCAAATCATTCCCCAGTGACATTCCTTCCTACCTACTGATTATCAGGCACAAGAATGGGGAATTTAGGAGTTTTAAAATAGAAGTACTAATGCAAATTGTGCTAGTAAATGGAAATGCCATCTCCAGTGAAGCAGCTTACTTTTGTAAGTAGCCAATTCTTTTATCACAGATACAATATCTAGTGGTGGAAATG
The DNA here is from genome assembly GCF_964237555.1 of Oryctolagus cuniculus. Classification (NCBI taxonomy): domain Eukaryota; kingdom Metazoa; phylum Chordata; class Mammalia; order Lagomorpha; family Leporidae; genus Oryctolagus; species Oryctolagus cuniculus. Next base: position 54,186,592 of record NC_091439.1, read on the forward strand.
AACTCACATATCATTCTCTATTATGTGCTTAGAACCTATCAATCCACCTGTTCACAAATGGGATTTTAAAAAAAGGGTTCATTAATGACATTTAGAAAGGACAGACATGCAAAGCTTCCATATTTTCATAGGTGACATAATCTACTGGATTCAAATGCTGCAGTGGGAAAACTGGGAAGCCTGAATTTTTTTCTCACTCTGTCTACACCCCTGATGAGCTATCAGTGTGAACTCTGGCAAGTTCTTAAGCATTCAGAGCTCATTACTTACGACCTAATAAACAAAAAGGTGTGAGAACCAGAGTAAAAATTGGAGCTTCAAGTCAATCTGAGAGATTTTCCTCAGGAATGGAACAGATTAAGGCAAGCTCTTACCAAACAAAGATAAGGCAGAAAGGAAATCATACAATTATAGAATTTTAAAGCCAGAAACAACCTCAGAACGTATTGATTCCCACCTGCACACTGTGCAAATGATGGACCTGAAGTCTGGAAAGAATAAATAAGATACCCAAAGCCATGCAGCTAAGTTGTGCAGCCATGAATAGATCCTGAAAACTGAAACAACACACACACACACACACACACACACATTAAGATGTTTTGAAAAGATGATTTCCTCATGTGCAGAAACTGCTCAAAACAAGTTATTAACAGAGTAATAGACTATATAAGAGCCTTGTTCTCTCTTGATTTCTCTTACACAGAGCTGGTACTCCAAAAATGGTTCCATTTTCACATGCTTCCTGCCCCAATAGCTATGGAGATGTAAAAGAAAAGAATGAAAATGGAGTGGGCACTTTGGCACAGAAGGTTAAACCACCACTTGGGAGGCCCACATCCCATAATGGAGTACTAATTTGAGTCCTTGTTGTAGCACTGCTGATCCAGAATCTTTTTGATACACTCTGGTAGACAGCAGATGATGGCTCAAGTGTCTGGGCCCTTTTCACCTACATGGAGACCCAGATGGAGTACTGGGCTTTTGGCTTCATTTTGGTCCAGCTCTAGATGTTGCAACCTTTTGAGGAATGAACCAGCAGATGGAAGAGCTCTCTCTCCCACCCCCACTTTTTCTCTATCTATCTCTCTTTCACTCTCCTTGCCATCCCACTCCCCCAAATCCATGTAGCTCTGTCTTTCAAGGAGATTAGAATAAATATTTTTCATAAAAAATGAAAAAAGAAAAAAGATGATCATGATTAATATTGGGTCACCCAACCCAAAGGGAAAAGAGGTAGATGATAGATAAGTGGATATATACGAAGAACATCTGTACTTGTTGTGATTAATCAATAACTTGCTGCTATAATTTATGTTTTTGTACTGTCCCACAAAATTATTATCCATATTTGGAATTCTTAATTTTCTTTTTCTTTTGTTTTTGTTTCTGATTTTGTTTTTCCCAAAGAAACCTTTTATTTAATGAGTACAAATTTCCTAAGTACAACTTGACGAATATACTGATTCTTCCCACCATAGCCAGCCTCCCTCCCAAAATCCCACCCCACATCCTCCTCCCTCTCCCATTCCCAATCCCATTCTCCATTAAGATTCATTTTCAATTAACTTTATACACAGAAGACTAACTCTGTATTAAGTAAATATTTCAACAATTTGCACACACATGCACAAAAAAAACTGTTTGAGAACAAGTTTTACAGTTAATTCATAATACAACTCATTGAGGACAGAAGTCCTACATGGGAAGTTAGTACACAGAGACTCCTGTTATTAATTTAACAACTAACACTCTTATCTATGATATCAGTGATCACCCAAGGCTCTTGACATGAGCTGCCTAGGCTATCGAAGTCTTTTGAATCCACAATCTTCTTCAGTATTTAAATGAGGCCATAAGCAAAGTGAAAGTTCTCTTCTCCCTTCAAAGAAAAGTGCATCCTTCTTTGATGGCCATTTCTTTCCACTGGGGTCTCATTCACAGAGATCCTTCATATAGGATATTTTTGCAACAATGTCTTTGCTTTGCATGCCTGATGTGTTCTTGTGGGCTTTCTAGCCAGACCTGAATGCCTTAAGGTCTGATTCTGAGGTCAGAGTGCTATTTAAAGTGAGTGTCATTCTATGAGTTTGCTGTGTGGACTGCTTCCCAAGTTGGAATATTCTCTCCTTTGTAATTGTATCTATTATTATTACCAGACATTTTCTCTTATTTATATGATCCCTTTAACACTTAATCCTATCTATATAATTACTTTAACTCTTAATATGGTCACTTTAACATGTAAGGTGGTATTTTTACCACCCAGCTTAATGAGATTTGGGGGCCCAAGGCAAGTTTTTAAATTATATCCTTAGAAATAAGTCTGTAGGAATGTATGCAGAATTATACAGCTTTACAGTTATAAACCTTCTCCCTCTCTTATTCCCACTCTTATTTTTTATTGAGATCTATTTTCAATTGACTTTGTACACATTTGATTAACTCTATGCTAAGTAAAGAGTTCAAAAAATAGTATGAAGATGAGAAAAAAAAGCTGTTCCTCAACGCTGAAGACAAGGGCTGCTCAAGTCATTGCTTCTCAAAGTGCCAATTTCACTTCTACAGATTTCCTTTTAGGTGCTCTATTAGTTATCATAGATCCAGGAAAACATAGAGTATTTGTCCTTTTGGAACTGGCTTATTTTGCTGTTTTCCAGATTCATCCTTTTTGTTGCAAATTATCGGATTTTGTTTTTTTTTTACCACATTAGCATTCCATAGCGTACACATTCCATAATTTCTTTATCCAGTCTTCCATTGATGGGAATTTAGGTTGATTCCATGTCTTAGCTATTGTAAATTGAGCTGCAATAAACATGGGGTTGCATATAACTCTTTCATATGCTGATTTTATATCTCTTGGGTAAATTCCCAGGAGTGGGATAGCTGGGTCATATAGTAGATTGATATTTAGATTTTTGAGGTATCTCCATACTGTCTTCCATAGTGGTCTTATCAGCACCCACAGTGTATTAGGGTACCTTTTTCCAAACATCCTTGCCAGCATTTGTTGTTTGTTGATTTCTATATGAAAACCATTCTAATTTGGGTGAAGTGAAACCTCATTGTGGTTTTGATTTGCATTTCCCTGATGACTAGTGATCCTGAGCATTTTTTCATGTGTCTGTTGGCCTTTTGGATTTCTTCTTTTGAAAAATGCCTGTTTAACTCCTTTGCCCATTTCTTAACAGGGTTCTTTGTTTTGTTGTTGTGGAGTTTCTTGATCTCTTTTTATATTCTGGTTCTTAATCCTTTATCAGTTGCATAGATTGTAAATAATTTCTTCCATTCTGTGGTACCTTTTCGCTTTCCTGGGTGTTACTTTTGCCATACAGAAGCTTCTCAATTTGATGTAATTCCATTTTTTTAATTTTGGCTTTGATTGTCTGTGTCTCTGGGGTATTTTCCAAGAACTCTTTTGCTGTGCCAATATTTTTTAACGTTTCCTCAGTGTTCTCTAATAATTTGATGATATCATGTCATAGATTTAGATCTTTAATCCATTTTGAATGGATTTGCATGAGGCATAAAGTAGGGGTCCTGCTTCATACTTCTGCACATGGAAATCCAGTTTCCCCAGCACTGTTTGTTGAAAAGATTGTCCATGCTCCAGGGATTGGTTTTAGTTGCTTGGTCAAATATAAGTTAGATGTATATGCATGGATTGATTTCTGGCATTTCTATTCTGTTCCATTGGTCTGTCAATCTGTTTTTGTAGCAGTACCAGGCTGTTTTGATTATAACTGCCTTGTAGTATGTCTTGAAATCTAGTATTGTGATGCCTCCAGCTTGTTTTTGTTCTATAAGATTATTTTAGCTATGCAAGGTCTCCTGTGTTTCCATATGAATTTCAGCATCATTTATTCTATATCTGAGAAGAATGTCCTTGGATTTTGATTGATATCACATTGAATCTATAAATTACTTCAGAAGAATAGACATTTTGAAATCGATTCTTCCATCCATGAACATGGAAGTTTTTTTTACATTTTTTCATATATTCCTCTATTTATTTCTTTAACATTTTATAATTCTCATAATAGAGATCTTTGACATCCTTGGTTAAATTTATTCCAAGGTATTTGATTTTTTGTAGCTATTGTGAATGGGAATGATCTTAGAATTTCTGTCTCAGCCATGGCATTGTCTGTGTATATGAAGGCTGTTGAGTTTTCTGTATTGATTTTATATCCTAATACTTTACAAAACTCTTCTATGAGTCCCAGTAGTCTCTTGGTGGAGTCTTCTGCATCCCCTATATATACAATCATGTTATCTTCAAATAGGGATAGATTGAATTCCTCCTTCCCAATTTATATCCTTTGATTTCTTCTTCTTGCCTAATGTCTCTGACTAAAACTCCCAGGACTATATTGAATACAATGGTGAGAGTGGTCATACTTATCTGGTTCTGGATCTCAGTGGGAATGCTTCCAACTTTTCCCCATTCAATAGGACACTGGCCATGGGTTTGTCATAAATTGCCTTGATTGTGTGGAGGAATGTTCCTTCTACACCCAATTTACTTAGAGTTTTCATCATGAAAAGGTATTGTATTTTATCAAATTCTTTCTGTGCATATTGGAGATAATCATATTTTTTTTGTTATTCAGTTTGTTAATGTGATGTGCTACATTGATTGATTTGTGAGTGTCAAACCATCCCTGCAAACCAGGGATAAATCTCACTTGATCTGAGTGAATGATTTTTCCGATGTGTTGTTGGATTTAATTGGCTAGAATCTTGTTGAGTATTTTTGCATCTACATTCATCAGGGAAATTGGTCTGTAGTTCTCTTTCTCTGTTGCATCTTTTTCAAGTTTAGGAATTAAGGTGATACTGGCTTCATAGAAAGAATTTGGGAGGAATCCCTTTCAATTGTTTCAAGTAACTTGAGAAGTGGAGTTAGTTCTTCTTTAAATGTCTGGTAGAATTCAGCAGTGAAGCCATCTGGTCTGGGACTTTTCTTTGTTGGAAAGGTGTTTATTACTCATTCAATTTCTGTTTTGGTAATCTGTTTTAGTCTCTCACCCGAAGGAAGCTTCATTCACTCAGCACTCAAGTTAGAAACCTTGGAATCATTTTCCATTCTCTTTCTGTCACCTCTCACCACCCATGTGCTACCTTGTGTTCTTCTGTTTATAATCCAATAACATCCTGGGTGATGTGGTTACTCCAGACTCATTCCACTTCACTCCAATCCTTATACTACAGCAGTTTTCATTGTACATCAAAATTCATTGTGTTTCTCTTTCAGTTAAAAATTGTCAGCAACTATTACTGAGGGGGAATGCACATATGAATTTCAGGATAGGAGTGGGGGTGGAGGTAAGGAGGGTGGTTAGATATGAATGGGACTGGAGCTGGCACTGTGGTGCAGTGGGTTAATCCTCCACCTGCTGCACCAGCATCCCATATGGGCACTGGTTCTAGTCCTGGCTGGTCCTCTTGCAATTCAGCTCTCTACTATACCTGGGAAAGCAGTGGAAGTTCACCCAAGCATTTGGGCCCATGCACCCACATGGAATATCCAGAAGAAGCTCTTGTTTCTTGGCTTTGGATCAGTCCAGCTCCAGCCGTTGCTGCCATTTGCAGAGTGAACCAGTGAATGGAAGACCTCTCTCTCTGTCTCTCTCTGTCACTGTCTATGACTTTGCCTCTCAAATAAATAAATAAAATCTTAAAAAAAAAAAAAAGAAATGAATGAGACTAGAGGGGTTTTCATTCAACATCTAAAATTCTATGTAAGATTATACATGCAGTGCCATTTTCTCACAAAATCAACAACTTTCATTAGAAGCTCTAAGACAGTCATTGTGCAGACATCAAAATCTCCTGAAGAGCTTGTTAAAACAGATTTCTAGACCCCATCATAGTTTTGAATTCACTAGCCCTGGATTTCGGGCTGAGAATTTGCATGCCTATCAAGTTATTAGTTAATACTAATACCACTGATCTTGGGACCATTTTGGAAAATAATGTGTTACACTGAAAGCTCTGGAGATTCTATAAAGCACTGATCCATGGGTCTCATTTCCAGAAGTTCACTGGGGTGTGGCCTGGTCTTCTGGAATGTGGGGAGGAGGGGAAATGTTTCCTCCCTAGGTGATTCTACTATGCAATAAAGCAGTGACCCACTGCTCAAAGGGATCCATTACCCAAAATAGGTGAACAGTCTAGAAGATAGAGCAGAAGCTGCTTAGGATAGAATCTCCTTATCGAGCCTCAACCTACCTTTCAGGTCCCTATGCCATCCCTCTTCTCTTTCACTCTCCCCCCTCACCTGTCACTTGACTCTCTAGGTGTTTACACTAATTAGATTCTCCACATACACCATGAATTCTCTTGCTACCATACATTTGCTCAGACACTTCCCTATACAGGTATGTTCTCCAAATTTTCTCTCTGGACAAGTCTACTCATCCTTCAAACCAACCACTACCAAGATGGAATTATCACTCCCTATTTCATGTTTTTGTAGCACTTAATCAATATCTTCTACTTTCCATATACTACAAAAATATGTTGTTTAATTGTTGTGTGTTATTAGATTTTTAGGTGCTAGGGGTCCTGATAATATCCAGTGCCCCACACAGCACCTGACATAAACAGGCATCAACATTATGTACTCATTCACTCACTCATTCATTCACTCATTCATTCACTCATTCATTCATTCACAGAGGCAAAAGGAAATCTCCTCTGCCTAAACTTTTCCCATGTGTTCTAAACTTTTTCTATTGTAAGATTGGTCTGTATTTTAAATAGCAAGCAAATTTTAGATAGTGAAAATTCTGTGAATACACAGCGGTCTTCTGTATGATAATGAAAAGAAAGGGAGCTGTGCATACAAGACAGATCTCCACGGCTTTATTTGCTTAAGTATCATAAGTGAATATTTAATTTAACATATTCAAATACATATAGTTCTCACATGTAAACCTGCAGATAGTTACTTAAAAGATGTGTGTGGTGGGAGAAATGGCTATAAAAATGTCAAGTTAGGACAGCATTGATATGTTTCTCCAAGTCTAATGGTTGTCCTACGTAACTCAATGGGAATTCTCACAGTGAGTTACATAGGATGTGAATCAGGCCCAGATGTGCTCTCTGAGACTTCTCAGCTTGGTTTCTAATAAACCATTTTTATGGTGACTCTTTCCTGCCATTCTAGAATGGCTACAGATAAATAGTTGCAATTTACTTTAATTATTTTTTAAATTTTTTACATCAGTCCTTTTCATTCCCTTAATTTTTATCTATTTGAAAGGCAGAGAGGCAGACAGATAGACAAAGAATCAAACTAAACCACCTGCTGGTTTAGTTTCCAAACATATGTAGCAGCCAGGACTGGGCCAGACCGTACTCAGGAGACTGGAATCTGGATCTCCTGCGTGAGTGGCAGGAACCCAACTGCTTGAACTATCTCCTGTTACCACCTAGGGTGCACTTTAGCAGGAAGCTGGAATAGAGATGCAAGCATTCTGAGCGGTACCTTAACCACCACATGAAACATCCACCCCAGCATCCTTCACATTAAGTACTCAAAATAAAAAAATAAAAATACACTGTACAATATAAATCAAGTCTAGCCTTGTGGTTTAAGGGAGGATTAAATAGGGGGAGGGATCGCTATAATTTCAAATGTCTACAAAAACTTAGAGAAGTTGTTCATTGATATGATTTTCTATCAGAATTTAAGTAATCAGCAAAGCATCAAGTGACTTCAGTGGAATGTGACGGTTTCTGTAGACACTTTGTCACAATCATAACTGAAAGCAACAAATTTTCTCAGGTTTAAATACTTCAGTTATTATAACTTTTCACTGCAAAATTGTCATCAAGAAAGAATATATCATTTTCCTGACTCTATATTTACTATATTAAACAATATGAATTTTTCAAGACAAATTGTTCACTAAAAGAATTACACAAAAATGTTTTAAAAATGTAATCCTGTCATCATCTATTTTTATCATTAGCATCTCCATTTTTATAAATGTCCAGTAGTTACACAGAAATTCCACCAAAACACCAATACTACCTATCTTGCCTTTTTATTCCTAATCCCTTAACTGAATTATTGGAATTAAGCAATTCTCGTTTGACAAAGTCTAAAAAATTCTTAAGCCTACATAATTTTTTCCCTAGGCTTACATGTCTGGGAATCAATTTGTCATTCCCTTTTCAATTCTTCTCATTAAGTGGTTTTATTTTAACTTGTTTTTCCACTTCTTAAAGATAAACAAGACACAAGATAAAACTTACAGTTTTGATGGAATTCTTTCTATTAATATTTGTGTGTATTCTTTGCCATCTAAGAAAACAATGAGAGGTCAGTGCTGTGGCGTAACAGGTAAAGCCGCCTCCTGCAGTGCCAGCATCCCATATGGGCGCCAGTTTGAGACCCAGCTGCTCCACTTCTGATCCAGCTCTCTGCATGGCCTGGGAAAGCAGTGGAAGATGGCCCAAGTCCTTGGGCCCCTGCACCCATGTGGGAGACCTGGAAGAAGAAGCTCCTGGCTTCGGATCGTTGCAACTCCAGCCGTTGCAGCCAATTGGAGAGTGAACCAGTGGATGGAAGACCTCTCTCTCTGCCTCTCCTCTCTCTGTGTAACTCTGACTTTCAAATAAATAAATAGATAAATCTCTTAAGAGAGAGAGAAAACAATGAATTGTTAAGCATCCTCAATTTGGATCAGTAGAACCATTAATTTATAATAACACAATCCAATTACGGATGACTGGTGGCATCATTTTGAGTCTGGTGCCTCCAACCCAATCCTGCCTATGATGTCCTTTTTTTTTATTTTGGACAACATGAATGACCCTCCAGTGACAGTCTCTGTCTCTGGCCATTTTCTTGAATTCCAACAATTCCTTGGATAGATCTGTAATGTGTAGTTACAGCATCATCAATAAGGTTTTAAAATAAGCACCACAATTGACTATGCTCTTTTTTCCTCCAAGTCCCTGCCTCCTTCTCACCACCCCAAGGCAACATGAGAAATAAATCTAATTAGTTAATTTAACAAATTAAATTACCTCACTGGAAACTTGATGGGACACTGTCCTCAGGCGCCCTGTCTAAAAAGACAACACATACCTACAGGTGAAGTTATCAAATGAGATTCAACTCTGTTGCTTGCTCTAAATAAGCTTCATTGGACAAGATTCAAAATGGATTCAGCTTACCCTGAATTCCTAGCAAGAGTAATTTAGCTAATTTTGCAGCAGGGATTCCATGTCCCAGCATAAGTCACAGTGAGTGAGTGGGTGGGCAGTAGATAGTCATTCAAGTTAAAAATAAATTTTAGTTAGAAGAGTGTTTTAATGCCTTGCCTATCCATGACAGCTCTATAGATAAAAGGTTCCTCTTCCGGGATCCTGATGAATACTAAACGAGCCCACTCAAGAACTAGTTTCATAACTATAATTAGCAATCCACATTTTAAATTCAATAACTATGCAGACCTCTCCCAAAATTGAATGTGTACTCTCATACTTTGGGTTTTGGATAATTTAAGCTAGCCATATTTTAGTGACTTAGGTATTTTTCAAGCAGTCAACAATTATCTAGTTCATAGCGGAGAACAATATCAAGTGAAAAATCGTAATGCACTTTAAAATATGCTTTTGATTCAACCTTATGGCCAAAATTGGTTCTATTTTAATCAGATATTTTAACCCAGATGTTAAGATTTGAGTTACAAAATATTTTTGGTGTCCATGAATATAAGGGGTCTTTAAAAACATCATGGAAAATGAATATTATGAAAAAATTGTATGGATTTCAAAATTATTTTGCACCAGAATAAACTTATTTTGATTACATTTTCCCACATCATTTTTAAAGTACCCTTGTACAAATTTATTGGCAAAGGAGGACTATATCATGCTAATAGGATATCTAAGGGTGATTCTATTAGATGTGATAAAGATTTTCTGTGGGCCCAGTGTTAGTGATAAGAGAACTTATAATTCTTTAGGGTGTAGGGTCAAAATGGAGCAGGTTCAAAACTAATAATGACACTTACGTAACAGGTATACATAACATCTGACAACTGATAAATGTCCATCAAAGCTCAGCAAACTGTCTATGTTGATATTTTCTGTATCTGTGATTATGAAACCCCTAAAATTATATTGTTAAACCTGGAACAGCAATAAGTTTTCCTTTGTCTAATCTTTTATTCCACCTCTTGATAGTTGATTTTCCTTATCATATTATACACAGTAGTAGCAGGAAGACTAGTATTCTGACACATTAAGTAACTTGCTTTCTCCTCAGCATTCTTTCTTAAGCTGTGTACCATCCCAGTCAGAGATTTTAAGGCATCCATTGCCTTTGGGCAGGTGGATATTTTGGAGAAGAGAACAAAAGAGTCAAATTCTTGGCTTTGGAGTGCCAAACTGAGACCCAGGCACAGAACAAAAAGACCTGGAATGCTATGCATTCTCAGACAGAACCAGTTTTTCCTACCTACCAGAGATAGAGTTTGCTCTCTATAAGGGAGATAGAAGAAGCACACAAGAGGAGAAGGCAATGTTTGAGCTGCTCTGGGTACCTGCATGTGAGGAGAGCTGAAGAGGCTGGAACCTCCAGAGAGCTCCAGTGCATCTGAGAAAGGAGGTTGTTGCTAAAGGACAGAAAGTGTCCCCAGGAAACTGGAAGAAAGATGGCCACTTGGACAGAGTCTGAGGGAGCTACAGAAAGTTCCCCATGGGCCCATGTTGTGGTACAGCAGGCTAGGCCATCATCTGTGACACCAGTAACCCGTATGAGCACTGGCTGCTCCACTTCCAAACCAGCTCCCTGCTTGTGGGGAGCAACTGAGACTAGACTAAATTACTGGAACTAGGACTAATTCTATGCATCTGATCTCCCACAATATGGCGCTGGGGAGGAGTAAACAACTTCTACGCAGCTGCCTCACCAGTTTGACTGATAAGCTGCAGCAGCTGATCCTGCTCCTGATTGGAGGAGAGCAGCGTGCTCAGCATGTGGGCAGCAGAGCATGGATTGGTGGAAGAGGACTATAAAGGAGGAGAGAGACAGCATGCACCAGCAACATCTGGGGAACACCTGAGCAGCCCCTGAGAGAGCCGGCCAGCGGTGTGCCTCTCCTCCTTGGAAGCGGGGAAAGTGGCAGGGGTGCCACCCCTCCGCGGAGGCGGGGGTGGGGGGGCCGGCAGCTAACCTGGGACGGCGTCATTCCTACGCAAGTGAGGGAATGGCAGCTAACCCGGGAAAGAGCCAAGCAGATAAAAGAGCAGCGCAGGGTCCAGTGTCATTCCTCCACGAATGGGGGAGCGACATAATGGTGCTGTGACTCGGATATGAAAGCTAGGAGGGAAAAAGCGGGAAAATACTGGAGAGAGACTAGGGAAGAGCCTAGGGAAAAGCCGAATGGGAAAAGTGCCGGAAGAAGCTAGCGAAAGCCTAGGCATAGACTCAGATATGGACTACAGGGAAAAGCTAGGAGAAATCTAAGGTTGAAAGCGAAAGTGAAAGGTAGAAGAAACTTAGACTCGGATACGGACTATGGGGAGAAGCTAGGAGAAATCTAAGTTTGAAAGCGAAAGTGAAAGCCAGAAGAAACAGACTCGGATACGGACTGAGGGGAGAAGCTAGGAGAAATGAGAGAGAAATATTGTTGGAAGAAAGCTAGGAAAAGTACCGGTAGATAAAAATATAAGTTAGGGAAAGTGAAGCCGCGGGGGTAGGCCGAAGCGGAGACGTAAGCTAGGTTGGGATTCGTCAAGTTAGCCTGGGGAGCAAAAGGCGAAAAACTAAACCAGAAGCGGAGACGTAAGCTAGGTTGGCATTCGTCAGATTAGCCCGGAGAGCAAAGACAAAGCCAAACCGAAAAGCGGAAACGTGAGCTAGGCCGTGATCCACGGAAGCCGCCGAGCGCAGAAAGCGCGCGGGGCATGAGTAGATAGGAGAGCACATGGGGCGCGAGCAGATAAAAGCGTGGGGCTAGCGCAGAGGCCGTGGGGCTGGCGCGGAGGCCGCGAAGACTGCGGAGCGTGCGCGGATCCGGGAAGCCGCGCAGATAGGAGGGAGATAGAAGTAAAATGAGAGAAATAGGAATGCTGGGAGATAGAAGTAAAATGAGAGAAATAGGAATGCCTGGAGATAGAGAGAAATAGAGAAAAATAAAAAAGGCCTCCCACAACACAGCAATGAGAGGGCTCGGATTCAGTATGCCTGATTAGTAAGGCGATAAGCACCTGCGGGCGGCTAGCAGAGTATCTGCCACAGGTCACCGAAGACAGGCACGTATCAACACCAGTAAGTCTCCCCACAACACGGCAATGAGAGGGCTCGGATTCGGTCTGCCTGATTAGTAAGGCGGTAAGCACCTGCGGGCAGCTCGAGCAGAGTATGCGCCGCAGGTCACCGAAGATAGGCACGTATCAACACCAATAAAAGTCTCCCCACAATACGGCAATAAAAATGAGAGGGCTCGGATTTGGTCTGCTGATTAGTAAGGCGGTAAGCACCTGTGGGCAGCTCTAGCAGAGCAGAGCAGAGCATGCGCCGCAGGGCACCAAACACAGGCACGCATCAGCGCCTAAAAGCCTCCCCACAACATGGTGATGAGAGGACTCGGATTCAGTTTGCCTGATTGGTAGGGCTGTAAGCACCTGTGGGCAACTCGAGCAGAGCAGAGCAGAGTGTGCACCGTGGAGCACCGAAGACAGGCGCGTATCAACGCCAAAGAATACAAAGAAAGGGGGAACTGTGGGGAGCAACTGAGACTAGACTAAGTTACTGAAACTAAGACTTATTCTATGCATCTGCTTTCCCACAATATGGCGCTGAGAGGGAGCAAACAACCTCTACACAGCTGCCTCACCAGTTTGACTGATAAGCTACAGGAGCTGATCCTGCTCCTGATTGGAAGAGAGCAGCGTGCTCGGCATGTGGGCAGCAGAGCATGGATTGGTGGAAGAGGACTATAAAGGAGGAGAGAGACAGCATGCACCAGGAACATCTGAGGAACATCTGAGCAGCCCCTGAGAGAGCCGGACGGCGGTGTGCCACTCCTCCGCGGAAGCAGGGAAAGTAGCAGGGGTACCGCCCCTCCGCAGAGGCAGGGGGGCCGGTAGCTAACCCGGGACGGCATCATTCCTCCACGAGTAGGGGAATGGGAGCTAACCCGGGAAGGGCCAAGCAGACAAAAGAACAGCACAGGGTCTGGTGTCGTTCCTCCACGAATGGGGGAGCGAAACCTGCTCAGTTGCCTGGGAAAGCAACTGAAGATGCCTGGGTCCCTGTCACCCATGTGAGAGACCTTGACAGGCTCCTGGTTTTGGCCTGGGAACCATCACAACCATTCAGGGGAGTAAACCAGCAAATGGAAGATCTCTCTCTCTCTCTCTCTCTCTCTGCAGCTCTGCCTTTCCAACAAATAAATAAATCTTTTTTGAAAGGAAAGGAAGGAAATTCCCTGTGATGCCATCTAGAGAGGCTAGGAGAACAGAAAGCTTGTTTCTTGTTCATGAGGAGGGATTCAGAAGTAGTTGAGAGAATGCGAGTATTGGAGAGAATGAAGTCGAGGAGGGTCTGAGAAAGAATGTAAGTCGATCAACAGCCAGAACCCTGAGTAAATACGGTGTTTCGGTGGATGCTGGCAGAAGATATAGTGACACTGGATGGGCCTTCTGGGAATAGGCTTAGCCTGGGAGTGCAAGTGGGGACCCTGAACACACCGAACTCTCCAGTGAAACACATCTGACATCAGGACCTAGGAGGAGATTATTGTGATCTTGCAGTTGTGTATTAACCCTCCATGAAAGATGAGGTGAGAACGACCAGACCAAGGTTGGGATGTAGTTGTTTCTGATTCCAGAATCTGAGCCAGCACACAATATTAGAGTGACCACAAGTCATTAATACACTATTCAGTACATAGCGTGGGGCCTCAATGCTTTGAGAAGAAAACAACTCCTTTTGCCGAAAAAAATTCCTGATGGATCAAAGATTTTGTATTATAAAATGTAACCATAAATAAGACCAGTGTCTGCAAATACTTGATAGAATTAAAAAGGAGAGAATGATCCTACATGGGAAGCAGGATGTACAGCAGACTCATAGAATGACAAATGCCATAAACAGCACTCTGGCCTCAGAATCAGCCCTTAAGCCATTTGGATCTGGCTAAAAAGCCCATGAGAGTTTCACAGGCATGGAAAGCCAAGACACTGTGGCAAAAAAAAAAAAAAAAATGACCTAAATAAAAGATGTCTGTGAGTGAGATCCCAACAGGAAAAACGGGCCATCAAAGAAGGAGGTACCTTTCTCTGGCCTTGTCTAAATAAGATTGAAGTTGGTGAATTCAAGAGGCTTCCATAGCCTTGGCAGCTCACGACAAGAGCCTCGGGTGACTACTGACGTCATAAATAAGAGTATCAATTGTTAAATCAACAACGGAGTCACTGTGCACCTGCTCCCCATGTAGGACCTCTGCCCTTAATGTGTTGTAGTATGCAAAGTAATGGTAAAACTACTACTCAAACAGTACTCTATACTTTGTGTGTTTTTGTGGGTGCAGTCTGTTGAACTCTTTACTTAGTATATACTAAGTTGATCTTCCATATATAAAGATAATTGAAAATGAATCGTGATGAAGAATGGAATGGAAGAGGGAGTGGGAGATGGGATGGTTGAGGATGGGAGGGAGGTTAATGGGGGGGGAGCTGCTATAATTCAAAAGTTGTACTTTGGAAATTTATATTTATTAAATAAAAGTTGAAAAAAAAAATTTTAAATGTAACCATAAAAGTGTTTTTAAAAATGAGAAAACACTTCTTTAATTTTGTAATGTGAAAGACCTTCCTAAACATGACACAAACCTAAGAAATTGCTCAAGAAATCTTTATAGAAGCAAAATTGAAAGATAGGTGACAAAAATAAGGAAGATATTTGCATCACATTTTGATAATCAAGGGCTAGTTCTCTAGTTTATAGAATGCTTTATAGAAAGTAGCAGAAAAAAGAATTATTAAAAATGAATTACTGATTTGAATGGGCAATTCACAGAAAGAGAAATAAAATGACCAATAATATGCAAAAATATTCTTAATCTGACTCATAACTAAAGAAAAACAAATCATGTATACATTTTCATCTCTCAGATTGGTATAATTTTAACGTTTCATAACACTAAGTGTTCATGCAACTGTGAAAAACAGAATATGAGGAATTTGATACACTTGGTGGGAATTTTAATTTGTGCAAATTCCCTTGGTACAATTTAATAAAAGAAAGAACAATGAATGAACATCCTTTGGCTCAGCAATTCCGTTATTAGGAATTGACTCTAATAAAAAGATAATGTTCCCATTGATTAGAATGTTCTTTACAGGATTATTTATGGTAAAAAATCATCAGGAAAATAACCCAGAGGCTTACTAATAAGAGTATTGTCAAGTATATCATGTTATCACAAAATAAGACATTATGTAACCATTAAAAAATAAAGTATATTTCTAGGGACTTTTACAGATGGTCTCTAAGTCAACTGAGTACATAGGAAAGCATGGCCTGCACCAGTGTTTATAATGTAACCTCATTCTAGAATATATATAGGCTTATTTATATAAACACAAATGCAAAAATATATGATATCTCTAATTTTTAACCAAAAATATGTATAAAGCTGAATGGTTATGTTTAAAGAAATTATTAGGGATAGGAGTGGTGACCCTAAAACACTTCCTATACTCTGTGCACACATTACTTTTATTTTCATTTAAAAATATAAATTTTCCTTTTTGAAAACCCAAGGACATCACGGCTGTTTTGTTTTCTTGGTTTGAAATTTAAAGCCATGTTTCAGTAAGTAAGCTAGACCTCTGGAGACCCAGACAGCTGCAGATGCCAGCAAGCAGAGAATTTTGTCAGCTTAAGATATTTCTGAATACTGGTTTTGTTATTACAAATACCTGATTTCATTTTCATATCCCAAATGACTCCCATGAAACCATACTCAAAACAACTCAAAGCTGAACTATAATTCTGCAGTCTGGAGATGTTCCACCACTTTCTGGTTAGGCCCTAACTAAGTCAATCAGTGAAAAACTTGTCTGCCTATGTATCTAAGCCCGTGTCCTCATGTGTTGGCAAAAGGGATGTGGAGAGGAATAAGAGCAACAGAAGATACGTTTCTGCATTCAGGCAAATACATGAGCACTGTCCCACTTGCCATAGGACATAGGTGGTGAGGCCACCTAACTCCAAACCCCTGGTCTCAGCTCACATGTGCTTTCCCGGAGATGGAAGCACCTAACCACCCAACTAAGGTGCCTCTCATCCACACTCTCCCTCTTACTTTCCATCTCTGCTGCCTGTTGGTTTCTTTCCTGCCTTTTATGAATTGCAACTATTTTTAGTAGCTTGTGAAGCTGGTTTTTGTCTGTCTACCTCAGTGGAATGCATGTGCCAGAACAGCAGATCCAGGTCAACTTGTTTACCACTATAATCCTATTGGTCATCTACTATACTCATGGTCCATGGTCAATGGTCAATGAATGTCTATTGTATAGATAAAAATACAGCAGTTATATTGCATACAAATATGCAAATAGAGACTAGAATATTAATGTTAAATTTATTGAGTGCTATACTCTGTGCGATATTCTAAGTATCTATGTGCTATATTCACACTGCCATCAAAACAATTATATGAAGTAAATCTCATTTGTATCCTTATTTGACAGATGAGAAAAACTGAGATATAGAAGTTTAACTTGACCTAAGTCACATCCAGCTGTTAGGGAAAAACAGAAATAAATATGCATATACATATATCTCTATACATACATGAATGTCAGCTGTGTCATTTATATTTGTATGTACTCGAGATTTAGTTTTTCAATTCCAGCTCAAGGTTGAAACAAAACCTGAAGGAAACAGGAATTCTGCTGGCCGTAAATCAGCAAAAGAATCACCAGACGAGAACACACAATCCTATTTCTTCCTTAACATGAAAGGAGGAGGCACACGTGAGTAAGGGTGGACTCCCTTTTAGCTTCCTTCCTTTGGAAGAATACATTAATTTTTCTCCAAAAACTCTGCAAGTAACTTCACAGGACCCACTTTGGTGTACTTTCACAGGACTACGGAGGACTGCAGTGAATCCAGATGCAGTGGCCTCCCATTCTGTTGTGCATAGGCTGTAACTGTCATTTCACTGCTTATATCTGGCCTGTGGTTTTGTAGTGTCACCATTATCATCAGCAGAAGCTGAAAATCTTGCTGAAACATAGTGTCTGGTGTTTTTAAAGGCAGCATGAAAACTGATTCCCTTTATCTTATGGATTTTTCAAAGAAAGGAGTATGGATAACAACATTAAAAAGCAGGATATTTTCTATGAAAGCTCAATGAGAATGAATTTCACAAAAAATAAACAAAAGAATTAAACAAAAGAAAGATCAATTGAATTTTACAAAAATATCCTACAATTCAATGCTGAATTCTTGCTCTAAAATAAGTCTTTTCTTTTGTGTCTTTAGTACACATGGATCAAGGCTCTGTAAACTGATATGCAAGCTAAAACAGACACACTAATTTTAACAGTGCATATGTGTTTCTGTTACCCAGTGGTTTCATTCATATCAGCCAGGAAAATCCAGCCAGCGACCTTCATTTTTAAAAACAATGGTAACCCACAGACTTAAATCAGTTCTCCATTAAAGTGTGTTTATGAGTTTAAAACAAGCAAAGAAACAAACTTTAAGCAAGGGAAGTGCAAGTTTAAATATTCAAGCATTTTAGGGGCCGGCATTATGGCACAGCAGGTTAAGCAACTGCTCTAGACACCTGAAATTAATATTGGAGTGACAGTTTGAGTCCTAGTTTTGATCTTGTTTTTGATCCTGCCAATGCATCCTGTGAGATAGCAGATGATGGTTTGAGTGCTTGGGCACTTGCTACACATATGGGAAACCCAGATTGAATTCTGGGCTTCTGGCTCCAGCCTCACCCAGCCCTGGCTCTTGTGGGCATTTGGAGAATGAACTAGACAGAAATACACATAGAAAAACATATATGGGAATGAGCATTGCAGAACAGCAGGTTTCACTGCTACTTGGGATGCATACAACCCACTTCAGAATGCCTGTTAATGTGCTTAGGAAGCAGCATGTAATGTCTCAAGTACTTGAGGTCCTGCCACCCACATGGGAGTCAGAGGTGGAGTTCCTGGCTCCTGGCTTCAGCCTGGCCCAGCCCTAGCTATTACAGCCATTTGGTGAATGAATCAACAGATGTAAGACCTCTCTCTCTCACCATGCGTGTGTGTGGGTGTGTGGGTGTGTGGGGTGGGTGTGGGTGTGTGTGTGACTCTGCCTTTATAGTAGATGAAAATAAACATTTTTTAAAAAGTTAAAACTTTTCAGTATTAGTGAGTAGAGTATCAGTATAAATCAACCAAAATAATTTAAACCAATGGTCCTTAATCAGGGATTATTTTGTTCCCCAAGTGACATGTGGCAATACCTGGAGACATTTTTCTATATTTTTACTTGGGGTATGAGATGGGAGACACTACTGGCATCTAATATGTAGAGACTTTGGTTATTGCTAAACATCCTGCAATGGACAGAATAACCTGACACATTGAATTATCTAGTCCAAAATGCCAGTAATACCTCTTTTGGGAAAGCCTATGTTCTATTTATGGTGTGAGAGAGGGGCAGTTCAGGCATCCATGTTCAGCTTACACCCTAGCTTCAAGAGTTATTAGTTTTGGAATCTTAAATAAAGCTATTTATTTAGCAAACATTGTTGGGCCACATGTTCCAGGCACTGGGAATATAGTATTGAACAAACTGATGAAATCCCTGACCTCACTCAGATTTCATTAGACTAAAAGATACAGACAATAAGCAAATAACAAGTGAAATATAAGGATGTATAGATTTCAAAACTTTGCACCAAAATAAATTTATCTTTTAATTATATTTTCCAATAAACTTTTTGAAGTTTCCTCATATGTGTTCTAAGTTAGCGTCTTCAAGAATGCTCTCAGAATCAGTATCTATGACGTACAGATGTGTGACTAAATGTAACACGAAAGAGTAGAGGGAGAAGACAAGCTGTAAAGAAGTCTCAACAACAGCCTCTCTGAAAACCCCACAGGAAGCTCTAGACCTGAAGTATCTCTACAGAGTTGTCCACCTTTGAAGCAAAGGAAACAAGTCTTTATACTCGAACACTGATAGGCATCAAATGCATGCTGACTCCAGAGAGGAAGAACAATCTTGGATAAGGAAGGGCTTTTTCACCATGGCTAGCTTTCAGGGCCAAAATCAACTGAAATCTGCCACCAACATCCCCAGCAGCTGGGGAATGCACACTGTAATTCTGAAGTGGTAGGGCAGATCATGTGACTGGCTGATCAGCCTGAGTACCAAACTTCCTGTCTGCCCACAATGTTCTGCACCCTCAATAAGCAGAAAAAAGAACACATCTATGAGAAAACTACATGCCCTATCCCATCAATGTGATGGTTTTCTGCCACCTGTCATTTCTTTCCCACTAATTTAAATTATAAAGCCCCACATACAAAGACATGTTCATCTGGTTACTTACATTCTTTCAATATTTGATTATTTTTATTTATTTGCAAAGTAGAGCACTTGAATGAGAGAGAGAGAGAGAGAGGAAGGGAGAGAGAGAGAGACGTCTTTCATCCTCTAGTTCACTCCCCAAAATCTCAGAACAGCACGGGTTGGGCCAGGCCAAAGTCAGACTCAAAAATTCCAGTGGGGTCTCCCACGTGGGTGGCAGAGACCCACATAACTGAGCCACATCTGCTGCCACCCAGCATGCATATTAGCAGGAGCTGGATCAGAAGCAGAGGCGTGAGTAGCTCCTAAGCACTTCTATATAGAATGTGGGCATCACAAATGGCAGCTTCACCTGCTATACCACAATGTCCACCCCATTTACAAATATTTCTGTATTACCCAGAGCTATTTCAGATTATTAAGATGTGCCTTCAATGCTCAGGAAATCTTTTTTTTAATTGTTTCATATTAGTTTATGTTTATATTAATGTAAAATTATTCATCTGTAAAGTTTCTGAGAAGAGAAATAAATTTCATGGACCAGGATAATGTGCTTGTCCATCTCATTTCTGTTCTGCTATTATAATAGTAAATCATCATTGGATTGTCGGGAAGATGGCGGAATAGGGAGGGAGCACACCGATGGTCTGGGAAGGGAAGGTTCAAAGAGGGGTGAGAATTTGTAGTTTCAGGGAAAGGGAAGCTCTTCTGAAACTGGGGAGACAGGGTGAACCTGCATGGAGGACACAGATGCCTGAAGCGCAGGACACCAGCAGGAGTGAGTACGCACCAGTGCTGGAAGCCGAAGTGAGACAGAGCACTCGCCCAGCACTGCTGCAACAGCTGCCACCGCCCCTCCCCCAACCCACCCTGGGACGGACACTGAGACATGCATGACTAAGTGGGGGAGGAAATAGAAAATGGAACAGAATGAGTAGTGCCTTCAGAAAGAGTGCGTGATTCAGGGGAACGAATTGAGGGACTAAACAAGTGAGGATCCCTTGCTACCTCGACCCTCCCCCCAAATCGGAGCTGCAGTGAGCGGGAAGCAGCCATCTTGTTTGTTTACATTTGGGTTTAAAGGAGAACTGCCTCTGCCTCCGCACTAACCTTTGGAGGCAGAGCCCAAAGGTGGAGTGGAGCGACACAACATTCCTTGAGCAGGTGCAGGCAGCGAGGGAGGGCAGCTCAAAGCCCTGACACCAGTCTACTCAAGATACCAGAAGAAAAAAGAAAAATTGAATAGCACCCGCAGGAAGAGGGCAGTATCCAGGGGGACAAACTGAGGGACCAAAAACGCCAGGATCCTTAGGAGCTTCCCAACCCACAATCAGAGCTGCAGTGGGCAGAGTGCAGCCATCCTGTTTGTTTACATTCAGGCTTAAAGGAGGCTGGCCTCTTCTCTGAAGGAGGAAGCAGCAGGGGCGGAGTCCAAAGGTGGTCTGGAGCTACTTGACACTCCTCACACAGGAGGTATAGTGAAAGGGAGCAGCTGACCAACGGAACCCCAGGCACAGACACATAAGGGCTAACGCAGGAACAAGGAAACCAGCCCCCAAGGGGTGGAGATTGGCACCTCAAAGCCCCGACACCAGCCCACTCAAGTTACAAAATAAATAAGTAAATAAAAAATAAATAAACAAGCTCTAGAAGGCAGAGCAGCCTGCTTACACTGGATATTGGTACAGACTCACAGCAGCCTATAGAAGAGGGAAATCAACCTGAAAAACCACCTAGACGGAATGCCAAAAAACAAAACAAAAACCCACAATAAGAATATAGAAGAACATATAAACTCGCCAATGGAGCAGGCTAAACTAACCATAACAGAGGCTGAAGAAGAAGAAGAATTTGAAACTATGCCAGAAAAAGAATTCAGAAAATTAATAATCAGATTACTTAGAAATAATGAGAAACAGTGTTGAGAGCTGAACGAAAAACAAGCCCAAGGATTAGAGATCCTAAAGAGAAGCCAGAATGAAATACTGGAAATGAAAAATGTAATTGACCATATGAAAAACACCGTGGAATCCCTCGGAAATCGAACAGATGAAATAGAAGACCAAATATCAGAATTCGAAGACAAATTTCCAGAAATAATACAGTCAGTTCAAACACAGGAAGAAGAAATTAAAAAATTAAAAAATATGGTCGGAGACCTACAAGAGTCAATCAAACAGTGTAATGTTCAGATAATAGGAGTCCCTGAGGGGGTGGAAAGAGAGAATGGATTGGAAGGTGTTTTCAATTAAATAATATCAGAAAACTTCAAACAAAGGCAGCTGGATAACAACAGGCAAATTCAACAGATAGCCAGGACTCCGAACAGGGTAAACCAGAAGAGAAATTCACCGCAACACATTGTGGCAACACTCAGCTCAGTGACACACAAAGAACAAATCCTAAAATGTGCCAGAGAAAAACGACAAATCACATTCAGGGGTAAGTTAATCAGACTCACCCCAGACTTCTCATTGCAAACACTACAGGCAAGGAGACAATGGCATGATATATTTCAAGTTTTAAAAGACAAACAATGACAACCTAGAATACTATACCCTGCAAAGCTATCATTTATGATTGAAGGGGAAATAAAGATCTTCCAAGACAAACAGAAACTGAAAGAATTTGTATCCACGCGTCCAACCCTACAACACTTGCTCAAAGATGTGCTGCACACAGAAATACAAAAACAAGAACTTCACTACAAAAAAAAGCAAATGTAGAGTAACCTACAAACAAAGTTCAAAATACATAAACAGCGTGTTTCAGGAAACATTAATGGGAAAAGACAGAACTTAACAATAATCACACTGAATGTGAATGGTCTTAATTCTACTACCAAGAGACATAGACTAGCTGATTGGATCAAGAAAGAGAATCCATCTATATGCTGCCTTAAGGAGACACACCTTATCAGAAAAGATGCATGCAGACTGAAAGTGAAAGGATGGAAAAAGATACTCCAGGCTAACAGAAATCAAAAAAGAGCTGGTGTGGCCATCCTGATATCAGTTAAAATAGACTTTAACATAAAAACTATTAAAAGAGACAGAGAAGGGCACTATATAATGATTAAAGGATCTATCCAACAGGAAGACATTACTATTATAAATGTATACGCACCTAATTACAGGGCACCTGGCTACCTGAAAGAATTACTAAAGGATTTAAAGGGAGATATCGATTCAAATACAATAGTAACAGGAGACTTCAAAACCCCACTCTCACCAATGGGCAGATCAACCAGACAGAAATTCAACAAGGAAACAACAGAACTAATTGACGCCATAGACCAAATAGACCTAATAGATATCTTCAGAACCTTCCATCCCACAGCCACAGAGTTCACGTATTTCTCCCCAGTACATGGAACATTCTCTAGGATTGACCATATGCTAGGCCATAAAGGGAGCCTCAACAAATTCAAAAAATATTGAAACTATACCATGCAGCTTCTCAGACCATAGCACAGTGAAACTCGAAATCAACAACCCAAGAATCTCTACACCATATGCAGATATATGGAGAATGGACAACATGATCCTAAATGAACAGTGGGTCATCGAAGAAATTAAAAGAGAAATCAAAAGATTTCTAGAAACAAATGAAAATGATAACACAACCTATCAAAACCTGTGGGACACAGCAAAAGCAGTGCTAAGAGGAAAGTTTGTAGCAACTGGTGCCTACATCAAGAAGCTGGAAAGGAACCAAACAAATGAACTCTCCATGCACCTCAAGGATTTAGAAAAACAGCAGCAAATCAAGCCCAAATCCAGAAGGAGGAAAGAAATACTAAAGATCAGAAGAAATAAACAGAATTGAAACAAACAAACAAACAACAACAAAAAAAACAGTACAAAAGATCAACAAAACCAGTAGCTGGTTCTTTGAAAAAATAAACAAAATCAACACACCATTGGCCCAACTAACCAAAAAAAAGGAAAGAGAAGACCCAAATCTGTAAAATCAAAGATAGTAATGGAAATGTAACAACAGACACAACAGAAATAAAAAAAAAATCATCAGAAACCACTACAAAGAGACGTATGCTAACAAATTGGGGAACCTGGAAGAAATGGATAGATTCCTGGACACATACAACCTTCCTAAACTGAGCTGTGAAGATATAGAAAATCTAAACAGACCCATAACCATGGAAGAAATTGAATCAGTAATAAACGCACTACCAAAAAAGAAGAGCCCAGGACCGGATGGCTTCACTGCCGTATTTTATCAGACATTTAGAGAACAACTAACCCCAGTTCTTCTCAAATTATTCAAAACGATCGAAAGGGAGGGAATCCTCCCAAATTCTTTCTACAAAGCTAATATCACCTTTATTTCTAAGCCCAGAAAAGACACAACAGAGAAAGAAAACTACAGACCTATCTCCCTGATGAACATAGATGCAAAAATACTCAACAAAATTCTGGAAAACTGAATCCAACTGCACATCAGAAAGATCATTCACCCAGACCAAGTGGGATTTATCCCTGGTATGAAGGGATGGTTCAATATTCGAAAGTCAATCAATGTAATACATCACATTAATAAATCATATGATTATCTCAATAGATGCAGAGAAAGCATTTGACAAAATACAACACCCTTTCATGATGAAAACCCTAAGCAAATTGAGGTTAGAAGGAACATTCCTCAACACAATTAAGGCAGTCTATGATAAACCAATGGCCAGCATCATATTGAATGGGGAAAAGTTGGAGGCATTTCCATTGAAAACTGGCACCAGACAGGGATACCCACTCTCACCATTGCTATTCAATATAGTCCTAGAAGTGTTAGCCAGGGCCATCAGGCAAGAAAAAGAAATTAAAGGGATACAAATGGGAAAGGAGGAAGTTAAACTATCCCAATTTGCAGATGACATGATACTATATATAGGGGACCCGATAAACTCCTATAAGAGACTATTGGAACTCATAGAAGAGTTTGGTAAAGTAGCAGGATACAAAGTCAATGCTCAGAAATCAACAGCCTTTGTATACACAGATAATGCCAAGGCCGAGGAAGAACTTCTAAGATCAATTACATTCACTATAGCCACAAAAACAATAAAGTACCTTGGAATAAATTTAACCAAGGATGTTAAAGACCTCTATAATGAAAATTGCAAAACACTAAAGAAAGAAATAGAAGACAACACAAAAAAATGGAAAAACCTGCCTTGCTCATGGATTGGAAGAATCAATATCATCAAAAAGTCCATTCTCCCAAAAGCAATTTACAAGTTCAATGCAATACCAATCAAAATACCAAAGTCATTCTTCAAAGACCTAGAAAAAATGATGCTGAAATTCATATGGAGAAACAGGAGACCGAGAATAGCTAAAGCAATCCTTTACAATAAAAACAAGGCCGGAGGCATCACAATTCCAGACTTCAAGGCATACTACAGGGCAGTTATAATCAAAACAGCCTGGTACTGGTACAAAAATAGATGGATAGACCAACGGAACAGAATAGAAACACCAGAGATCAATCCAAACATCTATAACCAACTCATATTCGACAAAGGACCTAAAACCAACTGCTGGGAAAACTGGATGTCCACATATCGAAGTATGAAGCAAGACCCCTACCTTACACCTTATACAAAAATCCACTCAACATGGATCAAAGAACTAGAGATGCGCCACGACACCATGAAACTAATTGAGAGCATAGGGGAAACCTTTCAAGATATTGGAACAGGTGAAAAATTCCTGGAGAAGACCCCAGAGGCACGGGTAATCAAAGATAAAATAAACAACTGGGATTACCTCAAATTGAAGGGTTTCTTTACAGCAAAGGAAACAGTCAGGAAAGTGAAGAGGCAACCAACAGAATGGAAGATGTTATTCGCAAACTACACAACAGATAAAGGATTAACAACTAGAATCTATAAAATGATCAAGAAACACCACAGAATCAAAACAAACAACCCAATTAAAAAAATGGGCCAAGGACCTTAACAGACATTTTTCAAAAGAGGAAATCTAAATGGCCAACAGACACATGAAAAAATGCTCAGGATCCCTAGCCATCAGGGAAATGCAGATCAAAACCACAATGAGGTTTCACCTCACTCCAGTTAGATTGGCTTACATACAGAAATCAACCAACAACAGATGCTGGCAAGGATGTAGGGAAAAAGGGACACTAATCCACTGTTGGTGGGAATGCAAACTGGTAAAGCCACTATGAAAGACAGCTTGGAGAGTCCTCAGAAACCTGAATATAGCACTACCACAGGACCCAGCCATCCCACTCCTTGGAATTTACCCAAATGGAATTAAAGGGGAGAAAAAAAGAGCCATTTGCACCTCAATATTTGTTGCAGCTCAATTCACAATAGCTAGGAAATGGAATCAACCTAAATGTCCATCAGTGGATGACTGGATAAAGAAACTATGGGATATGTACTCTATGGAACACTATACAGTAGTAAAAAAACAATGAAATCCGGGCATTTACAACAAAATGGAAGAAGCTGGAAAACAAAATGCTGAGTGAAATAAGCCAGTCCAAAAGGGACAAATATCATATGTTCTCTCTGATCGATGGCAACTAAACAAGCATCTAAAATGATACCCATTGAAGTGAAATGGACACTATGAGAGACAATGACATGATCAGCCCTTATCTAGACTGTTGAGGAACAACTTACTATTTTATTCCTTTTAGTATTTTTGTTATTGTTGTTGTTGTTGCTCTGTTTATTCTACATAAGACCACTGGTTGAACTGTAAAAAAAATAGTACATCATGAAAATATCACCTAAAAATTCAAAGAAATATCAACAGTGACATGTTTGTGGCTAGCCCCTTGGGAGGCAGCATCATAGAGGCTCATATTATTATACATTGTACTCTGTTTGAAATAATCAGTTATGGATCATTTCTCTAAAAGAGAAGGTAAACAAGTTTAATAGAGACTTTGTAAAGTCATTTATATTATTTCTAAGATTACTGACTACAAATGCAATGAAGAGTTTATCAATCAACATTTGAACAAAAACACTACTAGTAATCAAAGGATGAAACTATTTCATAAGCTATTATTTTAGCTTCCCTATGGAGTAAATTTAGAAAGGATCATTGCTGGGCTTAACTTTTTCATGTTCAGATTCATGAACCGAGACAGTGGAAGTTCTGCAATGGCTGAAAAATTAGCAATAAATTTTCAATGAAAACTAGAAATAAAATTTAAGGAAAACTTAAGACACATAAGTAAAGAAAAGATTGCAGTCTGATATTAGGTATGTTTCTTTAGCATCTGAAGATTTCTGAGAGTCTTAGACAACTTTGATTTGCATTTTAAGGTAAAACCCTTCATGGAAGAGAATATTATAGTTCTACCAATTGCCAGTTCTCTATACCTTCACTTTTCCTACTGTCTCCCAAAATAATTTGTCATTATTACTATCAACAGAGTTTGTTTAGACAACATATGATATAAAGTAAATAGTAGAGGAGGTTATAGGAAAGTAAAAATTTAATTCTACTACCCTTCATTTGCATTTCACCTACTCTAAAACTAATTCCCTCCAATGTAGTATTGAGAAACAAATAAGATTTGAACAACTGATTTACACCTCCTAATTACTGTGGAGGAAATATATTATATGGATATGACACACATACATGATTTGGTCAAAAACAAAACAAGGTTCACATTTTTAAAAGATTTAACAACACAGAACTATATTTGGATGTTATTATTCTATAACTATACTTGGATATTATTATTCCATTTTCTTCTGTGTAACATCAATGGACGGTAGGATTCCTTTGTATGCAGGGGATATATTACAGTCCTCCTTGTGGGATGCCTGAAACATTGGATAGTACCAAACTCCACCTATACTGATTTTGTTCATATATATACATATCCAAGATAAAGTTTAACTTAGAAGTTTGACATTATAAGAGATTAACACTACATGGCCAGTGTTATGTTGCAACCATTTGGGGAGTGATTCAGGAAATAGAAAATCGCTTTCTCATTCACCATATGTGTGTGTCTCTCTCTGTCACACTGCCTTTCTTTTTTATTTATTTATTTGACAGGCAGAGTGGACAGTGAGAGAGAGAGACAGAGAGAAAGGTCTTCCTTTTGCCGTCGGTTCACCCTCCAATGGCTGCCGCAGCCGACGCGCTGCAGCCGGCACACCGCGCTGATCCAATGGCAGGACCCAGGTGCTTCTCCTGGTCTCCCATGAGGGTGCAGGGCCCAAGCACTTGGGCCATCCTCCACTGCACTCCCTGGCCACAGCAGAGAGCTGGCCTGGAAGAGGGGCAACCGGGACTAGAACCCGGTGTGCTGGCACCGCAAGGCAGAGGATTAGCCTAGTGAGCCGCGGCGCCGGCCGTCACACTGCCTTTCAAATAAATAAATAAGTCTTTAAAAGAGAGAGATTAGCAACACTAACAAATAGCAGAACAAACCAATTATAACAAAATGCTATAATAAAAGTTATATGAATGTGGTCTTTCTTGATCTCTCAAACGATCTTATTGTGAAGCAGGTGTTTGGTACAGCAAATTCAGATGCCACTTGGAACACCTGCATCCCATATCAGAGTGCCTGGGTTTGAGTCCTAGCTCTGTTCCCAATTCTGACTTCCTGCTAATGCAGACCTTGGAAAACAATAAGCAATGGCTCAATTGTAGGTAGGTCCTCGTCACCTACATAGTGGTCCTGAATAAAGTTCAATCTCCTGGCCCCATGTTTGTTCAGTCCCCATTACTGCAAGCATTTGGGGAAACAAATAGTAAATGGAAAATTTCTCTCTCTCTCTGCCCTCCAAATAAATGTAATTAAGTAATTAATTTTTAAAGTTTAGATTTTATTGTGCTTTTCATTCAAATAAAGTACTTTTCACTCAAAGAAAGCACTTTACAGGCTTCTTTTGGGGATTTCCAAATCACTCTTTTTCACTTTAGAACCCTTATTAAGTAAAATTAAGATTACTGTAATACAAGCACTAAATATCACAACAGTTGAAGTGATAGCTACTGAGTAAGTAAAAGGAAGGCAGCATTTACAACAGGCAGAACAGCACAGGTTAGAGGGAAAACTGCACTGGAAATCCTACAGGATGAAGAGGAATACTGTTGACCTGTGTGAAGAGTGCAGATGCACATCACTAACATGAACACAAAGCACAACTGCAGCAGCCAGGAACCTGACCTGGTAGCAGCTTGGAGATGGAGGTGAGACCAGACTGTAGCAACCCAACGTGATGTAACTGGATAGAGAGCATGACATGAGTACGGACTGGACATGAGTACACTACTGATTACTAGTGGTTGCCGACAGACCCAGTAGAAGTAGAGGGGTCATGTTTATCATTCCCTAACCTCCCCACAACAGCACCTACAGCCTGGCTGAAAAAGATAGGCATTATTTGGGGTTTGGACAGCAGCTGCAGAAGCCTTTGTGCAGGCACAAGCAACTGGCTAAGACAGGATGCCATCTTCTCTCAGTACTAGCAGCAGTGGTGGTGAAGGAGCAACATTCAGCCAGTGGCTCTTGTGTACATGTGTACACATGTGATCCAGAGATTCTAGCTGAAGGAATAGTCTGCAGTTTCCACTGACTTTGAGCCTGGCTGGGAGGTGGCTGTGCAACCACCTAGGATGGTGAAGTGCCCACAGCCTCCCAGGATCAAGATGCCTAGGTGGAGCTGTCTCAGGGAACACCTGCCTCTCTGTTAACTGGACAGGCTGGCATGGCAGAGAAAAACCTCTGCACCCAGCAACTGTGGGACCCTTCTGTGCTGAGACTGTGGAGACTTGATGGTTACAAGAGAAGGTGCAGGTGTAGCTGGGTCTCTGGGCAATCACTGGGTATGGCTCCATACACTTGGAGTCCCTTGGTTGCCTAGATCAGGTCATTATAGTAGGAACTGTGTTCATAGTGAGAACTGTAATTCATACAGTGGCACAGAACACACTGCATGCTAACATCCAGGCATTGAGACCTACCACTCCCAACTTGGGTGTCACCCTGTATACTCACCCCACCTAGGAGCACTGACTAGAGCTTCCTGGTCACATCCAGCACACCACTCTTGGTAGTCACTAAAAGTACACAAATTCCACTAAGCCACAGAAGCATAGCTCAAAGATAAAGACCATCAAAGGAAAGAACAAAAATCAACTCCACAAATGCCTAAAAGCAAATGCAGAAATTTAAGAAACAAGAATAAGGAAAACATCATGACCCTCCCCCCCCCAAAAAAAACACAACAGCATTTCAATAGTAGAACGTGAAGATGAAGGAAATGCCAGAAATGGAATTCAAAAAATTAATCATAGGATTACTCAAAAGCAATCAGAAGCAAATCCACAAACTGTAGAAAAGCATACATGACACAAATGAAAAATTTTCCATGGAATGGAGATTTTAAATTGAAATCAAAATGAAATATTAAAAATGAATAATTCAGTAGATCAAATAAAAAATGTGCTGGACAGCCTTAACAGTAGACTTGGTGAGGCAGAAAAAAGAGTGTCCAAATTAGAAGTCAAATCTTATAGTCTTATTGTCCTACCAAAAAAGAAGAAGGAGGAGGAGAAGAAGAAAATACAAAACTTAAAAACAGTGTTGGAGATTTATGATATACTATCAAACAACCCAACATGTGGGTGTGAGGAGTTCCTGAAGGAATGGAAAGACAGAATGGACTAGAAGGCCTATTTAATGAAATAGTTAAAGAAAAGTTCCCCAATTTAGAGGGGAAAAAAGGGACATCCAAATAGAAGAAGCACACAGAATTCCTAACAGACATGACCAGAAAAGATATTCACCACAACACATTGTAGTCAACACATTGTAGTTTTACAGTAGTTCCCACTGTAAAACATAAAGAAAAGATTCTAGAATGTGCATGAGAGAGATGCCAGATTGTTTTCAGAGGATCTCCAATTAGACTCACAGTTGACTTCTCATCAGAAACCCTATTGGTTACAAGGGAATGGTGAGACATAGTTCAAGTCTTAAAAGAAAAAAAAACATTAACCTGTACCCTGCAAAGCTCCCATATATGAATGAAGGTGAAATAAAGACCTTCCATAACAAACAGATATTGAAAGAATTTGTAACCACCCATTTTCCATCCTTACAAAAGATGGTTAAGGATGTGTTACACAGAGAAACATAGAAAGATAGTCATCATTATGACAGATGAGAAGGCAGAAAACCACCAGTAGAAGTATAAAAGAAATCCAAAGTAAACAATAGGAATATTCACAGGAAAATAGCAGGACAAAGACTTCACTTATCAATAGTCACCTTGAATGTAAATTGCCTCAACTCTCCAGTTAAAAGATACATACTGGCTGAATGAATTAAAAACAACATGTGTCTATTTTTTGCCTACAAGAAACACATTTCACCAACAAGGATACAGGCAGACTGAAAGTGAAAGGATAGAAACAGATATTCCATGCTAATAGAAAGAAAAAAGGGCAGGTGTAGCCATCCAATATCAGACAAAATTGAATTTAACATACAAACTGTTAAAAGAGACAAAGAAGGGCACTGTGTAAGGATTAAGGGATCGATTCAGCAGGAAGATGTGACTATAATAAATGTATATGCACCCAATTACAGGGCAGGTGGCTATTTAAAAGAAATGTTAATGTATCAAAAGGGAGACATAGACTCCAATACAATAGTAATGGGGGACTTCAACACCCCACTTTCATCAATGAACCAATCAACTAGACAGAAAATCAACAAACAAAAGACACTATTGACAAAATGGACCTAACTGCTTTCTACAGAACTTTTCACCACACAGTTGCAGAATACACATTCTTCTCAGCAATGTATGCAACTTTTTCTAGGATGGACCATATGCTAGGATATAAAGCAAGTCTCAGAAAATTAAAAAAAAAATTGAATTCATACCATGCGTTTTCTCTGACCACAGTGGAATGAAGCTAGAAATCAACCACTCAAGAATCTCTAAATCATATGCAAACACATGGAGATTGAACAAGAGGCTCCTGAATGAACAAAGGGTAAAAGAATAAATGAAAAGAGAAATAAAAAGAATGAATACATCATATTACAAATTATGGGATACAGCAAAAGGAGTAATAAGAGGGAAGTTTATAGTAATCAATGCCTACTTGAAGAAATAGGAAAAGTACCAAGTAAATGAGCTATCAATGCACCTAGAAAAACAAAAAGCGAAACCCAAAATTAGTAAGAAGAAAGAAATAATTAAAATTAGAGAAGAAAATAAACAAAATTGAAAATAAAAAGAACAATGCAAAAGATCAATGAAGAGCTGGTTTTCTTTTTTCAAATAAACAAATTGACACACCATTGGCCCAAGCAACAAAAAAACAAAGGGAGAAGACCCATACCAATCTAGTCAGAGATGAAAAAAGAAATGTAACAACATATACCACAGAAATAAAAATAATCATCAGGATTTACTACAAAGAGCTATATGCCAACAAATTGGGAAACCTAGAAGAAATAGATTCCTAGACACAGAAAATCTACCAAAATAGAGTCATTAAGATATTAAAAATATAAACAGATCAATACTCAAAACAGAAATTGAATCACTAATAAAGACCCTCCCAACAAAGAAAAACCCAGGGGCTGGCACCGTGGCTCACTTGATTAATCCTCTGCCTGCAGCACTGGCATCCCTTAGGGGCGCCAGTTCTAGTCCCAGCTGCTCCTCTTCCAGTCCAGCTCTCTGCTGTGGCCCAGAAAGGCAGTGGAGGGTGGCCCAAGTGTTTGGGCGCCTGCACCCACATGGGAGACCAGGAGGAAGCACCTGGCTCCTGGCTAGGGATTGACGCAGTTCCAGGAGTAGCGGCCATTTGGGGGGTGAACCAACGGAAGGAAGACCTTTCTCTCTGTCTCTCTCTCTCACTGTCTATAACTCTGTCAAATAAAAAATTTAAAAAAAAAAAAAACAGTACAAGATGGACTCACTGCTGAATTCTACCAGACATTTAAAGAAGAAATAATTCCAATTCTTCTCAAACTATTCAAAACAATTGAAAGGGAGGGAGTCCTTCCAAACTCCTTCCATGAAGCCTGCAGCACCTTAATTCCTAATCCAGAAAAAGATACAAAAGAGAAAGAGAATAATAGACAATATCTCTGAAGAATATAGATGCAAAAGTCTTCAACAAACTATTAGCTAATTGAGTCCAATAACACATCAGAAAAATCATTCACCTGGGCCAAGAGGGGTTTATCCCTGGTATGCAGGGATGGCTCAACATTCGCATATGAATCAATGTGATACATCACATTTACAAACTGAAGAACAGAAATTATATGGTTATTTCAATAGATGCAGATAAAGCATTTGATAAAATACAACAACCTTTCATGATGAAAACCTTGAGCAAATTGGGTACAGAAGGAACATTCCTCAATATAATCAAGGCAATTTTTGACAAACCCACAGCCAGCATGCTATTAAATGGGGGAAAACTGAAAGCATTCTACCTAAAATTCGGGACCAGACAAGGATACCAACTCACCACTGCCATTTAATATAGTCCTGGAAATTTTAGCCAGAGCCATTAGGCAAGGAAAAGAAATCAAAAGGACACTAATTGAAAAGGAGGAAATCAAACTAAAACTATTTGCAGATGACATGATTCTATGTACAGGGGGTCTAAAAGACACCACTGAGAGAATATTCAAACTCATAAAAGAGTTTGGTAAAGTGGCAGGATATAAAATCAACACAGGGGGCCAGTGCTGTGGCTCACTTGGTTAATCCTCAGGCTGCAGTGCCGGCATCCCATATGGTCATCGGTTCTAGTCCTGGTTGCTCCTCTTCCAATCCAGCTCTCTGCTGTGGCCTGGGAAGGCAGTGGAGAATGGTCCAAGTGCTTGGGCGCTTGCACCCATGTGGGAGACCAGGAGGAAGCACCTGGCTCCTGGCTTTGGATTGGCATAGCTCTGGCCATAGCAGCCATCTGGGGCGTGGACCAATGGAAGGAAGACCTTTCTCTCTGTCTCTCTCTCTCACTGTCTAACTCTATCTGTCAAATAAAAAAACAAATAAAATCAACACAGAAAAATCAATAAGCTTTGTATACACAGACAATATCATGGCTGAGAAAGAACTTCTAAGATCAATCCCATTCACAATTAGCTACAAAAAAATCAAATACCTTGGAATAAATTTAATCAAGGATGTCAATGATCTCTACAATGAAAATTCCAAAACATTAAAGAAAGAAATAAAAGAACATACACAAAAAATGGAAAAAATCTTCCATGTTCATTCATTGGAAAAATTAATATTATCACAATGCCCATACTAACAAAGCTATTTACAGATTCAATGCTATTCCAGTCAAAATACAATGACTCTCAGACCTAGAAAAAAATGGTGCTAAAATTCATATGGAAACACAAGAGACACAAAAGAGCTGAAGCAATCTTATATAACAAAAACAAAGACAGAGGCATCACAATACCTGATTTTAAGACAGATTACAGGGGCTGCTACCGTAATGTAGTGGGTAAAGCCGGCGCCTTCAGTTCCAGCATCCCCATGGGCACTGGTTTGAATCCTGATTGCTCCATTTCAGATCCAGCTCTCTGCTATAGCTTGGGAAAGCAATAGAATATGGCCCAAGGGCTTGGACCCCAGCAGCCACGTGAAAGACCTGGATGAGCTCCTGGCTCCTGGCTTTGGATTGGCACAGCTCCAACCATTGTGGCCATCTGGGGATTGAACCAGCAAACGGAAGATCTCTCTTTCTCTCTTTCTGTGTCTCTGCCTCTCTATAACTCTGCCTTTCAAATAAATAAATCTTTAAAAAAAAAGAAAAGACACACTACTGGGCAGTTATAATCAAAACAGCCTAGTATCGGCACAAAAACAGACTTGTAAATGAGTGGAACACAAGAGTAACTCCAGAAATCAATTCATGCATTTAAAACCAAACTATATTTGACTAGGAGCTACAATCCCTGGAGCAAAGACAGTCTCTTTAACAAATGATGCTGGAGAGACTGGATCTCTACATGAAGAAGTATGAAACTAGACCCATACTTAAACCCTACACAAAAATCCACTCAAAATGGATCAAAAACTGAAATCTATTACCTGATACCATCAAATTGCTAGAAAATATTGGGGAAACTCTACAAGACATTAGCATAGGCAAAGAGTTCTTGGAAAAGACTCCAGAAGCACAGGCAATCAAAACTAAAACTGACAAATGAGTTTACACCAAGCTGAAAGCTTCTACACTGCAAAAGAAATACTCAACAAAGGGAAAAGGCAACCGACAGAATGGGAGAAAATATTTGCAAACTACAAAACTGATAAAGGGTTAGCATCCAGAATCTTTAAATGTCTAAATAAATTCAAAAACAACAAAATGAGAAATCCAGTTAAGAAATGCACAAAGGACTTCTACAGGTATTTTTCAATAAAGGAAATTCAAATGACCAACAGACACTGAGAAAATACTCAGGATCACTAGCCATCAGAGAAATGCAAATCAAAACCACAATGAGGTTTCACCTCACTCCAGTTAAAATTGCTCTCATACAGAAATCAACAAACAACAAATGCTGGTGAGAATGTAGAGGAAAAGGTACCCTGGTCCACTGCAGGTGGGAATGCAAACTGTTGCAGCCACTGTAGAAGACAATATAGAGATACCTCAGAAATATGAATATAGACTGACTATAAGATCCAACCATCCCACTCCTGGGAATTTATCCAAACCAAAAGAATTCAGATATGATTGTACCTCCATGTTCATTGCAGCACAATTCACAATACCTAATATATGTAATCAACCCAGATGTCCATCAATTATTGACTGGATAATGAGATTATGGTATATATATGCTATGTAGTATTACTCAGCTGTTAAAAAAAATGAAATCCTGTATATTGCAACAAGATCAATGTAACTAGGAACTATTGTACTTAGTGAAATAAGCCAGTCCCCAAAAGACAGATATCATATGTGTCTCCTGATCTAAGGTAACTAGTATAGTTATTGAAGTGTAATGTTTTGGAGTGAAATAGACATTTTGAGATTTGATGATTGTTTACAGAAGTTATCTCTTCCAGTGAGGAACAGTGTGGTTTTTTTTTTTTTCATACTATTTGTTGAACTCTTTTACTTAGTATATAATTGACTATATGATCATTAAGTAAACTGAAAAAAGATCTTTGTAAAAAATTAAGAGTGGAAATGTGAGAGGGAGGAGGAGGAAGGGTTGGAGCATGGGCCAGAGGGAGCTTAGTAGGGGGAAGTGTCACTGTGTTCCTGAATCTGTATATATGAAATACATGAAGCTTGTATAACTTACATAAAATTTTAAGAAAAGAAAATATATAATTTTCAGGAGCTGAAAATTTTAATCCTTGTGAAATATATTGTTTAGTTTATTTACTGAAAAATGGCTTACTTTAATACAGTTAAATCTTGTAAAATGTTAAAGCAAATAACACTATGAGTATTTTTTATCAGCTAATGGTTGGGGATACTGTTGACATTAGATGTCATAGTCTGCTTTCTGCTGCTTTAGCTGAATACCCCAGACTGGTATTTTATGAAGAATAAAGGTTTGTTCAACTCACCATAAAAGCTAAGAAGTTCAAAATCAGGTGGACACAAGAAGGCATAGTTCCATTGGATTAGGGCTCCACCTATATGATCTCAATGATCTTTCACCACCTCCCAGAAGTCCCATCTACTGTTACCAGAGTTGGAGTAAATTTCCACACTCTTAATGTCTCATGACACAGATCAAATCTCAACCCAAATCTTGGTGGGGACATTGAAACCATAGCTTCAGACAAAATAGATGGTGTTGCCTTCACTTTACAGCTAATCCCACCAAGACAGAGCTGAAGGATCTTTTCTACAGATATGCAGCTTTGGGTGGTAACTTACAAGAGAACCTCAGTGTTTGGACAACATTTCTTTTTTTATTTCTTTTTTTATTTTTTGACAGGCAGAGTGGACAGTGAGAGAGAGAGACAGAGAGAAAGGTCTTCCTTTGCCGTTGGTTCACCCCGCAGTGGCCGCTGCCACGGCGCGCTGCAGCTGGTGCACCACGCTGATCCAAAGCCAGGAGCCAGGTGCTTCTCCTTGTCTCCCATGCGGGTGCAGGGGCCCAAGCACTTGGGCCATCCTCCACTGCACTCCCAGCCACAGCAGAGAGCTGGACAGGAAGAGGAGCAACCGGGACAGAATCCAGCACCCCAACCAGGACTAGGACCCGGGGTGCCGGCGATACAGGCAGAGGATAAGCCTACTGAGCGGCGGCGCCAGCCTGGACAACATTTTCATTGATGATAGAAGTTGTCACTCTGCCTTGCCAGAGATTAATCCTTCACTTTAATCTCTTAATGGTTGGTCAATTCTGATTTTTAAAATATTCATATAATTAAAAATTCACCAAAAACTGGATCTATAATCTTCCAAAAGCTTGAGACACCACTCCCAACCAGAGAACACTCTCCAATACCAATTGTGGCAGACATCACTACAGAATGAACCCAAACTGACCAGGAAAGGAAAATATGTCTATGCATTTTAACTTTACAAGGTCTTGAATTTCCATTTTACACATCCTTGAGCTCAACAGAAGTTTTACTTAACATCTAGAATGACTATTGAAAATTCTTTACCACATTTTTTCAAAGGAAGTTGCTCTTAGAACAGGGAGGGAAAGCAATAGATATGACCTCTCGTGACTTTGCAAGGCTTTAATTTAGCCCTGCATGATAGAGTCATCAACGAACTGGAAAAGCTGTGGGTCACACAAATGATCAAGGACTGCCTAGCTATTGAATGGTTATCATTGGCTCAGTGTCAACCAAGTGGGAAATGAATAGAAAATCCCAAATGTAAATTTGTTTAACATTTGCCATCAGTGACCTAGAGAAATAGAGAGCTTATTTCAGTTTGCAGCTGGATAACATAAATGTCCTTACACGCACTAAAATTTTCAAAAATGAAGACAAGCACTACAAGAGAATCAGAATTCCATAAATCTTTAATTAATTGGAAAAATGATCAAGACTAACAGAACTAAGAACAGTATAGCATCTTTGAGAAGCATGATTATAAGAATATAAGGAACAAAATCACAACAACTACTTGACCTCTTGATGTCTGACTCTTAACCCAAGTTCACTATGGGTACACATGCACACACATACACACACGCATAAACACATAAGGTACACCAAATAGAATTCAGCTGGGCAAAAAAAATGTGATGATATCTAGCATTTCATACAGAAACTTAATTTTCTTTTAGTGAGACTCAGAAACATCTAGTCAAAGAACATGTTACCTTAAGTGTTGATATTCTTCTTATTGCATGTGTTTTACAATTTAATATGGCATAGCCTATGTGCTTTATCAAGTTGTGTAGTGCCAGGGCCAAAACACTGGGATGTAGTAGGTTAAACCTGTGCCTGCAGCTCCAGCATCCCATATGGGCACTGCTTCGAGTTCTAGCTCTTCACTTTCAATCCATGTGGCTGCTGATGGCCTGGGAAAGCAGTGGAAGATGGCCCAAGTGCTTGGGCCCCTGCACTCCTGAGGGAGACCCAAAAGATGCTCATGGCTCCTGGCTTCAGGTTGGCTCAGCTCCAGCCATTGCAGCCATTTGAGGAGTGAACCAGCATATGGAAGACCTCTCTCTGTGCCTCCCTCTCTCTGTTTGTAACTGTGCCTCTCAAATAAATCAATCTATCTTAACAACAACAACAACAAAAACATTGTGTAAGTGCCTTAAGTAAAACAAAAGTATGAGAAATGGAGGAAGCCATTATTATTTCTCACTTTTAAAGATATCAATTCAAAACATTAAGTGATTAAACCAAGACTATGCAGGGAATAAGGTACCAGACAATGTGTATAAAAAGGTAGTTAAAAGTTCTTTAATGGAATGTGTATGTTTCTCAGCTAGAAAGTTCTGTCCTCTCTACACAGTCTTATTCTAAGATAGATCTTTGAAATTAATACAAAAAGTTTATTTATGACAAACCTCATGAAATTCAATATTTTAGAGGAAGTTAACCACATAATGTTGAAAACTTTTCCTTCTAAAGTTGCAAATGCTAACCTGAAGAATATTTCAATGTCTAGTGAAAAAACTTATTTTTCCCAAGATTTTCTACAAATATTTTAGAAGTAATATTCCTATAAATTCTATGTAGTATAAATTGAGACCATGGCCATATCATGCAGTTCAGGTAGAAAGGGCAAACAGTAACATCTTTTATTTTTAAAAAATCAATTTTTGATTATGGGTTGGATTACTC
Source organism: Oryctolagus cuniculus (assembly GCF_964237555.1). NCBI lineage: Eukaryota > Metazoa > Chordata > Mammalia > Lagomorpha > Leporidae > Oryctolagus > Oryctolagus cuniculus. The sequence goes on from NC_091439.1 coordinate 54,225,501, forward strand.
TATTTGAAGATGGAGGGCAAAAGGACAATAATTTTTATCTCTATCTCTCATGTACTAGGAGAAATGTAACTTTTCTGTAAAACAGCATTTTCGTTGCTCCCTCATCCAGCACCAATACAGAAACTGTAAATTATGCTAGAGTTTTAAGAAAACAATACAGAATTGATTAGATTATTTTATTGAGCAGCTAGGAAGCTATAGTTCACATTTCTACATGTTTTCATAAATTAACCCACTGAAAAATTAGCCTATTTAGTTTGGAGGTACCACACATAACCCATGATGAGATATTTCTTTGGCTTTCAAACTCAATAATTCATTTTAAAGCACAGCTTCTATAATGGTCAATGCGTATATGAGAGGACTTCAAAAATTTGCAAAATGGAATTGAATTATACATTTATTTTGATGTAAAAGAAATTTGAAATCTACTTCTAGTTTGTTGCAAGATAAACATTTTCTACATATTATGAAAAAATGATTTTGCATCAAAAAACCTCATATATTTCATTCCACTTTCCATAAACTTTTTGGCATTCCCTTGAATACTTCTCCACAAACATACAAACATGCATGTGAATTGTAGGAATATTCCTTCATTGTTTCATTTCACAGCCTTAGCCAACTTCTGACCCAAAATACTTGGTAGAGTCCAGAATTTATACTTAAAAAGATTTGTATTGATATGGAAATTTAACTTTAGTTTTCCTGTGTTCCCATAGAAACAATTGAGTTGTGTAGGACAGTTGCAATTAACAAAAATTATATTAATTTTAACTAACTATATCTTGAGAAATTTTTAACGTAAGGCAGCAGAAAAGCTGCATGAACATGGGATTATCCAGAAAATTTTAATATTTTTCACTGAAAGATTTGTAGAAAATGTACATTCTGAAGTATTTTTAAGAAAATATAAAATGTCAAATCCCATTGTATTAGTTTTCTAAGTAGTTCAACAAAGTATAGTAACAGAAATTGCCACACATGCTAAAAATATGTCCCCCATTTTTATTCCAAAACCAACCTTTCTTGAAATAAGTTTTGACTAAGAAAACTATTCAATCTCTTCTTTTATTTATTTTATAACTCTGCCATCCTTAATTGTTCCAAGTTTATTTTAAATGTATTTCTAGCTCTACAAATAGTAACAACGTGTGCAAAATCTCTGAAAATCAAATGAAATTGCACTTCTTTTTATTGATTTCACTCAAGTTTCAAAATGAGTCTCCTTTGCTGTTTGTATCATTTTGCTAAGGCTTGCTGTAACAAGTATCACAAACTGGGTGACTTACATAACACAAATCACTTGTCTCTTTGTTCTGGAGGTTGGAAGTCCAAGATCAAAGTGTTGGCTGAGCTTTTTTTTTTCCTCAGGCTATAAGAAAAGTGTCTGTTCCAGGCCTCCCTCTTTGGCTAGTAGATGGCTTCTTATTCAATGAAGTCTTTTGGCTTCCCTATATATAGAATCATGTCATATGCAAATAAGGTTAATCCAACTTCCTGTTTTCCAATTTGTATCCCTTTCAGTTCTTTTTCTAGCCTAATGGCTCTGGATAAAACTTCCAGAACTATATTGAATAGGAATAATTAGAGTGGGCATCCTTGTCTGGTTCCAGATCTTATTGGGAATGCCCCCAGCTTTTTACCCATTCAGTAAGATGATGGCTGTGGATTTGTCATAAAATCCCTTGACTGTGTTGAAGAATGTTCCTTCTATACCCAATTTGCTTAAGGTTTTCATCATGAAAGAATGTTGTATTTTATCAAATGCTTTCTCTGCATCTATTGAGATAACCTTATGGTTTCTGTTCTTCAGTTTGTGACTGTGATGTATCACATTTATTGATTTGTGAATGTTGAACCATCCCTACATCCCTCTTGGTCTGGGTAAATGATCTTTTTGATGTGTTGTTGGATTTGATTAGCTAATATTTTGTTGATAATATTTACATCTATGTTCATCAGAGAAACTGGGTCTTCTCCCTCTTTTTTTATTCATTCATTTATTTATTTTTGTTAGTTGGCCAATGATTTACCAATTTTGTTTATTATTTTTTCAAAAAAAACATCTCGGGGCCAATGCTGTGGTGCAGTGGGTAAAAGACCCAGCCTGGGGTGCAGGCATCCTATATGAGCACCAGTTCAAGTCCTGTCTGCTCCACTTCCAATCCAGCTCCCTGTTAATGCACGTAGGAAAGCAGCAGAGGATGGCCCAACTACTCTAGCCCCTGTATCCATGTGGGAGACTTGGAGGAAGCTCTTGGGTCCTGGCTCCTGACTTCAGATTGGCTAAACTTCAGCCATTTCAGCCATTTGGGGAGTGAACTAGTAGATGGAAGACCTTTCTCTCTATATCTCTACCTTTCTCTGTAACTATCTTTCAAATAAATAAAATACATCTTTAAAAAAAAACAGCTCTTCATTTCACCAATCTTTTGTATTGTTTTCAGGGTTCATGTGTTGTGTCCACACTCATTGCTGCATATCTGCACCTTCCACACTGGTCCATGGCTTCCCTTATCCTTATGTAGAATTTCCACCAATTTCTCCCAATCCCTCCCCCCAGGAATGCACTTCCTCCACCTTTTTGCTGCTATTTCCCCTAGCCTAAAGCAGTGCATCCTTACTGTATTCCACCATCTTGGATTCTGCCAGGAAGTTCTTTTGAGACAATTCTTTATGCAGGAAAACTTGGTAAAGGCGAAAAAACTATGCTTTGTCTCTGTGGATATTGCCAGCTTGGGAAATATGAAAACAGCCAGTCTATTCATGGGCAAACCACCATCCAAATAGATTCATTCAAGTGGACCAAAGAACCTTAAAAGAGACTGGATCAATTAGAACTCTTGGTTGCAAGGGACAGAAAGTCCAACTCAAATTTATCTGGATTCGATGCTTAAGCAATATTATCAAAATGAAGTTTTTCTGTATTACTCAGCTCTGCCTTTTTTTGTGCTTTTTGTCTTCTCAGATTCATTTTCATTAAGAAAGAAATGCTTCAAGGCCAGCGCCACAACTCAGTAAGCTAATCCTCCACCTGCAGCGCCAGCACCCTGGTTCTAGTCCCAGTTGGGGCACCGGTTCTGTCCTGTTGCTCCTCTTCCAGGCCAGCTCTCTGCTGTGGCCTGAGAAGGCAGTGGAGTATGGCCCAAGTGCTTGGGCCCTGCACCTGCATGGGAGACCAGGAGGAAGCACCTGGCTCCTGGCTTTGGATCAGCGCAGTGCCGGCCATAGCAACCTTTTGGGGGGTGAACCAACGGAAGGAAGACCTTTCTCTCTGTCTCTCTCTCTCACTGTCTAACTCTGCCTGTCAAAAAAAAAAGAAGAAAATGTTTCCACTGTCACCTGAAAAACTCTTTTTGTGTCTTATTGTCTCAGATTGCACAACACAGTCACAAAAAATGTTGTGGCTGCAGCGGGTAAAAGCCCCAACCTGTGGTACAGGCATCCTAGTTCAAGTCCTGTCTGCTGCACTTCCAATCCAGCTCCCTGTTGATGCACCTAGGAAACCAGCAGAGGATGGCCAAGTACTCTAACCCCTGTACCCATGTGGGAGACCTGGAAGAAGCTCTTGACTCCTGGTTCCTGGCTTCAGATTGGCTCAACTCCAGTTGAGGCTGGTTGAAGAAGCAGCTCTGAGTCAAGTCTGAACTCATAGAATCAGTGATGGAGTCTATTCAACTTGGGTAGTACCAAAATGAGGGAGAAATTGACTCCTAAATTTAAAAAAGCCCTCTTGGTACCAGAGATGAAGTAAATAGATATGGAATGCCAAAAGCAACAAATATCTATTACAGACGCCCAAGTCACAAACCCAGAAGTCAGTGTATCGAAGTTTTGGAATAGCATTTCCTTACATCAATACATTTCCTTCTATCAATCCGGGGGCCAGCACCATGGCTCACTTAATTAATCCTCCACCTGCAGTGCCGGCATCCCATATGGGCGGCGAGTTTTAGTCCCAGTTGCTCCTCTTTCAGTCCAGCTCTCTGCCAGGAGGGCAGTGGAAGATGGCCCAAGTGCTAAGAGCTTTTAGTACCCATCAAAATTCTCAAAAAATATTGAACTTCTTGTAAAAAGAAATATCAGCTAAACTTCTGATTTTGCATGCAAAATCTTATTTCAATTAAATCTCTGCAGAAGATATCTAAAATTTAAAATAATAGCTTTAACTTAATGGGTTTGAAAACCATTGTGGTTCAAGAATGCAGACAATTACAGGCAACAACCAAAAGAAGACAAATTTAAATGAGACTAATGAAGATATTTCCTCCAAAGTGGCCATTTTTCTACCTCTTGAACAATAGAGTCTATCTAACTGCTACATCCAAACAGGAGAAACCAATACTTTATTTTCCCATAGAGTAAGAAAAAAAGAAATTTTATTTGGAAACTTAACTTACTGAAGCTATTTTTGTTTAGTTTGATAGTAGTGACATGGGTTAGTGAAAATTATTCATCTGGTTACATATTCATTTACAGGAGACCATGTAAATTAGCTATCATGAACTATTGCCTACTGGTCTCCCATTTTCATTCTTGTTGCTCAAATGTTTATAGAATCAAGCTAAACACCTAGGATTTGGAGCCTAATTAAGAGAATATATGTGAGAAGTTTCATTTTCTTTAAACACACGCTGCTTTTATTAACAGCTTTTGGGACATTGTTCTTTAGGTTTACATAGATTTTTCACTTTATGGTGAATCTAGGAGATCCTTTAGACTATCTCAACCTTTGGATTTATTTGTATTGCTTTTTGTGTGTTTGTTTTGTTTTGTTTTGTTTTGTTTTCAGGGATTTGGGGGGAGAAAGAGAAGCAAGCCAAGAGACTAAAAAGCATTGTATACTATATCACTTTTCAACAAGAAGCATGGCCTGCAGGACTAAGAATATGTACAAGTAGTATCTGTACTGGGGAAGCATCTGCCTTTGCATATCCATCCACCTCCCCTTCCTATATTTATCAGAGGAGTTTGTACTGGAGAAAGTTTGTACAGAAGAAAGTATCAAACCAGGCAACAGAACATCTTGCATCCAACTTAACATGAAGTGAATTCCAATTATCAAGTTCCCTACAGTGCACACCAAAGAACCAGCTGAAAGTAGTTAGAAAGTGTCAATAACTTTAAATGTGTTACTAATTATTTCTGTACCTCATCAACCACTCAGCACTTTTATTCTTGGTAACCATGACTCACCCCCTTCCTCCATTCATCACCTCAATTAACTTTTTCTGCTATGGTTATTTGCACAACTTCAACAGAAAAGAGACACAAACGTGTATGCTACACCCTGCATGTCATTCAGGGAGTCACCTTTAGCCACTTCTCATGTTTGGCCAGTTCTCTGTTCTTTGATTTCAATGGAAGGAACACAGAGTCGAGTCACTGAAAATCAGAGTTCAGCTCTCCCAAGGCTCTTTTATAATGTAAGTTGCTGGAATTGTATCTCGAATACTGTGTTCTGACACCTTTTAAACACTAAACAAATGTCAGTAATAGATACATATTACCATATATATGCATATGTTGTAATTTTTTAATTACTTTCCATGAGGACATGCATTCCTAAAAGCCTAGGGCCTAAACCATAAGTTGCTTTCAGTGCTTGTTAATAAACAAATAAATGAAGAAATGTATATTATAAATATATAAAGCAAAGTATAATAAAGGAGTATTTCATTGTCTATAGAGTGAGTCATCTCTATAGTGGATGAATTGGGTTACTATAAGGCCATAGCTCAATTAAGCAATTTGATGAGTGTCTAAATAATAATTTTGGGAGTTTAGCCATAAAACACTAATTAAATATTTTCCAAAATACTAAAGGGCCCTGCAGTAGAGAAGAGGTAAGCCAAAGGGAGGTGCTCAATAGACAGGAAGACAGAAATTCTGGGTGACAGCAGGATCAGGAAGGGACTTAAGAGAATAAGAATGGCTAATACAGGGCCAGCAGTGTGGCGTAGCAGGTAAAGCCACTGCCTGCAGTGCCGGCATCCCATATGGGCACCAGTTCGAGTCCTGGCTGCTCCACTTCTTATCCAGCTCTCTGCTATGGCCTGGAAAAGCAGTGGAAGATGGCCCAAGTGCTTGGGCCATCTCTGAGTGGGATATCCAGAAGAAGCTCCTGGCCTGGCCATTGTAGCTAACTGGGGAGTGAACCAGCAGATGGAAGACCTCTCTCTCTCTCTCTCTCTCTCTCTCTGCCTCTCCACTCTGTGTAACTCTTTCAAATAAATAAATAAATCTTTAAAAAAGAATCACTAATATGGAGCTTTATAATTGTTCACTCTTCAATATGCTATGTAATGGACTCTTCTTCTGTCTTCCCACAAACTATTCAATTAAGTCAACATTTTTCACTAAAATAAGGGCATTCTTTGGGGAAACTTGAGAGGTCTGCAGTTTCTGTTCTTGCTGGACATGTTGTTGGGCAAAGACTGCTTAAAGAATGAGGGCTATGAAAGCTTGAATTCTTCAATGTGAATTTTGAGGAAATCTTGGAAGGACCAATGGCTTATGCAGGTCATAACTTAGAAGACACAACTCAATCCTATCTAGTTCAAACCGCCCAGGGAGGCCAGCCTGTCCTCTGGGCTCTATGCTGCTCACTTAGAGTGGAAGATGGAAATACCTTAGAGAAGCAGGATGCTCTTTGACTATGTTTTCCACATGCAGCTTTCAGTTTTCGAATAAATTATCACCTCTCATTACCGTCAAACTGCTCTACCAGGGCACCTTTATTTCAACTCCTAATAATTATCATTACTGATTACTATTATGATAGTTAACTGTGACCATCAGGGTGTCAATCATTTAAAAAGTATAGCCTCTTTTATAAATACTTATCTGTAAAATTACTCATTACACACCCCTTTTCCTCTAATTGAATGATCTGGAGAAAACAAGACTTGGAGAAATTCAATAATGTATTCAAGTTGACCCACTGAGTAAGAGCAGACCTGGGACCCAAAGTTGGGTCTGGCTGTTTTCAAAATCCACCCTCCAATGTGTCATATGAAAAAAAATGAATGAATATACAAGTAACTGAATTCCTAAATCAGAATCCAAATCTTCTTTAAGACCCTAACTAATGTTAGAGCCTCTGAACAAAATCTAGCAGCCTAGATAATGTGCCAACTACCCTACCAGAATAAGAGAGAGCCAGAAACAACAGAAGGGCAAAAGACAACCACTTAGTGAAGTGTTATATTTGGTTAAACAACAACCAACTCACATCATGACTGGCTTCCTGGGCAAATAACCAATATAATCACATATGACCCCATATTCAAAAAGTCCTGCACTGGTTATTAAATACTCTGCAGCTACCATATTGAAATGACAATCTAAGGTAAGTGAGACTTGAGAAGTTAAATAACTTGACCAAGGTCATATATCAAATGAGAATATTTCAATTTGAATTTTGTAAATAAAGTCTGGTGGGACAATAGAGCAGGTGCAATGCTTGAAGACTCACCCATGAGTAGCTGACCTCCTACCACCTTTCTGCCTTTCCACCAACCCAAAATGGATTCTTAGACACCTACATCCTGCCCAGCCTTCTCCTCCCTACCACAGTTCCATAACTACTAATATCCTTACCTCAGACAAAGAAAGGCCCACATTCTGACATTGCTGTCCAGCCCCAAGCAGGATTGTATGCAAGCAGAGAAAGGAGCATTACTGAATTCATGAAACATGGCTTCTTAGTGCAGGTCAAGGCAGTAATTCCCCCCGTCCTTGGCTGGCAACAACACAGAACACTGAGTGTGCAACTTAGTGAGGGCTCTCACCACTTCCAAATCAGGTACCAAGCACATCTCAAAGTAGAGTTTGCAATGCATGGAAGACATCTGTTCATCATGCGTTGGGTCAAGAGCCTTTAAGAAAAGTTTCAGACGTTCTATTTTGAACACACTGAGTTTAAAATAACACATTAGACATTCATGTGGAGATTTTGAGTAGCTAATGGAAAGAGATTGAACTGGGGATATAAATCTGAATATCACTAACATATGGATGAAATTTAAATCCATGAAATCAGAAGAGACCAGGATCATTGAGTGAGTGTAAAGAGAAGAGAAGAAAACTAAAAGTTGATATCTAGAGCCCTCTCTAAATCTAAAATGTGATAGAGAAAAGGAAGAAACAGTGAATAACACAGAGAAGGAGAAACCATGAGAGTAAGAAGAAAACCAAGCATGTATGATGTCCTAGAAATCAAAGACTGAAATGCGGACCAACAACTGGCCTTTTGATTTGGCAGTGTAGGTCACTGCTGACCTTCAGGAAGGGGAATGAAAGCCTGATTAATTAGAGTGAGTTAAGAAAGAAGGAAGGGAATTGAATTGAATGCAGGGTCTATTGACAACTCTTTTAAAGAGCTTTGCAACGAAGCGGGCAAAGACATGAAGAAAGATAGCAAGAGAAGTGAGGTCAAGAAAAGCTGTTGACGTCATTGTGTCACATGGGAAAAATATCCACTTGTTTGTATGCTAAAGAGAATAATTCAACAGAGTGGAAAATCAATTTCGTAAGAGACAGAGGAAAGTATTGCTGGAGATATATCATTGTATCTACTGCACACATGGAGGGATCAGCTTTCTATTAGAGCACAGGTATTATGGTGAGAAGGCAGTGAAAAATGTACACTGATGACCACACAGGTGTTTGTAATTGATGAAAGTTAGCACCCAATTCTTCAAAACATCTCTTTAAAAATGAAGTCAATCATTTAAGGTTTTTTAAAGATTTATTTATTTATTTGAAAAAGTTACAGACAGACCGATCAGAGAGAGCTCTTCCATCTGCTGATTCATTCCCACAGGTGGCCTCAATGGCCATGGTTTGGCCAGTCTGAATCCAGGAGCCAGGAGCTTCAACCAGGTCTCCCACGTGGATGACAGGAGTACAAACATTTGGATCATCCTCCATTGTTTTTCTGAGGTCATTGGCAGGGAGCAGGATTGGATATGGAGCAGCCAGGACATGAACCAGGGCCTATATGGGATGCTGGCATCATAGGCAGTGGCTTTACCTGCCACACCACAACATTGGCCCCAGTCAACTAAGGCTGAAAATAGGGAAAGAGGTGTTGGAATTTTTTTTATTATTATTATTTTTTGACAGGAAGAGTGGACAGTGTGAGAGAGAGAGAGAGAGAGAGAAAGGTCTTCCTTTTGCCGTTGGTTCACCCTCCAATGGCCGCCACGGCCGGCGCGCTGCGGCCGGCGCTCCGCGCTGATCCGAAGCCAGGAGCCAGGTGCTTCTCCTGGTCTCCCATGGGGTGCAGGGCCCAAGGACTTGGGCCATCCTCCATTGCACTCCCTGGCCACAGCAGAGAGCTGGCCTGGAAGAGGGGCAACCAGGACAGAATCCGGCGCCCTGACCGGGACTAGAACCCGGTGTGCCAGCGCCGCAAGGTGGAGGATTAGCCTAGTGAGCCGCGGCACCGGCCTGTTGGAATTTTTAAAAGAAAGACATTTAGGCAAATAAGTGCTTGAGTAGACTAGGGATAGATGGTATGTTTGCTTAGTACCATTAAATTTAAAGTGATATCATTTTTCAGTGGGGTTTTGTGTTTTATGTTTTGTATCACCTGTGTTGAGTGGCATACAGTATTAGTAAAGAGAAGAAGAGATTTGGATTTAGCTGCAGTTTTAAGAAGGCAACTAAAGTGAAGCCCAAGGAAGACAGAGGATTCACAGGAACACACAAGGAAACACTCCCTTTTCAAAGTATTTTATATCAAACGTCTATGAAATTTTAGTAACTAAAGAGAAGCATGTGGATATCATGGGGGTGATGGAAGGACTAGTGAATTGGGGGTCATAGTAGTATAAAAAGACATTTTAATCTGATAATGCTTCACATCTTTCCAACTTATTTATGTCTTAAAATATTGTTAGCAAATCAATTGGTCCAAATCATCCTGCCTAGTACTACCAGACATAGGATCTCCCCTAAGCATTTCAACTTCCCTCCCTCCCTCCCTCCCTCCCTCCCTCCCTTCCTTCCTCCCTCCTTCCTTCTTTTTTCTTTCTTCCTTCCTTCCTTTCTTCTTTCCTTCCCCTAAACATCTATCCCAATACAAGAACCTGTTGACTTTGCCCCAACATTCCATTCTCTTGCCATTTTCCAAGCCCCAGTATTCAGCAGCTCTTACCTAGATTATTGACACAGCCTCTATTGGTTTATTTTATAACTTAATTTATAGCTATTAGGATAAGGGTCTTTTCCTTAAATATTATTTTAAGTATTACTTAGCATAGAGATTTGTAAACATGGAGGAACTAAATTCTTTGCCATTTCCAAATAACCTAAACCCAGCATGGCACACAAATATTCTTAAATATTAAAATTAAAATTCACCCCATTAATCATTCTGATGGATTTAATATTTTGCATTGTGTGTTTTCTGGACAAAAGTTTATTTTTATTAATGTTTGTTAATACAGGGCTACTTCAAAAAGTTCATGGGAAAATGGAACTAAAAGTTGTTTATCATGATATGATAAATTTCAAATTCATATTTTTATACTTCCGCTTTTCATAAACTTTTTGAAGACCCTCATGTGCATGGATTTCAAAAATGTTTATACCAGGGGAAGAGGCAAGATGGTGGAATAGGAAGGGAGCACACTGATAGTCCAGGGAGAGATAGTTTAATAAAAGTGGAGATACTGCAGGTTCAAGGAAGAGTAGGGGAGGAAACAGCAGAAGAAACTCTTCCGGAACTCATGATTCACAGCGGACCTGCGTGGAGAGTGTGGGAGCCCACAGTTCGGGACACCAGCGGCAGACTCAACACACCAGCGCTGGAACGCGAGGTGAGCCGAACCTCAATAGCCCGAGACACCGGCAGGCAAGCAGAGAGGAGACTAGAGGGAACGACCCCCGCGGCGGGGGAAGTTCACCAGGCTAACTGGAAGAGAGAGAGAGAAAAAAAAAAAAGGTGACTGGTACGGACACGGGTTTCTCTCTCTCCGCTCACCTCTCAAGGGCGAGCAAGACAAAGAGCAGGCACCATCTTGGACATACGTCATAAGCAGAGTGACCTCAGGTCTGCACCGGCCCTGAGCCTAGCAGAAAAACCTGACTCTGGGCGGGGCGAATTAACAGGAGATTAGGACCTAGTAAATTTGTGGTGCTACTGAACTGAGACTGTGAAAAAAGAGACGATGGGGGAGAGAACTCACGGAATTCACGTGAGCACTCTCCAGAGACGCTACAATTCTGTAACTTAAGCAACCCAGTGGGAGACTGAAGGAGAATTTGAGCCCACTCTGAGGGCCGAACAGATTCCCTGTGTGGTCCTTGGGAAAGAGCTTCTGATCTCTGGCTCCTGTGGGTATATCATTTGCCTGCTAACTACCTCCAACTTCGTTCAGCTGTGCGGAATTACTTCCCTTTTGAATCAAAAAAAAAAAAGAAAGAGAGAGAGAGAGATTTACCACGCCTAACCTGGGAGTGTCACCTTTGGCACACCAAACAGAGCTCTCAGGCCACACCCATCTCAAGCCCTAAGGCTCCATCAAAAACAGATAGTCCACTTAATCTAGAGTCATAGTATAACAAGAAAAAAACACCACAGTGAAGAAACCAAATATCTCCAATATGCCAAGTAACAAACACAGAAACCAAGGTAACAAGAACAAGGAAGACACTATGATGCCCCCCAATGAAACAGACACCCCAATTCAAGATTATGAAGGTGATGAGATAGAAGAAATGCAAGAAGCAGATCTCAAAAAATTGATAAGAACATTAAGAAGTTCTCAAAAACAAATTCTTGAACTACAGAAATCCTTAATGGACAAGATAGAAAATCTCTCTCGTAAAAATGAAATATTAAGGAGGAATCAAAATGAAACGAAACAACTAGTACAACAGGAAACTGTGATAGTGACTGAAGTGAAGAATTCAATAGATCAAATGAAAAACACAATAGAGAGCCTTACAAACAGAATGGGTGAAGCAGAAGAGAGAATATCGGACTTAGAAGACAGAGAACAGGAAAGGATACAGTCAGACCAAAGAAAAGAAGAGGAAATTAGAAATCTAAAACATATTGTCGGGAATCTTCAGGATACTATTAAAAAACCCAACATTCGGGTTCTAGGAGTTCCTGAAGGCATGGAGAGGGAGAAAGGATTAGAAGGCCTTTTTAGTGAGATATTAGCAGAAAATTTCCCAGGTTTGGAGAAGGACAGAGAAATCCTAATACAGGAAGCTCACAGAACCCCTAATAAACATGACCAAAAGAGATCCTCACCACGACACGTTGTAATTAAACTCTCCACAGTGAAACATAAAGAAAAGATCCTAAAATGTGCAAGAGAGAAACGTCAGATTACTCTCAGAGGATCTCCAATCAGACTCACAGCTGACTTCTCATCAGAAACTCTACAAGCTAGGAGGGAATGGCGAGATATAGCCCAGGTACTAAGAGAGAAAAACTGCCAGCCCAGAATATTATATCCTGCAAAGCTATCATTTGTGAATGAAGGTGAAATAAAGACTTTTCAGTGCAAACAGAAACTGAAAGAATTTGTTGCCACTCGTCCAGCCCTGCAAAAGATGCTTAAAGATGTGTTACACACAGAAACACAGAAACACTGTCATCAATATGAAAGAAGGTAAAGGAAGGAAACCTCACAGCAAAAGATCACAGGGAATTCAAAGCATATATTACAACTTATCTTTGGCAAATGGCAGGGCAAAGTTACCACTTATCATTAGTCACATTGAACGTGAATGGCCTGAACTGTCCAGTTAAAAGACACAGATTGGCTGATTGGGTTAAGGAACAAAACCCATCTATTTGCTGCTTACAAGAAACACATCTTTCCAACAAAGATCCATACAGACTGAAAGTGAAAGGCTGGAAAAAGATATACCATGCCAACAGAAATGAAAAAAGAGCAGGCGTAGCTATCTTAATATCGGACAACATAAACTTTACCACAAAAACTGTTAAGAGAGACAAAGAGGGGCACTACATAATTATTAAGGGATCAATACAACAAGAAGATATAACAATTATGAATGTATATGCACCTAACTACAGGGCACCAGTTTATCTAAAAGATTTATTAACTGACTTAAAGGAATATTTGCAAACTATGCAACAGATAAAGGGTTAATAACCAGAATCTACAAAGAGATCAAGAAACTCCACAAAAACAAAACCAACAACCCACTTAAGAGATGGGCCAAGGACCTCAATAGACATTTTTCAAAAGAGGAAATCCAAATGGCCAACAGGCACATGAAAAAATGTTCAAGGTCATTAGCAATCAGGGAAATGCAAATCAAAACCACAATGAGGTTTCACCTCACCCCGGTTAGAATGGCTCACATGCAGAAATCTACCAACAACAGATGCTGGCGAGGATGTGGGGAAAAAGGGACACTAACCCACTGTTGGTGGGAATGCAAACTGGTCAAGCCACTATGGAAATCAGTCTGGAGATCCCTCAGAAACCTGAAGATAACCCTACCGTTCGACCCAGCCATCCCACTCCTTGGAATTTACCCAAAGGAATTTAAATTGGCAAACAAAAAAGCGGTCTGCAGCCTAATGTTTATTGCAGCTCAATTCACAATAGCTAAGACCTGGAACCAACCTAAATGCCCATCAACGGTAGAATGGATAAAGAAATTATGGGACATGTACTCTTTAGAATACTATACCGCAGTAAGAAACAACGAAATCCAGTCATTTGCAACAAAATGGATGAATCTGGAACACATCATGCTGAGTGAAATAAGCCAGTCCCAAAGGGACAAATACCATATGTTCTCCCTGATCGGTGACAACTGACTGAACACCAAAAAGGAAACCTGTTGAAGTGAAATGGACACTATGGGAAACGGTGACTTGATCAGCATAGCCCTGACTGTTAATGAACAACTTAATACATTATCCCTCTTAGTAGTTTTTTTATCTGTTCTACTTAATATGACTGGTTTAATTCAGTAATTAATACACAGTTATTCTTAAGTGTTGAAAATTAGCTGAAATGTGATCCCTGTTAAACATAAGAGTGGGAATAAGAGAGGGAAGAGATGTGCAATTTGGGACATGCTCAAGCTGACTTGCCCCAAATGGTAGAGTTAGAAACATACCAGGGGATTTCAATTCAATCCCATCAAGGTGGCATGTACCAATGCCATCTCACTAGTCCAAGTGATCAATTTCAGTTCACAATTGATCATAATGAAAAGACTAAGAGTCAAAGGGAGCACATAAACAAGTCTAGTACCTGCTAACACTAACCGATAGAATAAATAAAGGGGAGAGTATCCAACATGGGAAGTGAGATACTCAGCAGACTCATAGAATGGCAGATGTCCTAAATAGCACTCTGGCCTCAGAATCAGCCCTAAAGGTATTCCGATCTGGCTGAAAAGCCCATGAGAGTATTTCAGGCATGGAAAGCCAAGACACTCTGGCAAAAGATCTCTGTGAGTGAGATCCCAGTGGAAAGAACAGGTCATCAAAGAAGGAGGTACCTTTCTCTGAAGGGAGGAGAGAACCTCCACTTTGAATATGACCTTGTCTAAACAAGATAAGAGTCGGAGAACTCAGAGGGCTTCCATAGCCTTAGAAACTCATGACTGGAGCATAGGGAGATTACTGATGCCATAGACAGGAGTGTCAATTGGTAAAGTCAACAACAGGAGTCACTGTGCACTTACTCCTCATGTAGGATCTCTGTCCTTAATGTGCTGTGCATTGAGATTTAATGCTGTAGGATCTCTGTCCTTAATGTGCTGTGCATTGAGATTTAATGCTATAACGAGTACTCAAACAATATATTTCACTTTGTGTTTCTATGGGCTTGCAAACTGTTGAAATCTTTACTTAATGCATACTAAACTGATCTTCTGTAAAAAACAAAAACATGGCCGGCGTCGTGGCTCAATAGGCTAATCCTCCACCTTGCGGCGCCGGCACACCGGGTTCTAGTCCTGGTCGGGGCGCCGGATTCTGTCCCGGTTGCCCCTCTTCCAGGCCAGCTCTCTGCTATGGCCAGGGAGTGCAGTGGAGGATGGCCCAAGTGCTTGGGCCCTGCACCCCATGGGAGACCAGGAAAAGCACCTGGCTCCTGGCTCCTGCCATCGGATCAGCGCGGTGCGCCGGCTGCAGCAGCGGCCATTGGAGGGTGAACCAACGGCAAAGGAAGACCTTTCTCTCTCTGGCTCTCTCTCTCACTGTCCACTCTGCCTGTCAAAAATAAAAAAAATTAAAAAAAATTAAAAAAATAAATAAAAAATAAAAAAAAAGAAATTATCAATTCCCAACTTGACTCTCACTGGGATTAAACATGACAATAGGTCTGATCTGATTTCATCATCATTTAAAAAAAATCATCTATTATTTTTCACTTTATGTTTCTGTGTGGGAGCAAACTGTTGAAATCCTTACTTAATGTATACTAAGCTATTCTTCTGTATATTAAGATAATCGAAAATGAATCTTGATGTGAATGGAAGGGGAGAGGGAGTGGGAAAGGGGAGGTTAGTGGGTGGGAGGGACGGTATGGGGGGGAAGCCATTGTAATCCATAAGTCATACTTTGGAAATTTACATTCATTAAATAAAAGTTAAAAAAAAAGAAGTTACACAAATACATAAATAAAAAAAATGTTTATACCAAAAATAGTTTATTTTTTAATTCTATTTTCTATTAAGTTTTTGTAGCACCCTTCATATTTGCACTCAGAACTTGATTCAAAGATGCATTCATGTTGTTGAATATAGATCTAATCCATCATTTCACAAACCTGTTTAGTACCCCAAGGTGAACAACCACACACACTTTATCTATCACATTCCAAGGACAGACACCTAGTGCCTCTTAGTCTCCACTAGCATAAATAGTACTATATCATAAGATAATTTCTTTCACATACACAATGTACCTAGTATTAGAATTACCACATCATAGATGTAGATATAATTAGACTTGCACAAGTGGCTCCCCCGAATGGAACGCTTCACATCCCATCAGCAGTTATAAGGGTCTCAAATCCCTGACTACACTTGATATCATCCAGGTTTCCAAATTTTTCCATATAACAGACATAAAATAACATTGTTTTGTCTTAATACGGATTTTTCTAATTGTCAATTAATTGGACATATGTTAATATGCTTATTGACATTGGTATTTGCTAGTTCGTACATTGCCTATGCAAGTTATTTATCTTTTTATTGAGATTTCTATCTTTTCTGTATTAGTTTGTAAACATTCCTTATAGACTCTGGACATTAATCTTTGTTAGACATGACTATCTAGGACATACAAATTTTTCCTCTTTTCTTAGCTCCTAATATATCCTTCATTAATCTGAAACTATTAATTTTAATATAACCAAATTCACCAATATGTCTGTTAAGGTTTGTTCTTCCGAAGTTTTATTTAAGAGAGAATTGCCCATTCATAGGTTCAAAGATATTTTCCTATGCTTTCTTCTGTTACCTATGTAGTTTGACTTTCACAGGTAGGGTCTGCTTTTGAGACTTTTAAGAACCCATCTTATTTGCTACATTTGGGAAACAAGGTTTTCCAACATTTCCTCTCAACTTGCAGCGCCATTCTTCTTGTAAATTAAACATACATACACACAGAGAGGTATCTCTTTTTGCTCTTTCTAGCCCCTCTTTTGGTTAATTTATGTGTTCTTGGGTCAGTTTCTCAGTGTCTGATAGAACAGGCAAAGCTCTCTCACACACAAAATTCTTATTATTCTTAGGTTTAACTTAATTATTTATGAACAAATCTTCCTGGTTCATGGAAAACACAACTAGTATTTCGATTATAATCACACTGAACTTATAGATTAATTCAAGAAGCATATGATTTTTTCATAATATTAAGTCATCCCAGCCAGAAGCAAGAAATGTTTCTCTAATTATGAAGATTATTATTTATGTCCTTTTTCACAGTCTTAATTTTTTTCACATAAAGTAGCTGTATCCTTGGTTAAGTTAATCTTAGAAACAATACAGTTGTTATTTCCCCCACTTAATTATATTTTCTAACTGATGGAGAAAATTATCTTTTCTCCTTGACACATACTCCTTCAGCATAGTAAGAAACAGACACTAACAGGTGCATTGATTCCACTATGGATGATCTGAATACAGTAGAATGTTGCTCTGGCACTGTTTCTCAGCCTGGAAAATATGACAGATTAATGGATCAACAAATTGTATTTGGATAAGAAAACTTCATGGTTATCCCCTGGTGTGGATAATCATGTCCAGTTAAAGAGAACAAACAACTCAACCTTTCTTCAGCATCGACAGCAGGACAACATTAATTCTTTTTACTTAGCAAGTCCACTCTGTAACATATAACAGTATGGGAAACTAGTGTCTTGATCCATTCAAGCTGCTGTAACAAAATAGGCAAACTAAATATGTTATAAACAACAGAAATTTATTTCTGATAGTTTTGGAGTCTAGAAATTCCAAAATCAAGGCATCTGCAGGTTCAAAGCATCTGATGAAGTCTCTCGATTTCTCTTAGATGATGACTTCTTATTGTTCACATAGCAGAAGGGGCCAATCAGCTCCCTTGGGCTTACTCTGTAAAGTCACTGATCCCATCCGTGAGTCTCTGCCCTCAGGACTCAATCACCTCCCCAGAAATCCACCTCCTAATACCACCACCTTAGGGGTTAAGACATCAACACATGGAGCCAAGTAGTTATTTTGGTTTTTCATTTTGTTTTGTTTTGTTTTTTTATGGAGCAGCAAGTGTTTTTTGCACACGTTAAGACACCACTAGAGATGCCAGCATTCCAAATCAGAGTCCCTGGGTTCAAGTCCAGCTTCCTGCTAATGTGCACACCAGGCAGCAGCAGGTGATGGCTCAAGTAGTTGGGTCTCTGACATCCATGGAGTGGGGAGGAGGTGCCTGGATTGAATTGTTGGATCTCTGCTTTAATGTGGCCCAATCTGACTGCTGTGGGCATTTGGAGAAAGAATCAGCAGATTGAAGTGTGCGTGCTCTCTCTCTGCCTTTCAAATAAACAAAGATTACTTCATTAATTTTTAAAAAAGATTTCAACATGTGAATTTGGAGGGACACAAGCATTCAGATCATAGTCTTGTAAGATTTAAGTCTTTAGTTTAAGAAAGATGCAAGCTTGTTTGTAGCTTAAGAGGGAGTAGGCAAGAGGCAGCATCGTGGTATAGTGGGTAAAGCTGCCTCTTGGAATGCTAGCATCCCATGTGACCACGGGTTTGTGTCCTGATTGCTCCACTCTTGATCCAGCTCCCTGCTAATGGCATGGGAGAAGCAGTAGACGATAGTCCAAGTCTTTGGGCTCCTGTCACCCATGTGGGAGACCTGAAAGAACTCCTGGCTCCTGGCTGTTGTGGCCATCTGGAGAGTAAACCAGCAGATGGAAAAATCTCTTTTTCTCTGTCTCTCCCTTGGTCTCTGTAACTCTGACTTTCAAATAAATAAATGAAAATCCTAAAAAAAGAAAAAAGAGGAAGCAGTCACAAGAAAGAGAGAGCACAACAATACCAACAGGACTTGTTGGAGTTTAGGTGGAATAGGATGGAAGGCTTGAAGTTAAAAAAGGCAGGAAGTCAATTCCTGGGAACAAGCAGACAAAGGATCTCCATGGCTCAAGTTCTCAGCTATTCCTTGAGGATCTTCTATGAACCAGGCCCCGTGCCCAACCCTGATGAAACAGGGGTCAAGACTCCAGTCACAGTCTGTGTCCTCATGGAGCTTGGAAGATACTGAGCAAGCCAGACACCGAGTAAATGATTAGAACAAAATAGACAAGGATAGACTCTTGGAAACACATAAGGTCACATCCTACCCTAAGAGAGAAGGGAGATAGAAGGAACAGCCAGATGTAAGGAGAACCTGAGGCGTGGGGAAACAGGAGTTCAGGGACTGCAGGGATCACAGCTTTTATTATTGCAAAAGCTAAAAAAGTAAAACTATCTACTAAGAATGCGAGGCATCAATTTATAATCAAGGACATTATGAAGGGGACAAATTATGGATGAATACCAGCATCAAGGGACCAGCCAGAGCAGAACATGGGCATGGTCATCCGGAATCTTCTTAAACACGATGTCTACATAAACCCTACCAGAGACAACTAAATAAGATTTGTTCAGTTATTTAGGAAATTCCTGTGTACACCAGAATTCCAGCAGCCACTGATGCAGCTGGGCTAATCTTTGCTGTATTGTGAGTTCCTTGATCAAGACTCAGCATCAAATTTCATAATTTAAATTTCTTATAAAGAACTTGCTTGTGAATTTTCATTGAATCAATAAGCACAGATCCTTAAGGTTATACTCCCCCTCCTTCATCCCAACACTTTTTAAAACTGTTGTATCTATGACTTGCTCTCCTTAAAGTGCTGCAAATTAGAGGGAGTAAGAAACTAACTTTTCATCAGTGACTATCAACCACATTTTCAGAAAAATTTAAAAACTAAGAGTAAGTCACTACCAAATAGAATGAGTTAAGTGCTAACTATATTTATAATTTTTCAAGTTCTTGTTTTATCTATATTTACATACAAGTTCACATCAAAAAGTTCGTGAAAAATTAAATTAAAAGATAAGCTTATTTTGGTAAATATTTTGATGCAAAATATTTTTAAATCTTGGGGCTGGCATTGTGGTTCAGTGGGTTAAATCACTGCCTGAAACACTGACATCCAATATGGGCACCAGTTCAAGTCCCGGTGCTCCATTTCTGATAGAGCTCCCTGCTAATGCACCTGGGAAAGCAATGGAAGATGGCCCAATTGCTTGAGTCCCTGCCACTACATGAGAAATGTGGATGGAGTTCCAGGTTCCTGGCTTTGGCCTGGCCCAGTCCCATCTGTTGTGGCCATTTGGTGAGTAAATCAACAGATGGAATCTCTCTCTCTTTCTCTCTCTCTCTCTCTCTCCCTCCTTCTTTCAATGTAGCTCTGCCTTTCAACTAAATAAGTAAATAAGTCTTTAAAAATATTTTCTTTTTTGGCTGGTGCCGCGGCTCACTAGGCTAATCCTCCGCCTTGCAGCGCCGGCACACGGGGTTCTAGTCCCGGTTGGGGCGACGGATTCTGTCCCGGTTGCCCCTCTTTCAAGCCAGCTCTCTGCTGTGGCCAGGGAGTGCAGTGGAGGATGGCCCAAGTGCTTAGGCCCTGCACCCCATGGGAGACCAGGATAAGTACCTGGCTCCTGCCATTGGATCAGCACAGTGCGGTGGCCATTGGAGGGTGAACCAACGGCAAAGGAAGACCTTTCCCTCTGTCTCTTTCTCTCACTGTCCACTCTGCCTGTCAAAAAAGAAAAAAGAAAAAAAAAAAAAACAGGAAAAAAATATTTTCTTTTTATATTTATTTTTTATTTAGTAAATATAAATTTCCAAAGTACAGTTAATGGATTACAATGGCTTCCCCCCCCCATAATTTCCCTCCCACTCACACACCTACCATCTCCCGCTCCCTCTGCCATTCCATTCACATCAAGATTCATTTTCAATTATCTTTATATACAAAAGATCGATTTAGTATATATTAAGTAAAAATTTCATCAGTTTGCACCCACACAGAAACACAAAGTGTAAAATACTGTTTCAGTACTAGTTATAGCATTACTTCACACTGGACAACACACTAAGGACAGAGATCCTACATGAGGAGTAAGTACACAGTGACTCCTGTTGTTGACTTAACAATTTGACACTCTTGTTTATGGCGTCAGTAATCTCCCTAGGCTCTAATGTGATTCCAGCACACTTTAAATCTTCTACCAAGGAGAAGAATATCAAAGTTTAATCAAATTATTAAATCAAATTATTAATAAAACTGACAGAAAAGTTGGTTCATTAAATTTTTTTGTTCATTTTATTTGAAATGCACCGTGACAAAGTGAACCTCTCTGGTTCACTTCCCAAATGCTCAAACAAACCAGGACCGGGCCAGGCCACAGTCAGGAGCCTGGAACTTAATTCAGGTCTCCCACGTGGATGGCAAGGACTGAGGTATTTGATCTGCTGCCTTCTGGGAACCAAAATTGCTTCTTTATCAATTCTTTATTGTTTAATTTTAATGGAAATAATTTTTCAAGAATATAATAGACATTTAAGGGACATCACTATCCAATATAGAATTTTTAAAAACACTAATGATTAGACCACTCTACACTTTTGCCATTATTATGTACTGCCATTACAACACAGAGCAGAAAAATAGAGAAAACTCCATTGCAATATTTTAATTTAAAATTATATCATTTGTCTGGCACTGTGGCTCACTTGGTTAATCCTCCACCTGCAGCACCAGCATCCCATATGGGCTCTGGGTTCTAGTCCCAATTGCTCCTCTTCCAGTCCAGCTCTCTGCTCTAGCCCGGGAAGGCAGTGGAAGATGGCCCAAATGCTTGGGCCCCTGCACCCACATGGGAGACCAGGAGGAAGCACCTGGCTCCCGGCTTCGGAGCGGCATAGCTCTGGCCGTAGCGGTCATTTGGGGGGTGAACCAACAGAAGGAAGACCTTTCTGTCTCTCTCTCTCTCACTGTCTAACTCTATCTGTCAAATAAAAATAAAAAAGGAAAGAAAACTATATCATTTGTTAAAAATAATTGATATAAAAATATATTACATATTGATTTATTTGTCAAGGAATATGCTTTAGGTATTGAATAAATTTATCAAATATCCTAAAAGCATACCGGACTCTGATCTCCCTAGCCACAATTTATGTTGCTTTTTAAGACGTACTTAGAGCCAACTTAATGCTGACACTTAAGCATCCAAATAAAAAATTTAATCCGAAAGTTTCTCAAGAGAGAAATCACAGCGGCAAAGAATTTTTTTCTCAAGCCAGCTCTATAAATCATCACTTCATAAATAAGACATATCTAACAGATGTAACCATTTTTATGTAATCAGCAAGATGAGTGATTGTTTCCAACTTAATGAATTTCATTGTCAATCCATTGAACAAAGCCAAGCAAGTTAAAGACCACGATGACCATAAAATTGGCAATAGCAAATTTACACTTATTATGCATTTCTGTGTGTCAGCATGGTCTTAATTATTCCCCCACTCTGCACCCAGCAGCAGGAAGGGTTTCACCACAGTCTCAGGGAGATGGCGGTCTCTGCTCTGCACAGGACTCTCAATCACTCCCTACCCAATCAGCCAGATAGCCAGCATCCTCCATCTCACCTTGGAGGCAAAGATCCTACCTGGATTTTCTGCCTTGCTCCATTTTCTACTGCTCTGACATGGGCATGGTAGCCTCCCTGTCATTCTCCCAGCATGCCATTCACTATCTACCTGAGAGTCCTTACAAATGCTGTCCTCTTCGTCCAAATACACACAAACACAGATATCAGCATGGTGTGTCCCCTCACTTCCTGTGGGTCTCTCTCTCTAGGTCATTTTCTCAAGAATGCCTTCCCTTGGGGCCTGCACTGTGGTGTAGCAGGCAAAGCTGCTGCCTGCAGTGCCAGCATCCCATAGGGATAAAAATGTGCCCATTGGAGTCCCAGCTGCTCCACTTCTGATCCAGCTCTCTGCTAATGCACCTAGGAAAGCAGCAGCAGATGGCCCAAGTCCTTGTGCCCCTGCACCCACATGGGAGACCCAGATGAAGCTCCTGCCAGGAGCTCTGGTTGTTGCAGCCATTGAGGAGTGAACCAACTGATGGAAGATCTCTTCTGTGTCTGTCTGTCTCTCTCTCTCTGCACCTCTGCCTTTTAAATAAATAAATACATCTTTTAAAAAAATAAAAGGAAAAAAGAAAGCCTTCATAGTCTGCCTTATCTAAACTTTCATAGTTCTTCTGATACTTCTCATCCCTCCCTGGGCTTTATTTTTCTCCTTGGCTTTTTTTTTTTTTTTTTTTTTTTTTTTGCTGGCATATTTCACATTCTCCCTATGTATGTTCCATCTCCCTACTACAATAAAAACTCCATCATGACAGAGGATTTTGTCTGTTTTATTCATTGCCGTGGCCTCAGAGCCTAAGAAATGTACATGTTATATAGTAGGAGTTCAATAAAGGCTTTTTGAATTAGTGAAAAGGGGGATTAATTTTCAGCAACTACTTCTGAAGCAAATAGAGAGCAGGCTTGCATAATCAAGGAAAAGTACAGGAGCATTAAGCATTAATAACAACAGAGATCTGACAGAAGTCTCCTGCCTTAGCTATTACTGCACTGAAGAATCAGGAGAAAGGCCAATCTTTTTATCCCCCAGGTCCTGATCCATATTAGGTGCTTAATAATTGTACAGTCTATGATCCAATCTGCTCAATCTTCTAGCTTTGTGATAATGTTGTAATTCCGATCTTCATTAATCACTAATGCAACGTAATTAGCATTCAATCATTCTCAAAACTTGATTTGTATGTTCCACTTTGAACAAAATCTAGACTGGAATATTTCTTTATGTTAAAAAAATGAAGTTGGAAGTCACATGAACTATAATCATGAACACAAATCAAACACACAGACTGACCTCACCCTTGTAGTATCCAAGATATGGCATTGGCCCAGGACAGCAATTCCCCCTAAAAAAAAAATTATGAATGTAGAATGCTGGCTGCTGGGAACTTGTTCTCCAGGAGTGGAGGGAGCATTATTGAGGTCTTTCTGTCATTCACTCAACCACATTTGCCCAACCTTGGCTGCTACTCTGCCTCACTGCAGGCCGGCACTGGCTCCACTCACCTTCAGAGCCACCTGCTTAGGCTCAGCTGTTTTCCGTGACTGGTGATTGCCACAACTAGAGAATTCCAGTCACTGGCTTGCCAGTGATGATGGAAAGTTTGGGGCTATCAAGGAGTGAACTCTTAATAAGTACACATTAAACGCTCTTTAAAGAGTGTCCAGGCTGATGTGCTGCCAGTGTTGTCGCCACGCTAGCTGAGCATGGCACAGTGGAAAGTTCACGGACCTTGGAATTAAAGGTAGACCTGGGTTCAAATTCCAACTCCAAGTTTTGAAAAATACCTCATGTTTACTAAGAACTTACAACTTTCCAGGCAGCAAGCTAAGCACTTACATATATAAATCACTTCACACTCAAAATGACATAATCTAATTTTATTATTATTCTGACTTTTGCAGATGAGGAAATTGGGGCTTATTAATGTGCCCCAAGCTACATAGCTAATAAGTATCTATGCAGTCATATTCCTAACCACTATTTTATTCTAACTTTAAGAGTTTCAGAGAGGAAATTAATTTTATTAGATCTTAAGGATTAAGATGAAAAAAAGCTAAGCAACCAAAAACATAACTGCTCATTAAAATGTGAAAAGCTTACCCTTTAAGTTTGATGATATTTGAAGAATTATAGTTATTTAAAGCATTTTAATGGACTATTTTTCTATTTAAGGAAGAATTTTATTTTTAGAAATAATTATGGAAATAGTTAGAGATGAAATGACATGTCTGTATTCATTTTCAAAGAATCCAGCAGTGTGGGGAATAATGTGAGAAAAGGTTATTACGGGAGCCTGCATTGTGGCATAGTAAGTTGAGCCTCTACCTACAGAGCCAGTTTCCCATATGGGCATTGGTTCGTGGCCCGACTGCTCCTCTTCCAATCCAGCTCCCTGCTTATGGTCTGGGAAAGCAGTGGAAAATGGCCCAAGTCCTTGGACCCCTGAACCCATGTGGGAGACCTGGAAGAAGCTCCTGGTTCCTGGCTCCTGGCTTCAGATCAAACCAACTCTGGCCATTACAGCCATTTGGGGAGTCAACCAGCGGATGGAAAATCTTCCTGTCTCTCTCACTCTCTGTCTCTAACTCTATCTAGCAAATAAACAAAGTCTGGGAAAAAATGTGACAATGATCAAAGTGATGAGTATACTGGGAATTACAATAATATTCACTGTACCTTTTTGTATGTGGAAATAATAAAAAATGCTTTTAATATGTCCCTTAAAATAATTTAAAGAAAGGAGTGCAGCTATTAAAATGCCCACATCCTGTATCAGAGTGCCTTGTGAGTCCAGCTTCCTGCTAACGCACATCCTGGAAGGCAGCAGGTGGTGGTGCAAGCCATTGAATCCCTATCACCCACATGGAAGACCCCTATTGAGTTCTGGGCTCCTGGGTTTGTGAATCACTCATTGGAGATCTCTCTCTCTCTCTCTCTCTCTCTCTTTCCGTCCCTCCCTCCCTCCCTCCCTCTCCCCCTTTCAAAGAAAATAAGTAAAGTTTTAAACGAATAAAGAAAGCTGTATATGTGTAGATAGGTGCATGTCTGTGTGTTTACACAGAAAGTCATTTTCCAAGAAACAATCTCCACAAATTAAAATTGAACCATATATGGACCATTTTCTTTCTTATGAATGAAACTGATATTTAGATATATGTGTCCTTGAATGAAAAGTTTTAAACTATGAGATAATGATTTATCTGGAGTCACATTTAAAAAATAAAATTCAAGGGACTGGTGCTGTGGTGTAGCGCGTAAGGCTGTGCCTTGCAGTGTGGCATCCCATGTGGCGCTGGTTTGTGTCCCAGCTGCTCCACTTCAGATCTACTTCTCTGCTAAGGCCTGAGAAAGCAATGGAAGATGGCCCAAGTCCTTGGACCCCTGCATCCAATTGGGTGACCCAGAGGAAGCTCCTGGCTCCTGGCTTCACATCAGCGCAGCTCTGGCCTTTGCAGTCAATTGAAGAGTAAACCATCAGATGGAAGACCTCTCTCTCTGTCTCTCTCTCTGTCTCTCTCTCTCTCTCTGCCTCTGCCTCTCTGTGACTCTTCCTTTCAAATAAATAAGTAAATTTTAAAATTAAATTAAATTAAATTCAAGCAGTACCATTAGCTGTGTTGAAATTGCCTTTGTAAACCACAACTGCACCATCTAGAATGTCTATATGAATTTACGTAATGAAAAATCAAAGATAGTAGGTGTTTCCTGCCTCACAGACAACACGTTAAAACCTGATCAGCTACTGTATAAAGAATATTTGCATCTTCTAACCAATAATTTGTTGTAGAGACACAAAATACTGAGTATTTTTTTCTAACCACTTTGGAGGGTATTGAATTGGAAAAACATCAAGAAAACACTGGTAAGTATTGCCAATAAGAGAATAAATTTAATTCATGCATTTCCCATTTTCGTAAAAAGTCTAACATACAAACTTATGTATTGTTTATTAAGTGATATTAGAGAGTAGCAAGCTCATCTGCTGAATTTTCTAGGAATGTGACCTATACCTTCAATTCTAATACCCAAATACATTCAGAAATTTGGTGGTGGCATGCTAAAACACTTATTTTGAATTTTTTTAAAAATTACGAAGTTAAATATAGTGAAATAAGCACCTGGTAAGAATTTAAAATCCGCCAGTCCTCTGAATTTTTTAATATGCTGGAAAAGTGTTTTCTGGCATTGATTACATGCAGTAGCAAGGGACAGCTTTCAGGAGCCCAGTGTTAGTGGCTAGGTGTCAATGTTCCAAATTTCTCACTTGTTCAAAAACAAAATTGCTGTTAAATGGATTTCTTGTTTTCTCGATCAGCCAAACTAAAGAAAAAGAAAACTCAGTGTCTTCAGTTAAGGACTACTCAACACTCCGTGAGTAAATACCTACAGAGTCACAGCTGCTTGCCAGGCCTGAACCCAAGCATGGGCGCAGCAGCCTCTTCCCCTCTAGCTTTGGTGAGTTGTGGAGAGTATGACTTCCATCCTCTACTGAGCTTCCCCTCAGTGAGGCATAAAACACGTTCTTAAAAAGAAATTCAGAACATTTTCTTAGGGCCAATATTCATAATGAAGCTACAATTAAAAGTAAGGGTGGGATGGGAGAAGGAGTGGGAGAGGGGAGGGCCGCGGGAGGGAGGGAGGTTGGGGGCGGGGGAGAAGCCACAACAATACAAAAGTTGCACTTTGTAAATTCACATTTATTAAAAAATAAATATATAAATAAAAAAGTAATCACAGGGAAGGTTTAGAACATTTAGCTTTCAGTGGCTTCCTTACTTACTCTGCCCTCTCCTATCACCAGCCCAAAACATGACAATCAGAGAAAGAAAATTACAGTACAGCATAAAGGACACCGAACTTACAGATTAAAAAAAAGTTCCAATTTTGAGACTGTTGGTACCTATGTATTTCCATGTCTGGGTAATATTTCTATCTTAATACCTGTGTAAGTTCTTGAGCCACTCAGAACACTCAGCTTCCTCATCCCCAAAACGGTGGTAAGGATACTTAATTTTGAGCTGAGAATATTAAGATCAAACCAAACACATAGTTAAAGACCTAAATGAAACCAAAAAAAAATCTCAATTATTCTTCATATGCAAACAAATAATTTTAATGAAAAACACTACCAAAGGGTGAGCTAAAGACATAAATAGAGGAGACTACAGCATGTTTTTTTTTAGCACTGAAATCATTTGCTGTGAGTAAGGGAGGCACAGAGGAAATGTTGTGTGGGAAAGATGATCTTCCAGACGACCTTTATCACATGTATTAAAGGTCACTCCATTAGTTTGGGCAAAAATCATTTTAATGTTTGTATCACTTAGTCCTTCAGACTTGCCTCTGTGGTTTTCTATCAAATCCAGCTATTTTCATTCATCTCTCAGTGATCTTTTCTTTGTTCAATAAGCCAAACAGCAGTCAAATCTTCATGTTTTAAGAGTCATACAGACTCACTTCTAAAAATTACACATAGAGAAAGCTTACTTTCTAACACTGCTTCAGCTTAGTGAGAATTTCCTTCAAGAGAAAATTAAAGTCAAGTCCCTGTTTTCTTCCCCCTCCCATTCTTTTCCTGTTGTCAATAATTTAGCCACAGGAAAAACTAATAATAATTGGGAGTAGAAAGGAAAAAGAAAGAGGCAAAAAAAAGAAAAAGGAAAGACTAGAAGGAGAAAGAGTAAAATGGAATCAGAAAATGATAACTTAGAGAAAATATATACAAGCAGAACTGAATGATTGATGAATCTTATTAGTATATATAATATATAAGTATACATATATATACTTTGTACAAAAGAATTTCCTATAAATAATAAATTGGTGGTGATATTTTTATTTTTTCTTCTTTAATTCCTACAGCAAATCTAGTGTTCCATTAGGCTAGTTTTCTATTAAAACATAACTTAATAAACACGGGCCTTGAAGAAGATGAATTTGCACACAGATGCCTTAGAGGTGCACTGACACATCGCCACAATGTATTTAATCATTTCTCTTTCTGCCTACTTGGAGAACAGGGTACGGACACTCATCTTGATAGTCTGCATGAAAACTGAAGAGTACCGTCTTGTTGATATCTTCATTAAATACATCCCTGCCCCAAAAAAGAGATGCTTTCAGAAATGTGTTGGGCAAACTCGATATTGTTCTTGCAGATCACAATGTTTCAGAAGCATGACTTCTCTGAGGAAACACTAGATCTTGTAACAGAAATATCTTTAAATCTTCTAGATAGCCAGTCCACAGGGAAAGGTTTAAGAAAGGATCAAAGCTTGTCCTTTCAGCTTGAATTATTCCATTACAGCTGAATGTGACATAATTACAAAAGATGTTGGATGTGGAATCTCATCAGGATTATCTGACACTCATCTTTGTTGAAAAAGTCTCCCCAGCTGTTGCTCTGGTCGCCCAAATGTGACAGGAGTACAGAGTACAAAAGTACTTGTAAGTGACCACTGCTTGGGGCGGGCTTAGCTTCCTAGGCCATTTTGTGACTTTCCACAAATATCAACAGTATGGAAAAACAGAAAACATTGTTCCAAATATAGTTCTATTTTCATCTGCAAAGCAGCTTAGAAAGCATTAAAAAAAAAAAAAAAGCAGCAGCCAGGAGCTTATCTTTTGGCACATTTGTGTTCAATTCGGCCAAACTCATTTAGCTATAAACATTTCAATCAGAAATGATCATTTGCACTCCTATGCAAGCCTGCATTTTTTCTTATTTGTTTAAACCATCTCGCCTTAACTTAGGGCTCCCCTATCTTAATGCTTGTTAATGGCTTTACTGGTAGAAATTCTTGTTACGGGGACTGACTCAGAAAGAACATTTATGACCCTGAAAATGAAATAAGCTGAATAAATATTTAATTCCCTACTATGTTTAACAAGTTCTGGCCATTAGAAAATCACATTTAAAAATGTAAAGGATGAGGGTTTTTTGCAAGCATTTACCAAAGTTTCTTTTTAAAACATCACTAAGGAAGTTTCTATAGTAAAATATAACATCAAACATAAAATGTTGAATAATTACTCATTCCAAAGGATTTGGAAGAAGCAAAAAAAAAAAAAAATACTTTTCTTTGCTTCCTTGTGGTGGATTACATTTTCTTCATACATTATTAATGAAGTTAAACTACTAGTAACATGCCAAATGTGCTGCATAGGAGATTTGTGCCTAATCCAGCACAAAACAGGCCCAGTCACATAATGATAGAAAAAAGAACAAATGTCAACAGTTTCACACTGGGACTAGATTAAGCAGACCGTACTTACTGATTTCTTACGCAGGGATTATCTCACTTTTAGTGCTATGAGAAGGAAGGCCACACTTCTCTTATATTAGCACAGAATTGCACCTGAGGAAAAAAAAATTGGAGAAAAAAAGACTTCATCCTCGCTCCCACTCAGTCCCATGACCAGGGAACCTTGATTTATTAAATACCACAGACTTAAGCCATTGTTTGGATAATGGGCTACATAAAAATGTCTAATAGTGATATACAAGTATTAATACCTCAGAGATCAAATATAATATTGCTTCTCATTGAACTCTGATTAGATCTTGCTTAAAATAACTGGTGTTTACTGTTTACCCTTCTACTTGCTAGGTTTGAAAAGCCCCACAGCTTAGGTCACGGCTGGATTCCTTACAGGCAATATTAATGTTGAAACAGTTTAAGGAGGTTTTTTTTTCCTCTTTAATCTTTGGAGGCGAAGGCTTGCAGCCCTTACGTAAGCAAGCCCCATTGATTTCAGTGAGTTTAGCAGTTGCATAAATACCACAGGAGCTGCCTCCCACTCTCCATTATTCGTCTTGCGCCAACGGGGTGTGTTCATTGAAAGTGTAGTGTTCAGAATTTCAACGATACATGTAGACAAAAAAAAACTGTTATCCATATTTAGATTATGTGCCATTAAGGTAAGTATGCAAAAAATATATTTATTTATTCATCTATTTATACTTCAAAATGCAGACATTTCTGGGACCTCAAAAATGACAGTGACTGGCATCCAGTCCAAGAAATGACACCATCATATGAATGACAACAGAATCTTCCAAAGTTTCCATATTAAATCATTTCCCACATGCATCTTTTTAGAAACTTCATCCTTAGAAAATGTTTCAAGGAATTTTTTGAGAAACTTTATCTTAAGACTGACTTCAGTTTGGCTCATAAACGATTTGTTAATTTACCTTGGCTCCTACTTCAACTACTTAGACTAGTGGCTAAGAAGCCAATCATTCAGTTAATAGATGAAACATTTCATCATTAAGGGAGTTTTGCTTCATGGAACCAAACAGGGGTTTGTCATGTTTTTCATAGGCAATTTTGAAGTTACTCTTTAGAGAATTATGGCAGCAAATAAAAAAGCAAAAGAAGCCAAAGAGAAAGGTAGGGCCATATTGGTTGACATACTAATAAGGCAGCTAGAATTCATTACCATTTCTAACATCGAAAACCCAGGAAGAAGAGAATTGTTTCCACCTTTTAAAAAGTGCCAGAGAGAAACATTTCTGCGTTAACCCTCTTTTCCCTAGACTTTTTTTCTCCACTAGTTTTCATGAAACATTTCCAACATGAACCTTTTTTTTTTTTTGGTAGTTCATAATTCTACCTATTCCCTGGGCAAGTACCTATATTCATTTTAAAAGACAAAGTTCACAAACCTTGCTTAAAAAAGAAAAAGCTACCTGTGGCACACCTTGAACCCTACGTTACAAAGGGGTAGACACAGACATATCTGTTCAGAACCATAGCCATCTTCCCAGTTGGAGAACATAACCATGTTACATATGGCACGTACATCTGACAACACAATTGAGTAAGTATCATTGGTCCTTTCTACCAATGAGCATTCTGTGTGACTATCTGTATCATGCTGCAATAAAGTAGAGACACAGCGCCCTTGAGCCCATGTCTTTCAGCTATAAATCTAATATCATTCACGTCACACTGAAACAATCATTCTGTTAGTGCTCATCCTCATTTGCCATATTTAAAAATAAGCAAATGAAAGTTTTCAGGTGCCAGGTCTGTGGTGCAGTGGGTTAAGCCTCTGCTGGAAATGCCAGCATCCCACATGGGTGCAGTTCAAGTCCTGGCTGCTTGACTTATGATACATCTCACTGCTAATGAGTCTGAGAAAGCAGGAGAAGATGACGTAAGTGCTGGGGCCCCTGTACTCACATAGGAAACCAAGATGAAGCTCCTGGCTCCTGGTTTCAACCTGGCCCAGTCCCAGCTGTTGCAGCATTTGGGGAGTGAACCAGCAGATAGAAAATCTCCTTCCTCTCTCTCTGTATCTCTTTCAGATAATAAATGTCTATTAAAAAATTTCAACAGGTAGCATAGAACTTTAGCATAAATTCCACTAATGTTTCAGTGTTTCCAAAAGGGAACCACAATGATGACTGCTAGTACTTAAAATGACTTTAGATAGTTACCAACTAATATTTTCAACTTAACTATTTAATATTTATTTTTCAAGATTACTTTTATATTGTAAAATATCATGGTTTACATTTATGCTTGCATTAAAATCCCATTCTATGGGTGTTATTTTAACTTTATTAAATGTGATGTCATCTTAAAAATTTTAATTAAATATCATCATAAATGACACAAGACTGAGGCTCAAATGTGCATATAAAATGAGAGTGACTGAGATCTGTGAAATACCAGTTATTAATGGCTTTCTGTGACCTGGAAAAGTACAATGAGAAACAAAACACAAATGATAGCTTCAGACATCTGCCATTTATGATAGTTGTCATGGATGTTGCAATGGAAATAAATAGCTCTATTAGAAAATAAAAAAAGATCTAAAGTGAATAATTTAAGCTTCCCTCTTAGGAAGCTAGAAAAAGAAAAGAAAATTAAATCCAAAATAAGCAGAAGCAGAGAAATGACAAAATTCAAGCAGAAATCAGTGAAATTGAAAACAGGAAAATAATAGAGAACATCAGTGTAACCAAGATCTAGTTCTTTTAAAAGATCAAGAAAGTTGATAGATCTCTAACCAGCCTAAGAAAAAGAGGAAAGACTTAAATTCTTAACATTGGAAATGAAAGCAAGGGCTGGCACTGTGGTGTAGGTTAAACCTCTGCCTGCAGTGCTAGCATCCCATATGGGCACCAGTTTGAGTTCCTGTTGCTCCACTTCTAATCCAGCTCCCTGTTAATGCACCTGGGAAAGCAATGGAAGATAACCCATGTACTTGGGCCCCTGCACGCACTTGAGCAATCCAGAAGAAGTTCCTGGCTCCTGGCTTCAGCCTGGCCCAGCCAGGCCATTGTGGCCATTTGGGAAGTGAACTGGCAGATGGAAGAGTGTCTCTCTCTCTCTCTCTCTCTCTCTCTCTCTCTCTTTCTCTCTATGTATCTCTGATTTTCAAACAAATAAATAAATCTTAAAAACAAAAAAAAGAAAGGAAAATAAGGTCTTTATTACAAATTCCATGAACACAGAAATGATAAAAAAGTACAAATAACAACCTACAAATTTGATAACTTAGATAGAAAATATAAAATTTGAGGTACATGGGGAAATAGTCTGAAAATATTCGTATTTCAAAATTTCAAAAATTGAAGCAATAATTAATAACCTGCCAAGACAGAAAGCTCGGGCTCAGATGATTTCCCTGGTGAATTCTACCAAGTATTTTAAAGATAAATTATAAAAATTTTCTACAATCTCTTCCTGAAAATAGAAAAAATGCTTCCTCATACATTTTTGGAGACCAGCATTAGTCAAATACCAAAATAGACAATAAACATTACAAGAAAGGAAAACTATAAACCAATTTATCTCATGGATGTGGTTGTAAAAATCCTCAACAAAATATTAACAAATTGTATCCAGCAAATTTTAAAATGAATCATTTACTATGATCAAAAGGGATTTGCTCTTAGGTAAGCAACATTCAAAAATGAATTAATCATATCAACAGAATATGTCTTAAAGTCTTATGATAACATCAATATATGCAATAAAAGCATTTGACAAAATCTAACATTCACTCACAACAAAAATCCTCAGGGACTTAGGAATTAAGGCGAGCTTCCTCAATGTGACTTTTTAAAAATCTACAAAATCTACAACTAACAAAATTCTCAGTGGTGAGAAATGAGATGTTTTTCCCCTAAGATCAAGAACAAGAGAAGCATGCCCCCTCTTACCACTCCTAGTAAACATTTTATTGGAAGTCTTAGCTAAAGAAATAAGGCAACAAAAGGAAATTAAAGTGTAAAGATTTGGAAGGAAAAAAAATTAAGAGTGCTCACCAATATTTCTGGTACTGTGTTTTCTGTGCATTCAAGAATTCTACATTTTTCTATCAATTTAAAGATAGCTTGCTTTGACCAGTGAAACATGAGGAGAGGGCTGTGTCTCAGTTCCAGGCAGAAGCATTTAAGAGCTCATGTGTGACTACTCATGTTTTCTCCCCTGCTGCGGCAATTGTGAAAGCATTGCTGAGAAGGAGGTGTCCCAGGTAGTCTAAAAAGTTGAGCTGACACAGGCAGCACAGCTAAGCTGTTAAGCTTTAGTGGGCTGTTTGGCTACCACAGCATACTCTACTCACCTAATCCATATATGTCTGAATACATGTAATCAACATAGGAGCAGCTTCAGCTACTCTCATGGTTTATGGAATAATAGGAGAGGAAAAAAAGGGAAATGTCTTCTAAAGGTTGAAAGGTTGTAAGATTTCCTTGAGAGGGGACTTTTCTGAGGAATGGATCAGGACGTCAAAGGTCATAGAATGAGAAGGGACAGTCAGGTAGAAGAAATCGTTGTGACTAAATTCCCAGAGGGTAAAATAAAGCTCTAAAGGGGCTGCATGCTATGTAAAGTGGGGGATGAGAGCCTGTATTAGTAGAGGCTAACCTTAGAAATAGGAAACATGGCTGGATTGGCAAAGACCACAAACCACAAAAAGACAAATATCATATGTTTTCTCTAATGTGTAGTAGCTAACACATAGCGTACAAAAAATGTAATGTATATGAGTGAAATTGCCATCCTGAGATTTGTTTATTGTTTATAGCTTTTGTCTATACTCCTGAGGAACCCTGCTCATTTTACTTTCTACTTGTTGAATCATTTATGTAGTAGAGGATTAACCTTGTGATTATAAAGTAAATTGAAAGTATGTTATCACAAAAATCAAAGAAAATAAGAAAGGAAGGAGGAGGGAGAGTGTTGGAGGGTGGGAAGTATCACTATGTTCTTAAAACCGTATATATGAAATACATGAATTCTGTTCTCTTTATATAAATAAATAAATACACTTATTTTTGTTTAAAAAAAAAAGCCAAATAGCAAATCCAGACTCCTGGACTTGATTCTCTGAGAGGACCTG
The DNA here is from genome assembly GCF_964237555.1 of Oryctolagus cuniculus. Lineage (NCBI taxonomy): Eukaryota > Metazoa > Chordata > Mammalia > Lagomorpha > Leporidae > Oryctolagus > Oryctolagus cuniculus. The sequence continues at coordinate 54,260,095 of NC_091439.1, forward strand.
GGAGATTTTTCAGCTCAGAGTTATTAGGTTCAGGTCAAGCTCACAGAGGCGCACTAAAGACAAGGACGTACTCAGTCTGCCATTTTATGGTTAAAACGAAATAAAGAGTGAAACTAGGACACTGTCAGAGATGATGAGAATGAACCACTGAATATGAGGAACATTTTTATGGTCTGTTTGACAAAACACAATAGCTAATTAGTTGTGGGAAAACAAAACAGAGAGGGTTTGAAGAAAAAGAATAATTGAGTGTGTTTCAATCAAGCCAAAGAACACTGGAAGGGAGGCTTTGAGGAATGAATGAGTTGTGTTATAGGACTTGACTTCGAATGCTGCAAAGGCCTGCTCTGGGTCTGGCCATGATGATGGTATCAAAGTGAACAGATGCACAGTACTCACCCCTTCTTTCAGGGGAAAGAGCCAGTTTGATTAGGACATAGCTTAATTTGTGCTGAGCTCCAAGATGATACAATAGGGTGGTAGTTCATAAAAATTATATAATCTTAATCAAAAGAAATTATAGTTTCACACCCCTGTGCTTTTATCAACTGAGTCATATTAATATTGGCTGACCTTGGGACAGGCATTGCTATTCACTGTGAGGCCACTGCAACCCAAGTGTGATTCAAGCCCCACTCATCCACTTCTCATCCAGCTTCCTGCTACTGAATCCTGGGAGGTGGGAAATGATAACTCAAACGTTTGGGTCTCTGCCACCCACATGAGAGATCCATGTGGACTTTCAGGCTTCTGGCCTCAGCCTGGGCCAGCATCACTTGTTGCAGATATTTGGGAAGTAAACTAGCAGATGGAAGATCTCTCTCTGTCTCTCTCTCTCTCTCTCTCTCTGCCTTTCCACCATTCAAGTATATAAAAATAAGTAAGCAAACATTTAAAAATAATTTTATATAGTATATATTTAGTGTATATATATATATATATACACACACACACACACACACACACATATATATGATGACCCAAAGTCACTTAACATACATTGTATGGCTCTCTTTCTTTAGCTGATATGATATTTACATATATTTGTATTGTACAGTATGATAATCTTACTTTTGAAATACTTAGAATTGATATGAACAGAAGTGAATATTTGAGGAAGAGCACACAACATTTCTTGGGATTAAAAATAAGTTAAAATTTGTCTAAACTCTGATTCAAATCCTTCAGTATAATGATCTTACACATTTAGAAGAAAGTAACATCAGACAGTTTTTGAAAATATGCATTACTATGTAAACAGGTGAAAAAGAGCACACTTGAAAAAATTAAAAGCAACAACAGATTATCTGACAAATGATCACAGGTTTATGACTACAACAGAGCCACTGAGGTGCATTTTCAGAAACTCAGACCTCTAATTTCCACACCCTCTACAGAACAATAACAACGGACAAAGAATGGCAAATACGTGAAGGTTCTCACTGCGTGTGATTTCTCAGTCTGTAGATCAGGTCTTCAAGACACCTTTGTAACTTCACAAACCAGTGCTGTAAGCAAAATGGAATTTCTCTTATCCTGTGCTCTGCCTCCCAAATGTCTAAGCCAGACGCTGTTGCTACAGAGTCTTCCTCTGTTGCTACAGAGTCTTCCTCCCGGCTTGAAGTCAAATCCCCCCAAAGCATTTACAATCAAAACCTTGGTTGGTATTTACTCCTAGGGATACTTGCCTTTGAATAGGAGTCTCAAAGTCCAAGAGATAAGTGCTGCAACTACTCTTAGGCTATTGCATTAACTGCAAGTGTCAGGAAAGGGATCCGTTGTCTTTTTGGGAGATTATTTCTTATTTGGATTCCCTATCAAGTTGCTTAGCATGCAATAGCTGCTCATCGAATAATAATGAAATACAGAAACTGATTAATCTCTAATAACTTAAATTTGAGTAAACCACCAGGGATATTTGAGGTTCTGAAGGGGCTGCCTCTTGTTCCTCAAACCATGCCAAATGAACACTGCTACAGTCTGGAGTTTATGTCCCTCCAAAATTCATATGTTGGAAATTAGTTCCCAATTTAATGATGGTAGGAGGCAGAGGCCTTGAGAGGTGAGTAGGTGGTAGGTACAGATCTCCAATGAACAGGATTGGTGCCCTAGCAAAAGAGGCCCAAGGGTGTTTGTTTGTCCTGTCTCCAACATGAGGATGAAATGAGACAGTGATCATCCAAGAACCAGGCTATGGGCTCTCATCAGACACTCAACCTGCAAGTACCTTGATTTTGGACTTCGCAGCCACTAGAACTATAAAAAGAAATGTTTGTTGTTTAAGTCTCCAAGTCTGGAATTCTATTTTTTTAAAGATTTATTTTATTTATTTGAAAGTCAGAGTTACACAGAGAGAGGAGAGGCAGAGAGAGAGAGGTCTTCCATCGGATGGTTCACTCCCCAGTTGGCCGCAACAGCCGGAGCTGCACTGCTCCGAAGCCAGGAGCCAGGAGCTTCTTCCAGGTCTCCCACATAGGTGCAGAGGCCCAAGGACTTGGGTCATCTTCTACTGCTATCCCAGGCCATAGCAGAGAGCTCAATCAGAAGAGGAGCAGCCGGGACTAGAACTGGCGCCCATATGGGATGCCAGCGCTTCAGGCCAGGGCTTTAACCCACTGCGCCACAGCGCTGGCCCCTGGAATTCTATTTTTTTATTATTTTCAATTATTTCTCATTTTATTTGAGACAGAGAAGCATCTTCCATCTGCTGATTCATTATCCAAAGCCTGCAACAGCTAGGACTGGACCAGATCAAAGTCAGGAGCCTAGAACTCAATTCAGGTCTTCCACATGGATGGCAGGGACCCAAGTAATTGAACTATCACCACTGTCTTCCAAGGTACACATTGTCAGAGGTCTGGAAACAGGAGCAAAGCCCAAACTCAAATCCAAGATCTTTGATATGTGATGTGGGCATCCCTCACTGGGGCTTAACCACTGTGCCAAACACCTGTCCCTGTGGGATTCTTTTATAGCAGCCCAAACTAACACAGACACCCTATTCAAATGTCCAGCTTGGACTGTGAACGTGAACTCGTGGTATCAGCAGGGTATCACTAACACAAACTCACTACTACCAAACAAAGGAATTCAACATCAAAATAAATCAGAGAAAGAGTACAACAATAAAATGATCTGTGGGAAACAGGAATGAATAAATTGCCATTAAGAAAGAAAAAGGGAAATAAGAGAGAAAGAAAGGAAGAAAAACGTTAAGTTCCCTGTGTTTAGTTTAAAGACAGATTTTCAGTTGTGGTCAGAGCTATATACAGAGTTGCCCTTTGATGATTCTGCAAGAATGCTATTTCCTGTGTCTGTGAAAGTGGCCAGAGAGATACACTCCACAGACTTCTACACACTGGTATCCTGCTTCTGAGTGAAGACTGCCTCCAGTGCCCCATGCTCTGCTGTCTTGGAAACCTAACCTTAAACTTCTCATTTAACATAGGCTTTTTGCTCAAGATAAATATTCATGGGAAACAACAATAGCTAGAGTATCTAGTTTCTGCACCCAGAAAAGGTCAGCGGTTATTTATTTCCATGCCGTGATGATATTAGGGTGTTTATAACTTAAATATGCTTCAAAGTGTACTCTTACCTTCTCCACTTACAACTGGATTTTAGTCCACGACATTGTAATTGTACCAAACCCTGAATGACCATTCCCATTATGAGACTGATGCAAATGCAATGAACATAATTTCAATGGTGCTTGGAGGATGATTATTTCCAAAATAGTTTACAGTGTCATTCTGACAGTATCTGCTAACAAAACCATGATGAATTAGTTTTGCTGTTAAAACATACACTTTACAATGTGCTTTCTTTATGGCATGCCATTTTTTAAAAGATTTATTTATTTATTTGAAAGGCAGAGTTGCAGAGTGAGAGAGACAGAGAGAGATCTTCCATCCTCTGGTTCTCTCCCTAAATGGTTGCAACGCTCAGAGATGGATCCACCCGAAGCCAGGAGCTAGGAGTTTCTTCTGGGTTTCCACATGGGTGCAGGGTCCCAAGCACTTGGGCCATCTTCCACTGTTCTCTCAGGCACATTAGCAGGAAGCTGCATCAAAAGTGGAGCAACCGGGACTTGAATCAGCACCCATGTGGGATGCTGGTGCCACAAATAGTGGTCTTACCTGCAATGCCACAGCTCCAGCCCTCTAATTTCCCTTTGAAATTAGTTTTTGCTTTGAGTGCTTTCAAGAGTGTTGGATCTGACAGCCTTAGCTAACTCTATCATTGTACTAATAAAGTCAAAGTCAATCTTCAACTCATTTCTCATGTAGTCCTATTAACTTTGATCCATTCTGTTATCCAAGGTCCCAGTTAAGCTCCTGAGGACCAAGAAATAATAAATAGATCATCAACCAGCATCATCAAAAAGCAAGTTTTATATTTTATGTGGGGAGTATTTATGGAATCAAATGAATATATTTCATTGTATATGAAATTGGATTCATCTGAATATGTGATCTATTCATTACTTCATAGGAGTCATCAAGAGTAGACTCCTTGTGGAAAGGATTAATGCCAAGTAGGACTGACCAGTCCTTTCACAAATGGACATCAAAAAGTACAAAATTCGGCTGGCGCCGCAGCTCACTAGGCTAATCCTCCGCCTAGCGGCGCCGGCACACCAGGTTCTAGTCCCGGTCGGGGCGCCGGATTCTGTCCCGGTTGCCCCTCTTCCAGGCCAGCTCTCTGCTGTGGCCAGGGAGTGCAGTGGAGGATGGCCCAGGTGCTTGGGCCCTGCACCCCATGGGAGACCAGGAAAAGCATCTGGCTCCTGGCTCCTGCCATCAGATCAAGCGCGCCGGCCGCGGTGGCCATTGGAGGGTGAACCAACAGCAAAAGGAAGACCTTTCTCTCTGTCTCTCTCTCTCACTGTCCACTCTGCCTGTCCAAAAAAAAAAAAAAAAAAGTACAAAATTCAAAACATAATTATTAGCCAAACATAAACATACAGAAATAGATATAACTTGATAAACTCCATTGTTTTATTAATCTTAGGGTATTTTATAGTTTTTCTATTAATTGCAGTCTGGCTATATGCTTCTCATGCCATCTTTGATGTCTTCAACTCTATAAACTTAGGGAATACAACTTCTTTTAAATTTTACCTTGAATATAATAAATTCAATAAAGTAAGAATGGTGTCAAATAATGTTGGTTACATAAGGGTAAGTTAAAGGATGATATATAATAGTTTTTCCTCAAAATAATTTCATACTGATGATTCACAATTAACTTCACATGATATCTCTAAAAATTTTCATTTCATTAATTATGCATTGTTGTGTTATAAACAGAAAGATACAACTATTTGTATCTATCTTATTGTATCTAATTTCACATAGAAAGATAGTTCTAGATAGTGTGGAGAGATAATGAGGGAGGAGGAAGGCAAGAAGGGCAAAGGAGAGGCTGGCTGGAGTCTATTCAGTTAGGACAACAGTAAATGGTAGTAGCCTGGATTGATGCTGGAGTGACATCAATGTAGACAGAGCGAATGGCAGGAAGATGAGTGAGAAATGTCGCCGGCAGGGAGTCCCTGGACCCTGGGCAAGAGCAGTTACAGTTGAGTAGCAGTGGTAAAACCAGATTGGAGCATAATGAGATGAAGATGAGGAAGTAGACACAAAGAGTACAGATGACTCTGTTAAAATGTTTGTTCATGCAATGAGGCACAGGGAAATATGTGGCATCTAAAGAGGTTTTTGCTTGCTTGTTTTGTTTGAGTTTTAGGATAAAATGGCTGGGAGAGTTAGTGCTGCCCCAGTCTTCCCACTGTATTCATTTCCAGTTTCTGGATCTGTTCCACACTCACAACTGTTCAGTGGATACACAAGCAGAGTACTTCCAAGAATAAACCTAAGACCTTCATCTCCCCGATCTTCTCAATGGAAGATCTTTCCCTAATAGAATATTTGGGTAATCGAAAAAAAATAAAACTTATCTAACAAAATGTTAAATAGAAAAACAGTTTACTTATACTAGAGAATTTTCTCCTCAAAATAAAATGTCTTCCCACCATATTTCAGGTTATAGGTAGACCAACAAGTTAAAAAACGAATAATAAAGTCTTTATTTTAGTCAGATGCTCTGTATTCATTTGCAAGGGCTGTCAGAATAATGTACTGCAAACTGGGCATCCTTAGCAATTCATTGGCTCACAGCCTGAAAGCTAGAAGTTCAAGATCAAGGTGTCGGTAGGACTGGAGCCTTCAGAGAGATGTGAGGGAGAATCTGCTCCACATCTCTTTGCAGCATTCGCAGACCACCAGCTCTGCCTTCACATTCGCATGGTATTTTCCCTGTGAGTGTGCATCTGTCTCTAACCAAATACTGCCTTTTGCAGGCACACTAATCCTAATGAAATAAGGAGCGCCCTGGAAACCTCATTTTAAATTGACTGCTTTTGAAACACCCTGCTTAAAAATAAGTTTACATCCTGAGAGGCTGGGAGCAACAAATTCAGCCTTTCTAGGAGGACACAATTCAACCCATCAGATGAACTACAGCAAAAACAGCCTTTCCTGTTCTTAGTAAAAAGAGTAAGATCAGGCTGGCGCCACAGCTCACTTGGCTAATCCTCCACTTGCAGCGCCGGCACCCCGGGTTCTAGTCCCAGTCGAGGCGCCAGATTCTGTCCTGGTTGCTCCTCTTCCAGTCCAGCTCTCTGCAGTGGAGGATGACCCGGGTGCTGGGCCCTGTACCCACGTGGGAGACCGGGGGAAAGCACCTGGCTCCTGGCTCAAGATCAGCGCGGTGCGCTAGCTGTAGCAGCCATTTGGGGAGTGAATCGGCAGAAAGAGGACCTTTCTCTCTGTCTCTCTCTCTCTTTCACTGTCTAACTCTGCCTATCAAAAAAAAAAAAAAGTAAGATCACTGTGTGTGACACATGCCTTTAAATTCACTGCATTTGCTCAGATTCTTTTTGTTTTTTTAAAGTTTTTTTTTTTATATATTTTATTTGAAAAGCAGAGTGACAGAGGGATAGACATACGGAGACAGAGGTCTCCCATCCACTGGTGTCCTCCCCAAATAGCCAGAGCTGGACCAGGCTGAAGTCAGAGGCAAGGGCTTCTTCCAAGTGTCCCACATGGGTGCAGGGATGCAAACACTTGGCCCATCTTCCTCTGCTTTCCAAGGTACATTAGCAAGGAGCTAGACTGGAAGTGCAGTAGCCGAGATTAAAAGGTAAAATAAACCTCTTAAATTAATTTAATTTGTTTTCTAAGATAATAACATACAAACTCCTGCCCTCTCCTTCTCACAGAAGGATGCAAAATGCAGAAACAGTCAACGTAGAATATTTAAATTAATACAATGTAAGATGTTGAGACAGAAGGAATTGTAAAAGTAAATTTCAGCTGGTAATACCCACAACTACCAGCATGTTTACAGTAGATAAAAATTTAAAACAAAACAAACTATCTGATCAAACCCACAACTAACTGAAGTTTTCATCTTATTCAGTTGTGAATAAAATAACAGTCACTGTTTTATCCAACAGAGCAGTAGAATTAACCAGTGGAATCGTCAGAAAGATCTGCCTAATCTGTGCAACTCAAGAACAGTTTTCTGTTGAAAGGAGGTAAGTTTTCCAAACTCAGTTCTTTTCCATCTATTAAAAACTGCTCCAGCTAATGTCTTGACAGTCTAGTTTTCTCCACATGTGTTCTCCATGCTGTCATCCTAGAGCCATTTATGGGTATAACCTTTGGAAAACTCTATAGTTTCAAAAAGGCATTTAAAGCCTTGAGAATACATGTCAGTTATTTTCACTCTTTCATTTTTTCTTGTTTGCATCAATATGTCCATTGAACCAACTGGACTCAATGACCTTAAATGTTCTATTGGGCTTACATTGCACTTTCCAAAACAGTGCTGTACCATATGAAAAAATACATCAGAGTTAGTCAATAAATTTTGATGAGGAGTCATTCGAATAAAATACAGACTTTGTGGTTTTTATTCTAATGAATCCTTATTCTTTGGCTTTTCCAGCTGCTCATTTTGGGGTATATAGATCACGTGGTGACCAAGGCTCCATGTGCAGCACCTTAATCTCACAAGCTACTTGCCAGAGCACACTGAATACTCGATACAAGTTTGCATTTCTGGGATTTGCCATTAGTTTCTGGTATTCTTTTTCACTAATAAACATATTTGTTTCTACTCGTCCATGCCTACATATAGAAGTGTAAGAATATAGGTCATATAAAAGTTTCCAAAGTGCCTTTCTGTCATTTTTAATTGATAAGATTCCAATTATTTTTAAGGGAAGACCTGCTGACCAAGGAAGTGCCTTAATTCCCAAATTCTGAAAAAGCACATGTGAAACCACCATAAGCGGCCTTACTAGGCCACACTTTCCAGGATCCATTTTAAAGAAGTCACGGTGGACTACTTCTAGTTTTGCATCCAGATTCTTTCCTAAGGACTCAGCAAGGAGGAATTCTGGCTTCTACAAATGTCTTTAGGGGAGAATGAGACTGAGAGGAGGGCAGGAGACGGTAAATAGTTGTTAGTTCTGAGGCTGCTTCCAGGGGCTTCCAGTGTCCTTTACTTCGAAGTACTCAGTATTCCAAAGTGCCATACTACAGGATATTGTTTTCTTAGCCCCAACAACAGCTAGACCTTCAAATGAGGGATGAAGTTTCTGCACTTTCAAGGGCAACCAGTTTGGCACCAGTTTCAAATAACGCCTGAGTCAGGACTCCAGGACCTGGATTGCACTCTAGGAAGAGAGGGCAAGGGTCTTTTTGATTGCCCGGCAGGAGCTGCACCAAGGTCTCAGCCAATCTCCGATGGGTTATGTAACGCTTAGGCTCCAAGTGGTGCTTGCACACCCACCAAGACGATCCCCGAATCAGGAGAGGGCAACAGCTGCAAGGAAGAATCAGACAAGCCACGGCGAGGCAGGTCTCCACGCACCATCGTTCGGGGTCCTCAAAATGCAAAAGCGACCCATGCCGGCCAGGGATGAAGGCACCAAGGGCAACAGAAGCCCTGCTGCTGGGACCTATATCGTCCCTCCAAGGTGCCCCCTCTTATGACCAAGGGTCACTATTTTGGTGAACCCCATAAAAGGCATCCCATGTTCAACATCTTCGCGTTGCAGACCAGACCTGGTGCAAGTAAACACCAGCAACTGCCTCCCACAGTTCTTTCGCAAACAGATGTGCATGTTAGGAACTGCAGAAAGGGTACTGTAGAGAGAAACTCTCACAGCTGCCCTAGATCATTTGTGTACCTAGAAATTCAGAGTAGCATGATAATCTTCATTGTGTGAATGATAATTTACAATGTTTCCCTAAAATATGGACAATATATAGGTATTCCACTTTTCTAGTAACATATATGAGTAGTTATATGGAATAAAGGACTTTATAGAATCTTACAGCGTTAAATAGCAAATGTCAGTTTCAGTCTTAGGACTTGTGAAACAAATGTTACAAATGTTGACTCTTGCATAGAAAAGAAGGAATCAAATTTTTGATCTTTCTTAAATATTTTATATATTAACATATTAAGATTTGAAAGCAATTTAAATAACAATAAAGTACTTGAAATAATTCATTAGGTCATATTGAAAACTTTTATGTTTTATCAAAATCAAGAATTGCACTTCACTTCTGTTTTGCAACAAAGAGTAGTCTGAATTCTCAAATTCATCCATGAGAAGTAGATTGCCTGAAAGAAAAGATTTCGGATCCCTAACGAATACAATTATTTTAATTTACCTGATTATTTTTAAAGGAGAGGAATACTTATAAATGTGTAATTTTGTTTAAAAAAAAAACCTAGAAAGAAAAGAAGTACATAAAAATATCCAAAGAGCAAATCTGCTGACAACAAAGCCCATCTCCAGCCCTACATGACACTGACACATTGACATGTCTGAAGAATGCTCCCATCCTTGTGCAGCAAAGTAACTGTACTTTAGCTCACAAAGCGTTTTTACCAAGGCCCTAGTACCAACACAAAATACAGATTATGAAATTGCCCTTTATATCCTGTTCTGTTTATTTAATATTAATTGTTCAATCAATTAATTCATCTTTTTTTTAAGTTTACTCATATTTGATAGACAAAGCAACAGAGTGTGTGGGGGAGGGTGGGAAGGAGAAACAGAGAGAGAGAGATCTTCCATCTACTGGTTCACTCCCTAAATGGCTGCAACAGCCAAGACTGGGCCAGACAGAAGCCCAGAGCCATGAACTCCATCTGAATCTCCCACACAGGTGGCAGGCATGCACTTGCTTGATCCATCATCTGTTGTCTCCCGAGATGCAGATTAGCAAGAAATTGGATAGGAAATGGAGGCAGCCCTCAAACCCAGCACTCTGATGTGGCATGTGGGCATTGTCCACAAGAGGCAACTGAACCCACTGCACCACAACACCCACCCATAACCGCTCAATTTAAAAATCATTAGAAGGGTGGCTGATGCTGTGGTGTAGTGGACTAAGCCTCTGCCTGCCAGTATCTCATATGCTCACCCGTTCCAGTGGCTGCTCCACTTCTGATTCAGCTCTCTGCCATGGCCTGGGAAAGCAACAGAAGATGGCCCAAGTATTTGGGTCCCTGCACCCACATAGGTGGTCTGAAAAAAGCTCCTGTCTCCTGGCTTCAGATCAGCTCAGCTCCGGCCTTGCTGCTATTTGGGGAGTGAACCAGCAGATGGAAGACCTCTCTCTCTCTCTCTCTCTCTCTCTCTCTCTCTCCCCTCCAGTGTGTGAGACCCAGAAGAGAGGCTCCTGGCTCCTGGCTCCTGGCTTCAGATCGGCGCAGCTCCAGCCGTTGTGGCCAAATGGGGAGTGAACCAGTGGATAGAAGACCTCTCTCTTGCTCTGCCTCTCCTTTCTCTCTGTGTGTAACTCTTTCAATTAATAAATAAATCTTAAAAAAGAAATCTCTTTAAAAAAATCATTAAAGGGGGAGGCTGGAGCTGTGGTGTAGCCGGTAAAGCTGCCACCTGCAGTGCCGGTATCCCATATGGGCACCAGTTCAAGACCCGGATGCTCCACTTCTGATCCAGCTCTCTGCTATGGCCTGGGAAAGCAGTGGAAGATGGTCTAGGAGCTTGGGTCCCTGCACCCATGTGGGAGATCCAGAAGAACCTCCTGGCTCCTGGCTTTGGATCGGCATAGCTCCGGATGTTGTGGCCATCTGGGGAGTGAACCAGTGGATGGAAGACCTCTCTCTCTCTCTCTCTCTGCCTCTCCTCTCTCTGTGTAACTGTGATTTTCAAGTAAAATAAATAAATCTTTAAAAAATCATTAAAAGAAAATATAGGAAAACATCTATGAAACTTGTGGCTTTTAAAAAAACATGAGTGCTGGCCGGCGCTGTGGCTCACTAGGCTAATCCTCTGCCTGCGGCGCCAGCAATCCAGGTTCTAGTCCCATTCGGGGCCCAGGATTCTGTCCCGGTTGCTCCTCTTCCAGTCCAGCTCTCTGCTGTGGCCCAGGAAGGCAGTGAAGGATGGCCCAAGTGCTTGGGCCCTGCACCCGCATGGGAGACCAGGAGGAAGCACCTGGCTCCTGGCTTCAGATTGTCACGGTGCACCGGCCGTAGCGGCCACTTGGGAGGTGAACCAACAGAAGGAAGACCTTTCTCTCTCTCTCTAACTGTCTAACTCTGCATGTCCAAAAAATAAAAAAATAAAAAAAAAAATGAGTGCTAAGTATGAGAGCACAGATGCTAAGCAGTACAATCACTTCCTTCCCCCCTCACTGCCCAAAGAAACCTTTTATTTAAGGAATACAGATTTCATGCATTTCATAAGTACAACTTCAAGAATATAATGATTCTTCCCACCATTCCCACGTTCACACCCACTCTCTCTTCCTTCTTCCTCCCCTCCTCCCTCTCCCATTCCCAGTTCCATTCTCCACTAAGATCCATTTTTATTAACTCTATACACAGAAGACCAACTCTACTCTAAGTAAAGAGTTCAACAATTTGCATGAAAAAAAAAACTGTTCCTCAACAGTCAAGACAAGGGCTGTTCAAAGTCATTGCATCTTGAAGTTAATTTCACTTTTTTTTAGAAGCATAATTAACTTTAAGGAAGCATCCAAGAATAATATACCTTTTGCAAGCACTTAGACGTAATTATAATACAACTTTCTGAGGACAGAGGTCCTACATGGGAAGTTAGTTCACAGTGACTCCTGTTGTTAATGTAATAATTAACACTCTTATGTATGGCATCAGTGATCACCACAGGCTCTTGACATGAGCTGCCTAGGCCATGGAAGCCTTTTGACAGAATGTGTGGAAACTCTGTCAGTATTTAGACAAGACCATAAGCAAAGTGAAAGTTCTCTCCTCCCTTCAGAGAAAAGTACCTCCTTCTTTGATAACCACTTCTTTCCACCATGGTCTCATCCACCAAGGTCCTTCATGTAGAACATTTTTTGCCACATTGTCTTGGCTTTCCATGCCTAAATGCTCTTGTGGGCTTTTCAGCCAGACCAGAATGCCTTAAGGGCTGACTCTGAAGTCAGAGTGCTTTTTTAAGTGATTGTCATTCCATGAATCTACTGGAATCACATTTTTTTAAGATTTTTTTTATTTATTTGAAAGGCAGAGTTACAGAGAAGCAGATTGAGATCTTCCATCCACTGGTTCACTCCCCAAATGGTCAGAGCCAGCACTTCAGGTTGCTACACCACAGTGCCAGCCCCAGTGGAATCATTTTTACAAGCTTGTAGAAACCTGGGGTTTGGGCTTGAATTTTTCAGAAAGGTAGGGGGAAAAAGGATGAAATTTTTTCTCATGATGAAGTCCTTTTAAAGAATTCTTCATTAGGCAGAAAAGCTGTTTTGGGTCAGTCAAAAACCTTTCTACTTTCTCTTCCTCCGAAAAGGTAAAGTCCCAAATGAGGGCACATTGGTACCATGGCAGGGACTAAAAGGAAAGGGAGGATGGCCCTGAGAGTGTGGAAAGGGAAAAAGGGAAGAGCCCACTTACTTAATGGACTCCCTGGCACAGGCCTGTGAGGAGCTCCCTGTGATGAGAATGACAAAGGGAATATTGAGGTCTACTGTTTAGTTTTGGTTACTGTCTAAGCCACATGCTACCTCCCTTCATAACTTCAGACTTCAGTACAATTTTGGCATACACATGTGGATAGTGGCACTTTGGGGAATACAGAAACCAAGGTCTCCCTCATGGAACAATGAATGCAGAAAAGTGACAGTAGCTTGGAAGAGAGGATACAGAATGGAAGCTGAGAGCTCAGTAGAAATTCTTCGCTGGCTACAGGGAATCCCTTCTATTTCTTTTCTCTAAAATATTTATTTTACTTATTTGAAAGTCAGAGGGATGAAGAAGGGTGAAGAGAGAGAGAGAGAGAGAGAGAGAGAGAGAGAGAGACCTTCCATTTGCTGGTTCACTCCCCAGATGGCCACAACTGTCAAGGCTGGACCAGGCCTGAAGCCAAGAGCCAGGAGCTCCATCTGGGTCCCCCATTTAAGTGGCAGGGGCTCAAGAACTTTGGCCATCTTCCACTGCTTTCCCCAGGTGCATTAGCAGGTAGCTGGATCAAAAGCAGAGCAGCCAGGACTCAACCATCTGCTACAGGATGCCAGTGTCACAGTACCGGCCGAACCAGCTGTCACAATGCCAGCCCCTCCTCTCATTCCTGAGATAGGGCCCAGTCCAATTTTATTTAAACCTGAAATGTGACTCCAGCACACTGGAGGACTGGAGGCAATGAGGCAGCTTAACTTACCAAAGTGTAACAACTGTTCAATTTCTAATAAAACCAAATAGAGCCTAAATATATCTCATTGAATCTTTTTAACGATGCTTTAGAAATATAGAATGAGAAAAACTATACTTACAAGTAGTTTATGTGAAAAAGATTAAGATATTATAGATAATGAAAAGGCCAATCTTAGCTAAAAATGTTCCCTAAGAAAATAATGAATTCTTTATTGGTATTAATAGGAATGGTGTATCCAGAAGCAGTAAAAAGTCATCTTATTGAATCTCCCAAAGTGGCTCTGATCATATCTATGTTCAGTTCTTTAAAAAGAAATTGGCTAATGGGAGTAAAAACGGATGATGGCATTGAGAACGGGAATGAAACTGGGAGCCACATCAAATATGAAAAGTGAAAAAACTTCTTAATATTCACCTGAAAACAAAAATAAGTATTAAAAAAGATACAGCATTTACTCAAAACTGCAGTCATCAAAGCAAAGACTGTGGTAGGAAGAATAACAGTCCCCCAAAATGTCCACATCACTGTCCCAGAAACCTGGGCTCTTTGCAGATATGATTAAATTATCCTGAGATGGAGGTGATTGGCCTGGATCGCCCAGCTTGGCTCTGTGTGATTGCCAGAGTACTTCAAAGATGGAAGAGAAGAGACAAGTTCAGAGCCGGAGAAGGAGATGTGACACAAGGAGAGGTCAGAGGGATGTGGAACCATGAACCAAGCCCTGTGAGTGACCTGAAAATGGTGGAAAGACAAGGAAACAGATTCTGTCCTAGATCCCTGCTGACCCAGTTTAAACTTCTGACTTCCAGAACTATAAGAAACTATTCCATTTGTGACAATATGTCTAGAGCAGCAGAAGAAAACCAGTACAAGGGTTGACTAAATAGTTGACTAAATAAAGGTTGACTAAATAGTGCTAAATAATCAGAGAGCAGGTAGATGGGAGATAATGGGATAAATTTCAGTTTAAGGCAGCAAAGTCCTGGTCCAACAGCACCAGGAGCAGGACAGTCGCCTGTGCCAGGCCTCACACATGGAGCTCAGTCACCTTCACTGAATGTCCCCAAGGCAGGGCAAGCCCTGGGGGCCAGCTGGACATGCCCACCATGCCTTGTCTCCCTGTAGTCCCTCCCAAAGATGTACGATATCAAATACTAAGGAAATGTTTTTAAGGTACAGGAATGACAGAGTGAGGGAGAAGAAACAGTGCACAAGAGTTATCAGCATGTTTTCGGGAGACATACAGCAGATGAAGAGGTCACCAATGGTGTTTCAGTGGACTCACATGTTTGTGGGGCTATTCGGAGGCTTCTTCTCAATAGATATACTGAGAAGGAAGCAAACTAAATAGAAGATGCTTTTCATTCTAGAATATATTAATTCCAGAGGAAATATATTGTTTAAGAAAGATTACATAGCCACAGTATATTACTACTCACTGAAGAAAATCCACAATTACAATAAGGACAACGCTGATTAGTTATTTACTCGAAACTGTGGTAGAGCTTAACGGGAAAGCTGAGGGCAGTAGAAAAACGTCCTCAACTACTCACAGACAAGTCAATATTAGTGGCGTCTAAACAGATACCTCAGAAAATAGACACTCAGAAAATAGCTACCATTTAGAAATATTGAGCATACACTAGGATAAATAGCTAATGGTTTTAAAGAGGTTGCGTTTGGGCAGGAGAAATGGTATTATTTCTTTCAAGTGTTTCTTTACCTCTAGTTGCAAAGCAGAAAACAGGGACACAGTTCCAATCTGGGAAAATTTGTAGGACCAAAATACTATTGGGATTTGCTTCCTTAAATCTCAAAAACAACCAACCAAAATACACAGAAAAATGGTAGCTGAAGTACAGGTCTTTTAGGAAAAAGAAATAGAAATAAAAGGAACAGCATCAGAACAACATGCATATAGGTAAATTCATGCACACATGTGTATCTATGCATGCAAACAAAGAAAAAGAGAATTTATGGAGTTCTTGCTATTGTCAGATACAAAGGTAAGTGATTTATATGAGTATCCATATAATTATCTCAACAGCTCCTGTGAAACTGGAGTTGATATGTCCAGTTTATGGCTAAGGAAGCTTAGGTTAAACAGATTTATCCACAGCCACACGGTGAAGAAAGTGCAGATCTGGTCCAAAAACCCAAGTCTGTCTGACATCATAGCCCATGCCCTTAGTAATAATGATAGAAGAATCTAAGTTCCCTTTGGGAGATCTGAAAATCCAAATATGATAGAAAGACAGCCTTACCCATTATGCTGAGTGAAATAAGCCAGTCCCAAAGGGACAAATACCATATGTTCTCCCTGATTGGTGACAACTAACTGAGCACCAAAAAGGAAACCTGTTAAAGTGAAATGAACACTAAGAGAAATGGTGACTTGATCAGCCCTTACCCTGACTGTTGATGAACAACTTAATATGTTATCCCTCTCAGTATTTTTTTTGTTTATTTGTTCTACTTAATACTTTCGGTTGAATACTGTAATCAATACACAGTTATTCTCAAGTGTTGAAACTTAACTGAAAAGTGATTGCTGTTAAATATAAGAGTGGGAGTAAGAGAGGGAAGAGATGTGCAATTCGGGACATGCTCAAGCTGACTTGCCCCAATGGTAGAGTTAGAAACATACCAGGGGATTCCAATTCAATCCCATCAAGGTGGCATGTACCAATGCCATCTCACTAGTCCCGGTGATCAATTTCTGTTCACAATTGATCATAATGATAGGACTAAGAGCCAAAGGGATCACATAAACAAGACTAGTGTCTGCAAATACTAGCTGATAGAATAAAAAAGGGAGAGAACGATCCAACATGGGAAGTGAGATACACAGCAGACCCATAGAATGGCAGATGTCCTAACAGCACTCTGGCCTCAGAATCAGCCCTTAAGGCACGCAGATCTGGCTGAAAAGCCCATGAGAGTATTACAGGCATGGAAAGCCAAAACACTCTGGCAAAAAAAAAAAAAAAAAAAACCCTACATGAAAGATCTCCACGAGTGAGATCCCAGTGAAAAGAACAGGAACAGGTCATCAAAGAAGGAGGTACCTTTCTCTGAAGGGAGGAGAGAACTTCCACTTTGACTATGACCTTGTCTAAACAAGATAAGAATCGGAGAACTCAGAGGGCTTCCATAGCCTTAGAAACTCATGACTGGAGCATAGGGAGATTACTGATGCCACAGACAGGAGTGTCAATTGGTAAAGTCAACAACAGGAGTCACTGTGCACTTACTCCTCATGTAGGATCTCTGTCCTTAATGTGCTGTACATTGTGATTTAATGCTATAACTAGTACTCAAACAGTATTTTTCACTTTGTGTTTCTATGTGGGTGCAAACTGTTGAAATCTTTACTTAATATATGCTAAACTGATCTTCTGTATATAAAGAGAATTGAAAATGAATCCTGATGTGAATGGAACGGGGGAGGGAGAGGGAAATGGGAGGGTTGCGGGTGGGAGGGAAGTTATGGGCGGGGGGGGAAGCCATTGTAATCCATAAGCTGTACTTTGGAAATTTATATTCATTAAATAAAAGTTAAAAAAAAAAAAAGAAAGAAAGAAAGACAACCTTACCAAGCAATGCAAGTATGACCAAGATCAGGAGCTTCAGAGCTAGGCTGTGGTTGTAAGAAAACTACGATCCTTAGGGCAAATTAGGCACATGCCTGGAGGTTAGGGGATGACCTCTTGGAAGATCAGTGCAAGAAATGCAATAAATGATTTGGAGTAAAGTCCTCACTGGCAGACCAGACTACAGAGTATCAAAACTCAAAGTCAGAAATGGAGCTTTCAGTTCTACAGCTACTGACTTCCCACCAGGGAGACAAACATGAGTTTCCCAAGAGTTCTCCAATTACAAAATACAGAGAGCTGGCTTTCCAGGAGTCTCTCTTAAAGAAGACGCCTGGGAAACTCAGGAAAGCACAGACTCTCAGAGGCAAGGAAGCCGACCTGCATCACAGGCACAGATTTTCCTCCAACATGCCAGGCATCTATCTGCCTTTCTCCAAGCTACTACGCAAACACCCCATTAAAAAAGACCCTTTCCAGTAAAGTCTATGGGCAATCACTTGTCTAGTTCCTATCAGAATAGTCAGAGGTCAGAGGAGTGCCCCCAGGAAAAAGTGGATGCAATATGACATTTTCAAAAGGGTGGGATAAAAATGAGTAAAATATTGAGAAAAAAGCAAGGAAGCAGAAAGAAAAAGGAGATGGTGCTGCCAAATGCAGAGTTGAAGATGTGAGGAAAACTCATCACTGGATAGGTAGAGAGGTCTTTTATACTCACATGCTTTCTCAGGTACCTTATTTTGATTTAACATTTCTTTTGTCTCCTTTTTATTTTGCATGAGAGCAACATTAAAATTTCCTTGTTTTGCATTGAGGTAATATAAGAATTCCCTATTTATATAATATATCTCCTTGAAGATTTACACCAATTCAATTTTTTTTTAATTTTATTACTTTTATTTTCCTTTAAAATGTAATGAGTAAGGTTGGATGTTTCCTTCTTTCAGGTACTCTATTTTTATATTCTTCAAAGTTCTAAGGCAATACTGTGTAGGGTTTAAATCCTGAACAGTTTTGGGAGATAATAAATTCATAAAGGTTGAGGAATGTGAGATCAATATCTATCCTTGATAACTGACCACTTTCTTTGTAACTTAACTTTGGATGAAAATTCACCACTGCCCAATTCAAGAGATTTGAATACCATTTCTATTTTTAACACTATTCTTACTGCAAAGTACTGTAAAATAGAAAGGATCTTTAGGTAAAGAAAAGAGAACTAGATTTTCAGACATTCCAAGTTATATCCAAATCAATAAGTCTTTGTAATGCATTTGGGATTAAGTGATCTTTTGGTCAATGCATGCCTTTTGTAAAACATCAGTAATATGGAGAGATAGAAAATTCATGTGAAAGTTCAATACAATGATAGATATTTAAAACAAATCACATTTCTATATAGCTTTCTATTATGATTAAATCACCCATTTCTTATCTTAAATCTATCATTTATATGTCCTCAGAATGATTGACATTCCATTTTTATTTCCAAAAAGCAACTGAAACTAGGAGGTTCAAACTCTATCCAAGTATCCGAACTTCTCAAGGTCAGGAATCATCCTCCCTTGTCTTCATATTACTCAATCCTAGCTAAGCACCTGCAACCAAGTAAACATTCTCTTCTTTTTCTAACTTTTAAAATTTTTTCACTAACCAGTAATATTTGTACATTTTTTGGGATTCAGTTCAATATTTCAACACATACATGCAATGCAAATGAATCAATCCAGGCAATTAAGTTTTCCATTTCCTTATCTTTTCATTGTGTTTGGAGTCTACCAGTTCCTTTCTTACAGTTTTTTTCTACAATATATAATATGTTATCATCAACTACAGTTGCCCCACTGTGCTATGGAACACTAGAAGACATGACCCCTAATTAATTGTGGAACCAAGGAACTTTTCAATATATGATTGTTGAAATAAATGTAATTAGCAAAAATATTGAGTTATGAAATACTGACATCAAAAGGCAGCATCTCACTGATGTGCCTATTTTCTTAAAAGGCATGGAGACCATTTCAGCATTAACAAGCACACCTATCAACAGAGAATTTACTGTCAATAAAGAAGAGAAGCAAAATTAAGCTCTGTAGCCTTTTATAACTTGTTCCTGAAAGCAAATTCTAGTTTTTTAATTAAGGAAAATAATAAAAGTCAATTTAATTAAAGAAAGCAAAATTACAAATACATTTTACTTTGTGACTAGGTAAGTTTAACGTTAATAATACTGCGAACTACAACTTAAGGGGAAGCAGGCCTTGATACTGTGGTATAAGTGGCTGCTTGAGATACTCACACCCTGTATGTAGTGCCTGACTTTCATTCCTGCTCCTCCACTTCCAATACAACTTCCTGCTAATGTGCACCTTGGGAAGCAGCAAATGATGGATGAGGCACTTGAGTCCCTGCCACCAACCTACTTCAACCTGGTCCAGATCTGGCTGTCCCAGGCATTTAGGGAATGAACAAGCAGGTGGAACCTCTCTCTCTCTCTCTCTCCTTCCCTTTCAAATAAAATGAAAATAAATAAAATTTTTAAAAATTTATGGGCTGGGCCACCACTGTGGTATAGTGGGTAAAGCTCTGTCTACAGTTGTTGGCATCCCATATGGGTTTCCAGTTCAGGTCTCAGCTGCTCCACTTCTGATCCAGCTCTCTGCTAAGGCCTGGGAAAGCAACAGAAGATGGCTCAAGTCCTTGGGCCCCTGAACCCACATGGGAGACCCAAAAGAAGCTCCTGACTCTTGGCTTTGGATCAGCCCAGCTCTGGCCATTGCAGCCATCTGCAGAAATTAACCAGCAGATGGAAGAACTCTCTCTCTATCTCTCTCTCTCTCTCTCTCTTTCCTTCGCCTCTCTGTGACTCTGCCTTTCAAATAACAAATAAATAAATGTTATTTAAAAGTAGTACAAGACTACAGACACAAAGATCACAATCACTATCACTCTGATAAGACTTAAAAAAAAATTAGGGGTAAACTTTAAATGAAAAACAAAAAGATACTGCAAGGTATCCAACATGTAACAAATCTTCCCAGTCAGATGAATCAATAATTCACAAGCTTTTATTGGGATTCTGCTCCCGGGCAAGGTTCACCAGTCCCAATAGAGCGGGGACCAGGGAAGTCACGTGTCAGAGGTTGGGAGGGCTCCTTTTATAGACACAGGGTGTGGGGGTTAAAGGTCGAGGCAGGTCTGATCCTCATTGGTTGACCTTTAGGCACCCACGGGGACCTTGACAAGGACTTTTCGTTTCCGTAAGTGCGTGTAGGGACTCTCCATTCCTGGAAGTGTGGGCCTTCTCTCCTGCGGATCCAAAAGCTACCAGATACTAAATTTTCAAACTAGCTCCTAAAATAAGTTTTTCCAAGAAATGAACAACTAAAAAATACTAGGTGATTTAAAGCTGTTAAAAGAAAATATATTCCAATAGGAATTGCTTGTTTAATAATACATCATTGCTTCCTCAAACCAGGCCATGCTGACTTATGAGACAAAGTACAAGATACTAGACATTTTATTCCTGACCCATAAGAACTATTAGTTTAAAGAGGAAAACTCTACAAATTTAATTAAAATGACTTTACCTCTGTCTCTCTGCTTCTCAAATGAATAAATCAATTTTTTAAAAAGGGCAGGCATTTAGCCTAGTGGTTATGGGGCCCACCTCCCATACTGGAGTACCTTGGTTCAATTCCTGGTTCCAGCTACTGATTCCAGCTTTCTGCTGATGTACACCCTGGCAGGCAGCAGTGATGGCTCAAGTAGTTGTGTCCAAGCCACCCACATGGAAACTCCACATGGATGGAGTTCCCGGATCTTGGCTCCAGCCTTGCCACTGTGGACATCTGGGGAATGAACTAGTAGATGGGAGCTCACTTGCTCTCTATTTTTCTGATCATCTCTCTGCTTCTCAAAGCCTTTTTTTAAAAAGATTTATTTACTTATTTGAAAGGCAGAGCTACAAGGAAAATGAGAGAGCAGATGGGGAGAGAGAGAGAGAGAAAATCCATCCTCTGGTTCACTCCAGAAATGCCCACAATGGCCAGGCCTGGACCAGGCCAAAGCCAGAGCCAGGAACTCCAACCAGTTCTCCTACGTGGGTGCAGGTTCCTAAGTACCTGGGCCATCTTCTGCTACCTTCCCAGGCACATTAGCAGCGATCTGGGTCAAAAGTGGAACAGCTAGGACTAGAAATGGTGCATCATATGTGATGCCAGCATTAAAGGTGACAACTTAACCCATTGCACCACAATGCTGGCCTCCAAATAAATACTTGTAAAAAATTATTTTACTCTTTCAACTGAGTATCTGTTACAGTTTTTCAAACTTCCACATAGTTTACCCACATAGGATTTATTATTTTGGCATTTTAAGTTACAAAAATGTATTAACCTTTGTTAGACTGGGAACTACACATGCAGTAGAAAGACCACCCATTTCAGAATTGGGAGTTGATGCCTTTATGATCTGTTCTACATGCGTTTGATGAAGGATGCAATTCACCTCTTGTTACACTGATTTCATTCTTGGAAACCCTGCTTTGAGCAGTCAAGTGACCACTTTCCATTGGTTTTTCTTGAGCTTCATTGATTGACACTCCTGGGCCAAGTTATTAGATTCTTGGGGAAAAAAAAAAAAAACAAGTTTTACAGAATGCAATTAATTTTTTTTAAGGATAAGATATATGCTTAACAGAGTACAAGATCAACTTACTACAGGAGACATCTTCACTTTCAGGTATAGACAAGAATCCAGAAGAGGAGTGGGCATTTGGTCTAGCCATTAAGCTGCTGATTAGGAAGCCAACATCCCACATCAGAGTACCTAAGTTCAAAATTCACCCCTGAATCTTGATTTCAGCTTCTTGCTAATACAGACCCTGGGAGGTAGTAGCGACAGTTCAAGTAATTGGGTCCCTGCCACACACATGGAATACTCAATTTAGTTCTGAAGCCTTGTATTTTCCTGACTTAGCCCCAGCTGTTGCAGGCCTTTGGGAAATAAATAAGCAGGTGGAAGTGTTTTCTCTCTTTTTCTCTTTAAAAAGTTTAAAGAAAAAAATAATCCATAAGATTGTTTTCCTTTCCTTAATAGCTAAAAAACATCTGATAGACACAATTTACAAAAATATATTTTTATACTTGATCTTAGCCAAAAGGCCAAGAAGTGATACAAAATTATATTTTTAATATTCCATTTTTAGATTCCTTTTATACACTGGAACAATTCATTTTATATGGGATTGCATCTAGAGATTGAGGACCTTCTTCAGCTAGCCATGTGTTATCTCACATCAACCATCAAATTAGCAATGCAAAAATAATATTTTTAAAAAACTTATTTTATGTATTGGAAAGGTAGAGTTACATATGAAGGGAGAGACAGAGAGAGACAGAGATCTTCCATCCATTGGTTCACTCTGCAAATGGCCAGAGTAGTGGAGGTTAAGCCAGGCCAAACCAGGAACCAAGAACTCCATCCGGGTCTCCCATGTGTGTGGTAGGGACCTAAGTACTTGGACTATCTTCAGCTGCTTTCCCAGACACATTAGCAGGGAACAGCTTTAGAAGTAGAGCAGCCGGGACTAGAACTGACACCCATATGGAATGTAGGCATCTCAGGCAGCAACTTAACCCACTGCAACACAATGCCAACCCTGCAAACATAAGAAAAACAAAAGAATGAAGTGTTAAAATTGGCTGAGTTATTCTCTATTTCTTTAGCTGACCACACTACCATTAAGGTTATTAGGTCAATGAAGGACTCTGATTTACCTCATATTTATGTAAACACATATGATTGACACATTTGACCAAGTAAATGTTCTCTCCACTAACTCTGGGTGTGTGCATTCTCACCGTGTTATTGTGAGATACCTGAGTTATTGTGGGATATCTGAGAAATCATTACAGTGGTTACAGCAGGTATTAAATGAAGATAGGCCTTACCCTGAGGCTCTGAAACTTCTGAGTTCCACCCTCAGCACTGTCAATGATAAGAGATACCTTCTTTTAATAGCCTTTAATTTTTAGAGTGGTGAAAGCAAAAATGAGCAGAAAGTACAGATTTCCCGTGTGTCCTCTTCTTTTACACATGCATAATCCCTCCCTACCGCCATCCCCCACCAGAGCAGAGCATTTGCTACCTTTACAGTTAGTGAACACACATGTATGCATCATCACACAAAGTGAACAGCTCTTCTTCCTGCCCTCCTTCCTGCCTGCCTGCCTTCCTTTCCTTTGAAAGACAGAGAGACAGAAAGGAAGAGACAGAGAGAGACAACTTCTGTCACTGCGTTCATTCCCCAAAGGCTCCCAACAGGCAAGGCTGGATCAGGCCAAAGCCAGGAGCCAGGAGCTACCATCTGGGTCTCCCATAAGGGTAGCGGGGACCCAAGTATTTGAGCTGTCCTAGTGCCTCTCAGGGTGTGCCTGAGTAATGATATAGATCAGAAGCAGAGCCAGGACTCAAACCAGGCCCTTCAACAAGGGATGAAGGCGTCTTAAGCCGCAATTTAAGCTAGTGTGTCAAATGTACAAACCCTCATAATCTCATTCTTCAGCACTTCTATCAACTCTTCACTCAGATAATTTTCAATATATTTATTGAAATTATGATTTACAAACTGATGATGTGCCAAAAAATAAGACAGAGATTCCTCTATCCCCAGATAAGATCAAAAGGCAAATGAGAGAAATTAAAAGATATTAACATGAAAATCATTAAGTCATCTTTCCTATGATTATTTAAATAGTACTATAGAATATCAGTTTGCTGGAGGTTTTGGAGCAGAGGGTGTTTTATTTTACTTCATCATTATTTTATTTATTTTTTCCCAAGGAAACTTTTTATTTAAGGAATATAAGCAATGCATTTCATAAGTACAACATTAGGAATACAGTGATTCTTCCCACCATACCCACCCTCGCACCCACATTCCCACCTCTCCTCCACCTCCATTCTCAGTTCCCACTCAGGGAGCTTATTTTAGTATTAGTTGGTATTCTTAATATAAATAGATAAGTAAATAAAATTGAAATACATTTCTTACCAAGTGATTTGACCATATCTTAGTACATGACACCAAATGTTTTGCCTTTTGTGCCTTTTTATTAAATTTTTTATTTATACAAATGGACAAATTTCATATATTTTATACATACAGTTTTAACAAAATAATGATGCTTCCCACCCATCCCCTCTCTCTCGCATTCTCACCCTTCCTCCTTCTTCCTTTCTTATTTCTCTTTTAACTTTTGCAAAAAATATACTTTTTTCTTTGAGTACAATCTTTATCATTAATTAAAGACGCACCTAAGGAAACAAGCAATGGAGTTGAGCACTCAGGCTTATCTAAAACTTGAGACATAAGAATATCCTCCACTTAGGCGCCTTCTCCGAAGGGAGGAAGGAACCTCCACTGTGATATGGCCTTGACTAAACAAGTTCAGAGTTGGTGAACTCAAGGAGCTTCCATAGCCTAGACAGCTCATGGTAAGAGCCTCGGGTGATTGCTGACGTCATGAATAAGAGTGCCAATTGTTAAATCAACAACGGGAGTCTCTGGGTACATGCTCCCCACATAGGATCTCTGTCTTTAATGTGTTTTACTATGAAACTTAAAGACAACACTACCAGTCGAACAATACCCTATACCTTGTGCGGTTGTGTGAGTGCTGCCTGTTGAAATCCTTGCTTAGTATATACCAAGTTGATCTGCTGTATATGAAGGTAATTGAAAATGAAACGTGATGAAGGGCGGGATGGGAGAGGGAGTGGGAGAGGGGAGGGCCATGGGAGGGAGGGAGGTTGGAGGGGGGGAAGCCACAACAATACAAAAGTTGCACTTTGTAAATTCACATTTATTAAATAAAAAAATTAAAAATTAAAAAGAATATCCTCCACTTAACGCACTAAAATGAAGTAAATCTTTGAGAACAAGTTTTACTGTTAATTCTCATAATACAACTCTTGGAGGACAGAGGTCCTGCATGGGAAGTTAGTGCCTAGTAACTCCTGCTGTTAATGTCACAAATAACACTTTTTTGTAAAATGTCGGTGACCACCCAAGGCTCTTGACATGAGCTGCCTAGGTTATGGAAGAATTTGAATCCACAAACTCTGTCAGTATTTAGACAAGGCCATAAGCAAAGTGGAAGTTCTCTCTTCCCTTTAGAGATAAGTACCTCCTTCTTTGAGGGCCACCTCTTTGCACTGGGGTCTAACCCACAGAAGTCTTTCATGCAGGACACTTGTTGCCACAGTATATTGGCTTTCCATGCCTGAAATGCTCTTGGTGGGCCCAACCAGAATGCCTTTTTGTGATGCCTCCGGCTTTGTTTTTGTTGTACAAGATTGCTTTAGCTATTCGAGGTCTCTTGTGCCTCCATATAAATTTCAGCACCATTTTTTCCAGATCTGAGAAGAAGGTCTTCGGTATCTTGATTGGTATTGCATTGAATCTATAAATTGCTTTTGGGAGAATGGACATTTTGATGATATTGATTCTTCCAATCCATGAGCATGGAAGATTTTTCCATTTCTTGGTATCCTCTTCTATTTCTTTCTTTAAGGTTTTGTAATTTTCATCGTAGAGATCTTTACTGTCCTTGGTTAAGTTTATTCCAAGGTATTTGATTGTTTTTGTAGCTATTGTGAATGGGATTGATCTTAGAAGTTCTTCCTCAGCCATGGCATTTTCTGTGTATACAAAGGCTGTTGATTTTTGTGCATTGATTTTATACCCTGCTACTTTGCCAAAATCTTCTATGAGTTCCAATAGTCTCTTAGTAGAGTTCTTTGGGTCCCCTAAATACAGAATCATGTCATCTGCAAAGAGGGATAGTTTGAGTTCTTCCTTCCCAATTTGTATCCCTTTAATTTCTTTTTCTTGCCTAATAGCTCTGGCTAGAACCTCCAGAACTATATTGAATAGCAGTGGTGAGAGTGGGCATCCCTGTCTGGTACCAGATCTCAGTGGAAATGCTTCCAACTTTTCCCCATTCAATAGGATGTTGGCTGTGGGTTTTTCATAGATTGCTTTGATTGTATTGAGGAATGTTCCTTCCAAACCCAGTTTGCTTAGAGTTTTCATCATGAACGGGTGTTGTATTTTATCAAATGCTTTCTCGGCATCTATTGAGATAATCATATGGTTTTTCTTCTGCAGTCTGTTAATGTGGTGTATCACATTGATTGTCTTGCGCACATTAAACCATCCCTGCATACCAGGGATAAATCCCACTTGGTCTGGGTGGATGATCTTTCTGATGTGTTGTTGCATTCTATTGGCGAGAATTTTATTGAGGATTTTTGCATCTATGTTCATCAGGGATATTGGTCTGTAATTCTCTTTCAGTGCTGCATCTTTCTCTGGCTTAGGAATTAAGGTGATGCTGGCTTCATAGAAAGAATTTGGGAGGATTCCCTCTTCTTCGATTGTTCTGAATAGTTTGAGAAGAATTGGAGTTAGTTCTTCTTTAAATGTCTGGTAGAATTCAGCAGTGAATCCATCTGGTCCTGGGCTTTTCTTTGTTGGGAGGGCCTTTATTACTGTTTCAATTTCTGTCTCAGTTATGGGTCTGTTTAGGTTTTCGATGTCTTCCTGGTTCAATTTAGGCAGGTTGCATGTGTCCAGGAATCTATCCATTTCTGATAGGTTTCCCTGTTTGCTGGCATACAAGTCCTTGCAGTAATTTCTGATGATTCTTTTTATTTCTGTGGTGTCTGTTGTTACATTTCCTTTTTCATCTCTGATTTTATTGATTTGGGTCTTTTCTCTTCTTTTTTTAGTTAGTTGGGCCAATGGGGTGTCAATTTTGTTTATTTTTTCAAAAAACCAGCTCCTCGTTTGGCTGATTTTTTGTAATGTTTTTCTTGATTCAATCCTGTTGATTTCTTCTCTGATTTTAATTATTTCTCTTCTCCTACTAGATTTGGGTCTGGTTTGCTGTAGGTTTTCTAGATCCTTGAGGTGAATTGAAAGCTCATCTAGTTGGTGCCTTTCCAATTTCTTCATGTAGGCACCTATTGATATAAACTTTCCTCTTAGCACTGCTTTTGCTGTATCCCATAAGTTTTGGTATGTTGTGCTGCTATCCTCATTTACTTCCAGAAAGTTTTTGATTTCTCTTTTGATTTCTTCTATGACCCATTGTTCATTCAGGAGCATGTTGTTCAATCTCCATGTGTTTGTGTATGCTCTAGGGATTCCTGAGTTGCTAATTTCCAACTTCATTCCTTTATGGTCTGAGAAGCAGCATGGTATGATTCTAATTCTTTTGAATTTGCTGAGACTTGCTTTTTCAGGACATACTACAGGGCAGTTGTAATCAAAACAGCATGGTACTGGTACAGAAACAGATGGATAGACCAATGGAACAGAATAGAAACACCAGAAATCAACCCAAACATCTATAGCCAACTTATATTTGATCAAGGATCTAAAACTAATTCCTGGAGCAAGGACAGTCTATTCAATAAATGGTGCTGGGAAAATTGGATTTCCACGTGCAGAATCATGAAGCAAGACCCCTACCTTACACCTTACACAAAAATCCACTCAACATGGATTAAAGACCTAAATCCACGACCTGACACCATCAAGTTACTAGAGAACATTGGAGAAACCCTTCAAGATATTGGCACAGGCAAAGAATTTCTGGAAAAGACCCGGGAGGCACAGGCAGTCAAAGCCAAAATCAACTTTTGGGATTACATCAAATTGAGAAGTTTCTGTACTGCAAAAGAAACAGTCAGGAGAGTGAAGAGACAACCGACAGAATGGGAAAAAATATTTGCAAACTATGCAACAGATAAAGGGTTAATAACCAGAATCTACAAAGAGATCAAGAAACTCCACAAAAACAAAACCAACAACCCACTTAAGAGATGGGCCAAGGACCTCAATAGACATTTTTCAAAAGAGGAAATCCAAATGGCCAACAGGCACTTGAAAAAATGTTCAAGGTCATTAGCAATCAGGGAAATGCAAATCAAAACCACAATGAGGTTTCACCTCACCCCGGTTAGAATGGCTCACGTGCAGAAATCTACCAACAACAGATGCTGGCGAGGATGTGGGGAAAAAGGGACACTAACCCACTGTTGGTGGGAATGCAAACTGGTCAAGCCACTATGGAAGTCAGTCTGGAGATTCCTCAGAAACCTGAAGATAACCCTACCATTCGACCCAGCCATCCCACTCCTTGGAATTTACCCAAAGGAATTTAAATTGGCAAACAAAAAAGCGGTCTACACCATAATGTTTATTGCAGCACAATTCACAATAGCCAAGACCTGGAACCAACCTAAATGCCCATCAACGGTAGACTGGATAAAGAAATTATGGGATATGTATTCTTTAGAATACTATACCGCAGTAAGAAACAATGAAATCCAGTCCTTTGCAACAAAATGGAGGAATCTGGAACACATCATGCTGAGTGAAATAAGCCAGTCCCAAAGGGACAAATACCATATGTTCTCCCTGATCGGTGACGACTGACTGAACACCAAGAGAGACACCTGTTGGAGTGAGGTGGACACTATGGGAAACGGTGACTTGATCAGCATAGCCCTGACTGTTAATGAACAACTTAATACATTATCCCTCTTAGTAGTTTTTTTGTCTGTTTTACTTAATATGACTGGTTTAATTCTGTAATTAATACACAGTTATTCTTAAGTGTTGAAAATTAACTGAAATGTGATCCCTGTTGAACATGGGAGTGGGAGTGGGAGAGGGAAGAGATGTATAATTTGGGACATGCTCACGCTGACTTGCCCCAAGTGGTGGAGTTGGAAGCATACCAGGGGATTCCTTTTCAATCCCATCAAGGTGGCATGTACCAATGCCATCTCACTGTTCCAGGTGATCAGTTTCGGTTCACAGTTGGTCATGGTGGAGGGACTGGGAGTCAAAGTGAGCACATAGACAAGTCTAGTACCTGCTAACACTAACCGATAGAATAAATAAAGGGGAGAGTGATCCAACATGGGAAGTGAGATACTCAGCAGACTCATAGAATTGCAGATGTCCTAAATAGCACTCTGGCCTCAGAATCAGCCCTAAAGGCATTTGGATCTGGCTGAAAAGCCCATGAGAGTATTTCAGGCATGGAAAGCCAAGACACTCTGGCAAAAGATCTCTGTGAGTGAGATCCCAGTGGAAAGAACAGGTCTTCAAAGAAGGAGGTACCTTTCTCTGAAGGGAGGAGAGAACCTCCACTTTGATTATGACCTTGTCTAAACAAGATAAGAGTCGGAGAACTCAGGGGGCTTCCATAGCCTTGGAAACTCATGACTGGAGCAGAGGGAGATTACTGATGCCACAGACAGGAGTGTCAATTGGTAAAGTCAACAACAGGAGTCACTGTGCACTTACTCCTCATGTAGGATCTCTGTCCTTAATGTGCTGTGCATTGAGATTTAATGCTATAACGAGTACTCAAACAATATATTTCACTTTGTGTTTCTATGGGGGTGCAAACTGTTGAAATCCTTACTTAATGCATACTAAACTGATCCTCTGTAAAAAAAAAAAAAAAAAGAAAAAGAAATTATCAATTCCCAACTTGACTCTCACTGGGATTAAACATGACAATAGGTCTGCTCTGATTTCATCATCATTTAAAAAAAATCATCTATTATTTTTCACTTTATGTTTCTGTGTGGGAGCAAACTGTTGAAATCCATACTTAATGTATACTAAGCTGATCTTCTGTATATTAAGAGAATCGAAAATGAATCTTGATGTGAATGGAAGGGGAGAGGGAGTGGGAAAGGGGAGGGTTGTGGGTGGGAGGGACGGTATGGGGGGGAAGCCATTGTAATCCATAAGTCATACTTTGGAAATTTATATTCATTAAATAAAAGTTAAAAAAAAAAAAACAAAATGGATAAATTAAACCAATCTACAAAAACAAAAAAAAAAGAATGCCTTTTTGTTCATGTCTTGTATAGTCTTCTTTAGTTTGTGGATTTACTTCTGATTTTTTAATAATCCTATGATTAATTTTCTAAATCCCATTTCTGGCATTTGCTTGACCTCTTCATCTTCGCATTCTAATACTGAAATGTTGTGTTCCTCTGGGGGTTCATGGTGACTTCCTTATGTTTGCTATTTGAATTTCAATTCCTTTTTTTTTTTTTTTTTTTTTTTTTGACAGGCAGAGTTAGACAGTGAGAGAGAGAGATGGAGAGAAAGGTCTTCCTTCCATTGGTTCACTCCCCTAAAGGGCACCATGGCCAGTACTGTGCCAATCTGAAGCCAGGAGCCGGGTGCTTCCTCCCAGTCTCCCACACGGGTGCAAAGACCCAAGCACTTGGGCCATCCTCCACTGCCTTCCCAGGTCACAGCAGAGAGCTGGACTGGAAGAGGAGCAACCGGGACAGAACTGGTGCCCCAACTGGGACTAGAACCCAGTGTGCTGGCACTGCAGGCAGAGGATTAGCCAAGTGAGCCACGGCATCAGCCCGAATTTCAATCCTTATTTGTTGGCATTTTTGGAATTGATTTTTAAGTTTTTCTTCTGTTGACTTTTTTGGGGGGATAGGCTATGTTTCTGTGGCTTCCTGGAATGTCTGCCCTTTCAGTGAATACCAGGAGGTGTGTGGTGGGTGTGGCCTGGGGGTTCTGGTCAATGCTCTTGGGCAGAGCAAGTTTCCAGGGTAATGATTCCAGCTACTCCCTGCAGCTTTTCACATAGCCACCTAGGCCCGCAGGTCTCAGCCCCTAAGGTTAGTGGTGGTGGGGCCCATTTGTTTCTGGTAGTTGCTCCCCCACTTCCTAATCCATCTCTGAGACAGTGGGGGCTGTGGGCCACTCCCTCCGTTCCTAGCTCTGTGTCACATACCACAGTGACTGGCTCGACACCTGCCCACTACCGCCGCCGGCACTGCGTTCAGGCACCCAGTCTCCCTGTGCTATGTGCGTGCCTGCACGCTTTCCTAGCTGCAGTCCTGATTCGAAATTGGCGACTATCCCTTCTCAGCCGGGCCATGGGTTTTGTCTTGGAGAGATTGGTTTGAATCAGTAGCCTCTCTCTTCTTCCACGTGGAACTCTGGCGACTTCCAGCAACTGCTGGCTCCCCGGGTTCTCAATCAGACCCACGATATGCTCTCACGGGATTGCTGCCCTCCACCTGTCCCCTCCCCCATCTCAAAAATGCCGCGCGGTCTGGCTGTCCGTGGCTCTGGCTCTCCGAGCTGTCTGCGTGGGCGCTAACACCCAACGCTCCAGTTTAAGCTGGTTCCCCTCCCCCCGTGGGGCTTCCTGGGTGGTTTTCTGTCTTAATCTTCTACACTTCTTATTGTTTCTCCGTAGCCCTGCGAAGCGTGCACTTCCTTAATGTGCCATTTTCCCATTCCCATCTGTCTTTTGTTTTTACAGAATCCATAGTATCATGTCCAAGAAAGACAGAAGTCACCACATGAATATCTACAACTATGTCCAAGCTAGTTAGAATTCTGTACACATGTACTTCTACAGGTGACCTACCTGTGGTCCTGAACTTGCTTGAACATGGTATAGGGCACATATAAAGCTACTGGGAACAGCAACCCAATCATATACCTAGACACCCAATCCCTTGAAAAGGTAGCTGCAAAGTGGAATTCCATACTAGCTTTCCTTATTAAAATTTCTTAGTCTAAAATCACTAAGTTGTTGTTTCAGTAAAAACAAACTGCATTACTTAGAAATTTGTGGTGACTAGACATCTGTAATAATAGTTGGGTTCCTTTGCTGTTTTTCATCATGTGTCTAATATTACCATTAAAAAGTGATGCCTAAGGTCTGGTGCTGTGGTGTAACAGATAAAGCTACCACTTGCAGTGCCCAAATCCCATATGGGCACCGGTTGAAGTCCTGACTGCTCCACTTCCAATCCAGCCCTTTGCTATGGCCTAGAAAAGCAGTAGAAGATGGCCCAAGTGGTTGGGCCCCTGCACCCATGTGGGAGACCCAGAAGAAGCTCCTGGCTCTTGACTTTGGATCAGTGCAGCTCCAGCCATTGTTGCCACCTGGGGCGTGAACTAGCAGATGAAAGACCTCTCTCTCTCTGCCTCTGCCTCTCTGTAACTCTGCTTTTCAAATAAATAAATCTTAAAAAAAAAAAAAAAGGAAAGAAAGAAAGAGAGGGGAGAGAGAGCGGAAGAAGGAAGGAAGGAAGGAAGGAAGGAAGGAAGGAAGGAAGGAAGGAAGGAAGGAAGGAAGGAAGGAAAGAAGGAAAGAAGGAAGGAAGGAAGGAAGAGGTGATACTTAATGATGTGATGATTTTGAATAGCCCTTTTCTTGACTGTTGAGGAACAATGCTTTTTGTTTCTCTGTTATTTGGGTGTTTTTTTTTAGCATTTTTCTTCATAATACTTGTTGATCCCTCTACTTACTATAGAGCTAATCATATGAGTATAAAGTTAAATGAAAATAGATCTTTGTAAAAGAATAAGAATGGGAAGGGGAAGGGGAGGAGAAAGAAGTGTGGGAGAACGGTGGGAGGGAGGTAAGGTGGGGAGAATCACTATGTTTCTGAATCTATATAAACGAAATGCATGAAGTTTGTATTCCTTAAATAAAATTTCAAAAAAAGAAATGATGCTTAAGAACCAATTCAAGGTTCTTAACAAACAAAATGAGAAGCTATGACCTTGCTCACATAGAACATAAATTCTAACTGAAGATTGTAACCACAGGTAAGGTATTCTAACCATAGGTAAGTGCAGATTTAGAAACTATAATATGAAAACAAATGGCTTGAAATAGAAGAATGACATGAAGTTACTCTCAGAAATCACTCTGGCTTCTTAAAGAATGAACTGGAAGTGAGTAAAAGTGAAAATGAGGAGACTGGTGAAACAGTTCAGACAGTATAATATGAAGATTCGTCCCTATCAACCTAGGTTGATCAGCCACATGGGTGATGTAGATTGCATTCCCAGCTCCTAATAGCTCAGGCTCCAGCTCAGTCCCAGCTATCATGGCCAACTGGAGAATGAACCATCTGCAACTGGTTCTTTGTCTTCTCTCTCTCTCTCTCCCCTGCCCCCAAATAAATTTTTTTAAAAAATTTAAAGAGACATCTGTTCCAAGGTGTCTTACAATAAAAGATGAGTTGATGAAGTAGTTATATAATTTAGAAGTTAAAGAAACAAAACTTTCTGGTGAATTTCATGTGAATAAAAAAAAAGAATGCAGCAAGAAAGATATCCAGGATTCTTGCTTGTGACTTTATTATCATTCACTGAACAAGAGAGCAAGAAGGAAGCACAAGTTTCTGGGAAAGTGTAGTAAATTCATTCTGGTTATGTTAACTTGAGATTTTTCAACAGAACACCCCAATGAAAATTTTGGCTAAATATTTACATATAAAAGCCATGATTTCAGAAGAAAATCTAAGGTTAGAGACGGAATTCAGAGAGTCATCATCATATCATATCAATGAAGCTACAGGAGTATATTCAGTTAATAGAGAAAAATATTCAAATGAAGAGAGGATAGATGCTAAGACAAAATACAGTTTAAAGAATGCATCAAGAAAAATAAACCTTCACGAGACTGAAAATAAGCAACTGAGGGGGTTGGCTCTGTGGCGTAGTGGGCTAAGCTTCTGCCTGCAGCACCAGCATCCCTTATGGGTGCCAGTTCGTGTCCTGACTTCTCCTCTTCTGATCCAGCTCTCTGCTATGGCCTGGGAAACCAGTAGAAGATGGCCCATGTCCTTGGGTTCCTGCACTCAGGTGGGAGACCTGGGAGAAGCTCCTACCTCCTGGCTTCAGACTGGCCCAGCTCCAGTCATCGCAACCAGCAGGGGAGTGAACTAGCACATAGATTTTTCTCTCTGTCTCTCCCTCTCTATTTCTGTAACTCTACACCTCATAACAAATTTTTTTAAAAAAAAGAAGCAAATGAGAGATCTAGAAAATCTGTCATATTTCTAGAGTAAGCACCTAGAGGAGGGTGTCACTATTTTTTTGACACAGAAGACTTAAGGGGATTATTAGGCAATGAAGAATAGGAAATCAAACCCTCTTAAGGCTGTGATTGCTGTGATTCTTCTAAAGAGAGAGATCAAGAAGATAGTATGAATATTTGAGTGGTTGGCTCAGAGAAGTCTGGGGAAGAGATACAAATGTGGAAAATTCTAGCACACATGGCATTAAAACTGAATGTGATCACTTTGAAGAAAAATATTTTTAAAATGCACGCAGGATGGACCAAGCCCTGAAGATCTCCCATATTTACAGTCTGTGTCATGAGGAAGAGCCAGTAAAGGAGAATGAGACTGAGTTGCTGGTGAGACAAGAAGAAAGCCAGAAGAGTGTGACATCATGGAAGGAAAGATACAAAATTCTTTCCCAAAGGAGAAAATGACCCACCATGCGAATGCTGCTGGGGAGTTGAGTAAGATGAGAACAGAAACATAAACACTGGATTTGCACCAACGATGTTGGGGAGGTGGTAGAGATGCAAGCCAGATTTGAGTGATCTGAAACTGACTAGAAGGTGGGAAATGAGGCTGAATGTGCACTACTTCTTTACGGAATCTGAACGTCCAGGGTGGCAGAAGAAAGAAGCACTGAATTGAGGGTGGGGTGACATGTGTGGTTATTGGGGATTTTTTTCTCTAAGAGGAATATTATAGTACATTTATATACCAATGAGAACATTTCAGTAGAAAGAGACATTTTCAGAACACAAAAGATAAATGGAAGAATTAAAAGGTTTTAAAAGACAAGAGAGGGGTGGGCATTTGGCTTAGCAGTTAAGATGCTTCTTGAGACACCTGCCTTCCATACCAGAATGCCTGGGTTCGAGTCTCAGTTCTACTCCTGATTCCAGCTTCTAACTAATGTCCAGCCAGGAGGCAGCGGTGATGGCTTATGCGCATGGGTTGCTGACTCTTACACGGGAAACCCTCATAGAGTTCTTGAGCCCTGGCTTCTTCCCGGCCCAGCACCAGTGATTGTAGGCATTTGAGGAATGAATCAGCAGATGAAACATCTCTGTCTGTCTCTATGTCTCTCTGCCTTTTAAGCAAATAAAAATAGTTAACATTTTAGAAAGAAAA
This sequence comes from Oryctolagus cuniculus, assembly GCF_964237555.1. Lineage (NCBI taxonomy): Eukaryota > Metazoa > Chordata > Mammalia > Lagomorpha > Leporidae > Oryctolagus > Oryctolagus cuniculus. The sequence continues at coordinate 54,295,510 of NC_091439.1, forward strand.
AGGAAAGAAGACCTCAAGAAAAATGGAAGGTACTGGCCTTTGATAGAATTGACCTTTTTTAGAATCATTTATTTATTTGAAAAGTAGAGTTACAGAGAGGCAGAGGAAGAGAGAGAGAGAGAGAAGTCTTCCATCCACTGGTTCACTCCCCAAATGGCTGCAACAGCGAAAGCTGCGCCGATCTGAAGCCAGGAGCCAGGATGGCTTTACCCGCTACACCACAGCACCAGCCCCAAGAAGTGATTCTTCCTTGATCTTTCCTATAAAGAAGAGAAGAGATGTAGGCAATTTACTGGTCCCATAGGGCAAGCTCTCTGATGACTGATATTTTCCAGGGATATATGAGTGGGGTCTTCTGCTGAGAACTAGTTAGGAAAAAAGAGGGAAGAGTAATGACAGTTCCAAAGAGCAAGTAGACAGACAAAACAGTCATTCTGAAAACTAGAAAAGTAAACTTAGCAGTGGAACAAGGATAACAATTTTTGATATATATTAATGTGATTTTCTTCTTTACTTTTCCATGGACGTGACCTTCTCTCTGTTTGGAGGCATCCATCTATCGGGGAGTTAGAGAGCCGGTGTCAGGGAGTATGGGAGGGTGGAGACCAGAACAAACAGAAGAAAAAGAAAGCAACCAGTACTCATCTGAATCCCTGGCAAAATCATAAATTTAAAAGCCAGGCATTTTCAAGACAAAGGGGATTTTCTAAATTCCTTCAACTCAGAATAATGTATCAAAAGCCAGTCTGGCCTGTTTGACCATCAGGTTCATTATCAGTAGACAAATCCAAGATAAGACACATGAAAAGTCCATACCATACTGGAAAGGGCAGAGCTCTCCTTAATCAGCCCTGGAAGAATCTAGACAGGAAAAGAACAAGAGGTACAGAATCATCTTCATCATTCCTGCATCTCAACGTCAACTCTGAGAAGTGAGTATGCAAAGACATTCAGATAGGTACAGAGACACCCAGGACGCTGGAGCCAGCATCCTGCTTCTCCAGGCAGAGCCCAGCAAAGACACAACCTACCAACAAAAGCCCCTTATGCATTTTACCACCAAGTATGAATGACAGACATGGAACCAAAACACACGTATTGCTACTGGTTTTTTAAAGATTATGTCCAATGTGAATGGATATAATGGTACTGAAAGACTGGGTGATCCTAAGGGACCTGGTACTGGACAAAGGGGACTATAAAATTTGAAATCAGTCCAACAAGAACAAATGGCTAAGACTGCAGATTTCAGAAATAATGTATTCACTAGACCCCCAAAGACTGTGGAAGACCTGATATATCTCCGTGAATATTGTGCAAAGGGATAACTGAAAATACAGATAAGACACCCCACCTCCCCATCAAAGAGAGGAGGAGCCTAGAGTTTATGAAGTCAATCAGAAGTCCCCTTGCCCTCTGTCATAAAATCAAGGTAGCTGAAAGGTGAAGCCCTCACACGTTACACAAAGTAGTAAAATCTAAAATTGAGATTATGCTAATTAAATTTCATAACTAACTTTCTAAGTCTTTCTTACCCTACTTCTTCACCATCACCTGCTAACCTTTGTCTCTGCTACTAAGTAAGACCAGAAGGAAAAGATCACAACAGTTACGGAAAATACATAGGCCTCTTTATTCTTCCAAATCAGAGTTATAGTATATAAAAGTTTGATCCAATAACAGGAAAAATCAAAGAAAGTTTAGTTTTTGATTGTGCTCCTTGGAAGTTTGAGCTCAAGAATTTAAAATTGTATGTCAGCCTCAATGTGAGATTTTTAACACTCAATTGGTGTGCATGGAAAAGGGATGGTTCAGTTCTGTCAGATTTGAGCTTTTGCCAGAGGGGCAAGGAGGTGTAAGGCATTAGCAAGGGAGTGATAATAATGATGGACCATGACATTATGCTAGACAAGAAAGGAAATGAAGAGAGAAGGGAACTGATGGATAGGGCACATAGGGTTGATGGGCTGGAGGTCTCCATGACATTGAAGAATTGTTGCAGTGGGTATACTTGAGCAACAAAACCGGAAGAACGAGAGATGGGAGTCACAGATGAATATCAGACTTCAAATGTGGTGGAATTGCTCACACTATTTTATATATGCATAACTTCCCAAGAACATTTACACACATAGTTGTATTTGTTTAACCATTGCCACTTACAGGGAAAAGGAAATTTAATAAAGTGACTTAAATTCAGGAAATTTTTCAAAAGAGTTCAGGAAAAAAATCTATATTCAAGTATACTAAGGAATTTTAGATACAACCATATAATTACCATTAACGCTGTCATGTGATTAATATCGCTCTCCTAGGAAAGTAAACCACAGTTTTTACCAAATTACTTCATTGGTTAATTAGTGGAAGTTATTATACTAGTTTTTTTTTTTAGCTTTTCAAAAAATAAGGCAGTTTTGTCTTTCTGTATTTTCAACTTGGACATCTACCTTACAGCTAAACCAAATTAGAGAAATTTTCATACAAATATCTAGATTTGGAGATATCCAAACTGAATCAGTCTCAGTTTTCCTAGCTCACCATAGAAGTCAATGCATCCTGGGGAGGGAAAAGAAAGCTCACCTGTGATCTGCTGTATTTTTCTGTCTCTTGCTATCCAGATCAGTGTCCTGCAGCTTTTTCCACAGTTTTATAGAATGCAAATATTCCACCTTCTGAAAAAGAAAACATTTTTATGATATTTCTGTATTTGAATTTCAAGATATTCAGAAGCTGATCAACAGAATAATTCTATATATCCATTCTTAGGACTGAAAAATAACTCTGGGTCCTAAAATGTCGCAAAATTAATGGAAGAGATGCATCAAGCAACTTAAGTTAAAATGATGTTTCAGTTTAAATTATGTAGTGACCTGATGAAAGCACCATTTTTTTAAGCAACATCATCTAAATCAAGGACCCCTACATCACAGACAAAAGGCTGCTCTGACCTTGCCAATTATGCTAAGCCAGCACAGTACTCCAAAATGATTTGAATTTCAAAACGTTGAGACAGGGCAAGCTCTCTGAACTTCCCACAGTGTTCCCTATGTTTTCAACCCAGTAACTCTGTTGCCTACCCATAAATGATGTTTATTTTGTGAACTCTAGTCGGTATCAGTATATCAGTCTTTCTCTCTCCCTCTCTCTCCCTCTCTCTCTATCTCTTTTGAATAGAGGCCATTTCAAAGATGTTGTTCTAATTTTCAATTTTTAATTATTAAAGCAATGTTAGATTTTTAGATTTAAATAGCTCTTTTTCATTTTAAAAGTATCCAAAATGCTTCCATCTCTTCTAGAAAATGTTTGACCTGAATTCCTTAAGTAAACCAATTATTGCCAAATGTTTGAGAAGACGAGATAATTCTTGAGTGTTTTCCAGTTTCAACCACAAAGCAGTTAACCCATTTTTGCTCACATTTAAATATATATGTATATATATTATTTTCTTAGATTCAAATTCCTTGAGGCATCACTCAAACTTCACATGAGGTTCAGAGTGTAGTAATTAGCAGTAGGCTGCTTACATTTGCCAATATATTTGTACAAACATATGTTGGCACTCGGTTCCATATCAGCTACACATCAAAGAAGGACGCTGAGGAGAAATTATTCCACCTCAGGGCTGGATTAGTGTCTCTGCCTGAAACAGGCCTCATTTAAGGGTATGGTTTGGGGGAAATTAAAGAACCTGCCTGGTCTGGGTATGGGAGTGAATCCATTAACACAAAGCCACGCTGAAGATTTTTGCCATTTCTTTTTCCCAGCTCTGCTCCTGTGATCCTGGGGCAAGTTGTGACCTTTTCATCTTCAGTTTGCCAGTCTGCAAAGGGGGACCATGTGATTCTGTCTCAAGCACCTCTCTGGAGGATGGGCATGTCAGGAATCCTCACCCTGGAAAAGCTAGGGCCCCTGTGTGCTGACTTCTTTTATCGGGTGTGCCCAAGCCTTCATGCTGCCTGGCTCCACACCACACCCTTCTCTGTAAAGCCTGGAGTCTCCCACACAGGTAAGCCGTGGACCAAAGACCATGGAAGATCTCATAATCTCACTCCACTCACCAGAGAAAGGCTTGCTTTCTTTGGGTTACTGTGGATTTTAATACTACCACTGCCAAGAAAAAATAGTAATGGTAATGGTAGCCAGCCAAAGTTCTGTTTTCTCTCATTCAGTCTCCCACAATAATCTTTTCAGGTAAGTCTGATAACTCTCATTTTGCATGTGAGGCAACAGGATTAGACATTAAATACCCTACTCATGGTCAAACCACTATTAAGTTACCAAACCAAAGCTTTAATAGAACTCTTTCTCCACAGCAAGTAGCTCAACTTTTCCGCCATAGCTCTGCATCAAGGTAAAATCATCACAAACTGATCAAGAAGAGACTGGCAGCCAGTGATATGCTAGAATAAGCTCACATCAGACTGGGAATGCCAATGATGAAATTTTCAGAAATGTTGTGACACTTGTTATTAAAAATTAAATGACTTAAATAAATTATGTTAAGAACATAGGTGGGGCCAGCACCATGGCTCACTAGGCTAATCCTCTGCCTGCGGCACCAGCACACGGGGTTCTAGTCCCGGTCAGGGGGCTGGATTCTGTCCCAATCACTCCTCTTCCAGGCCAGCTCTCTGCTGTAGCCCGGAAGTCCAGTGGAGGATGGCCCAAGTGCATGGACCCTGCACCCGCATGGGAGACCACCTGGCTCCTGGCTTCGGATCAGTGTGGTGCGCTGGCCACAGTGCGCCAGCCGCAGCGGCCATTGGGGGGTGAACCAGTGTCTCTCTCTCTCTCCACTGTCCACTCTGCCTGTAAAAAAAAAAAAAAAAATAGGTGGGGTCAGCACTGTGGCACAGTGGGTTAATGCCCTGGCCTGAAGCACCAGCATCCCATACGGTCACCGGTTCAAGACCTGGCTGCTCCACTTCCAATCCAGCTCTCTGCTATGGCCCAGGAAAGCAGTACAAGATGGCCCAGGTCCTTGGGCCCCTGCACCCATGTGGAAGACCTGGAGGGAGCTCCTGGCTCCTGGCTTCGGATCTGCTCAGCTCTGGTCGTCGCAACCAATTGGGGAGTGAACCATCGGATGGAAGACCTCTCTCTCTCTCTCTCTCTGTCTCTCCTCTCTCTGTGTAACTCTGACTTTCAAATAAATAAATAAATAATCTTTAAAAAAATGTTTAAAACAAAAGGACATAGGTAAGAACTATTCAAAATTTTACACAGCAAATGGCTCAACATAATGTTTTTAAACATCTGTTGATTTATTTGAAAGGCAGAATGACACAGAGAGAGACAGAGATCTTTCATCTCCTGAGCCAAGATCCTAAAGTCTGTAAACAACTAGGAATAGGCCAGGCCAAAGCCAGGAGGCTGGAACTCCATCCTGGTCTCCCACTAGGTGACAGGGACCTGAGCGCTAGAGCGCTAGAGCCATCTAGAGCAGGTCTCTCAGGTGTCTTCCTGCACATTAACAGGAAGCACGATCGGAAGGGGAGTAGTGGGATTTGAATGGGTACTCTACTATGGGATGTGGATGTCCCAAGTGGTGGTTGAACCAACTGTATCATAGTGCCTACCATGGATCTACACCCTAGCCCTTCCCGGCTAGGCTAAGTCATTCTCCCAAAACTATAACACTCATAAGGAAACATTGAGAATACAAAATCAAAAAGTCTGCTGGTTCAGTTATCTATGGCAATGTAACAAACTACCTCAAAACTTAGGCCTATGCCATATATTTTCGGAGTTAGGAATTCCAGGGATCTGGGCGGGTGACTTGTCTAACCTGCATGTTGACACCAGAGGAGCAGCATGGGTGATACGAATCATCCAAGATGGCTTCATTCGCACATCTGGTGCCTTCACAGAGACAGCTAGAAGCTGGGGCCATTGACTGGAGTACTAACACCTGCCTCTCCACAACTGTCTCATAGTAGCTGAAACTACAAGAAATTCAAGGCTCCCAGAAAAAGCATTTCAAATGACAAAAAAGCAGAAGATCTCAAGGCTTTGGCCCAAAAATTGTTACAGCATCACTTCTGCCATGTTGTAGTGGAGAGCCTGCCCAGATTCAAGGAGAAAGGACACAGATCCCACCATTTGAAGCAAGAGGAAAAAATACAAGAGTACTTCAAAAAGTTTATGGAGAGATAGGATTAAGATGGCAGAGTAGGGAGGGAGCTTACCACTCTAGTCTAGGAGAAGATTAAAAAAAAAAAAAAACTGTAGAGTGCAGTCTCAGGGAAGAGTTAGGGAGAAATTGGCAGAGGATAATCCAAACAAATTAAAGGGACATAGCAGCCCTATGTGGAGGGTGTAGGCAATTACAAATCAGGACCCCAGTAGCGGAGAGCCTCTGAACCAGCTTTGAAGGGAGGTGAGACCAGACTGCAGCAGCCCAAGTCAATGGTGATAAAGCTGCAGGAAAAGCCAGGAGGGAATCCAGCTTGGAGCCCTGTGGGGGATAGCGTACCTGCCAAACCAGAGGAGAAAGGTGGGGGAGCATGTTTCTCTCTCCCCTATCACCCTGCAATGGCATCCTATAAGAAGCCAATATAGAGCGGGCACCATTTTGGACAATGTAACAGCTGTACCATCTCATGTCTGAGCCCAGAAACCAGCTGCATGTAAATTCCTGAGTCTGGCAGGAGAACTGACAGGGAACTAGGTGCTCATGATTGTGGGAGGTTTGTATGCCAGGACTGTGAAAACACTGAGAATGCGTGGGAAGGCTCAGGGTGTGGCTGGACTTTGGGCAGTCACTGTGGGAGGCTCTGCATGCTCAGGGCTCTCTGGTTCCCTGGTGAGGGACATTGCTGGGGAATCTGCTTACATTGAGGACTACACAGATCCTTTGTGTGGTCCTTGTGGAGTGCAGATGAGTGTTGTTCCTGCTAGAGCTGGTGCCCAAGCACTGGTCTCATTTGAGGAAAGGAAATGATCTGAATCTATGCCAACAGAAGAAGAACCTTCATTCTGATTTAAAGAGAGAGAGAGAGATTTACCACACCCAACATGGGTGTTGCCTTAACACTCCCTTCACCCTGGAACACTGAACAGAGCACCCTGGCCACACTCACCACATGCTTCTAGGTATTCCCTGAAAGCAGAAACTCCACTAATCCACACAGACATAGTCCAAAGATAAAAGCCACCACAGCAAAAAAAAGCAAAGAAACCAAACAGTATCTCCATAAATGCTGCATAATAAACACACCAATTCAAGAAACAAGAAAGAACACAACATGATGCTTCCAAAAGACTACAATACTTCAATACTAGATTGTGAAAATGAAGAGTTTGAAGAAATGCAAGAAATGAAATTCAAACAATTGATTATAAGATTACATACAAGTAATCAAAAGCAAATGCACAAGTTAATGAAATCCACACATGACAGGAAAGAAAATCTCTCCCATGAAATTGAGATCTTAAAGAGAAAGCAAAATGAAATCCTGGAAATGAAGAACTCAAAGAACAAATAAAAAATGCAGTGGAAAGCCTTAAAAACAGAATCAGTGAGGCAAAAGAAAGAATATCTGACTTAGAAGACAAATCACAGGATATTATAAAGTCAGACAAAAAACAAGAAGAGAAAATAAAAAAAACTAAAAAATACCATTGGAAATCTACAGGATACTATCAAATGACCCAATATTTGGATTCTTGGAGTTCCTGAAGCATGGAAAGAGAGAAAGGATTAGGAGGCTTTTTTTAGTGAAATAATAACAGAAAACTTCCATAATTTGGAGAAAGAAAGGGGCATCCAAGCACAGGAAGCACACAGAACTCCTAATAGACATGACCAAAAAAGATCTTTACCAGGATACATTGTAATCAAATTCTCCACAGTAAAACATAAAGAAAAGATCCTAAAATATGCATGAGAGAAACGCCATATTACTTTCAGAGGATCTCTAATTAGACTCACAGTGGACTTCTCATCAGAAACACTACAGCTAGGAGAATGTGACAAGATACATTCCAAGTCTTAAGAGAAAAAGGCTGTCAACCTAGAATACTATACCCTTCAAGGCTCTTATTTATGAATGAAGGTAAAACAAAGTACTTTCATAACAAACAGAAATTGAAAGAATTTGTCACCACCTGTCTAGCCTTTCAAAAAAAGCTTAAGAATGTGCTGCACACAGAAACATGGTCATCACTAAGAAAGAAGGTAAAGAAAGAAAATTGGCCAGTAAAAGTACAACCCTTGTCTCAACTGTTGAGAATCAGGTTTTTTTTTGTTTTGTTTTGATCATTTTTGTTTTTTTATTTACTGTGCAAATTGTTGAACCCTTTACTTAGTATAAAGTTGGTCTTCTATGTATAAAATTAACCATAAATAGATCTTAGTGGAGAATGGGACTGAGATTGGGAGAGGGAGGAGGAGATGTGGGAGAGTGGGTGGGAGGGTGGGTATGATAAGAGGAATCGCTATATTCCTAAAGTTGTACTTACGAAATGCATGAAGTCTGTATTCCTTAAACAAAAGGTTTCTTTGGGTGGGAATTGTTTATATGAGATATGTGAATTTTCTTCCATTTATATAAATAAAAATTAATAAAAAACAAAAAAGCTTATGGAAAATGAAATTTTAATAGTTCATTTTGGCCAGCGCCACAGCTCAATAGGCTAATCCTCCGCCTTGAGGCGCCGGCACACCGGGTTCTAGTCCCGGTCAGGGCACCGGATTCTGTCCCGGTTGCCCCTCTTCCAGGCCAGCTCTCTGCTGTGGCCAGGGAGTGCAGTGGAGGATGGCCCAAGTGCTTGGGCCCTGCACCCACATGGGAGACCAGGAGAAGCACCTGGCTCCTGGTTCCAGATCAGCGCAGTGCGCCGGCCGCAGTGCACCGGCTGTGGCGGCCACTGGAGGGTGAACCAATGGCAAAGGAAGACCTTTCTCTCTGTCTCTCTCTCTCTCTCACTGTCCACTCTGCCTGTCAAAAAAAATAGTTCATTTTAATGCAAAAGTTTTGAAATCAATGCATACAATTGGTCTTCAAAAAAGTTCATGCAAAATGTACATTATAAAAAACTTCATGTGGATTTCAAAAAAATTTTGCATCAACATAATCTTACCTTTCATTCTATTTTTTTAAAGGCAGATTCAGAGAGAGAGAGATAGCAAGAGAGATAGAGAGAAGTCTTCCATCCTCTGGTTCACTCCTCAAATTGCTATAATGGCCATGGTTGGGCCAGGCCAAAGCCAGGAGCCAGGAGATTTACCCCAGACTCCCATGAGGGTGGCAGGGGCCCAAATACTTGGCTCATTTTCATCTGCTTTCCCATGTACAATAGCAAGTTCTGGATTAAAATTGGAGCAGCCAGGACTCGAACCATTACCCATAGGGGAAGCCAGTACAGCAGGCAGCAGCTTTAGTCCCTAAGCCACAAGGCCCACCCCTCTTTCATTCTATTTTCTTCTAACTTTTTGAAGTACTCTTGTAGTTGCTAACCTTAATTTAATAACAATCAAATCATTACTAAGTTCATTTTTAGGTTTACAGTATTTCTATATTTTAAAGTTATTATTTTGAAATGCGTGCTTCAATATTTTTTAGATAAAATAATATGATGAGAGCTGGTATCTAGTCTAATGGTTAAGATGCCTACATTCCACATCAGAATACCTTGCTTCAGCTTTCAGCTCTGGCTCCTGACTCCAACTTCCTGTTAATACAGACACTGCTGCAGTGGTGATGGCTAAGTAATTGGATCCCTGCCACCAAGTGGGAGACCTGGATTGAGGTTCCACCACCTGGCTTCAGCACAGTACAGTCTTGGTCATGCAAGCATTTGGAGAGTAAGCCAGCTGAGAGGATCTCTCTCTCTCTCTCTCTCTTTCTCAAATTTTAAAGAAAACCAAAGTAAGGAGGCAGGGTTTGCAGCACTATGAGTTAAGTTGCCACTTGGGATGCCCACATCCATATCATAGCGCCAGTTTAAGAAGCAGCTACTCGGCTTCTGATCCAGCTTCCTGCTAATGTGTGTGAACGGGCAAAGGAAAATGGCCCAGGCACTTGAGTCTCTGCCATCCACTAGGGAGACCTGTAAGGAGTTTCTTATTATTGACTTTGGCCTGGCCCAACTCCAGCTATTGTGGGCATTTGGGGAGTGAACCAGTGAATGGAAAAACTCTCTTTCTTTCTGTCATTCTGTTTTTCAAATAGATGAATAAATAACTGAATAAAATAAGATTGGGTATAAGATGATATGCTGAACTTAAATGATATTAAAATAGGGATTCATTACCCTATTCATATATATTTGACTTATCTATATTACAAAATAAAATTAAAGAAATTGAGCACCAACTAAGCAAAATAATTAGCATAATTGCATACGTGAAGCCAAGGTAAAATTTAGAGTACAGTAATCCAGTTCTTTAGAAATCAGTCTGGCCAGCGCCGCAGCTCACTAGGCTAATCCACCGCCTTGCGACGACGGCACACAGGGTTCTAGTCCCAGTTGGGGCGCCGGATTCTGTGCCTGTTGCCCCTCTTCCAGGCCAGCTCTCTGCTGTGGCCGGGAGTGCAGTGGAGGATGGCCCAAGTGCTTGGGCCCTGCACCCACATGGGAGACCAGGAGAAGCACCTGGCTCCTGCCTTCGGATCAGCGCGGTGCCCCGGCCGCAACGTGCCTGCCGCGGCAGCCATTGGAGGGTGAACCAACGGCAAAGGGAGACCTTTCTCTCTGTCTCTCTCTCTCTCTCACTGTCCACTCTGCCTGTCAAAAAATAAAAAATAAAATAAAATAAAATAAAAAGAAATCAGTCTAACCAAGGCTCCTAGGATGCACTTGAGCCCACTCTAGCCCACTGCCAAATGCATTTATTAGATGAAAGAAGACAACATCAAGAGAGGTGCACCACTGGCTGAAAGAACCACCTCCTTTCCATACATAATGCACTCCCTTATGTGATGTCCTTCTTCCTCACAGCACAAGTCAATAAAGAACCAATACCCAAAGCTGCCTGAGAGATAGCAGAGTGCTGAGGATGGTCTCCCTTACAAACCAAAGGTCATTTAGAAAGCATGAAGAAATGCATTTATTTTCCCAAAATGCAGAAAGGGAAGAAAGTCATGGACTTTGGGAGAATCTGGCATCCTAGCAATAAATTATTCCTTTGCAAATATAAAGATTCATTTTAAAGAGGTTGTAACAATGTCACACATCCTCTTTAATAAATCCACATCGGAGTTTTCTGTTCTAGGTGAGCACATCGGGACCATACAGCAGTCCTCATCCTTGGAACATCTCAGCATGCCATTATTACAAGCTTGGTCCTGATTCTAATTCTTACAATTATGAAAAGGAGAGGCATTGAAAAACAGGACAGTCCCACTTCTGAGGTTACCTTGGATGAGCAGCTGAAGGCCTCACTGATGAATATCTCATCACGTCAAGGGTCAGAGTAAGCGTGCCTCTGATGCTGATGGCTGCCAGTGGAGAGAATGGCCAGTCCCACAATAATTGTTCTTTCAGTGCTCTAGGAGGAGCCAATGCCCACATCTAGTCCCAAGCTCATTTCTTACAGATTACGCCTCTCAAGGATGCCATCACCACTTACACACCCTGCGTGTGCCTAACAGTTGCAGTATGCATCCGAAACCACTGCACCCAATGACATTCACCTGCTGCAGATCCACTGATTGGTCCACTAGGACTAGGACTTACACACAAGACTTAGAGTTTACAGTTTTCAGATATTTGTTATACCCTGACACAGAGTAGGCCAGATAACTCAGCCTCAAGCCCTTATAATTTCCCTCAGTTTATGATGATTAATCCTTCGGGGTATAATAAATAGAAAACCCAATTTATAACAAGTACATGAAAATTAAGATAAATTTAAACTCACATAATCAACTACACATTATTAGTATCAATGGAGGAGTGTCAAGATAATACTTTATACATTCTGTATGTAAGATCATATTGTGTTTTATGATAGGCATAATTATTTCATACTTACGTAATACTAATATAAGCTTTCATTGTCCAAACGCTCAACAAATAGTGCACAAACAGACCCAACGCTTTTGGGTTGACCAAAAGATAACATCTCAGATTGAGCACCATATTCACTTTTCACTATGTGCAGAGAAGCCAGACCCTCCTTTGTGGTGACCAGCCCTGAGCCATTATGCCTCATCACAAATGTCCAGTCAGGAATAATGCCAAACCCAATACACTCAAAAAATAAATAACTAAAAGACAACTAAACCCATAAATGTCTGCCACCTAAATTCTATTTATGGTAGCTTAATTAAGTTGCCCCAACTACTTTTATTTGTGATCTGCAGGCTTTAAGTTCTATAGGGAATAGTCCAATGACCAAAGAAATTCTCATTACAAAATACATTTAATTGGGGGCTCCCAAGAGATACTCAAGAATATATTGTCCCATTAGCCACTCACCAAGGCAAACATGAAATAACATCTAGGTAAATGATCTCCCAAAAGATTGAAGCAACAGGTGGGAGGGAAGTTATGAGGGGGGGAGCCATTGTAATCCATAAGCTGTACTTTGGAAATTTATATTCATTAAATAGAAGTTAAAAAAAAAAGATTGACGCAACAGGAACCAAAATAAAAACTGGCAGACATAGGTACATAAGATTGACAATAGATAATCTTCTCCATTTACCACTGGGATGGAATCTTAATTATACTTTATTTACTAAAGAGGTGAGAGATTGAGTATAAAAGAGACATGTAACTGACATTTTAAAAGTATTTGTTTTAGAACAGCACAGAAAGTGGGAACCCAGCTACCAATTAATTGAATCAGTAAAAGAAACTTTATTCATCCAAATGAATGACTTTCCATTTTAAATGTGAACTTTTAGGTAGGTGATCAATAATTTTTAACTGATTTTGCAGAAATATTTGTTGTATTTAAGGGGGAAAAAAAGCCACTTCAGAAAGTGTGAAGCTTTGGCCGGTGCCATGGCTCACTTGGTTAATCCTCCGCCTGCGGCACCGGCATCCCATGTGGACACTCGGTTCTAGTCCCGGTTGCTCCTCTTCCAGTCCAGCTCTCTGATGTGGCCAGGGAGGACAGTGGAGGATGGCCCAAGTGCTTGGGCCCTGCACCCCATGGGAGACCAGGAGAAAGCACCTGGCTCCTGGCTTCGGATCAGCGCAGCTCCAGCCATAACGGCCATTCTGGGGGTGAACCAACAGAAGGAAGACCTTTCTCTCAGTCTCTCTCTCTCACTGTCTATAACTCTACCTGTCAAATAAATTTTAAAAAAATATAAAAAAAGAAAGTGTGAAGCTTTACAGAGGAAATTGTGGCATGAACATTTACGCTTCGTGTCCATAGCAACAACTTCAGTTAGTTGTGGCAGGTGGTTTTGTTTGTGGTGATTTGCATCAGCTCTTTCACCTTTCTTTGCTTTTGAGCATTTTGGGTTAATTGTTCACACTCTATAAGAGGGCAAGGAAAGATCGAGAAGATGGAATTCGTATTGATTTTTTTGGACTCAAAATATCCTTTCCGTTGTTGAAACTCTTTAAAACTGTCCCAGATTACTTTAAAAGTAAGGCAAAAAATTATTGAAACTCTCCCTGCTATATTTCCATTATAAGGTACCTAATGTTTACAAATATGATTGAAGTATTTTAAACCATTTTAAATAGTGCCATCCACAGTTTCATTTCAAGCTAACCTAGTGAAACAATGTTTCAGTGCAAAATACAATGTCTCCATCAATTTCACATGCTCTCAGGGTTCAGGAAGGCCCCTTTCTCTTATGCTTGGAGTTGGAAGCTAGGAAGAAAGATGAACTAATAGCTGCATTTTCAAAAAGTGACAACCTTCCACAAGGATTGTCTAATCCTTAGATGTGAAGACGACTGAACATGTGCTGGGACATACCAAAATATTTTTGGAATCCTTTGCTCCATAAGGAATTACAAGAAGCTCCCTAATGCCAGCGAGTTGGAGGTGATATCACTGGAGATACAGAGAACAGGAAAGGACGGAAAAGAGCAGGAAAGGGAACACATATCAGAAAGGTTGCCACGAGAAAGAAGAGTGGAGCCCAGAACAAACCTTACTGCATTTCTGGGTAGGTCTGGGCCTGTCCTCAAGTGCAAGTTCAGCCAATAAGGCTGAGATATGTGAGCTCCTATTTTGCCATCTCCATTTCATATCCTTAAGTCACTTAATTCTTCTCTGTTTTGACAACATATTATTCCTCATTTTCCCATCACATAACCCTATACCACTTCAGTCTCCTGTCTGCCTGTGAAATATTGAACAGAAATAGAAACCATACTGCATTAGGAAAACACTTCTTTCAGACCCTAACTTGCCTTCAACCCATGACATTTGCTGGCCTTGTAGAAAGTGGTGTTATCATGTGGTTGTAACTGACAGTGAATAATCTGGGATTCACGTCAAAGAGCTGAACCATGGGAATCGTACGTTTTTGTTTTTACACTTTAATCAAAAATCACCAACCATTTTCAATTAAAAAATGGCATCTGGGGTTGTCAACACATGTGCCAAGTTTGAATTGAAGGCAATTTGGAATGGTTAGGGTATAAAACGATCGAATGGCAACTTGGTAAATGGAAACACTGACAGAATTTTAGCTCATGAAATCCTCCCACACATCAAGGCCTCTGAACTGAAGAAATCCTCACCAGAGTTTCAAGTAGGTGGACTCCGGCGCCTTCTCCTCCAGTGAGTGCTCCATCAGCAAAATCTGCCAAGAAAGACTACTGAAGCCACACAGCTGCCGGCTGGAGAGAGTGAGACAGACAACAACCCAGAGGAAGCCTGGGCATCTAGGGTCTCAGGTTGTAGAAAGAGGGGCCCCAGAGAGAGCAAGGCCGCTGGGCGTGGCTCATGTGCCCTGAGTGCCACGCACGACTGCCCACCAGTTCTCTGCGGATCCTTCCCAAGACGTTAATGGGAATTCACTACCAACCCACCACGTTTTCATTTTCCTGCTGGAACCTGTATGCTCTTGGCCTAATGGGGCTTTTTAAAAAGTGCCATGTCCACGCACTGAAGTTACAACAAAACTACACATGTAAAAATGTCTCGGCTTCAGCACATCTAACCTTTCAATTTCTTCAGCGCAAGGTTCCACATAGAAGGGCTGTAAAACTTACATTGTAAAATTTCACTTAATAAATGTTTCTCAACAAGTCTAGCCTCTTGAAAAGCTTTCACGAAAGGTCACTACTAGACCATCAACCTTTTCTTAAATTGTGGAGTGATTAGAGTTTCATTTCGAATGTAATCCAAACATGATTGTTGAGAAACACCTTCATTTCTTCTTAGCCCTTAGCACTAATTTTCCTGTGTAATTTGTTCCTTTAGAACCCTGGGAGACTATATTTAAACAGCCGTACTGACAATTTTAGAAAGTTGCTTAATTAAATGAGTAGAGTTTTTTTTCCCTTGGAAAAAAATCCTCAGCCCATATCTAGATCTTTTAAACCTTGGTGTTTTAAGGATTCTTTCAAGGTGTTTGAAGTATTCTTAATAGTTACTCAATTACTATAAAACCCAATTTCTATTCCTCTAATCTCTATAATCAAATCTTTACTTTCATGACTTGCTATTAAGCCTGTATTTTAGGATTATAAAGCCAGATATTCATCTTCTGTGAGTTGTTACCATCAAGTTGAAGGTGCTGAGAGCCTCACACACATTTACAATGGTTATGTTTATTAGGCACACAGTCAGAAATAAAATGTGTGCCAAGGTTTCTATTATGTTATGGGGAAAGCACTTATGGAGAGCTAAATACATGAAAGATAACTTGATTAAGCCCAAGGGAAAATGTTCCCATTAAGCTTGCAGATTCACTAAGCAATCAAGTATATGATACATTCCATCTAAGAATCGTGGAGCAATCTGATTATTTCCAATATCAGTCATAGCTATCTTTGAGTAGTGACTGTGGAGGGGTCACAGCACAAAGAGAAGCCTAGACAGATAAAATACATGTTCAGAGAATAATAATAATAGTTACACATTGTGATTACACTTAATACCATTGAACATGAAATGTTTGGAATGAGGCTAGCATTGTGACATAGTGGGTTAAGCTATCACTTAAATAACAAAATAAAAAAATAAAAATAAAGGTGATGAACCCTTGACCTATTTTTTTAAAATGAATTTACTTATTTCAAAGTCAGAGTTACAGAGAGAGAGAGAGAGAGAGAGAGAGAGAAATGTCTTCCATCTGCTGGTTCACTCCCCAGATGGCCTAAATGGCCAGAGCTGCGCCAATTGGAAGCAAGGAGCCAGGAGCTTCCTCCGGATCTCCCATGTGGGTGCGGGAGCCCAAGGACTTGGGCCATCTTGTACTGGTTTCTCAGGCCATAGCATAGAACTGTATCAGAAGTGGAGCAGCCGGGACTCGAAATGGCGTCCATATGGGATGCCAGCACTGCAGACAATGCCTTTACCTGCTACGCCACTGCACCAGCCCTGATTCTGTGGCTTTTAATCTCATACAATAGTGCCTACAGATATTGATGAAAGAAGTTTGTTTTACAGAAAACATACCGAGGCTGGAAAGTGATATCATCTCTTAAGTTTTAGTTGACAGAAAAAGATGGCTGAGAGATGCTGATGAAAAGAGAAAGGTCAGTATTTGATTCTTTATTTTTGCATCTAGGCAATAAATAATTAGATGCTTACTGGTACCAGCACCAGGCACTGAGAATATGTTTAACGTGTCAAACTCCTATCTGGGTGAAACTATTGATCTCATTATGGTCTCTGTGGTCAGTCATTTCTTCATTCCTCAAGCAAATACTTATTGTGTGCCCAATATGTCCCAGACACTGTTAGACATTTGGAACACATCATATCCACAAAATATCCTGCCTGTAGTGGCTTAAATGCTAATCAGAATCACCAGCGCTGTGGTGTAGCAGTTGCCACATACAGCACTGGTATCCCATATAAGCACCAGTCCGAGTCCTGACTGCTCCATTTCCAATCCAGCTCTCTGCTACTGTGCCCGGGAAAGCACTGGAGGACAGCCCAACTCCTTGGACCCCTGAAACCCATGTGAGAGACCAGATGAAGCTCCTGGCTCCTGGCTTTGGCCTGGCCCAGCCCAGAGATTGTGGCCAGTTGAGGAGTGAGCCAGAAGATGTAAAGATTGATCTCTCCCTCTCTCTCTCTCTCTCTCTCTCCCCTTCCCTATCTCTCTGACTTTCAAATAAATAAATTTTTTTAAAAATTCTAATCAGAGGAGAAAGATAAATAATAGATGCAAAGAAAATCAGCTACAGAGTGCAGAAGATAACTACACACCAAAAAGTTTTAAATAAATCAGAAGAAAATGGATAGAAATTATGGTGGGGACAGACAGCATACTATGCCTTGGTAAGTGTGGAAGGATAAAAGTACAATAAATGCATCTGATTCTTAGACAGTTATACATCTCTAGTAAGTTCTAGTTGTTTCCTTATTTTCACTGGTACTTGCTGTAAAATCAAATACTCCTGCATCCCCATGAATGGTCTGTGTAGTGACTGGAGGACCCACTCCTGGGAACCTGAACAAGGCCAACCACACACAGCTGATGAATCCCAGGGCACCCCAGCAGGAGAACAGAGTTGTCTGAAAATCAGTGATGGAAAGATGGAGCTCTTGATGTCACTTGTGTTTAGGAACATAAATATATGCAAGAGTTCCTATCGGGAAGAATGAGAAGCTTCCCAAAAGCCTGCGACCAGTCCCTCAGGCGTGTGGTCCATGGTGTGGATGAGGCCACCTCAGGCCATGCATAGTTTTCTTTTTTGCTTTCTTCAGGAAAACTAAGTAAATTAACACTACCAAAAGAAGTGTCATCACAGAACATGCATACTTCCTACAACAGACTTTTCTCAAATGGTATTTTAAACAATAAGAAGGGAACAAGACTGAGGTAAAGATTTTAGCTTCCCCTGATTACTGTAATAAATCCCCATATACACATGGTGGCATAAAACAACAGAAAAGCATTCTCCACCCATTCCAGAGATCAGAACTCCAAAACCAGTTTCTTGGCAGAGATCAAGGTGCCGGTGCAGCCCCTCTCCCTCTGGAGCTCCGGTGTAGGGTGTGGGCCTTGCCTGTGCAGCGTCTGGTGGCTGCCAGCACTCCTGGGGAGGCTGCAGCCTCCAACACCTACCTCAGTCTTCACATTACCTTATCTGCTGCATGTCCCATCTCCCTCTGCCCCTCTCCCAAGGGTATTTAGAATGCATTTAGAGCATTCTAATTCTCTAATTCTAATTCTAATTCTATTTCTCTCTCTATCACTTTCAGCCTTTCAATTAAGTAAATAATAAGTAAATAGGTGAATAAAATTTGTAAAAGAAGTTACTATAAGCACCAGACTCTTTTATTTAAAAGCAAACATTGCTAAACAAAATTGTTTTATTACTATAAGGTTATGTTTTATGTTCTGGTGGTCACAGACTTGGGTATGAATTCTAGTCTCCCAAAACAAACCAACATTAAAAGAACAGTCTTAGGAATCTCCACTATTTTATTATCTATTTGGTTTGATAAGAATACCTACTCCTCATCCACACTCAGAGAGTGCAAACCACAGATCAAGAAGTTCTCCTCCTCCTAGAACTGAGAAAGACACAAGAGAATATCACCCCCACACTAACAACAGACGTGAAGCCAGTGAGCCACAAAATCCCAACTCCTCTTCAGTTAGGGAGCTCAAGCCAAAGAGTCACGAGACGAATCAAGTGAGCCGAATTCCAAGTCCAGTGACAGGGCCCTGCCAAGAGAAGCTGGATGCAGGATGTCCTTCACGTTTGCAGAGTGCAGAAGGAAGGCTTGTGAACATAAAAGTGGGTCATAAGAAAAACTTCTTACAAAGTCTTCAAGGCTAACTATGTGCTAGAAAGTCAGTTGAAACTTCTTAGGAGATTCAGAACCACAGGGATCCAGGTTCATTCCCAGCTGTTTGCCTTGAGCCCCAACGCATTGCTCCCAAGTGGGACTGGAGCATAACGAGAGATTTGGGACAGCCCTCCTCCCGGAGAGGGCACAGGAACACGAAGCCCTGCCTGCGTCTCAGGTCCTCGTCTCACATGAAGGAAAGCCTAAGCCTGTGGGAGAGGGCAGAAGCCAAAGCCAGCGCTGTTGGCAGACAGGAAACTCCACCCCTCCATTCCCAGGCAAAACCTCAAGATACTGAAGAGGGACAGCAGGAAAATCCCTCTGCCCCTGGGAAGGGAGGCAGCAGCAAATCCACTCACATCCTGGCAACTACACTGATGGAAAGCAGAGACCTTCCATCCCTGAGGGAGCAGCAGACTTCCCGGTCCCATCCAAGACCTTAGACAGATACAAGGCAGAGTGTGGCTGCCACAGGGGAGAGGCAGGGATGACGAGCATAGTCCCCAACACAAGGGCCCAAGTACACAGGGCCCACCTGAGGCTGAAATAGAATAGAGAAAATCTCCACTGTCCCACCCACAAACCTTGTCCCTAGCAATTAGCCATAGCGGAGAAGCGGGATGGAGATAGCCTGTCTGTGCATGGATAGCCAGGGTCTGCTGAAGGTTGAGAGTGGACCAACGACATTGAGAAGTCTGGTGGCACTTCAGGCCACACAGGAAGGACCAGGTTGCTACAGTCCACAGCTAGAGGGATCTGCAGGCCGTGAGGCACCAAGAATGAACTAGACAGAAGTAACAAGAATGAACTAGAAAGAAGTAACAAGAAAATCTAAATCCAGCTCCACTCCTAACTAGATAGACCCAATCTCCCTACACTAAGAGCCTAACAAAAGAGGAGAGACTATTTTCAGGAGTAAATTCAGTTTACCTGAGTCTCTGCTATTCCTGGGGGGAAAAAAGACATCTTACAATCAACAAAAAATTACAAGACCAAAGAAGTAAGAAAAACAACCAAGAAAGATTCATTGTCCAGAGATTAGACAACAAAACCAGATCCAAAGCTTACTCAACTACAGGAAATCTTAGAGAGTTTAAACTATTTGAATTAATATGTTAAAGAATTTAGTGGAAAAAAGAGAAAACATGTCTCCATAAATTTTCAGCAGGAAAACTGGAAAAAAAATGAAAATGCCAGTAGGAGAGACAAGGAATTCATTTGTCAGTTTTATCAGCAGACACAAGATAGGAAAGAACTAAAGATACATGATTAAAAATTATCAAAACTGAACCACAAATAGAAAACAAAGTGTTTAAAAAAAATCTCAAGATCTGTGAGACAATCTCACAGGTCTCACATGTGTAAGCAGATTCTTAAAAGGAAAAGAAAAAAAAAAGGGCAGAAGAAGTATTTTATTAAAATATAAGTTGTAGAACTGACAAAAACAAACAACATACACAAGATACTCAGAGACTCCCAAGCAGGATGAAAACAATAAATAAAAGTCAATAAAAAAAGAAACATCAGAGATAACTTGCTAAAAAACAAAAATAAAGAGAAAAGCCAGAGGAAGGAAGAGAGTTTACACACAGAAAATGAAATTAAACAAAATTGACACCCCATTGGCCCAACTAACTAAAAAAAAGAAAAGACCCAAATCAATAAAATCAGAGATGAAAAAGGAAATGTAACAACAGACACCACAGAAATAAAAAGAATCATCAGAAATTACTACAAGGACCTGTATGCCAGCAAACAGGGAAACCTATCAGAAATGGATAGATTCCTGGACACATGCAACCTACCTAAATTGAACCAGGAAGACATCGAAAACCTAAACAGACCCATAACTGAGACAGAAATTGAAACAGTAATAAAGGCCCCCCAACAAAGAAAAGCCCAGGACCAGATGGATTCACTGCTGAATTCTACCAGACATTTAAAGAAGAGCTAACTCCAATTCTTCTCAAACTATTCAGAACAATCGAAGAAGAGGGAATCCTCCCAAATTCTTTCTATGAAGCCAGCATCACCTTAATTCCTAAGCTGGAAAAAGATGCAGCACTGAAAGAGAATTACAGACCAATATCCCTGATGAAAATAGATGCAAAAATCCTCAATAAAATTCTCACCAATAGAATGCAACAACACATCAGAAAGATCATCCACCCAGACCAAGTGGGATTTATCCCTGGTATGCAGGGATGGTTTAATGTGCGCAAGACAATCAATGTGATACACCACATTAACAGACTGCAGAAGAAAAACCATATGATTATCTCAATAGATGCCGAGAAAGCATTTGATAAAATACAACACCCATTCATGATGAAAACTCTAAGCAAACTGGGTTTGGAAGGAACATTCCTCAATACAATCAAAGCAATCTATGAAAAACCCACAGCCAACATCCTATTGAATGGGGAAAAGTTGGAAGCATTTCCACTGAGATCTGGTACCAGACAGGGATGTCCACTCTCACCACTGCTTTCAATATAGTTCTGGAGGTTCTAGCCAGAGCTATTAGGCAAGAAAAAGAAATTAAAGGGATACAAATTGGGAAGGAAGAACTCAAACTATCCCTCTTTGCAGATGACATGATTCTGTATTTAGGGGACCCAAAGAACTCTACTAAGAGACTATTGGAACTCATAGAAGAGTTTGGCAAAGTAGCAGGGTATAAAATCAATGCACAAAAATCAACAGTCTTTGTAAACACAGACAATGCCATGGCTGAGGAAGAACTTCTAAGATCAATCCCATTCACAATAGCTACAAAAACAATCAAATACCTTGGAATAAACTTAACCAAGGACAGTAAAGATCTCTACGATGAAAATTACAAAACCTTAAAGAAAGAAATAGAAGAGGATACCAAGAAATGGAAAAATTTTCCATGCTCATAGATTGGAAGAATCAATATATTCAAAATGTCCATTCTCCCAAAAGCAATTTATAAATTCAATGCAATACCAATCAAGATACCGAAGACCTTCTTCTCAGATCTGGAAAAAATGGTGCTGAAATTTATATGGAGGCACAAGAGACCTCGAATAGCTAAAGCAATCTTGTACAAAAAAACAAAGCCGGAGGCATCACAATACCAGATTTCAGGACATACTACAGGGCAGTTGTTATCAAAACAGCATGGTACTAGTACAGAAACAGATGGATAGACCAATGGAACAGAATTGAAACACCAGAAATCAACCCAAACATCTACAGCCAACTTATATTTGATCAAGGATCTAAAACTAATTCCTGGAGCAAGGACAGTCTATTCAATAAATGGTGCTGGGAAAATTGGATTTCCACGTGCAGAATCATGAAGCAAGACCCCTACCTTACACCTTACACAAAAATCCACTCAACATGGATTAAAGACCTAAATCTACGACCTGACACCATCAAGTTACTAGAGAACATTGGAGAAACCCTTCAAGATATTGGCACAGGCAAAGAATTTCTGGAAAAGACCCGGGAGGCACAGGCAGTCAAAGCCAAAATCAACTATTGGGATTGCATCAAATTGAGAAGTTTCTGTACTGCAAAAGAAACAGTCAGGAGAGTGAAGAGACAACCGACAGAATGGGAAAAAATATTTGCAAACTATGCAACAGATAAAGGGTTAATAACCAGAATCTACAAAGAGATCAAGAAACTCCACAAAAACAAAACCAACAACCCACTTAAGAGATGGGCCAAGGACCTCAATAGACATTTTTCAAAAGAGGAAATCCAAATGGCCAACAGGCACATGAAAAAATGTTCAAGGTCATTAGCAATCAGGAAAATGCAAATCAAAACCACAATGAGGTTTCACCTCACCCCGGTTAGAATGGCTCACATTCAGAAATCTACCAACAACAGATGCTGGCGAGGATGTGGGGAAAAAGGGACACTAACCCACTGTTGGTGGGAATGCAAACTGGTCAAGCCACTATGGAAGTCAGTCTGGAGATTCCTTAGAAACCTGAAGATAACCCTACCGTTCGACCCAGCCATCCCACTCCTTGGAATTTACCCAAAGGAATTTAAATTGGCAAACAAAAAAGCGGTCTGCACCCTAATGTTTATTGCAGCTCAATTCACAATAGCTAAGACCTGGAACCAACCTAAATGCCCATCAACGGTAGACTGGATAAAGAAATTATGGGATATGTACTCTTTAGAATACTATACCGCAGTAGGAAACAACAAAATCCAGTCCTTTGCAACAAAATGGAGGAATCTGGAACACATCATGCTGAGTGAAATAAGCCAGTCCCAAAGGGACAAATACCATATGTTTGCCCTGATCGGTGACAACTGACTGAACACCAAAAAGGAAACCTGTTGAAGTGAAATGGACACTATGGGAAACGGTGACTTGATCAGCATAGCCCTGACTGTTAATGAACAACTTAATACATTATCCCTCTTAGAAGTTTTTTTGCCTGTTCTACTTAATATGACTGATTTAATTCTGTAATTAATACACAGTTATTCTTAAGTGTTGAAAATTAACTGAAATGTGATCCCTGTTAAACATAAGAGTGGGAATAAGAGAGGGAAGAGATGTATAATTTGGGACATGCTCAAGCTGACTTGCCCCAAATGGTAGTTAGAAACATACCAGGGGATTCCAATTCAATCCCATCAAGGTGGCATGTACCAATGCCATCTCACTATTCCAAGTGATCAATTTCAGTTCACAGTTGATCATAATGAAAGGACTAAGAGTCAAAGGGAGCACATAAACAAGTCTAGTACCTGCTAACACTAACCGATAGAATAAATAAAGGGGAGAGTGATCCAACATGGGAAGTGAGATACTCAGCAGACTCATAGAATGGCAGATTTCCTAAATAGCACTCTGGCCTCAGAATCAGCCCTAAAGGCATTCAGATCTGGCTGAAAAGCCCATGAGAGTATTTCAGGCATGGGAAGCCAAGACACTCTGGCAAAAGATCTCTGTGAGTGAGATCCCAGTGGAAAGAACAGGTCTTCAAAGAAGGAGGTACCTTTCTCTGAAGGGAGGAGAGAACCTCCACTTTGATTATGACCTTGTCTAAACAAGATAAGAATCGGAGAACTCAGAGGGCTTCCATAGCCTTGGAAACTCATGACTGGAGCATAGGGAGATTACTGATGCCATAGACAGGAGTGTCAATTGGTAAAGTCAACAACAGGAATCACTGTGCACTTACTCCTCATGTAGGATCTCTGTCCTTAATGTGCTATGCATTGAGATTTAATGCTATAACGAGTACTCAAACAATATATTTCACTTTGTGTTTCTATGGGGGTGCAAACTGTTGAAATCTTTACTTAATGCATACTTAACTGATCCTCTGTAAAAAAAAAAAAAAAAAAAAAAAAAAAAAAAAAAAAAAAAGAAATTATCAACTCCCAACTTGACTCTCACTGGGATTAAACATGACAATAGGTCTGATCTGATTTCATCATCATTTAAAAAAAATCATCTATTATTTTTCACTTTATGTTTCTGTGTGGGAGCAAACTGTTGAAATCCTTACTTAATGTATACTAAGCTGATCTTCTGTATATTAAGATAATCGAAAATGAATCCTCGTGTGAATGGAAGGGGAGAGGGAGTGGGAAAGGGGAGGGTTGTGGGTGGGAGGGACGGTATGGGGGGGAAGCCATTGTAATCCATAAATCGTACTTTGGAAATTTATATTCATTAAATAAAAGTTAAAAAAAAAAAAGATCATAGCACACTTCTTGTCAAAAACTATATGCAAGCTACAAGACAATAGAGCAACATCTCTAAAGTAGAGACAATGGAAAATTGGAAATGAAAAATTTTATATTCAGTGAAAATATCTGTGTAGCATAAAGGAGAAATAAAGATTGTTTTCCAGACATACAAAGGCAGAAAAAATTTACTGCCAAAAATACCTGCCCAACAATAAAGATTAAATAAAGTTCTTCAAACAAAAGGAACATTATGTCAGATGGGAATTTGAATCTACATAAAGAAATAAAAAGAACCAAAGCAGACCAAATTAGAATAAATATAGAAAAATATTTCCCCTTATTTTTAATCATTTGAAAAAAACAATTGGGGGCTGACATTGTGGCCCAGCGGGTTAAGCTGCCATTTGAAATGCTGGCGTCACATGTCAAAGCACCAGTTCAAGTCCCTGCTACTCTGCTTCCTATCCAGATCCCTGCTAATCCATTCTGGGAGGCAGCAAATAATGCCTTAAGTACTTGGCACTTGCAACCCATGTGGGAGACCCAGGTGGACTTTCTGACCTCTGGCTTCAGCTTGATCCAGCTCTGGTTGTTGTGGCCATTTGGGGAGTGAACAAGTGATTGGAAGATTCTCTTTCTGTGTGTGTCTCTCTCTCTGTCTCTCTCTCACTCTGTGTGTGTGTGTGTGTGTATGTTTCTCCCTGTGTCACTGTCTCAAAAAAAATGAATCTTTAAAGAAAAAGTAATGAAGTGTCCAAAACGAAAACAATAGAAATGCATGAGTATCCCAGGATTTATAATAAGTAAAAGTAAAATTTATGACAGTAGCCCAAAGAGCAGAAGAGAAGAAATTAAAGTATGCTGTTATAGGGTTCTAAATATGCTGTCATAGGTTCTAAATAGGGCGCACTATATCATACACTCTGGGCAGATATGTATATAATTAACCATAGAGCAACAACTAAAACAAACAAGAGGTATAAGAATAAACTACAGTTGTCTTAAAATGAAATCAAATAAATATACATATATAAAAAAGAAAAAAGAACAGAACTAACAAACACAAAGGGTAACATGAAAGACTTAAGCTCAATCATATCAGTAATTGCAATAAATGTAAATGGTTTCTGCAATCTAAATGATTTACACATAAAAAAGTAAAAAAAGGGAAAAGCTAAGCAAAAACCAATTGAATTCTTTTTTTTTAATTTTATTTTTATTTTTCTCCCCCAAAGAAACCTTTTACATAAGGAATACAAATTTCATGCATTTTGTAACTGCAACTTTAGGAATATAGTGATTCTTCCCAGTGTACCTGTCCTCCCACCTACTCTCCCACCCCTCTTCCTCCTTTCTCTCCCATTCCCAGTTCCATTCTCCTCTAAGATCCATTTTTATTAACTTTATACACAGAATACCAACTCTACACTAAAAGTTCAACAATTTGCATGAAAAAAACTGTTCCTCAACAGTTGAAAAAAGGACTCTTCAAAGTCATTGCAACTTAAAGTTAATATCACTTCTTTTTTTAGAAACTTAATTAACTTTAAAGAAGCACCCAAGAATGATACATCTTTTGCAAGCACTTAGACATAATTATAATACAACTCTTTGAGGAAAGAGGTCCTGCATGGAAAGTTAGTGCACAGTGATTCCTGTTGTTAATTTAACAATTAACAAGCTTATGTATGAGGTCACTGATTACCCAAGGCTCTTGACATGAGCTGCCCAGGCTATGCAAGTCTTTTGAGCCCACAAACTCCATCAACATTTATACAAGGTCATAAGCAAAATGGAAGTTCTCTCCTCCCTTCAGAGAAAAGCACCTCCCTCTGATGACCACTTCTTTCCACTGGGGTCTCACCCACAAAAGTCCTTCATATAGGACATTTCTTGGCACAGTGGCATGGATTTCCATGTCTGAATTGCTCTCGTGGGCTTTTCCACCAGACCAGAATGCCTTAAGGGCCGATTCTGAGGTCAGAGTGCTAATTAAAGCAATTGTCATTCTGTGAGTCTGCTGTGTGGACTGCTTCCCATGTTAAAGCATTTACTCATTTTTAAT
The DNA here is from genome assembly GCF_964237555.1 of Oryctolagus cuniculus. Classification (NCBI taxonomy): domain Eukaryota; kingdom Metazoa; phylum Chordata; class Mammalia; order Lagomorpha; family Leporidae; genus Oryctolagus; species Oryctolagus cuniculus. The sequence goes on from NC_091439.1 coordinate 54,322,179, forward strand.
TCTATCTATTATTATTATCAGACCCTTAATCCTATCCATATGATCACTTTAACACTTAAGATGGTATTTTTACCACCCAGCTTAAGGGGATTTTGGGTCCCATGGCAAGTTTTTAAACTCTCCCCTTAGAAGTAAGTCCATAGGAATGTATGCAGAACTATACAGCTTTACAGTTACAAACTTTAGACACTTCATAATTAAAAATTTAAGAACATGGTGATTCTTCCCACCATGCTTACCCTCCCATCCATACTCCTATCCCTCTTCCTCCTCCCTCTCTTATTCCTACTCTTTTTACTGAGATCTATTTTCTTTTTTTAAGAATTATTTTATTTATTTGGAAGACAGTTACAGACAGTGGTAGAGCCAGAGAGAGAGAGGTGTTCCATCCACTGGTTCACTCCACAAATGACCACAATGGCCAGAGCAGAGCTGATCCAAAGCCAGGAGCTGGGAGCTTCTTCCAGGTCACTCACTCAGGTGCAGAAGCCCAAGGAGTTGGGCCATTTTCTCTTTTTTTTAAGGGAAAGGGTTTATTGGGGGAAACCCAACAGAACAGAGGGAAGGGGTGAAGAAGGAAAAAGAGAGAGAGAAGGAGAATGTAAGAGAGATCCAAAGAGAAATCAAGAGATGGAGAAAAAGAGAGCCACATGTTCAGGAACAGGTTCTTTTAAAATTTTGACCAGGGGCAGGCAGGGAAGTAGGAGCAGTGAATCCTATTAGGATGGGGATGGAACTGACACCAGTGGTTGGGCCATGTAGCCATCTGGCTTCCAGAAATGGTGGCAGGGGCTAGAGCCTAGGATGCTGTCAGGGTGTAGATAGCACCATAGATAAGACTGTGCCATTTATTAACATTTCCTCCTTTTGTTTTTTATAAAGCAGGAGTTGTATGTGATTACATTAGCCCCAAAATTCCAGGAGGGGTAGAGGGGTGTTGATCTGTCTTTAGAGCTACTTCCTTCTGACATGGGGCAACAAGGTATTCTCTACTGGCATGGGGTGATGTCTCAAGCCACTGTCTCTTGCTTGGGGAGCCAAGTATATCCCCTTAGCAGCATTTGGTTGACTGCCTGGTTGCTGAAGGCCTTGATTCATTCCATTAATCACATGCTATAAACATTTAAACAGACACTATAATATAAAAGGGTGAGAATAGCAACCAATGAGCCTAAGAGCGGCATTAACCAAGTAATGTGAGGATTTCATAAAGGAGAGGAAATGAGGAGGGACTCTGGACCCTTGTTAATACTGATGGACGTGGTTTAAAGCTGATCCCAACGAAGACTGGGAGAAAGGCCACTCAACTTTTGCAGATAGAGGGGTTTGTCTGTAGAGAAATTCTGAATAATCATACAACATTAAGTGGAGGAGAGGACCATCAGTACACACAGGTTGGGAGTTAGAGCCATTGATGGTAAAGTAGAGGCTATGATGACAAAGGAATAAGGCCTCAGATAGGCTGGATATTGTCTAGAACAAAAGATAGAGTCATTATTGGAGAACCTAAGAGAGCTGCTGTCTAAACCACGACAAAGTTTTCTGATTGAGAGGCCAATAGAAACTGACAGAAGGGGTCTGATAATAATCAGGTGGGCTTTAAGGTCTTGTCAGTTATGAGACCCAGACTTATATCTTATATCTCCACATCCTAAGAGAGGTATGAACCTCTTGGGGGAAGTACCCTATTGACTTCTATTACCTCGCTGGCCTGGGAGGAGAGCTGGCCAGGTAAAGGCAGGTAGTTATCTATAACAGGAAATTTACAGTACTGCCTGTAATGTTGCTGACCCTACTTGGCCATCTCCTCAGCAGCAGTGGTCACTTTGGAAGTGGGGCCAAGTGAATGGCTTTTCAGCTTGGAGCCAACAAGGTCTGTGGCTCTGATCTGGGCATCCTTCGACTCCAAGGCAGTTGCATTTCCAGTGACCCAACTCTTGGCTGGCAGAGCTGCCAGGGCTCTTCATAAGCTGAATTCTGCTGAAGCTCTGGCTTTCCACATCGAAAACCACTGCAGTGGATTAGCCTGTTTGAGGGCATATCACTGTACAGAGCAGCCATTAATGGACCTCCCACCTATCTTTACATTGTTTCTGATGCCTAGCTTTCTTTTCCTCTGGGCCATCTTCTACTGCTTTCCCAGGCCATAGCAGAGAGCTGGATCAGAAGAGGAACAGCTGGGACTTGAACTGGTACCCAAATGGGATGCAAGTGCTGCAGGCTGGGGCTTTAACCTGCTGCACCACAGTGCTGGCCTCAAGAGATCTATTTTCAATTGAATTTATACACATATGTTTAACTCTACGTTAAGTAAAGAGTTCAACAAATAGTATAAAAAAAGACAAAACTGTTCCTCAACAGTCAAGACAAGGCCTTTTCAAGTCATTGCTTCTCAAAGTGTCAATTTCACTTCTACAGATTGCCTTTTGGGTGCTCTATTATCTGTCACAGTTTAGGGAGAACATATGGAATTTGTTCCTTTGGGACTGGCTTATTTCACTAAGTATGATATTTTCCAGATTCACCCATTTTGTTGCAAATGACCAGATTTCACTTTTTTTATCACTGTGGGTTTATTCCATGTCTTAGCTATTGTGACTTGAGCTACAATAAACATTGGGGTGCAGATAACTCTTTCATATGCTGATTTCATTTCCTTTGGGTAAATTCCCAGTAGTGGGATGGCTGGATCACATGATAGGTCTATATTCAGATTTCTGAGGTATCTCCATACTGTCTTCCATAGTGGCTTTACCAGTTGAGATTCCCACCAACAGTGGATTAGGGTACCTTTTCCCCCACATCTTCACAAGCATTTTTTTATTATTTGTATGTATCTCATAAGTACAACATTAGGAACATAGTAATTTTTCCCACCACATCCACCCTCCCGCCCATCCCCCACTTCTTCCTCCCTCTCCTATTTGATCCAAGAAAGAAAAAGAAGCAGAAAGAAAGAATAAAAAAGAAAGAATGGAACAAAAAAACTAAGAGAACTTTTCCTCAACAATCTAAAGAAGGGCTATTATCTGTTATTGCTTCTCAAAGTTGATTTTGCTTTTTTGTTCTTCCATTCCTGTTTTTGCCTTCATTTTTCCCCCCTTCTTTCCTCTTTGAAACTTGTCTTTCAAGAAGAACCCAAGGATGATACATATTTTGTAAGCTCTTAGACTTTAATATAACTTATGAAACATCATAATATCCTCCATTTAATACAGTAGAAGGAAGTGATTCTTGAGAACAAGTTTTACTGCTAAGTCTCGTGATAGAACTCTTTGTGGACAGAGGTCCTGAATGGGAAGTCAGTGCATAGTGACTCTTATTGTTTATTTAACAAATAGCATTCTTATGTATGACATCAATGTTCACCCAAGGCTCTTGACATGAGCTTCCTAGGCCCTGAAAGTCTTTTGGATCCACTAGCTCAACAATGCCATAAGCAAAGTAGAAGATCTCTCCTCCCTTCAGAGAAAAGTTCATCCTTCTTTTGTGGCCACTTATTTTCACTGGGATCTCACTCACAAGGATCCTTCATGTAGAACGTTTTTTCCAGAGTGTCTGGCTTTCAATGCCCGAAATGCTCCCCCTGGGCTATCCAGCCAGACTGAAATGCCATAGGGGCTGATTTTGAGGTCAGAGTGCTATTTAAAAGATTGTCATTCTATGAGTACGCTGTATGGACTGCTTCTCATATTGAAGCCTTCCTTACTTTTTAATTCTATTTATTCTTGTTTCCAAACACTTAGTCCTATTTAATAATCACTTTAACTCTTGATTGTATCTATATGGTCACTTTATCCCTTATTCCTATACATTTGTTCTTTATAACACTTAAGCTACTAATTTTTTCAGACAGCTTGAGGGATTTTAGGGTCTTATGGCTACTTATTAAGCTATACTTGTACAAGTAAGTCCATAGGAATGTATGTAAGATTATACTGCTTTGCAGTTGTAAACTTCATACATTTCACAATTAAAATTTTGTGATCTTAGTGATACTTCCCACTGTGCCCGCCCTACCACCCTCACTCCTACCCCTCCTCCCCTTCTCTTTCTTATTCTCACTTTTATTCTTTACTAAGATCTATTTTCAATTAACTTTATACTTATGTGATTAACTCTATTTTAAGTATAAAGTTCAATGAATCATATGGAAGAGAAAAAGATAAGAAAAATATTAGAAAAGAAAAGAAAGGAAAAGATAAACAAAAATATAGAATAAGAAACTGTTCCTCAGCAGTCAAGAGAAGGGCTGTTCATAATCATTGTTTCTCAAACTGTCAATTTCACTTCTACATGCTGTCTTTTAGATTCTCTATTAGTTATCATGTGAAGGAGAACATAAAGACTTTTTTGCTTTCAAACTGATTTATTTCACTAAGTAGTTATGTTTTCCAATTTCATCCATTTTGCTGCAAATGACCAGACTTCTTTTTTTACTGCTGTGTAGTATTCCATGGTGTACATATACCATAATTTCTTTATCCAGTCTTCAGTTGACAGGCATTTGGGTTAATTCCACTCCTTTGCTTTTGTGAATTGAGCCATAATAAATATGGAGGTACCGATAGCTCTTCAATTTTCTGATTTCATTTCCCTTGGGTAGCTACCCAGCAGTGGGATAGCTGGGTATCCAGCTTATCCATATGATAAGTCTATATGCAGACTTCTGAGGAATCTCTACACTGTCTTTCATAGTGTCTTTACCATTTTAAATTCCCACCAACAGTGTATTAGGGTACCTTTTTCTTCACATCCTCACCAGCATTTGTTGTTTGTTGATTTCTATATGAAATTTATTCTAACGAGGGAGAGATGAAACCTCATTGTGGTTTTGATTTGCATTTTCCTAATGGCTAGTGATCCTGAACATTTTTTCATGTGTCTATTGGCCATCTGGACTTCCTCTTTTGAAAAATGTCTGTTTAAGTCCTCGCAAATTTCTTACCTGGGTTTTTTGTTTTGTTATTGTGGAGTTTCTTGATCTCCTTAAATATTCTGTTTATTAATCTTTTATCAGTTGCATAGTTTGCAAATAATATTTCACATTATGTCTGTTGTCTCTTCACTTTGCTGAGTGTTTCTTTTACAGTACAGATGCTTCTCAATTTGATGTAATTTCATTTGTTAATTTTGGCTGGTATTGTGATGCCTCCAGCTTTGTTTTTGTCATATAAGATTGCTTTAGCTATTCAGGATCTCCTGTGTTTTCACACAGGAGAATTTCATTTCACAGGAGAATTCCACACATGAATTTCAGTGTCATTTTTTTCTATAACTGAGAAGAATGTCCTTGGTATTTTGATGACTACCAAGCTGAATCAGTAAATTGCTTTTGGAGTATAGACATTTTGATGATACTGATTCTTCCAACTGAGGAACATCGAAGATTTTTCGATTCTTTGTACCTTCTTCTATTTCTTTCTTTAATGTTTCATAATTCTCATAAAACAGATCTTTGACATCCTTGGTAAAATTTATTCCAAGGTATTTATTTTTTTGTAGCTGTTGTTAATGGGATTGATCTTATAAGTTCTTTCTCAGCCATGGCATTTTCTGAGAATACAAAGGCTGTTGATTTTTGTGTTTTGATTTTATATCCTGATACTTTACCAAACTCTTCTAAGAGTCTCAGTAATTTCTTAGTGGAATCTTTCAACTCCCCTATATATCGAATGATGTCACCTGCAAATATTGATAGTTTGACTTCTTCCTTCCCAATTTGAATACCTTTGATTTCTTTTTCTTGCCTAATGGTTCTGATTAAAACTTTCAGGACTATATTGAATAGCAATGGTGACAGTAGGCATCCTTGTCTAGGTTCAGATCTTAGTGTGAATGCCTCCAACTTTTGCCTACTCAATAGGAGGCTTGTTTTATGGCCAAGCATGTGGTCAATCATAGGGAAAGTTCTGTGCACTGATGAAAAGAATGTATATTCTACAACTGTAGGATGGAAAGTTCTGTAGATATTTGTTAGGTCCATTTGGTCTGTAGTGTTGATTAACTCTGCTGTTTCCTTGCTGATTTTTTGACTGGTGGATCTGTCCAATACTGAAAGTCGGGTATTAAAGTCTCTTATTGCTATTATGTTTGAGTCTATGTATCCCTTTAGATCCTTTAACATTTCTTTTAAATAGCCAGGTGCCCTGTAATTAGGTGCATATACATTTATAGTAGTTATTTCTTCCTGTTGAATTGATTCCTTAATCACTATATAGTGTCCTTCTTTGTCTCTTTTAACAGTTTTTGTGTTAAAGTCTATTTTGTCTGATATTAGGATGGCTACACTAGCTGTTTTATGTTTCTGTTAGCACAGAATATCTTTTTCCATCCTTTCATTTTCAGTCTGTCTGCATCTTTGTTGGTGAGATTGTTTCTGGTAGGTAACAAGTGGATGGGTTTTGTTTTTTAATCCATTCAGTGAGCCTGTGTCATTTAACTAGAGAGTTGAGGCCATTTAGATTCAATGTGACTATTGATAATAACAAATGTACCCTGCCAATTTTTCATAATATTCCAATTTTTTACTTTGGATTTCCTTTGTACTTTCACTGGGAGATTTTCTGCCTTCATCTTTCATAGTGTTGACCATGTTTGTGTTTCTGTGTGCATGACATCTTTAAGCATCTTTTGCAAGACTGGACAGGTAGTGACAAATTCTTTCAATTTCTGTTTGTTATTAAAGTTCTTTTTTTGCCATCATTCATAAATAAGAGCTTTGTAGGATAAAGTATTCTGGGTTGACAATTTTTCTTTTAAGACTTGGAATATATCTCCCCATTCTCTCACAGCCTGTAGGGTTTCTGATGAGAAGTCTGCTGTGAGTCTATTTGGAGATCCTCTGAAAGTATTCTGGCATTTCTCTCATGCATATTTTAGAGTCTTTTCTTTATGTTTTACTGTGGAACATTTGATTACAATGTGTCATGGTGAAGCTCTTTTCTGGTCATGAGTTCTATGTCCTGCCTGTACTTGAATGTTCCTTTCTTTCTCCAAATTAGAAAAAGTTTCTCTTATTATTTCACTAAAAAAAATCTTCTAATCTTTTGTCTCTTTCCATAGCTTCAGGAACTCTTAAAACCCATGTATTGGGTCATTTGATAGTATCCAGTAGATCCCCAACAGTATTTTTTAGTTTTCTAATTTCTTCTTGTTTTTTGTCCAACTGTATAATTTCCTGTGCTTTGTTTTCTGAGTAAGATATTCTTCCTTCTGCTTCACCAAATCTGTTGTTAAGACTTTCCACTGCATTTTTATTTGTTCCTTTTAATTCTTCATTTTCAAAATTTCATTTTGTTTTCTCTTTAAGATCTCAATTTCATAGGAGAAATTTTCTTTCATGTCATCTACAGATTTCATTAGTTCATGTGTTTGCTTCAGATTACTTCTTTTTTAAAGATTTATTTATTTATTTGAAATTCAGAGTTACACAGAGAGAGGAGAGGCAGAGAGAGAGAGAGGTCTTCCATTTGATGGTTCACTCCTCAGATAGCTGCAACAGCCGAAGCTGTGCCGATCCAAAGCCAGGAGCCAGGAGCTTCTTCTGGGTCTCCCATGTGGGTGCAGGGGCCCAAGGATGTGGGCCATCTTCTACTGCTCTCCCAAGCCTTAGCAGAGAGCTGGATTGGAAGTGGAGCAGCCAGGTTTTGAACCAGCACCCATATGGGATGCCAGAGCTTCAGGCCGGGGCATTAACCCACTGCGCCACAGTGCTGGCCCCTCAGATTACTTCTAAGTAATCCTGTGATCAATTTTTTGAGTTTCATTTCTGGCACTTCTTTTTTTTTTTCCGCTGGTTCACCCCCTAAATGGCAGCCATGGCCAGCACGCTGCAGCCAGCGTGCTGCACCAATCCAAAGCCAGGAGCCAGGTGCTTCCTCCTGGTCTCCCATGCAGGTGCAGGGCCCAAGCACTTGAGCCATTTTCCACTGCCTTCCCAGGCCACAGCAGAGAGCTGGACTGGAAGAGGAGCAACCAGAACAGAATGCGGTGCCCCGACCGGGACTAGAACCCAGTGTGCCGGCACTGCAGGTGGAGTATCAGCCTAGTGAGCTGCAGCACCAGCCCTGGCATTTCTTTAATCTTTTCATCTTCACTATCTATTATTGAAGTGTTATATTTTTAGGGGGCATCAAGTTGTGTTCTTTATTTTGTTTCTTGTATTGGCACATTTATTATTCAGCATTTGTGGAGATACTTATTGGTTTCTCTTTTTTTTCCTCTGGTGGCTTTTATCTTTGGACTGTGTCTGTGTGGATTAGTAGAGTGCCTGCTTTCAGCTAATACTTAGAGGCATGTTGTAGGTGTGGCCAGGAAGCTCTGTTCAGTGCTCCAGGATGAAGGGAGTGTTAAGGTGACACATATGTTGGGCATGGTAAATCTCTCTCTCTCTCTCTCTTTTTTTTTTTAATCAGAGAGGAGGTTTTTTGTGCTCTGTTGACATAGATTCTTCCCACTTCTTCTCTTCCAAGGTCACCAGTGCCTGGTCACTAGCCCTAGTGGGTATAATATTCATCCACACTCCCACAAGGACCACACAAAGGATCTGTGCAGTCCTCAGTGTAAGTAGATTCCCCTCAATGTCCCTCACCAGGGAACCAGGAAGCCTGAGCATGTGGAGCCTCCCACAATGTCTGCCCAAAGTCCATCCACACCCTGAGGCTTCCCATGTGACCTCAGTGTTTTCACAGTCCTGCAGCCTCAGTGCACACAAGCATCCCACAGTTATAAGCACCCAGCCCCGGGTCAGTTCTCCCCGGCAGACTCAAAGGTGTGTGCTTGACTGATTGCTAGGCAAGTACACGAGCTAGCAAGTTTGTTAGGTATGTCCAAAACAGTGTCCGCTCTCTATCCGTTTGTTATAGGACACTGTTGCAGGGTGATCAGGGACAGAGAAATGTGCCCTGTTTTTTTTTTCTACTCCAGTTTGGCAGATACACTATCCCCCATAAGGCTCCAAGTTGGATTCCCTTCAGGCTGTTCCTACAACATTATCACCAGTGGCTTGGGCTGCTGCAGTCTGGTCTCAATTCACTCTCCAAAGTTGCTATGGAGTCTCTCGACTGCTGGGATCCTATGTTGTGCATGTCTACACCCTCCATGTAGGTCCACTGTGTCCCTCTAATTTGTGGGGAGTTACCTCTGCCATTTTCTCCATAACTCTTCCCTGAGACTGCACTTTTTTCACTTTTTTTAAACTATCTTCACCTAGACTAGAGCAGTAAGCTCCCTCCCTACTTCACCATCTTAATCCAATCATGAAAAGCATATTTCAGTACAAGGAATAAGATAAAGGGGGACACTCAATAATGATAAATGATTAAAATTCTTCAAGAAGACATACTACTAAATATGTAGGTCCCTAGTAATGGAGCATTGAAAACATAGGCAAGAGCTGATAAAACTGAAAGAAAAAATGGAATATTCTACAAGTATAGCTAAGCAGTTTAAAAACTTATCCTTCAGTAAATAACAGAATAAGTAAACAGAAAATCAGTAGGAATATGGAAGATTTGAACAACTCTATCAAACAACTCCACCTAACAGAAGTAGAACACTTTTTAAACCACATTATGTTATGCTCTGGGCCATAAAATGAGTCCCAGTCAATTAAAGAAAATTTAAATCATACAAAGTATGGCTTGTGGCTAAAGTGAATTGAACAAATATAAATATCAGTAAAAAAAAGTCTTGAAAATCTCCAATGTTTGAAAAATTGCACATTTCTAAATATCATTTAAGTCAAAAAATCAGAGATTTGCATTTTGAATTGAATGAAAATAAAAAAATTTTAAATGTGCACCATATAGCTAAAGCAGTGCTTTAAAGATTTACAGTAAGGCCAGTGCTGTGGTGTAGTGGATAAAGCTGCCGCCTGCAGTGCCAGCATCCCATATGGGTGCCAGTTCCAGTCCAGGCTGCTCCACTTCTGATCCAGCTCTCTGCTATGGCCTGGGAAAGCAGTAGAAGATGGCCCAAATCCTTGGGCCCCTGCACCCACATGAGATACCCTGAAGAAGCTCCTGGCTCCTGGCTTCAGATTGGCTCAGCTCCAGCCATTGTGACCAATTGAGGAGTGAATCAGAGGATGGAAGACCTCTCTCTCTCTGCCTCTCCTTCTGTCTCTGTGTAACTTCTTCTCTCTGTGTGTAATCTTTAAAAAAAATTATAGCATTAAAGTATTATATTAGGGCCAGCGCCATGGCTCAATAGGCTAATCCTCCATCTTGCGGCTCCGGCACACCGGGTTCTAGTCCCAGTTGGGGCGTCAGATTCTGTCCCGGTTGCCCCTCTTCCAGGCCAGCTCTCTGCTGTGACCCGGGAGTGCAGTGGAGGATGGCCCAAGTGCTTGGGCCCTGCACCCCATGGGAGACCAGGAGAAGCACCTGGCTCCTGCCATTGGATCAGCGTGGTGCGCCGGTGGCAGCGCGCCAGCCACGGCGGCCATTGGAGGGTGAACCAACGGCAAAGGAAGACCTTTCTCTCTCTCTCTCTCACTGTCCACTCTGCCTGTCAAAAAAATAAAAAAAATTTTTTTAAAAAGATTATATTAGAAGCTAAGAGATATGTCTAAGATCTAACCTTTCTACTAAAAAAAAAAGAAAAAAGAACAAATTCAACCTAAAGTAAGCAGGAGGAAGAGATAATAAGCATATTAGAAGCAAAAAATAGAAAAAATAAACTCAAAGTTGATGTTGGAATAGATGATAAATGGATAAATTCTGGCCAGATGAGTGGGAGGAGAAAAGAAAGAGAAGACATTGATTACTGATATCAGGAATGGAAGAGAGAATATCAGTTCACATCAAACAGAAATCAAGAGGATAACAAAGGAATTAGTGTTGTGTTGCAGTGGGTTAAGTCATAGCTTGTGACACCAACATCCCACATTGGAGTGCCAGTTCAAGTCCCAGGTGCTCTGCTTCAGATTTAGCTTCCTGCTAATGCACCTGAGAAGGTAATATATGATGGTCCAATTACTTGGGCCCCTGCCACCCATGTGAGAGACTAGGATAGAGTTCCTTTCCCCTGGTTTCTGCCTCACCCAGACCTGACTATTTCAGACATTTGGAAGAGTGAATCAGCAGATGAAAACGATCTCTCACTCTTCCTGTCTATAACTCTGCCTTTCAACTAACTAAATAAATTTTTTTAAAATGGATTCCAAAAAAAAAAAAAAAAAAGATTTGGCTCTGATGGAGCCATTCACCAATGGAGAAACTCTCCAGACTTCTGGGGCCTTTATGGAGCATTGTTATGCAAGCAAAATTGATTAAATCATTGGCCTTCAGCAACTAGCTCAAGCTTCAGACTCTCTTCTCTTCGTAGAGTCAGGGCGTGAGATGAAAGGTTCAGTGCCCCAACTATGGTTGACTGGTTTCCCTGGTAACTAGCCTCCCTTCTTTTGATTCTCTAAGGAATTTCCAAAAAATATCATCTCATTAACATAAACTCAACCGATGAACCAATAAAGAAGATGCTGCATCTACATACAACAAGATACTATTCAGAGCTGCCACCGCAGCTCACTAGGCTAATCCTCCATCTTGCGGCGCTGGCACACCGGGTTCTAGTCCCAGTTGGGGCGCCAGATTCTGTCCTGGTTGCTCCTCTTCCAGGCCAGCTCTCTGCTGTGACCCGGGAGTGCAGTGGAGGATGGCCCAAGTGCTTGGGCCCTGCACCCCATGGGAGACCAGGATAAGCACCTGGCTCCTGGCTTCAGATCAGCGCGGTGTGCTGGCCGCAGTGCACCAGCTGCGGCGGCCATTGGAGGGTGAACCAACAGCAAAAGGAAGACCTTTCTCTCTGTCTCTCTCTCTCATTGTCTAACTCTGCCTGTAAAAAAAAAAAAAAAAAAAAAAAAAAAACAAAAAAAAAACAAGATACTATTCAGCCTTTCAAAATAGGAAATTCAATTTGTCACAGCATGGATGAACCTGGGTGGGCACTATAAGAAAATAAAATAAGCCAGCCACCAAAAGACGAATATTGCCTATTCCATTTACATTAAGTATCTAAAATAGAATCAAATGAGTAGAAAAATAGAATTCTGGCTTTCAGGGACAAAGGAAAGAGAAAAATAAGAAGTTTCTGCTTGATGAGTATAAAGTTTCAGTTATTCAAGACAAATTCTAGACCACTGCTGTACAATATAGTGCCTACAGTTAACCATATTGTATTGTGCACCTAAAAATTTGTTAAGAGTGTAAGTTTCATGTTAAGCATTTTTACCACCAAAAAAAAAGGTGCAAGGAAATTTTTGGAGGTGTTAGATATGCCTTTTACTCTGATTTTATAATAGCTTCAGGGGTATATGCATATGATTAAACTTTATCAAATTGTATACATTAGGCATGGGTGTTTAGCCTAGTGGTTAAGATGTCTGTGTCTCAGGTATTAGTACCAGAGTTTGATGCCTGGCTCTAGCTACTGACTCTAGCTTCTTGCTAATACTGACCCTGGGAGGCAGCAGTGGTGGCTCAAATGATTGGAAGACACAGAGTGTGGTCTGGGCTCCTGGCTTCAGCTTGACCCAGTCCTGGTAGTTGCAGGCATTTGAGGAGTGTACCAAAAGATAAAAGTTCTCTTTCTGGCTGCATACTCCACCACTACTTTCAAACAAAATTATAATAATTTTAATATATATACATAATAAGCTCAAAGTGTTTTAAAGACTAAAAGTAAGTCCTAAAACTGTAAAACTACTAGAAGAAAGCATAGAGAGGAGGCTGATGTAGTGGCTTATGGGTTAAGCCACCACTTGTGAGACTGGCATCCCATATCAGAGTGCCAGTTCATGGCCCAGTTGCTCTTCTTCTAATCCAGCTCTCTGATAATGCACCTGAGAAAACAGCAGACAGATGATGGCTCAAGTACTTAATTCCCTAGCACCCATGTGGGGTACCCAGATGTAATTCCCAAGAACTCCTGGCTTTAGCCTGAGCCAGCCCCAGCCACTGCAGCCATTTGGGTAGTGAACCAGCAGATAGAAGAGATTTCTCTGTGTGCCTTCCTCTCTCTCCATGTGTATCACTGTGCTTTCAAATAAATAAATAAATCTACAAAAGAATTCGGTGGCATTGGTCTGGGCACAATTTTTTAGTAGCACCCCAAAACCACAATTAATAAAAGTAAAAGTAGGCAAATGGGATTGCATCAAACTAAAATGCTACTCTACAGAAAAGAAAAAAATCAACAGAGTGAAGAGATGATCTATGGAATAGGAGAAAATGTTTATGAACCATACCTGTATATGTGATGAGAGTTTAATATCCAAAAGCATGTAAGGAACTCAAACAACTCAGAAGTAAGAAAATACGTCACCTAAGTTAAAAAGGTGAGCAAAGGATGAATGGACATTTCTCAAAAGAAGATATACAAACAGCAAACAGGTATGTGAAAAAAATACTAATTATCAGGGAGACAAAAATTAAAACTACACTGATGTATGACCTCATATCTGTTTGAATGGCTATTATCAAAATGAAATAAGAGTAGGTAAGGATGTGGAAAAAAAGGAACCTTTTGATGAGGATATATATTAGTGTATTTTTTATGTAATACAGTTTGAAGGCTGCTCAAAAAAATGAAAATAGGGGCCAGCATTGTGGCTCAGTGAGTTAAACTACTATCTGCAATGGTGGGCATCACATATGGGGATATTTATTCCAGTTCTGGCTGCTCCAATTCCAATCTAGCTCCCAGTCAGTACACCTGGAAAAGCAACAAAAGATGCACCAAGTGTTTGGGCCCCTGCCATCCATTTGGGAGATCCAGATGGAATTCCAGGCTCCTGGCTTCTATGTGGCCCAGCCCCAGTCACTGCAGCCATTCAGGGAGAGAACTAGCAGATAGAAGAACTCTCTTTCTCCCCCTTTCACCATCTCTCTCTCTCTCTCTCTCTCTCTCTCTCTCACTGCCTTTTAAATAAATAAATAATATTTTATAAATTAAAATAGATCTATCATATCATCCAGCTATCCCATTACTGGGTATTCATCCAAAGCAAATGAAAGCAATGTGGCAAAAAGGTAAGCATACTCCCATGTTCATTGCAATAATATTCAAAACAGCTGAGATAGGGAATCAACGTAAATGTCCACTAATGGATGAAGGGACATAAAATGTGGAATAATGAGATCCAATATGGCAGAATAGGGAGGGAGTTTACTGCTGTAGTATAGAGGAAGATAGTTTAAAAAAAGAGGACAGAGTGCAGTCTCAGGGAAAAGTTAGGGAGAAAAATGGCAGAGGAAACTCCACACAAATTAGAGGGACTCTGTGAACCTACATGGAGGGTGTAGACATGCACAACTCAGGACCCCAGCAGCTGAGAGCCTCCACAGCAACTTTGGAGAGTGAGGTGAGACCAGACTGCAGTGAGACCAGACTTCAGTGACCCAAACCACTGGTGGTAAAGCTGCAGGAAGAGACTGGCAAGAGTCCGGCTTGGAGCCCCGTGGAGGACAGTGTACCTGCCAAACTAGAGGAGAAAAAAAGGGGAGAATCTTTTTTTCTCCCTGACCACCCTGCACAGGTATCATGTAACAAGCCAAGAGAGGGCAGGTGCCATTTTGGACATAACTAACAGCTGCTCCAGCTTGTGCCCATGCACCCAGCAACCAGCTGAGTGGAGATGCCTGAGTCTGGCTAACACAATTGACAGGGTGCTCATGTCTGTGGAAGAATTGTATGCTAGGTCTGCAAAAACACTGTGGCTCTATGGGAAGGCACAGGTTGTGGCTGGGTCTTTCAGTGGTCACTGTGGGCAGCTTCTCAAGCTTGGAGTTCCCTGGTGAGGGTCATTGCTGTAGGATCCATGATTACACAGAGGACTGCACAGATCCTTTATGCAGTTCTTGTGGCAATGTGGAGGAATATTGTATACACTGGGCTAGTGCCCAGGCAATGATCTCCCTTAAGAAGAGGAGGTCAGTGTGAGACTACACCAACAGAGTTGATCAAAATCCCCCTCTGATAAAAAAAGAGAGAGAGAGAGAGATTTACCATACCTAACATAGGTGTTACCTTGGACACTCCCTTCACACTGGAGCATTAAACAGAGCTCCCTGGGCACACCCAGCACATGCCTCTGAGTATTCACTGAAAAAGTAGGCACTCCACTAAGCCACAGAGCATAATCCAAAGATAAAATCCATCACAGGAAAAAAAAAAAAAACAAGTATCCCCACAAATTAGAATAATGAAGACAACATGATGCCTCCAAAAGAATACAACACTTCAATACTAGAACAAGAAGATAAAGAGATTGAGGAAATACCAGATATGGAATTCAAAAAATTGATCACAGGATTACTTAGAAGTAATCAGAAGCAAATCCATCAACTAATGAAATTGGTACATGACATGAAAGAAAATTTCACCCATGAAATTGAGATTTTTAAAGAGAAATCAAAATGAAATTTTGGAAATGAAGAATTCAATAGATCAAACTAAAAATGTGGTGCAAAGCCTTAACAAAAGACAGTGCAGCAGAAGAAAGAATATTCAAGTTAGAAGATAATTCTCTGGAAATTTTGCAGTCAGACCAAATAAGAAATTAGAAAACTAAAACACAGTGTTGGAGATGTATGGGATACTACCAAATGACCCAATATACAGATGTGAGGAGTTACTGAAAGCATGGAGAGAATGAATGAATGAATTAGAAGGCATTTTAGTGACATAATTACAGAAAACTTCCCTAATTTTGGGAAAGAAAGGGATATACAAGTACAGAAAAACCATAGAACTTCTAATAGACCTGTCCAGAAAAGATCTTCATCATGACATATTGTAGTCAAACTCTCCATAGTAAAACACCAAAAAAATATTCTAAAATGTGCACCAGAGAAATACTAGAATACTTTCAGAGGATCTCCAAATAGACTCAGGGCTGACATCTCATCAGAAACTCTACAGGCTAGGAAAGAATGGCAAGACAAATTCCAAGTCTTAAGAGAAAAAAACTGTCAAATCAGAATACTATAAGCTGCAAAAGTCTCATTGATGAATGATAATGAAATAAACAGAAATTAAAAGAACTTGTCAACCATCCTTCCAGGCTTACAAAAGATGCTTAAGGATGTGCTACACACAGAAACACAGAAATATGGTCATCATTATGAAAGAAGATGAAGGCAGAAAATCTCCCAGTGGAGTACATAGGAAATCCAAACTAAAAAATGGGAGTATTTTTGGGAAAATGACAGCGCAAAGTCATTACTAATCAATAGTAACCTTGAATGCAAATGGCCTCAACTATCCAGTTAAAAGATACATACTGGCAGAATGGATTAAAAACCAAAACCCATCCATTTGCTGCCTAAAAGAAACACATCTCACCAACAAAGATACATGCAGACTGAAAGTAAAAGGATGAAATGATATTTCATGCTAACAGAAACCAAAAACAGCTGGTGTAGCCATCCTAGTATCAGAAAAAATAGACTTTAGCACAAACTGTTAAAAGAGTCAAAGAAAGACAGTATATAATGGTTAACAAATCCATTCAACAGGAAGATGTGCCTATTGTAAATGCACCAAATTATAAGGCATCTGGCAATTTAAAAGAAATGTTAAGGGAGCTAAAGGGAGACATAGACTCAAATACAATAGTAATGGGGCAATTCAATATCCTACTTTCAGCAATGGACAGATTAAACAGACAAAAAATCAGCAAGAAAATAACAGTTAATCAACACTCAAACCAAATGGACCTAAAAGATATCTACAGAACTTTCCATCCTACAGTCACAGAATATGCATTCTTCTCACCAGGGCATGGATATTTCCCTAGGATTGACCACATGCTAGGCCATAAAGCAAGTCTCAGCAAATTCAAAAAAATCAAAATCATATCATACATCTTCTCTAACCACAATGGAATGAAGCTGGAAATCAACAACTCAGTAATCTCTAGAACATGTGCAAACACATACAGACTGAATGACATGCTCCTGAATGAACAGTGGGTCAGTGAATAAATCAAAAGAGGAATCAAAAAATTTCTGAAACAAATGAAGATGGCAATGCAACAAATTAAAAATTATGGGATACAGCAAAAGCAGTGTTGAGAAAAGTTTATAGCAATTGGTGCCTACATCAAGAAATTGGAAAGGCATCAAATCAGTGAGCTACCAATGCATCTCAAGGACCTAGAGAAACAACAGCAAACCAAACCCAAAACTAGTAGGAAAAAAAGAAACAATTAAAAATAGAGAAGAACAAAATTGAAACAAAAAAATAATATAAAAGATCAGCAAAATGAAGAGCTGTTTTTTTGAAAAAATAAATAAAATTGGCACACCATTGGCCCAACTAACCAAAAAATGGAGAGAGAAGACCCAAATCAATGAAGTTAGAGATGAAAAAGAAATGCAACAACAGAACTACAGAAATAAAAAGAGTTATCAGAAATTGCTGCAAAGTTATCAGAAATTTCTGCAAAGCACTGTATGCCAACAAACTGGGATACCTAGAAGAAATGGATAGATTCCTGGACACATACAACCTACTTAAATTGAGCCACGGAGACATAGATAACTTAAATAGACCAAAAACTAAGACAGAAATTCAGTCAGTAATAAAGACCCTCCCAACAAAGAAAAGCCCAGGACCGGAAGGCTTCATTGCTGAATCTATCAGATGTTTAAAGAAAACTCACTCCAATTCTTCTCAAGCTATTCAAAACAATTGAAAGGGAGGGAATCTTCCCAAATTCTATCTATGAAGCCACATCACCATAATTCCTAAACCTGAAAAAGATGCAACAGAGAAAGAGAACTCAGACCAATTTCCCTGATGAAATTAGATACAAAAATCCTCAACAAAATTCTATCCAATCCAACAACATATCAGAAAGATCATTCACCTAGACCAAGTGAGATTTATCCCTGGTATTCAGGTATGAATCAACATTTGCAAATCAATCAATGCGATACATCACATTCACAAATTGAAGAACAAAAACCATGATTATCTCAATAGATGCAGAGAAAGCATTCGATAAAATGCTTGCATTGTAAAATGTTGTATTTGATAAAATGAAACACCATTACATGATGAAAAATCCAAGCAAATTGGCTATAGAAGGAACATTCCTCAACACAATCAAGACAATGTATGACAAACCCACAGCCAGCATCCTATTGAGTAGGCAAAAGTTGGAGGCATTCACACTAAGATCCGAACCTAGACAAGGATACCCACTGTCACCACTGCTATTTAATATAGTACTGAAAGTTTTAGCCAGAGCCATTAGTCAAGAAAAATAAATCAAAGGGGTACAAATTAGGAAGGTGGAAGTAAAACTATCCCTATTTGAAGATAATATAATTCTATACATAGGGGATCCAAAAGTCTCCACTAAGAGACTACTGGGACTCATAGAAGAGTTTGGTGAAGTATCAGGACATAAAATCAAAACACAAAAATCAACAGCCTTTATAGAAACAGACAATGTCATGGTATGGCTGAGAAAGAACTTCTAAGATCAACCGCATTCACAATAGCTACAAAAATAAATAAATAAATACCTTGGAATAAATTTAACCAAGGATGTCAAAGATCTCTGTGGTGAGAATTACAATACATCAAAGAAAAAGAAGAAAATACAAAAAATAAAAAAATAAAAAAAAAAAAGAAAATACAAAAAATAGGAAAAATCTTCCATGGTCATGGATTGGAATAATCAATATCACCTAAATGTCCATATTTCCAAAAGCGATTTACAGATTCAAGCAATACAAATAAAAACACAAAGAACATTCTTCTCAGATATAGAAAAATGATGCTGAAATTCATATGGAAAGACAAGAAACTCCAAATAGCTAATGCAATGTTATACAACAAAAACAAAGCTGGGGGCATCACATCCAGACTTCAAGACATGCTACAGGGCAGTTATAATCAAAATAACCTGGACTAGGGCCAACTCCATGGCACAGTAGGTTAATCCTCCACCTGCAGCGCTGGCATCCCATATGGGCACCGGTTCTAGTCCCAGCTGCTCCTCTTCCAATCCAGCTCTCTGCTGTGGCCTGGGAAAGCAGTAGAAGATGGCTCAAGTCCTTGGAGCCATGCACCCACATGGGAGACCAGGAAGATGCTCGTGGATCCTGGCTTCAGATTGGTGCAGCTCCAGCTGTTGCAACCATCTGGGGAGTGAACCAACAGAAGAAAGACCTTTCTCTGTCTCTCCCTCTCACTGTCTGTAACTCTACCTCTCAAGTAAATAAATACAATCTTAAAAAAAAAAAGAACAGCCTGGTCTGGTACAAAAACAGAAGGAAAGACAAATGGAACAGAATAAAAATGTCAGAAATTAATCTAAGCACCTACAATCAACTTATCTTTGACAAAGGAACAAGAACAGTTTAACAAATGGTGCTGGGAAAACTGGATCTTCACATGCAGAAGTATGAAGCAAGACCCCTACCTTACACCTTTCACCAAAATCCACTCAAGACCTAAATCTATGAAACAATACCATCAAATTATTAAGGGAAACCCTTCAAGACATTGGCATAGGCAAAGATTATTGGGAATATCCCAGAGGCACAAGAAATCAAAGCCAAAATTAACAAATAGAATTACATCAAATTGAGAAGCTTCTGTACTGCAAAAGAAACATTCAGGAAAGTGATGAGGCAAATGACAGAATGGGAGAAATTATTTGCAAGCTACAAAACTGATAAAGGATTAACAACCAGAATATATAAGGAGATCAAGAAACTCCACAACAACAAAACAAACAACCCAGGAAAAAAATGAGTAAAGGACTTAAACAGGCTTTTTTTTTTTTGACAGGCATAGTTAGGCAGAGAGAGAGAGAGAAAGGTCTTCCTTCTGTTGGTTCACCCCCCCAAATGGCCCCTATGGCTGGCGCTGTGCCGATCCTAAGCCGGGAGCCAGGTGCTTCCTCCTGGTCTCCCATGTGGGTACAGGGCTCAAGCACTTGGGCCATCCTCCACTGCACTCCCAGGCCACAGCAGAGAGCTGGACTGGAAGAGAAACAGCCAGGGACAGAACCTGGTGCCTCAACTGGAACTAGAACCCCAGGTACCGGCGCCACAGGCAGATTAGCCAAGTGAGCTGCAGCACTGGCCAGAAATGAGTAAAGGACTTAAACAGGCATTTTTCAAAAGAGGAAATCCAAATGGCCAACAGACACATGAAAAAATTCTCAGGATCACTAGCCGTCAGGGAAATGAAAACCAAAACCACAATGAGGTTTCACCTCACCCCTGTTAGAATGACTTTTGTCAGAAATCAACAAACAACAAATGCTGGTGAGGATGTGGGGGAAAAGGTACCCTAATCCACTGTTGGTGAGAATCTAAACTGGTAAAGCCACTATGGAAGATAGTATGGAGATACCTCAGAAATCTGAATATAGACCTACCATATGACCCAGCCATTACACTCCTGGGAATTTACCCAAGGAAAATGAAATCAGCATATGAAAGAGTTATCTGTATCCCCATGTTTATTACAGCTCAATTCATAATAGCTAAGATATGAAATCAACCCAAATGTGCATCAGATGAAGACTACATAAAGAAATTATGAGATATGTACACAATGGAACAATATACAGTAATAAAAAAACTACAATCCAGTTGTTTGCAACAAAATGAATGAAACTGGAAAACATAATACTAGTGAAATAAGCCAGCCCCCATGCTCACTCAGACTTAGCCCTAATGGTAGAGCTAGAAATGTGCCTGGGGATTCCAATTCAATCCCATAAAAAGGTGGCATGTACCAATGCCACCTCACTAGTCAAAGTGGTCAGTTTCAGCTCATAATTGGTCATAATGGGAGGATTAAGTGTCAAAGGGATCACATAAACAAGACTGTGTCTGCTAGTAATAACTGATAGAATTAAAAAGGAGAGAATAATCCAACATGGGAAGCGGGATACATAGCAGACTCATAGAATGGCAGATGTCCTAAACAGCACTCTGGCCTCAGAATCAGCCCTTAAGCCATTCAGATCTGGCTAAAAAGCCCACAAGAGTATCTCAGGCATAGAAAGCCAAGACACTCTGGCAAAAAAAAAAAAAAAAACCTCAATGAAAGATTTCTGTGAATGAGATCCCAGCAGAAAGAACGGGCCATCAAAGAAGGAGGTACCTTTCTCTGAAGGGAGGAGAGAACTTCCACTTTGACTATGGCCTTGTCTAAATAAGATCAGAGTTGGTGAACTCAAGAGGCTTCTATAGCCTTGGCAGCTCAAGACAAGAGCCTTGGGTGATTATTGACGTCATAAATAAGAGTGTCAGCTGGCACCGTGGCTCACTTGGTTAATCCTCCACCTGCAGCGCCGGCATCCCATATTGGCACCGGTTCTAGTCTTGGTTGCTCCTCTTCCAGTCCAGCTCTCTGTTGTGGCCCGGGAGGGCAGTGGAGGATGGCCCAAGTGCTTGGACCCCTGCACCCGCATGGGAGACCAGAAAGAAGCACCTGGCTCCTGGCTTTGGATTGGCTCAGTGCCGGCCATAGCAGCCATTTGGGGAGTGGACCAATGAAAGGAAGACCTTTCTCTCTGTCTCTCTCACTGTCTCTAACTCTACATGTCAAATAAATAAAAATATAAGAGTGTCAATTGTTAAATCAACAATTGGAGTCACTGTGCAACTACTCCCCATGTAGGATCTCTGTCCTTAATGTGTTGTACTATGTGAATTAACGGAAAAACTACTATTCTAACAGTACTCTATACTTCGTGTGTCTGTGTGGGTGCAGTCTGTTGAAATCTTTACTTAGTTTATACTAAGTTGATCTTCTATATATAAAGATAATTGAAAATGAATCCTGATGAAGAATGGGATGGGAGAAGGTGTGGGAGATGGGATGGTTGCACGTGGGAGGGAGGTTATGGGGGGAAAAGCTGCTATAATCCAAAAGTTGTACTTTTGAAATTTATATTTATTAAATAAAAGTTGGAAAAAAAGAAATAAGCCAGCCCCAAAAGAACAATTACCGTATGTTCTCCCTGACCAGTGATTACTAATGGAGCATCTAAAAGACAGTCTCTAGACGTGAAATTGACACTTGGATAAGCAATGACTTTGAACAATCCTGTATTGACTATTGAGGAAGAATTTTTTTATATATATACTGTTTGTTGAACTCTTTACTTAACATAGAGTTAATAATATGAATATAAAGTTAATTGAAAATAGATCTCAGTAAAAAAATAAGAATGGTAATAGGAGAGTTAGGAGGAAGAGGGATAGGAGAGTGGGTGGAAGGGCAGGTACAGTGGGAAAAATTGCTATGTTCCTAAAGTTGTAATTATGAAATATATGAAGTTTGTACTCCTTAAATAAAAGGTTTCTTGGAAAAAAATAAAATAAAATATGTAATAAGTACACAATACTGCATAATTCATCCTTAGCAAAAAAGACAATTCTGTCCTTTGCAAAAACATGGATAACCCTGGAAGATTTTATGTTAGGTAAAATAAGCCAGCCACAAAAAAGACAAATATTGCATGAGCTCACTTGTACCTGGCATCTAAAGAAGCTGAACTCAAATGGAAAACAGAAAGGTAGTTACACAGAAATGAGGAAGAAGAGTTTGGCAAAGGCAGGGTCAGGCTGATGTTGGCCAAAGGACAGAAATATAGGAGCAATAAGTTTTAGAGATCTGTTACACATCATGGTGACTACCGTTAACAACAATATTTTGTATTCTTGAAAATCACCAAGAGAACAGATTTTAAGCATTCTCAGCACAAAAATATGTGAGGTAGTACATATGTTAATTAGCCCAGCATAGCCATTCCACAATGTATACACATTTCTAAACATCAATGTTTTCAACCATCTGCCTTTTTGTCAATTAAAAATTAATAACACATCTTCAGTCCGGCTCTCTGCTGTGGCCCGAGAGTGCGGTGGAGGATGGCCCGGGTCCTTGAGCCCTGCACCCGCATGGGAGACCAGGAGAGGCACCTGGCTCCTGGCTTCGGATCGGTGCAGTGCACCAGCCACAGCACACCGGCCGCGGTGGCCACTGGGGGGTGAACCAGCGGAAGAGGAAGACCTTTCTTTCTGTCTCTCTCTCTCTCACTGTCCAATCTGCCTGTCAAAAAAAAAAAAAGAATTAATAACACAGAGGCTGGCGGTGTGGGCACAGTAGGTTAAAGCCCCAGTCTGCAGTGCGGGCATCGCATATGGGCACCAGTTTGAGTCCCTGCTACTCCATTTACAATCCAGCTCCCTGCTAATGCACCTGGGAAAAGCAGAGGAAGATGGCCCAAGTGCTTGGGCCCTTGCACCCACGTGGAAGACCTGAAAGAAGTTCCAACTGTTGAGGCCATTTGGGGAGTGAACAAGCATATGGAAGACCTTTCTCTCTCTATCTCTCCCTCTCTCTGTAACTCTTTCAAATAAAGAAAATAAATCTGTAAAAAAGATTAATAACACATTCTTTTGTAGTGCTTAAGTGTGATGATTAGATTTTCATACTATCGTGTGAGAGGTGGCTTCCTCTATCCTTGTTACCACATCTGCATGTTACCCAACTGACAAATATCAGGGTGAAAAGGTGGGAAAAATGAATAATTTTTTAATATTTTTTGAAATTATGCCTTCATGTTTTACTATGAATAACATTCAACACAAATATCTAAGCAAATAATTTTTAAATTGCTTAGGAGTTAATATTTTTTATTCCAGGAAAAATAAAACGCCTGAATCACCAAGAAAGTAGTGTGAAAATCTATTTGTCTCATGTTGAGCATTTGTTATATATTTTCTTATTCTCTGAGAAAAAAAAAAAAGAGGAGACAGGCAAGGTTGTCCAATTAGACAAGTTTTTGTATTATACTTCACACTCAAATATAAACACTTCAACTATTGCTCTACACAAACAAAAATAAAACTATCTCTTTTATTGCTTTAGAACAGAATATTAAGACATTATTACAATCCAGCAATTCAGTTTCATGTATACCAAATACATGGTTGGAATACATTCTACTTGAAATTTTTAAAATGCTTTGTCACATTTCATCTTTACACGTCAGTTTAGCAGAATGATATTTTCTTTTAAATATCACTTAAGATCACTCAATTACAAGAGTAGCAGGAGAGAGCCCTTTAGTAATAGTATTGTTGAATATTGGAATGAAAATCCTTGAGCCCCTTGTCTTATGAAATAAGTCTTTTTGTGTGCATAAAATATGGTTTAACATTAAGCATTTTCTACCAAATGGGGGACAAATCCTAGAATAATCTTCATACAAAGTTATTTTAGGTGCCTAATGCCTGTAAAATTATAGTTGTGCCTTGTCCTAAAGTTGAGGGTCTTTCCACATTTTCAACAAAAACCCCGTTTTTCAGGGGCTTATAATTCAACTATAGAAATTTGCTTCAGGATGAAACTGAGAATACCCAATTCAGTCTGATCTAGTTATAACCAGCTGAAATAAAGACAGGAAGTTTGCGTTACATCTTTCTCCTTTGGCTATCTGGCTTTTAAGTTAAAAAAACACTTCCAGACATTTCTTCAGTTTCTCATTTTTCAAAAATCTCAATCTTTGGCAATTTTGAAATATAGCAAAAAGGATAAAAAGAAAATGTAATGAGTAATTAGTGTCTCAAGAGAAGGATAAAGGGTGCTGAATCTTTCGTGGCCAACCTACCCTCCAAAATCCAGGTAAGGTCAGTAGATATTGAAACTCATTACAACATAATGACATTTATTTATTTATAGTGAAGAGCTTTTATTGAATGAGAACAGAATACCAATTGAGGCCTTTAGCACAGAAAGTCATAGGAACATTTAACCATGACGTTGATCAACAAGGAGTAATGATCTAGATTTGAAAATGTTAAAACAATAGCATTAGCTTATTTCAAATAGTTGCTAGTTTCATTATGAATATATGAAACTACCATTTCCTAAAGAAAAGAGTTACCATATGATTAGATATAAATGCAGGTAAATATAAGAGATATTATTTGGGCAAACTCGAGCTTTCATGTATCTATTGTTATAATATTAAGTTCCGGGCCCAGTGGTGACCTATAAGGTTAAGCTGCCACCTGCAATGTAGTCATCCCATATGAGCTCCTGTTTAATCCTGGCTGAGTACTTCCGATCCAGCTCCCTGTAATGCACCTGGGAAAGCAACGGAAGATGGCCTAAGTACTTGAACCCCTGCCACCTACATGGAAGACCATGAAGAAGCCCCTGGCTTTTACCCATCTCAGCCCTGGCTGTTGTGGTCATTTGGGGAGTGAATCAATGGATGGAAAATCTGTCTCCATCTCTCTCTTCCTCTCTCTCTTTCTCAGTGTCTCCCCCTCTCTCTCTGTAACTCTGACTTTCAAATAAGCAAGTATTTTTTAAATAAATAAGAAATTTTAAATTAACTTCAGGAGAAGGTGTGCAACAATGGATTCTGTAAACTGTGAGAGTGAATAGGGGCCGGTGTTGTGGCGTAGAAGGTAGAGCCACCACCTGCAGTGCCGGCATCCCATATGGGCACCAGTTTGAGTCCCAGCTGCTCTACGTCTAATCCAGCTCTCTGCTATGGCCTGGAAAAGCAGTAGAAGATGACCCAAGTCCTTAGGCCCCTGTATCCATGTGGGAGACCCAGAAGCTGCTCCTGGCTCCTGGCTTCGGATCGGTGCAGCTCCAGCCATTGCAGCCATTTGGGTAGTGAACCAGTGGATGGAAGACCTCTCTCTCTCTGTGTCTCTGCCTCTCCTTAGCTCTCTGTATAACTTTGACTTTCAAATACATAAATAAATCTTTTTTTAAAAAAGAGTGAAAATACTTTCCTGGCACCTAAATTACTTTTTGACAGGGAAACAAATGTGTTCATTGCTTACTTTGGCTGTTAGATGCAGCAATACCCCTTCAGAGCAGTCTTCTCCTTCATTCACACATTGCCCAGGGTCTCCCATCTTCTGAAAATTCAGACTTTGCAGATACTGTCTCAACACCACCAAAAGTGTGCATAAAGTGGTCTTCTCATGCCTAGCAAAGAGCAGGGACCATGCCCAGCAAAGAGCAGGGACTTGAAATGCCCTGGCCGCTCTGCACCTCCCCTGCTTCCTGCACCCAGGTTTTGTCCATGCTCTAGAACAGGTTCTCCCGCTCTAGCTGCTCTGTGTGACCAGTACACTCTACTGATGATTCTGGCTCAGATCTGAGATGTTTAAGGTCAAGATCTGAGACAGAGGGCCAGTGTTTTGGCTGCTATATGCAGCACCAGCATCTCATATGGGCACTATTCAAGTCTCAGCTGCTCCACTTCAGATCCGGCTCTCTGCTGATGACCTGGGAGAGCAACAGAAGATGGTCTAGATCCTTGGGCACCTGCACTCATATGGGAGGCCCAGAAGAAGCTCCTGGCTCCTAGCTTTGGTTTGGTTCAGCCCTAATCATTGCACCCATTTGGAGGATGAACCAGTGGATAGAAGGCCTCTCTCACTCACTGTAACTGTGCCTTTTGAGTAAATAAAAATAAATCTTTATAAAAAGATCTGAGACAGAACATCAGGCTTGAGAGCTAAGATGTGTAAACTGAAAAGCAACAAGTTCTGTTAAAAGGTAACAAGATGGAAACCATTCCAGATTTTAATCCCTGTTCTGCTCATAGCCAACTGTTATTAACTGATCTGAGTCTGACTTTCCCATCTGAAAAATAAAAAGATTGGCTCAGAAGACTTTAAAATACCTTCTGTCTCTAAAGCTCCAGAATTCTCGTGGAAATAAGTGTACCAGCCCTGATAGGTACATTTTTCTATCATTTAGCCCAACTAAGCTCATACAGAAAACAACTCTCCCCTACAAATATTTAACTGTCCTGATTAAACATGGGATTACGTATGGTAAAACTCAGAGTTGCTACTGAAATTTCATGTTTCACTAATTCATGCACGCCGAAACACTAGAGCACTCCCTTCCCAACAACACGCAGCTGCCTATCTCACCGTTGTCTGACTGTTCAGCCAAACCCATAGAGGAAAACAAGAACAGAGCGTCTGGCTGAAACCCCTCATTCTTGTAGATTTGACACTAACCCATTGGAAAATCTCGTGGCTTTTGTGGGTTAGCTGTGCATGTGAAATGCAAGTTTGTTAAGAACTTAAACCGATATTCATAATTTGATGTCAGCCAGATTCCTTCTCCTTCCCTTCCCCCAGCGAAGTACCAAGAAGGGCTCCAAAGAGGAAAAAACGGAGAAACAGAAGCTATCTAAGTTTGAATGAATCTTCAGCTCATGGTGAAAATGGTGAGAGAATGTTTCAAGTGTCAGAATTTGGAGATTCTATCCAAGAGGAATTTGGTCACTTGCTTTGTTTACTACAGAAGTTATCCAAGTAGGGTATGGTCAAAATGAAAGCCACACAATTGAACCAGATCTAAACCTTTCCTTCTGTCAGACTGTGTCTGTTCTGTGTCAGTAAGAGCTGCCATCATGGGCCCAGTGCTGTGGCATAGCAGATAAAGCTGCCACCTGCAGTGCCAGCATCCCTTATGGGTGCTGGTTCAAGTCCCGGCTGTTCCACTTCCAATCCAGCTCTCTGCTATGGCCTGGGAAATCAGTAGAAGATGACCTGAGTGTTTGAGCCCCTGTACCTGTGTGGGAGACCCAGAAGAAGCTCCTAGCTCCATTTCAGCCATTTGGAAATCCTCTCTCACTCTCCCCCACACACACACACTCAATCTCTGCCTCTGCCCCCCCTTTTTTTTTGTAACTCTGCCTTTCAAATAAATAAATAAATCTTTAAAAAAAAAAAATAGCTACAATCATTTGTGATGGAAATCATGGCCTTGGCCCTACTCAGCTGAATTACTGGGGTAGATTGGGGTGGGGGTACACCCACAGTTCTAAGTAGGAGAACAAAGGCAAGCATACCATGGCAGTGTGTAAGGATCAGGTGTTTCCAGGAAGTAGAGGCATCAGACCGCAAGGGAACCTCTGACTCTCTCTTCAGTGGAGTTCACGTTGGGGACAGTGAAGTGGGTGTAGGTCCCAGGCAATTATATGCCTCTGAAGCACATGGCAATTCCTCCTTTATTAAGCAACTTTAAGATCAGGAAGAATCATTTCAGCTTTGAATTCAGTATGGTACACTGCAAGTATTTGAAACAAAGAGAATTTAATGCCAGGATTTGGTTACACAGCTGATGGGATTACTGAGGAACCAAAATGGGAAAAGTGAAGCCATACAGAAATCAGCAAGAGAAAGAAGCCATTTCTGGTGCTGGAGGAACAGGAGAGGAGCCAAGAGAATAGTGTCACCTAACAGAAGAATGGTGTCACCAAACACTGCAGCCAGTTCAGCAGGAGCTGGAGCCACAGAGGTTCTAAAGCCACCCAATGCAGAGAGAGCAGAGAGAGACACTGGATTCTCTGTTCCTCCAGCAAGTCAGTCTCCAGTCTTGGTGGAAGCCTGGGAAATGCAACCTGTTGGGATCCATTTCCCCAAGGCATCAAGCAGAGACAAGAAGAGTGAGGAATGCAAAGGAGCCAAAGACCAGAATGAGTGTTGCCAGCCACTCATGCAAGAAGCACACAGAAACCACCTGCTGTGGATCAGGCTGCCATCGCTGGGGAGATGCAACAACTCACACCACAGACCTCAAAGAAGCTAAGACGCCAGGAAAGAGACAGACTTGTAAGTGGACAATTATAACCCTACATGTGGAAGGTGATTGGATACAACAGAACTCCAGGAAGGGAGTGGCAGTCTGGGACTGGTTGCTTTTCATAGGAAGCCTGCTCCTTTTGCTCTTTCAGGAAAATCCTGAAGACGGGGTATCCCAAGTTGGAGAGAGAGTCTATTGGTGCCACAAAATCTCTTCTCTTAAAACCCCTAAAAAGATCTTAAAGAAATTACTACTGCTCTTTTTATTTTGTGTTCCCCGTGATCAAATGACATCTGTCATCATTGAGGGATTTTGAGTGTTTCTGGAAAATGATGGCTGCAGTAACCCAACCAAAATGAATCGTGTGGTCAGGAGGCCATTGGGCTGGAAAGACATACAGCCAAATGTGCATTTGTAGACGGCAAGTCAAGTAGGCAGGCAGGGAAATAAGAACACATTCAGCCTTTGCGAATATAAGGAGATTTCCCAGTAAAGCGACAATAAGTTAATTACAAAAATGTTTCTGCTACCGCTACCCATGAAATCTTTTTGGCAGAAAGACCAACAGAGTAAACACAGCACGCTCAGTGATCACTGATATGTTTGAATTGGAGCCAGATTAAAGGTACTATATAGGCTTTCTGTGCACGGTGCTTGAAGCAGCAGCCAAGTGCTCAAGTCTGAACCTTCCACCAGCATCTAATCCAGGCCACTATGTTCTGTCAAAGCACATTAACAAGGTTTAAGTCGCTGGGCAGAACATCAGCATGTTCCTCTGTTGATTTATGTATCATTCGTGCAAAGTCTTCACAACAGCCTGATTTCTATGGCAAACATCAAATGCCACCACAGTTGTGCTAGAAGATATAACAATAGCTGATTCTGTAAAACAGCAAATCATATTCACCATAAAGAGATAAAGAGGCACAGGAGCATTTCAACCCTCCATGGCCCCACAGCTCTATGTGTCTTTTAGCCAAACTCTTAGCAGGTGAAGGCTGATAAACACCTTGTGTTTAAGAGCAAACTAAGAACCCAGTCATCATTAAGTGACTTTTAAGCCTGGGTGTGGCTCCATTTCGAGTCAACCAGTTTATTTATTTATTTTTTAATGACACTTTGAATTTTACTGGGACTCATCCAGATTTTTATTTAAAACAGAAATGTGGGGGAGGGGGCGGGTAAGGGGAGGGAAGCTAAAAAAAATACTACACAGTTTCTGTTCTGGACCATTAATTTTTCAGTCAGATCTAACTATCATTTAATTGGTTCCTGATGCTAAAACTTGGATTCTACTTTAAACGCTTGAAACTAGAGCATATAGAATAATTTGTTATGCTGAGCTATTCATCCCAAATGTCCAGAGAAAATAAACCAATCTCAAAATAAAACTGGGCTACCTTTTGTGATGACACAAAATTAATAACATAGCCTATGAAATAAACCTTGCATCTATGTTTGCCAAAAAAAAAGTCATTAGGGTTTCTATGATGAAGTAATATTTAATTCACATTCAAAACCAATGTTAAAGGGAGACCCCTTAACAACAAAAGTTCTGTGGACATAAATTTTGTAAATCTGATCTAATTTAGCAATATTCAAAATCATAATTTAGATAAATCTGCTCTTCTTGGGGATATAAATGAACTTTTAGTATTTTTCATTTCTTATACTTATGAAACAATTAAAATTGGTGGTAAAACTTAATCCTGTGTTTAATTTCTAGAAGGAAATTTAAACTTCCTGAAGGTTTCAGAGCAATCCACGTCACTATCTTCTAATTTGAAAGCAAAGGGAAGTACTCTATAATCATGACCTTTTTTTGTAAGATTAGAAAAAAATCATTGGGTAATTTGGGAACCTAATGAGAAAAGAGGCTTGGAGGGCCAGCACTGTGGTGTAGCAGGTAAGGCCACCACCTGCAGGGCCAGCATCCCATATGGGCGCCAATTCGAGTCCCAGCTGCTCTACTTCCAATCCAGCTCTCTGCTATGGCCTGGGAAGGCAGTAGAAAATGTCCCAAGTGCTTGGGCCCCTGCACCCATGTGGGAGACCTGGAGGAAGCTCCCGGCTCCTGGCTTTGAATAGGTGCAGCTCCAGCCATTGCGGCCAGTTGGGGAGTAAACCAGTGGATGGAAGACCGACCTCTCTCTCTCTCTCTCTCTCTCTCTCTCTCTCTTTCTCTCTCTGCCTCTCTTCCTCTCTGTGTGTAATTCTGACTTTCAAATAAATAAATAAATCTTTTTGAAAAGAAAAGAAAAAGGCTTGGGAGGTTTGTCTTGTGAGTAGGTTTTTGTTCACACCAAAGAGAGTCAATTTGTAATCTGGCTCAACTAACCAGCTCAGAAAAACAACCTCTGAACAGGAATTCCACACATTCAGATAAGCACGAGTGAAAATCCTTGTGAAATAAGTGCTAGTTCAGCATGAACCTGGTGCAATTTGGTAACCAGGTTTCTGGAGAGATGTCAAATTGGTTAGATAATTGATCTTGCCTGAATGCCACTCCAGAGGGGCAATGGACAAATCCTTCGGAGCTTTTTAAGGGTAAATTATAGGTCCTTGGCTATTGACTGGGTAACCATGCTAGCCATGTTTCTGTAGCCTCCACAGTCGCAAAGCATTTTGTGCGTGAAGAGCTCTCTTTACCACAGAAGTTTAAATAAAGCTGAGCTGTTTTCCAGCAACGGAAGCTCTACGAGAACAATGAGGTATTTAAGGTACAATTTAATTTAGAGGACGTAGGACACAGATTGCCTAATCTATCAAGAGTGCTTTAGAGATACAACAAATAGGGATGATAAGATGGGGTGCATTCAGGGTGGTATATGAAACTTGTATAACTTAAATAAAATTTAAAAAAAAAAGAAATATACCAATGGGGTTGGTGCTGTAGTGGGTTAAAGCCCCACCCTGCAGCTCCAGCATCCCATATGGGCACCAGTTCAAGTCTCAGCTGCTCCACTTACAATCCAGCTCTCTGCTATGGCCTGGGAAAGCAGCAGAGGATGGCCCAAGTCCTTGGGGCCCTGCACCCTCATGGGAGACCCAGAAGAAGCTCCTGGATCCTGGCTTCCGATTGGCTCAGCTCCCGCCAATGTGGCCATTTGGGGAGTAAACCAGCAGATGGAAGATATCTCTCTTTCTCTGTGCCTCTACCTATCTCTATAACTGTCTTTCAAATACATAAAATAAGTCTTTAAAAAATAAAATTTATCCTTGATATTATTTTAACTTTAACCCCATGAATATTTTCATCTTGATGTAAAGTTGTGGCTATATATGTATTTTTACAATCATTTAATGAATCACTTCCTTTTCCATTAGAGTTGTGACATTTCTCCCAACCAATGCACTAGAATATGTCTGTTGGGTCTGGCACTGTAGCTTAGCAGATAAAGCCACTGCCTGCAGTGCCAGCATCCCTTATGGGCACTGATTCGAGTCCCGGATGCTCCACTTCTGATCCAGCTCTCTGCTATGGCTTGGGAAAGCAGTGGAAGATGGCCCAAGTCCTCGGGCCCCTGCATCTACATAGGAAACCTGGAAGAAGCTCCTGGCTCCTGGCTTTGGACTGGTTCAGCTCGGGCCATTGCCCCCATCTGGGGAGTGAACCAGTGGATGGAAGACCTCTCTCTCTGTCTGTCTCTCCCTTCCTTTGCCTCTGTAATTCTGCCTTTCAAATACATAAAAATAAATCTTTTTAAAGACAAAATACTTGTGTTGATTTAATTGTTTTACTAGTTCTCTCAGGCTAGACAGTCCCTTACCTTAATTATACATTTGACTGTATCAAGAATTCATCATCTTTCCTCCCCACAAATTTTTTCCCTTCCAGTGTTACCTTTCTCAGTGAGCAGTGCCAGGGCACAAAACAGAACCCCGGCTGGACGTGGAGACTCCTTCTACTCCCTCAGCCCCCACGTGTAATCATCCATTAATTCCTGTCCAATATGCCACAGGTTCATCTTGCCATTATCATCCTTTCTCTGTTGCTTTAGTTGAGGATTTTACAATTTTCTGCCAAGATTATGTCAATGCTTTCATCATATCCCCCTAGGAACTTTCTCTTCCCTATCCTTTTAGGTTTTAACTCCAACCAGGCAGATCTTTCTGCTTTGTAGAATCATCAGGGGCTCCATTGCCTACAGTCTACAGTCTAAACCCATCACAACAGCCCTTGTGAGAGTTTTTTTAACACATTGCTGAAGAATCCCCATATGTCTTCCAGTGCATTTCCTTTTTACTTTCAAATCTTCTGCTTCCTTCACATACAATATCTTTCCCATACCCCTAGAAAATCTGCCTGGAGGTGCCGGCACTGTGGCTCACTTGGTTAATCCTCCGCCTTGCTGCACCAGCATCTCATATGGGTGCTGGATTCTAGTCCTGGTTGCTCCTCTTCCAGTCCAGCTCTCTGCTCTGGCCCGGGAGGGCAGTGAAGGATGGCCCAAGTCCTTGGGCCCCTGCACCCACATGGGAGACCAGGAAGAAGCACCTGGCTCCTGGCTTTGGATTGGCATATCTCTGGCCATAGCGGCCATTTGGAGGGTGAGCCAACGGAAGGAAGACCTTTCTCTCTCTCTCTCTCTCTCACTGTCTATAACTCTACCTGTCAAATAAAAAAATTTTAAAAAAAAAGAAAATCTGCCTGGAAAAGTCCATATAGACTCAGTTCTCCAGCCTCTCAATCCGTCCCTGGCAGTAACACTTTCCCTAATCTTCCATTCTGGGCACCAGTTTTATTTACCGTTTTTTTTTTAGGACACTTGCCTTACTGCAAGGACATTAGTTTTTTGGATTTTGTTGTTGTTGTTGTTGTTGTTGTTGTTTTATTTTGTTTTGTTTAGATTCTATTTATTCATTTGAGAGGCAGAGCTACAGACAGAGAGGGAGAGACACTGGTTCACTCCTCAAATGGCCAGAACTCAGCTGATCCGAAGCCAGGAGCCAGGAACTTCTCCAAGGTCTTCCACGTGAGTGCAGGGGCTCAAGCACTTGGGCCACCTTCCACTGCTTCCCCAGGCCATAGCAGAGTTCTGGATCGGAAGAGGAGCAGCTGGGACTTGAACAAGTAACAGGCACCCATATGGGATGCTAGCACAGAGGCAGAGGCTTAACCTACTACGCCACAGCGCTGGCCCCAGCACCAGTCTTTTAAGGAGAGTTATGAGTTCCCTGAAGCTGGGGTTTTATTTTATCTAGTTTTGTAAATTCCTGGCATCTACTCCATATCCTGAGAGGAAGCTGGTGGGGAATGCAGGTAAAGGATGAGGGAAGGAAGGAAGGAAGGAAGGAAGGAAGGAAGGAAGGAAGGGAGGGAGGGAAGGAGGGAGGAGAGAAAAATCACTCAGATATCTTTATTAGAATAAATGCTTTTGGCCAACTGAGATACCAGCTACTGAAAAGTTGGCACAAAAACATAAAGAAAGAAACACACCCTACCCTGTATTTGGAAGTTTTGTGTGAGGCCTGAAAGAGCTCTAAAAAGGACGGAGTACAGTCCTTTCTAACATAACTGAGTCCTATGTTGAGACCAGGTTTGAAAACAATAGTGTCTAACAGTGAAGAAAAAAATGAATGCCAGAAAGAGGGTTGGAGGTGGATTTTTCTCCAAAATACATTCTAGAGATGGAAGAGGGAGAAAAGAGAATAGCGGTTACCCAGAGGTGACCGGAGCCACGAGAGCATCTTCTCTCTCCCAAAAAGCATCACAGGGAGCAAAGGGGGACTGTACATTCATGGGGAAAAATCAACCACTCTGATTAAATGTTGCATATTTTTGACTCACTCAAATTTCAGGCAGCCAGGAGGAAGGGCAGAAGGGTGTATTTTTACTAATGATTAATCTCTCTCTCCCTGTGTTACTCAACCTGGTGACATTGTTGAACTTGGGGGAGGGGAGAGTGGAATTAGATTAGCAAAAAGTTGGTTTTCTCTGATTCTCCGAGACATTATTAGCCACAATAAAGCATCCCCCAACCACTCCCTTTCACGTACCTACCTGGATCCCCAGCTGGGGGCGGAGATTCCTTTTATGACATGGCTCTAAAATATTCTGTGTCTACTCACTGTGATGAGCTGTCATCAAATAAAAGCAGTTACAAAACAGCATTATTCTCTCCAAAGAAATTGATCATAGATAAGACGTCCTAAGTTTTGTCTAGCTAACAAAAAAAAAAAAAGTGAGGCTTCTGAGAAAGATGTGAATGTCATAAAAGGAGCCAAGTCTGCTCATCTTATATGGTAGCAAGAAAAAAAAAAAAAAACCTACACACACAGCAGGAATAAATAATTCTCCGTGATTTATTTACCAAGTCTGAAGTGTATGGCTTGGAGCGAGATATTTCCCAGAGCTACAGCAGCAGCAGCACGCTGGACACGGCTCCAGGCCCGTCAAGCTCCTCGACTACTTTTGCACAGACATTTACCTCTGTTTTCCATGCCGTATTTCCTGCTCCAGCACCACTAGCTTCTTCATTTGCTTTTCCCTGTAAGCCATATGTCTATTCTATCAAACTAAACCTTGGAGGTCCCGGGTTCAGTTATGTTGGTGAGACTCTGTGCCATTTAATCATCCATCCAGCCGAACACTAATCTGAATTTTATCACCAACATATCGCCTGTCCCAGAGAAGCAATTTACCTTCACTCATTCCTTCCTTCACTCATTCATTCAGCGTACAGAGAATGAGAAAATAAAATACTCCTGACACAGTACTAAGGCCTGGGGTGCAAAGGTTAACAAGACTCAGGTCCTGCCACTCTGTATTGTGTTCTCATAATGACAATACTGGGTAACAAGTGCTATAATAGAGGAAAATAGAAATCAAGGGAATAGAGAAGAAAGAGAAACCAACACTCACTCCTTTCTCTAAAAGGAAACATAAGTTTGCCTTCAAAGGAGAATAACTATACTTAAATCCAGAAATG
Source organism: Oryctolagus cuniculus (assembly GCF_964237555.1). Classification (NCBI taxonomy): domain Eukaryota; kingdom Metazoa; phylum Chordata; class Mammalia; order Lagomorpha; family Leporidae; genus Oryctolagus; species Oryctolagus cuniculus. The sequence continues at coordinate 54,357,737 of NC_091439.1, forward strand.
ACTATAATATTCTTGCGGGCAATTGGTATAAATACTATATTTCTTAAGACTTGGTTCTGTAAGCTCATCCTCTATAGACAAAATAAGAGGAGTCTTGAAGACACCTAGCTAACTTGGAGGGGGGTGTTCAGGTGGTGGGGGGGAACAGAAGAAAGAGGATTCCCTCGGGAAGAAAGTCAAAGCATGTAAATGATTGAGAGACTTGCCTCAAGTGTCCGTAGCCATGTACTCCAAGTTCACAAATGTGACGGCAGATTAACAAACCACCTTTACCGGACCAGCAGAAACTCGTGGAGACTCTTCTTAACTTACAGTGATGGGCACTAGACGGTTCCCAGGGCATTTTCCTCCTCATTATCTGCACACACTGAAGGGTTAATCACAAAATAAGTAAAACGAGGCACCCACAGAAAATATTAAAAGCCCATTGTGACCACAAAAATGGAGGGTCAGGGCCAGCGTTGTGTCATAGCAGGTTAAGCTGCTGCCTGTGACGCTGCCATCCCATATGGGCACCAGTTCATATCCTGGCTGCTCCACTTCTGATCCAGCTCCCTGCTAATGCATCTGGGAAAGCAGAAGATGGACCAAGTGCTTGGGCTCCTGCAACCCACATGGGAGACCCGGAAGAAGCTTCTGGCTCCTGGACTTGTCTCAACTCTGGCCATTGTAGCCTTTTAGGGAGTGAATTAACAGACAGAAGCTCTCTCTCCTTCTCCCCACACCCCCCACACCCCTGCAACTCTGACTTTCGAATAAATAAGTAAATCTTTAGGAGAAAAAAAAAGAATGAAAGGTCAGAGAACTAAGCTATTGAAGAGCAAACCTGGACCAGCTCTGCAGTTTTCTAATTCCTGGCTTCCTCACTATGTGCAGAAACAGAGCAAAGAGATTGAATTCTAATACAAGGGGCTGGAACTGTGGTGTAGCAGGTAAAGCAGCCACTTGCAGTGCTAGCATCCCATATGGGCACCAGTGAGTCCCAGATGCTCCATATCCTATCCAGCTATGACCTGGGAAAGATGACCCAAGTACTTGAGCTCCTGCACCCACATGGGAGACCTGGAAGAAGCTCCTGGCTCCTGGCTTCAATCAGAGAAGTTCTGGCCATTGCCACCATCTAGGGAGTGAACCAGCAGATGGAAGACCTCTCTCTCTCTCTCTCCCCCTGCCTCTGCCTCTCTGTAACCCTGCCTTTCAAATAAATAAATAAACCTTTTTTAAAAATCTAATACAAAAACAAAGCTTGCAGTCAGATATGTCAGCTGCATGTCATTGTATCCCATTGATGTGATACAAACGAATTTGGTTTCTAATATCTGCAACACTCTGCAAAGTAGATCCTTTGCTATACTAGATCTCAGGCTGAGAAAGAACAAACTTGGAAAAATGAGAGTAGGAGTAGGCCATGGTCTCCGAAGATGTCAGAGACGTAGAGGAGGTCAGAATTTTCTACTGCAGTCTGAAGGAGGTTCAAGAATTACGGGGAGAGAAAAATCAGCTTTGGAAGTGATTGTGAAATCCACTCACTACTCAAAATATCGATCTTGTAAATCCACTCATTCCCTCTGCCTTGGTCTGTTGCAGCTACTAAAGCAAAATATCTTGGGCTGTGTAGTTTATAAGTCGTAGATATTCATTTCTCACCATTCCAGAGGTTGAGAAGTCCAAGTTCAAGGCACCAGCAGATGTAGGATCTGGTGAGGCTCCATTTGGTCATGGATGTGCCCTTCTGTGTCCTCACATGATGCAGGGGACCAGGCAGCTCCCTTCAACCTCTTTTATAAGGGCATTAATCCCATTCGAGAGCGTGGAATCCTCATGAGCTAGTCACACCTAAAGGTCTTGCCTCTTCACAGCCACAGTGGGGATTAGGTTTCCACATGGATTTCAGAGCAACACAAGCATGCAGACCACACCATCTTCCAAAAACCTGGAAGTTTTTCATGGATTTGCAGTAGAAATGCATGGGTGGAAGCTAGGATTCTGTTCCAATCCATGACTGAGCAGGAAGTGGTGCCTCCCCAGCTGGAAGTATCTGGTGGGGATGATGATGAAGTGGGTTCAGCTATCCCAAATGGTACAGGACCAAAAGGCTTGGGGACCAGACCAGTGGAATGAAACAGCTCTGTATTTGAGGTATATTGATCTGGTTGCTTTTTTTTTAATAGACCCAAAATAACCCTTTTTTTTTTTAAGATTTTATTTATTTGTTTATTTATTTGAAAGGCAGAGTTACAGAGAGGCAGAGAGAGAAAGAGAGAGAGAGAGGTTTGCCATCTGCTGGCCCACTCCCCAGATGGTCACAATTGCCAGAGCTGTGCCGATCCGAAGCCAGGAGCCTCTTCCGGGTCTCCCATGCAGGTGCAGGGGCCCCAGGACTCGGGCCATCTTCTACTGCTTTCCCAGGCCACAGCAGAGAGCTGGATCAGAAGTGGAGCAGCTGGGACTCAAATCAGTGCCCATATGGGATGCCCGCACTGCAGATGGCGGCTTCACCGGCTATAGCACCAACATCAGCACTGTGCTTTAAACAAAATGGAAATATATTTCTCTTCCAAGTGGCAGTTCAAGCCTGCCAGCAAATATGGCAGGTCTGTTGTACCAGAAGCCAGGTGCTTTCAAGCTGCTCCTCAACCCTGGCTGCTCCAGCTGCTGTCCTCTGGTTGCATAGCAGTCTGCACACAGAGGAAGAGGGATAAGAAAATCATGTCCTCGCTCACTGAGGACACAATCGAGAGTTGCACACAGCATCCTTGTTAATATCCTTCTGACTAGAATTCATTACACACGCACTCCTAGTTGCACAAGATGCCCTGTGGAAAATTCTGCTCAGAAAAGGTATGTACTTTTTGGCATAGTAAGGGTATTGGGGTGTTTAACCTAGTTTTTGAGCTCCAGTTGGGACACCCACATCCCACGTCAGAGGGTGTGACCTCCGTACCTGGCTCTGGCTCCTGATTCCAACTTCTTGCTAATGCAGCCCCTAGGAGAAAGTGGCGATGGCTAAAGCAATTAGGTCCCACCACCCATGTGGGACACCTGGACTGAGTTCCCAGCTCCCAACTCCCAGTTCCCAGCTTTGACTCACCTCAGCCCATGCTGCTTCAGACATTTGAGGAGTGAACAAGCACAAGAAGTTTGTTTGCTTTCTCTCTCTCTCTCTCTCTCTCTCTCTCTCCCCTTCTCTCCCCCCCCCAAGTTACCACAAAAACAAGAAAGAATATTTTTAAAATATGTATGCATTTATTTATTTATTTGAAAGGTAGAGTTACACAGAGAGGGACAGGAGAGAGAGAGAGATCTTCCAACCTCTGGTTCACTCCCCATATGACCACAATGACTGGAGGTGGGCTCCACCAAAGCTGGAGCCTGGAGCTTCTTCTGGGTCTCCCACATGTGTGCAGGGGCCAAAGGACTTGGGCCATCTTCTGCTGCATTCCCAGGCACATTGGCACGGAGCTGGATTGGAAGTGGAGCAGCCAAGGACTTGAACCAGAGCCCATGTGGGATGCTGTTGCTAGAGGCAGTAACTTAACCCAATATGCCACAATGTCAGCCCTAAAAGAATATGTGGATAACAAAATAGAGCGAGAGGAAGGTATACAAGGTTCATTAGTTGTGAAAAATATACTCATATGAAATGTTAATAGGAAAAGCAGAATGAGGAACTCCTTTTATTGCAACCTCACAATTTTTGCTTTGGGAATTTAAAACTATTCTGAAATAAAATGTTAAAATAGGGCTGGTGTTGTAGAATAACAGGTTAAGCTGCCACCTGCAATTCTAGCATCCTATGAGAGCCAGTTTGAATCCATGCTGCTCCACTTCTGATCCAACTCCCTGCTAATGTGCTTGAGAAAGTAATGGAAGGTGGGAGAACTGGATGAATCTCTGGGATCCTGGTTTTGGTCTAGCCCATTCCTGACCACTGTAGCCATTTGGGGAGTGAACCAGAATAGGGAAGAAATTTCTCTCTTCCTATTCCTCTTCCTCTTCCTCTTCCTCTTCCTCTTCCTTTCTCTCTCTCTCTCTCTCCCTCTCTCTCTCTCCTTCTTTCCTTCCTTCCTTCCTTCCTTCCTTCCTTCCTTCCTTCCTTCCTTCCCTCTACCTCTTTGTCTTCCTTTCTCTGTACTCTGCCTTTCAAATAAATAAAATAAATCTTTAGGGACCAGCACTGTGGTGCAGCAGGTTAAAGCCCTGGCCTAAAGTACCAGCATCCCACATGGGTGCCAGTTCTTGTCCTGGCTTCTCCACTTTCTATCCAGCCCATCCCATATGGGCACCAGTGAGTCCCAGATGCTCCATTTCCTATCCAGCTCTCTGCTATGGCCTGGGAAAGCAGTAGAAGATGGCCCAAGTCCTTGGGCCCCTGTACTCACATAGGAGATCTGGAAGAAGCTCCTGGCTCCTGGCTTCGGATCAACGCAGCTCCGATGTTGCGGCAATCTGGGGAGTGAAACAGCGGATGGAAGACCTCTCTCTCTGTCGCTACCTCTCTCTATAACTCTTTCTTTCAAATAAATAAAAGTAAATCTTTAAAAAAATAAAAAAGAACACTGTATGCCTTTAACACTTAAGAAAAAAATGAAAGTGTTAAGATTTGTTTCAATGATAGTTTGAAAGTTATCATTCTGAATGCATTTCTCAATTCTCTCTCCACTCGCCTACCCTAAGCAATCACCACATTCATAAAGAAAAGGAGCACTTCTGAGGTTAGAATGAGTCATACCTGCTTCCAGTCAAAATTGTGCTGAAGGTATACATGCAATTCATTTGGATTAAAACCACACTCAGCAAAGATACCTAGAAGAACACTGCACATGACAGGAAATTTGAGGTTTTCACCACTGTCCAGAGCCTACATACCTACCATCTAGTGGTCATGTTACATGGAAAGGGTGCTGTCGAATATCTTGCATAAGACAACATTAAATATGAGTCTGGAAGCTGGTTAGAAAATCCCTAAACTGAGTTTATTTGAGGGTTTAACAATATAAATTGCAGAAGAAGACAGAATCTCCTGGAGAAACTCCTCAACCATGTAACACTACAAACAGCCCTCCAGAAGCATATTTCATCAACCGAGTAAGATCCACTTGGCAGGCCTTCTCCCAAGAGTAAGCTGCAACATCTGTAACGTCTCCTGTTCTGGGAGAAAGATGACAGCCTCCGAATCCGGGAGGAACTGTATTTGCCCCTAAGGACAGAAAGAATCATCCTAAAGCACAGGCCTTGTCAGCTTTATCACCACTATCAAACCCTGCCAACTCCCTTTCCCACAGATACAGGAACTATCTACACATACACACACACACACACACACACAGAGAGAGAGAGAGAGAGAGAGCACCCTAAAGAGTGTAATTTCTACTAAGGATGTCTACATGGTTCATTGATATTTGTTGGAATCAAATAGTTAAGGCTATCCCTGGCAGTGGTCAGGTCTTTACTTTTTGCTTTGTCACTGACAAATGAAAATGGAGCTGTGGCAGACTAGAGGCTGCTCACTCTCTGTACCTCCCATGGGAGCAGACTACTGATTTTCAGCCAGGCATATTGGCCCCCTCACCAATGGTGAAACATCACATTTGCCAGTCTCCTTTCAGCTAGGTGTGACCACGTGACACAGTTCCACCCAATGAGAGTTTAAACGGGTGACTAATGGCAACCCTTTGACCTATTGCCTCCCCGCTCCTGACTTGCAGAAGGCTCAAGCAGCCATTATGAACCGAGAGGTGACTTTAAAAAGTCATACCTAGGACGATATCTGGGTTAAGAAGGCTAAATGACTGACACAAAGAATCTAGACATGGTGGCCCAACAACAGACTACTCTTCTGTATAACAGATCCAAATGAGGGCTCCAGGCAACAGGCCTTTGGTTACAGCCACACAAGGGCTGAGTCTCTTGGTGATTCTGTCATTTTTGTCATGTGATTCTCAAGGCCACCCCAGGTGTTTCCATCCAGCCAGAACCCAACTAGACAAGAGGGGAAGGCCAGAGTCAGAAATCTCATATTAGGAAAGTGAGGAGGAAGCTGCCACAACGTTTCTGCTCATGCTCCATTGGTGAAAGTGTTATCCAATGCCCCATCCAGTTGCAAGGGAGGTTGTGGGAAATTCAATGCTGATCCAACAGTGACTGGTCAGCTACAGTTCTCCTGCTAAGGAAGAAGAGGAGAATCCTGCTACAACACATAGCTCCCATCCCTGAGCAGACAGTAAGGCAGGAGACAGAATGGGGCCTTGATGGCCCCAGGGAGCAACATTCTATACTACCTATAGCAATGTTTTATTTCTTTTACTTTAAGAAAAATAAAATTTAACATTGTTAAGCCACTTTCATTCCGGAGTATTTTTTCCTTCTTTCACATCAACTGTAATGCTAACTGTTATAAACTATCAGGTTCTTTTTTTTCTTTTTTTTTTTAACTCTAATACCTTTTTATTTTACATGGTTAAATTACCAGTTCTTACCTTTAAACATAGGAACATTTTGGCTTATGAGTAAAAATAGATATTGGTCAATTAAACAATTGTAGTACTTCAATTGGACAAGATTATGCTACAAAGACCCTGGAGGTCATAACTGCAGTTTTGAGTTAGCCTTTGTAAGCAAATTTTCCTCTCCCCCTTACAGTACTATTCCTCGTACTATGCAATATACATGTGATTTCCCTGCAGCCTAAGTATTAATAATATTTATGTGAAGACTGAGTTTGTTTCAAACAGTGAAGCAAATTTCAGATTTAGTAATTATCTGGTTTTTGAAACCTTTTCAATTCAGATAATTTAATATATCTACTCAATTTTGCATGATTTTTGAATTATGATTTTTAAAATGAGAAGAATAAATTATCTAATCAATAAAATATTTTATGAGCTAAAAAAAGAAAAGAAGGGCAGGCATTTGGCTAGCAGTTAAGATGCAAGTTAGGATATCCACATCCCACATCAGGATACCAGGTTCCAACTTCTGATAAACAGACCCTGGGAGGCAGCAGTAATGGCTCAGGTAATTGGGCTCCTATTATTTGAGAGATCTGAATTGAATTTGCAGCTTTCACTTTTACCTCAGCCTAGCCAGCTACTAACAGACATTGGAAACTCTCTCTCCCTCTCTCTCTCTGGCTTTCTCTCTCTCAAGCAATTAAATAAATAAATATAGAAAGCAAGATACAAGTTCCCCAAACATTTGTTTGTAATTGTAATAAAAAAATTTTTGTTAAGTAATTTCAAGTGATATGTAGTATTTTTATTTGATAATGTATAACTTTCTAAATTTAATTTTATTTATTTGAAAGAGTCGCAGAGAGAGCGGGATAGTAGAGGCTGGGTCAGGTTGAAGCCATGACCCAGGAGCTCCATCCAGTTCTCCCACATGGGTGACAGAGGCCCAAGTACTCAAGCACTCTTCCGCTGCTTTACCAGTCACATTAGCAGGGAGTTGGAACAGAAGCAGAGCAGCCAGAATTCCAACATGGGCTGTTAGCTTAGCCTGCTGCACCACAATGCCAGACTCATACCTTTTTATTGAGATTGGTAAACACAACCTCATACCTAAGGGAATCTCATCCCACTTTGAATAGTTGTTTGGTGAGTTTTGGTTTTATTCCTCTGTTTTCTTTAGAGTTTGGTTTGGGTTTGCAATTTCATTGCCCCTTACCTATCTGAAGTGAGGCATCTACACTTGCTCTAACCATCTCTTACAAAGAAGCACAGGTCTCTTTGGGAGTATCATGAGTCCTTCCTAAATAGAAACCCATTAAGAAAATTCCCTTCAGTGCCCCAGTCAGCACATTGACCCATTCCAGTGACTAGAGTAGAATTTAGCCCTACTCACCATTGCAATTAACAGACGTGAGTTAAGGGATATGCTTCTTAACTTGGCGGAGATTTTGAAATATAGAAACCCAGAGCCCCATGGATCCTGGCCTGACTACAAGCTGGCTCTCAGACCTGGAGAAGCCTGCTTTTCACCTCATTTTCCTCATCTGTCAAGGGGAACAATTAAATTAAACAATCTCAAGACTCTTGTTCTACTCTGCCAATTATTCTCCCAGTTCTGAAAGTCCCTCTGATTCTGTGACTACTAGGCCAAGCCTGTAGCAGGAACAGCAAGTGGGGTAACCCCATAGAAACAATCCTTAGAAACAAGGGCGGAGTCCTTCTGTTAGTCAGAAATGGTTACACAACTGTGCAAGTCATAAGCCTGTGTCTTATGCCCTCCATGACAACTTTTAGTAACACCAATAGTTACCTTTTACCATGAATTGATTATTTACCAGGCACTGAGCCAAGCGAATTACACACAGTATCTCAGTTAAGCCTCCTGACAACACCATGAGAGCATTGACATTATTCCCATTGCACAGGTGAGGAGCCAGAGGCTTTAAAGCTATTAAATAATTTGCCTGAGCTCCACAGAGTTGACTGGAACCTAGGGGGGCCTGGATCCCAGCATGGGCTCCCCAGTACTGTGTGAAATGCCAGCAGGAAGTCAGGTTGTCCTGGCAAACTGCTGGCTTGCCCCCACTATTGGGCATGCCCTCTGAGTCACCCATATTTAATTACACCATGAAGTCTCCATAGTAAACATTCTTTGTGTCCCTCCCAGCTCCATTCCCTTACTTCTCCTAATAATAGATGCAAACATTAATTGAGCACTTGGCATGGAGCTCCACTCTTTAAATAGATTGTCTCATTTCATCTTCACAGCAATTCTCTGGGGTGGATTCTATTATGTCCTCCCTGTTAAGGGAAAGATACTGAGGCACAGACAAGTTAAGTCCATTGCCGGAGCTATACAGCCAGTAAGTGATACATAAATGTTTGAACTTCATTCTAATTCCAGCTGGGATGAAAGTGTAGAAGTGCTGATGGCATTCCATGACATGAAGTGAACTTTTACAATGTATTGGGCCTTAGTTTGAATGCTTCACGAAAACTATAACATGTAATCCTCATGACAATCCTATAAGATAGGTATTATTCTTATTAATATCGTTTTTCAGATGACAAAACATGGGCAGTCTTGGGTAAGTCATGGAAGTCAAGCTGAGGCAATAGGAAAACGGTGGCACACTCAGCCTCTCATATCAATCAGATCGCTTATTACAACTACTAATGCTCTTCCCAGCCTTGCTCTCCCTCTGTTTTCCTATCTGTCAAGTGGGTATTTTGCCAGGATTGAATGTGTGAATATATATGAAGCATTTTGGGACAGTCTCTGAAGCAGAGAAAGATCCACGTGGCTGTTAAGGCAAAATAAATGGAAGCTCAGGCTTTGCCTCCTACAAGCAAAGTTGCTTTATTTCTCTATGCTTCCATTTTGTCGTTTGTAAAATACAAAATAAAAACAGTACCCACCTTTTATCATTGTTTTGAGCAGGAAATAAAGAATACATACAGAGAGTCAATGAGTAGATACATTTAACAGCACCAGTAGTCAATAAATGTTAACTTTTGTTGCTCTTCTTAAGATCCTATGGTTTTTTTTATTTTTTTTTTTTTATTTTTTGACAGGCAGAGTGGACAGTGAGATAGAAAGAGACAGAGAGAAAGGTCTTCCTTTGCCATTGGTTCACCCTCCAATGGCCGCTGTGGCTGGCGCACCACGCTGATCCAATGGCAGGAGCCAGGTACTTCTCCTGGTTTCCCATGGGGGGCAGGGCCCAAGCACTTGGACCATCCTCCACTGCACTCCCGGGCCACAGCAGAGAGCTGGCTTGGAAGAGGGGCAACTGGGACAGAATCCGGTGTGCCGGCGCCCCGACCGGGACTAGAACCCGGTGTGCCGGCGCTGCAAGGCAGAGGATTAGCCTAGTGAGCCACGGCGCCGGCAAGATCCTATCATTATTTTCATTGTGATCCTTTTCTGAGTCAAACAAAAAATGTCCTCTGCCTTAGGAGTGATCCAGCCGGTCCTGCCTGTGTGCCTTCTCCTCACAGAACAGAAGGGATGCCTAGGGAGGTCAACATCTGGAATCACTGCAGCAGAGCCACGTTCTCAGGTCAGAGAAGGCCTTTGTCCTGGGAATTCAGTCCCAGGAGGGCAGCAATGAGTCTCAGTATCTGGGCATGAATGGCACTCACCACACCATGCAAATAAACACATACTCATAGCCTATCTTGCAATGTTCTCTAAGAATGTGCCTGACTCGCCTGGCTGTAAAGCTCTTGGGGCAGGGCCCTGACATCTCCTGTTTTGATGAGTCCCACAGCACCAAGCTGCAGGCCAGAGTATTGACTGACTGATGTAACAACTGGGCCTCCTAGATGTTTAGTGAGAGTTGAGAGCCCAGGCGGAGGCTGATTGCACAAGGGTTCCTTACTACAGGGCCAGAGTTTTCCTCCACTTTCTGACTGTGACCTGAGGCATTTGATCTCACTGCTTTGTGCCTTTTAAAAAAAAAAATCTCTACAATGGGAATCACAACCATATCTATTCTGAGCACTCATTGACTTAATCCCATCAGTGCTTAGAAAAAATGGCCACACACAATATTTGCTCAATAAATGTTAGCATCCTTGAGTGACTAGCACAAATGCTTCAAGTGATCCGGGCTGTCCAATCACCTCAGGGTTATGTTTTTATGTCCCTTTCTGAACAGAGAACAGAAGGGAGCTTCCCTCCCTTTCATGGGTTTGGGCTATCAGCCCAACAGTTCCTATGGCAGCTGTGCCTTGCCCATCACTCCAGCCGTGAATGTGTGCCAAATAGGCATAGTTCCGTGAATCATTTTGGCTGCTAAAACTCATTCACCAACATGACCTTCTCTTTTGTCTTGAGCCATACTAATAGGGCGATTTCACTTGCCACCCACACATCCATATACATACCTAAAAAAAAAAAAGTGATCTTGCTATAATTAAAGCATATTGACTTATCCTTGAGCTCTAAGAATATCTGCTCATTCATTCCCTTATTCTGACAATAAGTAGTAGTGAGTGTCATAAACCTAGACACAGCCTAGACACTGTGATGTAACAAAGAAAACCCAGTTTTAGACAAAGTTCACCATCTATGGGGATGGGAGTTGGGGCAAAAAAAAAAAATAAAAAAGAAATCAATAGGCAAACATAAATCCATGTTGTCAGTAGGCATAGAGTTTCAAGCAGGAGAAAAGGGCTGGGGAGAGTGGGTTTTCAAAAATTTGTCAGCGAATCAAAAGAAAAAGCTTCTCAAGACAAAGTGGCCTCAAAGCCAAGACCTCAAGCCAAGGTGTTAATTATCACAATGATTCCATCATATGGGTGGGGAAACTGAGGCAGGAAGATCCTGGTCTGAAGTTGTAAGAAATATTATGGATAAAACACTGTCTGAAGACTTGGAGTTCTTTGCTTCCTCCATCACACCATGCTCCCTCCCTCCAAAAGATCTAAACATTTTAAGTTTATGAGTCTGACAACTTCAATGGCATTCCTTACCCAGGCTATAAAATTCTAGCCCTGCCACCACAGAGCTGTTTTTTCTGAATTTCACAAACTTAGAGATAACACTGACTCTAGTTTTCTGGCAAGCAACAGTAATGGAGCCCAGGACTTTGGTTTATATTTGAAGACTAACTTTACAACTGCCAAAAAAAAAAAAAAAAAAAAACTGCTGCTGTCTGTGAAATCCAGGCCAGGGGGTGAAGGTGGAAAAAAAAGCAGCTTTCTTTGAGTGTTCCTGCTTTGGAAGAGCTAAAATTTTGCAATTATTTTATAAATCTCAAAATTCCCTTCCAAGTTGTATTTTTGGAAGGTTTTGTTTGCATCAAAATGCCATGTCATAGCAGTATCTGTATAATAATAGAAATGATCTATCAAAAATACTCTGTGTAAAAAGTGAAGCAGCTATGATATAATTATTTCTCATCTGAGGTTGATTCTTCACCAAAACAGAGGTTAGATCAAAACATCAGCCTTGCACAAAGACATCAATATATAAACATAACACATAAACTTGAGTTTATACATAAAAATTTCTCTGTATTTCACCTGTTTGTAGATGTCCATCCTTTTGGCTGTTTTAGTGTTGTACAAGTATTCATTAATAAGAGACTTTATGTACCATGGTAAAACTGGTTCAACTGAAATATTCAGTGACGATCCTTTGCCAAGCACACAAAGGCTGTTGCTCTTGCTGCCAAATCTGGCTCCCTTCCACTCATACAGTCATGGAATTTGACAAATGAGACACCCTCACCCCTACTCTAAGTCATTCAATTGGAATGATTCTACTGTATCAGTTCTAGTTCATAACAAAACAGGGAAATCATTATTAGAAGGGTGAAAGACTCTATTTTGGCATAATTATAATCAGTAACCTGAGGCATGCCAAAGTTAAGTCAATAAAGGTTATTTATAAAGCATGAGGTGCCACAGTTCTGGTAGGAATAAATAGGACCAAGGATTTCAATCCCTAACTTCAGCTAACAATTCATTCTCAACTGACATAATGACCTCTGCAGTCCTGTAAAAGGAATAACAAAAGAATATTATCAGTAAGACTATATTTGTGCTCCTTATTGAAAGAATATTTTAAAAATGCCAAATGATAATAATCAGGTGGTTGTTCCCACAATGAAGAATGAACTCATATCAGCTTTTGCTCTCCTTTCCTGGTGGTAAATATTCGATGCCTGTGGAGCTGCATATAGTCCAAATGAGGATGTAGGGCAAAGTGCATGGGAAATGCAGACGGAGCTGGGGCTAGAAACACATTCACTCAAGGTAATTCCCTTCCTCCTCCTCTTCCTCTTCTTCCTCCTTCTCCACTCCTCCTCCTTCTATTTTCCTCCTCCTCCTCTTCCTCTGCCTCTTTATTTCATTTAATTTTTTTGCACTCAACAGCTTATAAAGTTTATTTTTATTTGACCAATGCTCTTCAAGTGTCTTCTATATTGGCATTGTCCAGGGCAACCTGGTGTCAGTGGAGAGCAAGGTCATCAAAATCTCACCCCTGCCATCTTATTTAAACCTTAAAGCAAACTCACAGCGGGCAATTCTGACCATCATTTCATAGGTAAGAAAAGAGAAGCCAGCATGACTTAGTGATTTTTCCCAAGATCGCGGTCATTGGACTGAGAAAATGGAATCTGAGGGCAGATTAGTTGAATCCTCCATTAGCCAAATAAATCACTCCACCTCCAGGGGGTGCCCTTGAGCCCTTGTGTGGTCATTTTGGAGCTTTTTCTGTTTAAGCCATCTCTTATCTAAAGGACAGCTCCAGCAGTGAGCCAACTGACCTTTGAACAAAAGGTTGGACTGAAACTCAAGATGAGGACAAGGTGGAAAGGAATGCTATAAAGAAAGGAGGGCACGACTGCCGTCTCAACCTCTCTCTCCTTCTCAAACCATGACGATCGGGAAGATCGTGTTTGTCATCACGCAAAAGTAGCTGTTAACTGTGTTATTAATGTGTTAATATTCACCTTTGAAATAGGTTTAACTTCCACCAATGCTCAAAAACAATGTTTAGCTGCTTTTGTGCGGAGTGCAATCTTACTCATAAATTCAAAATCACTTAATATTTAGCCAAATATCAACAACGACAAATCTTTAGTCTGTGGGTCTCACCACAGTTGAACATTAGAATCAGTTGGAGAGCTTTTCAACATTACCAATTCTCTGGGATCCTCCAGAAACTCATTAAGTCACAATCTGTGGGGAAAGACCCCAGCTTAAAAGCTCTCTAAGCAATTCTGCTATGCAGCAGAGGTAGATAGTTTCTGCCTTGCAGTGGTTTTCAAAGCATGGTCCCGGAGACCAGCCTCAATCTGAACTGAGAACTTGTTAGAGACACAAGTTCTCAAGCCCTCTCCAAGATCTACTGAATCAAAAACTCTAGGTAGGGGAGTGCACCACGCCATGTTTTAAGAAGCTCCCACGTGATTCTGGCACGTGGTCAGGTTTAAGAAGCACTGCTTTAGAATATTTGTTGAAGAGCTTCCATCTACTTAGTTAAACCCCCAAAACAGCTCCTGAACCATTTTCATTTGCTAACATTAGAGGAGATAAGCAACATCACAAACATACTTTACCTTTGCAAAAATAAGATCTCAGTAAATAAATCCAAAATAAAAGATGTAGAAAAAATTATATCATTTAATTAACTTTCTCGGTTCTTTCTCCTCCCTCGCCAATTTTCATTGATTTCTTTCCTTCTGTTTATATTGATCAAATGCTGGAGTCTTCAGAGTGCTGGCCTAATGAAATGAGCTCTTTCTCTTTAATTGCATGAGACACATGTGAGCACAGAAATATGAGTTGCAGATTTGCATGTATTAATCTTTGTGAGAACAGCATTCTCCAAGCATCATGCAAGCCTCATGTGACAGTCTTGGGTGCCACAGGCAGGCATAAGTTGTTTACATTAGCAAATACATTTCAACAAAAACACATGTTGGCAGTTAGTACTCTCTCAGCTCCTCATACAAGCCATTCTGAGAGAGCTAGACTTTGTTAGAAGGATTTGAATTTGAAAGTGTCTTTTTTATATTTGGTTCCTAACAACCATGGAAAGATCTCAAAATATTTTGGATACACTAGATTTTCAATTCTCCATATAATACAAGGGGTTAACATAACTAATCCAAAGCTGAAAGTAAGAAATTCCAAGCTCTGAGACCACAGTTTGAGTGAACAACTTCACTGAAAATTCCTAGGGGAAAGACGTGGGGGAAGTTATCATCCAGAAACCAACCAAAAGAGCACTTCTAGTGGCAATGGGGACACCAACACCCAGGTTCTGCGCAACTGTGAAGAGCTGGGGGATGTCATAAAGACACATGGTGGTCAGTGGCATTTGGTACCACTTGGGATGCCCACTTTCCATATTGAAGTGGCTAGATTGGAGTCCTGACTCTGCTTCCAACACCAGCTCCCTGCTAACGTACACCCTGGGAGGCAGCAGGTAATGACTCAAGTACTTGAGTCCCTGGCACCCACCTGGGAGATCCAGATTAAGTTCTGAGCTCCTGGCTTCTGCCTGACCCAACCCTGACTGTGGTAGGCATTTGTGGAGTACACGGCACATGGAACATCTGTCTGTCTCTAACGGTCTCTCTCCCTCTCTTTCTCTCTCTGCCTTTCAATAAAATGAAAATAAGCAGATTCTCTCTCTCTCTCTCTCTCTCTCTCTGTGTGTGTGTGTGTGCGTGTGTGTGTGTGTAAGAGAGAGAAAGAGAGAGACTTTACCTTTCAAGTTAATAAATAAATCTTTAGAAGAAAATTCATTAAATAAAGTAACACAGACTGAAGACACTCAAGTCATTTCCATAAGGCAAAGCTAATATACAGCTAGAGCCAATCTGCTACTACAAAATATAAATGTTTCTCTTTATTGACCAGTAAATAGTTGACGCCCTGGGCTCCCTCAGCAGCCCTTCACTGCCCTGGATACTCCCAATGCTTCCCCAGCCTCTCCTGCCCTTCAGCGACAGAAACGACGCCAGGTGGGGCAGGGGCTCCGGGGTCCTGCTGGAACACTGAAGCTGGTATCTCTTCTGATGCTAAGTGCCCATGCCGCAGAGCCGGCTGAGTGTTCTGAATGTCACACCTATGTCTGCTTCAGCTTCAGAAATGGCCCAAAAAGGAATGAAACAAATGTAACAAGTTATTTCAAGATTTAATGTCTTAGCTTGACACAAATATATAAGTATTTTTGTTCTTCAATTAAAAACACTTAAACAGCGACTTTTTAGCTTGATGGAATTACTTGAAAGTCATAATTATGAGGAGGTGGAGAAAGACAGAGAGAGAGAGATCTTCCATCTGTTGGTTCACTCCCTAGATGGCCACAATTGCCAGGGTTGAGGCCAGGCCAAAGTCAGGAGCCAGGAGCTTCATCTGGGTCTCCCACATGAGTGCAGGGCTCCAACCACTTGGGCCATCTTCCACTGCTTTCCCAGGCCATTAGCAGGCAGTGGAGCAGCTGTGAAGCAGCTGGGACTTGAACCTGTGCCCATATGGGATGCTGGCATCAAGGGCAGCAGCTTTACTTGCTACGGGCAATGCCAGCCCCAGAACACAGACATTTTAAATTGTAGATTCCCTTGAGGAGGTCCTGTCCTAACAGTCACAGTGGCAGTGACAGTGTTCTCAGCGGCCATGAGATCGGAGTCACAGTCACTGTGGAACTGATATTCCCTTCTTGCTCCTCTCATTGCACCTTTCATCACCCAGTAGTCCCACAGACCATCAAACTACAAGTGTGTTCTTCCCTCAGAGCAAGTATTTGAGGGAGTGAGCACCGTGTCCTGCTACGTAGGACACCAGCATCCCACCTCGAGTGCCTGGTTCCAGTGTCGGCTACTCCATGCTTTCCATCCAGCATCCTGCTAATGTACCTGGGAGGCAGTGGATGATGGCCCAAGGACTTGAGTTTCTGTCACCCACATAGGAGACACAGATGGAGTTCCTGGCTTCTAGCTTTGACCTGGCCCAGCCCCAGCTATAACAGGCTTTGGAGAGTGAACCAGTGAGTGCAAGATCTCTGTGTGTTTGTGCGTGTGCACACACATATGTGTGTCTGCCTTGCAAATAAAAATGAAGACAAATATTTAAATTTTTTTAAAAGTGGCTTGAAAAAAGCATAAAAATCACAAATTCTCACTTTTGCACAATCTCTTTTTTCTTCACTTCAGAGATTTTTCTGGATGGTTTTCCCGGTTCTCGTGTCCTGACAGGCTATTAGTGAGGAGTGTTGCAGATGCAGAAGCCAGTACTCTCCTCTGGTTGACCGCTCTTACCCTTGTCTTTCAACTCAAGAGAGAGTTGAGGTAATACATGATACCATGTGGGAAGCAGGCCCAGCCACAATCATCCAGCCTCCAGGACAATTTTCTTCAAGCTCCCACCTTCCAAACCTGCTCATTCAGTTTTGCCTGTTATATAATCCACACCCATCAATTCCCTGACAGCTCCCACAGCTGGGGGCTTTAGTGGTTCTTTTACTTCCTGTTCCATTGCTGACCCCAAGGTTCTGTGGCTTCATGTCCTGCAACTTCAGGAGGGCTACCCCCAACATGTCCAGCCTCAGAAGTCCAGGAAGCTGTGCGTGAGCAGCTGCACCTCACACCACCACTGCTTTGCCAAGTTGGGAAGAGCAGGGGGAGGCCCAGGTTGGCCCTTGTCACTGTGACATTTTCAAGAGGGAGTTGCTGACCTCAGGATCATGCACTCCTCTCCACCTGGTGCTACCATTTAGTCAGCCTATTGTAAGCACCAATCCTTTACAAGTCACCTTCTCAGAGCTTTGGAATCCATGACCTACCAGGACTTAAATTATTAATGGAATTAGTGATGAGTCAGAACAAACAGAGAGACATCTTAAGACCTATGCAATAAATAAATAAATTCAAAGAAATGTAAAATACCTATGGTCTTCAAACGTACTTTACATGCCTCTTATGGAGCTGCTAATAAAGAATTTCTGGGGGCCAGCACAGTGGCTTAGCAGGTAAAGCTGCTGCCTGCAGTGCTGGCATCCCATATGGGTGCCAGTTTGAGTCCTAGCTTCTCCACTTCTGATCAGGCTTCCTGATAATGTGCCTGAGAAAGCACCAGAAGATGGCCCAAGTGCTTGGGGTCCCGTATCCACATGGGAGACCCAGATGAAGCTCCTGTCTCCTGGCTTCGGCCATTGCAGCCATCTGGGGAGTGAACCAGCAGATGGACTATCTCTATCTATCTCTCCCTCTCTCTTTACAACTCTTTCAAATAAATAATTTTTTAATTTTTTTAATTAAAAAACAAAGAATTTCAGTTCAAAATATGCATTAGTCCCATAGGAATTTCAGCTCCTTTGTTATTAGATTACTCACTTTAAGAAAATTCTGGAAAATGATATTAATTTAGACTTTGCTTTAGACTTGAGTCCTCTCATCCAAATTCTGATGAGGTTTACTATGTAAAGAGGATTAACTTTAACATTTAATTTAAGCACTCTAAGGATTTATTATCTATAAATGTCAGTAAATAAGTATTATCTTTATCCTTTGGTATACAACATATAACACTCTTGTACCCCATTTGCTTTTTCAATAACAGTTGGTAAGTTTGGCATAGGGTAGGGTTTTTAAGAAACTGATGCATGACCAACTATATAGGTCAAACCCATCTGTTCTTGAAATTTTTTTATTTTCTTCCATATGCTCTAAGCTTATGTACATTCTGGTTTTTCTTTCATCTGCCTCATAGCAATGCCATTGACTTAATTTTCCCCAGAAGAAGACAACTTTGTCTTCAAGCACATCTATTCAGACCTATGTTACTGGTCAAGTACTTTATTAAATCCCTGCTGTTGATAAAGAAATTCTAAATTAGATATCGAGATCTTCAGTCTAGAATACTTCACTTACCGGTTTGTTCTTTACCACAAATATTTTCTCTTTACTCCTTCCTAATTTTATTATCATAGTCTCTGTTGTTTGTTATTATGGCTGCACTAACAGATCCGGTTATAAAAGCATTAAACCTAGCACTCTTGAGAAATTCACTATGAAAGTCATCATCTCAGGCTATTATTCTAATTACAAAGACAATAAAGAAAACATTTGATTTCCAACATATTCCTAAAGTGTTATCTTCTTTGTTTTTTAATTATTTCATTTGCAGTTACAGTATAATATAAACAATGGGATTTAACTTCGGGTAAGGCATATTCCTAGGGCCTTAAAATCATGTTAAGGGCAGGCATTGAGGCAGTGATTAAGATGACATTTTAGGAAGGCCACACCTCATACTGCAGCGCCCGGGTTAGAGTGCTAGCTCCCCTTCCAATTTCATCTCTCTGCAGGTGATGGCTCAAGTACACGGATCCCTGCCTCCCACCTGGGAGACTCCAGCATCCTGGCTTCAGTCTGGCTCAGGCCTGGCAATCGATGGTATCAGGGGAGTGAGTCAATGACGGAAGATCTGTTTGTCTGCCTCTGTCTCTGCCTTTCAAATAAAATGAAAGTAAATAAATAAATAAAAGTAAAATGTTTCCAAAACTTTTTTTGTTTATTTATTTGAAAGAGTTACAAAGAGAGGTAGAGACAGAGAGAGAAGGCTTCCATCTGCTGGTTCACTCCCCAGATGGCCACAATGGCCGGAGCTGCGCCAATCCGAAGCCAGGAGCCAGGAGCTTCTTCCAGGTCTCCCACACAGGTACAGGGGCCCAAGGAGTTGGGCCATCTTCTACTGCTTTCCCAGCCATAGCAGAGAGCTGGATCAGAAGAGGAGCAGCCAGGACCAGAACCAGCGCCCATATGGGATGCCGGTGCTTCAGGCCAGGGCTTTAACGCACTGCGCCACAGTGCCAGCCCCCTCCAAAACTTTTTAAAATAATTATGTATTCTGCTTTTAAGATTTTATTTATTTATTTGAAAGGTAAAGTTACAGACAGAGAGAGGGAGACAGAGAGAGATCTTCCATCCACTGGTTCATTCCCCAAATAGCCACAACAGCTGAAGCTGGACCCATCTGAAGCCTGGGTCCAAGAGCATCTTCCAAGTCTCCCACCCAGGTGCAGGGGCCCAAGCACTTGGGCCATATTCCACTGCTTTCCCAGGCCATAAGCAGAGAACAGGATCAGAAGAGGAGCAGCTGGGACACGAACCTGTGCCCATAAGGGATACCTGAGACATAGGCAAAGGCTTAGCCTACTACATGGCAGTGCTGGCCCCTGATTTCAACGTATTTAGTAAGCAGATCAATACTAACCTGTAGTGCTTATTTTAATAATTGATTTTTAATACAGTATTGTGCCATTCTGCAGAATTGATAAATGATGTTTTTAATCACTTTCTTTTATTTCCGAACCTATCTGCTGTTTTATGTCATTGTAGAAGCTGAGTTCCTTCTAAAAAGAATAAAATAATTTATCCATCTGCCCAGGGAAAGCAGTATCATTTAAGCAAAAGCTGTTAATTTGATTTTCATTGATGAAAATTATCCAGTTGATAAATCTTCAAAGGGAAACTTTTACCCAAATATAAGTGCAATGGATTTCTGTTACACTAATAGGGTTGATCCTGTGAAGAATCCCCACCAAATAAATATTCTCTGAGAGGAAAAGAACTTTTTTTCTGGGTGACAGATTAATGGCTGCAAATAATTTTTTATGAGCCTTGTAGGAATAAAGCGTCCAAGAGAAAATTATAAGGTCTATGCTTGGTGGTTTTTTTTAATTAGTTAATTAATTATTATCTGAAAAGCAGAGCGACAGAGACACAAAGGACCAGAGAAAGAACTCCCATCTGTAGGTTCATACCCCAAATGTCTACAACAGCCACGGTTGGGCAAAGGTGAAGTCAGGAGCCAACAGCACACACTGGGTGGCAAGCACTGAGTTATCTGAATTGTCACCGCTGCTCTCCAGGGTGTGCAGTAGCAGAAGCTGGAACGGAAAGCAGAGTCAGGACTCGAACTCAGGCACTCCAATGTAGGATGCAGATGTCCCAGGCAACAGCTTTTCCTCTGTGCCAAACCCCTACTCCAGGTCTGTGTTTAAATTATCATTTTGACTTGGGTGAATCTCTTATTTGTTTACAAAAAAAAAAGTGTTATCCTTTGTATTTATTCCCTAGGGCTTTCAGAAGAGACAGAGCAAACTTAGTGGCTTAAAACCAGACTTCCTCTCCCAGGGTGCTAGAGGCTAGAAGTCGCAAATCAGTAGGTTCTAGGGTAGAATGATGCTCCCTTACATCTTCCAGCTCCTGGCATTCCGTGGCTTGTGGCACCATAACGCTTATCACTGCTTCTGTCTTCAAACAATATTCCTCCTTGTGTCTCTCTGAGTCCCAAGTCTCTCCTTTCTCTCAGAAGTACACACATTTGGATTTAGGACCCATTCTAAATTTAAAATTATCTCATCTCAAGATCCTTAGTTTAGTTATATCTACAAGAACCATATTTTCAAATAAGTTTACATTCACAGATACTGAGTACTAGGACATCATTATACCTTTCAGAGGACACAATTCAACCCACTACACATATGTAACTTTTATAGCTAACGTGACTGGCTACAAATAAGATATATCTCGAAATAAAAGTGACTTAAATAAGTGACTCTTTCAAAATAAAGCTCAAGTAGAGAGGACAATGTTGATATGGTTACCCATACTGTCAAGGACCCAAACTACTTCCATCTTACTGCTTGTGTGAAGATGGCATCCATTCCTAAGTTCATCACATGGACCAAAATGTCCTATCTGTAGCCACCATGTCTGTATCTTAGATACCTAAAGTGTGTGTGTGTGTGTGTGTGTGCGAGAGAGAGAGAGAGAGAGAGAGAGAGAGAGAGAGAGAAAGGGACGGAAGGAGGGAGGGAGAAAGGGAGAAATGAGGACAGATCTTCTTCCTTTAAGGAAATGTCCCAGATGCCAGCACTGTAGTGTAGTGGGCTAAGCTGCTGCCTGCAGTGCCTACATCCCATATGGCACCAGTTCAAGTCTCTGCTACTCCTCTTCCAATCCAGCTCTCTGCTTGTGGCCTAGGAAAGCAGCAGAAGATGGCCCAAATGCTTGGGCCCCTGCATCCATGTAGGAGACCTGGAAAAAGCTCTCGGCTCCTGGCTTTGGACTGAACCAGCTCTAGCCATTGCAGCCATAGGAAGAATGAACCAATGGATGGAAGACCTTTCTCTCTGGCTCTCCCGCTCTCTGTCTATAACTCTGTCTCTCAAATAAATAAATAAATAAACAATCTTTAAAAAAAAAAAAGAAAACAAAACATCCCAGAAATGTTTAATCCTACCACTTATATCCATTGCCTGAATTTTGGTCATATGGCAAACCTTGCTGTAAGAAAAACTGGAAATTATAGTGTTTACTCTAGGAAAACACTATTCCAGCTAAAATTTAAGAATTCCATTACTAAGGAGGAAATAGAAAGTAATATTGAAGAACACCTAAACATCTCTACCCCTGTAGAAAATAATATCGCAGGATTACATTGAAGAATTGAAAATCCTGAATTCCTATTGGTAAGGAGTCCATGCCCGTGTGAAACCTGAGCTGTGTTAATGTCTGGAATAGCCTCTCTTTAACTCTGTCTTTAGGATCATTTATTTGCTTATTTGGTCCTCACAGAATTCTGTGATGTCTCTACCAAGTACACATCAGAAAGCAATTATATTTATTGATTATTAGAACAGTCTTAACAATACTGTTTATTGCCACCACTCTACTACTGAAGTAGCATTCTAGTGTATCTTAAAAATGGACGTGAATAATAGATACACCACACAAGCAAAAGAGCAAGATGCAAGCAATGGGAGAAAGCATCTAGAAAGAAATGTGTGAACTCTGAGAAGACATCAGGGCAGAAGCAACAGCTACCATTTCACAGGAAATGAGAGCCCACTTCACCCAAGATCATGGTAAAAAGGAAACTACTGAGCAACAAAATTAGGCCAAGGTGAGCTGATATGAATGAAGCTTTGGAAATTTCTGTAATGACAATATTCAAAGTCCATAATAGGCCATGACATTCCCTGGGGAAGACGGCTTAATGTCCTCTCCATTCGGGAGAGGAAACACAGTCCTAGGAAATAGAGCATATAGGGAATAGATCTTATAACACCAGGAAACAAGCCCCTATAAACCAGCTGCCCCTATTAGAGACCAGAAAGCTAAGAAAAAGAAATCCAGAGAGAAAAATCAGGTAGCCTGCCAGATGACATTATCAAGAATGCATTCAGAAATCCCCTGTCAGATACCACAGCCACAGATCCAGTACCCTCCAGATCTTTGCTCTAAGAAGCAAGGATGGCAACACTATGTGACAAATAGTAAGTGGGGAAAACACATCCTATTACCTCAATGAGTGAGGTTACCACACATCAGCCTGATGGCATCCATTCACAAACAGTGGGGACAGGTGTAGGCAA
This sequence comes from Oryctolagus cuniculus, assembly GCF_964237555.1. Lineage (NCBI taxonomy): Eukaryota > Metazoa > Chordata > Mammalia > Lagomorpha > Leporidae > Oryctolagus > Oryctolagus cuniculus. The sequence continues at coordinate 54,380,603 of NC_091439.1, forward strand.
GGAAAGTACTGAGCAGCACTTTCTAAAATAGGCATACATTTGTACTTAAAATACCATGTTAAACTCTTTATCAACCAAAATCTGAGGGCACTGGCATAAATCCTAAAGACAAGATTGTTTTTGTGCTAAAACCAATACCCAGCTCATTTCAGGTCTTCAGTGGTTCTGTTCCTAGTCATGCATCTCCTACCCTTTTCAATGAAACTGTCCTTTTTTAAACCTTTGAGTTTATCAAGAAAGACAATTCTCTGATTCTGAATCACTGTTAAATGATCGCTGTTAAGTCACTGTTAAAATGAGAAAATCTAAGTCTCTGATTAATAAACTCACAAAGGGAGCTATGGAAGGTCTCGTGTGTTTCCAAAGTGGTAGATAATAAAATGTATTTTTCAATGTCATCATTTGGAACCCAGATCTATAGTTTGCAAAACATTAAAAAGGGAAAAAGAAAAATTAGCTCAAGTATCATTCCCATCACTACCAAAGATGGTAGGCCCAGATGTATGATAAAAGGTAGCATTCTTCTAATATTGGATCAGACACCAGTCATCTGATCAGCCATCACTGTCAGAAATTTAGATGACCTCTTGTAACCTCCTTTCTATCACATCTATAATAAGGAGAGCAAAATCTCTTAGCAACACCTTTGGGTTGGCATAAAAACCATATGAGGAAACAGATGTGAAAGCATTTTGCACAGTCCAAAGTAACACAGCAATGCAAATGTTAGGATTTCTATGAGCAGGAACATTTTCCTCTTTCCTCCAGGAGCATTTTGCTCACTCTGACTCACCACAGGACCGGCGTAATTGCCAGGTGTTGAGAGGATTTTGTTTTATGTTCATTGTTATATAGTTCGTGTTCCCATTTCATCTTTCAGGTCTTTATCTTGATTCTTCGATTTGTTTGCTGAATTTTCATTTTGCTTGCTCAGGAATAAAAATCTTCTGTTTATGATCCCTCACTGCACAGTTTTTCCTCACTCCACAGCATGGAATTGTTGCTGTATCCCTAAAGGCTTCTTCCAGGGGAGGCTGTGAGCTCCTAAGAGGAGTGACTGCAAGTGTTCCCTCATTGCTGATGGACTTAAAAAGTGAGACGTGGGAACAAGTTAGCTTAACTGGCGCATTGGAGCTGGCAGGGAGTGTGAATCTGCAGCCTTGCCCTTCACCTTCAAACACGGCAAAGCATTTGGAGCATCTCCTTAGGGACAAGTTCCTGTCCTCAAACAAGACTCCACCTACCGAGGGTGAAGTTCTCTAGAACAGTAATAATAATCTCAGTATTTCCGATTAAGAATTAAGACAAAAGTTTACAAGTGGTTGGAAGTATCAGCTATATTACTGATCCAGACCAGGTCCGAGGACTCGGCGGTGAGAACAAAACTCTTCCTGTTCTTTCCCAATTCTTGGTCCCCCAGACTCCCAGCCCTCCTTGGGGGAAAGCCAGGGACCACAGAGCAGACTCATGTACTCAGGGCATTGTCCCCACTGCTCTGAGGGGAGAATGACAAAGCAGGGCACCCAGGTGTCCTCGAGCTCACGACTTCTACTAGCTACCATGAAGGGAATTAAGATCATGGCTGCACTAGCCACACAGGCCAACCAGGAGCCGGAGCAGGGAACCAACCAAAAGGTGTGGAGTGCTTGGAGATGGCTCCGCCCCATGGAAACCAGGAAGCAGAAGCGGGCTTTTGCCCTAAGAAATAATAGACTTGACATGGATTGCCTTCTCGCTGTGTGTCAAGCACTGCTTTAAAAGCTTCACCTGGATTAACACAGTGATCCTCACAAGGAGCCTGTGAGGTTGGTGCCATTATTTTCTCTGTTTTGCAGATGAGGAGACTGAAGCATAGAAAGGTTTAGAAACTAAATGAGAGAAAAGAAAATCATTTCCAGGAACATCACATCACTTGTAGAGCTCCATGAAAAAGTCCAGCCTAGATGGAAGAGCTGCTTTTTCAAAGTTGTAGCACAGCAGGTTAAGCCACAGCTGAGAAGCCGGCATCGCCTACGAGCGCTGGTTCAAGTCAGACAGTGTTCCTGGCTTCTGGCTTCGCCTGGCCCAGCCTGGTCATTGCAGCCATTTGGGGAGTGAACCAGAGGATGAAAGATATCTCTCTCTCTTTCACATAATGTGAAAGGCAAAATTAAAAATCCCTAAAAACTCATTTTTCATTTTTATTTGAAAGACAGCTTGGTGTGTGCACACATATACATGTACACACAGAGAGAGAGAAAAACAGAGACAGATAGACAAAGAGACAGACAGACAGATCCTCTATGAGCTGGTTCACTTCCCAAATACCCGCAACAGCTGAGGCTGGGTCAAATCAAGGTCAGAAGTGCAGAACTCAAGCTGGGTTTCCCACATGGGTGACAGGGACCCAACTACTACTCCTGTCATCTTCTGTTGTCTACCAGGATGTGTATTAGCAGGAAGCTGGAATCAAAAGCAGAGCCAGGACTCAAACTGGGAATTCTGATATAGGATGCAAACATCCCAAGCAATATCTTAACCACTGCACCACATGCCCACCCCAAAAGAGATTTTCCTATGCATCTTTTTTAGTTCCTGTTCCCAGTATGTTTAGGGCCATGGAAAATAGCTACATGAAGTGTTTCTCAAGAGCTGGGCTAGGGGTCAGCACTGTGGCACAATGGGTTAAATCACTGCTCACAATGCTGGCATCCCACATCAGAGAGCAGGTTTGAAACCCTGCTGCTCCGCTTCCAATCCAGCTCCCTGCTAATGTGCTTGGGAAAACAATGAGATGTCTCAAGTACTTGAGCCCCTGCCACCTATGTGGGAGACCAGGATGTAGTACTAGGCTCTGGCTTTTGGCTATCCAGGTCCTGGCTGTTACAATCAACTGGGAAGTAAATCAGTGGATAGATATTCCTCTCTCTTTCCCCATCTCTTGTCTCTCTATCTCTCCTTCCTCCATATGTAACTCTACCATTCAAATAAACAAATATTTAAAAAGAAGGGTGGGACTGGCATTGTGGCCTAGTGGGTTGATCTGCTGTCTGCGCATCTCATGGGGATGCCAGTTCATGTCCAGGCTGCTCCATTTCCAATCCAACTCCCTATTACTGTACCTGGGAAAGCATCAGAGAATGACCCAAGTGCTTGGGCCTTATGTGTGAGACCTAGAAGAAGCTTCTGGCTCTTGGCTTCAACCCTACCAAATCCTAGCCATTGCAGTCATTAGGGAGTGAACCAGCAGATGGAAGATGTATGTGTGTGGGTGTGCATGTTTGTGTCTTCTCTCTCTGTAACTCTGCCCTTGAAGTAAATAAATAAATCTTTTAAAAAGAACTGGGCTGACCTCATTGGGACCTGACAGAAAGGAGAGGAGGTATGTTCATCTCTTCAAGGCCAGCTGGAAAACTTTTCAGTGTTATTCATACAGGGTAACAATGAGTTACAATCAGCCTTTATCTCCTTGTAGTACATTAATTTGGAGGTGGGAGTTGGCACCCTGGGGAAGTGAGTGAGAGGCTAGGGAAGGTCATGGGGTTCTCAGGGTGTGTGGCTGGATCCAAAGGGCTCGCAAGCTTTCCCAGAGCAGTGTGAGAGCACTGAGGACTGCAAGGGGGTGAGCACGAAACAGGGCAAGTCTGCCCTTCCCTCACTCCTTCACTTCATTTGACGTGATGTTCTCAAGTCTCTTTGCGGGATTTTCTTATACAAGCCCTGTCATTTGCCAAAAGGTCAGCATTTCCTGTTGCTAAAACAACAAAAACACTCCTGTGTCCCCATAGCCCTTCAACCACCCACCTCCAAGACGAGAAACTACCTCTGCCTCTAAGTCAGTAAAGTCAGAGACCGTAGCAAGAGCACTAATGCTGTACTCTCTTCCTCCATGTATGAGTTTCCTGTGGCTGCTGGAAAAAATCATCACAGACTGATGGCTTCAGACAGCCGGAATTCCTTCTCTCCCAGTCTGGGAGTCCAGACGCCAGAAATCAAGGCGTGGGCAGGAGCACACTCCCTGTGGAGGCTCCAGGAGGGAATCCTTCCTTGGCGCTCCAAGCTTTTGGTGGCTGGACACACTCCTAAGCTTCCTTGGCTTGTGGCCACATCACCCTGGTTCTGACTCAGTTTTCATACTGCCTTCTCCTCTGTTGGTCTCATGTCAACATGTGAACTTACCTACATATGTGAAGATCCTTTTTTCCAAATAAGCTAACACTCACAGCTTCCAGGGGGTAGGATGCTGACATGTCTTTTGGGGTAGGGGAAAAGGAGTATTCACCCCACTACACCACACCAGAAACTCAAGTGATAAAAATGGGAAATTATAACAGAGTACCAGGACTGTATTTTGTAGCCCCTGACCTCTGGCCTCGTTGAGAAAGATACTAAAGTGAGAGATTGTTTGGTGATCCCTTAAAGAGAAAGCCAGAAAAGAGCATCGGGTTCCAGCCGCAACCATGTTGTCAGCCAGGCATGTGATCTCGGATGATTCATTTATCCTACCAGGACTTCAGTTTTCTTATCTACAAATGAGGGCTTGCTCAGATGTTCTTTGAGTACCCTTCCAGCTTCAACATCTTCTGGTTCTACAGAAAATTCCAAACATATTTTAAAGCCCAGCACAAACAGTTAGAAAACAGACAAAAGTAGTGTTATCACAGCTAGTCTTTCGTCCAGCAAATGCTGTTGATGTCTTCTTCTTCCCAGGAAAAGAAGGTCCTAGTACATTGATAAATAAGCCACTGCATTAATTAAAACAATATTTTCCAGAATCTTTCAGTGATGCTAAAAATCAACAAGCATCAACAAATTGAACTGTTTTACAAAAAGTCTATTTCTATCACAAAAAAAAAAAAGATCAGAACAGAGGAGGGAAAGAAGGGGAAAAAACCTGGCATAACTAATCTGAAGCAGACTGCCTAGTTGCAGCTAATAACTGCCTGATACACACCCGATTTGTACTGTGCTAGGAAGGCACTGTGGAAGAAGGAAAAATGTGTGACTTCTGGATTCAGTTGGATCTGAGATCAGTCCATACTCTGTAATACCTTGAACAAATCCCTTAAGTTTCCAGAACCTGTATGCTTATGTGAAAAATGGGAAAAAATATAAGAATGTGTATTCCATGGGGAAACAGTGAGGACCCAACTCAGGAAGGTATGGAAGGCATTTTACAGCAGCTGCCTGGCATGTGTGGTTTCCTTCTGTTTGCCCTGCCCAGGCGAAAGCAAACAGATCTGACCTTAAACAAAGTTGTAAAGTGTTTGAAGTTTACTTTTCACCTGCTTTCCTGTACTTTTCTTTTCCCTGTTAATGGCAACCCTTCCAGGCAAAGGACTTGTCATTTCCAAGTGCTTCTTGATTAAACTGAAATTATTCATAGCAAAATGTTACTTGAAGTAGCCATCCAATCACTCCAGCTCTACTGGTAGGAAGTATGTCGAAGGAGATTTGGTATGAGCAAAAAGACGACTGGGGATGAAACAGTGGAAGTGGAGAAGTCTCACGAAATGAAACGAGCTAAGGACTGAATGCAAAGCCAACGGACTCTCCTGTTTCTCACTGAAGCCAGACTGAAAGCTAGACTCTCACTCAAATGTGCACCTAGAGGTGATTAAGTAAAATAATGACAGAGGAATGCATATTCTTAAGAACTGAAGACTATTCCACTGCAACATTTGCCTTCCCCAAATTTACACATTGTGCCCACTTCTTCTACAATATCTAGATATAGAATGATTTTTTTCGGGGCAACAATTTGTGTTTTGTCCATACTTGGTGATTTTTTTATTCCAAAGTATTTTCCATAGTTGTTATCCAAGAAAACACCCTTATAACTCCTAACTACAAAGGTCCCAAAAAGTACATGTGCCAGAATTAGACTATTCATTGATACCCATAGAGGCAGTTAAAAGTGAGTTTGGGCTCTAGGGTCTGACTAGAGTCTACATTTGCATCCCAACTTGTAGTTATTTTGCTCACTCTCCATTATAGTGACATCTTTGGAAAGTTATTGTCCCTCTTTATTTCTTAATTTTCTATAAATGTAGTCAACTTTCATGCAAAACAAAGATAATCATAGTACCTACACAGTAAAGTGGTTAGTATAGGACACTCATTAGAAATGAGCTATCATCTTCCTCCAAAACACAAATATATGAAAATAAACCTTACTAGTTCAGTCTTGGGAATGGGAGAAGCAATAAACTGAATGCATGAAATATTTAACTGCAAAATGTTTTCAATTTTTTTTTTCATTTTATTTGAAAGCAGAGAGAGAGAGAGAGAGAAACAGAGACAGAGATCTTCTATCCACTGTTTACTCCCCAAATACAACAGCTAAAGCTGGGCCAAGCCAAAGACAGGAGCCAGGAACTTCATCCTGGGCTTTCATGTGGATAGCAGGGGGCCAAGCACTTGAGTCATCACTGCCGTCTCTTAGGGTAAGAATTAGTAGGGCCGGCGCCGCGGTTCAGTAGGCTAATCCTCCACCTTGCGGTGCCGGCACACCGGGTTCTAGTCCCGGTCGGGGCACCGGATTCTGTCCCAGTTGCCCCTCTTCCAGGCCAGCTCTCTGCTGTGGCCAGGGAGTGCAGTGGAGGATGGCCCAAGTGCTGGCTCCTGGCTTCGGATAAGCGCTATGCGCCAGCCGCAGCGCGCCGGCAGCAGCGGCCATTGGAGGGTGAACCAACGGCAAAGGAAGACCTTTCTCTCTGTCTCTCTCTCTCTCACTGTCCACTCTGCCTGTCAAAAAAAAATTAGTAGGACGCTGGAAATGTGGGGAGGGAGCCACAACTCAAACCCAGGCATGATGCAGGTCTCTCAAAGTGGGTTCCTAACCACTGCACCAAACACCTGCCCCTGAAAAATAACTTTAAAAGAGAAGACTGGGAAAGAATTCCAATCCCTGGTAAGAAGCCTACATGTTTGATTAACCAATTCTCATAGATAAGACTTATTTGTTGGGGCCAGCGGGTTTAGCAGGTTAAGCCACTACCCACAATGCTGGCATCCCATATGAGCACCAGTTCAAGTCTTGTCCACTCTACTTCCGATCCAGCTTCCAGCTAATACACCTGAGAAAGCAACAGAGGATGGCCCCTGCCACCGGTGTGGGAGATTTGGAGGCAGTTTCAGTCTCCTGGCTTTGACCTGGCCCATTGCCATTTGGGGACTGAACCAGATGGAAGATATCTCTCTCTCTCTGTGAGAGTGTGTGTGTGTGTGTGTGTGTGTGTGTGAGAGAGAGAGAGAGAGAGAGAGAGAGAGAGAAACTGCGTTTTTATTTGAAAGAGTTACAGAGAGAGGTAGAGACAGAGAGAGAGGTCTTCCATCCGCTGGTTCACTCCCAAGATGGCCACAATGGCTGGAGCTGTGCCGATCCGAAGCCAGGAGCCAGGAGCTTCTTCCGGATCTCCCACGTGGGTGCAGGGGCCCAAGGACTTGGGCCATCTTCTACTGCTTTCCCAGGCCATAGCAGAGAGCTGGATTGGAAGAGGAGCAGCTGGGACTAGAACGAGCACCCATATGGGACGCCAGTGCTGCAGGTTGAGGCTTTAACCCACTGTGCTTTAAAAAAATAAAATAAAATAAGAAAGAAAAAACATATTGTGGACCTATATAAGGTAACTCTCAAGGGTAATTTGACTTCAGTGAACCTTAAACACACACACACACACTGCCCACAAGTCAGTCCCATTGTAATTCTTATCAAAATTGCCAGATTTTGATAAATTCTTATCAAAAAAGCCATTTATAGTTTTGTTTTCACCACATGAACAGTTTTTCAGTTTGATCCATTTATCCCTGCATTTAACAACTTGCAGTTAGTGATATCAAGGAACTGTGATAGGAACACAAAGGTAACATCGAGCCACCCCTCCTAAAAGTTTAAATATATGGACAACACACATGCAAGCAAACGTAAAGTTTCCATCCTCTTAGATCTAAGTAGTCTACATAACCATTGAGAAGTTTAGCTAGCCCTATTTTCCATAGTTACGGTGGAAATAATTACATTCACTCCTTATTTCTCACAGTTGACTGGAGGGACTCCCACAAGAGCCACTAGTGGCCATGTGCGGTGAGCCACGCGGGACTGCTGAGGGCCCAGGAGAACGTGCCAGCGGCATCGGCGCAGTAGCTGAAGAAGGCGCTGAAGGTTACTACTTCCCAACCAGATGCCCATGCAGCTGGGGTGGTTTGCGGTGCAGGAAGTGAGCAACTCCGTCGGTGTTCTGCCTGTAGGCATGGTTGGTGGACTCGATCCCATAGCCAAGTCGGAAGCCCAGTCCTCAGGAAGCAACTAACAGATGCAAGTGAGGAGCATGCGCATCAGTCTGGCATCAGTGCGTAGCGAATCACGGGCCCCACCTGAGATGATGACTTGGAGAGTTCTGGAAGGCCAGTGCATCCGGTCCTCGAGTTCCGCAGCGTCCTGTTGCTGTCAGGCAGCCTGAGTACTGCGAGCAGAACTGCTGCTTCTACCACCGCAGTTAAGAGAAGTAAGCATCCTTAAGTCAAGGCCTTCCTTTTGCCTGTGCCTCGGTGGATAATGGTTTATTCTGATGCATACATCAGTTTATGGAACTAGACTTCCTTGCGTTTTAATGTCTCAAAGATCTTGGCTCACTTAAAGCAAACTTATTTTGTGATAAACGACTATTGACAGAATTAAAGAACTTGTCAAATAAAATATTTCAAATTTTGACTCAACAGCAAATGGAAGTACACGGTTTATATTATGATGTCTGTTTTGACTTTGCATTAATACTAAAACAATTTTTAAGAAATAAAAATATAGTTAAGGAGTGGCATAGCAGGTAAAGCCGCCGGCAGTGCAGGCATCCCATCTGGCTGCTGGTTCAAGTCCCGGCTGCTCTACTTCCGATCCAGCTCTCTGCTATGGCCTGGGAAAGCAGTAGAAGATGGCCTAAGTCCTTGGGCCCCTGCACCCATGTGGGAAGACCCGGAGGAAGCTCCCGGCTCCTGGCTTCCAATGGATGAAGCTCCTGCCGTTGGGGCCATCTGGGGAGTGAATCAGCAGGTGGAAGATCTCTCTCGCTCTCTAGCTCTCTCTCTCTCTGCCTCTGTCTCTCTGTAACTCTACCTTTCAATTAAATAAATAAATCTTTATAAAAAGAAAGTTGATTAGAAATTTTGACTACTTCAAGTGGGCTTTTGGAGTAGTCAGTTTGATTCGTTTATTTCTCGGTTCACACATGTATTACTTCCTACATATTCTTCTTCCTTGATCCCAAGAATTATGGAAAACAGCACAAATAGCTCAAGCACTTAGGAGCCTCACCCAGGCTCCTTCTCATAAATGTACACTTGAAAGAAAATAGAACTGCTTTCTTTCAAAATGCACTCCGACTTAGAGTTCCACTAATTGTGCCATTTCTTCCTCTACCTGGTGCTTTGGTTTTGGTTTTGGTTTTGGAAAGATAAACTGCTTCACAGGCTGCAGCCTTGTCAACTGAGGAGTGTTCCCTTCGTTATGACACAGTACCCGGTTTGGATTTCTAGTTACTTTAATATAAATAAAGCATGAGTGCAAGTAGCAAAGGATATGGAAGATAATCCAGAACAGTCAATGTTCCTATGCGGAATTGTAGTCATAGGGAAAAATGAAATTTTCCATAAATTCTGATTTGTTTTCAATTTACAGAATTAATCAGACATTAGAGTATAAAGATGAATGAAAAGAAAGGAGGAGGATAAGGAAAGGAAGGAGGGAGAGCGGGGAGGGGGAAGAAAGGGATGGAAGAGGAGGAGGGGGAGAGGAAGGGGGATTTTTACCTTCATGTGAAGCCACAACGATCTAGTGGTTGGAATGGACACATGATATATCATCTAAAAATATTTCTGCCTATCATTTCGTACTACAAGACCATGTAGTCTTGGTAGTATTTTTTTAATTGGCCTGAGACAAGGAGGTTTTCATTAACTTCCACCAACATTATTCCAAAGAAGAGCCAGCTTCAGATAAAGTCATGCACTTTTTTAATTACGTGTAGCTATGCCAAGGTATTCTGGGGGAGGAAAAATAAAAGGCTCCCTCATAACCCTTTCTAAGAATCTTACCATGGGGACTTTACTCTTATTTAAATTAAGAATCAATCCCTTATTAAATATATTTTAACTAGCTATTACTATGATGGGAAAATGGCCTCTATGAATGAAGAGATTAGGGAAAGGAGAGGCAGGGAGAACCCGAATCGAATTGCTCAGTTCCTTCACAATTTATCAACACTTCAGAGAAGGCTTTGTAAAAACATAAATTGCTGTTTTCACATTTTAAGCATTACCCTATGCTGAATGAAGTGTGCTGCTGAATTCTGTGCCAGATCTTAAACAAGGACTACATGAACTCACATGGGAATGAGACAATATTTTTTGCTAAATTGGGAGTTTTTAAAGAATTTATATGAATTCTCTAAATGAGTAAGAGGTTTTTTCCATTTTGATTATTATTTATACTATTCTTAATTTATTTTTGTAGTCAAAATTATATAAGCATCTAGGACCTACAGGAAATGTTGAAATGTAATGTATGTATACATGTGCATAAATATTTATACATGGCAGCCTATTTAAAATCGTTATGTTATAACAGTGTGAATAAACACTTATTTCTTTCTCTATATATACGATACAGGGTATAGAAAAAGAATTTATTCATAATTCATGATGATTTTAAACTGTCTTTTTGTGATGAAAAAGTACTAAAAATTAATTGAAACACAACAGTGTTGTGAAGCTTACTCTTACTTCTAAGTAAGATTGTGAGGTCTGATTTAGTTGTCTAAATGTCTCCTGATTGGCTTATTTGTATTTTTCGGAGATATGAACTCAAATATACAGAAAAAAATTCTGGTAAGAAAAACCACCTCAAAAATCCATTCTTCACAGCAATAGAGAAAATTTGTTAATGACTGCAAAAACAAGGAGACGGTTTTCAGCTCAGTAGTAATGTGTTTTAGCCAAAACATAATACTAGGAAAGATTCTGTGGCTGTGATATCACAGTTCCCTGGGTCATCAGCTGCTTTGAAGGTCTAGATTTATTCTAATTTTATAGTTTTCAAATACCTGCTTTCAACCTAAGGTAAGGAATCAGACATGATGAGTCATTCAAATCAACTGTATCCAGATCAGTAAAGCATTCTATTTTGAGTTCATGTTTTTAAATTTCACAAAGAAATGTTGATTTTTTATTTTCTCCCCACTCTTGAATTCTACTCTGTCTTTCACAATGCGTAGGCTAGAGCCAAGCAGGCATAGGCCAAAAATAAATAGAATACGAAAGTAGATTCCTGTGGGGCAGCAAAGACTCCCGTCCATTGTAGCAGAGTGGCTTTGAGGCTGCCATATTTTCCATGCAAGTCTCTCAACTCAAACTTCTGTCCTGGCAGACTCTTCACTCCACATGAACCATGCCATCGCCAAATTTGGCATCTCTGAGACATCTCCTCTTCTGAGTAACTCTCCTAAATCTGCTCATCCATGAGAAACCCAGGGTTGCTGGTTTCACAGTCAAGCAAGATCAGGGCAGTCTTGAAGGTGGTCCCTATCCTTGCCTTCTTCCAAGGCGCGGTCTCCACCCCAGGCCTGGGCTGGCTCACTGAGTGAAAGCTTTGAAGTGAAAGGATCTCTGAAAGGACCTAGCAACAATGCACTTCCTCTCTGTTTCTAAGTCTCACCCAAAAAAAAAAAAAAAAAAAAAAAAAAAAAAAGAGTGTTTAAAGGAAAGAGCTAAGCTGGCAATGTGCAAACTGAATCACTGGATTCCTTACAATATAAAAGATGGTAACAAAAATGATTGGAGAGGTGAGAAGTTAACCTCATCTGTAATTAAAAGCAAAATTTCCATTTAAAAGAATGTGTTTAAATTTAATCTGGGAAGCAAATGACTCAAACAGCAGCCTTCTAAAGTCAATCTACAAATCATCCTACTCTGTAGGAGTAATCTCTCGTCTTCCCCTAATTCTGAACCCTACTGTATCAGTTTAACCATTTTGCTTTTTTTTCTGTTCTCATGTGCGTGTAATTAACAGAGTTCATTAGTCTCAACTCAATGTATGACCATTAAGGACCTAGAAATATTATTTTCATCATCCAGAACTCATTTCAACAAATAACCACAAAAAAAATCCACTAGATTACCATCTTGTTGAGCTACAATCCTAAACTTTATTTCTGTTTTTTTCTCAGTTTAGTCATTTCATTTTCTTTCTTGATTTTTTTTCTTCCTATTCAATGTTGTCTTGCGCATTTGGAAAGAGTGAAATGAGGAAAACAAGTATGATACAAGTACCTTTTCTAAAATATAAACAAGAAATAAGTATTTCAAGGTGGAAATATTATTTTCACTTTCACTGACTGTTGTAGATCCTACTTGGTTTTCGTAACTCAGAAGCCAGAAGAATGACGTTAATGACACAGGAAAAGAAGAATGAATCGGCAATGGCGCTAAAAGAAAAAGAACGGTGGGGAGGGCGTTTGGCTAGCAGTTAAGACACCAGCTAAGACACTCCCATCCCACCTCCCAGAGCCTGGGTTTGATACTTGGCTCTGTTTCTGATTCCAAAGTCCTAGCAATGCACACCCTGGGAGGCAGCAAGCTCTTGTACTTGAGTTGCTGCTACCCAAGTAGGAGACTTGAACTGCATTCCAACTCCGGCAGCTGGGGACATTTGTGAAGTAGCCTAGTAGATGGGAGCACTCTGTCTCTGTGTGCCTGTCCCTCTCCTCTCCGTCTCTCAAATAAGCTGTTGTTTTGTTTTGTTTTGTTTTGTTTTGTTTTGTTTTCAATGGTGAAGGTACAGCTGTAACTGGTACCATTGGCAGCTACTCTCCTCTTGAGAGAGGAAGATAATTCAAACTGCTCTTGAGCTTTGGGTGATCACTGACTCCATAAATAAGAGTGTCAATTGTTAAATCAACAACAGGAGTCACTGTGCACTTATTCCCCATGTAGGACCTCTGTCCTTAATGAGTTGTACTATGAGAATTAATGGTAAAACTTGTATTCAAACTGTACTTTATACTTTGTGTGTATGTGTGGGTTCAAAGTATTGAAATCTTTACTTAGTATAGTGTTGATCTTCTGTATATAAAAATAATTAAAAATGAATCCTAATGAAGAATGGGATGGAAGAGGGAGTAGGAGGTGAGATGGGAGCTGCGGGAGGGGAGGGAGGGCAGGTATGGGGGAAAGAATCGCTATAATCCTAAAGCTGTACCTATGAAATGTGTATTCATTAAATAAAAGCTTTCTAAAAAAAATGCTCTTGGTAAAGGCATCTCTGAGAAAAGAAGTTGTATCAGGGGAGAATCAGAAGAGCAAACCTCACAAAGGGTATATGTAAGAATCCTAATACTGTACTTTTTTAAAATAATAGATAAAAATAAAATGGCATTTATCATGTACAGCATGTTTTAAGGAATGGTTACATCTAGCCAACTAACAAATGCATTACCTCACATAATTATCATTTTTGTGGTGAAACGTCCACTTTTCTGGCATTTTTCAAGAATACAATATATTGCCATTATCTGCAGTCACCACGCCAGCCAATAGATTCCTTGACATTTATTCCTCCTATCTAATGGGAATTCTATACTCTTTGACCATCATCTCCTCATTGTTCCTCCTCCTTAGCCACTTCAGCATCTGGTAACTGCCATTCTACTCTCCACCTTTTAAAAATTAACTAATTGATTTAAAAGTTAGAGGAACAAGGGATAGGTAGGCACATACACACACCCAGAGAGAGAGAGAAAGATCTTGCATCCTCAGGTTCATTCCTCGAATGGCTACCACAGCTGTGGCTGTTCAGGCCAAACTCAGGAACACAGAACTATCCAGGTCCCTTAGGTGGGTGACAGGAACCCAAGCATTTTGACCATCTTCCACTGCTTCCCCAGACACATTAGCAAGGAGCTAGACAGGCAGCAAAGCAGCCAGCACTCAAACTGGCACTGATATGGGATGCCAGCTTTGCAAATGGTAGCTTAACCCACTGGCCCCTGAAATATATGAATTTTAAAGAAGAAAAAACACTGGGGCTGGCTCTATGGCACAGTGGGTTAATGCCCTGGCCTGAAGCGCCAGCATCCCTTATGGGCACTGGTTCTAGTCCCAGCTGCTCCACTTCCAATCCAGATCTCTGCTATGGCCTGGGAAAACAGTAAAAGATAGCCCAAGTCCTTGGGCCCCTGCACCCGCATGGGAGACCCGGAAGAAGCTCCTGGCTCCTGGCTTCGGATTGGCTCAGCTCCGACTGTTGCGGTCAATTGGGGAATGAACCACTGGATAGAAGACCTTTCTCTCTCTCTCTTTGCCTCTCCTCTCTCTGTGTAACTTGACTTTCAATTAAAATAAACAAATCTTAAAAAAAAAAAAAAGAAGAAGAAGAAACATGTATACTCCAATAAAAGACTGTACATGAAAAAAAATCACACTTGTTCCAGGATTACTCCAACATTTTCTCTCAGGAAACGTAAACATTTTTCATTGAGTCACCAGTGTCATGAAGTCAGAGTTGGGAAAAAACCTAAATAAACCTGTGGAAAAAAAACACAGCTAGACAAAAAAGGCAGTTATAACCTCAGAAGTGACATGAGCCCTATGATCAACACCCTCCCAAGAGACTGCACAAAGACAAAAAGCCCTAATCAGTGGGGGGCAGTTTTCTTATAACCAAAGGTGTGCTATTTGTTCAATTCCCAGATAAGAACAAAATCACGACACTGAAACAGTAGCAGCACTGTTCCCTACATGTGAGATCTGAAAAATCTGACAACCATCTCGGTCTGCTCAAGTTGCACTCATGGTTAAGGTGAAATTTATCAACATCGGTTAACTTATGGTGTATTAGAAAGCTAGCGAGGCGGTACAGTGATGGATTAAAAGATAAACTGTTCACAGACAGACAGAAGGGCAGATACAGTTGAAATCAAACATGTACTTTACTCAAGCACAAAGATAATAACCAGCCCCCAAGAAGTGGCATGTGAGCTAGGAAGGCGTGAACACAGATGTTCCTGACTTGGTTTTTCATTTACTTCTCCCAGCGTCATGCTTCCTAACTGGATGTAACTTTCCGAAAGTCCCTACAACAGTTTTCCACCTGTTCCAGCAGACTTGTGATGTGTTTGTATAACTTTTGTTTAAGATAAAAGACATATGAAATATTTAGAGGGCCCTGGAAGGCAGGCCCTCTATTAATGAATTAGAGCTATTTGACGTGACATCATCTTCTGTGGTAACTGGAGGTCAGGCATAGACAGATCGTCAGCGCGGCTGTGAAATTCTGAAGCATCAGAATGCATTGCCCATGGACCTCTGCAGCTTGTTACTGAAAAAGGCAGCTGGCTGTCCTTCTAGAGGTGCAGTGAACACAGGGTAAGGGAGAGAGCAACCTCTTACATTCTTCTCAGAACTCATTTTATATTGATGTAATTTCTCTTTCCCATTTAGAGAAATGCTAACTATGATATCCACAAGGTACAAATAGAAAATATGACTCTGCACCCTCAAATCTTACTTTCAACATGACCACAGCCTCTGGGACAGAGTCTTGATTTCTGTGACAGCACAGGGTGAGATCTCCTTTCAAATGAACTCATGGGGCCCATGATGTGGCATTGTAAGTTAGACCACCACCTGAACCATTCCATATGAGTGCTCCACATTTGATCCAGCTCCCTTCTAATGTGCCTGGGAAAGCAGTGGAAGATGGCCCAAGTAGTTGGACTCCCACACCCACGTGGGAGACTTGGAGGAAGCTCCTGACCATTGCAGCTATTTGGGGAGTGAACCAGAGGATGGAAGATTTCTTTCTTTCTCTCTCTCTCTCTCTCTCTCTCTCTCTCTCCCCCCTCCTTTGAAATAAATGAATAAATCTTTATTAAAAAAAAAAACTCCCGTTCCTTTGCTGTGATATGACCCCACTTCTCCATAAACCTTTTTCTAGATACAGCACAACAGAACAAGAGCATTTTGCCACAAAACAAGAAGGTGGATTAATTCTTCCATTCTTCTACTTGGCCTTCTTTCAGGTTAATATTCCACCACCAGTAAGGGCTACGTGGTCCAACCCTGCTCTCTAACATAGACTGTGTCCTCGCGGTCACTATCCTTCCTCTGCACTTGTCTCCCGAAACCTTCCACCCAAGATTTCTTCTTCAGCACAGGAAGTCATTTCACTTAAAGGTTTCACATGGCCTTACCCAGCAACACAAACACAAACTTGACAGAGGTAGGCAATCATAGGTAAAAATATCATTTCCCCTTTGAGCTTGGCAGGGTTTAACACAAAAACCAGATTCCTAACAGGTTTTTCTAGATGTCACTCCCTACTCGACTTGCGTGTTCCTGCAATAGAGATGTCTTATTTACTCAGCCCTTACTTACATCTCTCTTTGGTTCTAAAATAAAACTATGTACACCCAATTCCGAAATTTTATCTTTCCTTTTAATCTTTGGGAAAGAGTTCTTATCAATTATGTTCCTGAAATATTTTGAGGGATCTTCAAAAAGTTCATGGAAAATGTGCATTATGGAAAAAACTATCTATAACTTTCCAATTTTTTTGTACCACAATAAATTTACTTTTTCATTTGACCTTTCCATGAAACTAATGGAATACCCTTGTATGTTAGACTCAGGCCAACTTGACAATCTAAAAGTTAGTTTTCCTATGATTGAGGAATATCCTTGAACTTGCCTTTCTCTTTCTCTGAATGATCTGGCCATCACACGTACTAGATATTGACTTTTCTGTCTCTGTCACCTAATCATTTTTCCTTTCCTTCTCCATCTCCCAGGTCTCTCAATTATCCGTGTAATATAACTGCTTTTCCTACTGCATGTTCCTTTCATTTTTTTGACATTTCCACATTGAAATTCTGTATTTCTTTTCACCAGAGAACTTTTTAAATTTTCATTTATTTATTTGACATGCAGAGAGCAATGGACAGAGAGCTCCCTCCCATTGACTCACTTCTCAAATACCTGAAACACAATCCAGGTCTCCCACATGGGTGACAGGAACACAAGTATTTGAGCCATCACCACTGCCTCCCAGGGTTTGCACTAGCAGGAAGCTAGAGTCAGGAGCCAGAGCCTGGTACTGAATCCGGGCCCTCAGATATGAGATACTAGTACCGCAGCCTCCAGTCTAAATGCTTGCCATTCCACAAGAGGATTCTGGCCTTCCAGTTCTGGTTTCCATTAGCTCAGAGGATGAGCCAATATTTTGGACTTTGGAGTTGGACAATTTAAATCTTCACTGTACCACTTACTGATCACATGACCTGAGTAAATTTCCTACCCACGGGGCTCCAGTGGTTATAAGCTGGTTCTCCTACTAGCTGGCTGGTCTTGGACAAGTGATATAATCACTCTAAACCTGTAAAATGACAGTACCTACCTTGTAGTGTTGTCATAAGGAATAAATGTGATGATCAATATAACTGTGTTTAGCACAATAGCTAAAGAAGCTAAGCACCCTACAAATATTGGCTATTATCGTTATTACTAATTTGAATCACTAGATCCATTTTGTATATAAAAGGTTTCCTGACTTCATTTTGTCCTCAACAATTATGATTAGTTCTAATGCTCGGGCTGTATCACACCTCCTTAGCCAAAGGCTTTCTCTCATGGTCCCCACGAAACTCCAATTAGAAAGCCAGGAGAGCAGGAAACACTGCCACACGTTGTACAGTGGAAGCCTTTTAAACACGTCTGGATTCGAGCTCTTTTGGGTCTTTATTGTCCCCAGCTCTCCTTGGCTGACACAGCTTCCTATCAGATCTGCTTTCACTTAAATACATCAAAGCCTAAACACTGAGATTATGATAACTAAGAGCCCAACAGCTACAAAAGATGGTTGAAGCAGAGACCTGAGTGTCCATCAAAGAGGATGTCTTTCTAGAGAGGAATTGCTCCAGCTGCTACAAACTCTTGCTAGAAACTCTAAGAAAATATAAAAAGCATCACATGGGTAGGATGATGGTAAGAAAGTCCAAAGCCCTTCAAGTATCAGTTCTTACACACACATAAAAAAATATCTTGGGGCCAGCACAGTGGCACAGCAGGTAAAGCTGCTGCCTGCAATGCTAGCATTCCATATGGGTGCTAGTTCATTTCCTGGCTGCTCCACTTCCCATCCAGCTCTCTGCTAAGGCCTGGGAAAGCAGTAGAGGATGGCCCAAGTCCTTGGGGCCCTGCATCTCCACGAGAGACCCAGAAGAAGCTCCTGGCTCCTGGCATCGGATCGGTACAGCTCCGGCTGTTGCAGCCAATTTGGGAGTGCACCAGCGAATGAAAGACCTCTCTCTCTCTCTCTGCCTCTCCTTCTCTCTGTGTAACTCTGACTTTCGAGTAAATAAATAAATCTAAAAAAAAATCTTAGCTTTTAGATTTTGGTGTTGAAGCGGGTGGTAATGGTGGTGTCCTCTTTGGAATCCAGAAGGAGTGAAAGGAATTCAAATAGCAATGCAAGCTATCCTTACAGCAATTAAAATGGGAATTCTGAGAGCATAAAACTGGGGGACTTGGTTTAAAATTAAGCTAAAGATTTTTGTTATTCGAACACCAATTTGGAGAGTTTTCTGGCAGAACAGTCTATTCCAAAATCAGCATAGTAATTGAATTTATCTGTAATGAACATGGACCCAAGCAATGATGTCAGGCCTGGTGAGCACTTGCAAGCCTTAGCCAACAGTCTAGCCAACATAGTATGTTCCTGAGCATACAAGAATGGTCCACCCAAAAGACATCCCATTTAGAGTGTCTCCATGGCTTCATTTTCTAAACTTGGCATCAGAGAAAAAACATTCATTTTAGCTGCTTTTAATGGAAACTCAGAGTAGTCAATGTAAATTAAATAGATAAAGCAGTTTATCTCTTATTCATCCCCACAGTTATAAAGGAAGTTAAAATAACAAAAGTTCTAGACTTTGGGGATCTTCTTCCCACAGATGAGTCCAAGGAATCTGTCCTCTCTAATATCAATAGCCATGCTGACATATACTTTCCTGTCTAATTCTTTTTTAAAAATGATTCATTTATTTATTTATTTGAAGGTCTGAATTACACACACAGAGAGAGAGAGAGGTCTTCCATCCGGTGGTTCACTCCCCAATTGGCCACAACGGCCAGAGCTGTGCCAATATGAAGCCAGGAACCAGGAGCTTTTTCCAGGTCTCCCACGAGGGTGAGGGGCCCAAGGACTTGGGCCATCCTCTACTGCTTTCCCAGGTCATAGCAGAGAGCTGGATCGGAAGAAGAGCAGCCAGGACTAGTACCGGTGCCCATATGGGATGCTGGCACTTCAAGCCAGGGCGTTAACCCGCTGCGCCACAGCACCGGCCCCTTTCCTGTCTACTTCTGCACATACTAAAGCAAAAACTCCAAAATGTAATCTGTGTTTAATGAATTGATCCTGAAATTATTCTTCTTTACTGTGGCTTTACCTGTTATCTAAGAATGCTGGGGCCCAGGGTCATCCAGCTTAGAATGACTCTCTCAGGGTATACATGGTTGAGCTGATTGCGGGATCCTGAAATCGAGGGCTGTGATTCCGGATGCAACCTATATCCCAATCTGTGGCATTAGTTCCTCTTGATTTATGAGTTGGGAAAGCATGTGGGTGGAGATGTTTCGGACACACTTATGCACATGTTCAAGCTGCCCTGGAAAAGAAAGAGCGAGACAGAGTGGTATCCGCGTTGAAATCAGGCAGGCATTTCAGATTTCAAGAGATGAGCTGCCAAGGGAACATCTGTGAAATCCGCTGAGTTTGAGGGCAGTCTGTTCGGGTCTTCCTATCTCGCAGCGCGTGCACGCAGGGGAGAGGGTGGAGCCTCCCATCCTCAAATCTGAAAAGATTGAGAGATTTCGGAGGGCCCAGCTGTGTCAAAGGTCAGAGGGATCAATACACAGGCCCTACCACGGAAACGAGGGGGAAAGGTTGAAATAGAAAACCTGCTACGGAGGCGAAGCCACTGAGAGGTAAGGGAGTTTCTGAATAATTAAAAAGTTCAGAAAAAGCAAACTCGGTTGCTATGGGGGAAGCCTGTGGGATGGGGAATAAAAAAAAAAATCAGTTGATGTGGTAATTAAGAATTTGGTGGGAGCCTAGGCAGGTCACCTCCTTCCTCAGATCAGAGCTCCATCAGAAATTCTTTCAAGTGTCCTTCTGCGTCGCCAAAGATGACAACAGCAAATCAATAAGTGCTTGAAATGAAAGGGAATGCTGGCTAGCCCCCAGGCTACAGATTTCCCGCCGCCAGCCTTTTCTGAACTCTTAGCGTGCCTTTGCACCGCCTCTCTTCAGAAGCGCTACCTTTTATTCCTATTCTCAGGACGAAGGTAAAT
Source organism: Oryctolagus cuniculus (assembly GCF_964237555.1). NCBI lineage: Eukaryota > Metazoa > Chordata > Mammalia > Lagomorpha > Leporidae > Oryctolagus > Oryctolagus cuniculus. Next base: position 54,400,979 of record NC_091439.1, read on the forward strand.
GCTCAGTTAGCATATCCATTAAAAGTCGGTTCCGCTTCCAGCTCTCGCTTTGCGCGGACTGAGCGCTGCCGCAGCTCTCCAGCCAACCCGCGGGGCAGGAGAGAAGGGAACGTGGCCTGGCGGCCCGCGGGACCATGCACCTCGCGGGCTGACCCCGAGTCTCTCGGGGTTTAGCGTTTCTGGGTTAGAACTGTAAGATCCGTATCAGAGCAAAGGGCTTCAGCGACCGCGGCCGTCAGGGCGCTCCCCTTAATTTATTTACAAACAACACCCAAATCATTAACAATCTAGGGGGAAAGACCTCGTCCTGCGGTCCAGATCCTGGTCTATCCTTCCAATATACAATCCTCCCCTAAAATGCCGTGATTTAACAATCTTTCCAGCGTCCGGCAGGATCGGACGTTTTAATTAGGTAATTCATTAGTGAGTCAATACAGACATTTATATATTCTTTAGCTCAAGTGGTTAAGCACTAATTTCGAGATGATTATAAAACACCGGAATAGGCAACGCATAGTAATTTTAATTTATATGCAAATCAATCGTTCATCTTAAATGCCTTAAAAAAACAATTATTGTATTGTAGCATCGGAGACACAGATCAAACCCCCTGAATAGACAATTCGAAAAGAAGATCAGGATTGGGAAGAAAATTTAGAACAGCCAACAAATCAATAATGTTTGCAGCAGTTAAACATCGCCAGCCATTGGTATTTACATACTCGCTTGTTGTCAGATAAGGAGCTGGGCAAATTGCTTGCCAGGGTTGAGATCATAATCCAAAGTGAAGAAAGTAAATGGTAGCACGGAGCCCGTCACAGCAGGCTCTAGAATAAAACTGTACGTTTCCCCAATCCTGACTCCAGTGTGAGAGGGAGCTGCTGGAGGTCGCCCTATGTTTGTCCTTGGTTTTGTCCCACTCCGATCACAACTGTTTTGTCCTCTCCCGGCTTCTCAGTTTGATTCTTGCTCTAACAGTTTTGTCACTTGCTTCAAAATACTCTAGGGAGGAGTACAAGTCAAAACCTCATCACCAATTCTCTGCTCCCAGTTAGCCAGGACAGCTCTTGCTATGCTTGGTTTTTCTGGTCATGTTCAATTCTCTGTACCCCAGCACATTAAATAAATCAAATAATGGAAAAGTCAGAAGGAATGCCTGAAGGAACTGACCTAATGTACTGGTGTACTGGAAGGGTATTCTCTTGGAAAAGCAAAATTTTGGAGAGCGAGTTCAAGGAGGGGAAAAAAAATTAAAGATATTCAAGAACAGTGGGATTTACTAGAGATTACCGGGAGGGATCCATACTGGAGTTGTTTATGTAAAAGTGTAACATCCTTGAAATTCACAGATACGTAAGTCAGTGTCTCCCACCCCACCCCACCCCAGCCCCCCTTCCCAGCCCAGGCGATCTGGCCCTTAAGGAGCTGGTACCTTTGATGCTACAATCTTGTTTACATCTGCAGCGCAGGGAATTGCTTGCTTTGCTTGGACGCTCCCTCCACCCCCTTCTAATTGGAAGTAGTAATCGGAATCTAAATACAATCGCCACGGCCCACTCTTCCATTACCGCCACGACGAGGGAAAAGCCTGAAATCCACGTCTTAAATCAGCTCGGTGGTGTGCAGCCCCCCAGCACCCTGTCTCTGCGTTGCATGCCTAATGTTTTCCCTGGTGAATCTGGGCATTAATTAGTTGTTTAATAGGAGTATGACTAAAAATGTAAAAGAAGGATTAGGAGCGTGAAACGTATGTCCAGCTCCTTCCACACACTCGAGGAGGGAATGAGAATCATTCTGGATCTTCTATTTCTCCAGGAGCCATTTGCATTTCCCACCAGCTGCTCACTTCAGCTGCACTGGCGCTGGGCGAGGCGAGGACCCAAAAGCTCAGCGCGGTGTCTGCTGCAGCCGGGACTGGGGTTAACCAGGCCCGGTCGGGCCAGACTCCAGACAGAAGGGGGGCAAGGGGAACGTGAGCTTCCCGGAGACCCTCCGTCTCAGCCCTGGTCTGCAGACCTCGGAATCCTGCAAGGGGGCGGGGAAGGGGGGAGGGGAGCTGCACGCGCACAGCCGCGCGTCTCTCGCCAGCGCAGCGACCGTCCCAGTCCCCAGGTCTCTCGGCGCGTCTCGGAGTCTTCCTGTCTTTGGTCCTCTCTCTTCCTACTTCTCCGTGAGATCCCGCATCCTCGCCACCAACTGCAGACGAGGCTGTTGTACTAGGAGCACTTCTTAATCTCTATAAAATGAAAGGGGGGGAGGGGGCACATTAACCCATTACCCAGGGGGTGGGGAGGCAGCAAAAATCGTTGATAGGCAGAGATGAAAATGTCTTTCTCGAACTATGTTTTCCGGGCTGCAATGACTGGAGCTCAGTAGTAGGACTGGTCGTCGAAATCCGATTTTTTTTTTGGGGGGGGGGGCCGCTGGGGAGGATTTCAAAAACCAGAAATAAAAATTATCAGAGACAGAGAGGAAATAAAAATTAAAAACAGCTCGTGGACGTTTTCCCCTCCTTTCTCTCCCCGTGAGCACACTGCTTTAGGTTTCCACGGGGGGGGGGGACAGTTTTGAGTGTTCATGGATGTTCCAAGGAGGTGAGGAATGGCTTAAAATGTAGATCCCTCCACGGTTTTCTTCGTGGCTGAAGAGACTAACCATTTCCATAAAATGAGTCCATCTGTCGACTGTTAGCTATTTCAAAGTGAAGGGATTTAGCACTCAAAACAAATTGAGCGAGTTTGTTTGCCTGTTTTTACTGCTAACTCAAATGAATTCAAAACACGGAGTAATTCAAGAAAACACATAACATGTTTCAGACAACCCCCAAATACAGAGAAAGCCTAGCACCTGTGTGGTGACCCAAGGCTGATTTTGAACAGCAAGCTCCTTCAATGGTGCATACCTATGTTAAGTCTCGCAAATATTCCGGGCGAGTCACCCTATTTTCCTAAAATTGCGTGCATCGCTATACTGATTTAGGAAGAGCGAGTCAACTTCCAGGGGGAATTGTATTCTCCACTGAGGACCCACGAAGAGGTCTCTTTAATAGTGGGCCCAACTGAGTTTTTAGTCCTAACCGAGGCCCCCACCCCACCCCACCCCCAACCCGGGCTGTTCTCTGACACCTCTCGAAAACACACATTAACTGGACGTCCTTGGCGTTGAGGGAACTCTGTCCCATCTGCCTCGCAGAAACCTTCGCACCTGGTCCTCCAAAGCACATTGTATTTATAGCTCTTCCACCCAAATGCGGGACACAGCCAAAATATCCTGCTCGCTACCAAAATACGCGGCTTGCTCCAGTCGCGAGCCCGCAAAACCAGAGTTCAGAAGTAGGGCATACTTGGCGCGTGAGAATGGCCCCGCTAACTTCACACACTCTTGGCTTTGAGGAGCAAATGTGGACTGGAGGGAAGCTTCGTCCCCTTCCCCCACCTCCATCCCTTGCAATTTAATACCATCCTCGCCAGGAACCTTAACCTCGTCATTTTAAAAAATGAGATATCCGTGACCCAGGGTGAACTTGTTGAGTGTAGACACAGCAGAGGAAACTCTAGACGCTACGAGCGTCCGAGCCTTGTCCAGCGCAATCCCTTCGTGACCACTGCCTGGTCAGACCTTGGCCGTGCCCACTTGCGACCGCAGAGCGCCTGGTCCCACCCGCCTAGACCTCGGGCGCGGTGTGCTGGCCGCGCTGGGCCGAGCATGCTGGCCTTCGCCCGCTGCCTGGTCTGGCTCTACCGTCCTGGGTCGTGGCCCGCCCGCCTCTCCGCCTCGCACTGCACATCTTTCCAGATTTCTACTCACCCCGACTCTGTCCACCCCCACTGCCGCCCTCCTTCAGCCCCTCACTTCCCCTCCCTCCCAGGGCCTTCCCGGCTGTGACCTCTTCCCTCCCCCATGCGGGCCTGGGGAGAGGTCGCACACTCACTCTCACCCCCACACTCCGCTCGCCTCGCCCCAAACAACTCCGTGCACACCCTGTCCTTTGTTCCATTTCCTGGGCCACTTGTCCCTGTCCCCTCGTCCCACCCCGCCCTGATCTGCTCCCAGGAGTAAGATCCCGACTCCCGGCGGCCTGGGGCTCCCCACTCTGATTTCTTAGGGCTCCCAGTTTGGCGCGGATTCCTTTCTCTCCCCCTCCACCCCGTCCTCTCTTTCTGTCCTCCTTTCCACGGTGCTCCCGCGTGCTCCTGCGGCACAGTCGGCTCCTGTCTAAGCGCCCCACCGGGGCTGCCTCTCCGACTCGCGACTCCGGGGCCGGCGGCCGTGCGCGGCCCTCCCCTGCCTCGCCTCTCGGCGCCCCTGCGCGCTCCCCCCGCGCTCGCCCTAGCGCTGTGCTCGCTCCTGGATCGCACGCCGCGCAGCCGGGCTCGGCCGCCCGCCCGCGCGCCACTGTGCAGTGGAGTTTGGTGGAATCTCTGCTGACGTCACGTCACTCCCCACACGGAGTCGGAGCCGAGGGAAAGAGAGAGGGATGAGAGGGAGGGAGGGGAGAGCGAGTGCGAGACCGAGCGAGAAAGCCGGAGAGGAGCAGAAAGAAACTGCCAGTGACGGCTAGACTTCGGAGGCCCCCCGCGCACTCGTGGACTCTCTTGGCACGCACTTGGCACCCTCGGGAGCCCCGCCGTCCTCCCGGGCCCGGCTGGTGGGCGCTGGCGGTGCAGCCCGAGCCTCGGCTTGCTGGAAGCCGCCTGGGAAGCGGTGGGACGCGGAGGCAGCAGCGCGCTCCCGGTAGCTGGTAAGTGGAGGCCATCTCTCTCCCGTAGGGATGTGAGATAATGCGAGTCTGGAAATTTGTTCCACTTCGGAGAATCTTCATCGTAGGTGATTTGTGGCTCTCGGGGCTGAGTTTCCCCCACCCCAAAGTAACGCAGTTGGCAAGCAGACCTTGCAAAGCCCTGGTCCTTTCGGGCCCCAGTCGCAGACACTGGCAGTCTACGCGGTGCTGAAGTCGAGTGGGAAGCCAGACCACCGCTGGCATTGAAAACGAGGTACCTTCCCGGAAATCTCAGTGCCAGCACGGCAGGGACGAATCTTCAGGCTGAGGATTAGCATGCTCCAGATAAAGGGCCGGGGACGAAGTTTCAGCTACTGGAAGATTAGCCCCTTTCCCATTATTACCCACTGGAAACAGAGATTCCATCTTAACTGGCAGTTAGCGACCTCTTAGGCCCTAGCGAATTACCTGGGAGTCAGGCCTGGATGCCAAGCTCACACAATTACTGCGGATTATAAATCCTTTAAATTGATCACCGGTCAACTCCAGTCTTGCACTTCAGGAGATACATTTTAAATGGATGCAGGGGAGAGGGCTGTTTTTCAACCGGCGACTAAGAGAAAATTGCAACTCTAAACCTGAGAAATCCGTTCCTCCGTTCACTTGAACGTAATCATCTTTCTCTCCTAGGCAATTCAGAAAGCAAACTATAGTAGGGTGGTTTGACTATCTTTACTCTTTTTGTGCGAAAATTATGTACTACTCAGGTAAACTGAATGCAGAAAAACTTTTACTATTACGAATTAAAATAACAGAAATCCACACGCGAAAATATTTTTCTGAAAAATTAATTTGCTCTAGAGGGATTTCCTTGCATGCCTTTTAGACCATTAATCAGAATTAAAGATGCTTTAGACACAGGACCTATCATTCCAGGGGGATAATCCAGCCAAAAATCCAAATACCAATCATGGTAAAGAAACAAAACACAAAAGCAAAACAAACTGAGGGATTCTGCTGATGCAACATAAAATAAGCATGAAAGGTTCCAATAATCAAACTTTCCCTAAAAATCCAATAGCTGCTTTCATTTATGGAATGCATTGCTTTACCTCAGCAAAACTACACTCGAATGATTCAGGTGCTTTGTTCCTTAAGTTGAGCATGTTTGTCTTCAAATGTTCCTGCAGCATCTCCAGTAATTGGTTTAAAAGAACACTTACACATGGTAAAATACAGACTGCATTAAGCTGTATTTTATTTTTCTTAAACGATTACCCACTACAAATTAATTTACTGGCTAATCGCACCAATTGACTTTATTTAAAACATATGTTCTCATGCTGTTTATTTTTAAACTTTCCATTAAGGATTTTGCTACGGGGCAGCAACGTACATGGCAGGAGAGAAATGGGAAAGGGTTTGGAATTATTAGAACGATATATTTTCCTGCAATTTCAGTCTTGTGGCAATCTCCAGAAAACTATTTTGTAAGCAAATTGTTTTGTGTCTTCAGGCTTGCCTGCCTGCCTTGCCAGTGCGGTTCCTGGTACTCCATTAGCTGTGTAGTGCTTTTGAGTGTGGTCACAATCTAAAACTCAAGTTGGCCAAAATGAGATCGCTTGGCTTATACATTCCAGCCAGGACAGAAACTTCTGGGGTGAGAACAACCTCTCGTCAGGAAAAGTCCCACGTCTCAATTTGTGAGGTTAGCCATCGAAGTCAGCCCCAAAACCTGGCAGCCACATTTGTCATCACACAGGACTTGTCTTAGCAGGGCAAGTTTCAGGATCTCAGGCAGGAATTGAGGGTCCCTTTTTAAAAACTGAACTTCCCCACTTACTTAGACTAAATCTGTCTAGTAGGCCTGGTCATTATAAGAAACACAAAATGCAGGTCTAGGGGCCCATTGAGACTGCAAAATAAATTCCGAAATCACAGGGGCATGTTGGCATGAGCAAAGAAACACGCCTTGACCTTCTTTGCCAGTCCTTGGAGCACAGCCGTGTGAGTTTCTGAAATTTTGTTTTGTGTGGCTTTGTTTGGTCTTCAGTACTGAAGCCTGTAGGGACAGCATGCAGGGGAGAATGTGTAATAATTGACTGACTTTATACTCAGCGACCCTTTATCTTCTGTATATTTCTGTCTTTAAAAATTAAAATAAAATAAAATAAAAACCTAGTTGCAGTTACCATCTGCAATGCGCTGGCTACTGGCTAATAATGCAGCCAGTTCAGACATACCAAAAAAAAAAAAAAAAGATTATCGAAATGATGATGACATGCAAATTTCCTCTGAAATTATCATAAGTAAACATTTGAAGTCTGGACTAATAAAATCCCATCTGTGTTACTTCATATCGAGTTAGTAGAAAGCTGTGATAATGAATTTTGTAATATCTCACGAACAGACATCTCAATCAGGGACTAATCCTGTGATTTTACTGCAGAATCACTAAATCTGGAGTCGCCAAACTGCTACTTCTGGGCCCACGGGCCCACAAGGATCGGCAGAGTCCCTGCCCGCGTCCTCGCGGGCGGTGGAGAGACCGCCTGGCAGTCCCCACCCTAGGGCCTCCACACCACCGCGCCCCTCCTCTAGACTTCGCGACCTTGGCCCGAGGCTGGGGGCCGGGCAGCGGAAGCTGAGAAGCCGGGGCAGTGCGTCTCAGGGCAGAGCCAGGCCCTCAGCGCCCTGCCCCGCCTCTGCCCCTGCACCACCCCGGCAACGCCTGCTCCCACCCCCAGTCCTGGGCGCGCGCGAAGTGGACCCTCGGGTCGCCGCCGCACCCACCCTGGTTAGCGTAGAGAGGGCCCGATGCCGAGCTCCGAAAAGATCTGCGGAGCCCAGGACTTATTTTCTTGTGTTTTTAAAGCAACCGCCTCTCTTCTCCCCACCCCCTACCCCCACCACCGCCAGCGGATCGAGCCCCGCGCCACCCACCATTCCAGCTTCGCCTGTGGCGGAGAAGGGGGCGCGCGCTGAACACTGGGTTCGCTGCGTTGTGGTTGGAAATTTGAAAACGATTTACTCGCGCGGGAGGGAAGGGGGGAGAGACCTGGGAGAGCAGTCCTCCACCCCCACCCTGAGGTCCTTCTCGCTCCTTCTCGGGCGGGCAGGAAGCCCTCCGCGAACGCTTGCCTCGCTCTCCTAAGTCTCGCCCCGTCTAGTCCGGCTGCTCTGCGATCTTAAATCATACTTTAGCGTAAATAAATGGCCGGGTGAGTATCTCCAGGGGAAAGTGTGGCTAAATATGGAAAAGTGAGAGACCCGAAGTTGGTACCCTCTGAAGACCCTAGGCTAAGAGCCCCTTACTTGCAGAATTCCCGAAAACCGAGGAAAAATGACGCCCAGGATTGGGGCACTTTGTCTCGGGGCGTGCTTTCACTGTTTTCCGACCGCCAACTGACGGACCGACCCCCGTGCTGGATGGTGGCCTGTGCACACATGTCCCCAAAGAAAAGAGTCCGCCTCGAACTGTGTATGGGCTGAAGTGGCCCTCGTGCTCCGACGCGCTCCCGCGTGGTGCCACGTCTTCCCAGAATTCGCTGGTTCCCGGGCCTCGAGCCCGCGGGCCTATTGGCTGCAACTCTGGAGTCAGAGACCCCTTCCAGGTACATATTCAGAGGTCCTGGGCCTCAGACCCAAGCGGAGGTGGTGCTGGACAACCAGAGGCTGTCACTCCGAGAAACACGCCTGCAACCTCGTACCCAGTAGGCGCCTAATAGCTAGTGTAGACGTGGACCGCTCCAGAGGTCGCGCCTCAGAGCCCTGTGCGCCCGTCGGCCGCCGCCGCTCACAACTCTCCCTCTCTTCTGGTTTGCAGATAGCGGGGAATGGAGACCAACTGCCGCAAACTGGTGTCCGCGTGTGTGCAACTAGGTAAGAGCCCGCTTCTCCTGGCCGGGTCACCGGGCAGGCGACGGCGCCACGCAAGGGCGGCGAGGGGGCACCGACCCTTTGGCAAGGCCCGGGGATGATCGCCGAGGGGCCAACCCGGGCAGGAAAGCCATCAGGACCTGGACGCCCGCGGCCTCTCCGCGTCCGGGGGCGGTGGACCAGGTGGCAGCGGTGTCCGGCGCGCCCAAGGCCCTGATGCCCTCCTCCCAGCTGCAGGCGCCGGCAGCCGGCAGGCGCGCAGACTCCGCAGCCCAGCGCGGGGCTGCCACAGGTTCCAGGGTATGGAAGTGCCGCTAGCCCTTTCCTCTAACTGGGTCTTTGCTCTTTGTCCCTTTCTTCTCCGTCCTGCCTCGTCCACCACCCCCACCCCCAACCCTGTCCCCGGCTCCTTTCGGCCTCTCTCCCGGGCGTCCTTCTCCACCGCACGTGGGGCGGGCGCGGGCGCGGCCCAGGCGTGCAGCCCGCGGCCATTGAATGCCTCTTCTCCAAAGACTCCGAAATCCAAAAGGTCGAGTTCACAGACTCTCCCGAGAGCCGCAAAGAGGCAGCCAGCAGCAAGCTCTTCCCGCGGCAGCATCCCGGCGCCAATGGTAAGGCCGGGGAGGGAAGCTCAGGCCGCGCGCTGGGCAGCCGCCCCCGAGACTCTGGGCCTCAGGGGAAGCGCACGCAGACGAGGCCGCCAGCTTCCGCGCGCCTTCGGCTTGAACTTGGACGCCTGGCCTCTGGGTGGGACGGGAAGCAGCCGTCCCGGGGACAGTAATTCCTTTCCCCCAAATTATATTGCACTCCTGAGACCCAGCGCCTCTCCCTCTGGCTCTCTCCCTGTGGTCTGGTCCCCGGCGCACGCCCCAGCCTACCTCTTGCGCCTCCAGCCGGCATACAAAAGTGGTCCAACAGCGACCTCTGTCGCTCACCGTGGCCCACTGCGCGCAGTACCACCGGGGTCCTCCCGGACCCTTGGGCTCTCAGCCCTACGCCCCACCCAGCCTTGCGGTGCGTAGTTGTGCTGGCGGGAGGCGAGCCCTGGAGAGTTGTTTTGGCGAAGGTGCGCCTCTGCGGGTTGAGGGCGCCGAGAGGGTGGAGGAGGGGGAGGGGCGGTGGTGCTGACGCTAGGGTGGAATGGAGTGTGCTCCCCTGTTGACGCGAACCTGTGCCTGTTGTGCTGCTGCTCGCCAGGTCTCGGGTTGTGCCGGCGTCGTTGCTTGATTGGCTGTTTTCACCTTGGACGAATCGGGGCCATTGCTGTAAAAAGCCTGCAGGCTTGTATAAAAAGTTAAAGCATCCCCAACCCACTGTGTGGGCCTTTGGTGGATTGACACTTGTGCTTTAGTGGGGTGTGTGTGTTGGGGGTGGGGTGTGTGTGTGTGTGTGTGTGTGTGCGCTCGCGCGCGCGTAAGAGATGGAGGTGGGGTGGGGCGAGGGAAGCCTTTCTTTGGGAATACGTGAAAAACTCCAACGCGCCGTTTCTCTTCGGGGTTTCCAGGTTCCCTCCTAAGTAAGTGCCTAGCCTTAGGAGGTTGTTGACCTTTGATAGCTGAGGAGATAACGCCCCCCACAGCCTTCGGGCCCCTAACCCCCTCCTTCCGGATTAAAGTGCAAGGATACAGCTGTACCGGCTATCGGAGGGCGGCGGTTTGCTCCCCCATCCTCCGCCCAGTACACAAACTGCGTTACTAAAAAGAAAAACAAAGGCCCCGAATTCTGGCTTTCCCGTGAATCCGAGAGAAAAAAGTCGTTTGTTGATCGAAAATGGCTAAAGCGACGTGGAGGCTCACCGCCCGCGGGTCGTCCTGCTGGGCCGGTTAAACGCTCACTTGTCTGGGATTAACCCCGTGGAGTTAACTGGGGGCAAAGCAGAGATAACGTCGGGTGATTTCTGTCATTAAGATTGCGTTAAATTCTTCTTCTGTTTGATAATCGGTCGTAAAAATAAATTATTAGACTGGAGAATGTTTGAGATATGGTTAAAAATCAAGAGTAGCGAAGACTCCCGGGGAGAACGCTTGGGACGGGCTCGGCCCGAGCTCCTGGTGGCCGAGGGCAGCTCCCCTAGTATGGCTTCGCACGGGGCGGGCCCAGGCTGCTGCTGCTCCCCGATCTGGGAGCCGGGGAGAGGCGAGGGGCCCCCTCCCCGCACCGGACAGTCGGAGCACAGGAGGCCGCCCCCGAGAGCTCGGCGGGGGCATGGGGAGAAGCCCAGGGTAGAATGGAGGCAGCCTAGGTGGGCAGGAAGGAAGCGGCCGCGAGGAGTCCTGTCCCCGCCGGTCACGCTGGGCGTTCGCTTTGCATGAGTAGCCAAGACCGGACGGAAGAAGCGATTGTCTGCAGTACCTCCAGGCCCGCATTATTTTCGTGCGCGCGAGCGGCTCGTTCCCCCTGTGCTGACAACACCTTTTCTCTATCTTGTGAACCAGAGAGAAAAACGGGTGTCCAGGCCAGCTTAACGCCGCGGGTTAAGAGGCGGGCGCTGGGATGGGAAGAAATGCTGAAGATCTTGGTCTTACTGGCTTTGGGAGAGCTGGCAGACTAGTCGCACGGGAGGGCAAAGCTGTAGCACTCAGAGGGGAGCTGGCCAGAACACCCTTTGCTGACTACCGGTTAATTCAGGGACCCTGTAACCCTTTGACCGTGGCCTGGTTTTAAGGCAAAACGGTTTATCTGCTGTGGGTCCCCATCCCCCCCCCCAATTTTTCTTTGCTTGTAACAACGAAAATGCTTACAAGAGGTGCTGTGTTTGGAGAAATGATAGTGATGTTGTATTATCCATGGATACGGAATAGTGATGTCCTATTATTGACACTCTCCTACCCTTCCCCCTTGCCCCCAAACGACCTTGTCCTTTTTAAAGGCCAAAAATCAGTAGAAGAGGACCGTGTCTGCTCCCCTACTCAGCCGAGTCCCCTTCCCCTTCCGACTCACTAGGCGGACCCTCCTCCCTACCACCACCCCTAGGCTGGCACAAACCCCTACATGGGAGGGAGCTTGGGGCGACGATGGAGAGAGGGTTTTCAGAGGAATGGCGAGCGGAGAGAGAAGAAAAGTTAGCAAGCTAAGTGACTACACCCAGGAAACAAGGCATTAAGCGCCCAGAACAGAGGCCCAGCGCTCTTCTTGCTCTAGGAGTCCAGCAAGGATTCTCAATTTTTGTGGAATTAAAAAAAAAAAAAAAAAGGCCTTGACCCTCCCCTATCTGTGACTCTAAAAGTTGGGGGCGGCGCCTCTGGGTTCAGGGCTGAAAGCGGACAGTGCAGTAGCCCCTTAGACCCCGCGGCCTGGCCCTGCATCCTGGCAGGGGTCTCTGGTACTCCGGTACCCGGCCCGGCCTCCCCCAGCAACGCCACTCCCTGGAAATCACTTTAACAAAATGCCGAGTGACAGTGTTCAACTCCCATCTCAGGGGTGCGCTGGCTGGCCCTCACTGGGAGCACCTTGTCACCTTCCGAGGACCCGGGTTAACTCCAGCCTCCTCGGCGTCCGCAGCCACCACCCTCCCCACAGTCATTCGATCTGCAAATGTTTGCCAAGCACATAGTACGTGGACTCCTAATGTAACCCCCCCCCCCAAAGCAAATAATGAAGCTACTTTAAAGCTAACACAGATACCAGCGACATCAGCACCGTCTCTAGCAAAATGCAAAATGGTGGTGCGCGGGCACGGCTCTCCTGGCCCTGAACCCTTGAGGGTGGCCAGAAAGAAGGTGATGGCTAAGAGAGCAGAGGGCTCTGACATTGGCCAGGAGCAAAGGGCATGCGTTTGGCAAAAGGGCCAGGATGCTGGAGGGAAAAAAAGAGGGGAGTTGAGTAAAGAAAGTTGTCCATTTTCTGTTCTCCAACCCCACCCTCCCCTCACCGCCATCACACCTGCAGTTTACCGGCTGAAGCTACCTGTAGGCTTCGCACGCTCTCCCCAGCAGGCGAGATTGTACCCGTGGTTCAAAGGGGGTCATTCCCTCGGAGCCCGCCCGCCAAGGCGGTCTCTATCGGTCCCGCTCCTCTCTACCGACACGCCGCTGCGTGCGCAAAGTTTCCTAGGGCTGCGCGGGCTGCTGTTTCACGCCGCCGGCTGTTAATACATGCAGCAGTGGTTAGAGCGACTCGGGGGAAAAGGAAATGTATAACGAAAGCTTATTCGTGAGCAGGAATATACTAATGGAACAATCTGATGTCTTCTTAATCCTATGTAAAAAGCTTTGTCGTCTTCCTAATATTGACTGAATGGGTAATTAATGGCTCTTCATCTAGGCGAATACCCAATAATCCAAGAGAGGCAAAAGACAACAAGCCCAAGGTAGAAGACAAAAGGCCCAACTGCAGTCGCATCCCCACCCCCAGGCTCTCCCACTGGGAAAGTTTTCTCCCGCAGCAGTGAAAGAAGTGGAAGAATGTGGCCAACCATTTCAGAGCTAGACTTAACCACAGCACCTGGCCACTCAGCTCCAGTCTCCATTTTTCCCTCCTTCTGCTCTGATGTTCTCCCTAACACTTCTAGGATGCCTCCTCTCACCCCTCCACTGGGATCCTCACCAGCACCTTTCCCCCTAAGACTCACATCTTTCACTTGGGGAAATGAATGAATAACAGGGAGCACATGAGATCCCCCCCAAGGCTCAGCCACAGATCCCTGATCCAAGAGGAGTCTCCTTTCTTTCACCATCCAATGCACAGAGTCCATGAGGACTTGGGCTGGTTGGGAGGGGGACATTAACGGAAAGACTGAGAGCGTGGGTGAAAGAGTGACCACAAGCGATGGAGTCAACTTCTTTGTGAGGATTTGACACGAAGAGTGCCCAAGATTCTCCAAGCATGTTTTTAACAGGCTGACATTTTAATTTAAACCTTTAGAAGTAATATATTACCTGGGTTACTACAATGAGGTGGGTTCCCTTTTTTTTTTCTTTTTGTCAGCTGACAGCTTTTAAAATATTATTTCGCTAGGGAAATAAAAGCTTCATCTCAGATTATAGGTGGGTATTTTTGGATTTATGTGATTTATGGTCACCATGACAACTAATGCTGAATGTTAGCTACCAGCATGTCTGGGAGAGAGAAAACAGAAAGAAAGAAGAGCAAGAGAAGTAGAAAAGGGAGATGTACATGAGCTGGAGAGAAGAAAAGGAGAAAGAGAGCAGTAATTTTATCCAACTGTTGGTTTTCTTTTTTTTTTTTTTTTTTTAGTGACTTCAGTTATCCCATTGCCACTTTCTTCCCTTTGAGCTTGGATATCTATGTTTATCTGTGCGTGTGTGAATGGTGTGTGTGTCCCTCTTTCCATGTTTGCACTACACCGTTCTCTCTTACTTAGTTACATGAATAGTTGCTTTTCAGAGATTAAATGAACACTTCGATGAGCGCCTAGTAAATCTGCAGGGCCCCCCCCCCCGCCCCGCGCAAATGAGAGCAGGCATTAAGGACTTGCTGCTTTAGCGATTCTAGTCCTTCTCGCTTTCTCTTCCTATACTTCCCAGTGCCCTTGGATGATCCCTCCCCCAACCAGTGATGCCAAACCTCCAGAGTTTGAGTGAGCAGAGCTTATGGGACAGAAACATGGGCACCATTTGCAAAGATCAGTGTATCTACAGACTTCCGATTTTGAAAAGATCCACCCCTTTAACAAACCAGCACTTTTAAAAATTCCATTTGGGGAATGGGAAAAAATCAGCCACAGCAACGTTTTGGACGTCTGGGACGGTTTTGTGGCTATGGGGACCATTTTCCAGCTTGGTTTGCCGTGCAAAGAAAAGCCAGGCAGTGGAAAGAGGGGAGGAAGGGCTACTGCTGGGCAGGGTGCAAGGTCTCCACCTGACCTCTGAGCTTTACACACACACACACACACACAAACTCACTCACTCACGCTCACGTCCAACACGTGACTGGGAGCTGAGTCCGGGGCGGTCTTCGTCCTTGAGCTGGCCTGGGCCTGGGAGGACACCTGCCCCTCCATGGCAGCTCAGGGAGACCTCTAATTGAGCCATCTTCTGGATGAACTCAGAGGACAGATTCTTTCCAAAAGTGGGGATCGCTTGGTTGGGTCCCAGCCCAGAGCCAGTTTAACATTGCAACCTAACCCAGCGCTCCCCGCGATGGCCAGAGGCACTTTGCAACTAACACTAAAGAGTGTGAAATTAAATAAGACTTTAAGGCTGGTCATAGGTGGCAAATATGAGCTAAAACCTGACCCCACGTCATGCACATTTCCTTCCTGGAGGGTCTTTCTTTGAAAGAACAACCTATTAAAGCCAATTGAGACTACACACCATGTCTCCTAGACTCAAAACCTCAACACTGGGCTTCCTTTCCTTGGCCACGTAGACCGAGGAGCACAGACCACACTCATCTAGTCCCGGCTGGAGTGAAAGTTTCCCAGGTGCAGTCTCCGTGCTTTTTAGAACCAACCCAGAAGAATCCAGCCGGAGGTCATAGAAGCGCTGTATTCAAAAAATGCATACACTTTCTTGACTTCCAACCTCTTTCCTCACCTCTGCCACCCCTACTTGTGCTCAGATCTTGTGTAGATTAAATCTCCCAAATTGCCTGGCACCGTAACAGAATTTTCATTTACAAGCGTGTCTTGGTCTCCCTAACCTAGGCTTCACATGGGTGTTCTCCTGCCAACCTCCAGGGTCCTCACTTGGAGCTGGGCAAGAAGGTAAAGTGATGATGAGATTAGGAAAAGGTGGAAACTCTGGCTGGAAAAAATGCAAAGAAAATCCTCATTTTGAGTCAGCTGTTTAGAGAGCTGGGGGGATAGGTAAAGAGATTGGGAATCCATATATTCGGCTGTATATAGTTTTTACTTTAACCAGCATTCTCTAGCTGTTTTGTCTCTGTTTTTCTCTAGATTTCAATGGATCCATACAATTTAAGATTCCTTATTAGTTTGGGCTTCTAGGCTGCCGGCAGATTAGCAGCACTTCCAACATTACCCATACTTTGGCATCATGAGGAGCTGTCACTTACTCTTGGGTTTTTCACCCACTTTGGAGGCTGGGTGTGTATCATACATGTGTATTTGCCATGGGGAAAGCTCCATCAGTCAGGCAGAACCGCCAGAATTTAAATCAAAATGAGAGATGGGCTTAGAAATCTACATGGCTCTGCCGCGTTTCTCAGCTTTCCAGAGTAAAGACTCAAAAAAACACCCCAAGCTTCCATAATAGCCTTGCAGTTCCAGGTTTCAGTCTTGAAGAAACCAGGAAAGTGGTCTGGTCACTACAGATGGGAATTTTTATCCTTGATGTGATGGCGTCTCCTGAAATGAAGCTTTAAGGGGCACAGTATTGTGGGCACTTACAGCTATGGCTGAGGTTTAAAAGAAGAAACTAGAATATGATTAGTAAACACTTTGGGCAGAAAAGAGCTGAATTCGTATTGACTTAGTTATAGGTCATCCATCGGCTGGCAGTGCAATGGGAGGAAATATTTACTTTACACATATACTTTATGATCTTGGGGGAATTAGAGGAAATTCAATAAGAAAAACGGCTAGAAACATTTAAAACCCTTATTTAAAAGACTTAAGCAAATTAGAGTCTTATCAGATTAAAAACCACTACAAATCTAAGTGCATTGTCTTCCGTGAAATGCTGTGGGGTCTGGAAGAGAGATTCTCTGCCAAATCTCAGGGATAAAATGCGTCATTTAAGCGCCAGATAATGAGCAGAATGTAAATTAATTTAACCTTCTTTACCAATAGGCTGCTGGTGTAATATGTATAATTTAGTGATAAGATTTCAGGACCTAATATAGCTGGATGTATCAGCCTCGGCTAATGCAGACCTGTCACATAGGGACGTGCTCTGCTCTGAGCAGGTGTGTATGGGGGTGGGGGGTGGGGAATGGAGTAAAGTGGAATAAAAGGTTAAACCCAGAAACACCAATTTAAACTTTATGAGGAAGAAAGTTCTATTAGTTAATTTCTTCTTAAAGTGACTAGATGTTGGTGGTCAGCAAGTGAAAAACCATTCTCATTTGGTTCCTCAGACTGCTCTCAAGTGTACCTAAACTGGGAAAGGAATTGTGGATAGGATTTTGGGGGAGCAGGGCGGAGGGGCAGGGGAAGGGGACATGTAGGTTGTAAACATATTTGGAATCTGCTTCACCCTTGCAAACTAAGTAAGTTTCCCAATCTTGAGAGCAAGGACAAGGATGGAGTTTTCTGCAGATACCTCGTACTGCTGTTGCAAATCATTGACTGTAATGTCAAACAAATAACACAGTCAGGGATGATAACACTAACTCCACAATACAGCGATCACCAATGCCGAAACCCAGAGATTAGCCTGTGCTCTCCCCGCGGACCTCAGCTGGAGGACAAAAGGTCTTTCAAAAATTATTTCAAATACCTTTGGCTTTCTTTCATTTCTTTGGAAATTAAATTTCCGTGAGAATCGGGCTGTAGTGAGCCAACGTCCCCCAAGGTGATTTGTTGTTGTTGTTGTTTCATGTAAATGAATAAGGCTTTGCTTTTCCTAGCTGAGTGCTCCACTAAGCTTTTCCCTGTAGCCCACACCCTACGGCTTCTGCCTGCTTGGACTTTTAACGATTCAAGACAGCCTTGAGCTCCCCAGGAAAAGAAAATGACTGTTAAAAATTATCCTTGAAATTGGTTATTTGGCAACATTCTTAATTGTATGGAAATTCATTAAAGCATATTTTATATATAATTAGCTCAAGGTTGTTGATTCTGCAGGCTTTATGGATTTGAATCTGATTGATAATAAAGTAAACAAGAGAGTCAAATTTAAAGCGTGGCTCTCCCGGGTTAGGACGAGCTTAATACAGTGTACAAGGAATTTGAAAGATCTAGGATATGTGTCTTAATCAACGTTAAGTAGAATGGATAAGCTTTCAGCATTTTGAAAACGCTGGGTTAGGGTTTCCATTCTATTGTGTGTTTTCTGTCTGGGGACTAATAAGCATTACAGAAGACGTGATCTGAAGCGACTTTTATTCTTGTATAAATCCAGACTGAACCACCAAACAGTTGTTCGTTTAAAGTCAAGGTAATTTTCTTTTGACGGGTCCATTTGCTTCTCGATTTCTAATTTATTAGCCTGCCTTTTTAGGGCTCTGTCTTCTTCGCAATTAAACTAAAACTTTTTTCAGACCAGCGCAGCATTCACTTGACAGACTGTTTGGAAAATTTAAATCGGAGAGGTGATTTGATTTTTTTTTTAATTTTCTAGTTTTAAGTAGCAGCTCTCCTTTCTATATGGGGGAGAGGGAGGGAGCTCTCAATTGGAAATGGATGAAGGGAGACACAAAGGGGGTGGTGGTGGTGGTGGCTTGTTGACTCCTGTACCTTTCAGCCCTCGATCTTTCCGCTCCCTTCTTCCTAGCCCGTTAATCCTAGCCTCATCTCTGCATCTCCCTGTCCGAACTAAAAGTCGGATCACCTTTGGTCGGGCGGGAGTAGAATTCCCGAGAGCTTGCCCGTGTAGACCCGGTGGGCACCACGAGCGATTAGTCCGGCCCCTCTCTGCTGATAGGCGCAGATGGGACAGTCCCTCCGGCGCGGCTCTGGGCCTGCTGATTGGTGCGAAGCCACGTCAGTCGGGCCCGGCGAAGGGTCTGGGAGGAGGTGGAGGCGGAGAGGGCTGGGGAGGGCCGCGACCGAGTGACGTCTCGGCACCAGGAAGCCCGCCTCTGGTTTTAAGATGTTAGGCCCACAGGGAAGCGTGGAGCCGCAGATGTGGTCCGTCGCTCGCCCGGGTGCCTGGAGCTGAGCTGCGGCGGGGCAGGGCTCCAGCTCGACGCCGAGGGGGTGTGCGTGTGCGCCCTGCGGAGGGTGCGCTCCGAGGCCCGCGACGCCGCCGCCGCCGCCGCCGGCGCGGGGAATCTAATATCAGCTACCTGTCCCTGTCACTCTTGACACTTCGCCGTCAGGGCTGCGCGCGGGGGGCGGGCAGAGCGCGACCGGCGTTAGCTTTCCTTATTGGAGGGGTACGTGGGGGAGGGAGGGTGGGGAGAAGGGGGTCTCGACCCACTCGCCTTTCGCTTCGGAGCTTGGAAGCCGGCTCCCTAAGGACGCTGAGAGCGCTGCCCTCCCGGCCACATCCCCATGTCTCCGTTCGCCCGCTGACTTTCGGCCGCCGGACTTTTTCGCCGGAGCCTTCCGGAGGAGACGGGGGCGGCTTGGCTCAAGGACTCGGCGGGGGTTGCGTCCCCTGGCTCTGCCCGCGGCCGCCACCGCCGGGAAACTCCGCGCCTAAAGCGCGACCCAGAGCGGGCAGCGGCGGCCACGGGGGCTCGGCGGGGCGGCAGCCCAGGACTCGGCAGGGCTGCGCGCTGCCTCGTCCATGAACTGCATGAAAGGCCCGCTGCACTTGGAGCACCGAGCAGCGGGGACCAAGCTGTCGGCCGCCTCCTCATCTTCCTCCTGTCACCATCCCCCTCCGACAGCCATGGCTTCGGTCCTGGCTCCTGGTCAGCCCCGCTCCCTGGACGCCTCCAAGCACAGGCTGGAGGTGCACACCATCTCCGACACCTCCAGCCCCGAGGCCGCAGGTAAGGCGCCGCGCCGCCCCGCGGACACTCCGGCTCAGCCGCCCGGCGCCGCCCGGCCCGTCTCGCCCCCGAGGAAGTCGGGCCCCTCCTGGGGTAGGCGTGGCGGGAGTGGTCGTTCCGCTCGTCCTCCGCAGAACTTCCGGGAGCTCGGGTTCTGCCGACCCCGCGTGCGTTCCGTCCGCCCGCGATCGGCCTGGCGCGAGTGGGCGCGAGCGGCGCCAGCAGTTCTGCCTCCCTCTCAGTTCCCACCCTCGCCTCCCTTCTATTTCCTGGGTCACAACTGCCCAGCATCGCGATCGGAGCACGCTCAGAGGCCGCCCCGCTTCTGCCACTGCTCTCGGCTCAGCTTGCTGATCTGGGGAGCTCCGCTCGTTAGAAAAGTATTTGGAAAACTACTTGGAAATGCCGTCCGCACAGAGGCATTTTTCTTTTCCCTCTTCTTCTTCTTTTTTTAATCTAAGGAACTGGCGAGTTTGGGGGAATCCCAAACATCTACTTTTCCCAGCCTTCCCAAACCACAGCGAAATCTGAGCTTTCAACGAGGGGGGTCTGTAGCGCGTGTGCGTGTCCCGGGAGATTTGGTGTGTGCTCAGAGGTATATAAATACACTTGAAAGCGCAGGCCGTAAAAATGAACGTGCCGCCGCAGAGCGATAAACATGTAAATAAAACGTGCGGCGCTGGGGGAGGGGAGAGACGGGGCGCACACACCCACTCTTCCTTCTGCGCGCCCCGCAGGCGCCGCGCTCCGCGGCCTGGGCTGGCGCGCGCGCGCTCGGGCCGCTCTGCCCGCTCTGCCGGAGGCGCCGGCGCTGGGGCCGGCTGGGGTTGGTGGGTTTCAGGTGGGCGTGCTGATGGGAACCTTGGTGTGTTTCATTTTCAGAGAAAGACAAGAGCCAGCAGGGGAAGAATGAGGACGTGGGCGCCGAGGACCCGTCCAAGAAGAAGCGGCAACGGCGGCAGAGAACTCACTTTACCAGCCAGCAGCTGCAGGAGCTGGAGGCCACTTTCCAGAGGAACCGCTACCCGGACATGTCCACGCGCGAGGAAATCGCCGTGTGGACCAACCTTACAGAAGCCCGAGTCCGGGTAGGAGGCACCACGGAGCCTGGGAGGGCTGGCGGGAGGTCGTTGTGGAGGTGCAGGCCGTGTAGACCAAGGAGTGCTTGTGGAAGGCAGCGCCGCCCGGGAGCAGCCTTGCCAAGGCAGAAGGCCTCGCGGCGGCCGGGATGACGAAGTGGCGGCTCCCCCTTCTGAGGCCGAGCTGGCAGCCTGGCGCAGGCGGCCGGAGCAGCCCCAGCTCGGCGCCCCGCGCTCCCGCGAGCTCCGAAACTGGGCCGCACCGGCATTCCTCCGCAGAGGGCATTGTGTTCTCGGCTTGCAGTCGCCAGACGATCGCTAATAAAATCCCTCCCAGGCCGGGAGCCTCCAACAGGCTCCGACCTGTGCGTTTTTAACAAGGAAAACCCACCAGAGACGCCCTAGGGTTACCCCTCCCTGCAAACTTTAGCGCCCAACCTGGCGCAACTCAGGAAGTCCAGGGCTTCTTGATTTCGCGCTCCTTCCATGCTTTTTGGGTCCCCCCCACCCCAGACATTTAGGTCTCTCCTATACCGTATTCGCTGGTTTTGTGATCTCTGGAAGCAAAGTTTCAGTACACAACTATTCTGCTGGTTATGTAGAAAGGAAAAGGAGAAAAAAAGACTTTTCGGTTTGGTTTATTTATCTTCTCTCAAGAGTTGAACTCTTTGGAGACTGATATGTGCACCCCCTCCTCCTAACAATAATAAGTTTTATAAAAAGCGCTTACCTTAACTTTGTAGCAAATCTGTACTTTATGGATTGGCAAAAAAAAAAAAAACTTAAATAAATGACCCCGTAGTAACATCCTAGTTTATGTTCGTCGGTGGAAAATTCCAAATTTGTTTGGATTCTGGAAGTGGAAAACAGAACAAAGCAGCATCCAGAGGTGTTGCTGTTTAAAAATAAAAGCTCTCTCGGTGGAAAAACGAAGCCCCCAGTTAGAGCAAGAGAAGCAAAAAGGAAAAAAAAGAAGAAAAGAAAAAAATAGGCAACAACGATGATGAATAAAGAAGGAAATGTGTTTCCAAAGCAGAAAGAACTGCCTCTGAGCGGCGTTTGCGCAGAGTTATGAGGCTATGCTGGTGGATAAAAGAGCCAGACTGAAGATGGAGATGGTTTTAGTTTAACCGCCCAGAGCCAGCGCGGGGGCCAGGGCCGTGTGGCTTTTCGCAAGGTCAGTCTTTCATTCGCTTCCCGAGCATCGGAGGCACGGGCCTTGCACGTACTCTTCTGCCGGGGCAAAGTTTAGACAGCCTAGGATGGAGATGGCAAGTGATTAAAATAAAGATACAATCCGTGGGCTTTCTGAAATCCTTCAGAAAAGCCCTTCCACCCCACCAGAATTTCTGCAGCCCTCCCCCCTCCCCCCCACTCCGCACCCCCCGCCGCCCACCCCTCACCCCTTTCCTGCAGTCGGCACGCTGGGCTCTGGCTCCCTCCAGCTGCCTCCTTCCAGCGCGGCTGCTCATCCAGCCAAGTGGGAGTGAGGCGTGCTTTTTATAGCAGTCGGGTGCAAAGAGGAAGGGGGATAAAAAGGAAATCGAGAATGAAAGGAAAAAAGGGGGAAAAAAAAAAGCGGATTAGGCGGCTGGGCCCGGCGGAGATGTGTAATGTGAAACATCACCGGTGTCAGCTCGAGAGATCTCGGGCCAGGCCCCGCTCCAATACACAAAAGCCGCCGTCTGGGGAGACCGGCGGGCCGTTGTGGATTGAGAGCAGGGTTGTGGCGGGGCCACCGGACGCGGGTGGGGGCTTGGCTGGCCCGGGCGGCCGCTTACGGAGCCAAACCACGGGCCCGGGCCCTTTCGGAACATCGCCAGGCGCGACGGCCTGGCCTGAGGTGGGCGGAGGGGGATGAGGAAGGTAGCAGTGGACCGATCAGTCCGGGGCTCCCGGGGCTCTACATTCCAAGCTCGTGGAGTTTAAGGAGGAGGTGATCTTTTTGCTTTTTATTTGGTTGTTTTTCTAGACGAGCCAGGGTGTCGAAGCCAGACCCCTGTCCAAGGAGCACACTGCGGGGGGGGGGGGGGGGCGGCAGTGGCGGTCCAGAAGGGGAGGGAAGAGCTGTTGTGTGGGGGAGAGAGAGAGAGAGAGAGAAAGAGAGAGAGAGGTCTTCTGGTGGTCCTCCCAGCCCCTTGTTCTCATCGCTGAGTCTGTGGCTTTGGAGTGGAAGCGAGTTTGTAAGGTAGCCGGTGAAGAGCTGGGCGGAAAGCCGGCCGTTCCTCGTTTATTTTGCAAAGTGTTTTTGGACACGAAGCAGGGTCTGGGTGAGTGATCAAGCGGCCCGCAGGCCGCCGGGCGTCCGACTGGGGTTTGTGGCGCAGCTCAGAGCCCAGGCTCACAGGCCAGAACCGGCCCCGCCTGTCGCGCCCGGCGGAGGCGCAGGGCTGGCGAGCGAGGGCTGGCCGGGGCAGCTTGGGTGGGGGGGCGGCGCAGAGAAGCAGGGCAGCGCCTCAGGGTCACGGGGGTGCGCGATCCAGGTTTGACTAATCGGCGCTGTGGCATCTGTTTTGCTCCCTTGCCCCCCACCGCCCCCAGGTTTGGTTCAAGAATCGCCGGGCCAAGTGGAGAAAGAGGGAGCGCAACCAGCAGGCCGAGCTGTGCAAGAATGGCTTTGGGCCGCAGTTCAACGGGCTGATGCAGCCCTATGACGACATGTACCCGGGCTATTCCTACAACAACTGGGCCGCCAAGGGCCTCACGTCGGCCTCGCTGTCCACCAAGAGTTTCCCTTTCTTCAACTCTATGAATGTCAACCCCCTGTCGTCTCAGAGCATGTTCTCCCCGCCCAACTCCATCTCGTCCATGAGTATGTCGTCCAGCATGGTGCCCTCGGCCGTGACGGGAGTCCCGGGCTCCAGCCTCAACAGCCTGAACAACTTGAACAACCTGAGCAGCCCGTCGCTGAATTCCGCGGTGCCCACGCCCGCCTGTCCTTACGCGCCGCCGACTCCTCCGTACGTGTACAGGGACACGTGTAACTCGAGCCTGGCCAGCCTGAGACTGAAAGCTAAGCAGCACTCCAGCTTCGGCTACGCCAGCGTGCAAAACCCAGCGTCCAACCTGAGCGCCTGCCAGTACGCGGTGGATCGGCCCGTGTGAGCCGAGCCCGCAGCGCCGGGATGCTAGGACCGCGCGCCGCGCGCTGACGACTCAGCCCGTGAAAGACTGGGAATTACGCTAGAAGGCCGTGGGCACTAAAGAAAGGGAGCGCAAGAGAAGATATAATGAGAAAAGGAAACCACTGAATTAGAGAGAGAGGGGGAGAGAGAGCGCTCCTTTGATTTCAAAGGAATGTCCTCACTGTCTGCTATCTTTGACTACAAGTATTTCCAACAGTTGCAAGGACACACACACACACACACAAACAAGTATCTGACTGGATATGACATTTTAACATAACTATAAGCTTGTTATTTTTTAAGTTTAGCATTGTTAACATTAAAATGACTGAAAGGATGTATATATATCGAAATGTCAAATTAATTTTATAAAAGCAGTTGTTAGTAATATCACAACAGTGTTTTTAAAGGTTAGGCTTTAAAATAAAGCATGTTATACCGAAGCGATTAGGATTTTTCGCTTGCGAGCAAGGGAATGTATATACTAAATGCCACACTGTATGTTTCTAACATATTATTATTATAAAAAATGTGTGAATATCAGTTTTAGAATAGTTTCTCTGGTGGATGCAATGATGTTTCTGAAACTGCTATGTACAACCTACCCTGTGTATAACATTTCGTACAATATTATTGTTTTACTTTTCAGCAAATATGAAAAAAATGTGTTTTATTTCATGGGAGTAAAATATACTGCATACAAATCGGTCTGGATTCTTTCTGCTCTCCTCTGTCACCTGGACAGGGCGTCTCAGCCACTGCCTCCTAAACAAACCAGTTCCCACTGCCTGCCCAGTTAAACAGACAAGGCAGCAGCACTTATTTAAATGTGATAGAAATAAATTATAGCCATTCATCAAAAAGCTAACCAAAAAAGGGCACTGGTGAGGGGGGGAGGGGATTCAAAGTCTGGTCTTGTCTTTCAGATTTTTCTTTGGCTTAAACCCAGAGGATTCCTTTATTGCTAGCAAATAACATAAGAGAGAAAAAAGGAGAAATATTGAGAAAATACTGCCGGCTTCGAATGACTCTCAAGTTTACTCCTTTAGGGGGGAAGCCTGCCCCTCCAGAAGTTGTTCTGGAGACATACATGAGCAGGTATAAATGTACAGTTTATATACATTCCTCTCACAAGGAGTCCATCTATCATAAATTTACAAGGGAACACCTCCAGTTCAAAATATTTAGGCCTCCGCGTTTATCTTTTGGACTTAAGTAGAGAGATCCTTCATGTTCTATTGCATTGCTATTTCCAAATCCTTTGGAGACATTAAAAGAAACAAAGACCATTTCTAATAACCACAGCCCTTCAGTTTCTCAAAGAGCCCAGGGGTTGAGAGGTTAGAGTGGAGCTTCCTGAGTCTTGTCCAGCAATATGTAGTTGAGGCAAAGGTCATGCTCCCTGTGTTTCGTTTTAAATAATATTGACCCATTAATTCTAAACCTGCTTGTTCGTGAAATTATACAGGATTATAGTTTGCAAACTACAGGACAATGAAGCAAATCAAGATGAATTACAGCCCCGGCCCTCCCTCCCATCGTCTGACATCTAAACCGGGAAGGAGGTCCGCGTGAGAGTTTTTAAAAACTTCAAGTTCCAGCTCACTCCTCTATAGGTGATTTTCAGCTTTTTTTTTTTTTAAGTGAAATTTGATTTCGGAACAAATTGTAGCAAATACTCAGCACCGCAGCCCAGGGAGGATTGGGTGGGGGTGGGGGCTGAGGTCCTTTGTTATCCTTGTCATCCCCGCCCCCAGCCCCCCAGTGGGCCAGGACAAACACCACCCGGAGGACTGGAGAGCGGAGGGCAGCCGCCACCAGTTTTCTGGAGCTGAGAAAACCTGTGTTTTCGCGCTGAGGTTGCTCTTATCTCACCGAAACGCTACCTAGAAGCTTTGGGAGAACTCAGACACTGAGTCTTTGTTCGGCGAGGAACTGCTGCTGCCACTTAAGGAGATGGAAGATAATGTCCCCGATTTAAGATCAGTGCTCAGCGCACGTTAACTTTCTTTCTCTCTTTTCAAAGCTCTGCTACCAACTTGGCGGGATCACGCGGCAGTGGGGGTCAGATGAAAGCCCTTTGGACGAGGGTCACCTCCGTCCTTGTTGTTCACTTGAGAGCAGTGGAGAGGAAAACGGTCCCCACGGGCGGACTTTGGCTTCTGGAGCCGAGGGGCCCGGGGGGCCCGGCCTCCCCGCGCCTCCGCCCGGTCGGGGGGCGGGGAGGGGGAGGGGGAGGGGAGGGAAGGCCAGGGACTGGGAGAGGGGATTTGGGGATGGGGGCTAGAAGCACCGCCGAAACTTGCCGGCAGGATTTGCGTCTCCTGCAGGTCGCGCCGAGAGTGACTTTCGAGCTCTGGGTACAGGAGGTGGATTTCGGCCTAGTTGCTTTGCGCAGACAGAACTCGACGCGAGGAAACCCATCAATCTGCAGGGGGGAAAAAAATGGAAGTCCAGGTTTGGGAAGGGTTGTCACTTCCCCGACTGGAGTGGCGCAGGCTGGGGGCGGGGACTTGGGACCGGAGAGAGAGACTTTTCTCCAGCACCTCGGCTCCTTTCGCTGGACTTCCGAGGGACGAAGCGTAACCTCTCCCGCTGTTCCTCCACTGCCCTCCGCGCACGCACGCACGCCCGGCCGTCGGCCACTCTGCGCACCTCCGGTTCCGTTCCCTTGGAGCGAGAGGAGCCTGGTTTTCCCGTCGGTGCCGTCGGCCCCCTCGCCCCTCCCGCGCCCGGGAAGCCTGTGCCCCCCCTTACCCCCCTCCAGCTATGGCTCCAGGCACCAGCTCGGTTCCACTCAATCGATTTTTGCTGCATGTCAACACTTATTACCGGTGAGTGTGAGGGTATTTTTTTCTTCTTCTCTAGGTCTCTTAATGATTTCTGAACTAGTTGTGTATTAAAGTGCTTAAAGGAACCTTTAACGTAATCTATAGCATGAACATCAACCTCCCCCGCTTGGGTTCCAAAATGGCGAGTCCGAGGTCAGGCTCGGAGCAGTGCAGGCCTGGCTGGCCTCAGCACCCGCGCCGGCCATTCCCTGGGCGCGCAGAGGTTGGCCCTGCACCCAACCCGCGGTCTGAGGCCTCTCCCTTCCCCCTGCCGACCCGTCGCCTCACCACCTGTTACGCGCATCTTTTCTCTCCCCTCCGTACCTCTGGCCCATCCCTGGGTTTTCATTTCACTTTTTAAAAAGCTTTAAAACTTTCCCAAGGCCTCCCACTTGTCATTCCCTTCGTGCTGCCTTCAGATTGGCGGAGATCTGGAGCAAGGTGTCTACAGCCCGCGTGGGCATCGATTTCCTCCCGCTTCCTAAATCGGAGTCTTGCTGTGTACAACTTGATTTAAAAAAAAAAATGAATTTAAAACAACGTATTGGGAAGCCTGAGCCGTGAAAGCCGTTTGATGAGGGGGCAAACCCACTTCCCCTCCCTGGCCTGCTCTGGCTCTCACCCCACCCTCTTCCTAGGAGGTGCTGAAACCCAGAGATTCTTTTAGGCGTGTAATTCAAACAAATGAATAGGAAAATAAGAAACAGCGTCTTTGAAAAAAAAAATCCTAATATTCCTAGAAAGCCCTATAAATTAACCCAGGGAAGAGCGGCGAGCCCTTTTAAGGTGAGTCCATAAAAACCTAGCGCGATCTCTCAGGAAGACGACCCTGCCCCCCAGCCGCGTCGCGACTGTGACCAAAACAAAGCTCTGTCCTGCAATCCACATTCTAATCCACGAGCGCCCGGGCCGCCGTCTCCGGGCCGCCGGGCCTGCAGCCGCCCGCAGCCGACGCGGGCTACGCTGGGAGGCCCCGGCTGGCGTTTTTAACTTTGTCCAAGAAGCGGGTAGGGGAGGAATGGAGGGCAGGAGGTGTAATCAGATCAGAGGCTTTCATGAATATAGACTCCCTACTGATTTTGATTTATAAACCCCTCGGCGAACACTTAATCTAAGCACACGGAAGCAGGGAAGGTGGCTGACCGAGCGAGGACAGATTTCTGTAGCAGGTCTCGAAATAAACGGCAGATTTCTGGTAGCAGATTTCCCAGAAGGAATTTTGGAAAATATCCCTCCCCCTCCCCCAACTTCCCAAAGGATTGCGTTTTAACTGAACTGGAGAAATTGGTGATTTCTGATGCGACTTTTACAAATGGGTTAGGTAGGAACAGGATTGTAAACATATGCCCTTTCAGGTTTCAGCAGATGAAATTGGGACATTTTACTCCATCTAAAAAGTTGATCCCCCATGCGCCCTTCTCTGCCTTCCTTTGCCTTTCTCCCAGGGGAGGGCTTCTCCTGGTGGTTGTCCTATCTGGAAAGACAGAAACCAGCATTTGTTGTGTTTGGGGGTACAAAACTTGATTTATGTAAGTAGAGTAGTTTATGCATTTTATGTACATGTTGACTTTAGATTTTGTTCCAAGTGTAGGGAAGTCTTGCAAGAAATACGGTATTTCATGGAAGATATACGAGTATTTAATTCTACTTAATTACCTTTTAAAAAATCTTTGCTACTCCTTTTGGAACTGCTGTTAACAGTGGAGTGGCAGTTGTGGAAAGCAGGAGATAACTTGAAGCTTAAGTTACACAGCAGAAGAATGGTTCAAAGAACCACCTACACTCCCTGTAATTTTGAAAACATCTTTAGAGCATTTCATGGCTATACAGTAAAGTGTTTCCTTTGGGGTTGGAGGGGGGTGAAAGAGATTGTATTTTTTGTTATTTTCTGCCTTCATAGGAGCTAAAAAGGGAGGTTCAGCCTGCTTGGGGCTCCCCGAACAGGGTGAGCAATCAGTGCCCTGTGATGTTGATGGATCTTTTTACACCTAGTTCTCCTCCTATGGGCAAAAAAATGCTTAAGGTCTTCCTCACCATCCAGCTCTCTGCTTCTCCTTCAACCTCTTCCTTTCTCGTTTTCTTTGTCCACAGCCAAGGATTTTTGCTGTTTTGGTTTTCTTCATTCTAGCAGCTTTGAAAATGGCTCACTGATGGCTAGGACCTGATGTTCCAAGGCCAAGGCCTGAGGTGGTTTCTTTAGAGCCGGGAGCTTCCTCTGTGCACAAGAAGCCCAGCCCCTCCGCCCGAGCCAACGACAGGCAGGAATGGATGGATCCTCGTCGCTCTGGTTAGACGAGACCTACAACCGTCCCTGCTGTGCCCAAGAAAGCGGCGGGGCAGCATCAGGAAGGGGACTTGGAACTCACACTAGTAGCCCACGCAGGTCTCGGGCGCGCTCCCCTGCTCTGTGTCAACAGCCCGCGCAAACTCTGCTTCTCCAGGCAGGGATCACGTTGGGGTTGCTGCATCCAATAGAACCTCGATGGCATCATTTTGTGTCCCACCTAGAGAGGGAGCTACTGGGCTGCACCTGGCCAACTGCGTTTAGTTGACCGCTGGTCTCGGTGACAGCCCCCGCCCCGGGTGTGCGTGCGCTCCGGGGACAGGCGGAGGGACAGAGCGGCAGACACCGTGGTGTCCCTGCAGGCCATCGCCCGACGCTATGGAAAGGATTTTGCCTGCCAGAACCCCAGGTTGCGACTACAGATCACTTTGTCAGAAAACAAAATAATACCAAACAAAACAAAGTTAAATAAAACCCTCCTTCTGCGGGCGCTGGGCCTCAAGCGGTGTTCGTTCACCGGACTCTGCTGACCTCAGCGCCTCGGGCCCTGCTTGAGATCCGTGAAATCGCGGAGGCCGTTCTTATCTGCAGAGGCGACTAGGCGGGGTCTGGTTTACCTGTTTCTCTGTCCAGCAAAACAAAATAAAACAACAGAAAAAAACAAACAAACAAACAAACAAAAAACCCTCTCCCGCGAATGCTAGGCGGCAGCGCACGGCTCTAGCTTCCTGGTTCCCCGGCCCCGAAGCCCCTTCCCGTCCATAGCCGGCCGGCTCATCCATTGCGCAGCGCAGGGGAATGGACTTGTGGACAGCTCCAGGACTCCACGAATCCCAGCCCTTTAGAATGACCGAAAGGTGCAGCCGCTCCACCTGAACGTGTTCCCAAGGGCGGCTTCTCCTAGGGCCTTCCTGGACGCCTGATCAGTGGCTCGGGGTGCAGTTGCGTCCTACCCCCTCCCACTGACCAGAGCGGCTGCTTTTTCTATAGCGTTCCTGTGTGAGTCCGGCAATGGGCGGGGGACAGGGGCGGGCAGTGCTGAGATGGGCTGCCTCCGTTCACCCTGACGCTGTTTACAGAGGAACCCAGAGAAGCGAGAATCAGGAGGGCCACCCGCGCGCCTCTAGGGTGCCCCTCTAGGATCCTGGCACTGAGTGTTCGCACTCCTGCCGGGAGAGAAAACCAGAAGCCGCTCTGCAACTGCCGAGGAGCCCCCACTTCCCTCGGGCTTCCTCAGCCTAAAGCCCCAGGCTGTGTACTGAAGCCCCTTCGCTGAGGCTGAGCGCGATGGCCCTCGAAAGCCATCTGGGGACAAGCGCCCCCTCCCGACCGCGGGCCGGACGCCCCTGCCAGCGCCGCTCCAGGGCTGCGGCGGCCTGACGAGTGCCCGGGGTGGTAGCCGAACCTCCAGAGACGCGAACGTAACCCTCTCCGAGTCCGCCACAGGAGTCCGACCCCGAGGAGCCTCCCACCGACGCCATCCCTTCTCACCCCGTCTCGGGCCTCTGCGCCTCCACTCCCACGCGGCCATATACCTTGAATGTCATCCTGCCTGCCTCCTTGGAACTGCCTCTCCACGGCCGGGGGTTGAACATTAACCGGCCAGAGCTATAGAGTGGGCTAAAACGTTACATATAAAAATGAATCATCTATCCGATCCTGGGAGAGACGCCCTCTGACGAGCTCTGCCTTTAGGCCAGCCCCGTTCCCGGCCCCGCGTGCCCACTTTTCTGGCGGCCACTTCCTAGGCGACAGAGGACCTGGGGGTTGGAGAGATGCGGGTTACCGAGCCAACCCTTCTTGCGGAACTTCAAGTTATGGGCTTCTCATACGAGCGAGTGTCCTTGCCTCTCGCGCTTGGAGTGGCTTTTCGCGTGCTACATCCCTAAACGCTGGGGGGCGGCTGCTCACAGGGTCGAGAAGAGCCGCAGCGCCCACGGCCCTGGCGCTCGGGTGGGATCCGGAGGCCGGGCTGGGTGGGCAGCGGGTGGCAGCGCGCCTGGGCGCACGAGGCTCCTGGCCCAGTGGTCGCGTGGAAACCCCCTGGCTTGGGTGGACTCCCCACCCCCTACCCGGCTCCCCACTCTTGCTCGGGCCCTACCTGTTTCTGCCGCTGACCTGTTTCTTTAAACACGGCTGATAGTTCTGCAGAGACTTCTTTCTGTGCTAGAGGCCCACCTGCCCGGTCAAACGTACAGGACTGGTGAAAAGATAACAGAGCCGAGGGAAGGACTGAAGTGGGGGGCACCTCCTGAGTGCTTGTGCCCTCACCTGGAAACCTCAGTGACTCACTCACTCGCTCAGCAAATTCCTGAGTAGGACGGGGCTCCCGAGAGGGAGTCTTTCTCCTTCTCCCCCGGCTCGAGAGAGAAAGTGAGAGAAAGAAGCGATGCTAGCTGCAGCTTCGGGAGTGACTCGCCAAAGGTGCAAAACAATTGCGTGTATTTCTTAAGATTGGTTTGTTTCTTAGGCAAAATAGGGTTTTTTTAATTAAAATGCAATACTAGCCCATAAAAACTTCATTGACAAAAATTTAAGTGAAAAAAAACTTTTTTTTTTTTTTTACATAGATGATACCCTTCCAGGCAACCCAGAATCTTCCTCAGACCTGTGCATTGGAGCAGCAGAATTTCCGCCCAGGGATTCACTCGAATCCTTGCACTCAGAGGTATGAGAAAGTGGCTGAGGTGCCGTGCACCTGTGATGTGGACGCTGCCTTATCCCAGCACTCTCACCATCCCCATCTAGCTTTTCCTGCAGTGGGTTCACAGCCTGCAGCGTGAGTTTCTGGCAGGGGGTGGAGGGTGGCGGTGAGACTCGCAGTGAAGGAGGACTTTGAGAGATTCGGCAGGCGTGGAGCATGCAGGGAGTACCATGTGCGTACGTTCCTGGGACATCACCAACCAGTTAGCTCCTGGAGATGGGCTTTGAGTTCCCATGGTGCTCCTCCCTCCTTGCAGCCTCGCTGCTCTAACTGCAGTGTACACAGTGTTCTGTGTCATTCCTGTGGGGCAGGACAGCCCAATTCTGCGTTACCCCACTCCCCCAAGAAAAATAGAATTGACTCAAAGCTTCCACCAGCTGGCTCCTGAGAGATAATGAACACATCAAAGCCAATAAATAAAAAGAGGCATGAATCACACACTCAGCTGCCCTTCAGCGACTTAGAGACGCAGAGGAACATAGGGTGGGGGAAGGGCATTTACTCTAAAGGTGTGGGTGGTGGAGGGAAGAAGTATTATAAAGCCTATTGCAGCGTTTACTCAAACTGTCTTCTCCCCCTCACCAAATTACCATGTTATCTGACACCCTCAATCTATTTGTGTCCTGGGTAACAGACAGTTTGACCAAGAGGTCACAAACTAGAGGGCTTGGGTGACTGGAAACAAGTTTGACAAGGAAGGAATCTGGGTGGGGTGCCACCACGGAGGTGGAGAGAGCATGAGGCCACAATGGCTGGAGCAGCCTGGCAACCCCAAGTCTCTGCTGGACCCTGCATTTGCACAAATGCCTTGCCACAGACTGGGAGTTTAGGAACAGCGACCAGCATGGCTTCCTTCCCCAGTGAGAGACACTGAAGTCTCTCTCCACATCCCATTTTGCTACCTTCCCTTCATCTCCTGCCTGCTCCATTTCTTCCTTTTCCTCTTTCTCTTCTGCCAGCTCAGCAGGCTCTCCCCAGAATTCTGGGAGCTCCTCCATTATCCCTGGCTTGTCCCCACTGATGAATTAAGGCTTTGGGTAATGTTCGCTTTGTCGATTCGCTTTACTACATGAAAAGCTGCTTGACTCAGTGTACCTGGACACCACTTGTGCTCCTGAACCTGGGGTGCCCGCATGAGCAGTGAAGTGCCTGCAGGACCGATCAGGAAAGCGTGCTGTCTTCCGGAGCACTAGAGGGACTGCACACAGCCACAGAGCCCCACTGCTACCTGGATCTCCTGGGAGGAGGCACGTGCACACTCCTTTAACGCCAGGCAGCATAAACATTAGCATTGCGAACACCAGAGTGGGAGCCCGCAGTTCAGTCTACCATTCTCATTTTGGAAGCTCCTGCCCACCCCCATCCCCCCAAACTACTACCCTTACACTTGCACGCGTTGTCCAAATTAGGTGCTCCCTGAAAGCACAGAGCAGTCCTTTGTAGCGTTGGTGTGCTGATAGGGGTCCCTCTCTGCATCTCGTTTTTCCTTTGGGTTGTATTCTGTTGTTACTGGCTCAGCGGTGTTTTTATGGTGATTTTGTGTGTGTGTGTGTGTGTGTGTGTGTGTGATTGGAAAACACCTTCCTTGTCATCCTGCTACTCGTTTTAGGTGAGAGCTTGGTTGTAAGGTATCCTTTCCCTCCCAGAAGAGCTGCCCAATTTCATTCTCCTCTGTCCTCTTCTCTCCCTGTGTGACTTCTTCCAAAATCCCACTTAGAGGTCATTTTAAATCTCACAGCTCTCTTCCCTTTGATTTTGTAAATTTCAATTCTGGATACTTCTTGTTTCCATACTCCAAAACCAACTTTTGTCTATTTTACTCTTTTGGATATTACTATGTTGAGTATTTTATTAGGAGTTAAGATTGTTGGGGTCTTTTTGTAGCTTCTTGTGTGAGCCTGGCATAGGATCTGATAAACTGTAGATGTTCAATAAATACCTATTGATCAAATAGTACATTTGCTCATAAAATAAGTTCAAAGACAAGGAAATCTATTGAATTGGCATTAATTAAATCTCAAATTAATTCTAATTAATTTCTAATCCTTTTTGCAGCAGATCAGATATGTAAAAGAATTTCAGCTTAATCTTTTTCACCATCATTGCCATCATCATCAGTATGTCAGAGCACTTTTCAGGATGATGAATCATGATCAGGATTCCTAAGATTCTGGACTGATTTTAATTTTCATATATTTATATTAAAATAAAGATGCTTTTGGAGCTGGCATTGTGCAGTAGTGGGTTAAACTGCCTCCTATGATGCTGGCATCCTATATAAGTATCAATTTGAGTCCCAGCTGCTCCACTTCCCATCCAACTCCCTGCTAATGTGCCTGGGAAAGCAGTGGAAGTTAGCTCAAGTGCTTGGGCCCCTGCCACCCATGTGGGAGATCAGGATGAAGCCTCTGGTTCCTGATTCCAGCCTGGTCCAGCTCTAGCTGTTGTGTCCATTTGGGAAGTGAACCAGCAGATGGAAGATTTCTCTGTCTCTCTTCTTCTCTCTGTAACTCTGCCTTTCAAGTAAAAAAGAAAATAAAAATCTTTAAAAAGTACATTTGCAAATCAATAAGTAAATGGTAGGGACTGGAATGGTATATCATTAATTGGAAGTGGATTTTGTAGCTACCATGGTACTCTTGGAGGCCGGACTCCCCTGGAGAATTCCTAGTCCTGTCATATCATGTCTTAAGTGGCACTACAACGAGGGTCAGATAGCTGGGGATTCAAAAACCCAAACGGGGAGGAAAATATGGAACTTACAGAAATATAATAGGCTAGAAAAATTATCTTTGATTTTCTATAATTGTTATTTTCAAAAGTGTCCACACACTCAGAAAACAATGGGTCATGACTTTTCGCACAGCACTCTTAATATATTATCATCTTTATTTTATGCATAACCTTACTGTAGAAATATAGAGTGACTCAGAAGATAGTTCTGTGAGTACTTCCTAGGAGCCAGGAAATGTGTACTGCCTCTTATATATTATCTCACTCAGTTCTCACAACAATCTTAATAAGCAGTTATTATTTCCTTCCTTGACAGATAAGAAAACTGATGTCAGAAATAAGTCACCTCAGGTTGCCTGGTTAATGACTGTCAGGGTCAGGCCTAGACTAGAACTCCAATCAGGTACAACCCAACAAGGTCATTGAGCAATCCTGCCTCATTGGAAGAATTCCCTAGCTCTTTCTATTGATGTGATTAGGACATGCCATTCATGGGGAGGGTGTTGTGATGCAGAGGGGCTCAGCCGTTGTTCGGGACTCTGGCATCCCACGTGAGAGTACCTGTTTTAAGTTCAGATGACTCTGCTTCCAACCCAGCTCCCTGGTTTTGTGCCCGTTAAGCAGCACATGATGGTTCACTCCGCAGATGACCAGGCCGAAGCCATGAGCCAGGAGCTTCCTCGGGGTTTCCCATGTGGGTGCACTTGGGCTGTCTTCTGTTGCTTTCCCAGGCACACTAGCAGGGTAGTGGTTCAGAAGTGGAGCAGCAGGACTTGAACCAGCATCCATGTGGGATGTTGGCACTGCAGGCAGTGGCTTTACCCACTATGCCATGGTGCCAGCCCCAGAGAATCTATTTCTTAGTGCATCATATCACGAGGCACACAACGTCCAGTTGGTCAGCATTTGTTGATGTTGATTTCTCAATTGAGGTGATTTCTGCCTTATTATTGTAATGTTTAAAAAGCTGTATCAATAGTTTCTCTATCAATGTCATGCTTTTCACATTGTCCCTAGTTTTCATGAGTAGCTTTATGGTGAGGAACTGAAGCTACCTGTTGACAGCCACAAGAGTGAGCTTGGAATTGAATTCTCCAGTTCTTCAAATAACAGCAATCCTGGCAACTGACTGCCACCTCCTTGGAATCTCTAATCAAGAACTGTCCTGCTAAGCTATTCTTAGGTTCTTGACTCTCAACACTGGATAGAAAACTAATATTTATTGCTTTAGGATGCTGTTTTGGGGTGACCAGTTACATTGCAATAGACAACTAATATACTTTATACTTACTTTCTGTATTTCAAGAGTTTGTTGCTTTTCCACTATTAGAGTCTCTCCTTTTTTTGCACTTGGGGCTTTATTGATTCTTCTGTTTTTGCTAGCTTTTGAGCATTTTTGGGAAATGCAATTAAAGATATATTCAATTTACCATATTTAAAAATTTTTTAAAAGATTTTACTTATTTATTTGAGGTGTAGAGTTACAGACAGAGAGAGGGAGAAACAGAGAGGAAAGTCTTTTATTCACTGGTTCACTCTCCAAATGGCCACAACAGCCAGAGCTGAGCCGATCCAAAGCCAAGAGCCAGGAGCCAGGAGCTTCTTCCAGATCTCCCATGCAGGTGCAGGGGCCCAAGCACTTACACCATCTTCCAGTGCTTTCCCAGGCCATAGCAGAGATCTGGATCTGGA
Source organism: Oryctolagus cuniculus (assembly GCF_964237555.1). Classification (NCBI taxonomy): domain Eukaryota; kingdom Metazoa; phylum Chordata; class Mammalia; order Lagomorpha; family Leporidae; genus Oryctolagus; species Oryctolagus cuniculus. The sequence continues at coordinate 54,436,553 of NC_091439.1, forward strand.
GAGGAGCAGCCAGCACTGGAACTGGAGCCCATATGGAATGCCAGCACTGCAGTCATTGGATTAACCTATTGCGCCATAGTGCTGGCCCCTTGATTCACCACATCTTATCAGAATTCCAAATAAGTCAATCTTAAGAAGAGATGTGATATAGGGAAGGGAGAGGGCTTAATAGTACTTTGTAAGAAATCTCACAAGAAATATGAAATGAACAGTGACAGTCAGAAAAGACATTTTATAGAAAATAAACAAGTAAAAAAGACATCTTTGCTCCATATTTAATCAATTTATTTTTTATTTTAAAAGTTATTTATTTATTTATTTATTTGAAAGGCAGAGTGACAGAGAGAGGGAGAGACAGAAAAAGAGATTTTCCATATGTTGGTGTTATGGTGTACCGGTTTAAGCCACCGCCTGCAGTGCCAACATCCCATATGGGCGCCCATTTGAGTTCTGGCTGCTCCACTTCCAATTCAGCTCTCTACTAGTGTGTCTGCAAGTACAGTGGAAGATGGCCCAGGTGCTTGGGCCCCTGCACCCATGTGGGAAACCCAGAAGAAGCTCCTGGCTCCTGGCTTCAGCCTGACCCTGCCCTGGCCATTGTGGCCATTTGGGAAGTGAACCAGCAGATGGAAAACCTCTAGCTCTCTCTCCTTCCTTTATCTGTAACTCTGCCTTTGAAAAAATAAAAATAATATTTATTTGTCTACCCAGAACTACTTCCTTTCTCTGGAAGTAGAAGTGTCCTCCTTTTGAGGAAACTGCTCTTCTCTTTACTCAAGCAATAGCAAGCAAGTGACCTTGGCTAGCTCTGGGGTCCTTCCCCAGAAATTTTCAAATAGGAATTTAGAGAGTAGAGGCAGTCCTTTTCATGATGAAGAGATGAGTTGTTAGAAGCCAGGTTTGGGAGCTGGCACTGTGGCACAGTGGGTTAACACCCTGGCCTGAAGCGCCAGCATCCCATATGGGGGCCAGTTTGAGACCTGGCTGCTCCTCTTCCAATCCAGCTCTCTGCTTTGGCCTGGGAAGGCAGTAGAAGGTGGCCCAAGACCTTGGGCCCCTGCATCCACATGGGGGACCTGGAAGAAGCTCCTGGCTTCGGATCGGTGCAGCTCTGGCCATTTGCGGCCAATTGGGGAGTGAACCATCGGATGGAAGACCCCTCTCTCTCTCTCTCTGCCTCTCTTCTCTCTGTGTAACTCTGACTTTCAAATAAATAAATATCTTAAAAAAAAAAAAAAAAGAATCCAGGTTTGGGGCCAGCATTGTGGCTCAGTGGGTTAAGCCACCACTTCTGACATCGACATCCCATATCCAAATGCTTGTTGAAGTCCCTGGTGCTCTGCTTCTGATCCAGGTTCCTGCTAATGTAGTGCTTGGTCTCCTGCCAACCATGTGGGGGACCAGGATAGAACTCCTGGCACCTGGCTTAGGCCTGGGACATTGTGACCCTCTGGTAAGTAAACTAGTGGATGGAAGGTTCTCTCTCTCTCTCTCTTTCTCTCCCCACTCCCTCTCTTTTTCTTTGTCATTCTGCCTGTCCAATACATAAATAAAGCTTTTTTAAAAAGAAGCCAGTTCTTCCTGGAGGAAGATCACAGTCTCTGGTGAGACAGACACTGCTCAACAGAAGCCCTGTTACTGTGATCCTTGAGGCCCAGCTAAACTCATGCCTCTCCTGAGATTTTGCAGCTCAGGACCGTAGATCCCCTGTTCTGCCTAAGACAGTTGAAAGTAGGTCTCTCCTACTTGCAGCAGAAAGACTTCCTGCTTCGGTATAATGTCCCTCCCTCCCCCGCCCCAAACAATCTTCTCTCCTGGAGAGTAAAGTACTTTTAAAAAGAACTCGGCTTTATTTCTACTTATTTGGAAAGAAGAGAGACAAAGACAGACACATAAAAAGCTACCCTCTACCTGCTGGTTAACGCCCAAAGGCCTGCAATGACTGAGGCTGGGCCAGCGCCCGGAGCTCAGTACAGGCCTACCATGTGGGTGGAAGCTATCCAACTACTTGAGCCGTCACTGCTGCCTCCCAGGCTGTGCACTAGCAGGAAGCTGGAATCAGGAGCAGAGCCAGAACTCAGATCCAGAGGCACTCAGATATGGGATGCAGGCACTCCAGCCACTACTTCAAAACACCTGCCCCAGGAAGGTGCGCTTGGAGCCATGATTTGACATAGTATTTTGGGAGCCTCAAAGGCTCAGTTGTAGCAGAAAATTCTTATCTTCTGATCTTCTGGTGGCCTTCTGCTCTCTCTGCCTGGGAAGTGTCGAGGGGTGTGTAAGGACCGTAGTGTACACACACAGAAGCATGCACACGTACTTGTTTAGCGTTTTGTGTCAAGACGGTAGTATTTATGAAGGCCTATTATGTTCCAGGAATTTTCACAAACATCTGCTCTGCATTAGTCTGAGACACTAGATTTTCAGACTGTTCCTAATCAGAGATATGATGATATATTTAAGATAAAAGATATTAGACATTAGTCTTCACAAAATAGGAAAATCTTGTGTAAAGGTTCTCTGTGTCTTTTCATACCTTCTTTGGGTTTAACTTATCACCATTTGGGTATTGCTTTACTTTCTTCTTTTTTTATATATAAAAGGTTATCCCAAGAAACTTGAAACAAGATTCCAGATTCAAATGCTATTTCAGTATTATTCCTTGAATGACTTGTTTCTAAAGACATTTTTGAGAAAGACGATGAAAAATGAACCCCAAATCTGACTCAAACTATAACTAACTAGCGTGACCTGCCTTGAAACTCTAGCTTTATTCATGTAAGTTTTTGTCCTCCCAAGAAGCAGACTGAAACAACTCAGCCCAAATCTACATAAACAGACGTAAGTTTGGGAGAACTGTGGTGTTAAAGGCATTAATTCTAGCTTTGATTATTACTTTGAAACCTGAACAAATAGTGTTTGTCCAGAAATTTCTCATGTATTTTCTTCTCCCTTGCTGCTCCTGGGGAAAAATAATTACAATAGCTAACAGTGCTTCCCTGAAGAAATATCCCCACTGCAAAGGTATTTTTTGCTTTCCCTGTGGGTGGTCCAGCACAAACATTCCCCAGTGGCTGAGACCCCAGAGCCTGCCTAGGCCTCCTGTATGTTCAGAGTTTTAACATCATTATATGTAATTTAAGATGCAAACTCTTAGAATTAATAATAGATAATTGTATTTTTCTGTTAGAAAATTGTAAGGAATTCCAAGCATATTCTATAGAGACTATGCCCTAAGTCTATGCCAAAAATTAAATATCTTCTTGCTCATTTTTTAAAAAATGTAGGATCTTGACTCTTGACTTAGCTTTACCATTTTTAATCCTCTCTTCTATATCCTTCCAATGCTCTCTTCTTAATTCTCAAATATACTCATATATTTGAAATGTAGTGGAGGATTCATAATAATTCAATAAAGTAAAAAAAAATCAGCTTTTGTTACCTAAACAGTTCGTTTCTTAAAAAGTTATTGGGCACTATTGTGTGGTTCTGTCCTATGCACAACAGAAGATAGAAGATAATTTTTTATTGAGATAAGTGTTTTATTTAACATCTCATTTGATTATGACAACAAATTTATGAAATAGGCGTTACTCCTATTTTACTGAAGAGGAAGGAACAAGTAGTACCAAGATGCTAATTAACTGAGTAAGATCATCTAGCTATGGATGGATAAAATTCGTTTTACTCTTTTTTTTTTTTTTGACAGGCAGAGTGGACAGTGAGAGAGAGAGAGAGAGAGAGAGAGAAAGGTCTTCCTTTACTGTTGGTTCACCCCCAGTGGCCGTTCGGGCTGGTGCACTGTGCTGATCCGAAGCCAGGAGCCAGGTATTTCTCCTGGTCTCCCATGCGGGTGCAGGGCCCAAGCACTTGGGCCATCCTCCACTGCACTCCCTGGCCACAGCAGAGAGCTGGACTGGAAGAGGAGCGACCGGGACAGAATCCGGCGCCCCGACTGAGACTAGAACCCGGTGTGCCGGCACTGCAGACGGAGGGTTAGCCTAGTGAGCTGCGACACTGGCTGAAAGGTTTTACTCTTAAGCACATTATACTCTGTCCTACCTAAAGCCTCAAGGCAACATTTGACCCTTACCCAACTCCATGAGGAATGAACTACCTCTAAGTGAAGCAGATTTGCTTATGATTGTGCATGGAATGATCCAGCCTGCACTCTCATGAGGCTTAAAATATACAGGAAGTGGGGCCGGTGCTGTGGCGTAGTAGGTAAAGCCGTTGCCTGCAGTGCTGGCATTCCAAATGGGTGCCAATGCAAGTCCTGGCTGAACCACCTCCTATCCAGGTCTCTGCTATAGCCTGGGAAAGCAGTGGTGGATGGCCCAAGTCCCTGGACCCCTGCACCCACATGGGAGACCCAGAGGAAGCTCCTGGCTCCTGGCTTCGGATCAGTGTAGTTCTAGCCGTTGAGGCTGTCTGGGGAGTGAACCACCAGATGGAAGATCTCTCTCTCCTCTCTCTGCCTCTGCCTAAATCTTTAAAAAAAATGTACACAAGAAGGTGTGAATCTGTAGGCTAAGAACTGAAACCTAAGTTAGAATGCAGTGAATATCTGTGGAGTACTAAAAAGTTTCATGGACTTTCAGAAAAGCAAGAATAATTCTAGCTGAAAGGCTCAAGACACCATGTTGGAGACTCCTTTTGACTTTATTTTCAATGATTGGTAGGGTTTTAATAAAAGTGGAGAGAGAATGTTTCAGGAAGATAAAAGATTTGATGATCAGGTGTAAGTGAGTTTCACGAATCAAGAAAAACCTGGTATGAAGAAGTATTGGAAACATTTGGAAGGCTAAATTGCAGCTAGAATATGCCAGGCATTGAAAACTACATGAGGAACTTTGGAGTTCATTGTGTAGGCCATTGAGATGATGGGATGGAGGTTTTTCAGCAGTGTATTAAATCAATAGATGCTGTGCTTAATTAAGTTAAGGCAGCAAGAATGAGTGGCCAGATGAACTGCAACAAGAAGTAAATTTAAGGGTTGAAATGGGGCTTATGGAAAGAAGGAGAGGAGAAAATAGACCCGAGAAAGACAACCAATGGCTTATTGGATTAGAGTGTTTAGGGAAAGTCAAATTTGCTTAAACTTCAATTTTTTCAGTTTATATGATTGACTGAATTATGAAAGCATTACCAGAATTAGAGGAAATGCTATTCATTTGAAGAGAAACATGTAAATTAGGCAAACAAGAAAAGAAATAGTTCATTGCAAGGCAGACAAAGAGAAATATAGTTTTGGAATCCCAGCACTAAGAAGCCCAGATTTTCTGGGAGAAGAATTAATTAATACACATGTTTGTCCAAGACTGACTTTATTGAGAAATCAAGTAGACAGCAACTTATTTTTTTCCCAAAGAAATCTTTTATTTATGGAATACAGACTTCATATATTTCATAAGTACAACTTTAGTAACATAGTGATTCTTCCCACCATATCCACCCTCCTATCCCTCCTCCTCCCCCAGCTCCTACGTCCAGTCCCATTCTCTACTAAGATCCATTTTCAATTAACTTTATACACAGAAGACCAACTCTATACTAAGTAAAGAGTTCAATAATTTGCACAAAAGCAAAACAAAACAAAAACTGTTCCTCAACAGTCGAGGCAAGGGCTGTTCAAAGTCATTGCATCTCAAAGTTAATTTCACTTCTTTTTTTTTTAGAAACTTAATTAATTTTAAAGAAGCATCCAAGAATGATACATCTTTTTCAAGCACTTAGACATAACTGTAACTTATGAGACATAATAATATCCTCCACTTAATACATTAAAAGAAAGTAAGTCTTTGATAATGGGTCTTATCATTAATTAAGGAAGTACCTAAGAAAACAGGCAATGGAGTTGGACACTAGGCATAACTAAAATTTATGAGACATAAAACTATCCTCCACTTAATACACTAGAATGAAATAAATATTTGAAAACAAGTTTTACTGTTAACTCTCATAATCCAACTCTTTGAAGACAGAGTTCCTGCATGGTAAGTTAGTGCACAGTGACTCCTATTGTTAATTTAACAATTAACACTCTTTTGTATGACATCAGTGATCACCACAGGCTCTTGAAATGAGCTGCCTAGGCTATGAAAGCCTTTTGAATCCACAAATTCCATCAGTATTTAGACAAGGCCATAAGCAAAGTGGAAGTTCTCTCCTCCCTTCAGAGAAAAATACCTCCCTCTTTGATGACCGCTTCTTTCCACTGGAGTCTCACCCACAGAATTCCTTCATGTAGACATTTTTTGGCACAGTGTCATATCTTTCCATGCCTGAAATGCTCTCATGGGTTTTTCAGCCAGACCAGAATGCCTTAAGGACTGATTCTGAGGTCAGTGCTACTGAAAGTGATTGCCATTCTATGAGTCTGCTGTGTGGTCTCACAGTAACTTATTGTAATTTGTAAAGTAGTAAAAAGCTTGCTCCAGACTTTTCATTTATTTGCCAATTGTATCAGAAAATCCATTAGATACCCTGGTGTAGATTAAGGCATTGACAACAAATGCTTGCTGAATTTCATTACACTGCCCAACTTCTTCCTTGTACAATACAGTCAAATTCTGAGTAGGTAATGGGACATTTTTAGAGATTGCCATCTTGGGGAACAACACTATGGCACAGCAGGTTATGGCCTCAGCCTGCAGCTCCAGTACCCTATATGGGCACCAGTGTGTGTCCTGGCTGCTTCTCTTCAGATCCAGCTCCCTGCTAATGTGCCTGGGAAAGCAGAGGATGATGGCCCAAGTGCTTGGGCACCTGCATCCATGTGGAAGACACAAGGCAGAGTGACAGAGAGAGGAAACGGGGTGGGGGAGACACAGAGAAAGAGAAAGAGAGAGAAATCTTTCACCAACTGGCTCACTCCCCAAATGCCTGCAACGGTCAGGGCTGGGCTAGGCTCAAAGTCAGGAACTAGGAACTCCATCTGGGTCTCCCATGTGGGCACTGGAACTCAAGTCCTTGGGCCACCATCTGCTGCCTCCCAGGTACATTAGCAGGAAGCTGAATTAGAAAGGAAGGTGGAACCTGATCCCAGGCACTCAAATATGGGATGTGGGTGGCCCAAGCAACAGTATAACCAGCTGTGCCACAAGCCTACCCCTGTCAATAAATATACTAACCAGTGCATCAGTTAAGAAATATTCCTTAATGATCTATGAGACATAAGGCATATTCCTAAATCCAATAGGACAAAACAAGAATAACTATAAAATATTTTTTCTACTCTTAAGAAATTAATGGTCAAAGGATAATGAATTTATCCTACTTCATAATTTGCAGAAACTGGTATTTTATAGACAACTCTAGCAATTCAATTATGTTTCAGTTTTCAAAAGCATAAAATGTAGACCTTGATATCTTTAGTACTCACTTTTGGAGGATTCTGTCTAATCCAGTCTTTCAAAAAAAAAATTCCTGATGAAGTTGGAGCTATACATTACATAGCATGCTATATTATCATGGTGTATGGGAGAATTGGACCCCAGTTATACTTGGCAGAAAATGAATTTAACATACATGTCATTTCTATAATGATGCATATGAGGATATATGTATTTACCAACTTGGAAGTACATAACGTACATAAGTATATAGGTACACAGAGAAGTACATAGGTAAGGTACATAGAAAGTACATAAGGTACATAAGTATATAAGGTACATAGAGAAGTACACAAGTACATAAACAAATGTTTATCAACATTCATATCAATAAATTGGATTTTGTAAAGCCCAAAACTTAGCATTCTTATCAATAATTCAAAGATCAGGAGTGTTATCAATATGAAAAATTAAAATTCAAGGGGTGGTGTTGTATTGCAGCTAGTTGGAGGTATTTGGGGAATGAACCAGTGAATGGAAGAGACTCCTCTCTCTCTGGCACTCTGCCTTTCAAATAAGATGTGAAAGAATAAATAAAATTTGTATTATTTATTTATTTGAATGGCAGAGTTAGAGAGAGGATGAGACACAGAGAGAAATCTTCCATCTGCTACTTCACTCCCCAAATGGCCACAATGGCCAGGGCTGGGCCAAGGTGAAGTCAGGAACAAGAAGCTGCTTCTGGATTTCCCACATGGGTGCAGGGGCCCAAGCAATTCGGCCATTCTCCAATGCTTTCTCAAGTGCATTAGGAGGGAGCCAGATAGGACATAGAGCAGCCAAAACTGGAACCAATGCCCATATGGGATGCCAGCATTACGGGTGGTGGTTTAACCTGCTACTCCACAATGAATAAATAAACATTTTTTAAAAGATTTGTTCATTTACTTGAAGGTCAGAGTTACACAGAGAGAGAAGGAGAGTCAGAGAGAGAGAGGTCTTCTATCTGCTGGTTCACTCCCCAATTGGCCACAAAGGCCAGAGCTGCACTGATCCCACATGGGTGCAGGGGCCCAAGGACTTGAGCCATCTTCTACTGCTTTCCCAGGCCATAGCAGAGAGCTGGATAGGAAATGGAGTGCCCGGAACTCGAACCAGCACCCATATGGGATGCCAGCAGTGGCTTTACCTGCTATACCACAGTGAAGGCCCCAACATTTTTTTAAAAAAGAGTCTTTGAATTTGAAGACATATGAATAGAAATTTCAAAACTGAAGAGGGGAAAAAAAAACTAAAACTTAAAAAGATCTGAATGGAACACAGAACTGAAACTAAAATTTGGATTTAATTATAGATAAGAATACATTTTATAATTTTTTAAAAACTTTATTTATTTGAAATGCAAAGAGAGAGAGAGAGAGAGATCCAGACAGAGATGTGCATCCCATCTGCTTTGTCATTCCCCAGATGCCCACAACAGTGGAAACTGGGCCAGGCTAAGGCCAGGGGCCAGGAACTCAATCCAGGTCTCCGAAGTGGGTGGTAGGAACCCAACTACTTGAGTCATCCTTTACTGCCACCTGGGATGTGCATTTGCAAGTAGCTGGAACTGGAAGCAGAGCCAAGACTTGAACCCAGGCACTCTGATACGGGATTCAGGGGTCTCAGTAATTCTTAACCACTGTACCAAATGCTCTTTCGTTGGGTTAGTTTTAGGTTTTATTTTTTAAAATATCAATAAATACCCAAAGGGATGAAGCTAGCTTAATAGAAAGTCCTACAAATTAAAATTACCAGAGGTTATAGTAGACATAATAATCAGCCTCCATAATGGTCCCAGTGACTTCAGGCTCTAAAAATTCACATTCGCTTGCCATCCCTTCCCACAGTGAATAAGGTTTTCCTATGCAGCCAACAGGATGTTGTGGAAATGCTGATGTGCAGCTTCCAAGGCTAAGAGAGGAAAGGCAGCAAGTGCCCTCTTGCTTTCTTTTGGCTTACTCTCGAAGGAAGCAGCTGCCTGCCCTGTTATGGGGTCACTCAGGCAGCCCTGTGAAGAGGTGCATGCGGCACAGAATGGGATCTGCACGCCAAGAACCAGCACGAACTTAACAGCCATGGGATGGAGTGTCTTGGCCCCAGAACCTCCAGCAATTGTCAGACTTTTATGTGGCTACAACCTCAACCAGTCTCTTGAATCCAACTTCATGAAAGACTGTGAACCACGGAGTACCACGGAGCTGAGTTGCTTCCAAACTCCTGACTCAGAAATTGAGATAATAAATGCTCATGTTCATTTTGAGGCACCACGTTTTGCAGTAATTTGCTACATGTTAATAGGAAACGAATAGATCTGGAGGTAATTTGCTGTCCTTTTAACAAATCCATGGGTGGGCATTGTGATAACGTCGGGTTAAGTGACTACCTGCAACACCAGTTTCCTATATAGGCTCTGGTTCTAGTCCTGGCTTTTCCACTTCCGATCCAGCTCTCTGCTATGGCCTGGGAAAGCAGTAGAAGATGGCCGAAGTGTGTGGGCCCCTGCACCCACATGGGAGACCCAGAAGAAGCTCCTGGCTCCTGGCTTCGAATCAGCCCAGTTCTGGCCATTGCAGCCATCCGGGGAGTGAACCAGTGGATGGTTCTGCCTCTGTCTCTGCCTCTCTGTAACTCTACCTTTCAGATAAATTAACTAATAATTTAACAAAAAAGAAAAAGAAAGTACATTGGAGAGAAGGTTTGTGAAAGTTGAAAATGTCTTAACAGATTGCTGCTAATAAGCCTTGTGGCCTTTGAGGAGGCCACGCCAAGATGTAAATGTTCTTGGAGTTGGAGGACATGCGCACAGCTGAAATACAGTAGCCTCGTTTTCACACAGTGGCACAAAGTTGTGCAACACTGTCACCTGAAGTTGGGTGGAACTGGAAACAGTGCCTGATAAAAATGGATGACTTAGATAAGGGATTTCCAGGTAGAGTTTGGAAGGCACAGAGCTGCTGCTGCTTCCTTTTATAGTAAAACATGGGAAGGTAGGAAACATAAGCTAAATGAAGGATTCTTTTTTATTATTAATTTATTTATTTGAAAGTCAGAGTTAGGTAGAGGGAGAAGGAAAGGCAGAGAGAGAGAGAGGTCTTCCATCTGCTGGTTCACTCCCCAATTGGCCGCAAAGGCCAGAGCTGCACTGATCTGAAGCCAGGAGCAAGAAGCTTCTTCCAGGTCTCCCACATGTGTGCAGGGGCCCAAAGAATTGGGCCATCCTCCACTGCTTTCCCAGGCCATAGCAGAGTTACATGGAGCCGGGACTCGAACAGGTGCCCATATGAGATGATGGCTCTGCAGGTGGTGGCCCTACCCACTATACCACAATGCCGGCCCCCAAGGAAGGATTCTTAAACCAAGAGAGGCCAAGACTTGGCCTTAAAATTACCTGTCCCTTGAGACAAGAAGCAATGATGAAATCAAGAATTGGCTCAGGCCAAGATCAAAACCTGAGACTGCCAGATAGGCAGGCTGTACATATGAAACTGAATATATAGTTGTCAGATCTTTAGCTATGACCTTGGAAAGCTCTAATGTTGTATCTCAGAGAGACAGACATCAGGACTTTGAGAAATCTTAGCGGTACTGTGCTGCAGAGATCCAAGCAGATATCTCTAAAGAGAAGTGTTTACCTCAAACACATGTGTGAGTGTGGCTTCTGTATAACAAGATGAGTTCACAGAAGACTCAAAAGGTTTTAAAGTGTATTTAGGGGCTGGCGCTGTGGCATAGTAGGCTAAGTCTCCGCTTGCAGCACTAGCATCCCATATGGTTGTCAGTTTGTGTCCCAGCTGGTCCTCTTCCAATCCAGCTCTCTACTAACGGCCTGGGAGGGCAGTGGAAGATGGCCCGGGTCCTTGGGCCCCTGCACCCTCCTGGAAGCCGTAGAAGAAGCTCCTGGATCCTTGCTTCAGACTGGCCCAGCCCTCGCCGTTGTGGCCATTTGGGGAGTGAACCAGTGGATGGAAGACTTTTCTCTCTATCTCTTCTTCTCTGCCAATAACTCTACCTCTCAATTAAATAAACACATTTTTTAAAAAGTAATTTTTTGACAGGCAGAGTGGACAGTGAGAGAGAGAGACAGAGAGAAAGGTCTTCCTTTTCCATTGGTTCACCCCACAATGGCCACTGTGGCTGGCGCACCATGCTGATCCAAAGCCAGGAGCCAGGTGCTTCTCCTGGTCTCCCATGGGGTGCAGGGCCCAAGCACTTGGGCCATCCTCCACTGCACTCCCTGGCCACAGCAGAGAGCTGGACTGGAAGAGGGGCAACTGGGACAAAATCCGGCGCCCGGACCAGGACTAGAACCCAGTGTGCGGCGCCGCAGGCAGAGGATTAGCCTAGTGACCCACGGCACTGGCCGTAAAAAAGTATATTTTATTGTCAGAAATACTAGTATGTGGGACTGAGAGGAACAGAGGTAGAACAAAAGGAAAAGCAGCTTTTGGACCTCCAAATCTCTAGAGGCGGAAACCAGACTTAGAAAAATGCACCATGGGGTCAGCACTGTGGTATTGTGGGTAAAGCCACTGCCTGCAGTGCTGGCATCCCATATGGGCACCAGTTCAAGTCCCGGCTCCTCCATTTCCAATTCAGCTCTCTACTATGGCCTCTGAAAGCAGTAGAAGATGGTCTAAGTCCTTGTGTCCCTGCACCCACGTGGGAGACCTGGAAGAAGTTCCAGGCTCCTGGCTTCAGATCGACACAGCTTCGGCCATTGTGGCCCTCTGGGGGCGTGAACCAGTGGATGGCAGACCTCTCTCTCTGTCTCTCTCTCTCTCTGCCTCTCCTTTTTTCTCTGTATAACTCTTTCAAGTAAATAAATAAATCTTAAAAAAAAAAAAAGGAAAAATACACCACTGGAAACCTTGGCTACTTTGCATGGAAAAAGGAGTTGATGCAGAGGACAGAACCAAAAGGCAAAAGATCAGAGGCAAGAGTCATAGAAAGTCATCCCTAGGGAGCAGCAGGAATGAGTAGAAGTGAAGCACTTCCAATGTTTGCTTAGCTGGATTTCAGAGTGGCTATAGACCAAGGACTTCTATAGGTTCCATGTTTTTCTACACTTTGAACAGTCCCACCCTATTTCTGTCCCACCACAGTATGTTGGATGTGTGTGTGTGTATGTGTGTGTGTGTGTAGGAGGGCATCTACCTTATCTCTTTTGTTCACAGGTCTTCAGATCAAGGAATTTACTCAAGGACTTGTACTTGAAGAACTCAAAATGCCTCATCTACATCTGGATCTAGGTGGCACGGCAAGATTCTTGACTTTGAGGCGATGTTGTAAGACTTTCGGTGGCCCTGAGAAATACAATACTTTGCATGAAGGAGGGAGGTTAGTCACTGGAGGCTATAGCATGGACTCAAGAACCAGCCTCCTAGATATTTTCCATATAATCCCTGCCTCCTGGTACTCATGCCTCTGTTCAGTGGCCTTCCACACTAGATAGAGCTAACCTGAGCACCCAGCTGTATATGATGGAATGGATGATATATGATTTCCAAGGCTGGTATATACAAGATATTGTGGCTTGAGCCTTGTTGTCTCTTGCATCACTCTGGAGGAGGCCAGTTGTCACACCATGTCATGAGGACACACAAGCAGTCCTATAGAGAAGTCCCTGTGATGACCTGAGGTAGGAAGAATGTAACCACCATGTGAGTTTAAGTCATCTTAGAAGCAGACCTTCAGTCACAGACAAGCTTTCAGAGGACTGTAGCCCTAGCTGAGATTTAACCACAATTTCAAATGAAACACTGAACCAGAATCACTCAGCCGGGCCAGTCCCGAATTCCTGAGTCAGAGTTGTGTGAGATAATAAATGTTTGTTATTGTATTCAGCTGTTAACTTTTGGTGTGATTTGTTCTGCAGCAATAGGTAACTAGTCAGTGAACTACAACCTCAGTATGAGGCTAGAGTATGACGTGATTGCTTACAAATGTTATGTGCTTTTTGGCTGCATCAATTGAATAAAATCTCCCTATCATTTATGGTATCAGTCTAGTTCTAGACTTACACCGGCTTAGGATGTTGTATGAAATGTAAGTTACATTCTTTGAAAGACAGCACAAACACACTCACAACAGGGTCAGTGTTGTAGCACGTGGGTAAAGCCACTGCCTGCAATGTGGATGTGCTATTTCCAGTCCCGGCTTCCCCATTTCCTATCCAGCTCCTTGCTAATGGTCTGGGAAAAGCAGCAGCAGATGGCCCAAATGCTTGGGTCCCTACCACCCACATGGGAGGCTCGGATGAAGCCCCTGGCTCCTGGCTTCTGTCTGGCCATTGTGGCTATCTGGAAAGTATATCAGCAGATGGAAGACCTCTCTCTCTCTCTCTCTCTCTCTCTCTTACTCTCTCTCTCTCTCCCTCCATCCCCCATAACTCTTTCAAATACATAAATAAAGCTTTTTTTCCAAAATGCCTAGTATTTATTTATTTATTTTAAAGATTTATTTATTTACTTGAAAGTCAGAGTTACACAGAGAGAGGAGAGGCAGAGAGAGAGAGAGGTTTTCCATCCACTGGTTTACTACCCAGTTGGCTGCAATGGCCAGAGCTGCACCAGTCCGAAAGCCAGGAGCCAGGAGATTCTTTTAAGTCTCCCATGCGGGTGAAGGGCCCAAGACCATCTTCTACTGCTTTCCCAGGCCATGCAGAGAGTTGCATCGGAAGGGAAGCAGCCAGGATTTGAACCAGCACCCATATGGGATGCTGATGCTGCAGGCGGCGGCTTTATCTGCTACGCCACAGTGCCAGCCCTCATAAATAAATCTTTAAAAAAAAGACATTCAGAACATCTAATGACTACCAGGATGATGAAGACTTAACAAAATACAGACGGTCCCCAATTTAGGATGCTTTGACTTACATTTTTTTTACTTTATGCTGATGCGAAAGCAATGCACATTGGATAGAAACCATACCTTGAACTTTGAATTCTAATATTTTCTTGGGCTAGTAATATCCGGTATGATGATACTTTCCTATGATACTATGACAACAAGCCACAGCTCCCAGCCAGGCCAGAAGTCATGAAGGCAAACATCCAACACTCTACAGTGTACTGTGCAGCAAAGCCACAATGTTCAGTAGATTAGATGATTTGGTGCAGTTTTGACTTCACTGTATTTTCAACTTTATAATGGGCTGACTGAGATATAACCCCATTGAAAGTGGAGGGGCATCTGTACCACATGAGTGCTTGAGACAACTGACAAAGTTCAGCCCTGAGCAGACTTAAGAGCACATGGTATCTGTACATGTGTTAAATGCAGTACTACAAGGAAGATGCGATGGATATATTCCTCATATGCTGTGTTCCTTCAAAGGGGGAGAAAAAGAACAAAAGACTAAAAGTTATAGAATGGCATATTTCAACTAAATATATGGAAATATTTTTGATGCTTCAAATTCTCTAAGAAATAATGACTTCCTCATTGGAAGAGTTGGAACATAGGCTGAATTATCACCCATAAAAAAAGTGCTAGAGGAGACTCCTAAACTAGAATGTTGGATCAGTTTTGCACGATAGACAAAAGGCTGCTTTCCAGTGTGATCTGAAATATATGTATTTAGCTATCTGTAATAAATAGCAGATTTAGAGGAATTCCCTTACAGAAACCTTCGAAGTCTTATGGAAGCACCATCTTGGTACAGTGGACTTTTTGCAGATACACAGAATGCAATTACTGTTTCTCCAGTGACACAAGCATCTAGACAGGAAGCAGAAACCCAGCAGAAGGAAGACACCTCTTCTCCTTATTTGATCTAAAGTTCAAGGGTGGGAGGAAGGTTTTTCTGGAAGAGATGTATTTTTCTAAAGTTAAGATTCAGAATCGGCCTTAGCTTCACTTTAAAGTCAGAACACTGTGGTTTAGAATGATTTACAAGATTTAAAATTAACTTGCCTATCACAAAGTACAATGAAGGTAAGCATAAATCATTTTCTCCACTGGAAATAATTCCATCATCTACTGTTGGAGGTTTATCAGGCACATAATGTACCATACATATAAGTGTAGATTTTGCCCATTAACCCATGTCCCATAATTTTCTTTTAAAATATTTATTTATTTATTTGAAAGGCAGAGTTACAGAGAGGCAGAGCCACAGAGAGAGAGAGAGAGAGAGAGAGGTCTACCATCTGCTGGTTTACTCCCCAGATGGCCACAATGGCCAGAGCTGTGCCGATCCAAAACCAGGAGCCAGGAGCTTCTTCCGGGTCTCCTACATGGGTACAGGGGCCCAAGGACTTGGACCATCTTCTACTGCTTTCCCAGGCCATAGCAGATAGAAGAATGGGAGCAGCTGGGACTTGAATGAGTGCCCATTTGGGATGCCAGCACAGCAGGCAGAGGCTTTACCTACTACACCACAGCACCAGCCCCCATCCCATAATTTTTGATGACAGAGTTGGGAAGGGAATTGAGGATCCTTATGTCTTAATTCTCAAGGTAATACAATTTTGGAGTCTCTTCAGAGATATAGTAACGTTTCTTAAGTAATAAAAAATTACAAAAGATGAGTTGATGTCATCCTTAAAAATAATTTAAAAAATATTGTTAGTTGGGGTCAGTGCTGTGGCGTACTGGGTAAGGCCGCTGCCTGCAGTGCTGGCATCCCACATGGGTGACGGTTCAAGTCCCGGCTGCTCCACTTTTGATCCAGCGCTCTACTGTGGCCTGGGAAGGCAATGGAAGATGGCCCAAGCGCTTGGGCCCCTACACCCACATCAGAAGACCCAGAGGAAGCTCCTGACTCCTGGCTTCAGATCAGCGCAGCTCCAGCCATTGCGGCCAATTGGGGAGTGAACCAGCAGATGGAAGACCTCTGTCTCTCTCTGCCTCCCCTTCTCTCACTGTAACTCTGACTTTCAAATAAATAAATCTTAAAAAAAGAAAATATTGTTAGTGTAATATTTACAATTATGAGAACAACTTATCTGTAACATGTTATTAAATAATTTAGCTTAATGTAATAATATTTCCTTAAACAGAAATGTGGAAAAGAAAATCATAGTCTTGTACCAAGTGTTTCTGAAGTTAAGAATCTTCTGAGACTGGCGTGGCATAGGGGATGGATATGAGCATCTGTTATTACACACACACACACACACACACACACACATATATATGATGGAGCCATATGAGCACTGGTTCAAGTCCCGACAGATCCACTCCACTTCCAATCCAGATCCCCATATTCCTGCTAATGTCTCTGGGGAAGCAAAGGAAGATGGCCCAAATATTTGGACTCCTGCACACATATGGAAGATTCAGATGAAGTTCTTGGCTCTAGTCTTCGCTTGGTCCAGTCCTGGCCATTGTGGACATTTGGGAAGTGAACCGGCAGATGGAAGATCTCTCTCTCTCTCTCTCTCTCTGTTTCTCTCTCACTCTCAGCAACTCTGCTTTTCAAATAAATAAATAAATCTTTCAAAAAAGAAAAAAAGCGTCTTTTCTCCGTTTTTTTATATATTGGGATTAATATTTGCATAGAACATATTTGAATGTTATAAAAATGTTGGTTTGTTACCCATTGTTTTTTGAATATGAAGAGCCTGTTAAGTATAATATTTTTAAAAGTTGTTGTAGCCAGCACTGTGGCTCAGTGAGTTAAAGCCCTGCCCTGCAGTACCGGTGTCCCACATGGGCTCTGGTTCGAGTCTGGGCTGCTCCACTTTCTATCCAGCTCCCCGCGAATGTGCCTGGGAAAGCAGCAGAGGATGGCCCAAGTGGGAGACCCAGAAGAAGCTCCTGTCTCCTGGCTTCAGCCTGGCCCAGCCCAGGTCATTGCAGCCATTAGGGGAGTGCACCAGTAGATGGAAGACTCTCTCTCTGTTTCTACCTCTCACTGTAACTCTGTCATTCAAATCAATATAAAAAACTTTTTAAAAAAGTTGTTTCATGGCCAGCGCCATGGCTCACTAGGCTAATCCTCTGCCTGCGGCGCCAGCACCCCGGGTTCTAGTCCCGGTCCGGGCGTCGGATTCTGTCCCAGTTGCTCCTCTTCCGGTCCAGCTCTCTGCTGTGGCCGGGGAGGGCAGTGGAGGATGGCCCAAGTGCTTGGGCCCTGCACCCGCATGGGAGACCAGGAGGAAGCACCTGGCTCCTGGCTTCAGATCAGCGCACTGACCGCAGCAGCCAATGGGGAGTGAACCAACGGAAAAGGAAGACCTTTCTCTCTGTCTCTCACTGTCCACTCTGCCTGTCAAAAAAAAAAGTTTCATTTCAAGTTTTTAAAATTAGTAATCATATTTTCACTAGAATAATCTATATTAAAATGATGATTTTTCATATATATATATTTATATATATATGATGAAGCCCAAATGTTCTGAGATCTTCTGCAAGAGTTTGGCTCCTGTCAAAGCCCGTTCTTCAGTTGCAGTCTTAGAAAATGTTACATTCAAGACATTTTATTATCCTTGGCTAAGCTGCTCAAATTATTTTTCATCAACATTATTTTTGTTTTCTATTAGTACAGATTAAATGGAAAACATATATATGGCAAAGTGTGCTGAAAACATCAACATTCTAGCATGGTTATCTGCCTTTCAAAATTGTAAGTTACTATGCCAAGATTGTCAGATTGCAGTTCAAAGTTCTTCAAATGTTGGCTTTATAGCAATGCGAATGTCCCGGTTTTCACTTCTTACAAAACATATATCCCAGTCTCTGAGCCTTCACCAGTCCCTGGGATCCACCAGGATTAACATTTATAAACTGCAAATACACAAAATGCCAAGAGCCAAGGATTTCCAAATAGATACAAACAAGCTTCCTTGCAATGGAAGATGAGGTAACCCTATTCTTTATTAAGGCAATGGAAAACTCTAATTTTCAATGTATACTGAAATTAAATTCAAATTTTCTGAAAATTTAGATGGTCTGAGTGTAGAATCTTGCCAATGTATAAGAAAATATATTTCTGATAATGATACAACTTTTCATGTTGTATGTGACTTAATGTTAAATATTTAAAATACTGAAAAATTAATGTATTCAGTTCCCTTTTACAAAGGCTAAGCTGCTTTTTAATTGCAAAGCACTGTTAGACTATGTTTGAAGATTTCATTTTAAGGATATTGTAGCACAAAACAAGTAAAACACTTTCAGAATATCTTAGACAATGGAGTATAATTTTTATTGCTATCTACTTATTTTCTATAATGGGAGCTCATGTTATATAATTGTAAAAAGAAAATAAACTATAAAATATAAATAAGTGGATATCTATTTTATCATATGTCTAAATTTTTTGCCAATGTCAAAATGTCTCATTGTTATTGGTATACAGAACATTCATCAAAGTCCAATGATCCTTTTCTTACACAGTTTAAAGTAAAGTTTCACAGTGTTGATTTAAAAGAAAATAAATCCATCTCCAATTTGTATAATTCTTAGGCTTACTATATTTGAGTCATGGTTTTTCATTTACGTCTCTGTTATTTATATTTTAATTCATAGTACTAAAACATTTAAAGTGATATTATTAATTCAAAAAGGATATGCATCTCCATATTCACACTGTAGAGCTACCTACTATTTTAGAAGGCATAATGAGGAAAGAAGAAATTGTACAGAATACACTAATTCTTCCCAGAAACTCGTGATCACTTGTCTTCTTTCTTCATTCCTAAGTAAAAACAATATTGAAACCATCAATGCAAAATAGTGCAAGTGTTCAGATTGCATTTTTTAGAAGTGCTTTAGAGAAAAGAGTTTGGGGAGTGTGGTCTGGAGAACTTTTAGTCCGTCTACATACAAACAATAGTAGTAAATTCTTGACTTGGAGCTGACAGATCTGGCAATTTATATTCCAAACATGTCACATAGATTTGAAGACCCTAAAACCTTCTTTAAATTTCAAGCGCTTGTCATGATGTCCCAGGAATTTTAAAAAAAGGTATGTCATTTCTTTCAGTAAAAGACTTGAAGAACCTTTTTAATGCATTTTTTAAAAGAATACATAAATATAGCTAAATTATTGGAGAACAATTTTATTTTAAAAGAATCAGTGTTAAGTGATGAGCCTAGTCAGAGTTTATTTATTTTTGTGTACTCAGTTCCTAACAGTAACTCACACCAGGTAGATATACACTACATACTCATCCACATGAAGGAAATATTTCAAAAATAAAACTGCAATTTTAAAAATTTGACATTTTGTATTATCCAATTTGGCATTAATTCAATGACAATAACTCATATTACCTTTTATTTTCTTTTTTTAAAGATTTATTTTATTTATTTGAAGGACAGAGTTACAGAGAGAGGCAGAGAGAGAGAGGTCTTCCATCTGCTGGTTCACTCCCCAGATGGCCGCAACCACCAGAGCTGCGCCAATCCGAAGCCAGGAGCCAGAAGCCAGAAGCCAGGAGCTTCTTCTGGGTCTCCCACGTGGGTGCAGGGGCCCAAGAACTTGGGCCATCTTCTACTGCTTTCCCAGGCCACAGCAGAGAGCTGGATAGGAAGAGGAGCAGCCAGAACTAGAACTGGAGCCCATATAGGATGCCAGTACTTCAGGCCAGGGCTTTAACCCACTGCACCACAGCAACAGCCCCAAATTACCTTTTATTTTCAAGGAACAAATTCATACCATTAAACATGGAGATTCACAGGTAGTCAAAATAATACAATTAGGTGTAATTATAACAATATTGTTTGTCAGTCTCATATTAACTTTTGCTTAAAAAATGTCTTACTACCCAAAGTACTAAAAATATGTCAAACAGAACACAAACCTAAACAAACTGTTGAGGTTAAGTCATGAACAGCTAAAAATAGGAAAGTACAGTAGAAACGTGAATAGGTCTGAACATCTGTCACTTAGATTGCTAACTAAAGTCTCCTTAGTGTATTGAACATGGTTTATTTACATTCATTCCAGAACAGAAACCAGCGATGGTTCCCATGAGTGTTGTTAAATTTTTGCTGGACTAGATGCTGGGCCAATTTTGGTGGACAGTAACTCCTCACCTAGAAGTACACATGTGTGAAAATTAAAGTGAAATGGAAACGTCAACTGAGGTATCACTGCCTTGGACTTCCTCTCATCTGCTCTCACAGTCATGTTCTAGACGCTTCAGGAAAGCTCTGAACAGCTCGTGAAGTGCCAGACAGCTTCACTGAGACCGTTCTCACAGATTCTGCACATTTTCACTCTCGAATTATGTTAAATGTCTAGATCCACCCTAGGAGTTCTGAGTATCTAGACCTGTGCCATTCCGGTTTACTAACAGGAATTGCTCCCTCTAGTGAATGCACAGGATTACTTCACTTTTGGGCACTCCACTGACTAATTTAATAAATGATATGAATGATGATTATCATGTTGATGCTAGTGGTCTGGCCTGCTTTTATGATATTAAATGTTAATGTTTTGAATAGAGAGGTTTCATAATGATTGATTAGAGATGCTTGCCAGACATTTTAGAATATTACATTTAAGAACTCTGTGTTGAAGAAATAATTTGTTTTTAAACCTCTTGAGATTACTTTTGAAACACAGTTGTTACCATGGTATTTGAAGGCTATGGCCAAGTTGACATTAGCAAAGAAAGAGGAGAATTAATGCATTTGTCCTAGTAATTAAAAGATTATGATAGTAGAAATGTTTGGAAATCTATATCTAAACATAATGCCTGCCTTTGCAATATATCTCAGAAAAAATA
Organism: Oryctolagus cuniculus; assembly: GCF_964237555.1. Taxonomy (NCBI): domain Eukaryota; kingdom Metazoa; phylum Chordata; class Mammalia; order Lagomorpha; family Leporidae; genus Oryctolagus; species Oryctolagus cuniculus. The sequence goes on from NC_091439.1 coordinate 54,457,611, forward strand.
AGACATTATCAACCTTATCTGACTGTAACAGTCAGAAATATCGAGCAACCAATGATACAGATGTTCAAGTATTTGCAATTCTCTGGAGTTTTACCAAAATTTCTTCTACAATACCTGAATATAAAGTGAACTAGTGCGGCTGCTATAAAAGAAAGAACATTATTTAACTCTCAGCTTGTTAATGCAGATCTAGCCTTAGAATAATTCATTTGAAATTGCAGGAAAGAGAAATTAAAATAGAAAAGTTATCTAAGTAATTACATATATGCAAGCGATTTATTTAAATGTGGCAATAAAAATAGAGCAAAACAAAATGAAATCAGGCAAAAGACTCATTTTTCCTTCAAAATAGGATTCCATTTTCTGGGGAAATTGAATTACCTACATAATTATTTCTGTACTCACTACTTTGCTTGAATAGGCAAAGCCTTTTACAATATAATTTCAGTTAACATAGCAGATGGCCCTGGTTTGCAGCTGCATCAAGTTATTGTTTTTCAGCATCAATAATAATAGAGTAATTCCATCAAGTTTTATGTAGTTTTCACCTTCCAAGTGCTTAGCAAATATTAATTCTTCATTGCAACACTCCTATGTGGAAGCAGGGATTTTTAATAAATAAAATAATAATCCAATATAATTTAGATGAATGCATTTGAAAGCACCTGTGTAAATCAAGCAGCGAAACTAAAAAATTAAATAATCATATTAATTATATGAAAGGACGTAATATTATTTTATAGTTCATTCTCCCTCCAAATAATCTTAGGAGGAACCCATGGGAGTAAGAGGTCAGTCAAGGTTTAAATATATTTTTTTCCCATTCTCATTTTTCAAGTGAGGGAACAGTTCGCAATATTCCCATGGAGACGTGATTAAATCTTAGCCAAAGCACACCCCTTGCCCCATGTACTGTGGCCTGGTTCGGACCCAGAGCCACCTCCGACGGGCTTCACGAGGCCCCTGGAGCAGAGGCCCCGCCCCCGCATTCTAGGCACGCCCCCAGTTGCCCGGGGCAACGATCCCGGCCCCGGGACGCACCCAGGTGTTTGTCACGGCCTCCGTCCCTTCCAAGCCTTTCCGGAGTCCTCCTCCTACTCCTTCCAAGGCCCCGGGGCTTCTGTGCGCATCGCTGGTTCTCCGCTCCGAGGGGCAGCGACGCTCTGAGCTGGAGGAGAAACCGGCCGGAAGCCGCAGGCAGGGAATCCCGCTGCAGAGGCCGGCCCGAGGGTCCCCCTGATTCCCCGTCCCTGCTCAGGTGGCGCGTGGCGACCCTCGCCGAGCAGAACCAGCGCAGGAGCGCAGCGGGTGATCCTCTGAGAGCAGGGAAGGGTGTGACCACGCGCGCCAGACGCGCCGGTTCTGCGGCGGTTCCCAGCCCGCGCAGTCCCCGAGGTGGCCTGGGGAATAGTCCAAGGAGGCTGTGGTGGGCGACACTCCTCGGTGTCAGCTGCGTCCCAGCTCTCAGCGATCCCTTCCCAACTCCCTGACTCCGACCTTTGTGGCAAATAAAAACAGGTGCTCCTGGGCGTCCCTGACGCTTTTCTGGCTGCTCCGTGCGTGGCGTGTGGTGTTTGCGGATGTTTGCACGGTAGTCCAGCTGCCCTGATCGGTAATCCTGGGCAGCTCTGGATGAGTTTTATGCAGAGGTAACACCCGTGTCTTTTATAACAGTACTAACGAGGAAGAACATATTATTCATTCACTGATTTTACATTTCGTCATAGGTGGGAAACCAAGGGTCTGGAAGGCGGAGTTCAGAGGAAGCAGAACTGTAGGTGTGCAAAATGCGAAACCATTGAGTTGGCGTATTCGCAGTGTTAGAGACAGCACTTCGTTTGAAAAGATGAAGTCCAGGGGAGTTAGTGCCCTGTTTCTCAGCTATTGCTGTTTTCCTCGGTTTTTCCTTTTGAGCGTTCATTTAAGATAGAAGAAGTTCAGTGACAACTGCTATTCTTCTCATCTATCTGTCTTCATTTAGGTTTTAGTGGCTGGTTTGTTCTTTAAAAGTAAAATATTACCCTCCCTCCCCCGCTATGGTTTACCTAACAGCCAATTCAGCGAATAGCCCCCAACTGTCTACAAAGGATTTAGAGGAGATTTTGAAACTACCTATAAAGAATACAAAGATAATGTAAATTTTAGGGACATTCACAGTCGGGTGAAGGGATACCTAATTGCTACAGGTGGTTAGTAAATCTGGTTTTCAGCTTGCTCAGAGCAAGTAGTAACAGAAATGGAAGGCATTTTGGTTTCTGCTAGGCCACTTTGTAAAATCTTTAATCTGCCACTAGAGGCTGCTCTTAATTCTTAATACGTGAGGACTAATCCAGTAAAAAGAGCTTTTTTCCAGCCAGTGAAGAACAGGAAATTACTTTTGGAAGTTAAATTACTTTGCCATTCACAACTTGGTTTATTTCCCATTAACAGTTCTCTTGCCTTGTCTTGCTCATTCCCTGTCTCTCCTCTTACTCTCTTCTTTTTCTTTCCTTTGGTTCATAGCGGTTGTTTGATTTTTGTTGATAGCCAAATGAAAGACAAAAACTCTATTTGGGCTTATGTTTTAGTATTTCAGCATAGTATGTTGCCCTGGGGGTATTTTTGGTTGCTGTTACTAAATTTTCTTTTTTATGATTAGAAAGAAAACTCACCTTTTTTACTAAGGCATGATTCATGATCAAAATCCATTGTGTCTATCCCTTCTCTTGTTAACCATTATACTGAATTAAATGATCATTCTCTTTTCCCCACTCTCTTTTTTAATAAAATGAGGAATATTCAGAAAGGATTTTTCAAATAGCCAATATATAATTAGGTCTCAAATAAGCAAATACAGGATGAGTACAAAGTGAAGATTTATGAAAAGTTTTAATAGTTGATAGAGGTTTTATCTATCTTAGCAAAGGCATATTGCGTTCAAAATATTTGATTTCTGGTAAGTGTGCCCACCCCTTAGTGTCAAATGGCAAAGTATTAACCTATGATGGGAGACTTAGAATAAACATTCAGCTCTTCTGCATAATATACAAGAACTGCCTTTTGTGACTTCCACTTCTTATGGCAAGTGTTTCACAAATGTTTTGTGTTTCTCTTACCATGTTTTGCAAGTGTTTTCTTCCTGACTTTTCATTTTCGTAACAGTGCCTTTCACAGAGATTTTTCATGCATTATGCTTTTATTATTGTATTTAAAATCTCATTACAAACCTGAGATCTATATTTTATTTGCCTATACTGTTTTGATGAGTATATTTTTAAATTTTTTGCTTATTTTTAGTTATTTGAGATGCAAAGAGAGAGGCAGACACAGACAGAAAATCTATCCTGTCTCCTGTCTACTGGTTCACTCCCTAGATGCCCTCAACAGTGGGGCCTGGGCCAGACTGAAATCAGAAGCCCAGAACCCAATCTGGGTCTATTACCTGAGTGACAGGAATCCAAGTACTTGAGTCACCTGCTGCCTTCCAGGGTGTGTGTTAGTAGGAAGTTAGAATCAGAAGCAGAGGCCAGGTCCCAAACCCAGACACTCTCATATGTGATGCAGATATCCTAAGTGGTATCTTTCTGTTTAAATGTTCATTTACTTTATATTTATCTACTTGTTAGGTAGAACCAATTGAGAGAGAAGGAGAGAGAGAGAGAGAGTGCAAGAGCTAGTTCTCCTCCATCAGTGTACTCCCCAAATGCCTGCAGAAGCCAGGGCTTGGCCAAGCCAAAGCCAGGAGCCCAGACCCCCATCAGGGTCTCCTACATGGGTGGCCATCACCTGCTGCCTCCCAGGATGCATCAGCAGGTGGTTGGATCAGAAGCAAAGCCATCAAGACTCAAAACTGGTCATTGTGGTGTGTGATGTGGACATCTAAAGCTGCAGCTTAACCCACTGCACCACCGTGTCCATCTCTCAACCAACAGCTCAGCCATTGCACCATATATGTGCCCCAGGGACTATATTTTTATAGTACATTTTTAAAATTTATTTATTTGACAGATAGAGTTAGACAGTAAGAGAGAGACAGAGAGAAAGGTCTTCCTTCCTTTGGTTCACTCCCAAAATGGCTGCCCCGGCCGGCACTGAGCTGATCCGAAGCCAGGAGCCAGGTGTTTCCTCCCAGTCTCCCATTGTGAGTGCAGGGGCCCAAGCACTTGGGCCATCCTCCACTGCCCTCCCGGGCCACAGCAGAGAGTTAGATTGGAAGAGAGCAATCGGGACTAGAACTCGGCGTCCATATAGGATGCCAGCACTGCAGGCAGAGGATTAACCTAGTGAGCCACGGCGTCAGCCCCTTATAGTACATTTTGAAATTAGGTAGAGTTCTGCAACATTGTTCTGTACTTCAGTATTGTAAAGTGAACTATTCCAAGTATTTTGCCATCCATATTATCTTTAGAATCAGTCTAACAACATTTATAAAGCAGCCTGCTAGGATTTTGATTGGCATTATGCTAAAATTCTATGGGCCAAGCTGAGGCTGGTCATCTTAACAATGTTGAATCTTGTAATCCATAAATGTGGAGTCTCTCTCCATTTATCTGGATATTCCTTTGTTTCTTTTTCCATAGCTATGAAATCTGAGTTACAAATTAGTTGTTGTGGCTGGTGCCGTGACTCACTAGGCTAATCCTCCGCCTGCGGTGCTGGCACCCTGGATTCTAGTCCCGCTTGGGGCGCCAGATTCTGTCCCGGTTGCTCTTCTTCCGGTCCAGCTCTCTGCTGTGGCCTGGGAGGGCAGAGGAGGATGATCCAAGTGCATGGGTCCTGCAACCTCATGGGAGACTGGGAGGAAGCACCCGGCTCCTGGCTTCGGATAGGCGTGGCACTGGCCATAGTGGCCATCAGTGGGGTGAACCAATGGAAGGAAGACCTTTCTCTCTCTCTCTCTCTCTCTCTCTCACTGTCTATAACTCTCTCTCTGTCTCTCTCTCTCACTGTCTAACTCTGCCTGTTAAAAAAAAAAACACAAATTCGTTGTTGTATACCTGGTACTATGTAGATAAAGGATTTATAAAAATGCAGCTGACCTGGGCATTGTTTTTAAGAAGCAATATGATAAGTGTTACAACCTCATGAGTACAAAATGATGAAGTAGATAGTTTTGCAGAAAGAGCAAGGAAACAGGGTCATAGAAATGATATAAGTATTTGCCCAGGGATAAAACCTGGAGAAGCATCCGAGGTAGGAGCAGTGTTTGGTGAGTTCACTTTTGGAACTTAGGGTGCAATGGTTTGACAGTAGGGATAGGGCTGGAGAGGTACAGATCTTGGGGAGTAATGAGGGTCAAGTCTCGTGCTTTCAAGTCTGTTCTTAGGACGGGGTAGAAGGGAGGTGCTGTTAGAACTGAAGAATAGCATGGTCAGATTTTCGTTAAGAAAGACTTCTCTGCCTGCCATGAAGCAGGGGCATTGTCTATTTCACCCACTGTATGTATGTAACACACATAAGTGATTTATAAACATGTATTGAATGAATGAATGAATGAATGAATGCATTTATAAGTCTAGGTAAGACATAAGCAAGGTAAAGACACCCAAATACAGATTACTGAGGCATCACTATACAGATGATATTTAAAAACATGCAGGCATGGAGTCCTAGGGATAGTATGTGAGATAAAAATAGCAGGGGAAGGAGCATAGAATCCTGGGAAACATCAGCATTTCAAGGGCAAGTGAACAAAGAGAATGCAGAAAAGGAGAAGGAGAAGGAATGGTCAAAGATGCGTTAGGAGCTCTAAGGAAGTCAGGAGAGGAAAATCCCCAAGTAAGGGGATATAAAGGGTTGAATTTTGAGCCTCTGTATGTTCACATACTGAAGTTGCATCCATCAGTATCTCAGAATGTGACCATATGTGGAGGTAGGGTCTTTGCAGATATTGTGAAATCCAAGTGAGATCATTAGGGTGGGCCCTAATTCAATACAAAGATGCAAGGACAGAGAGAACACCATGGGAACATCCACATGGGCACCTACAAGCCAAGGAGACTGGCCCGAAACAGGTTCTTCTTTGCAGCCCTCAGTGGGAACCCACGCTGCCAGCACTTGGACTGCCAGCCTCTGGAACCACAAGGCCATGCCTTGCTCTAGTTGAAGTCTCCTGTTAGCCCCCTCTAAAGAATAGGAGGGAAGGGTTAATCATCTTGGCTGTTAATGATTGTTCAGGTTAGATAAAAGGGGAAAAGTGCCCAGTGATGTAGTTATTAATAGTTTGATGGTAGGCAAGAAAGAATGATTTCAGATGCAAAAATCATGATGTGATGAGTTGAAGAGTGAGAAGTAGACCAAGTGAATATTGATCATAGGTGGTTTTTTTGTTTGGTTGTTTGTTTTCTTTTTCTTTCTTTTCTTTTTTTTTTTTTTTTTTTTTTTTTGACAGGCAGAGTGGACAGTGAGAGAGAGAGAGACAGAGAGAAAGGTCTTCCTTTACCGTTGGTTCACCCTCCAATGGCCGCTGCGGCCTGCACGCTGCAGCCGGCGCATCACACTGATCCCAAGCCAAGAGCCAGGTGTTTCTCCTGGTTTCCCATGTGGGTGCAGGGCCCAAGCACTTGGGCCATCCTCCACTGCACTCTCTGGCCACAGCAGAGAGCTGGACTGGAAGAGAGGCAACCGGGACAGAATCCGGCGCCCCGACCGGGATTAGAACCCGGTGTGCCAGCGCCGCAAGGCGGAGGATTAGCCTATTGAGCCACGGTGCCAGCCGATCATAGGTTTTAAATAATCTTGGAAATCATTATACTTAGTAAAATGAATGTCCCAAGTAGACATCCTAAAATTTAGATTAAGCTAGTTATCAATGAGATCTGTGTGTGATACCAATATTTTGGCTTTCTATATCATTGTTTTGGGAATTGATAATTGAATTTAGAAAAGGGAACTCAGCAAGTATGGTGGAATGAGAAAGCCATGCCAAGATGGCAACTGGCAAGCGAGTGTCAATTACTCAGGAGTGGCTTCGGAAACCCCCTGGGAAACCACCTGGCAACACAGCCTTCCTGGCAACAGGCTGTGATTGGTTAGGGCATAAACTGCCCCTTGACCGGATTGGCTGCCTTGGCTATTTAAGCTGCTGTACCAACTGAAATAAACGAGTCTGAGGGCTGCTCCCTCTGGCCTGCTTTCACCCAGCTCCCGGGGTCTGTGTGGTGACTTCGTGCCTCTTGCCCCCACCACGCTCCTCCTCTCAGAATGAATCCACAGCAACAAGCAAATGCAGTTTTACTGGAACAGTAGTGATGAAAGTCAGAATAGGATGTCACTCAAGGGTGACATTTTAGTTGGCATAGGTAACTCTTAAAGAAATTTTTTTTTCTTATATTTAACAGGATCACTTACTCTTAAAGAAATTTTTACAGTAACAATAAGACAAGATCTGGAAAGAGAAATGGAGTCACGAGAGGTTTTTATTTGGGGGAGGGGGAAATAACAGCATGTTTCTCTACTGATATGAAGAACCAGAAGTGAAGGAAGCAGTGTTGATGGAAAAGAGGAGGAAGACCCACCAGCGCGATGCTTTGTGAAGTTATTAATGACGGGACATGGTGCATAAGTGGAGAAAATCATCTATGAACCTGTGGAGAATGTCTATTAATTTATTGTAGGCTGCAGTGTTCTATACATGTCACTTGAGTCATTGTATTGAATAATCATCATTTTTGAAAGTGTGTGCTAGGGCCAGCACCGCGGCTCAATAGGCTAATCCTCCGCCTTGCGGCGCTGGCACACCAGATTCTAGTCCCGGTCGGGGCACCGGATTCTGTCCCGGTTGCCCCTCTTCCAGGCCAGCTCTTTGCTGTGGCCAGGGAGTGCAGTGGAGGATGGCCCAAGTGCTTGGGCCCTGCACCCCATGGGAGACCAGGAGAAGCACCTGGCTCCTGCCATCGGATCAGCGCGGTGTGCCGGCCGCAGCGCGCTGGCTGAGGCGCCCATTGGAGGGTGAACCAACGGCAAAGGAAGACCTTTCTCTCTGTCTCTCTCTCTCACTGTCCACTCTGCCTGTCAAAAAATAAAAATAAAAAAATAAAAAATAAATTAAAAAAGTGTGTGTTAGACTGAGAAAAATAAAGACAGCAATGCCTTGGTTGAGAGAAACACTGTATATAAGTTACATGCATAAAAAGCAAGACAATAGTTGTGATTATTTTCCCGAAAATATGCTCCCCATCTCTGGACCCTGAGGATATTATCAGATCATGTTGCCGTTCTTTTTTTTTTTTTAAATATTTATTTATTTATTTGAAAGTCAGAGTTACTCTGAGAGAGAAGGAGAAGCAGAGAAAAAGAGAGAGATCTTCCATCTGCTGGTTCACTCCCCAATTGGCCACAGCAGTCGGAGCTGTGTTGATCCAAAGCCAGGAGCCAGGAGCATCTTCCGGGTCTTCCACACGGGTGCAGGGGCCCAAGCACTTGGGCCATCTTCTACTGCTTTCCCAGGCCATAGCAGAGAACTGGATTGGAAGAGGAGCAGCCGGGTCTCGAACCGGCACCCATATGGGATGCTGGTGCTGCAGGCAGCAGCTTTACCTGCTACTCCACAGCACCTGCTCTAGTGTTGTTTTTGTTAAACAGCTATGCACATTCCAGGAAAGGGCAAGGAGTCAAGGTTGCTGAATGAGGCTTTACTATCTCCAAACTTTTTCCTTCTCTTGAAAGTAACACACAATAAAAAAGTTGTTTTAATTGGTACCCATTTAAAAATACATAATTTACTATGGCACATGGTTAACGTAAGAAACCAATGTCCCTTAGGCCATGTGCTTCATCCTGCTGCATTTTGTTTTTATTTTTGTCTTCATGTGCTTTGGCTTCTCCTCTCCGTACTATTCTCAGTTTTGGTGGAAGGAAAGGAGGGCTCTTTTATTTCATTTTCACATGGCTCTGGAATTTCAATGATTGATTGCCTTTGTTTTAATGATAATGAATAGAACTATTACTATAAGGAGTTTATTTAATTTTTATAATCCCTCGATTTTCAAATGGAGAGAAACAATTTCCTGTCATTTTCCCCTTTGGGAGACAAATTATTAGAAAACAAATGAGAAGATTCCTTCCATTCACATACTGATAAATGGACGTAATTATGGTGATTTTATTGTCTTCCTTTCATTCTCATCCTCCCCCGCCCTACTCTCCTCCCTCTCTCCTTTACTCACTTTCTCCCTTCCTGCTTTCTTTCCAGTAACACCCACTGGCTCTATTCCTTAGCCTCAGCAGTTTCTTCCGTAATGTTCTCCACAAACTGTACCCATTTTCCTTGGAAGACAATACAAAAACATCACCTTGCCAGTCTTTTTTCATTGACAACGAAAGAAAACCAACTTAAACTAGGTTAGGAGAAGCGATTTAGAGGCTCCTGTATTTCAAAGATCTGGGCCAAGGATGTCCGTGTACAGGAAGCAAGAGCTAGAGGCTCAAACAGTGTAGTCAGGCCTCTGGATCCTTCCTCTCTCAACAGCGCTTGTTTCTGCCCGGCTTCTGTCCATGTGGTAGTAAGATGGCCAACCACAGCTCCAGGCATCGCCCAGCTTAGTGATCCCAGCGGACAGAGGAAGTCCTCCACCTTCAGTGTCCATAGACCACAACCCTGGGTGCATCCAGTGCTCTGCTTAGATCTCGCTGTCACTCCTGAGCTTCGCAGAGTGATGGGGGATGGGACCTTGGGGTGGGAAGTGGGGTTTCAGTTCCACCAAGACCACGAGGAGTCCTGTGGATGAAGAAGGGAACACAGGAGTCAGTCTAATCTTTGGATCAGAACGGAAGGGCCTTTTGGAGTTAGTGGCAAAAGTCCTGCATGTAGAAGTAGAGACAATTTTGAGGAGGCACGCTTTGTAGCACCTTGACGGAGGGAAATTGTCACTTGCTTTGCAGGGAAGACGAGGCTTCCTCATGAGCCGGTGCTACCCTGTGATGTAGTTCATTGATGCTCCAAGGAGGAGCAGCAACTTTTTAAATGATGGCTTTATTGAGAGATACTTCATATGCCATAAAGTCACCCTCTTAAAGTATACACTTCAGTGTTTTTCATATAATAACAGAATTCTGGAGTCATCACCACTGTCTAATTTTGAAATATTTTCATCTGTTCCAAAAGAGGCTTTAGGGGGCAGCATCCCACATCGGAACACCAGTTTGAGTCTTGGCAGTTCTGCTTCTGATCCAGCTCCCTGCTGAGGTGCCTGGGAGGAAGTAACTGTACTTGGGGTCCTTGCCATCCACTAGGGAGGCACAAGTGGAGTTCCTGGCTCCTGGCTTCAACCTGGCCCAACTTTGACCATTGCAGCCATTTGGGGAGTGAACCAGAAGATGGAAGAGCACTCTTGCTCTTGCTCTCTTTCTCTCACTCTACCTGTCCAAAAAAAAAAAAAAAAAAAAAGAGAAGAAAAAAGAAGAAAAGAAATTTAAATTAGCAGTTCTTCTCCATGACCCCTTCCTGTGCCCCTGACAATGGACAATCTACATTCTGTCTCCATAGATTTTCCTATTCAGGACACTTCATATAAACAGAATCATGTACTATGTGTCTTTCTGTGACCATATTCTTTCACTTAGCATAATGTTTACATGGTTCATCCATGGTAACATATGTACCGTCACATCATTCTTTATTATGGCTAAATAATATTCCATTTTATAACTATACTTTTTTATTTATCTGTTCATCAGTAGATGGAGATTTGGGTTATTTTCTCTTTTTGCTGTTATGAGTAATGTGTATTTGAACATTCATATGCAAGTTTTTTTGTATGGACATCTGTTTTCAGTTTCCTTGAGTATATTCCCAGGAGTGGAACTGCTATGTCACTTGGTAATTGCATTTAACAATTGAGGAACAGGGAAGTCAACTTTGATAACTTTGCCAATGGTCCAGTCTAATGTGATTACACATCCTAACACAAAAGAGAAAGACATACTCCACCTCTTTTTTCTTTATCACAGGAAATAATCTGCTCCAAATGCTGCCTGTCATAATTTCCCCCATACCTAACAAATAAGGGCTAGAGAGGACTCTCTGAGAGTTATTTCAGTCCATCAGCCTGTTCTAAGCAAAAGACACAACTTACAGATTTTCATATATTAAAGACAATGAATGGGAAAAGAGTACTGGATTTATATAAATTTAAATAAATATAAAGTAAAATATAAAACTAAATTAAATCTGTATCATTCAGGGAGCAGTTCAGGAAATACTCCAGGCAGTCCAAGCAGAAAAGGATTTAATACAGGGAATTAGGTTCTTAAATCTCCTTGAAAAGGGCTTCAGGAATAGAAGTTAGAGTATCAGTGCCAGGATTGTGGTTCCAAGGTTGCATTTCTTATTTTTTTAAAAGATTTATTTATTTTATTTGAAAGTCAGAGTCACAGAGAGAAGGAGAGGCAGAGAGAGAGAGAGAGAGAGAGGTCTTCCATCCACTGGTTCACTCCCCAGATGGCTGCAATGGCTGGAACTGGGCCAATTCGAAACCAGGAGCTAGGAGCTTCTTCCAGGTCTCCCATGTGGGTGCAGGGACACAAGGACTTGGGCCATCTTCTACTGCTATCCCAGGCCATAGCAGAGAGCAATATTGGAAGAGGAGCAGCCAGGACTCAAACCAATGCCCATATGGGATGCCAGCACTGCAGGCGGTGGCTTTACCCGCTATGCCATAGCACCAGTCCTGTCAAGATTGCATTTCACCATCTTTCTGATCAAAAGATTAAAAACTGCTATTACAGGGACAAGAACTTGGGACAGTGGTTCAGATGCCACGTGGGACACCCTCACCCCATATTGGAGTGCTTAGTTTTGAGTTCTGGCTCTGCTTCAGATTCCAATTTCCTGCTAATACACACACTGGCAGTAACAGGGGATGATTCAAGTACTTGTGTCCCTGCCACCTGGAGACCCAGACCGAAATCCAGGGTCCTGGCTTCTGTCTGACCCATTTCTGGCTGTTGTGGGCAGATGGGCAGTGAACCAGTGGATGGAAGATCAATATCTCTCTTTCTCCATCTCTCTCTCTCTTCCCCCTCCCTTTCAGATAAAACAAAAATAAACATATAGGTACTTCTAACGTCACATAAGAGCTTACCTAAACCTCAGAGATGGTAAATAAATAAGGACATGAGTGCAGAGGCTACCAACTCATTCTTACCCTAACTGTTCCCTTCTACACTATCATGGAAAGAAGGGTCTCTTCTCTCCTTTCCTCCCAAATAATGCAAATGCATATTATTGGTAGAACCTAAATCATGTGGAAGTGCAGTCGTTAGCAATCCAGCCCTACAATACAGGAAGAAGGGACATAGAACATTGCAGAAACTGTGCACTAGAGCCAAGAGACAATATATACTGCATCTTTAAGTGATCTTTAAATAACACAATCTAATTTGCCATTATGTTAAAAGCTTTTTATTTACATATGTGAGAGATGTTAATATGTAAGGACTTTCTAGTGAAGTTTCAGATCAAAGTGTTATTGATTGCTAAGCTTGGTCAACATTCATTCTCCTTGCCCTGTTTGTCTCATCCTACCTGTTATGATTGGATAATAGTTTGGATGTCTCCCAAAGGTCCATGTGTTGAAGGATTGGTTTTCACACTAGTATGTTAAAGGTTGATATACTAATGTTATTGACTAATGGATTAATGGTGGAGACTTGATACAATAATGCTGTTAATTAGGAGATGGGCCCAGTGGGAGATCCTTAGGGCACTGGGGGATGCCCTCAGAAAGTAGTTTTCAGGAGACGTTTGGTTATATAAACTGAGTTCAGTTCAGCTATTCTTCCTCTGTTTTCTGGCTTTCTATGTAATGCTGCATAGTTCCATCATCTACCAACCTCAACAGGCCCAGACAAATGGGACCACCCAATCTTAGACTGTGAACCTCCAAAACCATGAGTGAAAGTAAACATTTTCCTTTGTAAGTTGAACTCTGTCAAGTATTTTAATTAAGACAACCAAAAGCTAATATACTACCCCGTTACCATCTTAACTCAATTTTTCTCATTGTTCTCCAGATTCCATTAGACAATTTATGAAAATTGAAAGAGTTTATTACATAATAGAAACTTTATAAATACTAGTTATTTGAATGAATGAGTGAGTACTTTATTCAGGTGTAATGATTTTTTTAAAGATGTATTTATTTCTTTGAAATAGAGAGAGAGGTCTTCAGTCTGCTGGTTCACTTCCCCACATGGCTACAAAATCTAGGTCTTGGCCAGGCTGAAGCCAGGAAACAGGATCTCCATCTGGGTCTCCCACGTGGGAGACAGGAACTCAAATACTTGGCATACCATCCCCTGCTTTCCTAGGCACATTACAAGAAGTTAATTGGAAATAGCAGAGTAGCCAGTACTCAAACTGGTATTCCAATATGTTGCAAGTGGTAGTTTAATGGGCTGCACCACAACAATGGTACCTTTAATGGTGACTCATCTGCATCAACTTCATTGGACCACAGAGCACCCAGATGAAACACCATTTCTGAGTGTAGACAGATGTGAGGGAGTGATGGTATTTCCAGAGGAGATTAACATTTTAATCAGTAGGTTCTGTAAAATAGATTATGCTCTCCAGTGCAACCAGGTACTACCCAATCCACTGGGGACCTGAACGGAGCAAAGGGTGGAGGAAAAAGAAATTTTTCCCATTTTTCCTGGCCACCTGCTCTACTTGAGATGTCTCATCTTATCTTTTCCTGCCCTTGAGCTGGGATTTACACCATCAGCTCCCTGCTTCACAGGCCTTCAGTCAGGCTGAACTACAACCTCTGACTTCTACATTTCCAGCTGGCAGATGGCAGACATGGGCCTTCTCCGTCTTCATGATATTATTCCTTTTATATATTACATACATGTTGAGCGTCTCTGATCAAAAAACCAGAAGTCCAAAATGCTCCAGAATTTGAAAGTCTTTGAGCACTGACACAATGCCATGAACAGAGACTTCCACATATGATCTCATAGGATCTTATGAAGCTAAAATGTAAACATACTAAAAATATGCATAAAATTACCTTCTGGTTTTGTGTATAAGGTGTGTATGTAGCATGAGTGACTTCTGTGTTTCTACTTGAGTCCCATTCCCAAGATATCTCACCAATATGCAAATACTCCAAAATCTGGAAAAAATACAAAATCCTAAATACTTCTGGATAAGGGATATTTAGCCTGTATCTCCTTTTGTATATAAATAAACAAAATCCTCATTTATAATATATAGTCTATTGATTATTGCCCTCTGGAGAACCCTGGCTGTTACTCATATTCTCTTCATTCTTGCTCCTTTCCCCTTCTTATTTCCCTCACAATTTCATAATCCAAGGCGGTACTGCTTGAAGTCAGCAGCATTCTCTTTCCCTTTCATCAAGGTGGTCAAGTAACACCTGCGACATCCATTCATAGTTAGTTTCTCAACTGGAACTCTTTGGCCTCTCAGAGGACATTTGGCAGTGTCGGGAGACATTTTGGGTTAGGAGAGGTGCTGTTTGCAAATAAAGAGTAGAGGCCCAAGATGCTGCTCAGCTTCCTACTATAGGAAAGCCCTTCTATAGCATAGCCCTCAAAGTGTCACCTCAAAGTCTCCAAAATCAATGGTGCTGAGGTTGAGAAATCCTGGGTTAGAATACAGAGGAAGAAAAAAAAAATGTGGGAGGGGAGGAGGAATTGAATGCAAAAGGAGGAAAGATCCAATAGGGGCTGACAACCTTTTTCTGGAAAGGACCTAATGGCAAATACTTGAGGCTTTGCAGAACTCACATCTTTATGGCAGTTACTCCGCCCTGCTGTTGTTGCAGGAAAGAGCCATAGTCAGTACGCAAATGAGTGTACATGGCTGTGATCAGTGAAACCTCAAGGACATTGACATTTGAAAGCCATATCATTTTCATGTCATGAATTATTACTCATTCTTTGATTTTTTTTCAACTGTTTGAAAATGTAAAAACTAGCTGTAGCTTGCAGACTGGCAGAAACTCTAACCGCTTCAACAGAGGAAAAAGGAAGAGAGAGAATGGGGAATAAATGATTATGTCAGAGCACCACAGCATTTTCGTGTCTGCATCTGCGAGATTAGGCTGGATTATGCTAAAGTAGCAAACAACCTCAAACTCTCAGCAGTTTACAATTACAAAGGTGGATTTCTCATTCACAATACATGTGTACTATGCACTGGCTAAATTCTGCCCCATGCTGTTTTTATCCTGGAATTCAGGGTGGGAGGGTAGCCTCCCTCTGGAACATTGCTGGATCTGGTAGCAGAAGCAAAACAGAGAGCATGGCACACCAGATGTTGGCTCTGGACACTTCTGCCTAAAATAAGACACACATCACTTTCTCCCATATGTCACTGCCCAAAGCAAGTCACAAACCTATGCTAAACATCAATGGGGTGGACAGTAGAATCTTCTCCCAGGCAGAGGCAGTGACTGGGAACAACCAAGTCTAACACAATGCCTTTTGTTGTTTAAGATTAATTATTCCTGAGCCCAGGTTTGCCATATTCTTCAAATGAGCATCTTACACAAGGATGGAGAGATTTCCAAGTGACAATAGTAGCAGCTAATGTTTACTGAGTGGTTATTGTTCTCCATACATGCATCTCCACGTGAGTTTTTGCATTTAATCCAAACAACAACCCGCTGAGGTAGTCATCCCTTTTATCCCCACTTTATAGATGAGAAAACTGAGTAACAGAGAGACTAAAACACTCAACTACCAAGAAGCAGAAACTCAAACCCAAGTAAAGCTTCTGTTTCTACTATAGCATAGATTAAGAACATAGGTTCTGTTGACTAACTGCCTAGGTTCAAATCCTGGCCAGTGCCAGATACTACTTTTATGGACTTGGGAAGGTCTGTAACTTATTCATCTGTTTCTTCTGTCTACCAAACAGGAATAACAACATGGTATACTTCCTGGGGTTTTTCTAAAGAGTAAATTTTAAAATTAATGTATGTTGAGTGCTACTGTTTAGTGCTAATAGTGCTTGGTGCAAAAAAATACCCAAACCATCCACATATTTGCTGAATATTATTACTACTATTATCATTCCTATTATTATTAAGCCATGTTTTAGAAAGCTTTGTTGATAATTCAAATCATTTCCCTCTACTTTCTCCTCATCCCCAACCCTCTTGCAGAATTATTGTTCCATATTTTTGTCTCTACCTGTATTTATCTATTCCTGGACTATCACTTCATCAACCTGGAGAATAAACCAAGAACACTATTGCCTTCCACCTGGCTGTATGTCTCATCTTTGCTTCTCAAACCTTCCTGAATGGTCAGTTTCCCATTTTTGGTTTATGATTTAAACTCGCAGTTTATATTTATGTGGGTGCATAGCAATGATCTGGAATACAGAAGTAGGTTGCCTGGGGGGACACAGTAACACCAGCCTTGTTTCTTGCTACATGATCTTGTTGATTGTATTTTCAAGTGAATTCTTAAAATCTGATGATTGTATTATGATTTAATTTTTGGAAACAACATAGAGTATTAAATTCACCTCCCTGTGAAAACTGTGGCAATACCATAGATCTAACCTATTGGACATCAGCGTTTTAAAAATCATGGGCTGTTTTGAGAATAACCTGATGATCTAGTAGACTGATGGTGAGAAAGAACACACAGCACTTTCCACATGGGGTAAGGAGAACTCCAGAATTGGTTCCCAATTTTCAGCTTAAATTGGGATGAACAGAATTCGGAATGAAATGGAATGAGGCAGAATCACTTTAAAAAAGTCGGAATCTCTTTTATTTACAAGTATCATCCCTCCAAAAATTTCCTAATGATTTATGATGTTAACAGGCGTTTGCTTCTGAAATAATTTCAAGTAATCTTTTTAAAATGTCTGGAAATTTCTTTCTTTTTTTTTCTTTTTTTTTTTTTTTTGCCTTTTTTCCTCCCCAGTCTCTATGTGAATCTTCTAGGTTGGATGCACAGATTAAGAAAGTGACAATTAGGAAAAAGCAGTAGGAAAGGTTCTACAGATTCAGAACACAGGATTAGGGTGTATTGCTGCATAAATGAAGTCAAAGCTAAGATTTTGATGGTTCCCAGGTGCTTTGATTCTCATCAAGTCAAATCTAAATTGTCTTGTTTTCATGACTTCAAATCATTCAGGTTTTCTGGAGACAGGACTGGAACATAGCCATCTGCCATCTTTTCTGCCTATTTGACTCATACTGTAGACATGTCAGGCATCAAGTCCCATATTAAACATATTCTTGCCTACAGCTTCTACAAAAGTGATTTCTTTAATCACGTCTTGCATATAAACTTGATCAGTGCTAATCTGTATGGATTAGGATGTAAAGGTTTATACATAAAATATATCTGTAAGAAGATAGCCTCACATATGTGGAGTCATGCTGGAGACATCCACAAGTTTTCCTATTTTCACACTTTGTTTGCTAGATGAGGTCCAAACTAAATTCTAATTCCATTTAGATTTACGTACAAATTTACTTTCCTTCTTTCTTGAACACTTTCCAATTATTTGCCCTTTTTCTCTAGGATCCATGGAGTCAAGTTAAGCACTGTGGTCCCTCTAATTTCATAGCATATCCGGAGGAGCTTTGTAAGGAATAAACAAGATGACAGAGTACCAGGCATGAAAAGGTGGGTTCTTCAATCATATTTGCAATGTGCTAAATTATTTGGGGGGAATGCCATACTCATTTTTATTCAAGAGTAAAGTGACACTGGATAACAGAATTTTTAAAAGATAATCATTCAGATTTATTTTTAAAAAAGAGAGGAGTTCATTTGTTGGTTTTTTCAGAGTAAAGGCAACAGTCAGCCATTTCTTGGCTAATTCACGCAATCTTCAAGCAAAGTTTAAGCCCAGCTTACTTTGGTAGGATTTAAAGTAGTAAGACATATGTGAATAAAATGATATTAGGTCTGTGTAATTCTGAATGATAAAATAAAGATTAAGATGGTAATATTGGTCCCTCAAGTACTGGTATTTAAACTTTAAAAATCAATCAAGACAGAAGATTAAGTGGTGTTTCTTTGGTACTAGAAACGTAAAGCTAAGACCAAATTGTTCTCTTTTCACAGATTTAAGATACAAAGGATGATATTTAAAGACATTAAAATGACTATTAAATTGCCTTACATTGGTAAAGAGTTTCCCATGAAGTACACTTAGAAGAAATCCCTGAGTGTATTAAATACTCCATTAGTATCTTCCTTCATAAAAAAAAAAAAAAAAAGAATGAGAGAGAGAGGGACAATTTGAAAGCTTTCCAAGACACATAAATACAGTACTTAGGAAAGCAGTATCTATTGATAAGGCTTCCTCTGTAGTGCTCGTCAATCAGGCCACCAAATGCCTGACAGGAGAAACCGCAGATTCACACAATCAACACATAACATCTGAAGACACTATTCATTCCTAGCGAAGTCAGTAAACCACTCTCTGATGGCGCCTCTGTTGAGTCTGACCCACTCAATGTTGTTTTTCACCGTCTCCAGGACTTGTTGCCTAGGTGTTTCTCCTGCTCCCGCATTGGGGTATTTTGCGAAAAAGCTCTCCATCTAGAAAACAAAGGGAAATAATCAAGAAAGTCACTCCAAGCTCAATGATTCCTCAAGAATTTCATCTGCAAGCTGGATTTGTTTCCTTCTCATCTGGAAATTCAATACTGAGATACATTCTTGGCCCAGCATTCAGACTGAGCCCATCTCTCAGATTAGCACCATTGCCCTGGCTGTCAGACTCCTGCTGACATCAAGCTAACAGGCATGGGATGTGCTGGGAAGGAGGGCGGCATGCCAGAGGCCAGCACCACTATTTCTGCTGCTGCTGCTGCTTTCTTATTTCCTGGGTTTTCCCCAAGGTGTTCCCTGGAAACTATGGCAGAATAGCGGTTTTGCACATTCTTTCCCTCCAATTCAACTGCTGTTTATAGAAGTAAGAAGTATTTTGTCTCTTAACATATGCAAGATCTTAAAATCCCAGTATCTAACACACAGGTATGGAAACGTCATAAGTCTGTCCAGTTTTAATGGACATTTTCCCCTCTGGATACTTGAGAGATTTGGAATTACTTTTGAAAGTCCCAAACTATGCATTCCAAGCGGAATAATGTCTTGACCAATTTATTCTAGAGTTACGTTTACCAGGAAAGGGAGACACACTACTAATGCTCTGGTGAATCGGACAGTCTCCAAACTTTCTCAACTATGAAACTTTGCTTCATGGTCAGTTGAATTTTTTTTTCCAGTTTGGAATGAAGGAGGTGTAGACTTTATTAGATACAATAATTATTTCTTTCTCATTGTCTTCTGTGATTCAAATGGAGACTATTCTATTTCTATTTGAGAGAAAGCTCCCAGAAAAGCATGAAGGACTTGATCTTCGTACCTCCCAGAGTCGCAGTTCAGAGTTGAATGGCTCTGCTATGGTGACAATCCGGCCAAGATTTCTGTCATTGATTGTGAATCTGAAGAGAAATTTAGAGGAATGAAAGGGAGTATAAGTTCCTAGAACTTCAAATCTTTTTCTAGATGCAGACATTTCTGTTTCATGAACATGTGTGTGTGTGTGTGTGTGTATTTCAAAGTAATTTTCAGAATAAGCTAAAGACAGAAAACACATGCAAGTTAAACTAATTCTGTTTAGCCGAAATTTTTAAGACATTCGGTACTTTTTTTAAAAAGATTTATTTATTTATTCAAAGGGCATGGTTACAAAGAGAGAGGGAGAGAAACACACACACACACACTCAGAAAGAGAGAGGGAGAGAGGGTGAGAGGGCAAGAGGGCAAGGGGGCAAGAGAAATCTTCTGTCCACTGGCTCATTCCCCAAATGACAACATTGGGGACTGGGTGAGGCCAAAGCCAGGATCCCTGAACTCCATCAGAGTCTCCCATGTGGGAGGCAGGGGCCCAAGCACTTGGGCCATCTTCCAGTGCTTTCCCAGGTGCATTAGCAGTGAGATGGGTGGGTAGTGGAGCAGCCAGGACTCAAACCAGCACTTATATGGGATTGCCAGCATTGCAGATAGTGGCTTAACCTGCTGTGCCACAATGTCGGCCCTTCTGCACTTCTTATATAGATAGAATCACATCACTTAGATGTGGAAGACTGCCTGTTGTAGTCTCCAGATCTGATTCTTTTGCCCTGCACAACTGAACAGTCAACTAGAGACTAATTTCTCAGCCTTTCTCACAGGTCAATGTGGACAAAGGACCAAATTGTTATCAATAGCACATGAGCACAAGTGGTATGTTCAGTCCTTGTTTAAATAAAGGCAAATTACTTGACTTAAACTTCTTATCCTCCCACCCCCTTCTCCAAGCTGGAACATGGACCTCCAAGTGATTCAACTTCAACCACAGTGATACTAGGTCTCATGCAGTAGAAATGCTCTACAGACTTGACCTACTTACTTCAGGAGTTTGGCCTCAGTAGCAATAATTAGGGGTGCACATCTTTCCAGCTGCTGTGTTGCTGTGTTGTGTTGTGGAAGAACCACTTTAGCACCATTATCCTATAGCTTATGAACCTTCCCACCAGTACAGAAATTTGAATATAGGCTGTTTGTTCTGCTTTCAGAAAGCATTGCCAATGTCTTACATGATCTGTATCAGGCTGACTAAGCAAAGCCACGGAAAGCTAAGCACCAAGACAGAACTTCAGTGATAGTAGTCTATTCTCAGGCTGTTTTGCCAAAAATCAGATGTGTTCTTACAAATGACAGTGCCAACAGTTCAGAGAGAGAGGCAAACATCTCATCACAACTAATCATGGTGCAAGAAAAGTACAACAATATTCAAGGAAACTTGAATCTCTGGAGTATTGAAGAGAAATACAGGAAACTATCAATGTATAAAGCAGTAGGAGAAATTTTACATTAAAGGTTATCACATGGAAAAGCAGAAAACAGGATGATAAATTTTGTTTTTCAGAAATCTTAAAGCTTTTTTTTTTTTAACAGGCAGAGTAGACAGAGAGAGAGAGAGACAGAGAGAAAGGTCTTCCTTCCGTTGGTTCACCCTCCAATGGCCACCTTGGCCAGCACGCTGAGGCCAGCGCATCACGTTGGTCCGAAGCCAGGAGCCAGGTGCTTCCTCCTGGTCTCCCATACAGGTGCAGTGCCCAAGGACTTGGGCCATCCTCCACTGCACTCCCAGACCACAGCAGAGAGCTGACCTGGAAGAGGAGCAACCGAGACAGAATCCGGCGCCCCGACCAGGACTAGAACCCCGTGTGCTGGCGCCACAGGTGGAGGATTAGGCTATTGAGCTGCGGCGCTGGCCTTAAAGCTTTTTTAAAAGAAGTATTTATTTGAAAGGCAGAGGTACAGAGAAAGATGGAGAGACAGAGAGGAACGTCTTCCATCCACTGGTCACTCCCCAAATGACCATGAAGCCAGTAGCCTGGGTCTCCCACATGGGAGACCATCTTTCACTGTTTCCCCAGGCCATTAGCAGGGAGCTGGATTGGAAGTGGAACATCTGGGACTCAACCAGTGCCCATACGGGATGCTGGTATTGCAGGCAGCAGCTTACCACACTTTGGCAGAGTGCCAGCCCCATAAGGTTTTATACTAAAAAGAAAACCTACCATTGATAATATTAACAGTAGGGCCAACAATGTGGTGCAGCACATAAAGCTGCCATCTACAAAGCTGGCATCCCATAAGAGTGCCAGTTTCACAGACTTTTTAAAATCCTCTCATATGACTAAGAGAAAACATGTTTACTATATAAAAAATCATTACAAATTGGTAAAGGGGTAAGTGTGCTGATGTGAAATGAACAAAGAAATGAAAATGTAGCAATGAGAAAAACATAAAATGTCCTAGTGATCAGCCATGATTATCAACGAACTAATACCCTCTCTTTTCAAATTAATTTAATTTGTTTAATTGATTTAACAGCAAACTTGTTTTTATATTTTTGAAAGGCAGGGGAGACACACACACACACACACACACACAGGGGAAGAGAGAAAGAGAAAGGGAAAGAGAGAGATTATCCACAAAAAACAAGGCTGGGGGCCGGTGCCACTAATCCTCCACCTGTGGCACCAGCACCCTGGGTTCTAGTCCCAGTTGGGGCGCCAGATTCTGTCCCAGTTGCTCAGTGACAGATTAGCCCAGCTAAGTTGCTGTAACACAGATTCAAAGAAATCTAATTGAAGATAAAAAATAAATTTTTTCAGCAACATGTAGTTTCTGTAATTTTCCTCTTTGTTTTGTTTTCATAATGACTAAAATTTTAAAAATTTATTTGAGAACTACCAAGGAAGACACTGAATGAAAATTGCAACCACCTGTGTACCTACTAAAACGATGAGAACCAAACATGTTCATCCCCAGATCCTAATATCATGTCAAGTGTAGCAAAATAAAGGGGAGGGAAGGCATTTAGCCTGGTAGTATGAGACACCAGGTAAAACTCGTTCATCTCTGAGTGCCTGGTGTCCATACCCAGCTCCTGCTCTTGACTCCAGCTTCCTGCCCTGAGAGTCTGCAGTGAAGGAGCACGTCATTGGGTCCCTGTCCCAACACGGGAGACCTGGATTGAGTTCCAGACTTCTGGCCTCAGCCCCAAAGCAGCCCCAGCTATAGCAGACATTTGGGGAGTGAACTAACATATGGTGGGTCTGTCTACCTCTCAAATACATAATTTTAAAAAGGAAAAGAGAAATATGCTGTATGTATCACATTAGTTGTTTGCAAAACTAAAATAGGGATTTATTTATATTTTACTTTGAAAATAATTACTTTGAAATAATTTTGGGCTTAATGTTTATATAAGTGTTATTGGGTTACCCAAAAGAAATTATTTTGTGTGCATGCAAAACTTTTAATTAAGTGCTTATTAAATTATTTTGTTTATGAAGTAGCATTTAGATATGCCCTATCAATTTTTCATCTAATCACAACAAAAATAAAACTTTATCACAGCAAACTATTGCTTATTTGGGTTCATTCAACTTCAAAGTTTCGTCTAAGAATTTAATGAAAGAAACAACAACAAAGAATAATTTCCAAAGTGTCTTCGGGGACTTGTGGTTAAGTCTCAAACTGGCAAGGACATTAATGCTGTGGTCATCAGTTGTCATAAAAGTCACATGACAAAAAAATTTTATTAAATAGTAGCTTATTTATTTTAGAGTGACAATAAAATTTTCAGAACGGAGGCAGTAAAACCACTCATCCTGAAATTTGGAACATGTACAAGAGTTTGGAAATATTTGGATACAGTTGGATCATTTCTGTTTAATTTGTCTTCTCCAGTTTTCACGAGGAAATTCTATTTATTCAAACCAACATAACTAATATTTGGGTTTTTGTGTTATACATGCGGTTATTATATAATTTTACATTTGGGGACATTTGAATTAATAACATGAAAATTAGATCATTAGACAATGGATAAATACTAAATGCCCTTGGCAAAAATTTTCAAACTAGTTCTGGAAATAGTTTATCAATTTATTTTTATTTAAAAATTCAGTTTATTAAGTCTAATACCTTTATTTTAAGGCTAGATGTTTCTGAACTTTATAACAAAGGAAAACCTATTTTTTTCTACTTAATTTCTTAGCATAATAATAAACACATTTTAAAAAATGAGAAATGCATTATTTGTATAAATTACTTCAGAACTGCTCAAATAGGCCTAATGAATGCTTTACTTAATAGATAATGAATGAATGGCCATTTTGTTGTGCAATATAGAACACTATTACTTATCTTTGCAAAATAATTTAAAAATAAGCATTGTGTTTCATCCACATAGGTTTCATGTAGCATATAACATCTGCCCCCTAAAAAGATTTGTGTTCTTTTTGATTAAAACAAAACACACAGTACATGTCATCAATCATACATTTTCAACATGCTTACAGGCAGATTTATTCATTCTAAACCCATTTATAAACAGCTGACCAATTCTCACACACACACTCACATGCATGCACACCAGTCATGGGTGAACAGTAGATATAAGAATAGAAAAAGAAAAAAAATATCACAAATAGACAAAAGCAATGTAGAAAATTTTGTTTGAGAGTTAGCGATGTAATCTGGATCACAAAAGGAAAAGAAATACATACAGACACAGTGATGCTCTTGTGAATTGTAGGGTAGAAAAGAAAACAAATAGAAAAGCTGGCACTTCTTGTAAGGCAGCCATAAACGATCAGGCAGTGCCGCTAGGCTGACAGGAGACATGGACAGGAGGCACCAGAGGTGACATCAGGACATGGAATTACCGACGGGAACAATCTTCTCGTCAATGTTTATATTTGTTTATTCTATATTCTACTTTATACTGTGTTAAGGATATGCTTTTTTAATGGAAATTGAACACCAAATTTAAAGGACCAGAACCAAGAACAGTAGTAGTTCTTCTGAAGAAATCAGAAGTTTGGGAAAGTATCTCTTTCATTGACTTTGCTCATCTCCTGTCTTTACTATTTACCATTTTAAAACTGCTGTTGTTCGGAAAATACAGTTCCTTTTTACAGACTACTGGAAATTCTTGAAGATTAATTATCAGGGCAAGGGAGATAAAAGTTATCACTCACTTAAGTTCAGTAAGATATAGAGCTCTAATTTGATCTTGGACCCAGGAATTCTCACTTTGTTTTCACCAGACACTAATTGAGAACTGAATATGTGCCTAGAGTTATGCATGGCACCAGCACTACAGGCAGAGTTAGATGAACTTGTTTTAACCAAACTATAGTAATGTAATTTGATCGTTTATCAAAACCTCAGAGTCCTATAGAATAGTTGGAAACAATAATTTCCAGAAAAGGGATTGTGCTTAAAATTAACTAATGCCTTTCATCCCTGGAGGGAAAATATTGTGATCCTTTACTTCTAATAATATGCCATCTCAGATATCGTATGGATATCAGAGGAAGTGTGCCAAAGAGATAAGGAAGGAACTTGCAAATGGTACCAAAGACAAGGAATCATTATCTCATCATCCCACCTGTTAACCAGATATTCCCAGTTGAGTTGTATCCAGTTCCAGGCCATGCTTTTCCCATAGTTATTATAGGAGATATATCGGATGACTGTAAACACATCCTGAGATTTAATAAAGTTTGAGTCCTTGAGCAAATCCAAATACCTAAGAGAAACCAAACAGAAAAACAACTCAAAATGAACTTTTAATGTATACCATTACCTAAATTCCAGTACCACATGGCTTTCATTCCAGCAACTCAATTCTTAAGTGTCAATTGCTGAAGTTAATTAAATTGGCAAGCAATGGCAAACAACTTAAAATTTTCTAATATACTTAACCATTTTGAAAGAATAACATGTGATTTTGAGGACTGGTGAAATGTAAGTTATAGGGACATTTAAAATTCAATTTTTTTGAAAGAATTTTAGCCATTAATTTTTAATGTAATGGCTTTTATTGACTACAAGCCCTTTATCCACTTACCTATTATCTCACTGAATTTCTTTTTCTAAATGAAGTTTTTTTTAAGATTTACTTATTTATTTGAAAGGCAGAGCTAGATACAGAGAAAGAGAGAGAAGACAGGGAGAGAGAGAGAGAGAGAGAGATTTTCTTCTGCTCGTTCACTCCCCAGATGGCCACTATGGCACCGTGGCCAGGGCTGGGCCAGACTGAAGCTAGCGGCCAGGAACTTCTTCCAGGTCTCCCATGTGGGTAGTGGGGGCCCAAACACTGGGAACCATCTTCTGCTGCTTTCGCAGGCACATTAGCAGGGGGCTGAATGGGAAGAGGAGCAGCTGGGACTCGAACTGGCACCCATATGGGATGCTGGCACTGCAGGTGAAGGCTTAACCTTCACCAGCCCCAATCTCACTGAATTTTGAAAAGGAGCCAATAAATTAAAATATAGCATTTATTTTCTATAAGACAGCAATAAAAACTTGCTTGCTTCTCCCTAGATTGAAAGAAACAGCTTTCTAATGTAATCTATCTAGTTAGATTAAGTAGCTTCAATTTTAACATAATGCAAATAAGCCCAAGATAAATTGAATGACCTAATGGATGGATTTTATTAAATTTTATTTGCTATACCTACAGTTGCATTTCTAGCCTAAGGCCTTTAAATTGTATATTGTATAAAAATATTTTTAAATATAAACAACACAGGGTACTTAAATTTTTTATGGAAAAGTGGAATAAACACCAATTATTTTGTACAAACTTGAAAAATGTGTATTATGAAAAACTATGCATTGATTTCAAAATTGTTCTTGTGTCAAAGTAAACTCAATTTTAACTACATGAATGTTTTGAAATACCCTTGTATTTTATTCATTGTGAGAAAAGCACCTCAAATATAAATTTCTACTGCAGATAGAGCAGATATATTTTCATATTACCTAAATCTTATTGCTCTGTGGCTTCCTACCCATTGTTTCTATTTATTAGTATCTTTCATGGGAAACTACAACAAAAAAATTACCATTATATTTAAGTTGGGCGATAGTTTTTTTTATTTTTATTTTTTAAAATTTTTTGACAGGCAGAGTTAGACAGTGAGAGAGAGAGACTGAGAGAGAGTTATAGACAGTGAGAGAGAGACAGAGAGAAAGGTCATCCTTCCGTTGGTTCACTCCCATAATGGCCACCACGGCCAGTGCTGCACTGATCCGAAGCCAGGAGCCAGGTGCTTCCTCCTGATCTCCCATGTGGGTGCAGGGACCCAAGCACTTGGGCCATCCTCTACTGCCTTCCAGGCCACAGCAGAGAGCTGACTGGAAGAGGAGCCACCGGGATTAGTACCCGGTGCCCCAACCAGGACTAGAACCAGGGGTGCCGGTGCCACAGGTGGAGGATTAGCCTAGTGAGCCATGGCGCCGGCCAAGTTGGGCGACAGTTTTGAGAGTCATCCTTTGTCAAGGAAAAACAGTATTTCTATATTTCTCACATTTTCATTAATATATCAAGAGCCAAGATAACAAACTAGGGTGCTTGATCATAAAAATGTATCCTATGTGAGACTGCAGAAAACGCAAATTTCAAGGGAAACTCATTCCACAAGGGAAATTGGAAAACATCACTCTCTCCAGTCCCTAAATAAAGACCTAGAGTTCAGTATCTACTTCTGTGCTATGTCCAACACGGCATGGAGAGTGACTGTACATCCTCAGCAAAATGAAGTGAACATATTGTCAGGTTTAGGGTAATGCCCTTTGTTCCTTTGACTTGTGAGTACTGCATGGGGGTGGGGGTACTAATAGTTTGTATAGCTTAGCAATAAGATGCAAGGATGTTGGAAGAGCTGCTCAAACACAAAAATGCCACACAGCACAGATATTTTATGAACAGAAGCAAATGATGGGAACCACAGCTTTCACCTCTGCATGACAGACAGTGCTCCAGTAGGTAAAATGGGATAAAGAAAAATTCAATGCACTCTGGTCCAGGACCAAGATAGGTAAAGACCACAAGGCAAACCATCAAAGCAATGGATCGTTGAAATTTTTTTGTGGATGTCAAGATGACCAAGTTCTTGATGGACTATCTTAACAGCAGAGAACAGGAGAGTTGACACACAGTACTCAGGTAAGATGATGAAGGTATACTGTTGGGGCCAGCACTTTGGCACAGTGGGTTAAAGCCCTGGCCTGAAGCACCAGCATCCCTTATGGGCGCCAGTTCTAGTCCCAGCTGCTCCTATTCTGATCCAGCTCTCTGCTATTGCCTGGAAAAGCAGTAGAAGATGCTCCAAGTCCTTGGGCCCCTGCACTCACATGGGAGATCTGCAGGATCTCCTGACTCCTGGCTTGGATCGGTACAGCTCTGGCTGTTGCAGCCAATTGAGGAGTCAACCAATGAATGGAAGACCTCTCTCTCTCTCTGCCTCTCCTTCTCTCACTGTGTAACTCTGTCTCTCAAATAAATAAATAAATCTTTAAAAATATATACTTATACATACAAAAGACACCATAACTGTTAATTGAGTGATGTTAAGTAATTCAGATTCCATAAGTAAACAAAGCATGAATTAAGGCAGAAGCTAGTTAATTGGGGACACAGCTGTAGAATGGGCAATGATTCATTTTTTGGGCCTTACTTAAGCAGCCTTTGTACCTTTTGAGCAGAATATAAACCTGTGTGTGTGTGCACTGTGGTGGATACTCATCTGTTGTTTTGTCCTGGTATCACTAGATGTCCTTGGCCTTAGAGAAGGACTTGGAGAACCATCACTGGCCTAAATCAGTTGGAGGAATTGAAATTCATCCCAGTTAGCAGATGATCAAGCAGTAGGTCTAGGGTGTGACCCAGAATGATCAAGTTTGACTCAGTTCTGGATTATGAAGCAAAGTGGAAATAATTGTGTCTTTGAATAAAGCAGCCCCTTGAGGAGAAACATTTAGGGGCTCCTGTCTTTCCTCCATTGAACATATTTGTGTGAAGACAAAATTTGTGGGGCTTTAGAAGTCATGAGAGAGCCAACACTCAGGACAGGAACAGAGGACCCCGGTCCTGCGTGAAAATGTTGAAGCACAGCACACAACTGGAAACTACCTCCAGAATATTTTTTCAGATGAAATTAAATTTATTTATTGTTTAAACCAGTCTTCCATGGATGTTTTGTTTCTTACAGGAAAAATAATTTTAATGGATTTTTTTTCTTTTTGGAAAAGAGATCACACTTAATCAGAGTTTTAAAGAGACAGTGGGACATAAACAAATGCCATTTACAAAAGTGAAATAAAAGCCCACCTTACCTTGACAAAAGAGTAACATTCCTTACTGATGCTAATCCATAGAGCAGTTTTTCTTTTTCTTGCGCTAAGGAGGTTTTCAGGTATTGATCAAGAGTATAGTTCCAGGAAGTCTCATTGCCGGAGCTGTACATCCCATAGCGATACACCAGGAGTCTGAGGTTGACAGGAAGACTGGAAGAAGAAACAGTGTTGCAGAGGTTTCTGTTACTCATTTCTCAGATCAAAGTCTTCTAGAAATGAAAACAGAGTGAAAAGTCATTCACCTCTGTCTCCCATTTATCCACTCCTGAAATAACTGGGAGGCGTTGTTCAAGGCTTCCGTATCGCCCATCCTGCACGCGAGCCCTAACACGGAGGCACGCAGTAACCTTAGGAAGGAAAGAAAGCACAGAGCCAGGGCCTTAGCATTTTCCACATGCCTTAAAACACACAAGCAAATGTCAAATGAATATTATATTTAAAAAGGTGAGAAATCACTTTGTGAGGTGGTCTCCAGTATCATCCCATCCCAGAGAGTCTGCAGCAGGCTTCACTTGATCTTTGAAGTAATCCTAAAATAAAAACACATGCACAATGAGTAATACTATTCATTAACCATCTCCCATGTATTATAGTTTGAAATCCTCTATTGCAATCTTTTCCTACTACTTAGAAGAATTTTGGGAAGAATGTATTCAGTCTTCACCACATTGTAATTCTGCTTCAATCCTGAAGATACAGAACCATTCTGAATCTGGATCTAATGTCTTGTAAGACTTTGGGTAAGCTCTTGTTGACCTCACTTTCTTAGTTAACATGTAATAAATAGAAAAACATGTGACACAATTCCTGCACCAAGATCGTTCACATATTAAGGAAATAATAAAAATAACTGATAATTCAGACTTACAGCGAACTTTTGTATTATTTTACACTCACTATCTCATTACCACAGCAGATAAGTGTTCATGTTCTACTATACAAAGAAGGTTAACAAAAAAAACCCACAAATATTAAATTACTTGTCTAAGATCTTTCATTCAGTAAGTGAAAGAGCTAGAGATCTGAATCTGGAATTTTTAATAATTGTAAATGTCCTGCCAATGTGTTACAGAAATCATAAAGCAAAGAAAAAATATTTAGAATGACAGTATTATAAAATCCCAATGTGTAACTCTCAGCACAAAAACTAAGAAAATATAATGTTATATGTTATTAAAAAATAGATTCATTTCAACATTGAAAATAAAATAAAATCTAGTTAAAATCTGTAGTTTAAAATATTATAAATTTTAAGTAAAATATTGTTGTTTTCCTTTTAACACTAAAATATACCTTCAAGTGTTAATACAGAACCATAAAAAATATGCCTCAAATTGAAAAAAAAAAAAAAACAGCATCTCTTCACTTTGATTACTCAGCTTGTTGCATTCTTTTTTTTTTTTAATTAATTAATTTATTTTAAAGACAGAGTTACAGAGAGGCAGAGGCAGAGAGAGAGAAAGAAGTCTTCCATCCACTGGTTCACTACCCAGATGGCCTCAACTGCAGGAGCTGGGCTGATCCAAAGCCAGGAGCTTCTTCCTGGTCTCCCACATGGGTGCAGGGCCCAAGAGACTTGGGCCATTTTCTACTGCTTTCCCAGGCCATAGCAGGGAGCTAGATGGAAGTGGAGCAGCCAGGACTAAAACCGGCACCCATATGGGGCGCTGGCACTGCAGGTGGCAGCTTTACCCACTAAACCACAGCGACACCCCTGCACTTTCTTTTGATTTCACTTGGCAGTAGATAGACTTTGTGTTCCCCAGGTGCTCCTTCTCTCAGAAACCATCCCGGCCCACTAATGACTAAACATTTACTTGATAATATAATCATAGCAATCACATCACCTGCATCAGTGGGTATATGTCGTTATCATCTTCAAACATGCTAATGATGTAGGTTATAGCCGAAATGACTCTTTGCCATGGCAAATAATCCATTTCCATTTTGAGATACTTGGTCAGGTTCAGAGCCACTTTATAATTTAGGAGTTGAGCTCTGAGAAAGGAAAAAAAAAACACAGTTAATCAAAAATCATAGACTTTAGCTTTCATTCAGCTGGAAGAACTAATATGGGGATTAGCATTCCATGTTAATGAGAATTCTTTTACTAACAATTAATAAATAGCATTTTGGTGTTGAGGTCCAATCATAAAGTTTCATTTAAATTGATTAGTGCCCCCATATATTCACTAGTAATGAGAAAGACAGAAATGTAAGACACACATTTGGAAATCATTATAGCCAAATTTCAGATAAAACAAAAGCCATTTGACATACAGGTAACATTGATGAATAGTAACTTTAAAATTTTAGGTTCATAAATGGATTATAATATGCAAATGAACTAGTATCAATTTATTTTATTGAAATTATTTACATTTGTTTATGAAGGAACATGAATAAAAGTACTCATGAGTCACAAATACCAAAAACATTAAAATTAAACCTACATTTTCTTTTAAAATATCTCCTTTTCATGCATTCCCCACTAACTTTTATAAATAAAATGGATTTTTTCTTCGGGAAATTTTGAAGATACTGTTGCCATTTCAAAGTTTAAATAGTCCTATTTCTTCCCTCTTCAAAAGAATTGTAGAACTTTTTGAAATTATGCTTTCGAGATCCTGTTCTACTTCAAATTTTAGCATAGCTTTTGAAAAAAATCTTAGAAGGGAATCTTTTTTTTCCAAACTACATTTTGAAAGCTTAAAGACTAATGTTAAAATGATTCAATTTAGCAAGATGGATGTGTCAGGAGCTCTTATATTTGAAGTCATTTAAAAAATCTTTTCTTTAAAATTTTATTTTTTTATTTTTTATTCAAAACTCAGGGAGACACACATAGAGAAAGACACACAGACAGAAATCTTCCATCCACTGGTTCACTTTTCAGTTGCCCAAAACAGCTAGGGCTGGGCCAGGCCAAAGCCAAAAGCCCAGAAGTCATATCTGAGTCTCCCACATGGATAGCAGGAATCTAAGTACTTGAGCTATTGTCTGCTATTTTCCAATGTGCTCATTAACAAGAAGTTAGATCTGAGGAGGAGTAGCTGGGACTCAAAGCAGACACTCCTATCTGGGATGTAGATTTCCTGATAAGAATTTGCAGGTACTGGGGCCAGCGCTGTGGCATAGTAGGCTAAGCCTCCACCTGCAGCATCAGCATCCCATTTGGGTGCTGGTTCGAGTCCTGCTACTCCACTTCCGATCAAGCTCTCTGCTGTGGCCTGGGAAAGCAGTAGAAGATGGCCCAAGTGCTTGGGCCCCTGCACCTGCTTGGGAAACCTGGAAGAAGCTCGGGACTCCTGCCTTCAGATCAGACATTCATTTGGGGTGTGAACCAGCAGATGGAGGTCCTTTCTCCCTGCCTCTCCCTCTCTCTGTTACTCTATCAAGTAAATAAATAGAATGTTAGTAAAAAATTTTTAAAGAATTTAGATTGCTTCCCCCAATCTATTTTATCTTTTTCTAAGTGTAAGTCACCTTCATTTTATAGGGAAAAAAAGTCAAATTCCCTGAAAAGCCCCTTAGCTCTGATCAGCCCTGGAGCACCATGGCTTCTTTCTCTTACCCTTGTGACCTGAAAAGGATTTCAGAGTTCTAGTCATGGAATCCTACAGTAAGCTTGGACTCACCTAATTCAATTAATTAAATCTACTGATGTCTTTTTATTAAATCAAATTATGAAGGTGCGCTTCTAGGCATTTGTAAATGCCACTCTTAATAACCTCAAGGACTCGCAGTCAGTAGAGCGGGTGAGTGTTTACACGTATGTTAACAGTTAATATCCATATTTTGGCTATGAGGTGCATACAAACTTTTAAAAAGAAGGCTAAGAAAAACAATAATGCTTTAAATAATGGCTTCAGATATTTTAAACTAAAATTCACCAATACTTAAATGTTATTCTAATTTATCACTTAAAGAAAGGTTTATGACAAAACCTATGGTACTTAACGTGATCCAACATCTTTCCAAAACGCACCTTGCCAAGGCAAAAGCATCATCAATAAAACTCGCACGGTCAGCAGAAGAAAAGTCCTTGGAAAAGGAAGAAAAAGAGGTAAGAAACATAATTCTTCAAGCAAAGCATATTGAAAAAATAATGTCATTAGGATGTTGTTCTTAGAACACAAATAAAGCAATTCACAACCATTGCTATTTCTTACCACGTGGTTTGAGGAAAGATTTTCAGCTATCGTGTTCCAAGTTTCTTCTTCATAATTTACACGATAAAACCCAATATGATCTGGGTTTATTTTGGCAAAAGAACTTCCACCAGAATTAGAAGGGTTCAAAATAATTCCTGTAGTAGTGAATAAACACTAATGAGAAACACAAGTACAGATACTGTAAACCCAGAGAAATGAGACCCAGAGGGCAAAAAGACAAGAAACATTAGCTCAAGGAGTCAAGTGTGATGTGGCCCCAAAGTCTAATTCTGATTTTGTTGCCTAACACTGGTATGTCACTGAAGTGGATGAGCTGAAAAATAAACAAGTAATGAAAATAGATGTCCTGTCGTCTGTTACTTCCACTTCTTACTGGCAGAAGCTTGCCAAATGGGTGAAATGATTCTGTGCCGGTCATCCTTCAATAAAAGGAAATGGTACCTAAAGAAAGAGAAGTCTGTGTCTTCTAGGATAGTCCCTATATTCTTGATCATAATGAATTGACTACACAAAGAATGTTCACTGGGGAAGCCTGGGGAGGAGGTAAAATGTAAACATTTTAAAGAATACTTTGTTTGTTAGAATCAACATTGAAGTTAATGGAAGTGGCTACTGTTAAGCAAAATAAGATTTGGAAATCAGTAATGCTTTTAAAATGTCAAAAAGACCTGCAACAGAACTGAAATGCAAATGTGACACTCCCAATTTTGTAATTCATTTCATACTTGCTTTTCCAATTGTATTTACCTTTTTACGCTCTTCTACTTCGTTTTTCAATCAATTACATCAACTCTTTTTTTTTTTTTTCAGCAATGGATTTGTAGCATTAACTTTCTTTCTAAGGTAGAATCCAATATTTACATAGTGTT
This sequence comes from Oryctolagus cuniculus, assembly GCF_964237555.1. Taxonomy (NCBI): domain Eukaryota; kingdom Metazoa; phylum Chordata; class Mammalia; order Lagomorpha; family Leporidae; genus Oryctolagus; species Oryctolagus cuniculus. Next base: position 54,491,362 of record NC_091439.1, read on the forward strand.
TTAGTACATAGATTCTAGAAACCCAAGACTGAAGGAACTGTGGCTTATGTTTTAGGTAAAAGATACACACTTACAATAATAGCTGTGCTCTGACATGACCAGTGTTTGCTAGCAATCCTCCTACACTTTTCAATTCATGGGCTCTTCTGTTTGCTTGGATACATACAATTTAAATATTGGTGTGGGAACAGTACAGATACTTGAGGAATTTCAAATAGTTTAATGTTGTGTCCGCGTAACGTGTGATTTTGGAAAACAGGATCTGAGCTGGAAATAAAGCACTGAACATCAATAGAGCTTCAGTGTGAAGAACCTCATGCCGTGCTAAAGAACCCATCTTCAGAAAGTGGGACCTAGGGACAGTTTGAAGCAGAGAAACAATGTGATCAATTCTGTCTTCTAGAAGAACTAATTTTGATAGTGAGATGGGAGACATTTTGGAGAAGATTTTAGAGACAAGAAGGCTAATTCAGAGTGTGCTATAATCATCTATCTGGGGAAAGAGATGATGAAATCAGAAGGCAGGTGATGTGTCTGGGAGACTATCACACATAAAATTACAAGAAGCCCTCTACAGACTCGATGGGCACAGAGACGGGGAAACTGGCTTGCGTGGTTGGAGGTGGGGTTGCCGTTGCAGAACAGAGGAAGGGAAGTCAGTTCAAGAGGAAAGATGATTTAAATTTTGGAAGTGTTTGCAAGGCCTGGAAGATATCCAGGACACAGTAGTTTTTCATAATATATGAGTAAGCTCTTCAACAAGACAATAAGTTTCTTTAGGAACTTTCCGAGTAGGTACTTGACAAATTATAAACCCTTACCTCACTCTTCTAGTATTTATCTTTCTTTGTCATTCTCCCATGGACAGGTTGTTGAAAGGAAGCTAATCTTTTGGCAACCTTACACTTGGAATGTTTGTATCAGGAGGAGAGTCTCCTGCTAAGTATAGAGCTATATGTTATAGGAGAAAGAGCATGAACTTTTGCATCTGACAGACCCAGGATAAAATCCTTGCTCTGTGACTTACTTGCTGTGGAACTTTGGCCAAATCACTTGACCCTTCAGTGTCCCAGTTTGCCACGAGAGAAACAGGGATAAAAATCCCTCACAGGGCTGTTGTGAAGATTAAACAAGATAACACAGGTAAAGTGTTGGTTGGATTAGTTATGTGTTACGTATCCAACAGATGGTGGCTGTCCCCATTACTATGAAAGGGGATACGTTGCCAGATCTATAAATAGCGAAGCAAATATAAATAACATTGAGAAGTTCCTGGCAATCCATCTAAATACTGCAGTATTTTAGTGTGCTTTATATGTACCTAGTTAAGCCTGTCTAGAGTTACTGTGATTTTTCTCACTTTATAGATGAGGAAGCTGAGATCCAGGAAGTCAGTAGTTAAGGACTTTCCAGAACAGTTGTCAACAGCAAAGTACTGTTGGGTTGTTTAGTTACATAATGAAGTAAGTAGGACTAAAATACCAATGCCTGTTCCTGGTGGCTCGGAGAAGCAAAGGTGTATGGTTCCTTTTGTTTCTTCATTTGCCACCATTTTTTTTTTCTGACTGTAACAATTGTATGTGATCCTTATGGAGCGCTTAGAAAACGCAAAGCAAGATAAAGAACAATATCAAAATCACTCATCAAATTAATCTGTTTTTATTATCCCTCTGTGTTTCATCTTCCACATACCACACACATAATGAGAACCTACTCTTTGTGATTAATAATCCTTTTTCACTTGTAATTATATTGTGAACATCTTGCAATTTCATTTTATCTATTTAAAAATAAAAATTTGATGCCCAGGGAAGCGAGTGCCCAGCTGAGTTTGCACGTGTGTTCCAGGCCTTTGACAGGTCATCTGGGCATAGAAAGAGCAGTGCGTGTGGGAGAGCGCTGTTAGTTGTTTACCACAACGTTCTCTTCTCCTCCTGGTTCAGAGCTAGATCTTCTGTATTAGCGCCCCTTGTGGTGTGGTAGTAGCGTATGATTGAGCCTTGCCCACAAAACAAGGGCAGAAGTAATGTCTACACTTCCTGATTCTGCCCAGATGCAAAAGTTCAAGCAAGGGATTCCAGTATCTCCAAGAGGTGTTGAGACCCCAACAGGGAAGAAGACAGGGTTTCTAAGTCACTACTTGATGGAGAACTATTATAGGATGGATGGCAGGTCAAGAATACCTCCTTTGGACTATTCCATGAACAAGAAACATTTATGGCATCAAGCTACTGTTGACAGTTTCTAACTGCAACAATTAGACTCACTTACCTAACACAATATATCACATTATCACAGATTGATGACATCTGTAAAATAATTGATCCACCTGAACTCTCCTCTAATCCTTACTAGGTAAACTTTCTTTCTGGGAAGAGATACCTTATTGGCTGACATGAGTATTCTGGTTCACAAGGCCAGTATGTTTTATCTGTGTAAATTAACAAATTAGCATTCTTGGTTAATCTCTTGCATGTTTGGTTTAGGTGAATAAATCTTCCAAGACTTCACTGACCAGGGATGAACTCATGAATCAGCACAACTGAAGCCACCATCATCGAATCAAAGTTTGCACATTCCATGAGGCTTAGCTTGAAAAAAATAAAGTTCTCCCCTTGTTGTTTTCATATGCAAAAATCTATGTTCATCATTGTTTCTGTATTAAATATTTAAGTATGAAAGCCCTAATTGTTTAGTAGGTCTTATTTTTATGATAGTCAGAATTCGGGTGTTATCTAAACCATCCAGAATGCAGCCTCAAGCTTGGAAATTAAAATCGCCTTCACAAAGTTGGTACCATGCTGTAGGCCTTAGACCCTCTCCAGACCTTATCCTTCAGAGTCTACTTGAAAACACAATATTTTAATAAGATTGGTTATCTGATATTGTGTGACAACCTTTGATCTATCTAAATATTAGAAAGCAGAAAATCAAAGCCAAAGAAGGGGCATGATTTTGGCTTAGCAGTTAAGATGCTGTTTGGGATGCCCACATACCATATCAGAGTGCTGGGTCGTAGTCCCAGCTCTGCTCTCAATTCCAGCTTCCTGCTAATGCATACTGCTGGAAAGTAGCAAGAGTTGGCTCAAGTAGTTGGATCTTTGCCACCAACATAGGAGACCCAGATTGAGATCCCAGTCCTGGCTGTTGCAGGTATTTGGGGAAGCAAACCGAAGAATGGAAAAATATCTGTCTAAATCTGTTTCTGTATATTTCAAATAAATGTCTTTTTTTAAGTGCAAAAAGACGGTATGCTACTAAAGGTAGACTCATTGATAATAGCTAAAAATAGTAGGCAATACTAAACAGAGGCAGAGTAAAACACACAGAGGCAACTTCTGAAAGTATAGCAGTCTGGGGCAAACAAGCCTTCATTAAGCAAAGAATTAGTAAGATCTTAAGATGCACATAGCATCTTATTGGTAATAGGGCAGACAGGGGTAAGAAATATCCTTGTCTTCAAGATGCTCCCAATTTACTTGAAATGAGAGTGAAAGTGAGAGAGAGAGAAAGAGAGAAAATATGAAGTTTAAATAATGATTTTTGTTTAGAATATAAAGGTTAATACTTGGAATAAGGTTGATGAAACTGGCAGCATAAAATATATCATAAAAATGGGAAGAGAGATCCTTCAGGTCAAGTTGAAATAACCAGGACAGGGTTTGCGATAAAGATATTTTTTCTTCCTCTTAGGAAATTACATGCTGTTGTTTTTTTAATGCTTAAAATATCATGTACAATACAAATTCAAATAAAAGACCTGGGAGGAATCACACTGTTGCTTGGGGGATTTCTAGCTGATGAATCATCATCAAAGAAACCAAGAGGAGGAGGCAGGACTGGTAACACGAGCCGGTTGCCCATTCAGTACACTCAGGACACATTAGTCATCTGCACTCTGGGCTGAGAGCTGGAGATGCCGTCAAACAGGAAACAGGAACCTACTGCATGGTCTAAAAATGGAGCAGGCACTTTGAAGTAGGAAGAGCTGTCTAGTTTGCTTCTGGCTAAGTGACCAGTCATGATTCTGAAGTTTCAGATAGAGGTAGATTTGTTACCCTATCATGCATTCATTCAATAGACAATTATGAGGTGCCTGCTGGGGATGTGGAACAACAATAAGCCCCACTTCCTCAAGTGGTAAGTATTCTGTGGGGAGAGGAGACGCAGCTAAGTCAACAGTTTCAGAGGGATAGAGAGCTGCGAGCTCGCTGCTCTGTCACGTTCACACTCGCACTCTGTCCAGAGCACGCATCCCTCTGCACTTGCTCAGTCTCATCACCCATTTACACTCTACCTTTAGCTCCTGAATTCTTGGCCCAGATTTTTGGTTTTCTTTAGTAACTTTCCTTGGGCCTTCACATCTGGGCTAGTGCTCCCGGGAGTGCCCTTGGCCATCTGTATTACTGTCCCAGGTACTTATGACGGTGTTATATCTGCCTACTGACCCATCCCTAGATAATAATCTACAGGAGGGTGAGGATTGTGCTTTGTGTTTTATTTTTCTTCAGTACTATCTTCAGGCCCACTTCCTGTGTCTGACATGTGAGTTAGTTTAAAAAAAATTATTTAAAATAATTAACTCATTAAGGATCAAATTAATTATCCAAAATGCTCCACCTAACAAGTCCATGATTAGAACAATACTTATTGTGAACTCTTGAAATTTATTTCACAAGGTATTTGACTAAATTCTAGCTATAAGAAAAATTGACTTGTACAGAAACTTCATTTCATGAAAATATTGGGTAAATTGTGTTAAGGTAGATGAATTATTCATGTTTTTAAATTTGTAAACAGAAAATCCAGCAGCTCCTGAGACATTCTTCGAACCCTCAGCTAACCACAGTGATCAGTGGGGAAAAACATGTTGCAATAGTTAAACTAAATGCACTGAAAACTCCCACTGGAATCCTGACCTGCTCATTATGCCTTTTTGTCAGTGTTGTTAGACATTTTTAAATGTCTTTTTTCTGTCTTCTCCAATTTCCTTTGGCAAATGTGTTTATGAGTAAGAAAATGATCAGCAGACAACCACAAAGGAAAAATCTTGGTACTCAAACACAACATAAACACATGTAGAATCTGAGGATTTTGGAACAATTCAGGAGAATTGTTTGCTGTTTTGTTACAATAACTGTTGGCATAAGTGATCAACAGGAAGTTTTATTTTAATAGCAATCCTGTCAAGAAGAGCTCCAGACAGGAATCCCAACTCCATAATAGCAAAACTGGCAGAGTTTATAGTAAAATAAAATTTAAAAAAATCACAAAAGAAAATCCAAAGGTGAAAAAACCCTGTTGAATCCATAGAAAAATTTTCACACAAATGCTTATAGATACATAATGGAATAAAAGTGGAGATGATCCAAATGGATAAACAAAAGATGTTCTATACACATAGTGGGGTATAATTTTGCAATAAAAGGGATTAAGTACTGATAATGCTCTAACATGGATGAAATTTGAAAACATGCTAATCAAAAAGGCAGTCATACAATACTATATATATATATCATTTCATTTATAATATAAATGTCCAGAATAGACAAACCTATAGAGGCATAGAGTAGACTGATTAGTGGTTGCTTAGGGCTGGGGTGTGGGAATGAGCTAAAGAGTATGAGATTTTTTTCCTGAGGCGGTGAAATGCTCTATTATTGTCTGTGGCGATAATTTGACATGTCGGTGAATTTACTAAGAATCATCAGATTGTATACTTTCTGGGTTAATTGCATGGCATGTGAATTAAATCTCAATAATGCAGTTTTGAAAAAGCAATCTACTGGAATCAGGATAAAAATTTACTTGCCAGGAGAAATCCTATCAAATTATTATTACAGAACATTTTGCAGGAGTAAATATAAGTAAAGGCCATGTGATCTGCTTTATTCTTAAGAAACCTTGGGTGAGATTCCCCACCAAGTAGTGCTCAGAAACCAAGTCGTCATGGGATTTAGAGAAGAAGTCTAGGTTGTCTTAAATAATAAACAGCTTCAAAACAAAAAAAATAAATAAATAAAACAAGTATAACAGTAAAAGCATAAATAGCAAAATTCTTAATGGAATTGGTGTTAACATCTGTCTTGTTGATTATTTTTTCAATAACCTGGAGGTCCTTTTTATTTTTTACACAACTCCAAGATTTCTCAGATAAGGAAAAGACAAACGAATGGAGATGAAATAAAGAAACTTATTTCAAGAAAGTGATTGGTCTGATTTAATGAGAGCATTAAAAAAAAAAAACTCAGGCCTGTCACATAGCAATTTAATAAATTCAGTGAATTACTTATCTGATAAAAAGTAAAAAAAAAAAAAGAAAGGAAAGAAAGGAAGGAAGAGGAGGAGGGAGAGGGAAAGGAGCACTTTAATCTTCTGATGGTTGTGTGTCGATCCTTCTTGCCATATGGGCATTTATTATTGTGTGAGTCATAGTAAATCATTAGACAAAATATCTCAAGGTAGAAAAGTTCTCATTGTAGATGAAGATTTGGAATCATCAAGAAATTATTTAATAGATGCTTTTAGCTGAAATTTACATAAGTTCCAGCTTTATTATTGCTTCTTTAAACTTATATTAGTTTAATGTAGATCAATTCAAAGAAGAAATAAATCAATTGATAATATTTACCTCCACTTTCTGATCTATTGTAGACTATAATACTTGATTCATTGTTCTCAGTCCATTTAACAGGAATATTCCATGTGTAACTAAAATTTGTAAAAGAGCAGAGTTTAACTTACATTGCTAAAAGATGAAAAATCCAAAATATAAAAAACAATAGAAAAGCACATATTCCTTATAACTTATAATTCAGTGGATGATATACAATTCATACAGTTAATACAACACTCTGTAGTGATGAAGACAGGTTGTGTAACTGCCCTCAATTTCTATAAATCTACGAAAAGTAACCACTTTTATCATAGCATTAGCTAAGGATGAAGAGGATTATTTCAATAAAATGCTTTGAGGCTTTGGAATAAAGATAGTGCATAAATTGCATAGACAAAACATTAAAATACAATAATGAACATTCACACACAGATGCACACATACTCTAATGTTGTTTCTCTCAAGGAATAGAAAAGATTTTAAGAATTCCAAAGACAACCTGGAAAACTGGGAAGAAAATGACCCTGTTACAAATTACATGGCAATTCTACCACCACCACCATCCCCCAGAGCATCTTGTGCTCTTCTCTAAATACCTCTTATTTGCCATCTTCTGAGAAGCAGGGTGCTACAAAGGAAAGACCATCAGATAAACATGTTGGGGTTTACAGTTGTTCTGTTTGGCTGCTTAGAATTTCCCACAGAGCAGGGGTGGGGCAGTTAACTTGGCAATTTGATATAATATTTACTTAACATTTTAGTCTCAAAATCTCATAAAGGAGATCTTAAATGTCTTTTTGAAAGTTTGTTCTCCCATCATCTCATATATCAGAACATGCAGGTGTTATAGAGGGAAGATGAATTGTATACTGGTGACTGGTTTGGTTTCAACACAAAGTGGTTTTATCTGTTGACATGCAATCCTCTAACAGAGAATTAGGGTTGACATTTTTCCTTTTCAAGATGTAATAAAATTTGTGTCATCGAGGAGAATATATTTTTGCTATCTACATGAAAGAAGTAATCCTTTGTTTTATAACTATTGAAGTACCTTACTGGATAGAGGTTTTTCTCATTCCTTTGGAGTATTTTATTGCAGTGGGATGTTTTTGGCTATAAGTTTCATAAAACCAAAATCGTTTCTTGGGCCCTGCAGCAGACATTGCTGGTGCTTCACCCTTATCTCTTGAATCCCTTTATCATCTGTGTATATCCACATCCTAGTGCGCTTTGCTCCCAATGACCAACACCCAGGTATCTCTGTCAAAGGCTGCTTTCAAGCTCCCCAGGCAAGTAAAGCTGGAAGATCTCAAGAATTTACATTCTCTGGAAGTGGCCATTAGCAAAGACTGATGGTGTGAGAATTGTTCTTGATCGGTCCCTCAAGATCACTCTGAAGCATGATCTGCACCAGCTCCAAGAGTTCCCTTCAGGACGGAGCCCAAATTACCCCGCCACATCTGCTTCACACAGTCCCTTCTCTGGGCTTTCTTCCTACCTGGTCCCACTCCCACTCCCCTGCCATTCTTCCTAGAACCACTTCCCTGGGAGCCACTTGCACTTGGTTGAATACCTCGGAGTCTGCTTTTAGGGAGGTGAACTTGAGAACTCTTACAACTTCTCAAATGATGGACAAAATAGGATTAAAAGAAGCCTCCACATTTCACCAATAGAGTTCATTTTTTCAATGTCCTGATGATTAAGGGCTTCCATGTAGAATAAGATTTCATTTTCCTGATCTTTCTCCATTACTAACCTGTCTGAAACAACAGAGTAGGCAGTGTCTAGATGAGCTACATGCATGGTCAAGATTTCCTACCTTGCTCCTTCGCAAACATGGTTTCTGGGACTACAGCATGCCTAAACGTGGGCAGAAGCTCTACTTCTAAGTCATGTACAGAAATCCTGCCCCAAAGTCTTTGAGACAGTCTCACAAGACGAAAATGATAGCAGGTTAAGATGTCACTTCTATAGATTTTGAGTCATAGGATTAACCTAATCTTAGTCAAGTATCATTTTGGGGAATATAAAATGTCAAGAAATATAAATTACATAAGTGAAATCATAGAATCTCCTGTATGTTATCTAAAATGTAGGAGTATCAAATTCATTTTTTAAAGGTAAAATTCACTATCAAACAGTCTCTAGCAGTATTAAATACAACCAATCTATTTTCTCTCAGGAAACTGGCTTTGAAGGCACCATGACAATTCTCCTACTTCCTTTCTCCTTCCTGTGTGCACTGAGTGGATGGTCAAAGCCATGCAAGTTTGCTTGATAGAGAAAGATTCCTGATGAAGATATCCATTTGGCCCATTTCTAAGAGATGGATGAGGTCTTAGTTAAAAATAACAACTTATGCATGAGTGGGCCGTTTGAATTATAAAAAGACTCTGGTCAGTGAGATTTCCCAACTCTTAGATTATTCAAACAGTAAGAAATATTTAGAGCAGGTCATTCAACTCATAGCACAACCTCATTGACCATGATGGCTACCAAATGGGAATATACTTGAACAGACAACAGATGAGCATGAGGGCTGGGAAAGGACTACTTCCTTTCTGGATGCATGAGGCTTTATTTTAATCACATTTTTTTTTTCAAAGCAGAAAACAAGGATCACTTTTGCTGCAGTGTGGATTTCCCTTATTTATTCAAGAGCTACCACTGACTTAACAAATGTTCTCAGCAGTGAAGAATATATCTTCCAATTTTCTTCCTAGGCACTTGTCATTTTTATATATATATAAATGGGACTAGTATATTGACTTTATGACAAATGATCAGAAGAATTCTGTCTCTATGCATCTAAATAAAATGAAAATGGTACCTGAAAGTGAAAAAGTGTAAATATCAGTGTAGTTCTATGTACTATTTCTTGGTGAATAAAATTTAAAGATTTTTGCCATGATAAGTGATTTTATACCAGAAGATATATTAAGTTCCCATGGCAATAAAATTTTCTGTGTGGAGAGGAATTCACAACCAAGGAATAGTTAGAAAACCCAGTCCATGGACTCAAAACCAGTGCTAATGGCTTTGATTTCATAAATCAGTCAGGCAGGGACACTTACTAGGAAATTTCCCCACAGACTTCTATTCCCCAAGAGAGATTTTTAAAAAAGTTTTAACAATATCCAAAGGCTCTAAAAGCATTGATTATGGCCAATCTAATTTACTAGAATATAAAACAGTTACTATGAAAAGAATAGTGGATAGCTGTTGCCACACTGATTACAAAAATTACTGCAATGGCTTTTGTAACTGAATCATCACCTGAAAAAAAAATCTACATTTCAATTCATTCATCATGAAGACACTCTGCCTATAGCTACTTCAGATCATCCAAGGCACACAAAGTGTCCTTTGTTCAGGCGTGAACTATTACTTTTCAGAACTTGCATTATAGCAAGGTACCCAGTTTTTCCAAACTGCATTTACTGTGAGGGCTCTGAGAACCCGAGGTTTCTAGGAGAGGCCCATAGTGAGCCCCACAAGCTGAGCACAGCGGGTGTTCTCCATGCCTCACCAGTTCAGGTGCCAGCTGTCTTCTAGAAAGTAGCTCATTCAATAATCCTGAGGGCTCTTCATTCTCTGCTGCCTTGCATGCGGAAGTGCTTCGTCTGCTTCCACTTTGGGGAGCACCTAAATGTGTTGCTAATGTGACTTAATTCCCCAAGCCCGGAACTGTAACCTGGAAGACAGGCTCTGTCACCCAACTCATGCAGCACGCATCCTGGGATGGTCTGCACAGATCTGGCAGCTCTCTGGACCTACGCCTGACCACGACTGTGAAAGAGACCAGCAAGCACTTCAGAGCAGATTGTTCTTAGTAAATTCTCCTGATTCAATTCTCTGCAGGTTGCGTACTCTTAAAAATGTTAGCTCCATTGAAGTCATTGGAACCTCTGCCATAGCCCTCCAGCCCAAGGCCATGTCAGCCTGTCAGCTCCATCAACTCTCACATGGGTCTCCTCCCTGCTTCCACACTTGTCCCCACTGAGAGGGGGCACTTTAAACGATGTAAGCATGATGCTACTATTTCTATCTTTAAAATCCTTCCAGCATCTGGCCCAGCTTTTCAGACAGAGTGCTTGGCTTCAAGTCCCAGCTCTGCTCCTGATTCCAACTTCTCTTCCAACCGTGTAAGGGACCTGAACGGAGTTCCCAGCTCCTGGCTTCAACCTGGCCCTATCTTGGCTATTGTGGGTATTTGGAGAGTAAAACAGTGGAAGGGAGATCTCTCTCTTCCTTTTTTTTTTTTTTTTTTTTAAATTTATTTGACAGGTAGAGTTAGACAGTGAGAGAGAGAGACAGAGAGAAAGGTCTTCCTTCCATTGGTTCACCTTCAGAATGGCCGTTATGGCTGGAGCTGCGCTGATCGGAAGCCAGGAGCCAGGTGCTTCTCCTGGTCTCCCATGCGGGTGCAGGGCCCAAGCACTTGGGCCATCCTCCATTGCACTCCCCGGCCACAGCAGAGAGCTGGACTGGAAGAGGAACAACCGGGACTAGAACCCGGCGCCCATATGGAATGCGGGCATCGCAGGCGGAGGATTAATTAAGTGAGCCAAGCGCTGGCCCTGATCTCTCTCTTCCTAAAAATTACTAAATAAAATAAATACACAGATCAAATTCTTCAATTTGGACTCTACCATCCAAAATTTTGAGCACAGTCTGCATGCCTGGTTCCTTTCTTGCCCTCCACCTTCATCTCTCACTACTTTACCTAGTCACTCTCTGCTGTTAATTTCTTGGATTCCAGCTGCCTGCCTTCAGATCAAGGCCCCATTTTAAAGAAGTTACTTAATAACTCTCTGCCTCAATTTCTTCATGTGTTATAATAAAATATATCCAAAGTTCTTTTTTTTTTAATTTTTTGACAGGCAGAGTGGACAGTGAGAGAGAGAGACAGAGAGAGAAAGGTCTTCCTTTTGCCGTTGGTTCACCCTCCAATGGCCGCCTCAGCCGGCGCACTGCGGCCGGCGCACCGCGCTGATCCGATGGCAGGAGCCAGGAGCCAGGTGCTTCTCCTGGTCTCCCATGGGGTGCAGGGCCCAAGCACTTGGGCCATCCTCCTCTGCACTCCCGGGCCACAGCAGAGAGCTGGCCTGGAAGAGGGGCAACCGGGACAGAATCCGGCACCCCGACCGGGACTACAACCCGGTGTGCCGGTGCCGCAGGCGGAGGATTAGCCTATTGAGCCGCGGCGCCGGCCCCAAAGTTCTTAAAATAGTGCCAGTCACTTAGCCTGTGCCCAGTAAGGGTCACCTATTATATGCACATGGCTCCTGTTTAACATTGAGGCCTTCATACATGTTGTAGTTTACTTTTTTTTTTTAAAGATTTATTTATTTGAGAGGTAGAGCTATAGACAGAGAGAGGGAGAGACAGAGAGAAAGGTCTTTCATCTGCTGATTCACTCCCCAAATGGCCACAATGGCTGGAATTGAGCCAATCCAAAGCCAGGAGCCAGGGGCTTCTGCCAGTTCTGCCACACAGGTGCCATCTTCCACTGTTTTTCCAGGCTGCAGCAGAGAGCTGGATCAGAAGAGGAGCAGGTGAGATACGAACCAGTTTCCATATGGGATGCTGGCACTGCAGGGGGAAACTTAGCCCACTGTGCTGCAGCACTGGTCCTGAAATTTATGTTTTAAACATCACATGGTCTCTGCCCCCACACCAACTTGCTCACCCTGAATATCATATCCTTAGAAAAGAAAGTCTTCTGTGACCCTCCCTATCCCACCACACTTCCTGCCCCTGCTCAGAACTAATTCAATCTCAGTAAGTCAGGGATACAAATGACAGGAGAGCATAATTCCTACAAAACTTTCTGAATGGAAGATTGTTTCACAAGAGAATTATTCATTTTAATATTGAAACCACGGAGCAAGTGCTGTGGCACAGTGGGTTAATCTGCCATCTGCACTGCCAGCATCCCATATGGGAATTGGCTCAAATCCTGGTTGCTCCACTTCCAATCCAGCTCCCTGATAATGAGCCTGGGAAAGCAGCAGCAGATGGTCCAACTGCTTTGGCTCATGTACCCACACGAGAAATCTGGAAGAAACTCCTGGCTCCTAGCTTCAGCCTGGTGGATTGTGGGGAGCAACTCAGACTAGACTAAGTTACTGGAATTAAGACTTATTCTATGCATCTGCTCTCCCACAATATGGCGCTGGGAGAGGAGTAAACAGCTTTTACACAGCTGCCTCCAGTTCGACCAATAACCTGCAGGAGCTGATCCTGCTCCTGATTGGAGGAGAGCAGCGTACTCGGCGTGTGGGTAGCAGAGTTGGGATTGGTGGAAGAGGACTATAAAGGAGGAGAGAGACAACATGCACCAGGAACATCTAAGGGGAACATCCGGATAACATCTGAGCAGCCCCCGAGAGAGCCGGCCGGCGGTGTGCCGCTCCCCCGCGGAAGTGGGGAAAGTGGCAGGGGGAGCCGCCCTTCCACGGAGGTGGAAGGATCGTCAGCCAACCCGGGAAGGACCAGCAGCAAACCCGGGAAGGGCCGAGCAGACAAAAGAACAGCGCAGGGTCCTGTGTCGTTCCTCCGTGAAGAGGGGGAGCGACAGTGGATGTTGTGGCCATTTGGGGAGTGAACAGCAGATGGAGGATTGATCTCTCTCTCTCTCTCTCTGTCTCTCCTCCTCTTTTTGTAATTCTGATTTTTAAATAAATTAATAAATATTTTAAAAAATATTGAAAACCACCAATATTAAGGTTGGCCAAGAACATAATATAATAATAATAATAATAATAATAATAATGGAAACAGTTTCTAGTTATTAAATATATTCTGAACCACTTTCTTCATACCCTATAATTCTCCTTCTTCATGGTGTTCTCATTGCTGTGGAATAATTGATCAGGTGATCATTAATGTATGTGACTGTGAAATTAAGTCAAGAAAGTCATTAAGAAAGAGATAAGGACAACAAATGGCCTCTTCAGTGAGAATCAGACAGTGGGATTAGAGAACACCAGAGTACAGATGGGTACAGAATTCTCTCTGTTCAAATTAAGTACTAAAGAGTTGAAATAATGGACAATGGAATTGGGTATACATGAAACTGGATCAATGTCCAGGGACCAGTGACATTCTCTGTCTCCTCCTTTAGTCAGGATTCACTGTAGGAGGGCTAGGCTGTGTACACTGGGCTGGGATGATGCCTCCAGAGTGGTGCATCCAGGCTCCTGGGGCAGCCCCAAGACTGGGGTCCATGAGATTCTTATTTTGTTCCTTTCAGTTGGGGTGGGGCTGGCACCCCAGAAATACATGCAAAAAATAGCTATTCAGTTATGCAGAAATGCTGGAAGTATTAAAACTTTTGTAAAGGTGTATCCATACAAGTATGGTAAGTTTTGAGATCATCAATTGTATTGCACATGCTTTGTCAGTTTTTATAATATTTGATAGATTTTTAAAAATCCAACAACTTAGAGAAAATGACATGTTGACTTTGTTTTTTTTTTTTATATTGTTGCATTTATTTATTTCAGAGACAGAGACAGATGGAGATCCCCCTCATCTACTGGTTCACTTTCAAAGGACTGCAGCAGCCCGAACTGGGCCAGGCTGAAGCCAGGAGCCTAGACATCAATCTAGGCCTTCCACGGAGTGGGAGGGACCAAAGTGTCTGAGCCATCACCACTGCCTCCCAGGCTGTGCATTAGCAGCAAGTTGGATTCAAGTGCTTGACGCACGCATTGAACAGGTGCTCTGAAATCGGATATAGATGTCCCACCTGGCATAACCATCAGGCCAAACACTTGTACTGGATTTGTAATGTTAATTGAAATGCTTAGAAAATGTTAACTCAATAGCCAGGTTTTAATGTCTAGAAAAATTTTGTTTGTAGAGTTAGGGGTTTGATTTTAATATACTGTTTAGGGAAATTTTATTAAGTATACAAGTTCCTTACAAATGATACATGCAAGAAAATTTAAGTTTCTAAATGCTATTTTGCATGCTCAGGAGAAGTTAATTTGTGGATAAACTAATCACTAACCAACGTTAGAAAAGCTGATGCTGGAAAGCCACCGAGTCTTTTCCACCTTTCTCACTGCTCTCTCAGGAATCTTTTAAAGGCTTCTGGTTTTAGTTCTGCAGTCCACTGATAATTCTAAATGCCTCTTGTTTTTGAGAAGCAAAGACAGGCAAAGCAAGAGTTTGCATCTGCTGATTTACTCCCCAAATGCACACAAAGGTTCGGACTGAGCTAAGGCCAAAGCCAGGAGCTAGGAACTCAATCCATGTCTCTGATGTGGGTGGCCATTTCTTTTCTTCCTGGAGATCACCCACCAGAATCCCAGCTATTCAGCGCTTACAGCTACTCATGGTATACCAGGTGCATTTCTTTTCACATCTTTCCAAGGATGGAGACCTTGTTTCCTGGATGCTGTCTTCCTGTTTTTAAATTTATTTATACCCTCCTTTTTCCACCTTTCTCCCTTTAACCTGAATTCAGCCGTAAGTAACTTTCTAAGAAATGTATGTGGAAAGGGTTTTTTGGGGCTGTATGTCTGAAAGTCTTTATTGTACTTTCCTACTTGGTTTAGTTTGAATGGGTAAAGAATTCTAAGTTGAAAATATTTGGGGTGGGGTTGTGAGTGTTTGGCATAGTGATTAAGACATCTGCATCCCACATTGGAGTGCATGGGTTGGAGACCCAACTAGCTCCCAATTCCAACTTCCTGGTAATGTGCTCCTGGAAAGGTTATCAGTCAATGGCTCAATTAGTTGGGTCTCTGCCACCCATGTGGGAAACATGAATTGAGTTTCTGCCTCCTGGTTTGGGGCTGTCCTAGCCCTGGCTATTGCAGGCATTTGGAGAGTGAACCCACTTGATGGGTGCTCTCTGACTGTCTCCATGTCTCTGCCTTTTAAATTAAAATAATTATTAATTTTTTTTGACAGGCAGAGTGGACAGTGAGAGAGAGAGAGACAGAGAGAAAGGTCTTCCTTTACCGTTGGTTCACCCTCCAATGGCTGCTGTGGCCAGCGCACCGCGCTGATCTGAAGGCAGGAGCCAGGTGCTTCTCCTGGTCTCCCATGGGGTGCGGGGCCCAAGCACTTGGGCCATCCTCCACTGCACTCCCTGGCCACAGCAGAGAGCTGGCCTGGAAGAGGGGCAACCGGGACAGAATCCAGCGCCCCAACAGGAACTAGAACCCTGTGTGCTGGCACTGCTAGGCGGAGGATTAGCCTATTGAGCCACGGCGCCAGCCTTATTAATTAATTTTAAAGACACCCACCTGTTGAAAAATATTTATTAATTCAATATTCTGGAGGTTTTTTTTTTTTAATTCTCTTACATTCAGGGTTGCTGTGGATATGTCTAGTGCATGCTAACCTGTGTGTCTATATCCTGAATTTTCCTGAGGCTATAGCTAGGTATATTTTTGTGGGTTTTTTTTTTTCATTTTGTTCCATATGCTAAGTGTAGCTTTCTAATTGGAACCCTTGTTTCCTCTGTTACTCCTTAGATGTAATTTATCCCTCAAGTTTTTCTTTTTGAAGGATATTCTTAGTTTGATGCTATACTTGCCATAATTTTCTTTTCTTTCATATTTGCCAGTTGTACCTGTATTTCCCTACTTTTTAAAAATTTATTTGACAGATAGAGTTAGACAGTGTGAGAGAGAGAGACAGAGAGAAAGGTCTTCCTTCCATTGGTCCCCTATCTGCAGGGGACCAAGCACTTGGGCTATTCTCCACTGTCTTCCAGGGCCACAGCAGAGAGCTGGACTGGAAGAAGAGCAACTGGGATTAGAACCCAGCACCCATATGGGATGCCGGCGCTGTAGGCGGAGGATTAACCAAGTGAGCCCCAGCGTCAGCCCCTGCCCTACATTTTTTGAGAATTTCTCAAATTTATTTCTAGTTGGCTTATTAATTTTTTTGACAACCAAAGGTTTAGTCTTCTAGGGCTCTTTTTGTATTTTCAGTTGGTTTTTCCAAGACCTTCTGCTCTTAAGGAGTACAATTGCTTCTTTGATCTGAATATATTTCACAAACGTATTTTCTGTTTCCTCATTTATGCTTCTTACAGTTAGGGCTTTTCATTTGCTGACATAGCTTTTTATCCTTCCAGACTTTTCCATGTATCTTGTGATCCTCAATTGTCCCTTCATATTTAAGAAAACACCAGGGGTGAGCATTTGGCACAGCATCTAAGACACTCATGGGATGCCTGCATCCATATCAGAATGCTCAGCTTCAAGTCCTGCCTCTCTTTCTGACCCCAGCTTCCTGCTAATGCACACTGGGAGGTGACAGATGGTAGCTTAAGTACTTGGGTCTCTGCCACCCAAGTGGGAGATCTTATTTGAGTTCCAGCCCCCTGGTTTAGGCCTGGCCCAGCTCTGGCCGTTGTGGGCATCTGGGGAGTAAACAGCAGACAGATCTCTTTCTGAAGTCTCTTTGTCTCTTTCTGTCTTTCTATTTTTCTCTCTCTCTCTCACTATCTGTCTCAAGTCTTTCACATAAATTACAAAATAAATAAATGATAAATAAATCATTGTAAAAGGGATAAAACTAAAATGTTTACTCTTAATGGCTGGTATGCAATCTCTGTACCGTTGAAATGCTACATAGATTTTGGGAACAGGCTTCCCAGCTGAACAGCAAGTCTGATTGGGCACTCCATCCGTGCTTGAGGGTGCTGCCTACTTGTGCCATAAATGCCACATTGAGGATGACTTTACTGTGGGGGTCCTAACCAAAGGGAAACCCTTAGTTTAATTCCACTGTCTTCAACCATTTATTTAGGAATCAACTTCTCTAGATTTTTTGCCTGAAGTCCTGGGCAGATTTCTGAGACTTCTGTACGGAGAAAGGAATGGTAGTAGAAGGAGAGAAAGTGGGAGGGACATGCCCCACTGGCACAATTGTCCTGAATGTAGACTTCCAACTAGTTGCCCTATTCCAGGCTCGCTTCTCATCTTTGCCCTTCACTCTCATGCTGCACTGAGCCCTAAGCCTGTCCCATTAGTATTATTTGGCTACATCTTCTTCAGGTTGGCTGATTTCTGTCAATATTCCTTTCACTTTTCTTCTAGAATTCTATGATGCATATGGCCCCTTCTTTTTATTTCCTTGGTGCTTCCAGGCTTATTTCTTTTTGTGCTTCTATTTCTCTCTTCAGTGATACCCAAGGTAAACAGGACATAGGCATGTGTGTGTGCAGCTACCATATGGAACCTGGAGACCACTCAGCTATTTTTGAATCTTTTTGTTTCCATAAAGGTACTGTGCTTTTATACCGTCACCCATCAGTCATGTCCTCAAGAGTAGGATCTAAGTTAATGACCAGTATTTCTACTATATTTCTGTTTTCTTTTGAAATGCATCCTAGTGCCTTACCCAAGATCTGAAGGTGGCTGGGAAGGATCAGCTTTTGAGTCCAACAGAAAGCGCTTCTGTATGATGTTCCTCCCGTTGTTCACATTAAGCACAGGATAACCCATCTGTCTGGTCCAAGTGTCCATCACTTCTCCCACTGGAAGGTTACTTGCCTACAATTGAAAAAGAAGTAGAGATTGACTAATTAACAAGTAAGGGAAAATAAAAGAATAGGATAGTCAGATAAATGACGGATAAATCATTTGTAAGTCAGACAAAATAGTATTTCTTCCTTACCTCCTCCAGTGCTTTCCAAAAATCTGAAGTTTTTGCATTTTGAAAATGGAATCTTCTCAAGTAAATCTGAATGTGAAAGATTACAACCATTTTAGAAATAAAAGTTGGATTTTCTCATGCTTCCACAACATGAACTGAACCCCCACTCACAGCTACTCAGTTCAGCCCCTGCCTCCAAGCTAAAGCCAGCAAAGACAATATGTGAATGAATGGGAGAGCCATCTTCCAATAAACCATTATTCCAATAAACTATTATTGAGTCTCATCGGTTTTATATGTCATGAAATATTCTTCTTTTGATTTTTCCCAAACCACTGGAAAAGGTAGAAACTTTTTTGCATTCTTGGATCTTAAAACACAGACACTTGGGCCACATCTGATCTGTAGCTAGAGGTTTGCCCTCCTCTGTTCTATAGAAATGGATGAATAATCTTTTGAATAATGAGATGATGGATGAGATGGATGAGTTGATGGATGAACTGGGAAACTATTTACCCTACAGAACAAAGGCTTTACTCTCAAATATTTTAAAAATATGAAACTTTCAAATAGAAGGCTCCCACTTTGGGAAATTCTGTTCACAACACCTCTCTCAACACTAGGGTTTTCAGATATGGTGTAATAAATCCTCAGGGGGACTTTATGTCTGCTAATCCTGTAACTGGATGCTACCTGAGGTTTCCAGGAACCTTCCAAAGTTCTTATTGTCTCACTCTTGTTACTTTCTAGAATTGTTCCATTTAAAACATGGAAGCTTTGAATAGAAATACTTGTAGAACCTTCACAAGTGTTCTTACTGGTTAACTTTGAACATATCATTTTTAGTCTGAGTTGCTATAATTTTCCATCCAAGTCATGTTATCTTCTAAATTCCTTTTCTTTTCAGGCACACAGTATTAGCGAGAACAATATTTACTCCAACAATAGCCACTCCAAGAGACTTGGAGCAGGGCTGAGGCTAACTTGGAATGTTGTCTCCATATTTGTTCTTTTGATTAATTCACTTCTTAACACTACCACCAGAGGGCAGGCAAAGGAAGGCAGAAACAGCAAATACCGTTCTCTGTGTCAGTTTTAGGTAAGCAATCCAGAGGGTCCTTGTGTCATTTACTGTAGCTTGATAAAATACTTGGACATAGTATAGTAATAATTATCATCATGTGTTAATGAAAAATTTTTATGGAATAGTATCATCTTAAAATTAATGTGGCAGAGATTATCTTACAATGAGATATTTTATAATGTCTTGAGCAACCTGCAATCTTGGGACTAGAGGGCTCTTTGTATTATTTAATGTAACTCCTACATTTTAGAGGCAAAGAAACCTGCTACCTGGGTGGCTGTAAAGGTGAAAGGATTTGCCTGAGATCATTATTGAGTAGAATTCTCAATCTCAGATCCAGGTTTTTGGTTTTTGTCATCATTCTTGTTGTCCTTGTCTTTTAAACTGCAGTGCATTGCTTCTGAACTAGAGGCTGAATGGGAATTTACATAAACATTAGGTTAAACAGTGCTGATTTCGTTTTGTCGATATTAGTGCTTCCGAATTCTCTATATTAGGAAATTTCCTTCTTCACCACCCTGAATAATCACGATGAAGTCATTCCAGAAAGGGAAAGAACACTTCCCACCCAGGCCATTCCTGCCCTCTCCGATACCAGAAGAAAAGCAGAAGGGTGGGTAGACTTTTTAGTTTCTATTTGGTAGCCTTTTATGTTATCTATTATACTCTTTATGAACTGCCAAAGGATCAAGGATTTTCCAGTTGATTTTGCTCTCCTTTCTTTCAACTCTGTATCTGTTTTGCTATCTGAGCTTGGGTTTAAAAGAAGGCAATGAGAACAAAAAAAGGTATGGACAACCAGCCATCACCAGATTCAATACCTGACCAGGTCAGCTACTGCAGAGCATGGATTATGGAATGTAAGGGCAAGAATCACACTTTGTGTATAATAGCTTAAGGAAGATACTGTTTGGATGCTTGAACTTTGTGAGGGAATGTTCTGGTTGGCCTAAGAGCTGACTGAACATGGCCTACATTGATCATAGGTTACTTTCAGCTATTACCTAGTATTTGATGGTTGAAGGAAAGGAGTGAATGGTTTGGTCGTTTTTTTTTTTTTTTTTGTACATTTATTCCATAGAGCAATAATGGTATGACAAATTTATATCTATTCATCTCCATTCAGCTTACAGGACCACAGAGATTTAGGGTAGAGGAAAACTATTTTAACTTCATAAATATTCATTTTAGACAAGATTTTTTAAAAAAGTAATTATAGCATAGATACTGAGTTAAAGGAAATCTGAGAGTATTATTAAATTATTAGAAAAACTATTTGCTTTCAAGAACTACTTTGATCCTTCTCTTAAGAAGTGAATATGAAATATCACTTAACTTGGAGTCAGCTCTGAAGATATCAAGAATGTATTATCAATTACAGTTTCATTTGGAATGAAACTATTCAATGGAATTTTAATGTAGGTTTTAAAAATGAATTTTATTTTTTTAAAAGATGTATTTTATTTATTTGAAAGACAGTTAGAGAGGTAAAGACAGAGAGACAGAGAGTGAGAGAGAGAGAGGTCTTCTATCCACTGATTCACTCCCCAAATGGCTATAATGGCCGGAACTGAGCTGATCCAAAGCCAGGAGCCAGAAGCTTCTTCTGGGTCTCCCATGTGGGTTCAGGGACCCAAGGACTTGGGCAATTGTCCACGGCTTCCCCAGGCACATTAGCAGGGAGCTGGATCAGAAGTGGAGCAGCTGGAACCCAAACCAGTGCCCATATGGGATGCCAGCACTGCAGGCCAGGGCTTTAACCTACTGTGCAACAGTTCCGGCCCCATGCATTTTCTGTATTTCTATGCTTTATTTTATTTATTGCAGACTATTCACTCATTCATTCACCAGGTATTTTCTGGATCACCTAATAATTGTGTGTGTGGTGCATACTACTATGCCTGTGAGTATGCAGTTTTGATGTATATACAAAACTATGGAGGACAGGGTTCCTGACTACAGGTGCTTACAATAAGAGAAGAGCTGATGAAATCTGAAGCTGAAGCTGAAGCTGAAGGAAAAGTCACCGAGGTCTCACCTACATGCAAGCACAGTGTATGGCTTCTTTTGCACCCAGTGCCACAGATTGTCTATTAATGGACAAAGCTGTACAACGTACCAGTGCACTCCTAAATAGTAGCCTTGGTCTCGTTATTTTTTTTTAAGATTTATTTATTTATTTGTAAGTCAGAGTTACACAGGGAGAGGTGAGGCAGAGAGAGAGAGAAAGAGAGAGAGAGGGGTCTTCCATTTGCTGGTTTACTCCCCAATTGGCCGCAACGGCCGAAACAGTGCCAGGAGCCAGGAGCTTCCTCCAGGTCTCCCACACGGGTGCAGGGGCCCAAGGACTTTGGCCATCTTCTACTGCTTTCCCAGGCCATAGCGGAGAGCTGGATCAGAAGTGGAGCAGCTGGGTCTCGAACCAGCACCCATATGGGATGCTGGTACTTCAGGCCAGGGCATTAACTTGCTGCGCCACAGCGCCAGCCCATCTTGTTACTTTTAATCATTACACAGGAATTTTAGTATTGGATAGAAGGAGACCATGTCCCTTTGGGGAAGTACAGAGACAACAAGATGACACATTTGGATGTGGCCATCATAAGGAGACTGGGATGGCGGCACTATCCCAAGGAGTCATGCCTGTAAGAAGTACTGGTTCTCCTTGTGAAAGCTGTCGGGTGCTGCCCCCATCTGTTTCCCATTTGATGGACTGGGTACCATCAGCACTGCTCTGCCTAACTTCCTCCATCATCACAGCAGGGACGATGGATGTGGAAGGGAAAGAGAAGGAAGATGATTCCATTTCTAGGCTGGAATGGGTCCAACCTGCTGACAGGACATTTGCAGGGCCCCACTGTAGTTGCTTTGATAAAAACCAAGCCTGAGGCAATCGGCTTTGTGTTTGCAGGAAGAACAAAAATGAAGAAGCTGAAACATCCCCTGGAGTAAAGCACTTCAGTGGGAAGTGTAGAGGAGCTGCTGTCTTTCCTGTTTTCAAAAGGAAGCAACCACAAGTTGTACTTTCAAAATTTATATTTATTAAATAAAAGTTAAAAAAAATAAACAAACTTGTGGGGAGGAAAATGAGACATCTCAGTAATTGCCCTGTAGGTACCATAAAATGCCTGGCAGAGTTTAACATTTCCTAGCCTAGTATACCTGATGCTCATTAGAAGTTTTCATCTCAGAGTGTTAATTAGATGGTGCCACACATTACTACTTAATGGATCTGAAATCTTGGGCAAAGGTCACTTGACTAATCGTTATTTTGCTTTGTTGTCTAAAGCCAGTGAATTCTTCCAGCAATAGCAAATTTCCTTTGCAATTAAATAATTTAGTGCAGAACTATCAGTAAAATCCTGTGAATAGAATGGCAAATGTCCTAACAGCACTCTGGCCTCATAATCAGCCCTTAAGGCATGTGGATCCAGCTGAAATGCCCATGAGAGTATTTCAGGCATGGAAAGCCAAGACACTCTGGGGGGAAAAAAAAAAACACCTAAATGAAAGATCTCCACGAGTGAGATCCCAGTGGAAAGAACGGGTCATCAAAGAAGTAGGTACCTTTCTCTGAAGGGAGGAGAGAACTTCCACTTTGACTATGGCCTTGTCTAAAAATGATCAGAGTCAGTGAATCCAGGGGGCTTCCATAGCCTTGGCAGCTCATGACAAGAGCCTAGGGTGATTGCTGATGCCATAAACAAGAGTGTCAAATTGTTAAGTCAACAACAGGAATCACTCTGCACTTCCTCCTCATGTAGGATCTTTGTCCTTAGTGTGCTGTACATTGAGATTTAATGCTATAACTAGTACTCAAACAGTATTTTTCACTTTATGTTTCTGTGTGGGAGCAAACTGTTGAAATCTTTACTTAATGTATGCTAAACTGATCTTCTGTATATAAAGAGAATCGAAAATGAATCTCGACATGAATGGAAGGGGAGAGGGAATGGATAAGGGGAGGGTTGCAGGTTGGAGGGACATTATAGGGGGGAAGTCATTGTAATCAATATTCTGTACTTTGGAAATTTATATTCATTAAATAAAAGTTTAAAAAAATCAAAAAAAAAATCCTGTGAATATCCATGTAAAACATGTACAAAGTGTGTTGTTTACTTACATAAACTGATATATTCTAAAAAAAAAAAAAGAAGAAGCAGCAGCCCTCTTCATTCACTGATTCCATTATAATAATATTTCCCTCTTACATAGGAAGCATTTTCCAATCCAATCGAAGGAAAAATGTTCTATGCACTCTAAGGGGAGAGCCTCACAGGTAGATTCAAATCTCCCTATCACACTGTGTTCCCCTGAAACTCCTGTAGGGGGGCCCTCACCCTTAATGCATGTGTGTGTGTGTGTGTGTGTGTGTGTGTATATATGTATAAAACACCTGAGCTAAGGGTGTATATTATATATACACATATATATATACAACCTTGATGTGTGTGTGTGTATATATACACATACTCACACACACATATATATACACACACTATATATATTTTATTATATATATATATATAAATATGTCATGTGAGTACACAGTGAGAAGACAAGCATGTGCAAGCGCAGAGAAGGCCCTGTCCAGAACCTGAATTCAGCAGCACCTAGATCTACACATCCCAAGCTGCAGAACTGTGAAAAAGAAACTCCTGTTGTCCAAGCCTACTGCACTGTGCCACAGCAGCCCAAGCCAGGGGACTACTACATATACAAAGGCTTTCCAACATCACTGCATAGTCTGCTCCAGCTTCTCCGTGAAACCTCTGCTTAATGATTACAGATACAACGGAAGCACATCACCAGACACAAAGTCACCTCTCATCATTTTTTGTAGAATCTATTTCTGAATAAGGAAAGTAATAAGAAAATGATCCTTAATAAATCACATACCTTAACATGCACCAGTCACATATTAGTGCAAGTTTACTTTTAATACCACTAGAAGTAACAAATGATACCTGGCATCCTTCTTTAAATCTCTCAGGTGTTATCCAGTCTTCAAGCATTCTCAGAATGGAAGCTCCCTAAGATGGAAAAAAATGAAAAGTTAAAAGAACAATGGGGCCGGCGCCGTGGCTCAATAGGCTAATCCTCCACCTTGCGGCACCGGCACACCGGGTTCTAGTCCTGATCGGGGCGCCGGATTCTGTCCCGGTTGCCCCTCTTCCAGGCCAGCTCTCTGCTATGGCCAGGGAGTGCAGTGGAGGATGGCCCAGGTGCTTGGGCCCTGCACCCCATGGGAGACCAGGAAAAGCACCTGGATCCTGGCTCCTGCCATCGGATCAGCGCGGTGCGCCGGCTGCAGCGGTGGCCATTGGAGGGTGAACCAACGGCAAAGGAAGACCTTTCTCTCTCTGTCTCTCTCTCTCACTGTCCACTCTGCCTGTCAAAAAAAAAAAAAAAAAAAAAAAGAACAATGGATATGTAAGGGACAAGTGTCAGTTCCCACTATGCTGAGTGTTTCATGCTCCTATTTATGAAATTATTTCTTCAAAGCTATTCTGATAAGCTATAGGGCTATATACCTATGGTTTTAGGATAAAAATATCACTTGGCACTCTCCTTTATCGACGTTACTAAAATACTAAAAGATCAGGAGAAATCATTTAAAGGGTCATCATTTTTGTGACCGCAAGCTCAAATAACTATTGCACTTCTGCAATGGACCAGCAGATGGCGCTTTCCTAATGAAATAAAAATAAACAGAAAAAAATGTTCTTTGATGAATAGAAAGTTGTTTAGGGTAAAAATCAAGCAATTTATTGAATATATTTCCTTATGGAAAAAATAATTATATTTGGTATATATAAACACATCGTCAAAATTAATATATAATATTAATATATAGATACATAATTTAGGCACAAAATTATTTGAGTGGTTTGTATCATTTGGTTTTCTTTCATCTGAACAATCTGATGACTATCTGCCCTCCACCTATCCTTCATGTGTTATAAAAGTAGTACTAAAATGCACTACTTATGAGATTTTAAGTCAATTTTCAAGTAACAGACCAGAAAAAAACACCTCCCACTTCAGTTAGTAACTTTTACTAACGTTTATTAAATATTCTAAATACTTTTGTGCCTATTAAGAAAGTTAAAGGCTTAGAAACATTTATTTGTTTCTGACCTAATATATTTTTATATATATAAAATATTTATTTTATTCATTTGAAAGGTAGAGTTACAGAGAAAGGGACAGAGAGAGAGAAAGAGGTGTTACACCCCCTGTTCACTCTTCAAATGACCACAGAGGCTGAGGCTGGGCCAGGCTGAAGGCAGGAGCCAGGAGCTTCTTCTGGGTCCCCCATGTGGGTACAGGGGTTCAATGACTTGGCCATCCTGGGCTACTTTCCCAGGCACATTAGCAGGGAGCTGGAATGGAAGTGGAGAAGCCAGGACTTGGTCCTGTGCCCTTATGGGCACTGCTGCAGGCAGTGACTTAATCTGCTATACCACAATAATGGTCCCTGACCTAATATCTTAATCCATGGAGTATCTAGGACTCAGGAGAAAACTGATTCAGTAAATGCAAACTTCTCCCATGTGAGTTGTTGGAATGGGCTGTTAAGTAGATAAGAAATTTTTCATTTCAACAGGAAGATAATCATTAAAATGAAAATGAACAGAAGATTGAAAGTACCTCTAAGAAGAATATGAGAGGTAAAGTCAAAAAGTATGATGTTATAAATTTCAAATAATAATGTACAGAAGATTTCATCCAATTTAAGCCAATTTTATCTAGGATTAATTTTCATAATTATAATATGCTTGACTTGAATAAAATTTTAGATATCACCTATGATAACAAATTGTATCAGCTTGCAGTAGCCTTTGAGCAATAAAGTGTAGTAGGCAAGCCATGAGAAACTGACATGGAAAATGACTATAATCAAATTTTAAATTATGTTATCCACAAGTCCATTATATGTTTGAAGGAGAGACTGTAGGAGGTATTGTGGGAGACACTTGGGTAACATAAAGCTTTGGGTTATAGAATTCTAATAAATTATCAAAAAATTTTGGTGGATAAAAATACTTCATCTATATCATATGAACAAAGTCACCTTTCAATCTTATCTAAAGATAGTTAAGCCGGCGCCGCGGCTCACTAGGCTAATCCTCCGCCTAGCGGCGCCGGCACACCGGGTTCTAGTCCCGGTCGGGGCGCCAGATTCTGTCCCGGTTGCCCCTCTTCCAGGCCAGCCCTCTGCTGTGGCCAGGGAGTGCAGTGGAGGATGGCCCAGGTGCTTGGGCCCTGCACCCCATGGGAGACCAGGAAAAGCACCTGGCTCCTGGCTCCTGCCATCGGATCAGCGCGGTGCGCCGGCCGCAGCGCGCCGGCCGCGGCGGCCATTGGAGGGTGAACCAACGGCAATGGAAGACCTTTCTCTCTGTCTCTCTCTCTCTCACTGTCCACTCTGCCTGTCAAAAATAAAAATAAAAAAAAAAAAAAAGAGAGAATCGAAAATGAATCTTGATGTGAATGGAAGGGGAGAGGGAGTGGGAAAGGGGAGGGTTGCGGGTGGGAGGCACGTTATGGGGGGGAAGCCATTGTAATCCATAAGCTGTACTTTGGAAATTTATATTCATTAAATAAAAGTTAAAAAAAATTAAAAAAAAAAGATAGTTAAAAGTCTTTTCTTCTGAGAATTTCAGTATTTCTTGTCAGCCGTAAAGGATTCTACTAGAAAAGGTATACCCAGATGCAGCATTTCTTGTTGAGCACATGGCAAAAAAAGATTTCCTGTATTCAAAAGAATCTTAAATAAAACAATTTACAATTTGATGCTTAAATTCTAAATGTTTGATGATTAGAACTTTTAAAACATATTTATTTATTTATTTTAAAGATTTATTTATTTACTTGAAAGTCAGAGTTACACAGAGAGAAGGAGAGGCAGAGAGAGAGAGAGAGAGAGAGAGAGAGAGGGGTCTTCCATCTGCTAGTTCACTACCCAATTTGCCACAATGGTCGGACTTGTGCCAATCTGGAGCCAGGAGCCAGGAGCTTCCTCCGGGTCTCCCATGCAGGTGCAGGAGCCCAAAGACTTCTGCTGCTTTTCCAAGCCACAGCAGAGAGCTGGATTGGAAGTGTAGGAGCTGGGACTCAAACCGGTGCCCATGTGGAATGCTGGCACTGCAGGCAACGGCTTTACCCTCTATGCCATAGTACCAGCCCCAAATGATTAGAATTAAAACAGTTATAAACAAAAGTGAAAAGGGAAAATTTTTAAGAATTGAATTCAAAATCTCATGGCAATAACTACCAGTTCCACTGGAAGCACAAACTATTTAATGTTTAGCACTCAGAATAAATTCTGTACTGTATTCTAGAACCCACTAGCATAGTCTAACTATTCTTACGACTGTTGGGACTTACTAAAATAAAAGTCAATGAATAGGAAGATACTCAAAAGAATGTCTTATCTTGCCCACCTTACTGTAGGATATTCCATCAAAAACAGATGTTATTTCAGCAGGGGTTGACACAGTGACAACAATCGGGTGTGATGACATTAAAGAATCATCCTCTTGTACAGGTAATACATCTTCAGTTAGTATCTGGTCACGCTGAAAAGGCAGAAGGAACCAAAGAAATAAGCACTTTTAAAATACTGATTCATATATATAATCTTATATATATCATATACAAGGTTATATATACAATATATAATCTTATACTTATCATATATAAGATTATAGATACAATATATATGAACTTTAATATATAATAAAATACAGGAAAAGTAAATATAAATGACACAAATTATTTAAAACAAACAAGACTTCAAATCAGTCATATTTTACACTGATTGATCTATTGAGTTATCATTCCCCTCTTCTATTTATAACTCCTTTAACTTCTTCCCCTGTATGACAGGCCGAGAAGACATAGCATCTACAAATTCTGTTTCTGCTGCCTCTGTGTGAATTTTCAAGCCCTGATTCTGCATCTGTGTGATGGGAATGATGACAGCACCCAACAGATTTGTTCTGAGCCTCACATGAGGTGCCACGTCAATTTGCCAAAACTTGATGCTCAGCTTTAAATTAATGTCAATTTGAAATTGGAATGAGTCTATATTAATTTAAAAAGTAGTTCTAATGATCACCTCTCATTTCAGTCCTAGGTTTTCTTAAAAAGAAAGAGTGGTTGAGAAGTACAGCAATCTAATCAGACTTGTTTGGGTAAAAGCTCGATATTTCCACTTTCTGGATATGGAAGCTTAAACAAGTTACCCTAACCCTTAAGTGTAATAATGGCATGGTAATAATGGCATGGATTAAATGATGTAATTCATGTTAAGCTCTTGGCATAGCACCTGGCACAGAGTGGAAGCCTAACAAATGAGTTACTATGTGATTCTTAAGTGATAAGATCCTGAAATCTAACTCTGTTAAGTCCTTACTGATTTAAAAAGAAGCTTTATTGGTCCTACTTAATTAAAAATATTTCTTTTTCTTTTCTTTTTTTTTTTTTTTTTGAAAGGCAGAGTTAGACAGTGAGAGAGACAGACAGAGAGAAAGGTCTTCCTTCTGTTGGTTCACCCCTCAAAAGGTCACTACGGCCGGTGCTGCGCCGATTCAAAGCCAGGAGCCAGGTGCTTCCTCCTGGTCTCCCATGTGGGTGCAGGGCCCAAGCACTTGGGCCATCCTCCTCTGCCTTCCCGGGCCACAGCAGAGCTGACCTGGAAGAGGAGCAACCGGGACAGAACTGGCGCCCTAACCGGGACTAGAACTCCGGGTGCCAGCACCGCAGGCAGAGGATTAGCCTAGTGAGCCACGGTGCCGGCCCTAAAGATATTTCTAAAACAAACCACGCTGTATTAGTTTACATTTTCCAATTTTATTATTTCCATTTATAATAGACAAGTTACTATTGTCAAGTGATAACTGCCAATTAAGATAATTTTCACTTGGATTTTGACTTTTGTGTACTCAAGAGGTTTAGATAAGTAGAAAAAATACTGCTCATGGCATCAATAAATTTGATTGTTGTAACTGTTTTTGTTACCAGTTATCTGTATAATGTTGACAAGTTACACTGTCATTTCCACTCTCAGATTTTTTAAGAGAAAACTGTGATACTTATAAATTATATTATATATTTATTTATTTAATCTCCTCATCCATAACACTTTAAATTAAGAGCTCCTTAAGGGACAAGAAGTATATTTTGTTCATTTGCAGATCTTCTCTACTGTTTGTTGAATAAGAAAAAAATGAATGGATGAAGGAAAGAATGAATGTGTTGTACCTTATATTTAAATTTCATTTAAATACCAAGAACTGCATGCCAAATTCTTCCAGAATTTAATCAGTATTTTTGAAACACTGAAATGGGGATATTAGGTAATTTTTTAAAATATTCATTTATTTGTGTGAAAGGAAGAGGGATAGAGGGAAAGAGATCTTCTATCCACTGTTTCATTACCCAAATGGCTGCAGAGGCCGGGTCTGATCCAAGCCAAAACCAGGAGCCCAGACCTCCATCCAAGTTTCCTACATGGGTGGTAGGGACTCAAACATTTGGGCCACCTTCCATTGCTTTCCCAGCCATTAGCAGAGAGCTGAATTAGAAGCAGAGCAGGGCCAGCGACATGGCTCACTTGGTTAATCCTCTGCCTGCGGTGCTGGCGTCCCATATGGGTGCCAGTTCTAGTCCCAGCTGCTCCTCTTCCAGTCCAGCTCTCTGCTGTGGCCCAGGAAGGCAGTGGAGGATGGCCCAAGTGCTTGAGCCCTTGCACCCGCATGGGAGACCAGGAGGAAGCACCTGGCTCCTGGCTTCGGATCAGCACAGCACTGGCCGTGGCAGCCATTTGGGGGGTGAACCAATGGAAGGAAAACCTTTCTCTCTGTCTCTCTGTCTCACTGTCTCTCTGTCTCTCTCAATGTCTTAAAAAAAAAAAAAAAGCAGAGCAGCCAGGACTTGAACCAAGACTCATATGGGATGTTGGGGTTGCAGGTGTCAGCTTAGCTTGCTGTGTTATAATGCTGGCCCCTAGATAATTTTAAAGTGTTAGAATTTCTTATAACAATTTGATATTAGGGCGACAAGTTATTTTGGGAAAACAAAGCAAAAATATTTTCCACTTCTGTGGTTTATTTCCATTCTATCATAAAATCACTCATTTTCAGTATAGATGAGTGGTTCTCAGGAAAGATTTTTGTCCTCCTGGGGACATTTGGAAATGATTAGAGACATTTTTGGTTGTCTGCTGGGCCAGAGGGTTACTAGCATTTAGCAAGTAGCGAGAAGGAGGGCTGGTGTTCAACATTCTACACTGCACAAGATGGCCTTCCACACAAAGGATTATCTTGTCCTCAATCTCAGTTGTTGAATGGTTAAATTTTTCAAGAACCAAATGTTGCAAATTAGCTTTTTTAAACTTTTAAAATAAGCAAAAGGAAACTACAAGGGCTTCAAGCACTTAACTTTTAAAATTTTGTCCAGTAGAGGGAAGTATCCTACATAGTCCACAACCTCTTGTAATTCTCTACTTTCGCACATCTATGTATTTATATATTCATAGACACTCAGATGTGTGGATTTCAAAATACCTTACGTGAAAATAAACTTATCTTTTGATTCCATTTGTCACAAGTTTTTTGAAGTATCCCCATGTATTCAATTAGATTAAAATGTCTGTACAATCTAAGTATAAATAACAAAGCAAGTTTTTTTGAAAAAAAAAATTATAGAGTTCATAGAAGTTTTGTTGCAGGCCCTGCAGGTGCACCCTATATATTAACAGTCACTAAGTGTAAATTTGGGGAGGTTTTAAGCTTTTTCAAAATAAAGAACAATATCCTTGCTGAACACAGAGACAGCTGACTCAGAGAGATTATGTAACTTGCTCAAGGTCATTTTCCTGGTTATATATATCTAAGAAATGATGTATTCAGAATTTGAACTTGAGTCTAACTGCTAAGCTTATGCTCTTATCTCTTTACCATACTATTTCAGCAACTTGTCTTGTAAGACAGACATTTTTCAAAGAGTTGGTGCTATACTTTCTTGAACAAAGGATTTTTTTTTTAATTTATTTATTTGAAAGGCAGAGCCACAGAAAGTGAGAGGCAGAGGCAGAGAGAGAGAGAGAGATTTCATCTGCTTGTTTGCTCCCTATATGGCTGTAATGGCAAGGATTGGACCAGGCTGAAGTTAGGAGCCAAGAGCTTCTTCCCCACATGTGTGCAGGGGCCCAAGCACCCAGGCCATCTTGCTCTGCTTTCCTAGGCCACCAGCAGGGAGCTGGATCAGAAGTGGAGCAGCGGGGACTCAAACCGGCATCTGTATGCAATGCTAACACTGCAGGTGTTGACTTTACCCACTATGCCACAGCACCGGCCACCAACGGTTGTAATTTTCTATAATAGCTATTTTTTTTCTGGCCTTAACATCAGTTTTGAGTAAATCTGTCAGGGGAACTTCAGACTGTGGGGGTCAGTTTGCCATCTAGAGACTGGGCAAAAGCCGTGGGCTAGGTAATGTCCCTTGGAAACCAGCTGACTCCACTCTTTTCTCACAATGGAATTCCCAACTTAGCACTGAGCTTGGCCCCTGACATAGGTCTAAGGCTTCAATCTGCTTTACATGAGGAAAAGAGATATTAGGAGTTTATGTATTCAGGACTCACCATTTGCCAATCACTTTCTGCATGGTCTACTCCCAGGAACTCGAAGAAAGAAGCAAATCCTTCATTTAGCCACAAATCGTCCCACCAGTCCATGGTCACAATATTTCCAAACCACTGAAATTATAAGCAACAAAGAGATCAGTAAGTCCTCATATTTATGTTAGAGAGATCTAGAAAATTACAGAATATTTATTTGTCCTTGCTAATTTGGTCACTATAACACAGAAGTGGTAGGCATGGTACTGAACATTTATTTCTTGCTTTATTTATTCAGTTTTTTAAAGGTTTTACTTATTGGAACAGGCACTGTGGAGCAGTGGGTTAAGCCACTGCTTGGAACATCCACATCTTATGTTGGAGAGCCTGAGATGCAGTCCTGTCTCAACCTCCAATCCAGCTTCCTGTTAATGCACCTGGGAGAGAGTAAATGATGATCCACTTGGGTGCTTGCCACCCATGTGGGAGACCCAGTTGGAATTTCTGGTTCCTGGCTTTGGCCTGACCCAGCCCTGGTTGTCAGAGTCATTTGGAAATTGAACCAGTGAATGGGAGATCTCTCTTTCTCTCTCTCTCTCTCTCTCTCTCTCTCTCTCAGTCTCTGTTACTCTGCATTCCAAATAGATAAACTAAGAGTTTTAAAACATATTATTAATCTGACAGGAAGAGAGACACAGAGAAGGAAACAGAGAGCTCCTATCCACTGTTTCACTCTCCAAGTACCCAAAATGGCTGGGGCTGTGTCAGGGCCACAGCCAGGAGCTGGGAACACAATTCAGATCTCCCATGTAGGTAGCAGGAACACAAATGCTTGAGCCACTATCTGCTGCCTTCCATGATCTGTATTAGCAGGAAACTGGAGTCAGGAATCAGAGCAGGGGAATCAATCCAGGTATTTCCATGTGAGACATAGGCATCTTAACCAGTGTCTTAACCACTAGGCCAAACACCCATTTATGTCCAAATTTTTAAATGTTATTAAACTCCCCTTAATTTAATACTTTATGTAGATATTATGGAGGGGGCAGCATTGTGGTATAACTGTAAAGCCACTACCAGAGCACCATCATCCTATATGGTGCAGGTTCAAGTCCCAACTTCTCCACTTCTCATCCAGCCCCCTGCTAATAGCCTGGCAAAAGCAGTGGAACACGGCAAAGGTGGTTGTGTCCCTACCACCCATGTGGGAGACCCGGATGAATCTCCTGGCTCCTAGCTCCTGGCTTCAGTCTGGCCCAGCACCAGCCATTACAGCCATCTGGAGAGTGAACCAGTGGATAGAAGATCTTTCTCTCTCTAAGTCTGACATTCAAAATAAATAAATAAGTCTTATAAAAAGGTATCATGGGAATATATAACATTATAGGAGGGCTTCCTGTGTAATTACAAACAGCAAAACAATGTGTTTTACTGTTTCTTTATGGTTAAATGTTTATTTTCTGGGTTGCCTAATCCTTATTTGCTACACTGTGAATAATCTGAATTACCTCTGGGTCTTAAGCCACTTTTATATATTTTATTTTGTTTATATTTATATATTTATTTTCATTTTATTGTTTGAAAGATGTTCATCTGCTGGTTTACTCCCTAAATACCTGCAGTACCTGGAGCTAGGTTGGGCTGGGCCAGGCTGAAGCTAGGAACCTGGACCTTAATCCAGGTCTCCCATATGGGTAGCAGGGACCCAACTACTTGAGCCATCACCTGCTGCCTCCCAGGGTGCACTTTAGCAGGTAATTGGAATCAGAAGCAGAGCTGGAACTCAGCTTAGGCACTCCAATGCGGGATGCAGGCATCCCAGGCCATGTCTTTAACTGCAGTATCAAATGCCTGTCCCTTAAGCCACTTTTTAAAACAAGCTAATTTGAAGTCAAGCTCCTATACCTGATGTACAAGTTCATGGGAAACCACAGTCGCCACCCTCTGCTTGTTTGATGAGGCTGACTCCTGCGGGTCATAAAGCAAGTTGGTTTCTCTGTAAGTGATGAGTCCCCAGTTCTCCATCGCACCAGTGCCAAAGTCTGGAATAGCGATTTGATCTATGGAAAAAGAAAGAGTCCAGTGAGACATACATTCTTTCCATTTCTTCACAGCAGCTCTTACCAAATTAAGTTCTTCAGATGAATGTTTTTTAAAAGGCTAAAAATAATTTCTTAGAGTCAAAAACAGTAATCATTTGTGCAAACATTGCAGTCCTAATGCACTCAAAATTTCCATGGTGTTTTTCCGGTTGGCTCTAGATATCAATGCTTCCTTTTTGTTCCAAGAAGGATGCTCATGGCACTGCTCTTTTACAGGCCTTCATAACTTTCTGTCTTTTGTTTCTCTGTCTATATGGTACTTCATTAGCTTTCTGTCCCCCATGATTTTCACTTAGGAATAGAAAGCATCTGTTTGTGGGATTAAGCCGTGATGAAAAAGAGAATTAAGTTTTTATATGAGGACTTCGAGTATAGAGCTTTTAAGTACACAGAAATAAACTTCTATCTAAAGATGCAGAATATTAGAGAATATAAAACTCCATTTTCTTTTTTATAGAAAGTATTTAATAAATATAAATTTCATAAGTACAACTTTTGGATTATAGTGGTTCTTCCTCCCATACTCACCCTCCCCCCCAAACCATCCTACCTCCTACCCCCTCTCCCATCCTATTCTTTATTAAGATTCATTTTTAATTATTTTATATAGAAGATCAACTCTATACTAAGTAAAGATTTCAACAGTTTGCATCCACACAGACACAAAGTATAAAGCACTGTTTGAAGACTAATTTTACCTTTAATTCTCATAGTACAACACATTAAAGACATAGGTCCTACATTGGAAGCAAGTGCACAGTGACACCTGTCATTGATTTAACAATTGACACCCTTGGGTCCGTTGCTGTGGCGCAGTGGGTTAACGCCCTGGCCTGAAGCGCTAGCATTCCATATGGGGCCGGTTCCAGACCTGGCTGCTCCACTTCCGATCCAATTCTCTGCTATGGCCTGGGAAAGCAGTAGGAGATGGCCCAAATCCTTGGACCTCTGCACCCTCTTGGGGGACCTGGAGGAAGCTCCTGGATCCTGGTTTGGATTGGCACAGCTCCAGCCGTTGCAGCCAATTGGGGAGTGAACCATCAAATGGAAGACACACACACACACACCCACCTCTCCTCTCTTTATGTAACTCTTTCAAATAAATAAATAAAAATCTTTCAAAAAAATTGACACTCCTATTTATAGCATCAGTGATTTCCTGAGGCTCTTGTCATGAGCTTCCAAGGCTATGGAAGCCTCTTGAGTCCACAAACTCTGACCTTATTCAGACAAGGCCATAACCAAAGTGGCAGTTCTCTCCTCCCTTCAGAGAAAGGTACCTCCTTCTTTGGTGGCCCCTTTTTTCCACCCAGATCCCACTCACAAAGATCTTTCCTGTAGGTCATTTTTTGCCACAGTGTCTTGGCTTTCCATGCCTAAAATGCTCTTATGGCCTTTTTAGCCAGATCTACATGCCTTAAGGGCTGATTCTGAGGCCAGAGTGCTGTTTAGGGCATTTGTCATTCTATGAGTCTGCTGTGTGTCCTGCTTCCCATGTTGAATAATTCTCTCCCTTTTAATTCTATCAATTATTATTAGCAGACACTTGGTCTTATTTATGTGATCCCTTTGACACTTAATCCTATCTTTATGATCAGTTAAGAACCTAAACTGATCACTTTAACTAGTAAGATGGCATCAGTACCTGCCAACTTAATGGGATTTGGAGTCCCATGGCAAGTTTTTAGCTTTACCCTTAGGGGTAAGTCCGAGGGAACGTGTGCTGAACTGTACATCTTCTCGCTCTCTTATTCCCACTCTTATTTTTAACAAAGATCAAATTTCAATTGGATTTAAACACCTGAGAATAATTCTGTGATAAGTAAATAATTCAACCAATGGTATTAAGTAGAACAAAAAAATACTAGAAGGAATAAAGTAGTAAGTTGTTTCTCGACAGTCAGGACAAGGGCTGATCAAGTCATTGCTTCTCATAGTGTCAGTTTCACTTCTACAGGTTTCCTTTTAGGTGCTCAGTTAGTTGTCACAGATCAGGGAGAACATATGATATTTGTCCCTTTGGGACTGGCTTATTTCACACAGCAAGTTTTCCAGATTCCTCCATTTTGTTGCAAATGACCATCTGCAGTGCCAGCATACCATATGAGCTCCGGTTCCAGTCCCAGCTGTTCTACTTCAATCCAACTCCCTGCTATTGGCCTGGGAAAGCAGCAGAAGATGGCCCAAGTCCTTGGGCCTCTGCATCCGTGTGGCAGACTTGGAAGGAAATCTTGGCACCTCGCTTTGGATTGGCTCAGCTCTGGCTGGTACAGCGGATGGAAGACCTCTCTCTCTGCCTCTGTCTCTCTGTAACTCTGCTGTTCAAATAAATAAATCTTAAAAAAAAAAAACCTCCATTTTCCCCCAAATCTATACAATTTTAAGTCAACCAGAGTCCCTAACAATTTAATAGCATACTGTCCACTTACTTTTTTTTAAAGATTTGCTTATTTGTTTGAAAGACAGAATTTCAGAGAGGCAGAGGCAGAGGGAGGGGGGTCTTCCATCCAATGGTTCACTCCACAGATGGCTGCAATGGCCAGAGCTGGACTGATCTGAAGCCAGGAGCCAGGAGCTTCCTCCGGTTCTCCTATGTGGGTACAGTGGCCCAAGGACTTGGGCCATCTTCTACTGCTTTCCCAGGCCACAGCAGAGAGCTGGATCAGAAGTAGAGCAGCCGGGACTTGAACCGTCACCCATATGGGATACTGGCGCTGCAGGTGGTGGCTTTATCCACTACGTCACAGAGCCAGCCCTCACTTATATGTTTTGAACAAGCTGGAAAATATGGAATTGAGGACGTTCAATCTAAATTCCCTTCCAGACCTAAAATGTTGCGTTCTGTGAGCAGTTCCTTCTCTTTATTTTTAATTGAGTTTATACTCTTAGACATATTATCTAACAGGAGCAGGCAGTGTTTAGCAAATTCTACATTAAGTTCTCAAATAGAAAATGCTCACTTGATAAGTGGACAAAACACAGCTTCCCCAGTTAACAAACCATAATCAGAATGTAATTTCTTTTATTATATATAATTTAAATAAGGTACAGGAATGCAAATAAATTGAGTTTTCACCTAACAGATTAAAAAAAAAAAAAGGGTTTTTGTGCTGGTAAAAGATTTTAGAAGCTCCTTATAAAAGAATGAAAAGGGAAATATCTTAGAGGTCAAGATGACAGTAGTAGTTTCCTTTTCATATTATCTCCATTTTCAGCTTAAAGGGGCAAAATGTCTCCTCCATAGGCCAACATTTTCCATAATGTTGTAGAGTATAACTTGTACATAATCCATGAACAAAAGGAATTTTTGGCACTCTCATTTTTTTCTGGCAATATTCTTAATCAACCCCAATACATTTGACTTTTGGAGCATAATAAATACAGAAGTCATTTCTAAGCAGTCTACATAGAGTTAAATCTTTCTGCAAAGATTGAAAATGCACATAATAAAGTGTACTGAAGGAGTGGAAGGTGGGGGAAAGAGAAATAAATTCGTGATATTCCCACTTGTTAGGTTACCCTGGGTAGTACTACTGAGATAAGACCTTAAAACTCCTGTGCTAAATATTTTACTGAATATCATTCTGACTTTCACAAAAAGTTGCTTCTCTTTCTATCTCCTTTTCTAATGGTTGTCAAGCCATCAACAAATGGAACTGCTTCCATTGACAAGAAAACCTCATTCAGAGAATTTGGGTTTTCATTGATGTTGTGTTAAAGTAAGGGCAGAGGCCCTGTCTAAATACTGACGGAGTTTGTGAACTCAAAAGACTTCCATAGCCTTGGCAGCTCATGACAAGAGCCTCTGGTTATCACTGATGTCATAAGTAAGTGTGTCAATTGTTAAATCAACAACAGGAGTCACTCCCCTCGTAGGACATCTGTCCTCAATGAGTTGTACTATGAGAATTAACGGTAAAACCATTCTTCAAACAGTACTTTATATTTTGTGTGTCTATGTGGGTGCAAAGCATTGAAATCTTTACTTACTATACAGCTGATTTTCTGTATATAAAGATAAGTAAAAATGAATCTTAATGAAGAATGTGATGGGAGAGGGAGTAGGAGGTGGGACAGGAGTAGGAGTGGGAGTGTGGGTGTGGAGGGGAAGAACTGCTGTATTCCCAGAGCTATACCTATAAAATTTACATTTATTAAATAAAAGCTTTCTAAAAAAATAAAGTAAGGGCAGAAATGGGGAAGCCAATCATCAGTTTCTTTGTTTTCTTACTACCTTCATTTCTTTCCTACAAAAATCTACATGAATGCTCCATTTAAAGTTTTGTCAATACCAACCAAATTTGTTAATAAAGTGGTTCTGCTATTGATGGAAGCATCATACCCACACCATTTTGATCATAGCCCCACTTTTGTTTTAAAAAGGAAACATATCTCATACATGAAAAAAAATATTTCTGGAAGGAGCACCAATGTTTGATTTTAACTGCTGGAAAATCTAGTAGTCTT
This sequence comes from Oryctolagus cuniculus, assembly GCF_964237555.1. NCBI lineage: Eukaryota > Metazoa > Chordata > Mammalia > Lagomorpha > Leporidae > Oryctolagus > Oryctolagus cuniculus. Next base: position 54,529,893 of record NC_091439.1, read on the forward strand.
GCGCAAGAATGGAAAGATTGGAAACACATGGAACTCTTACAACATCATTGAGCCCTATTAGTTTCCAAGCCACTGATGATAGGAAGAAAATGGGAGCCATGGCGGGGGAGGCGTTCTGATTTTGAAATCAACTCATCTAGGTTGCTCTTTCTGGCTCCCTCACTGTCAAGCTCTGCAGTTGTGTGCACGTACTTTCATTTTATTTGGAAACAAAAGATGATATGCATATCAGATGAGAACAGAGAAATGACATTGTTCTTGCAGGGATTCAGAATGGCTCTGTAAGCAAAAGACACATATTGTAGTCATATAATAAAAGCATTAGGGCTTACAGCATTGACTGATGGTGACATAATTGGAAGAAATGAGTTAGGTAAAACAAAGGCAATACTAAAAACATGAAAATAAAAAAATTGATTCTCACCTAATTTAGGAAGAGAGTAACTCACACCAAAGTAGTCTTCAAAATAATCAAACACAATTTTAGTTATGTTTGCAGCATATTCAGCTGTATGACTTTGCTCAGGCTGGACATAAATAGTAAGCTATAAAACAAAACAAAAAATTCAGGGAAAATTATTTATTTGTTAAAATACAAAAATACACAATATAGTTGAAAAGGAGTAGACTTTGGAGTCAGGTAAGTCTGGTTTGGATCTCAGCTCTGTTGCATAGGATGGGCTGCAAAGTTTTGTGCACAATGCCATTGAAATATAATGGGGCTTTTCCATGAACATTTTGAAGTCCCTCATACAGGCTGTGTGGGCTCAGACAAATCACATCTCTGAGACTTATGTAAAAGATAAATAAAATTACATCATTCACTGAGTGATCTTAAGGGCTAGAAACAATGTAAGATACAATAGTTGGCACAGCATCCCAGACATCAAAAACTATGACCTTTTTTTAATTGGAAAATATACTGTCTTTTTAATATCTATGAATCTATGGATCTATCCATCTGTCTACCCACCTCTATCTCTCCCTCTGTCTCCACTCCCTTTCTGTGTGTGCAGTTTGAAGAAATGAATGCATGCAATTTTTCTCATGCAAAGAACCCTTGAATACATACACTCCATGTTTGCCATTCTTTCTAGCTCTTGCAAATTACCCTTCTGATATTGTGGCTGTTCTACTCCCAGAGCCTACACTATAATGATCTGAAAATTTCCTGAATTGGTCATCTTGGTAAATTACATCAATTCTCCAACTCACTAGGGTTTTATTTTATGCCTCAGTGACATAATTTATAAATCAAACCAAGTATACACTTTCCCCTAGTTCCTAGCACGTAGGACTTTATAAAAATTATCAACGACCCTCTCAAAATAATGTTGTGCAAGCAGATGTGGTTGCTGGGGGCTGGAGTGTGCACACACACACCCTTCGGTGTTCGGGAACTTCTCGGTGTAGAAAAAAGGAAACGGTGCTTCAGACAACCAGTGCCCACTAAAATTTTGTGAGACGTTCAAATGAAACATTGCTAAGAATGATTCAAAATCCTGAAGAAAAACTAGAGACACAGTCATCTAGGAAATACAGGCTCATCCACCTGACTGCCATGTGATGCAAGATTTTAAAAAAACAAAGGAAGGCCGGCGCCGCAGCTCACTAGGCTAATCCTCCGCCTAGCGGCGCCGGCACACCGGGTTCTAGTCCCGGTTGGGGCGCCGGATTCTGTCCCGGTTGCCCCTCTTCCAGGCCAGCTCTCTGCTGTGGCCAGGGAGTGCAGTGGAGGATGGCCCAAGTGCTTGGGCCCTGCACCCCATGGGAGACCAGGAAAAGCACCTGGCTCCTGCCATCGGATCAGCGCGGTGCGCCGGCCGCGGCAGCCATTGGAGGGTGAACCAATGGCAAAGGAAGACCTTTCTGTCTGTCTCTCTCTCACTGTCCACTCTGCCTGTCAAAACACACATACACACACACACAAAGGAAGAAAAGAACAAGACGTACTTTCTTCCTTTAGTATTCTCAGTGCATTGCTACTTCTGCTTCTCAATTAAGTATATATCTTGAGCCATCGTTTCTTTCTTTTTTTTTTTTTTTTTTTTTTTTTTTTTTTTTTTTTTTTTTGACAGGCAGAGGAGTTAGACAGTGAGAGAGAGAGACAAGAGAAAGAAGGTCTTCCTTTTTCATTGGTTCACCCCCCAAGTGGCCACTACGGCCAGTGCATTGCAGCTGGCGTGCTGCACCGATCCGAAGCCAGGAGCCAGGTGCTTCTTCCTGGTCTCCCATGCGGGTGCAGGGCCCAAGGACCTGGGCCATCCTCCACTGTACTCCCGGGTCACGGCAGAGAGCTGGACTGGAAGAGGAGCAACCAGGACTGACTCAGGTGCCCCAACCAGGACTAGAACCCGGGGTGCTGGCACCGCAGGCGGAGGATTAGCCTAGTGAGCCATGGCGCTGGCTGAGTCATCATTTCTTAGAAATGAAAAGTAGAAGGACTAGTGCTATGGCATAGCAGGCATCCCATATGGCGCCAGTTCAAGTTCTGGCTGCTCCACTTGTGATCCAGCTCCCTGCTAATGTGCCTGGGAAAACAACAGAAGATGGCTCAAGTCCTTGGGCCCTTGCACCCATGTGGGAGACCTGGAAGAAGCTCCTGGCTTCAGGCTTTAGCCTCGCCCAGCTCTGGCCACTGCAGCCATTTGAGGAATGATGGGAAGACCTCTTTCTTTCTACCTCTTGCTTCTCTGTAACTCTGCCTTTCAATTAAAAATTACAAAAGAAAATAAAAAAAGAAATGCATTAACTAAATCTATTTTCAAAAAAAAAAAAAGAGAGAAAGAGAAGTAGAAAGACCCAATAATTTAAGAAGACAATAAAAACATCTTTTTAAACTATCTGCACCGACTCACTGCTCTCATGGCCACTGCATAACTGACATTCTTACCCTCTCTGAATGAATAATGATGTGCTCCAAAACAAGACAACTTACTCAGTTAGCATCTCAACATCCTTTGAGGCTGCCTTTTGGTTTTTAATTGCTGGGAGTGATGACACAATTCCTCACTGCCCTCCTGTCTTCTGTATGAACAATGACATGCATTTCCAAGAAGTGAAACCAAGGTTCCAGTGGAGGGGCACTGGACACAACAAAGGTAACCGACCACATGATCTTCCAGGATTGCCACGTCCGTCATGAACTCAGGGTCTCAGGAATTTTTCATCTGCAAACTAATTAGTGTGTTGAAACTCCATTTGCATTTCTACCATTTCTGCTCTCTACCATTCCAATTTCAGGAAGGGCAGTTTCTCTTCCCTCATTCCACTGTTGCCTATAAATTCTGTGCTTTTCTCTTGCATCTAAGTCTAGGGAACGAGAGATGGTTGGGAAAGAGATAACAGTGAGTACTTAGAACAGGAAAGAAACAGACTTGGTGGAGTTTTGTTACTACTACTTTCTCCTTCCCCATGCCTCTTTAAGCAATATACTCCTGAGACAATATACTGTGTCTTTTCTTACTCCCTTATTTCTGTTGGTGACAGCAACAGAAATATGGGCTCTTTAAATAAGATTGGTGTTACTACAAATTCAGTCCACATGAAAGCAGTCCCTTCGCCCCTTGTTTCTGAGAAACAGAACCTCTTGAAGTATGGTCTGTATTTGGCCAGTCTGCAAATTAGCTGTGATCTATGACCCTGACTTTGAAGGGTCATAGAGCAAATTTTATAAACACTGCTTTGATCTACTGAGCTAAGCAGTCACAGAATAGACAGATATTGCCCAATAATTTTTTCAAATTTTAAAGATTTATTTTATTTATTTTAAAGGCAGAGTTATAGAGAGAGAAGGAGAGACAGAGAAAGAGAGAGCTTCTGTCTGCTAGTTCACTCCCCAAATGGTCACAACAGCCATGGCTACAGCCAGGAGACTGGAGCTTCTTCTGGGTCTCCCATGAGGATGTAGGAGCCCAAGGACTAGGGCCATCTTCTTACTGCTTTCCCAAGCCATAGCTGAGAGCTGGATCAGTAGAATAGCCAGTTCTGAAACCAGTGCCCATATGGGATGCTGGCACTGTAGGCTGCAGCTTTAACCTGCTGAGTCACAGCACCAGTCCCATGCCCAGTAATTTTGTAATGCAATTAGCCAAAGCATTTCTATGAGCGCATCCTATCGTATGTCACAAACATGTGTTTATATTAAAGACTAGCCAAATGCCAGTATCATCTGTCGTTTGAAATTCCAAAGTAGTTTATTTTGCATCTGTTTAATAGCAGTATATCTGTGATATTGGGACTTGGTCATTGTTTAAAAAAGTGTCCTAGGGGCTGGCATTGCGGCTCAATAGGCTAATCCTCCGCCTTGCAGCGCCGGCACACCGGGTTCTAGTCCCGGTCGGGGCGCCGGATTCTGTCCCGGTTGCCCCTCTTCCAGGCCAGCTCTCTGCTGTGGCCCGGGAAGGCAGTGGAGGATGGCCCAAGTCCTTGGGCCCTGAACCCCATGGGAGACCAGGAGAAGCACCTGGCTCTTGCCTTCGGATCAGCGCAGTGCGCCGGCTGCGACAGCCATTGGAGGGTGAACGGCAAAGGAAGACCTTTCTCTCTGTCTCTCTCTCTCTCACTGTCCACTCTGCCTGTAAAAAAAAAAAAAAAAGTGTCCTAGGGCAAGCATTTGGCCCAGTGGTTAAGCTTGGGACACCAGCATCCCACTTTGGAGTTGCTGGATTCAACATCTGCGGCACTCCCGTTTCCAGCTCCCTGCTGCACCTCAGGAGGCAGCAGATAATGACTCAAGCATTGGGGTCCCTGCCACCGACGCTGGAGTCCTGGATTGAATTATGGGCTCCTGGTTTTGGCTTGGCCCAGCTCTGGCTGTTGAAGGCATTTAGGAGCATTTAAGGAATGAACCAGTAGATAGGCGATCTCTCTCTCTCTTTCTCTGCTTTTAGAAAACAGTACATCCTCCCCTCTGCCAGCACCTTCACTCCAATACACCTGTCCCGCTCTCAACCTCTCCCCCACACATGCTCATCTGTGCTGCCTCCACTTTCTCCAAATTTGGCAGAGGAGATTAGTTCCTTGGCATCACCAAATAAGCCTCAGCGTTCCTTTCCATGCCGGAGTCCAGTAAATAGCCCCTGAATTGTCATTACTCTTTAATAATAATCACTATCTTTATAGTTTATGTACTTGCTCTACGGAGATGATTTTTTTTTAAGTACACAACTAAGCATATTGAAATAGCCTGGAGCAAGGCCCCAGGGATACATAACAGCTATTTTCTTTTTATCTTTTGAAAGAGTCACATATGCCTTTATTATTCAAGGATCTTATTAGAATTTAAAAATAAAACTGATATGCGAATTTTGTAACTTTATATGTAAAGTAAACACGATGTTTGTAAGTCTTCAAGAGCCTAATTTTAATGCATATATTTGTGTCTTTTTAAAGATGGCAAGTTCAGGGCCGGCGCTCTGGCATAGCGGGTAAAGCCACTGCCTGCAGTGCCGGCATCCCATATGGGCGCCTGTTTGAGACCCGGCTGCTCCACTTCCGATCAAGCTCTCTGCTATGGCCTAGGAAAGCAGTGGAAGATGGCCCAAGTGCTTGGGTCCCTGCACCCACATGGGAGACCCAGAAGAAGCTCCTGGCTCCTGGCTTAGGATCAGTGCCGCTCTGGCTGTTGCGGCCAACTGGGGAGTGAACCAGCAGATAGAAGACCTTTCTCTCTCTCTCTCTCTCTGCCTCTCCTTCTCTCTCTGTGTGTGTAACTCTGACTTTCAAATAAATAAATAAATCTTTAAAAAAAAAATAGACAGCAATTCTCTAACCAAATTAACTTACCTGGATAAACCACCAGGGGCTACTCTTAGTCACATCTCACAGCACTGAATCTATTGAGTCTGTATTCAGCTGATTATTCTAGGAGATGCCATATATCTGCTTTATCATTTCTGTTTTGGTCCCTTCGTCATCATACTGGAACTTATTGCAAAGGAGATTTTTAGACTTCTTATTTACTTAAAAGGCACATAGAGATTCAAAGAGACAGACAGACAAAAAGAGAGTGAGAGCTCCCATCTGTAGGTTCACTCCCCAGATGCCTGCAATGGCCAAGGCTGGAGCTGGGAGCTATGAAGACAATTCAGGTCTTGCAGGGGAGTGGCAGAATCCCAATTATTTGAGCCATCACTGTTGCCCCCCAGGGTCTACACTATCAGGAAGCTAGCGTTCAGAGCCGGAGCTAGGAATACAACCCAAGGACTCCAATATGGGACACTGGCATCTTGACAGATGTTTCTACTGTTAGGTTGACTGTCCACCCTGGGAATTCCTAGTATTATCCCTTCCATTCAAGTGTCTCAAACAATTTGAGAGATGGGATGTCAGTTCACGAAAATGAATTCCTAGTTGGTTGCTGTCACTCCCTTTATATGTCCACTTGCTACACTTTATATTCCTTGACTGTCATGACTAGATCCACTAGATCAACTTCCCTTAGACCAGCTTAATGATGCCATGTACCATCTTTAAATTCAATGATTACTCATGTCTCTGCAAGCAAACTCACATTCAACGCTCAGCAATGCAATTATTGTGATTACTTGTTACCCTTATTTGGCACTTGAAATTTTTCAGGTAATGCGCTAACTATTTGCTGAATTCTGATCTTCAGAAAACATCACAAATACAAACAAAGGCACATTCTAGAAAATACATTGCCAGTGCTCTTCAAAAATGTCAGGATCACAAAATCTAAGGAAGAACTGAGAAAATGTCACAGATTGGAGGAAATTAGGGAAATGTCTAATTCTAAACTGAACACAATATACATGTATCATCTGTTGGGTCTTGGAAGAGGAAAACACATTAGTGGAAAAACTGGTGAAACCAGGGTCCAGTGCTGTGGCTTAGCAGGTAAAGCAGTTGAAACCTGGCTGTTCCACTTCTGATCCAGCTCTCTGCTGTGGCCTGGGAAAGCAGCAGAAGATGGCCCAAGTCCTTGGGCCCCTGCACCCACATGGGAGACCTGGAAGAAGTTCCTGGCTGCTGGCTTAGGATGGGCCCAGTTCTGGGAATTGCAGCCAGCAGGGCAGTAAACCAGGGCAGAGAAGACCTCTCTCTCTCTGCCTCTGCCTCTCTGCAACTCTGCCTTTCAAATAAATAAATCTTTAAAAAATAAAGGAAAAACTGGCAAAATCCAAATCTGTTGTTTAGTTAATAATTTATATAAATATTGTTTTCTTAGTTTTAATGAATGCATGATTAAATAAATATATAAGATGCTAACATTAAGGAAAACGATGGTAAGTTTACATAAGGATTCTGTTGCATCTTTGCAACACTGTTAACGAAAATCATTTCAAACTAAGAAGTTTGAAAATGTATCTCAGATATAAAACTTTTTTCTCATAAGAAAATTGCATGCAGAGGATATATAAATTAAAACCCCTCACATAAAACCTAAAGTTGTCATAAAAATAAAGTCTACTTACACAAATCCATGATAAGCACTTGATACAATGTTTAAGATGCCACTTAGGACATTTGCATCCCATAATGGGGTGCCTGGATTCAAGTCTTAGCTCCAGTTCTGATTTCTGCTTCCTGATAATGTGCACCACAAGAGAGAACCAATGATGGCTTGAGGACTTGGGTGCCTGCCTCCTATGTGGGGAGACACAAATTGAATTCCTGTCTCCTAATTTCAGCTGTTGTGAGCAGTTAGGGACTGAGCCAGGACATGGAAGGTCACTTTCTTCTTCTTTCTTTCTGTCTCTTTGCCTTTCAAATAAGTAAAATAAATACACATTTAAAAACATCCATGGTAGGGGCTGGAGTTTTGGGGTAGCCAGCATCCCATATGGACACTGATTTGAGTCCCAGATGCTCCACTTCCCATCTTACTCCCTGTTAACACACCTGGGAAAGAGCAGAAAATGACCCATGTGCTTGGGCTCCTGCTACTCACATGGGAGACCTGGAAGAAGTTCCTGGATCTTGGCTTTGGCTTGGCCCCGCTCTAGCTATTGCAACCATCTGGGGAGTGAACCAGTAGATGAAGATCTCTATCCCTCCCTCTCTCTTGGGAACTCTGACTTTCAAATAAATAAATAAATCTTCTTTAAAAAATCATAGAAGGTATATCCTCTGCCCTAGACCAAACTTTTCTAATCCAGACAAGCAATGGAGTAAGATGTAAACAAGGAAAAATTCATAGTCAAGTGGGAAGGATTCATTCAAAGGTATAAGTCTGGGTGCAGCTACTCAGGAATTATCTTCTAAGGCTTTTGGAAAGAAAGCACAGGGCAATCTCTTTTATTGACTAGAATGAACATGGTTATACTATAAACCTAGTCAATTGGATAATCCTTCCACCAGAATTCTCTAATGAGCAGTTCTTCCCAAATTCTTCCTGTGATCAGGAAACATAGGAGAATTTGACTACAACTGAAATAATCTCTAATATGGTAATTATGCTTTTTGCACATCCTTTCCAAACACAGAGGCCAAGTGTCCCAAGGAAATTCAAAGCCTAATTAGAACTTACTTTTTCTCAGGAATATGATTTCCTTTTAACTTGTACTGAATTTTAGTCCTTGAATACTGATGCAAAGCTAATCATCTAGCAAAGTCAAATATCCTTCAGAAGCCATCAGAAGCCTAGTAACACAATATGATTTTATAATGATAACATGGGTAAATTTTTGTTTTTCCTGCTTCCTGTTTCTCTTTGAAATGTTCTATAATGCACATATATTAAACTTACACCTAAACATTTAAAAATATGATTATAATATACATTGTTTTGGATATCAAAAAGAATTCCTATATGTCCCAATGGTAGACTGCAAGCTGAACTATCAGGTTAATAATGTGCTTACCTGGATATTATTTCCTATAATTCCTGCATGAATAATAATACTGTATCTTTTTTTAAGTCAGTAACTCAAAAGTTGGTTCACATAACTAAAATGTGGTATGATCTCTTTCCACTTTGTACAGTTCAGAGTTTGGTTGTTTTTCTAGGGTGGAATTCAGCTATTTTATTTATTTTTAGATGTTTAACCAAACAACTAAATATGAAAGAGACCTCAAGAATAGATTTATTTGCCAACAGAATTGTGAAAACTACTTCCATCAGTGTCTCAACTGTTGCTAAACTACTCTAAGTAACTCCTCAAATTACTCCATTTTTTTCCAGCATTGAATCAAAATGTAGTGCAAAGTCTTCAAGAAAGAAAATATATTGAGTCAAAAATATTCTGAGCTTCAAAAGCAAATTAATGTTTTTCACGAGCAGCACGAATATATTAAAATAATTTTTTTTTTTTGACAGGCAGAGTGGACAGGGAGAGAGAGACAGAGAGAAAGGTCTTCCTTTGCCGTTGGTTCACCCTCCAATGGCCACCGCGGCCAGCGCGCTGCAGCCGGCGCACCGCGCTGATCCGATGGCAGGAGCCAGGTGCTTCTCCTGGTCTCCCGTGTGGGTGCAGGGCCCAAGCACTTGGGCCATCCTCCACTGCACTCCTGGGCCATAGCAGAGAGCTGGCCTGGAAGAGGGGCAACCAGGACAGAATCCGGCACCCCAACCGGGACTAGAACCCAGTGTGCCAGTGCCGCAAGGCGGAGGATTAGCCTAGTGAGCCGCGGCACCAGCCTATATTAAATATAATGAAGAATTCAATACTAACACATGCTATGTTGCCTTCAGGTAAAAATTAAGAACTTAGGCCTTGATTCTGTGTTTATTGAAATAAAAGAAATCTTTTCAGAGAGGTGAACATACCCAGGAGAATTTGATCAGGGTGTTATAGGTTCTTGGATTGCATAGTATAATCTGATTATGAATAGCAGGTGATTAATGTACCGGAATAATACTCTCAGAAGCAGAGTGGATAAGAATTATCTTCTGATTCATGAAATTTCTACTAAAATTGACGTGTGCAACTGCTTGGCTCTTGTTTTTCAGTTTTATGTTTTTGATCGAAAAAGTAAAAAACTCTCTACAGAGTTTTCTCAATAAAAATACAAAGCTGTGGGTAAGAACTGAAACTATAGGGCTGCTGGTATCTAGTGTGGGAAGGAACCGATCAGAAAAACGCTCCTGAGGTCAGGTCCAGGTCATGCTTGGGAAGGCATATTTTTAAACTCCAAATTACTATTTCTGATTGTTTTCTCACTGCTTTTTGTTTTCATTTTAGGATGGTCACATCTTCTTGAATCTCTGGTACTAATTAAAGTGAGTGTGTGCATGTGAATGTTGAACCTTTTTATGGCTTTTTTGGGAATTTTCTTGTTTCTCCAATTACCACCAATTCTCTCACTGTGTTTTTTTTTTATTTGTCTTGGACTTTCTCTTTGGTGTGACTTGTTTTCCTCTTGTCTCTGGTTGCCTTAGGCTGTCTATGCAGCTCTAAGAACCTGTCTATGCAGGCTCAGGAACCTGGTGTGGGTTTCCTCTGATGTTCCATTTCATTGAAGATTTAAGTAGGTTGTTTTTCCTGTAATTCTCTCTCCAGAGTGGGAATTCCTACTGGGATCATTTTGTACTTGGGTGTCAGTGATTATATTTCAATTTAGAGTGAGTGGGTAAAGAGCCAGGTTGGGGAAGCTCCCAAATGCCAAAGAAGAGGAGTTTACTGTGGCATATTAACAGTCACACCAGGTGCTCTACACTCCCCCGTAAGATTCTGTTCAACTGTGTTTACAGCAGTTCTATCCATCATCTACCTATGTATATACCTCTCTAAAGGGCAGAGTGAAAGAGAGCAAAAAGAGAGAGCTTCCATACACTGGTTCACTCCTGAAATGCCTGCAACAGCTGGGCCTGGACCAGGATGAGGCCAGGAACCAGGAACTCCATCTGGGTCTCTAAAGAGGATAGCAGGAGACTAAGTACCTGACTCCCTAGGTGTGCGATAGCAGGAAGCTGGATCAGAGACAGAGGCAGGACTCAATCCCTGGCACTCCAATATGGAAGCAGGCAGCCCAATCAGCAGCTAGACCCACTGCGCCAGCACGTTCACCCTTGTGCTCCACTTTTAAAGGGAACGCACCACATGTTTTTGCAGGGGGAGAGGGCTCTGGTCACCTGTCTTATTAAGAAGGGGTGAGGAAGGAGGAAGGGGCCCTCACTGTGTTCAGTTTCATGCCTCACTTTTAGGCAATTCCTCTGATGCAGGGCCTCTGGGAAGTTTCGAAAGGGAATTTGACTTCTTTATTTGAGAGGCAGAGAGACAGAGACAGAAAGAATTGGGTCAATCCCCAAATGTCTGCAGTGCCTCAGACTTGGCTAGAGTTGAAGTCAGGAATACAGTCCAGGTCTCCCCTGTGAGTGGCAGGAACCCAATTACCTGAGCCATCACCACTGCCTCCCAGGATCTGCAATGGCAGGAAGTCATCAGGAGCCAAAGCTGGGAATCAAAGCCAAGTACTCCAGTATAGCACAAAACATGATTCGTAGCTGGTGGCATAGCCACCAGTCCCAGGAATCTGGCTCTGTTTCTCTTTTATTGAACAAATGGTCAAAAAGTAATAGGAAGGTATTTGCTTGGTTTCCTTTCCAGATGAGGATTTCACTGGCTTAGAACATTATACTCAGATCTTCTCCTCAAGAACCAGTACAGGGCCGGCGCCGCGGCTCACTAGACTAATCCTCCGCCTCGCGGCGCCGGCACACGGGTTCTAGTCCCGGTCAGGGCGCCGGATTCTGTCCCGGTTGCCCCTCTTCCAGGACAGCTCTCTGTTGTGGCCAGGGAGTGCAGTGGAGGATGGCCCAAGTGCTTGGGCCCTGCACCCCATGGGAGACCAGGAGAAGCACCTGGCTCCTGCCATCGGATCAGCGCGGTGCGCCGGCTGTGGCGGCCATTGGAGGGTGAACCAATGGCAAAGGAAGACCTTTCTCTCTGTCTCTCTCTCTCTCACTATCCACTCTGCCTGTCAAAAAAAAAAAAGAACCAGTACAGAAATATTTACCAGGTACAGGAAGTTTTGGGACCTTTTGTCAAAATGTATTTCCATTGTATTACCAAAATTCCTTTATGTAAACTCCATCCTTACAACATAATTAACTGGTCCAGGGCCTGAGGGCTTATCCACCTAATGAAACTACCTTTCCAGTCAGGGTCCTTAGTCAGAGGACCAGGTCATGAAGTCATATTGGAGATTCGAGCTCATTCTCACTACTGGAAAATAACTCCAAAGATAAGGCCCTCCACTAACTGGTACAGTGCTCTTATTCACAAAACCGTATCTTAATTAGTAGAATTGTTTAGCTTGTCTGCTTTGTCTCGGCATTACTATAGATTTTTATTTTCCCAGAGTATAACCATAATTTTTGAAAATTGGTGTGGCAATCACCTGCATGTGATGGAAGACAGCATGCAATTAAATTCTAGGTGATGAAGTATATGCAGACAGAAACCTCACATTGGCTTTGGGATTGAAAGAAAAAACAAGCTTGACTACTGTTGTCACCTCTAAATTAAGCAAGAAGAGTACTACCAACTTCATTGAGCACAATCTTGAATAAACAGCTCTCTTGTTCAATTCCAGTTCTTTTTCATATTTAATATTATCTGTTAGCCAGTGGTAATAAGGCCAAACCTCTATAATATTAAGGGAGGACCCAGTCTCTTCTCTGTCTCCCTTAGCCCAAGGTGTCCTTGCCTGTCCTCTGTCCTTTATCAAAAGAAATTCATTGACTTGAGGGAGTGATGCAGCTGGCCCTACAAAGTTCTACTCACTGGACTCAAGGAGTCATTTTCTGCTCCAATAGACAAGAACTTTGTTGGCCAGGATTGTCCAGAGGGATTTGTTTCGGGCAATTCCAGGTCCAGGCAGGGAAATTCCATGTCTGAGGTAGAAGGTAACTACCACTTGCATGTAACCCCTCCAGACCACCTGAAGCCCACATGCCCATCATAAAACTCCCTAAAGAGCATGGCATCACCACCAAAGGAAGGTCACGAGCACCACCAACTAAGCAGGAACTTGGATATGAATTGAACATGCACCTTCTCAACTCCAATTTCAATCTATAAAAACCTTCACCCCTAACTCCTCAGGGAGCCCAAGAACTAAGCAATAACTGCCTGGCTCCTTGCTCTGTGCTTTGCAATAAATACAGAAGTTCGATAAGTTATCATGACCTACAGCCCCTTTGAAAAGGCATTTGGAGGGGCTAGTGTTATAGTGCAGCGAGTTAAGCCACTTCTGCAGCATCATGTGGGCACCAGTGTGAGTGCAAGCTGCTCCACTTTCAATCCAACTCCTAGACTCGGATGAAGCTCCTGGCTCCTGGCTTCGGCCTGGGCCATCTCTGGTTATTGTGGCCATCTGGGGAGTTAAACAGTAGATGGAAGATCTCTCTTCTCTCTGTCTTTCCCCCTCTCGCTGTAACCCTGACTTTCAGGTAAGTAATAAGTTTTTGTTTGTTTTTTAAAGGGCATGTGCCGGTTCTCCATTCACTGTCATCTGGATACAGGATAGGGAACCTGCTGAAAACTCAGTGTTTTCACTGGATGTCTCGGTCTCAACTCCTACTCTTCTAAAATGAAAGTAAAATTTCTGGGAGCCTGTTCCACAGGTAATTGAGGTACCTCTCTATTCTATCCAAGATTTGTGAAGAGGTAAAGATATCTGCAAAAAAGCGTATTTTAAGAAGGCTCAGCGGTATTTGGAAAATATTTGAAATTTGTGTCTCTACCATTTGCCAGTTGGATCTTAAGCAAATGACTGCAACTCATTAACTTCGATTTTCTCATTTGTAAAATAGGGGTGGTGAGTTCTTCCTTGTGTAATTATATTGCAAACAAATGAGGTCTAAATATATTTAAAATACATGGCACAGAGGTGGACTAATGGGCTGAAATCACAGATGAAGCTAGTTTTCAGAGCATAAGCACATGGAGACCTCTGCAATGAAAAATATTGATTAGGGAAATATATTTCTATTTCTCAAAATTAGTGACCTAGTCATCTTGATTAAAAAATTATATATTCTCACACTGTTTTTAAAAAAATGCTTTTTGACCCTTTGTTGTTTTTCTGTTCAGGATTATATAGAGGATTGGGGCCACACATTTCTCAGTGCTTGGTTACTCAAAAGATACTCATCTAACTCTGGTCTCTGCCTCCCTTTCTGGTCTTCTCCCTGGGACCTCATGCCAAGACATATACACCAAACCATTTCATTAAATGGTGTATGTCCAGTTATTTTAATGCATTTGTACTGGTGTACTTAGGATCTAGCTTTTCACTGTATAGTGAATTGTTTTCCTTTACTACTTCAAAGTCATGCATATCCATGTTTGTTGTGTTTACTTATTTTTTTAATCTGTGCACTTTTAACTTACCATTTTCTTTTAAAAAAATATTTTTGTTTTTATTTATTTGAGAGGCAGAGCTACAGACATAGAGAGGGAGAGACAGAGACAAAGATCTTCCATCTGTTGGTTCACTCCCCAGATGGCTGCAACGGCTGGAGCTGGACTGATCCGGGAACCAAGATCCTCTTCTGGATCTCCCATATGCGTTCAGGGGCCCAAGGACTTGGGCCATCTTCCACTGCTTTCCCAGGCCATATCAGAGAGCTGGGTCAGAAGTGGAGCAGCTGGGACTCGAACTGGCCCCCACATGGGATGCCAGCTTTGCAGGCAGAGGCTCAGCCCACTACACCACAGCACCAGCCCCCAGCTTATAATTTTCTATATTGTTTAATGTATTACCAAGCTTATAGACTCTGGTCCTAATGGGCTTTTCAGGCCTCTTTTGTGAAAAAACAAAACAAGACAGAAACTGTGCAGAAACAGAAGCAAGTTCATCAGAAAGGCATGCGTGGCACATTTTAAAAACATGATGGAACTCACAGGTATTCCACTCTCTGATCTTCTCTCTACAGTCGTGAATTGATGTACAGCAAAGCACACCAGGTACGTGCTCATGGGGACAGACTTCTGGAAAGTTGTTCGAATCGAGTTGCCCTCCACTGGCACTTGTTCCTGTTGAAAACAGAAGATGATCTTTATTTACCAAAGAGCCATCACATTAGGACAAACAAATGGTTGCCCCAAATCTGGTTTTCTAGTCAAAAGTCCTTTGTCAGAGCTTTGGGATAAAATTGTGATGATGTTAAAAAGACTCAACAAAAATTCATTTAATTGTCAGTACTGTGGGAGAGTGATTATATCCACTGGATTAGATTTCCCAGAGAGAAAAAAAAACTTATCTGTGAGATCAACTGGATAGGAGTTTATCTTTCTGCCCTAAATATACAGTATTGGCCAAAATATTTGAGGGGATGCTGTGATCTGTTCATGGAAAGTCTCAGAGATAAAACCAAGTAGATGTTTGCTGCCTTGACTAGGCGTGGGAGGGCAGCAGCTGTATCGGGCAGAGCAGAAGGTTGTGTGTAGAAGACCCAAGGTATGGGGGGGAAGCCATTGTAATCCATAAGTCGTACTTTGGAAATTTATATTCATTAAATAAAAGTTAAAAAAAATACAAAAAAAAATTTTTTAAAAAAAGGGTAATGTATCTGAATAAAATTAACATTTTGAGATTTAAAAAAAAAAAAAAAAAAAAAAAGAAGACCCAAGGTAGGGTTGCTAAAGTCAGTGCCTTGATTGCTAAGCACATAGAGAAACATTCCATTGCCTGACGTAATGGTTAATCCATCTGGACTTTCTGGTCCATGCCAATTTAAATGTCCTTACTGTCAGTCACCAATTCTGATACTTCAATCGTGAATCTTTGCTCAGCTCCTGCTACCATTGTTTGGATATCCCGGCATGCCCTGCAGATACTCTCTAAATCATTAAGTGGGAAGCTCTGAAAGGAGATTAAGCAAAGGAAGCTGGACTGGAATTGATACAAGATTAACACGGCAAGCATGCGTGTGTGTGTGTGTGCTTCGGTAAAAGCGTTGAAGATCCAGAAAGTTACTCTATGACAAAGCCCGGAAGTATTGGTCTTGATCTCCCAGTGACACAAAATGTTCACCTTCTTCCAGGACTGGATGTAGCAGAAGGTGAAAAGCATAACTGGTAAATGGAAAGTCAGTTAGGCAGGGGTTGGCCAGTCTGTCTTCTTTCTCTTCCCCACTCACGTCCTCTCATTTACACCAAACTATCCTGATGGTCTAGTCTTCCGGCCTGCAGTGTCACACTCTATATCTATCTTTTCCTCTTTCTTCTCCTATCGAAACTTCATTTTTCCAGTACCTGACACCAGAAGAAAACAAGTGAATGAATTCACACTGAGGCATGGATGGCTGACCAGAGTTTATTATCTGGACCTTCTTACACTTTCATTTGTTTTTTCTTTTTCAAAGAATATTTTATTGAAAAGGATGAACTTCAGTGATGCTCTCTCAGCTAGTGGTCAGAAACCTGGGAGGTGAGAGTCTGGAGATGGGTTTCCTTCTGGTGCAAGGTGACACTTAACACCTAAGGATGAGCCTGACCCTTTTCCTTGGCGAATGGAAAAAGTATGGCAAACTTCAACTCTGAGGCAATGCCACTGACGTAAAGAGTTAACCGCATCACCCATTATGGACATGAGGAGCACTACTGGGAAAGAGCTTCATGCTCATTAATAATCATACAGTAGAAGTTAATGCAGGCTCTTTTATTTCCTTTTTTTAAAATAAACATTTACTATGTACTTCCTGCTCACCATAAAAATCTTTGGGCATGGCGTTGCCTGGACTTGGTCAAAACAAATCCAGAATTAGTAGTTTTACCTTTCTAACAACTAGGCCTATATTCAACCAAAACCTAAACATAGTGAGTAGGTACTGGAGTATTTTTAAGTCTATAATTCCATTAGTCTGTCTTGCTCAAGGGATTCTGTCTGGTAAGCAGCATCCCAGGGACTGTGTCTCTCTGTATGTTCTCTTGCTTTAAAACTCCATGGTGGTGTTCTTTTTAAACTAGACTGTGATATTTTAGGTTACAGACTTCTAGGACTGAAAAAAAAAAAAAAAGAGATTGCCAAAATGTGTTCTCAATCTTCTACATAAAGTATGAGCGCACAATTAGTTTTAGAATTCAACAGTTTGTCTTCCATAGCAAATAAGGTAAAATGACCTGATGTTACCAACAGACTATCAGTATAAACTAAACATGCAAAGAATACTCACCGCTACTGGCATATTTGAAAGTGCTCTATATTCGTTGGAGTGGATGATAGATATTGTATAAGTTGCCTTTTTGTTGGGCTCATCAAAGCAGGGAAAGGATTTCCTGGCATCTGTTGGTTCATGATCCGTGGCTGCTATGCTCCTTAGAAACAAACACACAAACAAGCCAAATGCATGCTGCCCCTCTGGATAGCCCTTGTATTTCTTTCCACTCCTAGGAGAAAAGATCTACTATTTCAAAATAATTATTACATTTTAAGCATTTTATTTATTTATTTATAAATAAGTGAAGGCAGAGCGGGGGAGAGAGACAGAGACAGAGACAAAGAGATTTCCCATTTGCTGGTTCACTCCCTAAGTGCTTGCAATAGTGAGGAATGGGCCAGGCTGAAGCCAGCAGCCAGAAACTCAATCCAGGTCTCCTGTACAGGAGGAAGGGACCCAACCACTGGAGCCAATCAGCTGCCTCCCAGGGTGCAAATTAGCAGGAAGCTGGGATGGGAGCTGAGCTGGGACCATAACCCAGACACTGATATGGACTGTGGATATCCCAAGCCGCATCTTAACTGCTACACAAAAAACTCACCTCCAACTATGACATTTCATAAAACGGGTTCCATCTAGAAGGCTAGCCATCAAAATACCCCGGAATTTTTAGCTTAGCACATAATGAAAACCTTGAGGCAGACAACTTCAGATATTTATTCAAAGACTGAGATAGATTTTTCTCATCTTATAGATGAGAAAAATAAATCCAATTATGAGCTGTTGTTCTCCACCCCTAAGCCACTGAGCAACAAGTAGGTGGTGACACAAAAGCAGGTTCATAGGCTTATTTCTAACTGTGCTCATGACAAGTCCACAGCTGTGTTCTGTCACAGAGGAAAGAGTATATGGCAGAGTCCCCAGCTCCTATCCCCGGTGGCACATTCCTTCTTATTTATGTTACACCAGGGACAAACTCCCCCTGCCCTCTTTATGTCCATGCAAAGGCAGCGCTGAGCAATCCCCCAGGTGAAATCATCTTTGGCCTAATTTAAAGCCAATATTTAAAAAGAGACAACAAATTTCTTTCTTTCTTTCTTTCTTTCTTTCTTTCTTTCTTTCTTTCTTTCTTTTTTTTTTCTTTTTTTTTTTTGACAGGCAGAGTTAGACAGTGAGAGAGAGAGAGACAGAGAGAAAGGTCTTCTTTCCATTGGTTCACCCCCCAAATGGCTGTTACGGCCAGCGCACTGCGCCAATCTGAAGCCAGGAGCCAGGCGCTTCCTCATGGTCTCCCATGGGGGTGCAGGGACCCAAGCACTTGGGCCATCCTCCACTGCCTTCCCGGGCCACAGCAGACCAGAGAGCTGGACTGGAAGAGGAGCAACTGGGACAGAATCCGGCGCCCCAACTGGGAGTAGAACCCCGGGGTGCTGGCGCCACAGGCGAAGGATTAGCCAAGTGAGCAGCAGAGCCAGCCAGAGACAACAAACTTCTTTTATAGCTCTAACTAGGCAAATGCTTGAGTTAAAGAAAATGTTAATATTTAGCATTTACACAATTTCACAGTGAAGTGATTTTTTCTGAGTAATTGTTTTAAAAAATTAATAAGCACACTTTTTATGTGTAAGGATATTACAGAAAGACAGTATTGTTAAATACTGGCTCATTAGTGAACTAAAGAGTAAAAAAGCATAAAAGGAAAAGTAATCCTGATTTACATTCATTAATAATTAATGTAATGAAAATATTTTGTCATGCAGGATTCTTAGAAACTAAAAAAGGCATAATATACAGAATACCAGGATCAATTATTAGATCATACACTCATCCTGCAAATATTTATTTAAATATTTATTTTACTTATTTGAAAGGTAGAATTACACAGAGAGGGAGAGAGACAGAGACAAAGAGAGAGACAGTGATCTTTCACCTGCTGGCTCACTCCCCAAATAGCCACAAGGACAGGGCTGAAACAGGCCAAAGCCAGAAGCCTGGCATTCCATCAAAGTCTCCCCCATAGGTGGCAAGGGCCCAAGCACTTGGGCCATCTTCTGCTGCGTTCCCA
This sequence comes from Oryctolagus cuniculus, assembly GCF_964237555.1. NCBI lineage: Eukaryota > Metazoa > Chordata > Mammalia > Lagomorpha > Leporidae > Oryctolagus > Oryctolagus cuniculus. The sequence goes on from NC_091439.1 coordinate 54,549,032, forward strand.
GGTGTATTATAAGGGAGCTTGATGGGAAGTGGAGCAGCTCAACCAGGCAGCACAAGGCCTGCCCCCACTACAAATATTTTTCAAGACCATTCCTATACCCTACTCACATGCACACACACACACACATGCACACATCCATGTACACACACACACTTTCAGTCATTATTCTAGGTGCTGAGAAAACAAAGTCTCAATAGATATGGTCCCTAATTTCATACTCATTGATAGACAATAGACACAAATAAATGAATGGTGAAATGGAGAATGGTGAAAGCTTTATAAAACAAAACAAGGGAGATGACAGAGAACTACTAGGAAAAGTGGTGAGAGGCTTTAGAAACATTCTCTGAATAGATGATGGTGTGCTGAGATCTGAGTATTGAGAAGAAGCCAGCCAGATGAAGATGAAGGAAAATGTGCTCTAGCAGAGAGAATGGTAAGTGCATAGTATCTAAGCGGAAGAGAACTTGATGTGGCCGAGGAACTGAACGGTTATAGTGAAGCAGGGGACTTGGGCAGAAGAGCAGTTTGTTGAGGTCAGTAAAGGCCAGGTATTGCAGACCATTAGAAGACTCTGAATTTTATTTTGATTCAAGAATTTGTTATGGCCATTAATTTTTCTAAAATTAACGTGCCATAGGTCAACAACTACTTATGAGGAATCACAATACTAACCTTTTCAAGAACTCTCTAGATATAAAAATGATTTGTTAAAAACTCAGCCAAAAAATTAATCTATGTAAAAATATAAAATGAGAAAAGTTGCAGTCTTTCTGGAGAGTGTTGACTCAAAGTGGGAACTTTCATGGATGATTGAAACATAAATCAATCAAATAAGTAGAATGTCATGGGGTATGTGTATTTGTCAAAGTTCATTGTGTTGTGCACATTAGATTTGTGCATTTCCCTGCATAAAAATAACTGCAGGGCTGGCTTTGTGGGGCAACAGATTAAGCTTCAGCTTGCTACATCAGCATCCCATATTGGTGTTATGGTTCAAATCCCAGCTGCTCCACTTCCAATCCAACCTTCCTGCTAATGTGCTTTGGAAGGCAGTAAATAATGGCCCAAGTTCTTGAACCCCTGCCACCCATGTGGGAGATCTGGATTGAATTCCTGGCTCCTGGATCCTGCCTTCAATCTGACAGAGCCCTGACTGTTGTAGTCATTTGGGGAGTGAACAAGTAGTTGGAAGATTCTTTCTTTGTTTCTCTCTCTCTCTCTCTCTCTCTCTTTCTCTCTCTCTCTCTGTGTGTGTGTATGTGTGTGTGTCCCTCTCTCAGTCACCCTTTCAAATATATAAATAAATCTTCAAAAATATATAAATTTGCACATTTCCCTGTGTAAAATAACTGTAAATAAATGTTGAACCCTTGTAAGTAGATTTGTATTTTTGCAATGTTATGTGCTAGTAATTCAGAAACAACTTTTTCTGCTTCTTGTGCATAAACAAATGAAAAAAAATTAAGATTAATGAAAGGAAGATTTTTCACTTTTAAGGAAAGGAGCTATACTGTTCTTTAAAAATGATTTAATTATTTGAAAGGCAGAGTTACAGAGATAGAAAGAGGTAGAGGTAGAGAGAAGTCTTCTATTCAATGGTCCATTCCCCAAATGGCCACAATGGCCAGGCTATACCATACCAAAGCCAGGAGCCAGGAGCTTCATGCAGGCTTTCCACGTGGGTACAGGGGCCCAAGCACTTGGACTGTCTTTCACTGCTTTCACAGGCTCATTAGCAGGGAGCTGTATTGGAAGTGGAGCAGCCAGAACTCAAACTGCCTATATGGGAAGCCAACACCACAGGTGGAGACTTAACCTACTATGCCACAGCGTCAGCCCCAAGGAGCTATACTTTTGTAAAGGAAGACTAGAATATGCCCTATGGTACTTAATTGTAATTATAATTACATATTTCATTAAGAACTCCATGATTTTTGAAAAAGCTATAGATATGCAGATACAGAAATACACACAAAGAGGCATACATTTCCTAGCTCTGTCTGCTAAACAAGATCAGAAGAAATGAAACGTTTTCAGTAATGGGCACACTTAGCTCCCAAATTATTCTTTCTAATTACCATTGTCCATTAAGGGAACCAGGACTTGTTTGAAAAATGAATGATTTCAATGCTGGAGGAGAAGACCAAGATGATCCTGGAATGTCTTGCTGTGGCAAAAAGTATGAAGCACACAAAGAATCATGGGAACAGGTCAAAAGCACATAGGAGTTTGCTTGAGGGGCTGTGCTTGGCCAAATCTGGGGGTATTGGAATATCAAACTACATAAATAATGAGGCTGAAACTCCTTTAATAAGAATACACAAATTCTTCTTCAATCAAAAAATGAATAGATAAATAAATGAGGGGAAACTTTCTTACAGTGGATAATTTTAATTTTTTAAGTTAATAGTTTTAAAATGAATCATCTGGATTTAGACAGCCATCAGTGTGTGTCAAAACAAGAGGGTAAAAATTTGATGAGAAAGGGACATTTGCATGAATTCAAAGAATCTCCAGAAAGCTGCTTGCAAAGAGAAAAATTACAACTTGACAATGGAGAAATCTGTGGGCTACTACCCTAAACAAGCAATGAAAGGCAACATCACTAATAATAGCACAAACCAACAGGATGTGTCTCCTGGTGTGATTTCCTGAGAGGGACATAGCATTACTCTGTGAAATTCCTGACGAATGCTAATCTTGCATTTGCATTTTAAAGTCAGGCAAACTAAAATTGAGGGACATTCTCAAAATAACTGGCCCGTGCTCTTCAAAAATATCAGGGCTGAGAATGACAAAGAAGGGCTAAGGGGCTGTTCCAGTTTAGAGGAATCTAAAAGGGCTACACACACAGCATGATTCCAGACTGGACAGCGCACTGGAGAAAAAAAATCAAAGCAAAATACATTATTGAGTCAGTTGGTGAATTTTGATTATGACCTACGGAATAGATAGTTACTTCATAGCAATGTTAAGCTTCCTGATTTTGATAACTGAACTGTATTTATGTTAGAGAACATTCCTGTAGTTAAGAAGTGTACTCTGATATCAAGAGGTGAAAGGAAATGATGTCACAATGTACTCTCTGAAGGAGGAGAGAGAGTTGGTAAATCTGGGTAAACTATTCCTAGGAGTTTCTCATGCTATTCTTGTTAACTTTTCTCTAAGTTTGAGTGATTTGAAATTCAAAAATTAAACAGAAAAAGTGTCAGCCATGAGCTTATTGTGCAATAGAATAGTTACTGATTAGTTTGTGACATGAGCAGTTAGTCTACTGAGGTTTCTAAAAACTGTAGACTCTAATAAGCCGCAAACACATCAGTATATAGAGAAACTCCTTAATACTCTTTCACAGGATACTAAGGTTTTACAATAAGATCCACCAAACGCCCACTCCATGCTTAGTCAGTTGCCTTTTTCTTTTGGATTCTTTTGGTTTCTGATTTCTTCCAGAGGCAGAGGAAAATTAAAGATCACTCCCTGCGAGAATGTTTCAGCTTAGTCAACCTCAGAAAAGCACCAGCTGACTGAGGAATATGAGTGTGTGTGTGTGTGTGTGTACCCGTGTGAGCAAGTGTGTGCCTTTGGGTGTGGGGGTGAGAGAAAGCAGGGAGTGGGATTACACATTCCTAAGTAATCACCATCAGGTAGGATTTTCAAATGCTGAGTTCCACTCTCTCCTAGATGCTGCAGTAAGCACTCCTGGGAACCCAGGAGAAAGAGGAATTGTCGGTCCTTTTCTCACTTTCCCGTTTTAAAAGAGAATTCTGCTTGATTGCAGACGAAAAGTGCCTTCTGAAAGGGGAGCACTGCTGAACTCCCTGCGCATGTGCAACCGAAGAGAGTGGGAGGTAAATCACAGGGACTTAGGCTGGTGCGGGGAACGTGACACGCATCAACCACAAGGGCTGCACAAGGTGCACTTGGTAAAGCTGCGGAGCCCATACGATTTGATGGGGGAACCTTCTTCTAAAAGTAAAAATGTGGGGATTCTAACTACATTGTGCTCTTGATTGGCTCACAACCCCTTCTGAATGTGTGTCTTCCCCTGTAGTGCATGGTGCCCAGAGCACATGTGGCTTCCTCTCAGGGTTGTGGAGAAGGAGAGGGAGCAGGTCACATCAGGTGATACTAGTGTATTTGAAACTCCCTTGACATTTACACAGTGAGGTTTACTTAACCCCATTCTATTTCCTTTAAATCTAGAAAGCTATCCATGCTCTCTGACATAGCACTTTCCACAATTGAACATATTTAAAGCTCACTAATTTGACTAGATCAAAGTTACTTGGAGTGTAAATACTATAGGCAACAGAATTTTTTTTAATTGCAACCTGTTATTTTTCTCATGAACTTCTGAATAATTAAAAAAAATCCCCTAGTTAAGAAAGTATTTCAGAAAGTGGGCAGAAAAGTGGAATTAAAAAAATGTTTATTTTGGTACCAAAAGATTTTGAAATCCATGCATGCTGTTTTCATATTATGAATTTTCCAGAGACTTCATATATGTAAGTATGCTAAATTCTGTCAATAGTCACAAAACTTCTCTAAATATATGCAAATTAGAGAACAAGATATGTGTGAGAGCAATACAAGACAGCTTTAGATCACAACTTTGGGAATGTATGATTGACAGATTAAAAAGTCTTCTTGAGGCACATGTTTGGCTCACTCACATCCTTCACCAGAGTGCCTGGGCTCAATCCCTGGCTCTGGCTCATGACTCCAGCTTTCCTCTAAAGTGCACCATGAAAGGCAGCAATGATGGCTCAAGTAATTGGGTCCCTGCCACCCATGTGGAAGACCTGGATTGAGTTCCCACTGCCAAGTGTTTGGGGAAGTGAAATAGTAGATGGGATCTGTGTGTGTGTGTGCCTCTGTGTGTGTGTGTGTTTCTTTGTTTCTCTACTTCTCAAATAAGTACTTTTCTTAATTTCTTTTTTTAAAATCAGATGAACTATGTAGCAACTTAATGGAAAAAGCCTGACTAATAGCACAGTATGTCCAGGAGTGGCGCTAGGGTATGTCCTGAATGATTATCATGCCACACAAATGTGCTGATGTCAACCACTTTATCATAGGGGCCTCTCCAAGCTATGTTAATAAGTCACTTTCTAGACCTAGTACACTAAAAAAAATTCCATGTAGTTTATTAATTTAACCAAGGGAAGAACAACCTCTGACTCCTGTGAGTGCATCAGATCAAGGTGACTTTAGAGAAAATTGAGCCACAGCTCAGTTTGCTGTGAATCAACTTTAAAAACAAAACCAAAAAACTACCTCGTATCCTATAAATCATCTGGCATGCTATTTCCAATGAAGACTCTCAGGCTATTCCAGTAATGTCATAACTCAAGCCAACAAAGTAAACAGCAGATCTGGGTGAAACCTTAAACAAAGAGCTCCCCATTCCAGAGAGGCACAGGGTCTGTGCAGACCAAGTGAAAAGTTCCAGAACTATGTAGGGGAACTGATCCTTGCAAGACAACCCACCAAGACAATCCAGATCTCAGTGCATTTTTCTGGTGATTTGAATGAAACAGTAAATTATTTAATTTTATCAAACAATTGCTTTTCTCCCAAGCAAAAAATATTTAAGGTCAAGTAAAAATTACTTTTTTGTTTCCTTGCTGCCAATACAAAAAGAAAGAAATTACTAATGATACAAAAAAGAAATCTGTTCTTTGTTGATAATGGAATAATATCTTAACATATTGATCCAAGGACATAATAAATAAATTGAGAGACAGCTAAAATTGCAGGATCAAAACTACATATGAGGAGGGGCATTTGGCTTGGCAGTTAAGATGCTAGGTTAAGCATCCCACATTCAAGTCCCTACGTTTGATTCCCCACTCTGACTCTTGACTCCCATTTCCTGTTAATGAAAACCCTGGGAGGCGGGGTAATGGGTCAGATAATTGGGTCCCTGCCAACCCACATGGGAAACTTGGATGTAATCTCAGCTCCTGGCTCTGGCTCCAGCTTAGCTGGCAGTATGTTGCAGGTTTTGGGGGGAGCAAACCAGCAGACACCAGTTGTCTTTCTCTTTCTCTCAAATAAAAACAAAAAACAAAATTATGCAAGCTTGAGTATACACATCCATGAATGTGAGACTACACCACACACACACCCCAAGCTTGTGTCTTTCCCTTCTAAACCAGTTCCTTCTACTCTATTTCCAGTGTTACAGATTAAAGATGAGCGCAATCTCTCAGATCACATATCTGGGAAGTCTACACCCCTAACTCTAACTCTCCATTCCCTCAGTGAACCTGCAAATCTTGTCTAGTTTCCCTCCAAACTCTCCTACCCTCTGCCATGAAGTCGCTGCCCTATCTGATCCTTTTCTCCTCTTTCCTGGATCCTTGCAATAGCTCCCATACAGGTATTGACTCACCTCTTTCCATCACCACTTACATCCAAAGAGTTACCAGTTAATCCTTCCTTCCTAACTCCTAGCATAGCTGATCTTCTCTTTCCTCCCTTAAGGTTTTCCAGAGCTATCTCAAGCTAGACCCTCCACTGGAACACCCCCCCCACACACACACACACACACACACAAATTTCTTTGTCTCTACTATGCTTTTCTGAGGTGGTGGTTTTCACTGTGGCCCGTTTTAACTCTCTCACTTTCCTTGCCTATTGTATCCCATTTCAATGTCCAAATTCAGCTTAAATCCTACTGATGGTATGAGGATACGCTGAAAACCCAAACCAGTAATCATCTGTTCCTCTTTTAAATTCTTCTTGTACTTCCTGTCAATCCCAATAAGTCTCAGTCCCTAAAGTATGAAGATTGCATTCTTAAGTCCAAAAAGATCATATCAACTCTTCCCCTCCACAGGGTGGGTAGAAGAGGAGCTTCGGGAAAATTTCCACTCTAAGTGGGAAAGTAGACGTGTCATTGGTGAAAGCTGAACTCGTTCACGGGAGAGTAGCTGTGGCAATGTGGCCTGGCCTGGCATGTGCCAGAGAACCCTAGCCATGAAGGGCAGCCTATATTAAATGTTCCCATATATTCAGTCAATAAAATTTGAGTGCTCACTGTGTGGTGGGTAGTAAAAGAGAAACATAGTCTTATCCTCAAGGACCTCAGAGAAGGTCTCGCATTCACAGAGAGTTGGGAAATTGCATACTATGTCAGTGCCTTGGAGAGCCATAATGATGTCATCATAGAAAAGCTTTGGAAAAGTCCCACAGTCAAACAACAAGAATTACAGGTGAGTGCTGGTGCAGCAGTTAAGATGCCGCTTGGGTTGTCAGCACCCTTTTCAGAACGCGAGGGTTCAGGCCCCAGCTCCACTTCCATCCTAGCTTCCTGCAGATGCACATCCCGGCAGACAGCAGGTGGTGGCTCAAGTAACTGGGTCCCCAGCACCCATGCGGGAGAACTAAGTTGAGTTCCCGGTTCCTGGTTCCTGGTTTCAGCCTGGCCCACGCCTGGCGCTTGTGGGCATTTGAGGAGTGAAAAGGGGGATGGAAGCTTATTGTTTCTCCCACTCAAAGAAATAAATTAATTAAAACAAAACAACAACCAAAAAATGTATTTATGGTATTACCCAAACTAATTTGGCCACAGAATCCCTCCTCTGCTATTCTGATAATATCTACTAAAATCCCAGGCAGCTAGGACTCCCTGGAACATACCATGGAAAATACTATGGAAGAGCAATTCAAATGCTGCAAAGAAAATGCTGAGCCTTGGAGAGGAGCAAATAACATATTTTTGAGCACTGATTGGGGGGAAACCATTTGGGAAGAGGCCTGGAAATCCTACATAACACAATGAGGAGGGGTGGGAAGAAGGGGATGTGGTCAAGGAAACATTCTAAAGGTTCCAATCCTGTTAAGACAGATGCCTCGGACCCCCCAAAGACTAGAAAGAAAGAAGATATGGGCCTCCTACCACTTCCAGCCCTCACTGCAACTCTGTCTACAGCAAGATGAGCCAGACAGCATTGCTAAGAAAGTGTACACTGGCTCCCCTCTCTTCTCCATCTCTCTCTTTGCCTTTCAATCTCAAGGGAAAGAATCTCAGATAGTTGTTTCCTTTGTGAAGTTTAAATCTTGGTTGTATCTGTAGAAAACAAGTTATTGTTGAGTGCCATGATGTTTAGTTTTCATTGTGGTTGTCCAATTAAGATACCACATTGATCACATTTAATCCTGGAGTTAAATTTTACATTGGGGCCAGCACTATGGCATAGTAGGCTAAATCTCTGCCTTCAGGGCCGGCATCCCATATGGGCACCAGCTGGAGTCCCAGCTGCTCCATTTCTGATCCAGCTCCCTGCTAATGGCCTGGGGAAGCAGTGGAAGATAGCCCAAAGCAGTGGAAGATAGCCCAAGTGCTTGGGGCCCTGCACACACATGGGGGGCCTAGAGGAAGCTCCTGGCTCCTGGTTTTGGATTAGCCCAGATCTGGCCATTGTGGCCTTTTGGAGAGAGTGAACCAGTGGATGGAAGACCTCTCTCTATGTCTGTAACTCTGCCTCTCAAATAAATAAAATAAAAATCTTTAAAACAAACAAATAAATAAATAAATAAGTTTTACATCAAGGCAGAAAGGTCAGAAAGTATAATTTTTATTGCATCCTGAAGATGCACCATTATGGTGATTTTTTAAAAGTTGTATGAACATCATATAGGATGATGTTCTGTAATAAGAGAGAATGGAGCTGTCCCCCGAAGTCACCCTTGCAGGCCTTCTATGGACTCTGTAGATGAGAGCCCCTAGAGCCTGCATTGTCAAAATGCTACTCACAGGCTTGGGAAACAAAACCGTATCTTCTACTTAGCCTAAGTGAAGTTATTGAGCAATGCCAGAACTTTTCTAAAATTGAGTGTGCAGCACAGAACTGGCAGAACTGTGGAATGTGAGAGCTTCAATTGCTTTCAGTGAAAACAGACAAACTCAGGAATACCACCCCTCAGTGAGAACGCAACTGAGCCCTGGCCTTATCAATCTCCCTGTCATTTTCTGTGAGTATTTTCCAGCCCCAAATTGGGTCAGCTGGGTCTCAGAATGGTGGCTCTTGGGTATATTTTTTATGGTAAAGATTAACTGGCACAGTCAAGTCATCCAGAGAATCAGAGTGAATAGTATGTATTTGGGTGTATGGTGCATGTTTTATAAAGATGCATTTGTTTTTGTGAAAGAGAGAGGGAGAGAGAGAAATCTCATCTTCTGGTTCACTCCCTAAATGCCCTTACAGCCAGGGCTGGGCCAGGTCAAAGACAAGGGCCAGGAACTCCAGCTGGGTCTCCTACGTGAATAGCAAGAACTTAAGTCCTTGGGCCATCATCCCTTGCTCCCAGGCACAGCACAATACATTTTTAAACATACTGATTACATAACAGAATTCATGAACGAAAACGTGTTTCGTATTTTGGGGCCTTCCTGAAGGGTTAAAACTTGACTTTATTTATTTTATAAATATTTTTTAGCTTTACTCAGATGAAATTTCTATTGTCTTGTCAACGTAAGAATAAGATTTAAAGTTTTAGCAATGATAATTTAAACTTTTGATCCTTGTTTTCACTTCACACTAACAATTTTTTCTTTAGTCTCTTTAAGGGTAGATATTCTTCAGAAAGGACTTTTCCTCTACCAAATTTACATCCACTTTGTAAAATCATAGACATTTTTTATATATTGTTGGTAGAAATGTAATTTAGGACATATTTTTTGAAAGGCAGTTCCCCATATTGTACACGTTCATGTTATATATGTATATACACACATACATACATACAAACATGTATTCATTCATATGTAGTTTTGGACAATTTTCTAGGAATTTTCTTACAAAAATATTAGAAAATCTCCCTAGATAGTTTTCTATAAAGATATTCCCTGCATTCTTTTAAGGGCTTACAGGAGAAAAAGCAGGATCAACTTAAATACCCATATTTATTCAAAAAGTTGAATAAATTGCATTATAGTGATATAATGGCCTATTATGTATTCATCAAATTATTTGTGGAAGAATAGCAAATGTCATGTTCAAGTTTTGGAGCTATACTGACAAAGCATCTTACACAACACTACACACAACATAATAAAGCCACGTTTAACTGTGTCCAGAAAAAATACTGGAAGAATATGTGCCTAAATGTTAACAATGGGTTTACTTGAGTGATGAACATACAGATGGATTTTTACCTTTTCTTACAATCTTCTCTGTTTTCTGAGTTTCCTGAGATGAATGTGTATAATTTATATGCTAAATAACCAAAGTAAATGCTGCAAGCTTCTTGATATATTTGTACTCTTTGATCTAGAAATTCTGTTTGTAGGATAATATCCTAACCTAAGGAAATAAATAGATGTACACATAAAGACATACTACAACTATGTTCTTTGCTGACTTGTCAATAATAAGAAAATACTGGAAGCAACTTAAATACCCACCAACAGGGGACCAGCTGTTAAAAATGACAGTGCATTCATGCGCTGGAGTATTGTGCAATCTTTAAAATCAGATTCTTGAAAATATTTAAGAATGAGAGAAAACGCTTATGAAATACTAAGTGAAAAGGGCAGATAGGCGGAGAGACAGAGAGACACAGTGCAATTACAATTCTACTTGCCCTGGAAGAATTTTAGAATGCACATTAATACCTTAACAGGGATTACCACTAGGTGAAGTTATTTGAAATCTGTGTTGATTTTCCTTTCTAGTGATTGTCTATGCTTTCAACAATGTAATTTTTAGCTACAGAAAAATTATGTAAACAATAAATAAACTTGTTTTACTGCTTACAATATTAAGATACAGAATTTATAGGAGCAGGAGCCCTCTAAATATATTTTCCAAATCATGTCTACTCAGTGTATCGGTGTACCACAGAGTAACACAAAGATACTTAAATATTTTTAGTCTCTGGGTCTCTCTGACAAACAATAGAACCAAAAAGTTTGTTTTACTCTGGAAGATCCATAAAACAGAGAGGAAAGGGATATGCAGGGGCTGGCCCAACTCGCATTTCCAAACTGTGACACTCGGCTGTCTTAATCATTTACCCTTTCAGAATCTAAGTAGGCAAAGGTCAGAGTAGTTTCAAGCCCAGCACACCTCGCCTCCCTCTTCAGATGCACCGGCTACATCCACAGCATGAAGCTGAAGGTTTTGAAGTGCAACAAGAGAGGTTTTGCCTTTAGCACAGTTCAAGTAACAGTCACTGCTTGATAGAAATAATGATAGATAGATAGATAGATAATAGAAGAAAGAGAAGAAGGAAGGAAGGGAGGGAGGGAAGGAGAATTTTTTGAAGTACTCTGAGGAGAAAAAATATTTGCATGTACTTAATTACTTAATACAGCTTGTATGTTGCAGAAGGTCTAAGATTATGATTGCCAGAGCTGGTGCTGTGGCGCAGCGGGCTAAAGCCCTGGCCTGAAGTACCGGCATCCCATATGGGCGCTGGTTCTAGTTCTGGCTGTTCCTCTTCCAATCCAGCTCTCTGCTGTGGCCTGGGGAAACAGTAGAAGATGGCCCAAGGCCTTGGACCCCTGCACCCATGTGGGAGACCCAGAGGAAGCTCCTGGCTCCTAGGTTTGGATCTGCACAGCTCCGCCCATTTCAGCCATTTGGGGAGTGAACCAGTGGATGGAAGACCTCTCTGTGTCTCTACCTCTCTCTGTAACTCTGTCTTTCAAATAAATAAAATAAATCTTAAAAGAAAAAAGGATTATGATTGCATATTGCATGACCCCAAAATTCCTCCATGTGCTGCCTCCACTGTGTGGACTCAATGAGTGTCTCCTGAAAGCCTGTATGTAAAACACACTTCTAACTATAAGAGAAAAAAAAAAAAAAGAACCAACCCAGCTTTCCTTCCTAGAAGACGACTAGACACATTTCCCCGGATCTCATGTAATCTTTCAGTGTCTCTTTTCTCCAAAAAGGTGGATGAAATAATCATTGACATTTACGGATTTTGTTTCACGTGGTGTAATATCACCTTAAAAGTGCAGGTTAAAAATCATTGCCTCATAGTCCAAAAATATCACTAGTGAAATTCACTAAACACATCTAGTTTTAAAGCCTGGAGAGTTTATGTAAATATTAAGCGTAGGATGCTGTGTATGGTGGTGTCTCCCAGTGCTGATTTTTGACCCCATCCAGCTCATTCACTACTTTCAAGTTTCATGATATGCTTGGCAAATACAACAGGGCACGAATTTTCTGCTTCCAGACAAACAGGCAGAACTGAAACCCAGGGCAGATAAAGATCAGACCGAGGAAATAATTAAAAGGTGGAGAGTGAAAAGAAATGGAAAGCAGACATGTGAACTTAGGACAAGTAAAACAAAAATTAATATTTACTTTGTTTGTCCGTTCTCCGTGTACGTGGTTTTATAAAACCCCACGAGGGAGCCGTTCAGCCAGCCAGCGAACTCCAAGGTCAAGAGGTAGTAAGCTTCGCCAGTGGTGGCTGGAAGCTGTTCCCCCGCCTCGACGACCAAGTACTCATGAGTCTCATACTTGAAGCACCGCCGAACTTGCACCTGCTCGCCGGAGGGTCTCTTCAGCTGCGGCAGCTGGGTGATCCTGGTCTCCCGCAGGTGCAGCCACAGGTGTTGGGTGGGCAAACTCACGTTGATGGAGATGGTCACTGTGCCCGTGTACGTGTCCTCCTCCAGCTGGGGCCTCATCTCCAGGTCATAGTGTACGGGGTTGACAGACTCCGGCAGCCTGAAATTTTTCCACTCTCCGCTGTCATCTTCACTGGCAGGGCAGACCCCCTGGTCCTGTGGAGGACGATCGGAAGGACTGGCAGAGGTTGGAAACTGGGAAGGAGACGGGGATGAGCCCTGGCCAGAGTCTGCCGAGGAGTCACACGATCTGGTCAAGCCCACGGAAAGTCCCACGATTAGTCCCACAGCCACCACCACGCCGCAGATGATGGCCACATGTTTTCCTCTGATGCAGTATCTCTTGGCCTTCTCCTCCTCGGCAAACTTCATTTCTGTTTCCGAAGTCGAGGGTTACACATAAGAGGATGTGAAATTTAACTAACTCCCGTCAGCTGACTTCCTTTTTAAAAGGAATTGGAAAGAGTCCCCTGGTTTGGCAGCCGCCTTTCGCTTTCCCCACACCTCTCTCTCGGGCTCCTTGCGTCTTGGTCTTGCTCGCTCTCTGCAGGATCCCGCCAGCTGCTCAGGGATGAGCAAGGAAACAAAGGGGGTGGGACAAGGGCTGAGTTGGAGGAGAGGACTGCCGAGAAGATCGGCCGCAGCTCCCCTTATAAACAAGGCGTCCCCACCCCTACCCCTCCTGCACCGCAGTGAGTTAAATATAAATCAGGGTTTAGCTTATCAGCCAAGGGGAGGATGATCTTCTGCCAAAGCTCTGTCAGCAGCTTTGAGGGAGAAAACCCTTGGGTAAGAGGTGTGCTGGCCATAGAAAAACTCAACCTTTGCCACCCGTTCTGATTTCTTCCTGCTGTGTTCATACTCTCTCCCTTCTCGAATTTCAGCTGTCTTATCAGGTAGCTTGCCAAAGAGGCTGCTTTCATCCTTTTATCTCATGTTCTGTAAACATCCCAATTCTGCCCTCGGAGAAGTCGTATCCTGGAGATGGGTGTTGGGAGTGAGACATGAATTCCAGACCGCGTAGGTACTCTGCTGATGATATTTGTTGAACTGGCAGAGTAGTAAAACATAGCCAGGTGACCATAAGTTAATTCAGTGAATACTGGATGAAAAAGGGGTGGGGGGTGGGGGTGGGGCTGAAGAACTGAGCCAAATTCACAATAGAGCTGGGGAAGGGGAAAGGAAATGAGAGAGAAAGCAAAAAGAGGACACTCCAAATGTTAGGGGAGATAGGTGGTAGGTTCTTGTCTCCGTGCAAGAAAGGATTCAGACGTGAGACAGAGAACAGCGGGAAGCAGGGAAGCAAGGTTTATTGGGGTAGGGCATCCGTCAGAATGGATGGGACAGAATCAGAGTGCCCGGTCACGCAGACTGGGGAAAGCCAGGTTATATGGTTTAAGGCAGCCAGGCAGGCGGCTCAGCAGAGAACTGAGTGCTCATCGTGCACTCTGTATTCAGTCAGGGGCTCCTCCTCCCCCTCCCCGTCTCCCTCCTCCTTCTCTTCCCCCTTCCCCCTTTTTCCCCTTCTCTTCCCCCTTCCCTCTTTTTCCTCTTCTCTTCCCCTTCCCCCTCCTCCTCCCCTCTCCCCCTCCCCTCCCCCTCTCCTTCCTCCTACTTCTTCCCCCTTCCCTTATCCCTCCCTCCCTCTCCTCCTACCTCCTCCCCCTCCCCCTGCCTCTTCCCCTCCCCCTCTCCCTACCCCCTCCCCCCCCCCCCCACAGAGGGTTTGCTTAGTGTGAATCAAGTGAAAATTCCTCCCAGGTTTGGAGCACACTCCAGCTGCAAAAATTGGCCTATTGGGAGCCCCATTATCAATGCAATCCTGTTATATCTGAATGACAAGGCCTGGGGGGAAATCACAATGACCTCCACGTTTATGGATACCTTACTCTTTATTTTATTTTTAAAAAAGACTTGTTTGCTTATTTGAAAGACACACAGAGGGAGATGGAAAGAGAGAGAGATCTTCCATCCACTTATTTACTTCACTTGTTTACTGTTGCTTACAACAGCCTGGTCTGAGCCAAGTCACAGACAAGAGTCAGGAACTTCATTCTGGTCTTCCACATGGGTGTCAGGATCCCAAGTACTTGGGCCATTTTCCGCTACCCTCCCAGGCACATTAGCAGGAAGCTGGGTGGAAACAGAGAAGCTGGGACTTCTACAGGGCCTCTGATACAGGGCTCAATACCCTGAGCCACAACTCTGGCCCCTTGTGGGTATCTTAGGTGCAGGCTCCCAAGTCACCTCTAACAGTAGCAATATAAAAATAATTATCAAAATGTTGAGAGCTTTTTATGTGCTAGGCACTATGCTAAGTACTTTGTAGAAGTTATTTAAAGCTTCCCAACAATACTGGTACTACTGATTGGTATGGGCTAGGCAAGGAGTTAGTTATTGAAGAGAGGAGCTGGGTGATTTCCAGTAGTCTCTATGTCTTACAGCCCTGAGTCAATAACTCCACCTCCTTGCATGCCAATTCAGCATGTCCCCTTTCCCACAATGCACCTGTGTCTCCTTTATGATGAAGATGCCATTGAGACTGAACCCTTAAAATATAAAGGCAGGATCCAAGCTTTCTTCTTTCTCCCTTAGCCCAAGATATCTTTATCTGTCCTTAACAAAAGGAATTCACTAAACTGAGGGAGTGATACAGCTGGCCCAAGAGGGTTCTAATCGCTGGACTCAAGAAGTCATTTGCTTCTCCAATAGCAAAATCCTGTTGGCAAGTATAGTTCAGCAGGGGTTGTTTATGAGAATTCCAGGTCCAGACAGGGAAAGTCAAGGTCTGGAGTGTCCCGTCCTGCGGGACAGCAACTAGGGCCGAGCACCTAGAAGGAGAACTGAAGGGGACAGGAGACACAAAGATGGCAGCAAGACAAGTGTCCTGATCAAGCTGCGATTTTATTTTTCAACCACACTCTTATATATCATAAAGGCAAGGTGTCGGGCGGGGGAAGGAGGGGCGTTTAGGAGGGCAGGACGTGGGGTGGGGGAGGGAGGGGGAGCTTATCTTGTAGCTGCAATGCTTGTGCAAGTAGGGGAAAGGTTACAAGGTCTTAAGGCACAAGGTCACACAAGGTTGCGTGATCAGTACTATCCGGCCTGGGCTGTCTAGTCCTGCCTCACTAGTTTTCCACTAAGAGGCCACAAGCTGTGTGGTCCCCGACACTGGAGCAGAAGGCATGCCACCCCGACAGACCAACTGAAGCCCACCGACCATCATAAATTCCCCAAAGAGCATGGCATCACCAACCATCAAAGGAAGGTCATGAGTATCATTGACCAGTAGTGAACTTGGACATGAGCTGATCTGCACCTTTCAGCCCCAATTTCAGTCTATAAGAACTTTTACCCCTAACTCCTTGGGGATACCAAGAATTAAGCAATAGCTGCCCAGCTTCTTGCTCTCCACTTTGCAAAAAAAAAATCTACTTTCTTCAACCACCCTGTTGTCAGTGATTGGCTTTCTGCACATTGGGTGAGCAGACCCAGATTTGGGGGTTCTATATAAGTACCTCCAACTAGTTTGAGTTATTGTTTGCAACACTATGACCCTTGCACCCTGATCTCCAATTGGAGATGCCGTGAAAACCTTCCCAGAGATCATCATGTGCACCAAACTCCACCTTGTTTGTATATTCAATTAGGGCACCACCGCCCTACTCAATAAAGGTGACCACTGAACTGGGGAATGGCTCATTTCTCTCCTCATGGCACACATCCCACCTCGTGGGGCTGCTGCGTTCACATTTGAGTTTGCTCTCTCTCTCTCTCTATCTACCTCTACCTCTTTAAGTAAATCCTGCTCCCATTCTTCTACTTTCTCTATGTTACTGCTTTGAATTTTTATCTCACACAGACGCAAGAACCTGGAATAAATTAGCTGGGCCCAAGTCTCCACAACATTATGATACCCATTTTAGACACGGAGAGACTGACATAGAAAGATTGACATTGATCAAAGTCACACAATTGATCAGTAGCAGAAAGGCCGGTTGAACCACTTATCTGAATCGAAATTCCACGTACCTAAAAGTACTACATTCCAGTGCCTCCATGCTTTGAGGAGCAGGGACATTCCAAGGTTAAGTACCAGTGAAAAACTTTGTCAGAATTTCACAAAGTACAATCCATGGTTATTAATAGATATGCTTGCAGAACAGGCAATGCTGGATTAGATAAACTGGAAAAAAAAAAAAAAAAACCCTGCCCACCATTCTCTCAGTGCCTCCAGATGGTGACACACATTGTAAGGCTCCCAGAAAGGAAACACCATGGAGTAATTTCCACATTTAGTCGACGGCAGAACTTTTTTTGGTGAGGTTTCTTTAGAGGCATTGTGTTCCATGGAGAACGCTCTTAAGAGGTTCTACTTTGAACTGCTCTAAATTTAAAATGGGATTCTTGGCTAATGCCTTCCTACGGCAGGTAGACTGATTCAGAAGATCCACATTGAAATCTTTACTTAGCATAGAGTTGATTTTCTATATATAAAGGTAGGTAAAAATGACTCTTAATGAAGAATGGGGTGGGAGAGGGAGTAGGAGGTGGGACAGTTTGGGGGTAGGAGGGTGGGTATGGGGGGGAAGAACTGCTATAATCCAGAAGTTGTGCCTATGAAATTTATTAAATAAAAACTATCTATAAAAATGAATATGTAGTGTACTTCTCAGTCTCACTCAGAAGTTCAGTTTCCAGCTTTTCCCCAGGGCTCTAGGAATTATACATTCCACAGAAACCACTGGGCCTCCTGTGGACTCTGATGCTGCTGGCTCACTGGTGCGTTACGACCTTTTCTAAAAATGTCTCTGGGGGCTGGTGCTGTGGCTCACTTGGTTAATCCTCTGCCTGCAGCGCTGGCATCTTATATGGGTGCCGGGTTCTAGTCCCGGTTGCTCCTCTTCCAGGCCAGCTCTCTGCTGTGGCCAGGGAGTGCAGTGGAGGATGGCCCAAGTGCTTGGGCCCTGCACCCCATGGGAGACCAGGAGAAGCACCTGGCTCCTGGCTTTGGATTGGCACAGCACCTGCTGTAGTGGCCATTTGGGGGGTGAACCAACAGAAGGAAGACCTTTCTCTCTGTCACTCTCTCTCACTGTCTATAACTCTACCTGTCAAATAAAATTAAATTAAATTAAATAAAAAAATAAAAATGTCTCAGCAGTGAACACAACTCTGATTATTTGGCTGGCCCTTTATTCCTTTCAGTTTTTTGTTGTTGTTGTTGTTGTTGTTGTTTTCCTGATAGTTGCACCCTATAGCTCAGTCACATAACAAACAAAACTGCTCAGCTACATTCCCAATGAAGGAAGCAGAACCTGCAAACTGGGCTGTCTTAATCCAGGAACAAGGAGGATCTAAATAAGTCTCTCTGTCTTGCTACAATCTCCTTATATGCAACTGTGAAAATTTATAAATCCTCACGATGGATCCAGACATCTCCAAATTTTAAAGGTGGAGAGCTGACAAAGGAGCGCACATTCTATTTGACTTGATTCATCCTGTATTCTAAATCCATACTGGTCATTCTTTATGAGCCCAATCAATTAGTTTGCACTTTCAATGCTTGTGCCCTATTCTTCATCTTTAATTTGGCCTTGGCAACAGTTTTTAAAACTTCATCTAGTTTTAAGACTAAGTCAAAGAGATAAACTTTTTCTAACAGCTAAAAACTGCTGCAGGTGTCAGTAGTTTGAAAGCAGAAAATGTTCAGCATGCCACATTTAGTGTCTTGCTTAGTAAGTGATGGCTTTCTCCACATGGGAACAACACACCATGGGAAGGTAAATAGTAGGGAATATGAGGAATAGGAGAATGAGAAACAGGGGGGCAGGCAAAGAGGAGAGGGAAAAAGAAGAAAGATGTCAAAGAAGATGAGTTCCTGGGCCACCATTCATTCAGTCAGTCAGTCATCAAATTTTTCATAACTCAATAAATATTTACTTTTATTTTTCTTAAGATTTATTTATTTATTTATTTGAAAGTTAGAGTTACACAAAGAGAAGAGAAGCAGAGAGAGAGAGAGAAATAGAGGGAGAGGTCTTCCATCCGCTGGTTCACTCCTCAATTGGCCACAATGGCCAGAGCTGTGCTGATCCGAAGCCAGGAGCCAGGAGCTTTTTTTGGGTTTCCCACGTGGGTGCAGGGGCTCAAGGCCTTGGGCCATGTTCTACTGCTTTCCCAGGCCACTGGAGAGAGAGAGCTGGATCGGAAGTGGAGCAGTCGGGTCTCAAGCCAGCTCCCATATGGGATGTCAGGGCTTCAGGCCAGGGCTTTAACCCGCTGCACCACAGCGCCAGCCCCAAATATTTACCTTTCAACACATATTTATTAAGAAATCAATTCTAAGATAAACTTTGAAATGGGGACACTATAAGAAATATCAGAGAATACTCTTCTAGTCATTTTTGTAAACCCCTCCTGTGGTCTCAGTATGTAGAAATTTTGAAAAAAAAAGTTCAGAAAAGCAAACAAAATAAAACTAAAAGATTTATTATTCCCATGACTTTAAATTGCCTCTATAATGCAGTTCCCAAATGTGCAATAACACATTGGGAGAAAGTGGCTAGATATTGAAGCAGCACGAGAAAACAAATAGTGATAATATCAACCAGATTTCTGTTCTAAGAGTTTCAAAATTACCTTCCTGTACTTTCTCAGTGCACTAAATAATGGCTTTGCATCCTGAGAGAGTTTTAAAATTTTCCAAAATGCTTAATTACTCAACATTTCACTTGAGCCTTTGTAGTGTCAGAATTCTTTGCAATATTTTCTTTTCTCTTCTAACTGCAGAAGTCTACAAAAAATATAATTGGTATAGGGAAACTATCACACCCAATGTTTTTTCATTCCATAAAGAGTACAAGTGAATTAGACCAGCAATGATGACTCTGGATTAAGTTCCTTCATAAAAATTCTAAAAGATCCATTCTTCACCTTAGATGATATTAATTATTTCATTTAGAAGAAATTTTCCAGATTTTATCTATTAACATTGTTCAGTTTGGAAGTTTTTTCATGGCCACATTAATTTTAAGCAAATAGAGTTTTCCTCATTTTTTATTTTCTTTGGAAGAAAAGACCGTAGATGCACTGAGATGACCAAAGTCACACGTAGGAGAAACAGAAACATTGCTTCTCTTCCTGGTGTTCTCTCGTCTTTGCATCTCCTCTGCTTCCAGTAGATTGCTATTATAGAATCTTTTTATGTTAACCTGAATAATATCGCCTCACTCCCCCAGCGAGATACACAGAAGACTCATAGAATGGCGGATGTCCTAAACAGCACTCTGGCCTCAGAATCAGCCTTTAAGGCATGCAGATCCGGCTGAAAAGCCCATGAGAGTATTTCAGGCATGGAAAGCCAAGACACTCTGGCAAAAAAAGAAAAAAATGACCTAAATGAAAGATCTCCGGGAGTGAGATCCCAGTGGAAAGAACAGGTCATCAAAGAAGGAGGTACCTTTCTCTGAAGGGAGGAGAGAACTTCCATTCTGACTACGACCTTGTCTAAATATGATCAGAGTCGGTGAACTCAAAAGGCTTCCATAGCCTTGGCAACTCATGACTAGAGCCTAGGGTGATTACTGATGCCATAAACAAGAGTGTCAATTTGTTAAGTCAACAACAGGAGTCACTGTGCACTTACTCCTCATGTAGGATCTCTGTCCTTAATGTTCTGTACATTGTGATTTAATGCTATAACTAGTATTCAAACAGTATTTCTCACTTTGTGTTTCTATGTGGGTGCAAACTGTTGAAATCTTTACTTAATGTATGCTAAACAGATCTTCTGTATATAAAGAGAATTGAAAATGAATCTTGATGTGAATGGAATGGGAGAGGGAGTGGGAAAGGGGAGGGTTGCGGGTGGGAGGGAAGTTATGGGGGGGAGCCATTGTAATGCATAAGCTATACTTTGGAAATTTATATTCATTAAATAAAAGTTAAAAAAAATCCTTGAAACCTGTGCTACCTTACATGATTAAAAAAAAAAGTCTTTACAGACATGACTGAGTGAAGAATCTTGAGATAGGTGGTTATCTGGATCATTGAGGTAGGTCCTAAATGCAATCTGTATTCCTCTCAGAGGGGCGCAGAGAGAGACTGTACACGTAGACAGAGGAGATGTGAGGACAAAGCAGAGAGAGCATTCAAGGTGCTGATCTTTTGGTGCAGCCACAGACAAATGCTGGCAACCACTAGAAGCTGGGAGAGGCAAGGTGTGGATTCTCCCCTGGAGCTCCCAGAGGCAGTGTGGCTCTGCTGGCGCCGAGACTATGGGCCCAGGGACATTGATTTGGGACTTCTGGCTTCCAAGAATGTGGAAGAATATATTTCTGTTATTGTAAGCAGCCACAGGACACTAATTCAGCAGATTTTAGATGGTCATTCATTGAGCATCTATTGAGAACTGTAATATGCCAAGAACTTCAGGTGATGGAAAAAAAACACTAAATAGAAACATAGTCTGAGGACAGAACAGTGTTCTTCAACTACGGTGAGTATTGGCTTTATGCACAAGAGCGCACTCTCTTCTTTCATTCGCTTTTAACTCTGGGAAGATACACTGCAGAATTCCGATTTTATTATTTGGGAGTATTGAATAGATTTTGCTCTAGGATTTTAGGGACTTGAATCTGTTTCTTTTCCAATTGACTTCACCATGCAAATATTGTTAACAGGATTGATAAATTGTTCAGTGACTATAATATATGCCATTCTGTAAAAACAACATGACTCCCATTGATTTTATTAGAATTCTTTACTACATTTCTGTCTGGGGAAAAATTTATATTTATCTCTGATTTTGAAGTTTTGAGATTTTTCTTTTTTTGTCAATAATGTTACAAATCCAGGGAGAAGCTCAGTGTCGTGGCTCACTTGGCTAATCCTCCGCCTGCGGTGCTGGCAGCCCGGGGTTCTAGTCCCGGTTGGGGCGCCGGATTCTTCTGTCCCAGTTGCTCCTCTTCCAGTCCAGCTCTCTGCTGCAGCCCGGGAAGGCAGTGGAGGATGGCCCAAGTGCTTGGGCCCTGCACCCACATGGGAGACCAGGAGAAGCACCTGGCTCCTGGCTTCGGATCAGCGCAGTGCGCTGGCCACAGCACGTTGGCCATAGTGGCCATTTGGGGGTGAACCAACGGAAAAGGAAAAGACCTTTCTCTCTGTCTCTCTCTGTCTAACTCTGCCTATCAAAAAAAAAAAAAATCCAGGGGGAAAACAATTTCTTATGGATACAGTAACTTCATTCTATCTTTTAAATACTTTGCCTCATTTATTTCCACTCTTGTCATTGATAGCTAATTTGGTAAATTTGACTTCTGCATTTTACTTTCCTTTGATGTGTCAATTTCCATTCAGCTTTTTAAAAAGATTTATGTATTTACTTGAAAGTCAGAGTTACAGAGAGAGAGAGAGAAGCACAGAAAGAGAGAGCGATGAAGAGAGAGAGAGAGAGAGAGATCTCCCATCTACTGGCTCATGCCCCAGATGGGTGCAATGGCCAGGGCTGGGCCAGGCCAAAGCCAGGAACCAAGAGCTTCATCTGAGTCTCCAACATGAGAGGCAGGGGCCCACGTCCTTGGGCCATCTTCCGCTGCTTTCTCAGGTCATTAGCAGGGAGCTGGATTGGAAGTGGTACAGTAGGGGCTTGAACCAGCACTGAATGGGGTGCTGGTGTCACAGGCAGTGGCTTCACCCCGTATACCACAATGCCAGCCCCTCCATTCAACTTTTTTTTTTTAAGATTTATTCATTTATTTGAAAGTCAGAGTTAAACACAGAGAGAAGGAAAGACAGAGAGAGAGAGGTCTTCCATCCACTGATCCACTCCCCAAATGGCCACAATGGTCAGAGCTGGGCCAATCTGAAGCCAGGAGCCAGGAGCTTCTTCTGGGTCTCCCACATAGGTGCAGGGACCCAAGGACTTGGGCCATCTTCTACTGCTTTCCCAGGCCATAGCAGAGAGCTGGATTGGAAGTGGAGCAGCCAGGATTCGAACTGGTGCCCATATGGAATGCTGGTACTGCAGGCGCTGGTTTTACCCACTATGCCATAGTGTGGATTCTCCATTCAACTTTTTTAAAGGCATTCCAAGTGACTCATCCTTGGTAACTGATATCTTTAGTATCTGGACTTAAGATATGTATTTGTATGTATTGCAAGGGTCTTAGCTTTACTACTTAAGATTTTTCCACTGAAGACTTAGACACAATTCCATGTGTGAAGTCATCAGCTACAGCTCACCAGGGATTGGAGCATATGAAATTTTTAGATGTGTTTTGAGAAAGAATTTATTTTAGAATTCCTAAATCAGGAATACCTTTAGTTTCAAGTAAGAGAAACCTTAGCTAACCCAGAATTAATTCATACAGAAATGTAAACACCTCCTGTAGCAAGAAGTCTAGATATAGGGAGTATCAACACAGTTTGGCAACTTGGGAGGGTCACCAAGAAATTAAGGTCTATCTGTCTTTCCACTCCACCATCTTTATCGAGGGATGTGAAACTAGCTGCCATAGCTCCGGCCATCACAATCACATCCAAAAATCCAAAAGTAGAAAGTAGAAGGAAAGAGTTTTCCCTCAAGCAGTTCTTTTCTCTTATCACAACAAAAAAACTTTTTTTCCCAGCAGCCTTCATCAGGCTTCCCCTACTATCTGCTTAGCCCAGTCTGCCTCATGTTCCTTCTGGAGCTTCCACTGGTAGAGAGGAATGTAACAGAGATGTTCAACTTGAATAACCCCAGTTCCTCTCCAGAACGGCACATTTGGTGACAAAGTCAAAATATGTGTTGGCAAATAAGAAGGGGATATGGCTGTGGCTGGCGGTGAAGACGGCTGATATCCTACAAGAAGCACAGTGTGGCCTACATATATAACATGTGCAGGGAGGGGAGGCACCTGAGGCCAGCAGCTCCGCGTCTTCCCCAGCACCGTCACTGCTGGGCAGCTCTGTGTGTTTGTTGCCTCTTCTGTTTCTGATCTCACTTCCTCAAACCGTCTCCCATGATGCCACTGCGCTCCGCAAACACTGCACTGACAAGCTCAGAGGTCTGCATGCTGTCGAAAGTCCCACTTCCCTCTTCTGCAAAAGCTTCCTAATTGCCCGAATCCTTTATCAAATTTACCCCTAAGCCTAACTGTTGCATTTATTGTCCTGCAAACACACATTACAATGGCCGTAACCACTTTCCCTTCCTCTCTTCCAAACACCGTCTCAGGACACAGCTCACCTTTCTCCAGAAAACCCTCTGTGATCCAGACAGATGCCAACAAGCAACGCTCCTTTACACCCCTAAGAACGCTTGTACCTGATCTCACTCCCTAGTCACTTATCAGACCAACCTCAATCTGGTTGACCATGCTGTGCATTTTTTTTTAAAGGTTTATTTATTTATATGAGAGGCAGACTTACAGAACAGAGAGAGGAAGAGACAGAGAGGTCGTCCATCCGCTGGTTCATTCCCTAATTGTCCGCAGTGGCAGGAGCTGGGCTGATCCGAAGCCATGAGCCAGGAGCTTCTTCTGAGTCTCCCAAGTACAGGCAGGGGCCCAAGTGCTTGTGTCATCTCTCACTGCTTCCCCAGGCCATCAGCAGAGAGCCGGAGCAGCTGGGACTCGAACTGGTGCCCATATGGGATGCTGGTGCTGCAGGCGGAGGCTTAACCCACTACAACACAGCACTGCCCCCTAATTATTCTGTGTAGCGTAGCTGTATAACTGTAGCCTATAGGGGTAGGCTAACTGCCCAAAGCAGTGCCAGCATGAGAGACGGAACAACCATATTAATCTCTTTCTCCCTCGGGCCACCTCCTCAGTGGTGTTTTGTCGGGGGAGTCTCCTGGATGACACTCCTTCGAGCAGGCACTCCGGGCACTTGGGCTCCTTGCATCGGGGTGCCTGACATCGTCAGTATAAGAGTATTTTAAGTCCCCTGTGGGGAAATGGAATTAAAAGACAAATTTATTTGGGCACCAAACAAAAGCTTGAAATCCATGCATAGTTTTTTCATGATCTTTTTGAAGACACCTCGTTGATGGCCTCCAAGGTTGTCACAGAAGGAAGAAGAATGGGGACTCTGTGAATTGTTCATGATCACGGCTTGGAAGTCCCACACTGTCCCGTCCCGCGGGACAGCAGCTGGGGCCGAGCACCTAGAAGGAGAAATGAAAGGGACAGGAGACACAAAGATGGCAGCAAGACAAGTCCTGATCAAGCTGTGATTTTTATTTTTCAACCACACACTTGGATATCATAGAGGCAGGGTGTTGGGCGGGGGAGGGAGGGGGGGCTTATCTTGTAGCTGCAATGCTTGTGCAAGTAGGGGAAAGGTTACAAGGTCTTAAGGCACAAGGTCACACAAGGTTGCGTGATCAGTACTATCTGGTCTGGGCTGTCTAGTCCTGTCTTTCCACTAAGAGGTCACATGCTGCGTGGTCCCCGACATATCCCCCTTTCTTATCAATTAAACAGAAATGGCTACCGGTTAGGCCAAGTGTGATGAACGAACAGTGCCTGTCTTAGGAATCAACCCAGAGCTCCATCACCTCTTACCCGTCATTGGACATCCTTGCCAGTCCCCAAGAACTCCTGTCTTAGGTGGGTGAGGTTCCGGGAAGGTGCCCATCATTGGCTTACTGCTCGTCTTATTGATAGGCCTGGGGCCCTTCCTGGGCTCCCGACTGGGGCAGCAGCAGACCGAAAGGGAGAGTCAGTTGTTGGAGGGACCGTGACCTCACTGGCCAGACGTCACCAGCCAGAGAGAGAGACAACATTCTCCAGGGGATCTTCCATGGCCAGACTTTGGTAATGTATCTGAATTGGTCTGGCTGCTAAATTATCTACTTGCTGTTTGATAAAAGTCATCAGCTTATTGAAAAGACAAGGACCTACAGATAGTATAATAAGCAAACCAACAATGGGGCCTAAAAGCAGTAGCAAATAGGGAAGCAGTCCATTCCATCCCGTCCAAAAGGGATTTTCAGCCATGGCACGTCGACGACGCTCCAGATCTTCTTGAAGTGTCTTGATTTTATTGAGAACAATGCCGGATTTGTTAGTATAAAAACAACATTTTTCCTGTAAAACCAAGCAAATACCTCCCTGTTCAGTAGTAAGCAAGTCTAAGCCTCTACGATTTTGTAAAACCACTTCCTCTAGGAAATCAATTTGATCTTGAAGGTCCTGAATGGTGGTGGATAGGGTTTGCACATCATTAATAAGTTGTTGGGACAATTCTCTATATTTTGGACCGCAATCCCTAGCCCTGTGGATCCTGTAACCACAGCTATGGAAATTCCCAATGTGGCCAATAAAGGAATAAATTGAATAGCTCGCTTTTGTCTCCCTGCGATATAATCAAGGGAGGGTATAGGAATAGGGGTATTTCCATCAATAATCTCTACATCGGGAAGAAGCATAGCATGCATGCAACTACCGGTCCAATTCGTTGGTAAAATGGTATAAGCTAAATTATCCCTACATACAAAAATGGTGGAATTAGGGGCATGAAGAGGGTAATCTACTGTTACACTATTTGTACAGAAAGGAGCAAGGCCTACATCGATATTGAAGGGATTATTGTTAGGAGATTTATAGAAGCAAGTGATATTTTCCGTTGGGACAGGAAGAACAGGAAAAGGCTGTATAGGGGGGCAACCAAAGGGGATATTAAACCCAAGGGTATCATTAAGTGGCAGAAAAATGGCAAGAGGAAGTGGGGGGGTCCCTGGCGTAGACAGAGCCAGCAGTCTCTTGCAAGGTCTGGGGCAGAGAGATTAAGCAGTTCATGGGTGTTGGTAAGGATATCGATGGTATTGACATCCAAGCCTTCATTTCCTCTGGAATGAACTTCAGCCAGGGGGTGGTATTGGAGGGAAGGGTAAAGGCTCTCAAATAGGGTTTTGAGTGTTTTTTGTGTTTTTAATTGCGTAAGGGTATCCTGAGGGCCTCCACCATCAGACACTCCCACAGGGGCTACAGGGTACCAGCAGGCTACTTGCCCCTTAGCGGGGCAGGGAGGAGAGCTGAGGCGTGAAGAAGACAAGTCTCCTCCGAACGCTCCCCCATAATCTCCTGTTATAGTGGCAAACAATAAACGCTGATCCCCCTTGTTACAGGTTTGATACTGCGTATAACAGGAGGAGTGCACGGAGTAATGGATAGTACTATTGCATTGATCCCCAGGGCCGGAAGAGTCTAGTTTAGGTTTGAGAATACAGCGCCATTTGGAATCTGTGGGGGCCCAATAAGCAGTTTTATCTCCGCAGTCGTGTGTAAAGTGCGGCTTACGATTGAGGACGCGGGATCGATCGAGGACGCGGGATGCGGAGGAGGTCCATGTTTGTGGGAAGGATACTATTATGCTCCCCCCCCAGCAGATACAAGGGTGATGCTGTTGAAGGGGTTTTTGAATGCCCTAGGGTCGTCCAACCCTGCAAAGACTGGTGGAGCCCAATGGATGGTGTAGATTGCCATCATCAGGAGAGCAAGGAAGAGGGCCATTTTATTAGGGCCCTTTGGAGGGGTTAATCAGTGAGCCCTCAGGTAATGTGGCGGGGGAGGAGAGAGTAGAGAGAAGATATTAGCAACAATGGCAACAATGCCAACAATAATAAGGAGTCCTGTAATGAGTCCCAGTAGCGTCCAGCCGGGTCTTTTCATTGCTGTGGGTATAAAGAAAGAGCGTTCTCAGGGCCAAGTACAGGCTCTGGAACAACATCATTATTTGTAGGAATTGGCAAGTTAACTTGTTTAATTAATCTTTCAGGTAGCCATCTTGGTGCCGATTGTTTTTGTTCCAGGATGCAGGCCGAGCCACATCCCCAAATGAGTACTGGATCTGGGCTGTGCCAGCTACTGGTGAGGGGGTCTCGCCACATTACCATAGGCGGTGACGTGTCAGGGGAAGGGTGCTAATGACGGTCCGCAGCTGAATGATTATTATTATCCAAGGTTAAGAAATTCAGTACAAAGAGCGCATGATTTAATCGATCACGGGGAGAGGCAAAGAATAAGGAAGTGGCTTCAAGCCAAATGAGCCAAGTTTTTAGTGTTTGATGGGCTTTCAACGATTCCCTGACCCTGTGGATTGTAGGGAACTCCCGTAATATGATTAATATGGAGCGCCTCACAATATTGTTTAAACTTAGTGCTGACATAAGCAGGACCATTGTCTGTCTTAATCGTAACAGGTTTTCCCAGTACAGAAAGAGCTGTGATAAGGTGCGAGATAGCATCCTTAGCAGCTTCTCCTGTATGGGGGAGGCAAAGACAAAGCCACTGTAGGTGTCTGTAGAGACATGGAGATACTTTAGTTTGCCAAATTTTGGGAAGTGTGTGACATCCATTTGCCACAGTTGATTAGGGAGAAGACCACACGCATTGACTCCCAAATGCGGTACAGGTTGATTTGTAATGCATGAGGGGCATTCTTTGACTATTTCATGAGCCTGTTCTCGTGAAATTTTACAAAACAAATGGAGAGATTGAGCATTTAAGTGATGCAACCTATGCAAGTTTTGAGCTTCCTGCACTGATCCCAGAATTATGGGGAAGGTGAGCCTTGTAGCAGCATCTGCCTGGGCTTTACCTTCTGAGAGTGATCCTGGTAGGCTTGTGTGCGCCCTAATACATCCCAAATAGAAGGGCTGTTGTCTTTCTCATATTAGCTTTTGAATTTGTATAAACAAGGGCGTAGCGTTAGAAGTTGTTTTAAGAACTCTGTCCTTAATGTGCTGTACATTGAGACTTAATGCTATAACGAGTACTCAAACAGTATATTTCACTTTGTGTTTCTATGGGGGTGCAAACTGTTGAAATCTTTACTTAATGTATACTAAACTGATCTTCTGTAAAAAAAAAAAAAAAGAAGAAGAAGAAATTATCAATTCCCAACTTGACTCTCACTGGGATTAAACATGACCATAGGTCTGATCTGATTTCATCATCATTTAAAAAATCATCCATTATTTTTCACTTGATGTTTCTGTGTGGGAGCAAACTGTTGAAATCTTTACTTAATGTATGCTAAACTGATCCTCTGTATATAAAGAGAATCGAAAATGAATCCTCATGTGAATGGAAGGGGAGAGGGAGTGGGAAAGGGGAGGGTTGCGGGTGGGAGGGACGTTATGGGGGGAAGCCATTGTAATCCATAAATCGTACTTTGGAAATTTATATTCATTAAATAAAAGTTAAAAAAAAAAGAAAAAAAAAAGAAAAGGAGAAGTCTCAAGCAATGGAATGGAGTGAGCTACATATGCACTATCAGTATAAATATCTACAGCCTGACTGGAAAACTGTGTAAAGACTTGAAGTATGGCATACAGCTCGACCAACTGGGCCGACTGATAAGATGTTTTAAAAACATGGGAACGGTTGTCTGCCACGAAGGCAGCCATCCCACTGGATGACCCATCTGTAAATACTGTAACAGCCTTTGGAGTGGGATTGTTTTTTGTATTTTTTGGAAAAATAAAGGAATAGGATTGGGCAAACTGTAACACGGGGTCATCAGGGAGGTGATTGTCAATGGTTCCCATAAATCCTGACATGGCTATTCACCAGTCATCAGAAGTTTGAAGAAGGAACTGAGTCTGCTCTTGGGTATATGGCATTACTATAACATTGGGGTCTTTTCCGAAATATTGGCGGGAAAGGAAGCGAGTCTTGATGATTATTGAAGCAACCTGAGACAAATATACTGTAATTACTTTAGATGAGGAAATGGGGAGATGAACCCAGAAAAGAGGTTGACCTTTTTTATTGTGCATGAGGGATTTTTGCCAAAAAACTCCAGTGGGCGTATGTGGTGTGGCTAAAACTACAAAAAGTAGGGGGAGAGTGTAAGAAATTTGCCAGACAAACTGTTGGCTAATTGCTTGCTAATTACTTGGTTTAATGCATCTCCCGCAGCAGGGGTGAGTTCGCGGGTTGGGGGGGGAGGGACCTGGGTCTCCTCGCAGAATGTCATTGAGGGGTAAAAGGACATTATTAGGTATTTTTAAATAGGGCCTGAGCCATTGAATATCTCCTAGAAGTTTTTGAAAATCATTAAGGGTATGGAGGCAATCCAAGCGGAACTGGATGCGGGGCACAAAAAACAAATTCTGTTGTAATTTTAAACCCAAATAGGTAAAGGGGTCTTGTAACTAGACCTTATCAGGAGCAATTTGTAAACCAAGGGTAAGAAAGGCTTTAGAAGGTGCTGTAAAGCAATCTTGTAGGTCTGACTTGCTTTGAGCCGCCAGTAAAATGTCATCCATATAATGTAGAATATAAATGTGAGGCCAGCGTAAATGAACCGGGTCCACTGCCTGTGCTACAAACTTTTGACAAAGGGTGAGGCTATTGACCATCCCCTGGGGCAAGACTTTCCAATGAAATCTTTGCATCGGTCCCTGGAAATTAACACGGGGGAGGCTAAAGGCAAAATAAGGACGATCATCAGGGTGTAGAGGAATAGTGAAAAAGCAGTCTTTGAGATCTATAATTATTTTGTAATAACCATTTGGGATGGCCACGGGGGTTGGGATGCCAGGTTGGAGGGCTCCCATGGGTGCCATGACCTTATTAACGGCGCGCAAATCCTATAAGAGGTGCCATTTACCAGATTTTTTCTTCATGACAAAAATGGGCGTATTCCAGGGAGAATTGGAAGGCTCTAGGTGTCCAGCCGCGAGCTGCTCCTGTACAAGCGCTGTAGCGGCATTTAGCTTTTCTTGAGTAAGCGGCCACTGATCCACCCAAACAGGAGTTTGAGTATTCCATGTGATTTTATCTGCATGGGGTACAGGAAGGCCAGCGGCCGTTACTAAAAATCCGAATATCCGAGCCCATGTCTATCTGTTTTAGAGGGGGCTATAATAGGTTGAGTTATGCCCTGTCTCATTTTTCCAAGTCCTGTGCCAGGCACATAATCCATGCGCAGCATTTGTTGTGTGACTACAGCATTAGGGCTGCACAGGATAACTTCCATTTGGGAGAGAATGTCCCGTCCCCACAGGTTAACAGGAAGGCCTGGTAATACAAAAGGAGTCACAGCGCCCTGATTGCCTTCCTTATCTTTCCAGTGTAATACCTTATCTTTCCAGTGTAATCTTATTGGACTGGCCTATACCTCGCAAATTGGTGAGAGATGCGGTCAGCGGCCAATGGGCGGGCCAATGATCTTGAGATATGACTGTGGCATCCGCCCCTGTATCCAAAATGCCCTTGAAATCCTTTCCTTCAATAGTAAGGGTTAACACAGGCCTATCTTTTGTAATTGGCTGGACCCAATAAGCATCCGAGGATGCCCAAAGGGGTAATTCCTCGGGGCCTGGAAGAAATTGAGGATGTATTTCCAGTAATTAAAGGCAGAAGAACCAGTTGTGCTAGACGGGTGCCCTGTGGAACGACAGCCACTCCATTAATAGCGGCTGCTAGGATTTTTATCTCCCTGGTAAAGTCACCATCAATAATACCGGGAAAAACTTGAATGCCTTTAAGGGTGGCTGACGCTTGGCCTAGAATAAAAGCACAGGTACCCGAAGGCAAGGGGCCCCGCACCCCTGTAGGGATAATTTGTGGGCCCTGGGTGGAATCTAATATTGTATGGAGGCAGCACAGAGGTCCAGTCCTGTGCTACCTGGGGTTGCTCATTGGAGGGAGGCAATTGTTGAGGTATTTGTTGAGCCTGAGGCTGGGAGGGGACAAACTGTACTGCCCCAGGGTTTGTCCTTTGAGAGGGCTGGCCCCTCTGGGAGTCCCCCCCCCCATGGAGGAGGGAGGGGTTGTCCTGAAGAATTAGTTTTTGACCTGCATTCATTTGCCCAGTGATAACCCCTATGACATGGGGGGGGGGGCATGGGGTGGAGGGGAGCGGCCTGCCTGGGGGAGATGGAGCTGGGCCTTGGGCCATGGGCCTGTTTGATAAGGCGGTTGGACATTCACGGGCAAAATGTCCAGGCTGTTTGCAGGCGTAGCAAGTGGAGGTCCCGTTGGAGGGATTTTGGGTCAATTTGAGTGCGGCCCCAATTGCCAAGCCCACGGCAAGGACCGACCCCACACCAGCGCAGAGCCTCACATATTCTGAAAGATCACCCTTATGTTTATGAGGCCCGAGAATATCTTTACAAGCTGGGTTGGCATTTTCAAAGGCAAGGTGCATAACAAATGCACTTCCATTTTCTCCTGGGCCAACTAGTCTCTCAGCCGCAACATTAAGGCACGAGACGAAATCACTATAAGGCTCGTCGGGCCCCTGCTGAATCTTAGCCAAGGAGGTGGCGACTGCTCCCCTTTGAGGAAGCTTTCTCCAAGCCCCTAGTCCGGCAGTTTTAATTTGCGCCAGAAGTCCATCAGGGATCTGGGCTTGTGAATTGTTGGAATCATACGGGGCATCTCCCAAAAATTTTTTGAGGGTCCAATTTTTAGATGAAGTTTTAGCAAAATTTCATTGGGCTATTTCTTTGCAAATTTGAACATAGTCAGCTCTCCACAGAACATAGTCACCTCTGTTGAGAGCGGCTCTGGCGAGGAAGTCCCAATCATTAGGTGTAAGCCACCGGGCACTCTGGCTTTCCAGTAAGGCCTGAGTATACGGGCCGGTGGGGCCATATTGGGTGCAAGCAGTTTTAAGTTTCTCAATAAATCGGAGACTAAGTTTTTTATAGGGTGGCAGTTGTCCATTACCGGGTCCTTGATTGGGGTCCTGGTCTTCATCCTCCGACTCAGGTTCCTCACTGTCTTCCCCAGAGTGGTGGGGCAAATTTTCCTCAGCTTCATTTTCCCCATCAGCGGCAGGCTCAAAGCGACCTCCGGCTTGCCTCCGGGTTACAGGGAAGGCTAGAAGGGGTTGGGTTTTGGACCTGACTTTACCTTGTTCAGGTTTTGTAAGGGGCTGCTCCAAGGCAAGGTGGCGGAGCTCCTCGTCGAGGGATTTTATTTCCTTAAGGAGCTGGATGTGCTCTCGTCTGTGTTGAAGGGACTGTCGCAAGGCCGACAAGTCAGGCATGGGAGGGTTAAGGTCATAGAGAGCAGGGGCACAAATGGGAGGGTGAGGGTGAGTATTGTACAACGGGGGATTTTTAACATTTGGGGGCCTATCAGAATCATGATAGTGTGCGGCCTCTTCCTCTAGAACAGCTTCCTCGTCTGAGTCTAATTTGCCTCGGATTGCAGGATATAACGGGCTCGTCCCGTTGGGAGGGGCCGAAATGGGCTCCTTGATTTCATCTTTGGGGTCATCATCAGTGGAGGGTGTATCCAGAATGACAGATGGGCATTTTGATGCGGGTCGGGAGGATTGCTGTAGCGTCTCCTCACCATCCCTTACTAGGGCATAAATAGTCTTATCTAGGTGACGGTTTTTTAGAATGTCATTAATCAGGTTCCAATATGATAAAACCATAATAGGCACCTTTGCAGGGCCAAAGGTTTCATGAAAATCCTTTAAACAACTTCCAACTCTTTCCCACGTGACCTCATCAATTGTTCCTTCCTTGGGGAACCAGGGACACAATTTTTCTACATACTCAAAAAATGCCTTTAGATCCTTATTTTTAACCCAAACTCTTCGTGTCTTGAGGGCCTCCCTGAGACCTGAAATGAACATTTCCTGTGACAATAATGCCTGTCCCATGGCCGTCACTTACCTTGCGCCGTTTTCACTCTGCAGCGTCAACCGATGCTAATGATCTCGGGTGGGCAGCTCCGAGCCGGTCGCACAATCACTTGGATCCAAGTTTTCCTCCTGGAAGGCGGCGTTCCTCCAATCTTACAGGCACTCGAGCCCCAAGGGCCGCACTCAAGCCCCATGTTGGGTGCCGGTTGTCCCGTCCCGCGGGACAGCAACTGGGGCCGAGCACCTAGAAGGAGAAATGAAAGGGACAGGAGACACAAAGATGGCAGCAAGACAAGTCCTGATCAAGCTGCGATTTTTATTTTTCAACCACACACTTAGATATCATAGAGGCAGGGTGTCGGGCGGGGGAGGGAGGGGGAGCTTATCTTGTAGCTGCAATGCTTGTGCAAGTAGGGGAAAGGTTACAAGGTCTTGAGGCACAAGGTCACACAAGGTTGCGTGATCAGTACTATCTGGTCTGGGCTGTCTAGTCCTGTCTTTCCACTAAGAGGTCACATGCTGCGTGGTCTCCAACACCATACATTACTTTCTTTCTTTTTTTAAAAAAGATTTATTTATTTATTTGAAAGTTAGAGTTACAGAGAGAGAGAGTGAGAGCAAGACAGAGAGAGGTCTTCCATCCATTGGTTCATTCCCACGTTGGCCCCAACAGCTGGAGCTGTGCAGATCCTAAGCCAGGAGCCAGGAGCTTCTTCCAGGTCTCCCACGTGGGTGCAGGGGCCCAAGGACTTGGGCCATCTTCTCCTGCTTTCCCAGGCCACAGCAGAGAGCTGGATCGGAAGTGGAGCAGCCAGGACTAGAACCGGTACCCATATGGGAAGTTGGTGCTTCAGGCGACCTCTTTACCCACTCCTCCCACAGCACCAGCCCCTACACATTACTTTCTCTCTCTTTTTTTTAAATTATAATTTACTTTTTTAAAAAACTTTTATTTAATCAATATAAATTTCCAAAGTACAGCTTATGGATTACAATGGCTTCCCCCACCATAACTTCCCTCCCACCCACAACCCTCCCCTTTCCCACTCCCTCTTCCCTTCCATTCACATCAAGATTCACTTTCAATTCTCTTTATATACAGAAGATCAGTTTAGTATATATTAAGATTTCAACAGTTTGCACCCACATAGAAACACAAAGTGAACAATACTGTTTGAGTACTAGTTATAGCATTAAATCTCAATGTACAGCACATTAAGGACAGAGATCCTACATGAGGGGTAAGTGCACAGTGACTCCTGTTGTTGACTTAACAATTTGACACTCTTGTTTATGGCATCAGTAATCTCCCTAGGCTCTTGTCATGAGTTCACCAACTCTTACCATATTTAGACAAGGTAGAAGTTCTCTCCTCCCTTCAGAGAAAGGTACCTCCTTCTTTGATGACCCATTCTTTCCGCTGGGATCTCACTCGTAGAGATCTTTCATTTAGTTTTTTTTTTTTTTTTTTTTTTTTTTTTTTTTTTTTGCCAGAGTGTCTTGGCTTTCCATGCCTGAAATACTCTCATGGGCTTTTCAGCCGGATCCGAATGCCCTAAGGGCTGATTCTGAGGCCAGATACACATTACTTTGATTCACACTCACTGGCCAGTGCCAGCTGTGAGACTGCCTTTTTTTTTTTAAAGCTACTTTTGAATGACTTTTTTTTTTTTGAATCTATTTTTATTTATTTTAAAGAGATGTACAGAGAGATCTTCCAGCCACTGGTTCACTCCCCAGATGGCTGCCAAGTCTGGGCTGGGCCAAAGTCAGGAGCCAGGAGCTTCCTCTGTGTCTCCCACTTGGGTGGCAGGGGGCCAAGCACTTAGACCATCTTATGTTGCTTTTTCCAGGCCATTAGCAGGGAGCTGGATCCTAAGTGGAGCGAGCATCTGGGACTGGAATCGGTGCCTGTATAGGATGCTGGCATTGCAAGCAGCAGCCCAAACTACTATGCCACAATGCTGGCCCCAAGACTGCTTTTTTTAAAAAAATATATTTATTTGAGAGGCAGAGAGAAACAGATAGATACACAGCTAGAGCTCCCATCTACTGGTTTGCTCCCCAAATGCCTGCAATGGCCTGGGCTGGGCCAGGCCAAGAGCAAGTTCTGGGAACTCACACCAGGTCTACCAGGTGGTAGGTAGGAACCCCACTAATTAAGCCATCCTTGCTACCTCCCAGAGTTTACAGTAGCAGGGAGCTGGAATCAGGAGCTGAAGACAGATGCAGAACCTAGACAGTCCAACATGCGATGCAGGCGTCATAACTGTTAGGACAATTGCTCACCCCTGCATAATTACTCTTAACAGCAAGGGGCCTGGGACACACAGGCATCAATAACTCTACCTTTTGAGGGTGGAGCAGGCGTCTTGGTGATTAGCTAGCATCTCTGCCCTATACTGCCTTCCTCTCCCCCACATTTTAGGATTTATTTTGCTGGTGCATTGCTGTGATTCAGGTCATAAAAAAAGAAATTCTGTTGCTGTTCAAATTTGTATAGGAGCCTAAGTGTGTATCCAAGGCTAAATCTGCTCTGTTGACACACCTGGGAAACTGTTTGACTACTTGCTCATGGTTTATGCTTGCTTCCCATCATGGCTTCGCTGGTTATCCATGGTAACTTATTTTTCCGGAGATTTGTTTTACTACTAGGGGAGGACGTGCAA
Organism: Oryctolagus cuniculus; assembly: GCF_964237555.1. Lineage (NCBI taxonomy): Eukaryota > Metazoa > Chordata > Mammalia > Lagomorpha > Leporidae > Oryctolagus > Oryctolagus cuniculus. Next base: position 54,584,915 of record NC_091439.1, read on the forward strand.
AGTACGCTCCTTCTAGAATCAATGCTGGGTTTTATTTTCCAAAAGACCATTTTCTTTGCACATTTGAATGCCATAGAAACAATTGCACGTAGAGGTAATTGCATTCAGGTGGAAGAAAAGGGGAAGGAAATGGAATGAAACAAAACTGGCCTTCCTGGTACACACTTGGAGCCAGATGTCTTTTATTTGTTGTCATTTTAGTGCATCCAACGATGCTTTGAACTAGTCATGGGGAGCCCCAGCTGCCACTTACCACTATGCTTCCTTCAAATCTAATAGAAGGAATTTGGTACTATTTATGGCTACCCCAGAGCTCTATGAATAACTGGGTACATTAGCCACATTATGGGCTATACAGACCTTTGTAGATAACTCAGTCAACAAATCACTTTTATAATACTGTTTCTAAAAGGAAATACTCTCCAAGATGCAACACATCAGGCATATTTATTGGGGTGTCAAGCTGATCAGTACACTGGGAGTGTCTTTTCCCAAAAATGTGCTCAGCTGGGATCAACACTGCATTATTTTTTTTTAAGATTTTTATTTGAGGCCGGCGCTGCGGTGCACTAGGCTAATCCTCTACCTTGCAGCGCCGGCACACTGGGTTCTAGTCCCGGTCGGGGCGCTGGATTCTGTCCCAGTTGCCCCTCTTCCAGGCCAGCTCTCTGCTGTGGCCAGGGAGTGCAGTGGAGGATGGCCCAAGTTCTTGGGCCCTGCACCCCATGGGAGACCAGGAGAAGCACCTGGCTCCTGCCATCGGATCAGCGCAGTGCGCCAGCCGCAGTGCACCGGCCTTGGCGGCCATTGGAGGTGAACCAATGGCAAAAGGAAGACCTTTCTCTCTGTCTCTCCCTCTCACTGTCCACTCTGCCTGTCAAAAAAAAAAAAAAAGAAGATTTTTATTTATTTGAAAGAGTTACAGAGAGAGGTAGAGACAGAGAGAGAGGGCTTCTGTCTGCTGATCCACTCCCCAGATGGCCAGATGTGGGTGCAGGGGCCCAAGGACTTAGGCCATCTTCTCTTGCTTTCCTAGGCCATAGCAGAGAGCTGGATCAGAAGAGAAGCAGCCAGGACTAGAACCGGCACCCATATGGGATGTTGGTACTTCAGGCCAGGGTGTTAACCCACTGCGCCACAGCGCCGGCCCCACTGCATTATGTTTTATCCCCTTACATCCTGGAGGATCCTCAATTTATTTGGGAAAGTCAGACAGCACTCTTGTAATCTAGGTAGGTTCAGTACCACTGCTCTCATAACAGAAATGATGGCAAATGTTAGGCTAGTTTAAGAACCAAAGAGTAAGACAGGGAAGTGTGATACACTGCTGCTGTATAAGGAAAACTGATTGTAAGTCTAATTTATTGATTTATATTTCTATGTATTTCATAAATACAACTTTAGGAACATAGTAATTCTTCCCCCCATAGCCGCCCTCCCACCCACACTCCCACCCCTCTTCCTCCTCCCTCTCCTATTCTCAGTCTTATTTTTTACAAGATCTATTTTCAATTAACTTTATACATAGAAGATTAACTTTATTCTAGGTAAAGAGTTTAACACTGGGGCCAGTGCTGTGGCATAGCAGGTAAAGACACCGTCTGCAGTGCCAGCATCCCATATGGGTGCTGGTTCAAGTCCTGGCTGCTACACTTCTGGTCCAGCTCTCTGCTATGGCCTGAGAAAGCAGTGGAGGATGTCCCAAGTCCTTGGGCCCCTGCACCCACATGGTGCTTCTCAGAAGAAGCTCCTGGCTCCTGGCTTCGGATAAGCACAGCTCTGGCCGTTGCAGTCAGTTGGGGAGTGAACCAGTGGATGGAAGACCTGTCTCTGTTTCTCCTTCTCTCTGTGTTAACTCTGACATTCAAATAAATAAATAAATCTTTTTTTTTTAAAAGGGTTCAACACTTTGTATGAGAAAGAAAAAGAAAAAGAAAAAAACAAAAAACTGTTCCTCAACAGTCCAGACAAGTTCAAAGTCATTGCATTTCAAAGTTAAGTTCACTTCTTTTTTTTAAGCATTTTTTTTGAGGGGGGAACTTAATTATCTTTAAAGAAGAACCCAACAATGATACATGTTTCACGGGCACTTAGAAATAACTGTAACTTGAGACATAAGAATATCTTCTACTTAATACACTAAAATGAAGTAATTCTTTAAGAACAAGTTTTATTATTAATCCTCATAATACGACTCTTTGAGAACAGAGATCCTGCATGGGAAGCTAGTGCACAGAGACTCCTGTTACTAATTTAATAATTAAGACTCTTATTCATGATGTCAGACGTCTTTCCATTGGGGTCTCACCCACCAAGGTCCTTCATGTAGGACACTTTTTTCCACAGTGTCTTGGCTTTCTATGCCTGAAATGCTCTCGTGGGTTTTTCAGCCTGATCAGAATGCCTTAGGTTCTGACTATGAGGTCTGAGTGAGTGATCATTTTGGATGACTTTCACAAAGGTTGTCTCATTTTCTTACTCATTGAATTTTCATTTTCAGCTCCAGTGATGGAACCTCACCCATGTCTACATTCAGGGAGGTGACTGTGTCATTTTTCCAGTGGTAACTCTGGGTACAGTTCAAGCTCTAAACAAATCCTGTGATTTCTATCAACAGTTAATCGTTCTGTTCTGCATGTCTCTCAAGGCTAGCAGTGCTAATTCCCGACCCATCCCTCCCCTAACTGCTTAAAAAGTAATTGCATAATCAGTGTGTGTTCTTTGGTTCAGAATTCTTTGTTATGTCGTTTTCTCAGCAATTGAAACTCCATACTGCTGACTCTAAAGCAAGAATACCTGTACATGGCCATAAGAACATGGAGAGTCACCTGGCAATTTTACTCATTTGACTTACATAGACATTCAAATTTGATAATCAAGGGCAAAATTCTGTGTGGGGTATAAGCTTTTTAGCCCATTGCAGTTCCTGGCTAGCTCTTCTTAAAGCGTGTTTCCTCTCCTCCTGAACTCATAGCTGGACAGGGTTTCTTATCCTTCTTTGTCAGGAAAATGTAATTTTGTTTCAGCTAGTAGAATGTGTGAGAAAAGTCATATATATGTAGTGTTTTCCCCATCACATCCGCAAAAACTCACCTTTGCCTGCAACTAGATGTTAACACCCAGGGAAATCGCAAAGGCCACACACTGAACAACCAGATTTAAGGGGTCTGGACTTGCAAATGAACACAGCCCAACACCACACCCTTGACTGATGCTTATGTGAGCCATAATGAAATAGTCATGGTATCGAGTTACCATGAACTGAAGGAGTGGCCATCCAGCATGATTTTGCTAATACTCCTTTCTGTGTTTATTTACATATTTTCATGTACTTGAAAAGCAGAGAGAGAGACAAAGAGAGAGAAAGATCTGCCAACCACTAGTTCTCTTCCCAAATGCTCACACCAGCCAGGGCTGGGCCAGGCTGAAGCCAGAAGCCAGGAAATCCATCCTGGTCTCCCATATGGGTGGCAGGGACCCAAGTACGTAGATATTCATCCACTACTTCACAGGATCAGAAGCCATGGAGGCAGGACCCAACCAACACTTTGTATGCCATGCGGTGGTTTAATTTGCTGTACCATGAAGCCCACCGCTAATTAATACTTTTTAACCTTACATGTGAGCTTTACTGAGTCACTGCAATTTTACCTGAGGCCAGGGCTTGTCAATCAGAGGTAATCTACAACTCTGATTGCCAGTCTTTAGGCACTTAGTATCTTGTGCAGATTTAATTTGCCAGATTCTTATCTAGGTTTTTAAAATCCAGAGCAACATGGATTAATAGAAATATAGGATGAGCTACATATGCAACTTTAAACTTTCTATAAAAAACATTAAAAATGAAAAAAACAGTTGAAATTCATTTTAATAATATGATTTATTTAAACCAATATACCTGAAATATTACCTTTTAAGGTATGCAAGATAAAAATAAGTACTTAATATAGAAACAGGTAATATATTTTACACTTTACCATACTTTCAACACCCGGTATGTTTTAGGGTAACAGCACCTCTCAATTTGGGCTGGACCCATTCCAAGGAATCATTATCAGAGGTGGCTATGGGCAGAGCTCTGGAGCTTTATCTCATGCTTGTTTGTATTCATGAAATTTGGCGCACACGTGTATTTGGTCAGAGAGACTAAACTCACTTTCATGGAATTGGTTTCTATTTGTTCGAGAGTGCTACAGAATTTTCATGGCACATTGTATTTGCTGCTTTAAATTGGGTTCTACTTTCTCGACATAATATGTATCTTTTCCCCCTGAAGACAGTATTTTGTGATCGTTGACTGTGTTTTCTCATCCCTTTGTATTCCCCACGTTGCATCATACGGCACCAAATTCATAAAAAAATATGAAGCAGATGGAATGAGTCGATAAAATTATGTCCAGGTAAAATATAAGTTGAAAGAAAAGATTATTTCCTCTTCTAATTATATATTTAACATTATGTTCATAATAGTATTAAACCATGTTTTCTCTATAATATATTAATTGATTCTTATTATGATGCTGTACTTAATTATTTTAATTAAGATTTTTCAATTAAACCAATAGAGATTCATTGCAGAAAAAGAAGAAAATAAAAATAATGTAATATGGGGATCCTTCAAAAAGTTCATAGGAGGTGCTGGTGCTGGTACTGTGGCATAGCAGGTAAAGCTGCTGCCTGCAGTGCCAGCATCCCATATGGGTGCCAGTTCTAGTCCTAGCTGCTCCACTTCCAATCCAGCTCTCTGCTATGGCTTGGAAAAGCAGTGGAATATGGCCCAAGTGCTTGGGACCCTGCACCCACGTGGGAGACTCGGAAGTTCCTGGCTTTGGATTAGCTCAGCTCTGGCTGTTGTGGCCATCTGGGGAGTGAACCAGTGGATGCAAGCGCTCTCTCTCTGGTTCTACCTCTATCTGTAACTCTGTCTTTCAAATAAATAAAATAAATCTTAAAAGAAAAAAGTTCATAGGAAAGCAGAATTAAAGATAACTCTACTTTTACACAAAACAGTTTTGAAGTCCATGCACAGTTTTTTCAAATATGCATTTCTCATGAATTTTTAAAGATACCTTGTATGTATAGATTTAAAAATTGTTTTGACCAAATAAACATCTTTTAATTCCATTTTAAGCTTTTTAAAGTATCTTCTTGTAAGTTTTCACAAAATTAGAAAAGCAAATAACAAAATGACGTGTACTCTATGAAACTGCTGTTACAAAAATACTGACATATTCATGTATACAAAAAGACAGGAAAGAATAAATTAAAATGTTAAAATTATTTTCTTTGGCAATATAGAGTCATGGGAAAATTTTTGCAGTTTTATAGTATTGTTTTTATTTTCTTCTTGTTTATAATGTTTTACTGGAGGTACACATCTTTAGAGTTCCATTACAAATAATCAGACACACACACACACACACACATACACACTTCCCATTATACTGGATCAAAGATCACCTGAAAAAAATCTAGGTATTTATAAGCATTTGTTTCTTGCCTGTACTATAGTAACAGCCCTCCTCCAAATCTCAATCCATTAAGCTCAATGAACTAAAGTAAGATGTTTATGCTGTCTCTAAAAAGCACAGGTCTATTTCCCATACATTTAAGTTATTGCCAGTTTAATTCCTTATTTGAATTCCTCCTTTTCAATTTTTCATAAATTGTATTTCAAAAATTTTGCTTATTTACTTGAGAGACTGAGAACTCCCATCTGCTGGTTTAATTCTCAAATGCCCAAAAGAGTTGGAAGCCGGGAACGCAATCCAGTTCTCCTACATGGGTGACTTGAGCTATCACCTGTTGCCCTCTCAGGGTGTGCACTAGCAAGAAGCTGGAATGGGGAGGGACCAGAACTCAAACCAGGCACTCCAGGGTGTTATGCTGGTGTCTCAGGCAGAATCTTAACTGCTGGGCCAAAGGCCTGCACACACATTGTTTTAGATTGTTGACCTCTTTGTGCTGAGATTTTCAACGCATGTGTTTTCCATTCCCCTCTAATCATCTTTTCCACTTCCCATCCACCCTACCTCTCCCAAGACCCTCTAGGGTATTTTATTTATTTATTTGAAAGTCAGAATTACACAGAGAGAGGAGAGGTAGAGACAGAGAGGTCTTCCATCCAATGGTGCACTCCCCAATTGGCCGAAACAGCTGTGCTGATCCAAAGCCAAGAGCTAGGAGATTCTTCCAGGTCTCCCACGCGGGTGCAGGGGCCCAAGGACTTGGGCCATCTTCTACTGCCTTCCCAGGCCATAGCAGAGAGCTGGATCGGAAGTGGAGCAGCCGGGTCTCGAACCAGCGCCCATATGGGGTGCTGGCACTTCAAGCCAGCGCATTAACCTGCTGCGCCATAGCACTGGCCCTCTTTAGGGTATTATTACATGTTACTTCTTCCCTTGGAGGCTGTCTTTACACCATGGACTGCAGGACAGGCAATACACCTTATCAAGGCTTTATTAAATAGATCTGCCATTCAGATACACATGCAGATAAAGCTAAGGTCTCACATTTTTGGTCTGACTTTATATTTTATTCAAGAAAACTGCATGAAATTTTTCCATGTAATTTTTATAGGAAAAAAGAAACTTTACCTAGAAAAATACAGTAGACACAGAAGCCTTAGTAATCTATTAAAAAGAGCAATGACATTATTTCCTGTTTAAAACTTTGAATGGCTTTTCAATCTAATTGAAAACACTTTTCTGTGGGCTACAAATACCTACAAAATCTTTTCTTCCTGTGTTCTTGGCTTCATTCTCTTGAGCTTTCATTCTGTCCCTGGAACTCTCTGGAGTCCCATTTCTGGGTTATTCTGCTTGCTTAAAGCACATTTCCCCACCATCTTTGCAAGGCTGTCTCCCTCTCAGCAGTCAGATCTCATCTGAGATGTAACCTCCACAGAGGGGATTTTGCTGACTCCCTTAACTTCCCAGGTATTGCCCTCCTCCTCCTTAGCATCTTCATCCCATTAAACCACTTCACATTTTTCACAGGTTTCCCCCCAGACCAATCTATTTCACTTATTTGTGAATGCGGATTATCTCTCCATAATTAGAATGTAAGCTCTACCAAGCAGAGACCTGTTTCTTGTATCCCTATTGCCTTAGAATTGTGCAAGGTATTTACTAAAAATCCCATGGGAGCATTTGAGGCATAAAAAGCCAAGACACTGTGGCAAAAAAATGTCCTATGTGAAGGATCTTGGTGGGTGAGACCCCAGTGGTAAGAAGGGGTCATCAAAGAAGAAGGTACTTTTCTCTGAAAGGAGGAGAGAACTTTCACTTTGCTTATGGCTTATGTTGATGGAGGTTGTGGATTCAAAAGGCTTCCATAGCCTAGGTAGCTCATGTCAACAGCCTTGGGTGATCACTGACGTCATACATAAGAGTGTTAATTGTTCGGCCAGCGCCACGGCTCACTAGGCTAATCCTCCACCTGTGGCGCCAGCACCCCAGGTTCTAGTCCCAGTGGAGGGGCCGGATTCTGTCCTGGTCACTCCTCTTCCAGTCCAGCTCTCTGCTGTGGCCCAGGAGGGCAGTGGAGGATGGCCCAAGTGCTTGGGCTCCTGCACCTCCATGGGAGACCAGGAGGAAGCACCTGGCTCCTGCCTTCGGATCAGCGCAGCGCTGGCCATGGCAGCCATTTGGGGGGTGAACCAATGGAAGGAAGACCTTCCTCTCTGTCTTTCTCTCTCACTGTCTAACTCTGCCTGTCAAAAAAAATTTTTTTGTTGTTGGGGCTGGCGCTGTGGCGCAGTGGGTTAAACCCCTGCCTTGAAGTGCCAGCATCCTATATGGGCACCAGTTCTAGTCCTGGCTGCACCACTTTCGATCCAGCTCTCTGCTATAGCCTGGGATAGCAGTGGAAGATGGCCCAAGTTCTTGGGCCCCTGCACCGACGTGAGAGACCCAGAAGAAGCTCCTGGCTCCTGGCTTCGGATTGGCACAGCTCCAGCTGTTGTGGCCATCTGGGGGAGTGAACCAGCAGATGGACAACCTCCCTCTCTGTCTCTAGCTCTCTCTGTAACTCTGTCTTTCAAATAAATAAAATAATTTTTAAAAAAGAGTGTTAATTGTTAAATTAGCAACAAGAGTCACTGTGTACTAACTTCCCATGCAGGACCTCTGTCCTCAAAGAGTTGTGTTTTAATTATTTCTAAGTGCTTGCAAAAGATGTGTCATTCTTTGGTGCTTCTTTAAATTTAATTTTCTAAAAAAAAAAAAAAAAAGAAGAAGTGAAATTAACTTCAACATGCAACGACTTTGAACAGCACTTGTCTCAAATGTTGAGAAACAGCTTTTTTTTCCCACGCAAATTGTTGAACTCTTTACTTAATATAAATTTAGTTGGTCTTCTGTACAAAGTTAATTGAAAATGAATCTTAATGGAGAATGGGACTGGGAATGGGAGAGGGAGGAGGTAGAAGGATGGGAGAGTGGGTGGGAGGGCAGGTGTGGTGGGAAGAATCACTGTGTTTCTGAAGTTGTACTTAGGAAATGCATGAAGCTTGTATTCCTTAAACAGAAGGTTTCTTGGTGGGGAGGGGAGGTGACAGTTATGCCAGGTATTTAGTAGGCACATCATAAATGCCTTTTGTATGAGGGTTTATATAAAAACTATCTTTGAGTCACAGTCAGTACCAGTGCCTGGGTTGCAGGGAGCATGATCTGCTGTCCAGAAACCTGAGGAGCCCACCCTCCCTCCTGGAGCAGAGAAAGTCCTTCCTCCCAGTCCCTTCGGTTTCTCTTCATCAGATTCTCAAACTAAACTGCCAATGGCATGGATTCCACACCCACCCATGAGTAGTTCCTGTAAAAGACAATCAGCCTTATCAATATATATAGATATATATATATCAATATATATAGATAAATTGACCTCTGATCTACAAAGGTTACAGTGTTATCATCAGCAGAGTATGTGCTTTTAGTAGAATGATCTCTTATCTAGCCAAGTTGCTGTCATACCACTTATCACACCGATGCCCTAACCTTGAGTCAGGGCACTCATCTGCAGGGCTGGGCAACAGGACCTCGGCAGTGTCTTCAAACTTAGGCCAAAACAGGGATTCCGAGCATGGCTGCAAAGCATGATGACTTAACTGATTGTTCTAACTTATCCTAAAATTTTATCAACCATACTAATTATGCCTGCACTGATTTAAAAATAAGACAAATTTATATTTAATAAGAACACTGAGACAGAGAACTGCAATATCATTTAGATATCTATTAACCAACTAAAACCTGGGTGAGGCTGTGAAATCTTCCAAAGGTCACCAAGACAGGCAAAGGCAAAGCCACTTTTAGACACCCAGTCTAGAACTCTTCCCAATACATCTAATGAAATGGAATGTTTAGATAGGCTCAACTATTTTATAATATTGATATTTGCTTCTCTGTCACGGTGCCAGATACACGGAAGGTGGCCGGTAACATTGGCAATAAATGAACAAACAGTTGATACAAAGCTTTTTTTTTTTAAGATTTATTTTATTTTATTTGAAAGAGTTACAGAGAGAGGTAGAGACAAAGAGAAAGGTCTTCCATCCACTGGTTCACTCCCCAGATGGCCGCAATGGTGGAGCTGCGCCAATCCAAAGCCAGGAGCCAGGTGTTTCCTCGGGGTCTCCCACGTGGGTGCAGGGGCCCAAGGGCTTGGGCCATCTTCTACTGCTTTCCTAGGCCATAGCAGAGAGCTGGATTGGAATTGGAAGTGGAGCAGCCGGGACTAGAACCGGTGCCCATATGGGATGCCGGCGCTTCAGGCCAGGGCTTTAACCTGCTGCCCCACAGCGCCAGCCCCGATACAAAGCTTTTAAAAACATTTTTAAGTTTATAGATTTGGCTTCCATTTCAAACTGTGACTATAAAGTTTTGGTGCTTTTCATTTATCTTTGTAGTCTGAGGATACAGAACACAACCATGACTACCATACGCAGTGACTTCAGAAGTAGTAATTTATATGATTAGCCGTCTCTCTCATTCTTTCTTCCCCAGGCAGCTCTGCTTGATGCTCACGTACTGTGCCCCCGTGTTGGAATCCATGTGGGGGGTAAGATGGCGATGAAGGAGGTGTTGTGGGCTAGGTTGGGCCTAAATGAATATTCCAGGCTCTTGCCTGTTGCATAGAGAATTCTAAGCACAGACACAAACACAGGATGCAGCATGGTGAGGTTTATTTAGAATGTGAGAAGACTCTACAGGCACGTGAGGGCTTCCTTTAGGGAGAGGGGGCCAGGAAAGGTAAAAAGAGGAATTTCATACCCTGCTCTGCTTGTACTGAGTCCACGAGGTGGAGAGAGAGAGAAAGAGAGCCCCCTCCTCTTCACCATGCTTTTTATGAGCTTTGAAAAGAGGAGTGGTTACACAGTACTGCCTCCAGGTCCCAGATAAGAGGTACAACCTAGGGAGGGGTCATCTGATCGATGTCAGGATTGCAGGGGGCTGGCGCCACGGCTCACTAGGCTAATCCTCCACCTTGCAGCACCGGCACACCGGGTTCTAATCCCGGTCGGGGTGCTGGATTCTGTCCCGGTTGCCCCTCTTCCAGGCAGCTCTCTGCTGTGGCCAGGGAGTGCAGTGGAGGATGGCCCAAGTGCTTGGGCCCTGCACCCCATGGGAGACCAGGAGAAGCACCTGGCTCCTGCCTTCGGATCAGCGCGGTGCGCCGGCCGCAGTGCACTGGCCGTGGCAGCCATTGGAGGGTGAACGAACGGCAAAGGAAGACCGTTCTCTCTGTCTCTCTCTCACTGTCCACTCTGCCTGTCAAAAAAAAAAAAAAAAAAAAAAGGATTACAAGGGGGAGAGGGAGGTGTGGCCTCCAGCTCATGAAATATCTCCCTGGCTTTTCTCACATCAGAGGGAGGCCTCGGTTCTTGTCTCACAGGTTAGAAGAAGAATTTCTATGCGATAAGGCTGTGAGCAAAAATTTATAGAAGTCAGAAACGTCCTTCTGCAGCAGCCAGGAGAGGGGATCCAAGAGAGAAGGGTCTGAGAAACAGGTGGAAGTGGAGTCTTAAGCCTAATTCAGGGAACAACCAATCAAAGGGCATGGACAAAACCCATCAGAGGGCTTCAGTTGCAATCTTGTCTAGCCTGCTCGTAATTTAAAAAAAAAAAAAAAAAGCCATTAGAATGGTGTGATTCATAACTTCTCCTTTCTACTCTCATGATAAACCAAAAACTCAGAAGGGTCGAATCACAACTTCGTTGCTGTTCTAGTGATAGAACTGGAGACTCAGAGGAGTGGGACTGGCATTTTATCTTGCTAAAGGCAGCTTCTGGGGAGACGCGTGCTTCTTGTACACTCATAAACAGACCGTTGCAGGAACACTTGTGAGCTAAGTCCAAGTTCCTGTCCTGGTGTCGATGACAATTTCCAAGACAGGACACAACAGTGAGAGTAGAAGTGACATTTTATTTAACTAAAAAGAATAAAAACTCTGAACAAATGGAGGGGCTGGTACAAAGAAAGACCAAGCTGCCACCGAGGTCTCGCGGTCTAGGGGTATTTGTGTGTCCTTAACGCTTTATCTCCAAGGAACAAAGGTGGTGGTTATACATTAGTTACTGGGAAGGGGAGGAGCAGTCTTTTTTTTTTTTTAAGATTTATTTTATTTATTTGAAAGACAGAGTTACAGAGAGAGGTAGAGACAGAGAAAGAGGTCTTCCATCTGCTGGTTCACTCCCCAGATGGCAGCAATGGCGGAGCTGAGCTGATCGAAGTCAGGGGCCAGGAGCTTCTTCTGGGTCTCCCGCATGGGTGCAGTCCTTGGGCCACCTTCTACTGCTTTCCCAGGCCACAGCAGAGAGCTGGATAGGAAGAGGAGCAACTGGGCCTAGAACGGGCACCCATATGGGATACCAGCGCTGCAGGCCAGGGCCTTAACCTGCTGAGGCATAATGCCCGCCCCAGGGAGGAGCAGTCTTAATGGACCCCTTTCTAGCTTGGTTTAGCCCATCTGACTGTCACAATAATGCAACTGTCTGTATGGAGACACCTCACACAGGCCATGGAAAATGGAATTAAGAGGAAAGTTTGTTTTTGTGCAAAAAACTGTGAATCCATGTGCAGAGTCCAATGTGGCACCTGGGACTTAAGATAGCACCACAGATAAGAAGCACCATTTCACTAACATTCCCCCCTTTTGTTTTTTTATAAAGCAAGAGTTGTATGGGATTACATCAGCCCCCAAAGTCCAGGAGGGGTGGGGGGACGATGATCTGTCTCCTAGAGCTACTTCCTGCTAGCATGGCCTGTGTGATGTCTCGAGTCATGATCTCTTGAGGGGATGATCAAGTCATATGAACAAACACTGCAGAAGTGTTTCTGCTTTCAGTATAAAGTTCCAGGTGTAGAGACCCCTTACCCTCCACCTCCCCCACTGGGATGTGTATCTGTCTAATTTGCCCAGCTTTATTTTTGTGCTGAAGGAGGTGACATGGGGTTGTGCTCCCCTTTCATGAATTTACTTTTCATTTGTCCACTTCCTAAGTCCTCACTTTGGCTACCTCTATTTAACATTTCCTTTGATCCATAGGGAACACGATTGCTGTTCTGTGTTCTAGGCAGGAGGTGGGGGCAGAGGGAATAGCTACCACCCTGTCCTTCACTGGTAAGCATGTTTCCTAACATCAGCCTGTAAGATACTTGAGACAGCAGAAAAAGATGCTACCTCTCATGGGTGAATGAACGCAGCAGGTGAAGCAGCCTGTGTCTTGTCCAGTAGTCATGCTCACCGGCTCACATAATGACCTGAACGATGGGCACTCTGTCTGCCATCACCTCCTCAATGAACCAGTGCCCAAGTTATGAATGACAGCCCTCCCTCCTCACCATAGAGAAAGGAGAGTTTAGAAGCAATGTTATGGCATTAGCCTACTTGGAGGAGTCAGGAGCAGTTGGGATTCAGCTTTTTCTGGGAAGTAGTTTTTGCCATGTTTGCAGAGAGGAATGTTGAATATTGTACTTGTTGCCACCTTACCTTTATTGAAACTTTACCTCTGAGAGTGATGTCATGAAGGGAAGTAAGGTGAGGGTTAAACCTCTGCCTGTGATGCTGGCATTCCATATGCACGCTAGTTCCAGTCCCAGCTGCTCCACTTTTGATCCAGCTCCCTGCTATGGGCTGGGAAAGCAGGGGAAGATGGCCCAAGTGCTTGGGCCCCTGCACCCATGTAGGAGACCCTGAAGAAGCTCCTGGCTTCTGGCTTTGGCCTGTTGTGGCTGTTTGGGGAGTGAACCAGAGGATAAAAGATCTCTCTCTCTCCCTCTCTTTCTTTCGCTCTCTCTTTGTAACTATGCCTTTCAAATAAATAAATCTTTAAAAAAAAAAGTTAGATGAAAATAAGCCACATTGAATCTAATGAAGTGAGGAGATTCCAAATCTGCTAAGTGCAATCTCATCACCCACAGTGCAAGTCCCCCAAGTTCTGCGAGGTCTTGAGGATTTTCTAAGCCATCCCAGACTGCAATTCCTCTGAACTTAAAAACATTGACTTTCCCTACTCTTCATTTGATAATCTCATGACAGTTCGTCTCCTAGCTCTCAATCTTGTGATTTACGCTTCCTCTCCCCTGTGTACTTTCAATAAATCCATGATTTATATCCCAACTAGATCACAAGCACTTCCGGTTCAAGCACTTCTATAGTCCTTACAGCATCTAAAGCTGTCCTTTTTTTTAAAAAAAAAAAGTTACTTGAAAAATTAAAATATGAATTTATTTCCATGTGGGACTGGAGTGTAGGTTCTTGAAAATATAATCTCTGATTTGGAGGTGCCAGAAACAGTGGTCTCCTTCAGAACTGAGGAAAATGTTTCTTAGGTTGGTCCATTTTCACTCGTGGAAAGGAAAGTAAGGCTTGTGTCTTTCTACCGCAGTCCCCATAACCCTGCTCTGGGGAAGCACCTAGACTTCATAGTCTGTACTCACATGATATAAAGATAGTGCAGTAAGTTTCCCAAATGTCATCACCTGTTATCATTGGGGTGTAGGTTTATCCCACTCCTGCCCTACCCCAAAGTGCGTTCCCATGCATATTCCATCCCAGATCCACAAGAAGCAGCCAGAACATGCAAAGTTCCAAAGCAGAATGATCTACTATTAAATATACATATTTATAAATAAATTTTTTTTGCCAAGTGTTTTCCTTCCCATGGATAGAAGAAATGAGAAGAGGTAGGGAGAATTTTAAGTATGTGTTAATAAGAATTTTTCAAATATGGTGTTTGAATCTGCTGTGCATATTTGCAATAAATTTGTTTGAGAATCCTAAGAGCCTTATTAGCAGAAAAGAGATTGGGACCCCAACCCAATGGCAGTGCCAAGCCTCCTTCCCATAATCTCCCTCATTCTTTGATATAATGTATATTTTTGCAAATATTCTGATAAAATATGATTCAAAAGCCTTAATCTCCTTATTTCCCTGATATTGCCATCCTTAAATCTTTCTTATTTAGACAATTCTCAAACCATCACTTACCCAAATCCTTCTCCCCAAAAGAGAAAATGATTGAAGTCTGTCTCAATGGATTTTGGTGGACTTGTGCTTTCAACCGAGACTGAGTAACAAGGACCAGATTTATCCTCGCACTTGAAAAACCAAACAATTGGGAGAGAAATTTTTGAAAAACAGGAAACAAATGATGAGCCCTAGGCTGGCTCTAGCCTACTTTTTGAGAATATTTCCAGCTCTGTGGTGCAAAAAAGGGGAACATAAGAGAATTCTAGCAGACTTCCTGAGCCAAACAGATAAAGTTGAGAATCCATTGAGACCAATCTGGCTAGAGTTTGTAGGACAGAGTACCAAAGAGCAGAGAACAGCACAAAATCCCTTTCCTGACTGCAGCAGGATACTCATTAGTGCATACTCGTGAGGAAACTGTCAGAGATGAGAGAAAGAATCACCCAAAAAGAGTAGCGGGAACATTGTCAACGCTTGTATAAGACTGGGCTGAGTTTCTCTTCTACTCACCAGATTGGAAAACTTAATCATTTACGGGGCATTGGAGAGAGTGCTCAGAAGAATTTAGCTTAAGTAGTGAGGAATAATAAGCCGGAGGTTAAATATGGCTCCAGTCCCACATACTGGATCTTTAAGGCAAGATACAAAAGGATCAAATTGTTTCCTATTTACTTAGTGTCCCAGAACAAAACTCCAGAACATTTAACACAAAAATATCCAGCATACAACAAGATAAAATTTACAACATCAAGCATATCATCAAAAATTAGCAGGCATACAAAGAGCCAGGAAAATAGAATCCCTAAACTGATGAAAAATCCATCAATCCAAACA
This sequence comes from Oryctolagus cuniculus, assembly GCF_964237555.1. NCBI lineage: Eukaryota > Metazoa > Chordata > Mammalia > Lagomorpha > Leporidae > Oryctolagus > Oryctolagus cuniculus. The sequence continues at coordinate 54,600,222 of NC_091439.1, forward strand.
GAACCCTTGTATATGTTAGTATTGGCAGACCAACATATTAAAATAATTATTAATAACTACATTCCACATGTCCAAAAATCAACTAAACATGGAGGAAATCAAAGCAGATCCAAATTGAACTTCTGGAGATTGAACTATAATGTCTTAGCTGAAAAACACACTGAATGGGATTAATAGTAGCTTGGGGCCGGCGCCACGGCTCACTAGGCTAATCCTCCACCTTGCGGCACCGGCACACCGGGTTCTAGTCCCGGTCGGGGCGCCAGATTCTGTCCCGGGTGCCCCTCTTCCAGGCCAGCTCTCTGCTGTGGCCCGGGAGTGCAGTGGAGGATGGCCCAGGTGCTTGGGCCCTGCACCCCATGGGAGACCAGGAGAAGTAGCTGGCTCCTGCCATCGGATCAGCGCGGTGTGCCGGCCGCAGTGTGCTGGCCGCGGCGGCCATTGGAGGGTGAACCAACGGCAAAAGGAAGACCTTTCTCTCTGTCTCTCTCTCTCACTGTCCACTCTGCCTGTCAAAAAAAAAAAAAAAAAGTAGCTTGGGCATTGTAAAAGCAAAGGTCAGCGAGTGTGAAGGCATGGCAGCAGAAACTATTCCAAATTAATGGGTCTAGCTATCCTGACTTGGTCATGGAAAGCATTGAAACTAAGCTCTTGGGGGGAAAGTTTCCACGAGGCTGGAAAAAGACAAAATGGTAAACTTTTCCTTGCTCTGAGCATGCAGTCAGGGGAGCCATGAATTCAGGCTAATGGGGTGCCACACACTAGAACCACTACCAAATTAGACATCCACCTTTTTTTGTGGGATAAGGGTGGGAAATCTTTGCACTTAATGGAAGTCTGAGTGAAACAAAGGATCATCGTGTTGGAGGCTCAGCCCAGTATTGATTCTAACATTCTTGGCTATAATGTTTACCATCATTTTGCATCTTAAAAGAATCAGTCTGACAGTTGTGGCAACAGTCACTATGAGGGCTGCAGTACTTGATACAATGCCAGCTGTGATGAATGGAGGATTTCCTCACACCACCTAGGTTCCAGTTGCAAGAACAGGAAGCAGTATCCATGGCATGTTCTGGACACTCAGCTTCTTGTTAGAATTATAAAATGGGGGGAGGAAGGGCAGGTGGCAGCACTGTGGCTTAGCGGGTAAAGCCACCGCCTGCAGTGCCAGCATCCCATATGGGTGCCTGTTCGAGTCCTGGCTGCTCCACTTCCAATCCAGCTCTCTGCTATGGCCTGGGAAAGCAGTAGAAAATGGCCCAAGTCTTTGGGCCCGTGCACCCACGTGGGAGACCTGGAGGAAGTTCCTGGCTCCCAACTCCAGATTGATGCAGCTCCGGCCCTTGCGGGCAATTGGGGAGTGAACCGGTGGATGGAAGACCTCTCTCTCTGCCTCTCCTCTCTTTGTGTGTAACTCTGACTTTCAAATAAATAAATAAATCTTTAAAAAAATAAAATGGGGCCAGCGCTGTGGAATAGTAGGTTAAGTCTGTATGGCACAGGCATCCCATATGGGTGCCTGTTGGAGTCCCAGCTGCTCCACTTCCAATACAGCTCCCTGCTAATGGCCTGGGAAAACAGTGGAGGATGGCCCATGTGCTTGGGCCCTTGCACCCACATGGGAGACCTGGAAGAAGCTCCTGGCTCCTGGCTTCAGATCAGCCCAGCTCTGGCCATTGCCACCATTTGGGGAGTGAAACAGTGGATGTAAGACCTTTCTCTCTGTCTCTCCCTCTCTCTTTCTGTAACTCTGCCTCTCAAATAAATAAATTTTTAAATAAAAAAAAAGAATTACAAATGATGGAGTTCATCATTCTCAGAGAGGGTGATTTGAGTTCAGGCTCCAGCAGCAAGCCACTAGCACACATCTTTGCTAGTCTTTGGTAACAAGTACACATTCTGGGGGATTCTGGGACATATTGGAGAGGGAGAACTTAGTGAGTAAGAGATGCTTGTCTTCTTGTTAGTAGGGACATGACGATTATACTTTGAATTATTCCTGGGGGACAGTTATTGTGTGCCAGATTGAAGCTTGGGCACTCCAGTTACATACGGGAAGTCTGCTTTTCTTGAAAATGTTTCTAGAGGGAAGCAGCAAAATAAAACCCTAGGACAGAGATTTTAGGAAATTCTTCCCAATTTAAACTACTTCAGATCCCACTGAACCCCACCTCTCAACATCTTACTGTGTTGTGAGTGACAAAGGAGGAAGTTATTAAGATAAGTGTATAACTCTTACCCAATTCTACTGACCCTTTGTTTTTGTCTGAAGCTCCCAGTATTCTGAATGGTAACATCTAATATACATATGATTTCTTATATGCCAGTAATATTCTACATGTGCTTTAATTCATTAAATAAGGCCTATTTAAGCAGTTAGAGGTTAGCCTCCCTGTGCTCACTCTCACACGCTCTCTCTCCCCCTGACACACACAACATCGTTAGAATGCGAAGCATTTCCTGTGGGAAAAATAGGAGATTGTAATAAAAATAAATTCTGTCTGTACAAGACATAACTAGATGTGGAATTAAAATTACTCACAAATTCCACATGATAAAACTTTACTTGGATTATCTTTTACAAAATCCCTTTAATTCAGCTGCAGACATGCCAACCCTTGAATGTCACGTTAGGGCCTGTAACATGAAGACATTTGTAATACATGTAACGTCATGTGGAGCATCAGCTCTCTGAAAGTGTTTTCACCTAAAGTGCTTGTGAATCTGAGACTAACAAGCAGTTGAAGTCGTAGGAAGCAGATGCACTAGCTTAAACAGAATGGCTCATGCCTGCGAATTTCAAGCACTCCGAGCAGTCTCTTCTGCCTCATTACAATAGAAATTGTTTCCAGCAATTTTATATATTTAAAAATTCCTATACTCTCTAATTATGATCCCTATAACTATAGAGATCTTATCAGTCCCAAAGTAAAAATGCCAACTACAGCTTCCTTTTTTATCCATTTAAAAAATATCGAGGAAGCTGGCATTTTGGCACAGCAGCTAAGACCACGACCTTTGAGGTCGGCATCCCATATTCTTGCCAGTTCTACCTCCGGCTGCTCCACTTCCCAACCAGCTCCCTGCTAATGTGCCTGGGAAAGTGGCAGAAGATGGCCCAAGTGTTTGGGCCCCCACCACCCTCGTGGGGGACCTGGAAGAATCTCCTGGCTCCTGTCTTTAGCCTTGCCCAGCCTTGGCCATGGTAGCCATTTGGGGAGTGAACCAGCAGATGAAAAACCCCCTCCCACTCCTGCTCTCTGTCTCTCCTTGTCTCTCTGTAACTCCTACATTCAAATAAATCTTTAAAAAATGGCACATTTACAGAGAGAGAGGGAAGATAGGGAGAGAGAGAGAGAAAGAGATCTTCTATCCACTGGTTCCCTTCCCCAAAATGGCCACAATGGCTAGGGCTGGGCCAGACTGAAGCCAGGAACCAAGAGCTTCTTCCAGGTCTCCCACATGGGTGGCATTTTATCTCGTTTCATTGCATATCTATATCTATATGCATCTGTCTATTTATCTTTCACTCTATGTCAAATGTTCTATCCAAGTGATGGCTTTAACACTGTCATTTTTTTTTTTTTTTTTTTTTTTTTTGGACAGGCAGAGTGGACAGTGAGAGAGAGAGACAGAGAGAAAGGTCTTCCTTTCACCATTGGTTTACCCTCCAATGGCCGCCGCGGCCAGCGTGCTGCGGCCCGCGCATTACGCTGATCCGAAGCCAGGAGCCAGGTGCTTCTCCTGGTCTCCCATGGGGTGCAGGGCCCAAGCACTTGGGCCATCCTCCACTGCACTCCCTGGCCACAGCAGAGAGCTGTCCTGGAAGAGGGGCAACCGGGACAGAATCCAGCGCCCCAACCGGGACTAGAACCGGCGCCGCAAGGTGGAGGATTAGCCTAGTGAGCCGCGGCGCCGGCGGAACACTGTCATCTTCTACCTCAACTTTGCTGCTGTAATTTAGTCATGGATTCCCCAGCTACCTTCTAGAAATTTCTATTGATACACTGCTTTCCTAGGACATTAGCAGGGAGCTGGTTCAAAAATGGAGCACCTGAGACTCGAATCACTGCCATATGGGATGCTGGTGTCATAGGCGGTGGCTATTGCACACTAGGGTAGCCACAGATAATGTTAATGTATGGTACATTTCTCTACTTTTAAAATCCTAGGGACTGGCGCCATGGCAGAGCAGGTAAGACTGCTGCCTGCAGTGCTGGCCTCCCATATGGGCGCTGGCTCGAGTCCCAGCTGCTCCACTTCCAATCTAGCTCTCTGCTATGACCCAGGAAAGCAGTAGAAGCTGGCCTAAGTCCTTGGGCCCCCACACCCACATAGGAAATCAAAAAGTTCCTGGCTCCTTGCTTTGGATCGGCACAGTTGCGGCTATTGCAGCCACCTGGGGAGTAAACCAGCAGAAGGAAACCCTCTTTCTCTCTCCCTCTCTGCCTCTTTTTAAAAAATATTTATTTAAAAAAATCCTAGAAGATAGGATTTTGAATGTTTTCACTATAAAGAAATGTCAAATGATGAAAGAGATAGCTATATTTACCTTGATTGGACATTACAGATATATACAGGTAACAAAACATCAAATAATACCTCATAAATATGCACAGTTTTGTATGTCTTAATTTTTTTAGCTTTAAACATTAAAAAAACTTAGACTATAACATTACAGATTTGAGTGAAAACTGAGTATTAAATTCTGCTTATTTTTCTTACAGTTCTTAAAGAAGCCCAAAGCTACTAGTTAGGAAAAAGGCAACAAATAAATCATGATAGATTGCACATTCACTCTTTTAGACCACTTTTTAAACTTAATCCCAGTGTACTAAGTGGATTTTTCTTTGCCGGAAAAATGCAAGAAATTAGGAAACTAAAAATGGAATGCTAACTTTGTCCTGAGAAATAGTTTTTTCATTCATGAAAACAAGAACAAGAAAACAAAAACAAGTACACAATTATGCTTGCTAATCATCTTTACTATGTATTACAAATTATTCTAAGAGATTACATCTTAAGCTACAGGCAAAATAACACGTTAAAAATCACATTCACACTGAAAATTACACGAAGTCAGTTGATTCTCCAAAATGAATTATTCTAAGTTGAATACCAAAAAAATTTTTTAACATCTCAAAGTACAAGTCAGTCTAATATTTGTCATCAAAGTTATTCATTCCCTTGTGTATAAAAATATTTTTCAGGGCCGGCGCCGCGGCTCACTAGGCTAATCCTCAGCCTTTCGGTGCCGGCACACAGGATTCTAGTCCCGGTCGGGGCACCGGATTCTGTCCCGGTTGCCCCTCTTTCAGGCCAGCTCTCTGCTGTGGCCAGGGAGTGCAGTGGAGGATGGCCCAAGTGCTTGGGCCCTGAACCCCATGGGAGACCAGGAGAAGCACCTGGCTCCTGCCATCAGATCAGCGCGGTGCGCGGGCCGCAGCACGCTGGCCGCGGCGGCCATTGGAGGGTGAACCAACGGCAAAGGAAGACCTTTCTCTCTGTCTCTTTCTCTCTCACTGTCCACTCTGCCTGTCAAAAAATAAAAAAAAAATATTTTTCAGAATCAGAATTACCAGATGGGGGGCTGGCTTGTGGCACAGTGGGTTAATCCTCTGCCTGCAGCGCCGGCATCCCATATGGGCGCCGGTTCTAGTCCCTGCTGCCCCTCTTCCGATCCAGCTCTCTGCGACTGCCTGGGAAAGCAGTGGAGGATGGCCCAAGTGCTTGGACCTCTGCACCCGCATGGGAGACCGGAAAGAAGCACCTGGATCCTGGCTTCGGATCAGCCCAGTTCCGGCCGTAGTGGTCATTTGGGGGTGAACTAACAGAAGGAAGACCTTTCTCTCTGTCTCTCTCTCACTGTCTGTAACTCTACCTCTCAAATAAATAAATAAAATCTTTAAAAAAAAAAAAAAGAATTACCGGATGGGGCTGGTGTTGTGGCATAACAGATCAAGCCACCGCCTACAATGCTAGCATTTCACATGGCACCAGTTTGAGTCCTTGCTGCTCCATTTCTCATCCAACTCAATGCTAATGTGCCTGGAAAAGCAGCAGGAGACTTGGATGAAGCTCCTGGCTCCTGGCTTCAGCCTGGCACAGCATTGGTTGCTGTGGCCCTTTTGGGGAGTAAACCAGCAGATGAAAGATCTCTCTCTCTCTCTCTCTAACGCTGCCTTTCAAATAAAATAAGTCTTAAAAAAAGAAAAAGAACTACCAGAAACCTACTTTTTTCAGTCTGTTATTATTTACTATATAATATGAATAGTGATAATTATAGTCATGGCCCAGTCTATGAAGACATATCTGTTGAATTGTGCCAAATTCTATTAATTTCTGAAGATGATATCAGTGTGGAGATCTCAGCTTAGATTTGACAGAGCTTAATAGAACTTCTCAGATTTGCCTCAGTCTGGATTGAGAGGTAGGTGATGGTGCAGATCCACCAAGCATCTGATTACATCTGCAGAGAATTACCTCTTAACACAAAAATTCATCATCCTACGAGAAGACAGCGAGGCCCCAGGTGTGGTCTACACCAGTACTCAGTGTCGGGAGAGCAAGACTGTTGAAGACAGCAGTGTCCCTCTCTTAGCTCAGATGGCCCACCTTGACTTGGCCTGAGCCTGTGGCAGTGTGAGAGAGCCAGCACTCTGAACAGGTAGCATTGATATGGTCAGGCAGCTAGGATTAAATTGATTAGATTCATGAGCTGGAAGCCACACCCCCTGCTCCTACAGGAGCTCATCTGCGTCCACCCACCTGCCAATCAGACTGCATAACCGCTCCCCTTTGGAAGTGAATAAAGGGCATGGAGCGCCTGTCCCCATGTCCCTTAGCACGGGCAGCCTTCTAGCCGGCTCTGGTGCCTGCTTGCCCATTCAGCTGCTCTCCTGCCCACCTGTTCTTTCTCCCTTGCAGCCTCTGGTGTGCAACTCTCCACTTAAATTTCTGGCTCCCTTCTCCCTTTTATAAAGCCCTCACTTTCATGTGCATGTCTCTCACTCTCTAAATAAATGCTAAACCTTACCATGTCGCCTGTTCTATCCAAGCCACTATTTAGAATTCTGATCTAAATAGATGGCAAGAACCCTTGAGATATGAATACTAAAATAATTAATAACTTTGAAATAAAGGTAACCAATTTCAGCATCAACAGAAGACTGTGCCAGGGCGGGCAGCACCGCACCCGCTGGGTGTCCATGACTGCCTCTGAGGGGTGGCCACAGCACAGCAGGGAGTATGGTTGGCAGGAATGGAGAACCCAACAGCTGTGGCCTTCCAGAGGTCTGGCTGACTCAGGGACAAGAACCACAGGGACAGAGCAGGGAAGTGAGAGGAGAAAATAGTGGGAATTGCCATGTGCGTGGGACACACGGGGCCAATTCCAAGGTATGACTAGAAGATTTTGAAAGGGTCCGAGGGACTCCACACAGTGGGTGGCAGACAGTACACCATTTGGGCTGCAGCAGAGATGGAAGAGCACCTGTGTTGAAATCCTGCCTCCATGGTTTATCGGCAATGACTGCAACCTGCTTAACCCCTGCGTTCGCTCATTGGCACCCTCTACCTCGAAGGCTATTAAGAGGAGGATGCAACCAAGCCCTTAACTCTGCTTAGAAAACTGCCTTGCAATTCTGCTCCATCAGGAGTATGCTATTACCCACCGCACCTGTGAATTAGAACATGAAATGCCAGCCATCGGTATGTCTTCCTAACTACGCAGGTTTTTTTGCTCAAGCTGTTTCACTTAAAACATTTTTTTTGAATGTAGGCCAAGAACGTTTAACCTGAGATCTAGCCTCTTAACACATTTGCAAATGTAGGATTCATTACGTTTTGCTTAAAATTACTTTTTTTAAAAAAGAATTATTTTATTTATTTGAAAGAATTACAGAGAGAGGTAGAGCCAGAGAGAGATGTCTTCCATTCCACTGGTTCATTCCCCAAATGACCACAATGGCCAGAGCTGAGCTGATCTGAAGCCAGGAGCCAGGAGCTTCTTCCAGGTCTCCCACGTAGGTGCAGAGGCCCAAGGACTTGAGCCATCTTCTACTGCTTCCCCAGGCCATAGCAGAGAGCTGGATCAGATGTGGAGCAGCTGGGACTCGAACTGGTGCCCATATGGGATGCCAGTGCTGCAGGCTGGGGCTTTAACCCAGTGTGCCACAGCGCCGGCCACTTATATTCACTTTAACTTGACGAAGACTGATACGCTAGATCTAAAATAGCAGCTTTGTTTTCAATAAGTTCTTTTGCTTCTTTCTTTCCTCTAACGTGTCCTTTGCTTCTCCCTGGTAAGTATGTGAGAGTTCTAATTACTTAAATGTTTACCAATGTCTCGATGCACATCCACATCTATCCACATGCACATCCATTTCCAGATCTGTATCCACGTCCCTAACACTTCATGTTGTGGAAGACGTTGGCTCCACTTTGACTGTGACCTTGTCTAGCTAAGATCGGAGTTGGCAAACTCAAAAGGCCTCCATAGCCTTGGCAACTCATGACAAGAGCCTTGGGTGATTACTGACGTCATAAATAAGAGTGTCAATTGTTAAATCAATAGGAGTCATTGTGCACTTCTCATGTAGGATCTCTGTCCTTAATGTGTTGCACATTGTGAATTAACGGTATAACTAGTACTCAAACAGTACTTTACACTTTGTGTTCTGTGTGGGTGCAAACTGTTGAAATCTTTACTTAATATATACTAAATTGATCTTCTGTATATAAAGATAATTGAAAATGAATCTTGATGAAGGATGGGATGGGAGAGGGAGCAGAAGATGGGATGGTTGCGGTTGGGAGGGAGGTTATGGAGGGGGAAAAGCCACTGTAATCCATAAGCTGTACTTTGGAAATTTATATTTATTAAATAAAAGTTAAGAAAAAAAAAAGAAAGACGTTGGCAAGATGATTTCAACAATCCTCTGATCCCCATATGCTTGTCCCTGTTTTCATCAGGAGGTAGTGTCCAGTTCCCCATTCTTTTAATCTGGCTGGCTTCATGACTTGCTTTGACTTCTAGAATGAGGCAAAACTGATGTTGTCTGCTCTTAAAAACTATATCCTCCTTCCAAATAAATAAAACAAAGTAAAGAAAAAGAAAGAAAAGAAAGAAAGAAAAGGCTAGTTCTTAAAAGGCTTTGCTGAGGGCAGGACTTCCAGAATGGCTGAGAAAGAAGCCTAGCACACTCTCACCCTCAGCAGCAATGATGAAACTGGACAAACATTTTCAAACCCAGTAATTTCAAGACCTTGGAGACTGACCAACTACACATTTGAGAAGCATTTATTCCAGAAAAACTACTGAGCTGCTGCGAGAACAGTGCGAATCTGTGGGGTTTTAGTCAGGAGCTGCTGCTGTCTGTTGCACACTACCCACTCCCACCACCTGCAAGGCATGGACTTCTGAGGGCAGGGCTTACCAGGGGACAGCTGCCTGGATTTAGCACATGCGGGAAAGCACATGTCCTGGGGCACTGAGGAGTAATAAATTACAGGGGCCAGCGCTCTGGCGCAGTAGGCTAAGCCTCCACCTGCCGTGCTGGCATCCCAAATGGGCGCCGGTTCCTGTCCAGGCTGCTCCTCTTCTGATCCAGCTCTCTGCTATGGCCTAGGAATGCAGTGGAAGATGGCCTAAGTGCTTGGGCCCGTGCACCCTCATAGGAGACCCGAAAGAAGCTACTGGCTCCTGGCTTCAGATGGGCCCAGCTTGGCAGTTGCAACCATTTGGGGAGTGAACCAGAGGATGGAGGACCTTTCTGTCTCTCCCTTCTCTCTGTATATAACTCTACCTCTCAAACAAATAAATAAAATAATACATTACAAATATTCCTAAACTGGGAAGGCCAACAATGTAAGGAGCCTTAGACCTCACTTGTTGAAGCAAGGAACAGATACCAGATGAGATACTGGATAGTGAGAGCTGGGGAATGAATGAGGCAGCCACCGAGGGTCTTCACAAGCTCCCACGTAGCCCTGGCGCTCAGGAAGGATGCTCGCACACACAAAGGCACACACGGCCCATGCAGAGGTTGGAGAGGGCTCCAGCTCTCTTACTCTCATTGGCTGTCAAGGCCTTGTGTATGCAGGGTAAACTGAGTGGACTCCTAACCTTCCTGAATTGTCAAAGCATTCCCCTGCTGCACATAGAGCCAATGGCAAGGGTAGAAGCTTCATTGACACAAGGTGTTTAACCAAATCCTGGGGCCAATCACAGACTCCTGAGTTGATCCAGGGGAACTCTGAGGAAACCAGGTTTAAAACTAAAAAACTAAGCCGAGAGAGCAATGGCTACACACTGCAGAAGAGACAGATTTCAACTAATTCATACAGGAAAGTCACTAAATAGCAGACACTGCTTCCCAGAAGGGCAAATTGAGAACTGAAAGTAGCTAAAATATATTCTCCAAGGTCCACTTTTCAACAAAATTTATGAAGGAGCAAAATTCAGGAAAGTGTGAGCCATGCACGAGGAGGGGGAAAAAAAAAAGAGGTACTGTTTGGCAGGACACCAGATGCTGACTTCAAAGAGACTATGATAAATATATTAAGAAAACTATGATTAAAGAATTAAAGGATGCAAAAGTAATAATAAGAAAAGAGGGGGGAGGGGGAGAGAGGGAGAGAAAGGGAGAGAGAGGGTAGGGTGGAAGGACGTATCATGTGTTCTTAAAATTGTATATATGAAATTTGGTCTCTTTATATTAATTTAAAAAAGCTAAAAATAAAAAAAGAATTAAAGGAAGTTGACATTGCTATAGTCTGAATGCTTGTGTTCATCTCAAATTCCTATGCCGAAATCTGATTACTGACATGATGGTAATGGGATATGGGCCTTTGAGGGGTGATAACATCACAAGGGCAGCCCATCACTAATGATATTTGTGCCGTATAAAATAGGCCCAGGAGAGACAAGCCTTGTCCCTTTTGCCATATGAGAACACAACAAACAGCCCAAAGGCTAAAGAGGGCCCTCACCAGAATCTGACTATGCTGGTGCCCTGAGCTTGGGTTTCCCAGCCTCCAGAACAGTGAAAGTAAATTTCTGTGGTTTGTAAGCTGTAATATTTTGTTCAAAACAATCCAAACAGGCTAATACAGATGACAAAGACATCTTGTAGAGGAAATCAATGCAAGGGTAGAAATTACTTAATAAAAGAACAAAATTGGCCCAGGTGCTTGGGCCCTGCACCCCATGGGAGACCAGGAGAAGCACCTGGCTCCTGGCTCCTGCCATCGGATCAGCGCGGTGCACCAGCCGCGGCGGCCATTGGAGGGTGAACCAACGGCAAAGGAAGACCTTTCTCTCTGTCTCTCTCTCTCTCACTGTCCACTCTGCCTGTCAAAAAAAAAAAAAAAAATCTGGAATTTAAAAAATTGCAGTTAAAAGCAAATTTGAGTTGATAGGAAAAACAGCAACAACAAAAAAACTCTTGAAGATAGGAAAATAGAGATAATCCAGTCTGAAATCAAGAAAAAAAAAAAGCATAAGGGAAATGAACACAGCCCCTGAGACCTACGGAGACATTACACATAGCTGTAACGGGGGTTCCAGAAGGGAGAAGACAATAAAATATTGGAAGAAACAATGGCCAATTATCTCTCCAAACTGCTCCAAGAAACTAATTTATACACCCAAGAAGCTCAAAGAATTCCAAGTAGGAGACATAGAAAGAGGCCCACATCTAGAGATTCCACAATCAAACCATTGCAAGTCAAAGGAAGAGAGAAAATCTTGACATTAATAAGAAAAGAACAACTTTCCAAGTACAAGGGAACCACATTACATTACCAGCTGATTTCTCATTGGAAACAGTGGAGAATAAAAGGTAATGATATAACATTCAAAATTCTGAAATAAAGAATCTGTCAAGAAAGAATTCTATCCAACAGTCCTGTGCCATGCCATATGAGAGCTTGAGGAAAAGGAAAAATCAGTCATACTGATCCTGACCTGACTTTACATCTTGAGATGCTGTTCATGGATTTTCTTGTATCCATTTTGACTTTTTAACTATTGCATTAAAATTTTACTTACCTTAATTACTGAGACTTTTGATTTCCTCTAAATTTCATCCTGACTGGCTTTATCCTAGTGCCAGTCTTAACCAAAAAACTAAATTTTAAAAATAAACACATTCTGGGGCTGGTGCTGTGGTTCAGTGGGTAAAGCCACCACCTTCAGTTGAGGCAACCCATTTGGGTGCTGGTTTGAGTCCTGGCTGCTTCACTTCCAATCCAGCTCTCTGCTCTGGCCTGGGAAAGCAGTGGAAGATGGCCCAAATCCTTGGGCCCCTGCACCCACATGGGAGATCCAGAAGAAGCTCCTGGCTCCTGGCTTCAGACTGGCACAGCTCCAGTCATTGTGGCCATCTGGGGAGTGAACTAGCAGATGGAGGACCTCTCTCTATCAATCTATCAATCTATCTATCTATCTATCTATCTACCTACCTACCTACCTATCTATCTTCTTCTGCCTCTCTGTTACTGTGCCTTTCAAATAAAAGAAATCTTAAAAAAAAAAAAAACTGATTGGTTTCTCCAAATAAAATAAAATAAACACATTCTGAGATTAACAAAGACCGATCAACTTGGGTGCTGGCAGGTTTGTCTTCCAAGAAATAGAAAATATGCTCTTCAGGCCGAAAGGAAATGATACTAGATAGTAGCTTAAATCTATATATAAATAAAGAACACTGGCGTTTGTGGAGATTAAGAGTGCAGGAGTTGGCACTGTGGCGTAGTGGGTAGAGCTGCCACCTGCAGCGCCAGCATCCCATATAGGCACCAGATCCAGTCCCAGCTGCTCCACTTCCAATCCAGCTCTCTGTTATGGCCTGGCAGAGCAGTAGATGGCCCAAGTCCTTGGGCCCCTGCACCTGCCTGTGAAACCCAGAAGTTCCTAGTTTCGTATTGGCACAGCTCCAGCCATTGTGGCCATCTGGGGAGTGAAGAAGCAGATGGAAGACCTCTCTCTCTCTCTCTCTCTCTCTCTCTCCACATCTTTGTAACTCGGCCTTTCAAATAAATAAATAAATCTTTTAAGAAAAATATAAGTGTGTGGACATACATATTTTTTCTGTTTTGTTCTGATAACTGGTTTCAAAGATTAAAAAAATTTTTTTACAAAAAACAGTAAATGTCAAAATGTTTTGCTAGAAGGGCCAGCATTCTGACATAGCAGGTAAAGCTGCTGCCTGTGATGCCAGCATCCCATGTGGGCTATAGTTCATGTCCCACTGCTCCACTTCTGATCCAGCTTACTGCTAGTACCTGGGAAAGCAGAGGAGTATGGTCCAAGTACTTGGGCCCTTGCCACTCATGTGGGAGATCCAGATGAAACCCCTAGCTCCTGATTTCAGCCTGGCCAGCCCTGGCCATTGCAGACATCTGGGGGAGTGAACCAGCATATGAAAGATCTCTCTCTGTAACTCTTTCAAATAAATAAATAATAAATTAAAAAATATATTGCTAGAGTAATGGCACATAATGATAATAGGGGCCAGCGCTGTGGTGTAGCAGGTAAAGCTGCCGCCTGTGGTGCCGGCATCCCATATGGGCACCAATTCAAGACCCAGCTGCTCCACTTCCAATCCAGTTCTCTCCTATGGCCTGGAAAAGCAGTGGAAGATGGCCCAAGTCCTTGGGCCCCTGCACCCACATGGGAGACCTGGAAGAATCCCCTGGCTCCTGGCTTCAGACTAGCTCAGCTCCAGCTATTGCAGCCAACTAGGGAGTGAACCAGCAAATGGAAGACCTCTCTCTCTGTCTCTGCCTCTGCCTCTCTGTAACTCTGCCTTTTAAATAAATAAATAAATCTTTAAGTAAATAATTAATAAAAGATGATAATAATAGCACAAAGAGAAGGGTAGAGGTTGGGGCAAAATGGAGCTACATGGGAGCAAGCAAGTGAAATGAGACTGCAGCTCAAATCCACAAGCAGAAGTGAACATCAGACATGGAAGATAAGTGGATTAACAGACAAGGTTCTTCCTTTTCTTCATTCCTGTAAAAGACATAATTGTGCAAAGAAATAATTATGACTCATAAGAGAGAAATAGCACCGAAGATGGGGAGAGAATACAACCGTATCAGAATGAAGTTCACATATTTCCTTTCACTTTCTCAGAACCTGTGACCCTGAAGCAGGACTGATGAGATGTTATTTGGAGGGGCTTCTGAGAGACCTCTGTGGGAGAAAGCACCATCAGTTTTGATTAGAGAGAGGGGGAGAACAAAATGAAAAAGGGGCCGTTGGTCCAAACATTTCTTGAGAGCAGGAAGAAGAAAGTCACTCAAGGAAACCACTCAAACATAGGGTTTGTTTTTTTCCCAAAAATCAAAGATGTCACAGAGAACATACCTGAGAGTTCAAAGGGCAAAACCAAGAACTGACAAGAACAATAGATCAAGGAATCACTAAATAGTTAGTTTAGCTGGTTACAGGAAGTAAGGCCAATAAACAAACAAACAAAAAAAGAAGTGTTTCTATGCAATAGCAATAAATATTGAAAAGGAAATAAAAATGTCATTCTCTAGCATTCACATGCATGAGATACATAGAAATAAATTCATTAAAATATGTGGAAAACCTAAACGCTGAAAACTACAAAACTGGGGAGCTATACCATGACCATAGATCTGAAAACCCAATATTTTTAAGATATTAGCTTTCCCATACTGATCTTGGGATTAGACTCAATTTCAGTCAAGATTTGAATAGAGTTTTTTAATGGAAATATATAATCCAGGTCAAAATTTAAAGTAAAAAGCACAGAAACCCAGAAAAGCCAAAACAAATTTGAAAGCATTCAATAAAGTTTGAGAGAAATTAAGCCTGATTTCAAATCTTACTATTAAGCTCCAGTAACATAAAAGGTGACATACTGGCACAAGTATATAGAACAATGAAACAGAATAAAGAGACTACAGATAAATCCACATTATTTACATTTTTGACAAATAGACCAAAGTATTTCACTTAGAAAGGATAATTCTTTATGTAAGAAAAAAGTGACACAGATCAGGGAGGAGACAGGATAAGAACTCACAGCCAAATGGAATTTAGTGAAAGAAAATAAATAAATTCTCAGAGGTGGGTGACCAACAGCCAGTGTGCACACAGACAGAACACGTGGCAGAGGTCCCAGACCCCAGCAAGCTGGGACTTTTTATATCTTAGGTGGGCTAGGGGTCCAGGGAGGCAGGGCAATAGGTGGAGGGTCCGGCTTCCAAACCTGGAGAAAAATGTAGGGAGTGGAGTGGGGCACAATACAGGGTGTGAGACTGAATTGGGATGCAGGGATGAGAGATACACTCCAAACTTCAAAGGATGTAGGGATGAGGGATAAATTCCAATTTCATCTATTTGTGGACAATGAGCTAGAATGGCTGAGGCGTATGTCTTTATTCCACCATTTTCCCCTCCCTCCCTTCTTTGCTTCCTTCCTTCCTCTCTCTTTCCAACAGTAATACTAAAATAACTAGATAGAAGATACCAGTTGTATGGAAAAAAAAATGGATCTTGAATCATAATTAACTATGCAAAAAAAAAGTTAACTTGAATTGATCAAAGACCAAAATGAAAAATTAAAACCAAAACTTCTGGAATAAAATATTTGGAACAGGGGCCGCCGGTGTGGCACAGCGGGTTAACGCCTTGGGCTGGCATCCCATATGGGTGCTGGGTTCCAGTCCCAGCTGCTCCTCTTCCAATACAGCTCTCTGCTATGGCCTGGGATAGCAGTAGAAGATGTCCCAAGTACTTGGGCCCCTGCACCCACGTGGGAGACCCAGAAGAAGCTCCTGGCTCCTGGCGTTGGATCGGCGCCACTCCGGCCATTGTGGCCATCTGGAGAGTGAACCATCGGATGGAAGACCTCTCTCTCTCTCTCCTCTTTCTGTGTAACTCTGACTTTCAAACAAATAAATAAATCTTAAAAAAAATTTGGAACAGGCAAAGTTTTCTTATGATCTACCAAAAGTTACTAGATGTAAAATAAACTTTATTAAAAATATACTCTTCAAAATATACCATGGTTAATACAATACTACTAGGAAAAACAAAATTAAAGATAATTTGGCTTTGTTTGTTCAGTAGATTTGAGGATTTGCAAGTCCTTATGGCACAGCAATTCCTTTCTTAGGAGTATAGAGAGAAACACTTACATGTTCCAGGTCTATAAAGGAGTTGGGGATTGGGGATGGGTTAAAAAGTGACTTTGCCAGATGTAACCAACAGACAAAGACAAATTCAGCTAAGCTAGCTACATTTCCTATACTTACAACTACATAAATACCACAAGGACTGATTTCAGAGCAAGGACTGAAGTGCTTTAAGAGTTTGTTTCATCCACAATTCCTTTAAATTAAATGAATAGTGTCAATTACTCATTTATTTCATAATATTTATCAAAACAGAATCAAAAGAAGCTATCTTTAAGTTACTCTATTTTTAAAGCATATTTGAAAGGCAGAGAGACAGAGAGACAAGAGACAAAGAGATCTCCCATCCACTGGTTCATTCCCCAGATGCCTGTAATAGTCACAGCTGGGTAAGGCCAAAGTTGGGATCCAGGAATTCAATGCAGTTCTTCCAAGTGGGTAGCAAGGATCCAAATTATTGAATCATCACCAGGGTTTGCCTTAGCAGGAAGCTAGAATTGGAAGCAGAGCTGAGACTCAAATCCAGACACTCTGTTTTATGATGCAGGTGTTGCAAGTGCTGTCCTGACCACTGCACCAATGCCCACCCCTGAGAGAAGTTATTTCTTTTTTTTTTCTAATTATTTTTTTTAACTTTTATTTAATGAATATAAATTTCCAAAGTACGATTTATGGATTACAATGGCTTCCCCCCCATACCATCCCTCCCACCCACAACCCTCCCCTTTCCCACTCCCTCTCCCCTTCCATTCACATCAAGATTCATTTTCAATTATCTCAATATACAGAAGATCAGCTTAGTATACATTAAGTAAGGATTTCAACAGTTTGCTCCCACACAGAAACATAAAGTGAAAAATAATAGATGATTTTTTTTTAAATGATGATGAAATCAGATCAGACCTATTGACATGTTTAATCCCAGTGAGAGTCAAGTTGGGAATTGATAATTTCTTTTTTTTTTTTTTCAGAGGATCAGTTTAGTATACATTAAGTAAAGATTTCAACCTTTTGCACCCCCATAGAAACACAAAGTGAAATATATTGTTTGAGTACTCGTTATAGCATTAAATCTCAATGCACAGCACATTAAGGACAGAGATCCTACATGAGGAGTAAGTGCACAGTGACTCCTGTTGTTGACTTTTTAAAGTTAAAGATCTAAAACAATCCATTTTTGCAACAAAAAAATGGTAATTCACAGTTTAAATACAAATTCTTCTTGACTTAGGATGAGGTCACATCTCCATAAACACATCCATAGTTGAAAGTCCATTTAATACACCTAACATCATAGATTTTCTGAGCCTACTGCAAATATGCCAAGAACCCTTACATTAGACTATAGCTGAACAAAGTCATCTAACAGAAATCCAGTGTTGTAATAAAGTATTTAATATCTTGTGTAATCTGTTGAAAAAGTAAAAAATTTAAGTTGCACGATTAAGTCAGATACTCTGTTTATCATTTTATCAAAATTCCCAATTCTCAAACATAGTTGGTGTTTGCTCATATTTTTTTCTTTTCTTTCCTTTTTTTTTTTTTTTTGGTGTTTTCTCACATTACAGCAATTACTAAGGACACCATAATGATTTAAATAGTCTCATGAAATTTTTTTTGGTATGGGATTTATCCTATGTACTCAAAGTACATTGTTCACTAGTAAGAGTGAATAAAAGACTACACCTTATTTTTGAGCTGGTAAGAACAAGAGGTAGCTACTATAGCTTTAGCATATTCAGTCTCTTTGAAGCTGGACTGATTTATAAAATATTTTCTTTGAAGAGATGAACACTTTTTAAAGTGCACAAATAAATTATGCACATCCTCAATACTGAAAACATGACAATGGAGCTGTTCAGGTTGAAGGGGAGCATAATGGCCCACAGCTGCACTTGTATAACTTTGTCCACCAAAAATGCCCCTAGAAGAACTAAGAAAATCTTGAGCTTCATGGGCTACACTTTGAAAAACCATGGACTAAATTACCTCTAAAGATCCTTGCAGCTTGGAAGAACCATGTGATTTAGGATAGCACCTGTGCTATTTTTCTTTTCAAATTCCACTCCCCACGTTATCCATGCCAAAAACCAAACAAAACAGTTAATAATAGTATCTTTGTATGATTCTTTTTCTTTTGGGTACACTGACATTCACACAACCACAACCTGTAGTCGACAGAGTCTTGAGTATGCCCTTAATACAGTCTTATAGACAAGCAATCTTATAGGTAAGCATGTGTTGTATGTAATTTTTCTCAACTGACTTTCAAAACGAGCTCTTTGACTGTTTTCCATTCTTGCCAACTTCCAACTCATAGTGTTCATGACTCAACCAGACTTTAAAAGGAAAAGAAGTGAAAAGCTAATGGCTTAAAGATGTCCCAGCTTCCAAGTGCATGCTTTTCCACTCCCCAAGTGTCTGGGAGATACTTTTCTCCCCTTAAGAGCCCTCAACAACAACGATTTTATGCCTGATAACTAATGCTTTGGGCCACACTCCAATATGGAGATTATGACTACACTTGTGGAGTATCTTGTAATATCTCTGCTGCTAAAACTTGCTGTCAGAAAAATACAAACAAGCCAACTTTGTTGGAGGGCAAATACACTTCAAGTAAAAACCACAGGAGCATTTTCCAATGTCAGTTTTCTGAGGGCAAAATGACCTGCGTGTTCCCATTACACAAACTTTTGTGTTTATGTCTCAAGAGCTGCTGGAAGCAGCTTCCATCAGGTGGATCATGGAGGTGGTTTGTAATGCAGTTCTCCTGATTACTAACAGGGAAAACTCCACTTAATTTAACTATGGGATGATGTCTCCATGTGGTCAATTCCACTGAAGCAGTGTGGCTCACTAGGAATAAGTTAAGGGAAGTTAACTGAGATACCCATTAACTAAAACGAGTTTTTAGAATATTTTGCAATATGATGCAATAAACATGTTATAAATGTATGCTTTCTTTGCCCAGTTCCATTCTCCACTAAGATCCATGTTCAATTAATGTTATACACAGAAGACCAACTCTGTACTAAGAAAAGTGTTCAACAATTTGCATGGAAAAAATAAAAAACAAAACAAATTGTTCCTCAGGTGAAGACAAGGGCTGTTCAAAGTCATTGAATCTTGAAGTTAATTTCACTTTTTTTAAGGAACTTAATTAATTTTATAGAAGCACCCAAGAATGATTTATCTTTTGTGAGCACATAATTATAATACAACTCTTTGAGGATAGAGGTACTGCAAGGGAAGTTAGTGCATAGTGACTCTTGTTGCTAATTTAACAATTAATACTCTTATGTGTGATGTCAGTGATCACCCAAGGCTCTTGACATGAGCTGCCTAGGCTATAGAAGCCTTTTGAAACCACAAATTCCATCAATATTTAGACAAGGACATAAGCAAAGTGGAAGTTTTCTCCTCCCTTCAGAGAAAAGTACTTCCTTCTTTGATGACCACTTCTTTACACTGGGGTCTCACCCACTGAGGTCCTTCACATGGAACATTTTTGCCACAGTGTCTTGGCTTTCCAGGCCTGAAATGCTCTCATGGGCTTTTTAGCCAGAGGATCTATGCTTTTTAACTCTACACTGCAGTAGATTCCCAGTTTTTCTCAAGACATTATTTTAATGTTTGTTGTCACTGCACTAAGTAAGAAGTGACACAGCAGATGTTCTGTGACATCAATTTGGAGCTTCCCTGACTGTTGTGAGTTGTTTTTTACTAAATTTCTCATTCTGTGCATATTTTTATGAACCAGTTATACTTCTGAAATAAAAATCTCTCAATAATTTTCTTAAAGATGTTGGTTGTTCATTTTAAATGAGAAGTTTCTCCAGAGCTTGGAGCAACACCTGCTTTACAGGGTGAAAGTGAGGATGAAGCACAGTAACACATTTAAGCAGTTGGGATATGTCCTGGCACACTGTAAGTATTTAATAACTATTAGTGGTGCAATTCTTGGCACAGCTTCTGTGTTCTTTCCTCTGTAAAGTCCACTGTGTAAGGAGGAGGATATGCTCAAACAAAGATGGAGGAAGCAGCAGTTTCAAGAGGCAGTAGCTCAGCTGTTTAGAGCTCTAGCTAATCATCATGTTGCCTGGGTTCAAAAGCCTGGTTTGTTGTATTTCATTACTTTCAGAAATTCTTTGGTTGTTATCTCCTCAAACAACTTTTCTTTCCTTTTCTTTCTCCCCTTTCTGGAAATCTTACTACACCTATACAATCCTGTTTGTTATTGTTTCACAGCTCTTGGAAGCTCTTATCTGTTTTATCACCTTTTCCCCTTGTGTTTAACTCTGGGTAATTTCCACTGATTTGTCTTCAACATTAATGATGATTTCCTCAGTTGGACTTATTAAAGGGATTCTTAAGCTCATGAGCTTTTTCAGTTAGACTTTTTTGTAGTTTTCATTTTTTTCCAGATGGAATTCCTCATATATTCATGCATGTTATTCACCTTTTCATGATATACTTTGCCACATTATTCATAGTTATGTCAAAGTCCCTGTATGATAGTTCTGACATCTTGGTCATTTCTAAGCCTGGTTTTGTTGATTGACTTATCTCTCCTTGCTTTTTTTTTTTGGTATCATAATTTTTTATTGACTGGTGAACATTGAACATTGTGTGTTGAAGGATAATAAATGTTGAGATAAAGAGCATTTATGCCTAGACTTGTGCAGAGCAGCTAGCAGGTGAATACAATTTGTCCTTGTGTATGGCATTTCTGTCATTCCAAAGTGCAGAGTTTTTCACTCTTTGGAATTCAGTTCCCTTGTTACCTCAACTCTCAAAAAAAGTTATGATTATATACATCATTTTGTTTTCTCTAGTTGCGATGGAGGAGCAATATTTTTAAAAGATTTTATTTATATTTTTAAGATTTTTATTTATTTATTTGAAAGTCAGAGTTACACAGAGAAAGGAGAGGCAGAGAGAGAGAGAGAGAGAGAGAGAGAGAGGGGTCTTCCATCCGATGCTTCACTCCCCAATTGGCCACAACAGCCGGAACTGCGCCCATCAGAAGCCAGGAGCCAGGAGCTTCTTCCAGGTCTCCCACACGGGTGCAGGGGCCCAAGGACTTGGGCCATCTTCTACTGCTTTTCCAGGCCACAGCAGAGAGCTAGATTGGAAGTGGAGCAGCTGGGTGTTGAACCGGTGCCCATATGGGATGCTGGTGCTTCAGGCCAGGGTGTTAAACTGCTGTGCCACAGTGCCGGCCTGTTAGGAAACTGGCGCAGTTTTAGCCAGGTGGCCACATGGCCCAACTCTGTGGTCAAGCTCCACCCCCATCTTAATGGGATTCGCTGCTCCTACTTCCCTGCCCACCCTCGGGCGAAGTTTTAAAAGGGCCTGTTCCTGAACACGTGCTCTCTTGGTTCTTCTCTCTTGGCTCATCTCTTCTTCTCGTCGCATCTGGAAGCCCCACCCAGGGCACAAAGCTGATGGGAAGGGTGAGGTTGGCTCAAATCCTTGGGTCCCTGAACCCACATGAGATACCTGGAAGAGAGTCTTGGCTCCTGGCTTTGGTCTGGCCCAGCTCTGGCCATTGAGGTCATTTGGGGAGTGAACCAGCAGATTGAAGATTGTTCTCTCTCTCTCTCTCTCTCTCTCTCTCTCTCTCTCTCTTCCTCTTCCTGTAACTCTGCCTTTCAAATAAATAAAATAAACTAAATCTTTTTTAAAAAAATCACATCAATGCACCTTCTTCAGAATACAACAAGCAAATTACAGGATACTAAAAATCACTGAGCTTGGATGAACTGGAAGGTCATAGTGACCAACTAACTGGCTGCTCTTGAACACTTACTGGACCAGTCCCTAAGCCTGCTGCAGGAGCCTCACTGCTTTTCATGGCTCTTGGGAAATCTTGCAAGAAAGACAATATGGCAAGTGGCCACCTGAATCAGGCTACAGCACAGTGAAGATCTCTCCATGGGTGACAGTCACTCTTCCCCCATTTTCTCCAACCCCAGCTCCAGAGTGGGATGGGACGTAAGTTTTGGAAAGTCAAAATGATATCTTTGGCAAGAAAGGCTGGGAAGCCCCTGGATAGATGGACCAATGCCTCACTCAGCAGTCAGAGACAGGCGAGTTATTTTAAATCAGACTGCCAGATAGGCCATGGGAAAAAGTGACAGCACTGCAAACAGTGCCAAATCCTACAAAGCAGGTGCCAAATTGTGAAGAAACCAGTGTTAGTCACACGGTGAACTCTACAGCCTTGTGAGTGCACCAGCAGAATCAGCAGGGATTTTTGAATATGGGAGGTAATGATTTATGGAAAGGACACGATATTCAAAGCTATGACATCCACCTATGGGTAAATGAAATCTGTCTTGACAGAAGTGTCATTTTACATTTTAATCCATCTGATTCAGACATCACAAGAACTAGTTTAATCAGCAGATTTCAGAATGTGTGCTGGAAATAGCAAAACACGTGTTATAATGGAAAGGCATCTATGTTTGTTTTGCTCTGTGTGTTATTTGACTTATTCAATGAAAAGTACATGTAATGCTTATGTACTTAAGAAGAAATGTTTCTACGCCTCTACAAATTCAGACAGCATATTTTGGTTCCTGATTCTGGCTGTGCATCAGAATCTCTTGACTCACATATTAGTTGCTTCACTACCACCTCAGACCTAAGGAATAGAATCTACTAACTCGATCTGCTTGCGAGCAAGGTTTGGTTTTTTTCTGCTCAGCAAGTGATTCTTACAGACAAGGAGATGCAGTTTCATGTTGCCATCTGGAGATGAGGGTTTGCCCTTGGTTTGCGTCATTGTTGAGTGGGAGCCCACATAGGTTCAGGTCCTGGCTCCCCTGTTTATCTCCTGGAGACATCAGATAAATAAGCCAGACTCTTAAAGCCTGCTTCATCTCTACCATCAGGGTAACAGAAAGATTGACCTCCGTATCAGGAGAATCTGGTGAGATAATACAAGCAGAACACTGAGTGTAGACTATGATCCCTGGT
Source organism: Oryctolagus cuniculus (assembly GCF_964237555.1). Taxonomy (NCBI): domain Eukaryota; kingdom Metazoa; phylum Chordata; class Mammalia; order Lagomorpha; family Leporidae; genus Oryctolagus; species Oryctolagus cuniculus. Next base: position 54,623,385 of record NC_091439.1, read on the forward strand.
AACTACTCTAACTACTCAATAAAGGTCAATATAACTGGTTGCATAGTCATGCTCATTCTGGAATTTAGATATTTATAGCAACATAACTATGAGTGTATGGACATATTTCATTTTTTAAAGATTTATTTATTCATTTGGAAGGCAGATTTACAGAGGCAGAAAGAAAGAGAGACAGAGAAGTCTTCTAACTGCTGCTTTATTTCCCAGATTTGGCCACAACAGCTGGAGCTGGGCCGATCCGAAGCCAGGAGCCAGGAGCCAGGAGCTTCCTCCCGGTCTCCCATGCGGGTGCAGGGCCCAAGGACTTGGGCCACCGTCTACTGCTTTCCCAAGCCACAGCAGAGAGCTGGATCGGAAGTGGAGCATCTGGGACTTGAACCAGCACCCATATGAGATGTCAGCACTGCAGGCAGTGGCTTTACCCACTACACCACAGTGCCGGCCCCCATATTTCATTTTGATGATAAACGCCACATGATAGTTTGCAGAGTTAGGGGATTGGGTTTCTCTCTCTCTCCCTCTCTCTCTCTCTCATGTTTTCATATCCATAGCTGAAATGTAAGGCTTGTGATGGAGAAATCAAATTAGTGAAAGGGGGGGGGGGATGGCAATTGTGACATAACAAGAATAACACTTTGTTTTTTAATTTATTTTAAGTAGCAGGAAGTTCTTTGTCACAAATGAGTGATTCAATTCATTACGCACCAATGAATAGGAAACCTCAGATTACAGAAGTTTCATTAATTTATGAGTATTGGGACATCTGAATTGCTTGTTTTTCTGTTTTGAATTGAGTTTGTTTTCCTCAAGGACTTTAATTTCCACGTGATTGAAAAGCCAGACTCTAGAGTCAGACTAGCTGACTTTGAATTCTAGTTTCCTCAAGTATCAGCTGTGTGATGTTAGGCAAGTTATTTAACCTCTCTGGGCCTCAGATTCTCACGTGTAAAATAGATATTAATGATAGTAATAATGTTTATCTCATAGGATTGTTGTATTAAATACACTATCTAGGTCAGAAGCAGAGGAGCCAGGACTCGAACCAGGCATGCTAAGATGGATGTAGATTTTTTTTTAAAGATTTATTTTATTTATTTGAAAGACAGAGTTACAGAGAGCGGTAGAGACAGAGAGAGAGGTCTTCCATCTGCTGGTTCACTCCCCAATTGGCCACAACAGTCAGAGCAGAGCCGATCTGAAGCCAGGAGACAGGAGCTTCTTCTGGGTCTCCCACGTGGGTGCAGGGGCCCGAGGACTTGGGCCATCTTCTGCTGCTTTCCTAGGCCATAGCAGAGAACCAGATAGGAATAGGAGCAGCCAGGACTAGAACCTGTGCCCATATGGGATGTCTGCGCCTCAGGCCAGGGCTTTAATCTTCTGTGCCACAACACTGGCCCCAAGGGATGTAGATGTTTTACTGCTATGCCAAGCACCCATTCCAGTTGTCCACTTTTACATTAGAACTGTTTTCCATTAAGAGAAGTCCCTGAGCCGGCGCCGTGGCTCAATAGGCTAATCCTCCACCTTGCGGCGCCGGCACACCGGGTTCTAGTCCCGGTTGGGGCGCCGGATTCTGTCCCGGTTGCCCCTCTTCCAGGCCAGCTCTCTGCTATGGCCAGGGAGTGCAGTGGAGGATGGCCCAGGTGCTTGGGCCCTGCACCCCATGGGAGACCAGGAAAAGCACCTGGCTCCTGGCTCCTGCCAGGATCAGCGCGGTGCGCCGGCTGCAGCGGCGGCCATTGGAGGGTGAACCAACGGCAAAAGGAAGACCTTTCTCTCTCTGTCTCTCTCTCACTGTCCACTCTGCCTGTCAAAAAAAAAAAAAAGAGAAGTCCCCAAAGGCTTCACTCCCCTCCCTTACACACATACACACACACACACACACACACACACACACACCTTTCTTTCCCCATGGGAACCTCTCAGTCTATTAAACAACTCTTCTTAGACCCATGTCACCATCCCATATCCACATAGAGATGCAGTGTGATCTCTGAGCCCAATATACAGAAAAAGCAGTAAAAAAAAAAAAAAAGCTAGAATTCTATGCACCACTACACAGGGGCCTAGCATCTGCCAGCTTCCAGCAAAGTGAACGGAGCAGAAGCTTTTCTTTTTCCCCACAGAGCACAGTGGTGTCGGTTCCATACAGTTTTTGTCCAGACACAAAGGGATAAAATGGGGCTGGCACTGTGATGTAGTAGATAAAGCCACCACCTGCAGTGTCTGCATCCCATATGGGTGCCAATTCGAGTCCTGGTTGCTTCACTTCCAATCCAGCTCCCTGATAATGTGCCTGGAGAGGCAGTTGAAGATGGCCCAAGTCCTTGGGCCCCTACTACCCACAAGGGAGACCTGGAAGAAGCTCCTGGCTCCTGGCTTCAGAGGAGCCCAGTCCTGGATGTTGCAGCCATTTGGGGAGTGGACCAGTGGACAGATCTCTCTCTGTAACTCTGCCTTTCAAATAAATTAATTAATTAAAAAAAAATAATAACAGAGCCTAATGTGTCCCAAAGTCTTCTGAATCATTGAAAGGGCTCCAGGGGCCCCTAGAATGGAAAGGAAAAAACATCCATGACATAATCCTCCAGGGCCCTAGAGAAAGGGGGAGAAAGGAGAAACATATATAATGTAATCTCCAGATGTTGTTGCATGGCTGAATGGACTTTACTGAGCATTCCAGGAACTTGTGTGCAAAACAGGCTACTCCAATGTCAGGCCCCTGATTGCTTCATGTAGAATACCTCATTAACATACACCTCAAGCAATTAGGTAAAGCCTTCCTCCTTTAGAAACATGGAAAAATCCAAGCCAGGCAGGCAGTCTTGAGCAGCAGCTCAGGGCAAGCAGACCTTCGGGCAAGGCAACCCCTGCAAGGCATCCCTGTCCAGCTGCAGGGAGCCTTCTCTGCTTCTTTCAATAAACGTCCTTTGCTTTGCTCACTTCTTCCTTGTCTGAGTGCCTCATTCTTCATGGTTATGAGACAAAGATCTGGCAGGGAGAAGAAACTGCAACCCAGAAGGCAGCAGCAGTCCTCGATAGACCCAGCAAAGAAGGGCAGATGTGATCCAGAAGACTGCCGTGCTGGACGAAACCAGCAGAGAGAAACTAAGACCCAGTAGAGAGGAGAGAGCTGTCACACCAGGAGCTTCGACACAAAGAGCTGTAGCACAGGAGCTGTGCTGTTCCTGCAGAATCTGGTGGAAAGAAGAATTGCCACATCTCTCAGGGATGACATGCAAAATGGGGCTGGAGCCGCAGACTGCTCCTGCGACACTGACGCCAGAACTACCGCAACATTCTGATACGACCTTGGAAGTTTTCAATGCGTTATGCCAGAATGCATTTCCATGGGGTAAAAGAAGCTTTCCATGATCCATTGAAAAGGGAAAATGAGACTTCTCACTGTCAAGAACGTGGATACTGGGTCCATTAGAGAAAGACTGCCCTAGAACCTCATTAGAAAGGACCAGCAGGTCCTCTGTACCACCCACACTGTGGTAAAGCTTCAAGGCCTCAACCCTTGGGACTATACCTTACAACTCACAAACAGCACAACTGTTGGAAACTTTAAGGCAAAACTAACGAGAGAAACTCAAACCCCAAAGCTGAAGCAGTATAAGACATGAATGGATAGCCCAAGATCTCATATCAAGACTTCTCTTCCAACATGAAGACCTTAGTTTTCCTCTTCTTTTTCTTATGCTCTACCATGTTAACCCTTTTCTTTTCCTCACAGGAGAACCTGTGGGGCTATAGCTTCTGGATGACCTTATCAAAGGTTTATGTGTTAGCAAGGAACAGAGTGATTGTTGAGTGTATGGACTAATGCTAAAAGATCAGAAAGACCATAGCCTTAGAGCCAATTCTTCTCTGTTGTTCCCAACAAAAGATACTCTAAAACTTCAAGAAAAGAGTGGAACATTACCTTTTAAATATCAGTGTAGTTTGTTTTCCTCTATTCACTAATTTTTTACAATATTTATTTATTTATTTATTTGAAAGTCAGAGTTACACAGAAAGAGAGAAGGAGAGGCAGAGAGAGAGAGAGAGAGAGAGGTCTTCCATCCGCTGGTTCACTCCCCAATTAGTTGCAATGCCCGGAGCTGTGCCAATCTGAAGCCAAGTACTTGGGCCATTTTCTGCTGCTTACCCAGGTGCATAAGCAGGAAGCTGGATCAGCAATGGAGCAACTAGGACATGAACCAGCACCTATTTGGGATACTGCCATCACAAGCAGTGGTTTAACCGACTGGGCCACAATGCTGGCCCAAGAAAATTGTTAATTCTATACTCAGATCAAGCAGATTCATTGTGTTGATGGTTGCAAAAGATGATATCACTGTCCATGCCCATGGTTTTAATCAATCTCTTGAGAGGATGACAAAAAGGGAAAATTATTTAACCAGAATAGATTTGCCTAAACCAATCTACTTAACTTATATGATGAGTTGGCCAAAAGGGGATTCCACATATCACGAACCAAAGCTTTCCCTATACCTTGTACCTAAGCAACTGGGCCTCAGCTAATCACAGCAGCTAACCTACTCAGTCAATCCCAGGCTGGAGTCTGCTAAACTATGTCCACATTAGACAGATGCCAAAAGCACCAATCAGGCAGTCCCTGTATGTTGTCCCCCATCGTTCTGGCTATAAAAGTAGCTCATCACATTGTAATCAGGGGACTATCTTTGTACCAAAATGCTGCTCAGTTGTAGAACTTTTCTTTTCTTGCTCAAGTTAAGTTTCTTAAATTAAACTGGTCTCAGTTTTTCTTTTAACATATGGCCAGGCCTAAAAGCATGGAGGGGTATAGGTAGCCGCTAGAACCTGAGGCCATGGAAGAGGATGACCTTAATAGAGCTGTGACTTGCTAAAGGGAAGGATCAACTTCTAGTAACCTCACTGGGAGAAAGCAGCAAGACAGACATCCCAAATTCACTGTACTCCCTCCCCCCTCTCCACTGGCCAAACATAGCTTGTCAATCAGCTTCCCAGGGCACAGAACTGGGGAAGAAGGGTGAGGAGTAGATCTGGAAGAGCAAACACATGCTACCAAGCACGATAATTATTTACTGATTGCTTGCGACTTTAAAACATTCTGCTAACAAAGGTGAAAGTATGCGTTTCACATTCAAAGATAAAAATCACCATAGTTCCTGCCTTTCTGGAACTGTGAACCAGTGAGTAGGATAAATCTGTATACATTAATAATTAAAAGTTAATAGACACCTCGAGGAGAGATTCAGATAAAGTGCTGTGAGATTGTCCAAGGACAGAGGGTTGAATGTGATGATGGGGATGGGGAGGCAAATGATAAATAAAGATTTCACTGGGGAAATAGAATTTATACTGGATTTAGAGGAAGGGTGGAATTTGGGTCTACAGACATGAGCAGATTACGTAGAGAAATCAGTGTTGAAATAAGAAAACTTGGGGCATAGAGCCAAAGCAGCCAAAGTGTGAGAACGAAAATACTGACACAGGAGAGCAGAAATGTAGGCTGGGTATGTTTTAGGTCACAGTTTCAATTTGAAAACTTCTGACGCACAAGAGGTAAGTTCATCTTAAACATGGTGATGGCACTGCAATGCTGACATAAGGTGGAATGGTTTATAAAATTCTTTAAATAATCTACTAAGAAGAATAGGCAACCTTAAACCAGAGCCATTTTCACACCTGAAGGACACAGATTGAGAACATTTGCCAGAGAATATTACCAGAGCGTTTACTGACTCAGCGTTTTCACAGGACTTTCAAAATCTCTCTTACTATGTAAAATCACAGAGCAGTTACATTGTAGGTGCAGATGAGAAAAAAGAAATCCTGGATTGCAAATTTTATTCTCAGATGGAGCAAATTTTATACTCTCAGATTATTTTTCAGGATTTCAGAGTAAAATATATACAAAAACAGCTGAAGGGGTATTTTTGATTTGTTGGGGCTGTGGAAAGTAGGGATATGAAATAGCAAGTAGTAAGGAAAACAATTTTACCTTTAGAATCAAATGTCACAAGCCTCAAATTCCAGTTCCACCAACTCCGGTCCTGGGTAGCCCCCACAATCTTTCTGAACCCCAGTTTCTTCTATTACATTACAGGAATTAACAGGGTTCTTACCTAGGGTTGTAACAATGAGCCTGCACACCTGAATGGCATTGCAAGGTCCATCCTGGTTTCGTGGAAATCCTGCTGGCACTCACCTCCATAATAGGGCGGCACGCACGCATTCTCCTGGAGCCACTGAATCACAACACTCTCCAAGCCTTCCATTTGTCCCCATGCCCTAGGAAAGAGATTCCCAACTCTCATTGGACCATAGTGTCCTATGATTAAACAAAAAACTACTTCTGGAATTTCCACTGCATTTTGCACCTTTTCAAGAACACTTTTCTTCAGAAGAAAGAAAGAGAGAGGAGAGAGAGAGAGAGAGAGAGAGGAAGGAAGGAAGGAAGGAAGGAAGGAAGGAAGGAAGGAAGGAAGGAAGGTAGGTTTATATATTTACTTGAAAGGCAAATACAGAGAGAGAGAGAGAGAGAGAGAGAGAGAGAGACTGCTTCACTCCCCAAATGGCCACAATAGCTGAGGCTGGGCAAAGTTAAAGCCAGGAGCCAGAAACTCCATCTGGGTCTCTCATGTGGGTGCAGGGACCCAAGTACTCGGGCACATCAGCAGGGAGCTGGATGGGAAGTGGGGCAGCAGGGACTGGAATCAGAACCTATATGGGATGCCAGCATCAAAGGTGATGGTGGCTTAACTTGGCACTCCCTAGTTTAGTCTTTTTGCCTTGAACTACAGTAGTCCCTACGTATCCACAGTTTTGCTTCTCACAATTTTAGTTTTACTAACTAAATCAACCACAGACAAAAAAATGTGAAATGGAAAATTCCAGAAACAATTCATGCATTTCAAATTGTGCACTATTCTGAGTGGTGTGATGACATCTCATGCCAGCCTGCTTTGCCCTGCTTGAGACATAAATCATCCCTCTGTCCAATGCATCCACACAGTACATGTGGCTACCTAGTAGCCATCTCAGTTATCAGATTGTCTGTCACAATACCACAGTGCCTATGTTCAAGTAATGCTTATTTTACTAAATAATCGCCCCAAAGTGCAAGAGTAATTTTGCTGACAGTGTGGACATGCTAAAGAGAAGCCATAAAGTGTTTCCTTTCTATGAAAAAAGTGAAAGTATAGTAAGATTTTTTTTTTTGACAGGCAGAGTGGACAGTGAGAGAGAGAGACAGAGAGAGAGGTCTTCCTTTTGCCGTTGGTTCACCCTCCAATGGCCACCGCGGCCGGCGCACTGCGGCCAGCACACCGCGCTGAGCCGATGGCAGGAGCCAGGTACTTATCCTGGTCTCCCATGGGGTGCAGGGCCCAAGCACTTGGGCCATCCTCCACTGCACTCCCTGGCCACAGCAGAGAGCTGGCCTGGAAGAGGGGCAGCCGGGACAGAATCCGGCGCCCCGACCAGGACTAGAACCCAGTGTGCCAGCGCCGCAAGGCGGAGGATTAGTCTAGTGAGCCGTGGTGCTGGCCAGAAAGTGTAGTAAGATATCTTAAGAGACAGAGACCACATTCCCATAACTTGCATTAGTGTGATCATAATTGTTCTTTTTTATTGTAAGCTAGTATTTGTTATCTCATAGGTGTTATGTATAGGAAAAAACATAGTATATATATAGAGTTCCTGTATTATCTTTCATTTCAAGCATCTGCAGAATAGGTAAGGAGGAACAACTACACCAGTTTTATTCATGTATCTTAACTTCTCTGCTCACCGGGACTAAGTGGGGAACGAGATCCACACGTGAGCTGCTGTTGTATTCCCATATGTTCAGCACAGGGCCATGCACTTAGTACGTGTGCTGAGTTATCTATGGTCAATTTGGCAGCACTGCTACCCACCTCTAAGGTTTCTATTGCAGGAGAAGTGAGGAACTATGTTTCCAGGAAACTTGTTGCAATGGGAGACGCTTGCACAAGGTTTCAAGGGAAGGGGGAATCTTTATTTTCTAGAAGCAACGGCAGGCAGATGACCAAGCAGATGAGAGGTCTGAAGCAGCTTCCAGGTGATCTTCCTGAAGAACCACCTGTGCAGTGCTAAGGGTCAGAAGGAATCTCACAGAGGCTCTTGGTATTCCAGATCTCTTTGTGCAAGCTCTTGAGAGCGAACTCCACAGTGTGATAGGCTGAGATTGTGGCTAACAGCCTCCTTCACCTTGATTTCTCAGCCTTTCAATCAGTGTGTGAGGCTCGAACTGTAGTCAAAGGCCTCTGTACTTAGAATACAATGAGTGGCTTCTGTTTTCATGGCCAAATTCTGAATGACCGGTTCAATAAATAGTTCCAGAATGGAAGAAAAATAATTCTAAGGCATGGAAAAGTCAGTAGATGTTCTACTTAACTCATCATTCAAGGGAACAGAGACTAACATTTCTTGTGAGCTGATTCTGCAGCAGGCAGTTTCCTCCTAATCATCGTGAGAGATTGCTATTATTGTGCTCAGGAGGACATGGCAAAATGAGAGGCAGCCTGGTGTTCCCACTCACAACGTAGTCTTCCCACTCTACAGCCTTCCCACTCTACAGTGCTGTCTTTGTTCGCAGCAGTTCAGAGTAAGCTTTTGTAGATATCAGAAGCAATTTGAAGACCTACGGGAACTCCCAATATCAGTCAAATTTTTTCAGGGACATTTTCCTTATCTAGAGCAGTAAGTTCTGAGTTTTCTCTCAGTTGTATTAGAGAAGGTGCTACCTACAGCCAATGGAGCTGATTAAAATATTCAGGTTGATTTTCCTCCAATTACTAGATGCCATGTAATTCCGTACTCCTAAGAATGAGCACTTTTTATGGCGACACTAGAAAGAATTTTTAAAATATTTAAAATTTGCAGTGAGGTAGGTATATAAACGCACAATAGGAAGGACATTGTACAATAAAAGACCAAGCAATATACTTTTATCAGTTACAGTGCAATTACTCCCCAGTATCTGCTGAGTTCCTTTGGAGCGTATCTAATAACTACTTCTTCTTGACCTTATGTAAATGTTAAAGTCTTTATCCTGAAACACCTGAAGTACTTTTCAAAGATTTATTATTCATTGCAAATGAGTCAGACTTATATGAGTGCTTATAAACATTGAAGTCATCTCATAAATGGTTTTATATGTTTAACAATAAATTTGATACATATGTCTGAGGAACAGACAAAATTATTAAAATTATAATGGTAGGAAAATATATCAGGGCCAGCACTGCCAGCATCCCATATAAACACCAGTTCTAGTCTCAGCTGCTCCATTTCTGACCCAGCTCTCTGCTATAGATTGAGAAAGCAGTGGAAGATGGCCTAAGCCCTTGGGCTCCTGAACCCATCTGGGAGACCTGGAAGAAGTTCCTGGCTCCTGGCTTCAGATAGGCCCAGCTCCAGATGTTGCGGCCATTTGGGGGGTGAACCAGTGGATGGAAGACCTCTCTCTCTTTCTGTAACTCCACATCTCAAATAAATAAATAAATCTTGTTTTAAAAAGAAAATATATTGAATATATGTTAATAAGATGTATTTCAAAACTCACTCAAAAAAGAAAATTAATGCTCATGAGTTAATATTTAACATTTCATTAGCAAATTAGCAACCCCACAAGAGATTACCTTTTGGCCTTTATTCTCTTTATGCTACTTTTGGATAAGTAAGGTGTACTTCTTAAATGAGAAAAAGAAGATAGTTTTATTTCAAGTGGAAAAGTTCTTATATTGCAGATATTTGCAAGTATGGATTAGATTGGGGATGTAATTTTTTTGGTAAAATTTATTTCTGTTTATTTATTTGAAAGGTAGAGAGGCAGAGAAAGATAAACAGAGACAGATATCTTCCATCTGCTGGTTCACTACCCAGATGGCTACAACAGCTGGGGCTAGACCAGGCTGAAGTCAAAAGCCCAGACTTATATTCAAGTCTTGGGCCTGCGGTTTAAAAGTCCTGATTCTGATAGATGTGAGTATTTCGGAAAATAAGATATAAAAAATCGATTGAAATTTTCTGAGAAACTACAAGTCATTATTCAAAAGTGTCTTCTTTCATTATAAAATAGCTCAAATCCATTTTGAATATTCATTTACTTCCATTTTTTAATGGCATGTTGTGGCAGTACATTTTAAGTGGATAAAATATTTATTTATTTATTTAGAGAGGCAGACAGAGAGAGAGAGAGAGAGCTCCCACCTGCTGGTTCACTCCTCAAATGCCTGCAATAGCCCAGACTAGACTGGGCCAGGCTTCAGCCAAGAGATGGAAACTCAATCCATGTATCCCTGTGGGTGGCAGGAGTCAATTATTTGAGCCATCACTAGTGCCTCCAAGGGTCTGCATAAGCAAGGAGCTGAAGTTAGGAACAGGAGATAGGCATTGAACCCAGGTGCTCTGATGTGGGATATAGGTGTTTGGGTTATTTTTATTTTATTTCTATTTTTTATTGGGGGGTACAGAGAGAGAGAGAGAGAATGCCCCTATCTGTTGGCTCACCTCCTTAATATCCACAATGGCTAGGCTGAAACTGGGAACTGGGAACTGGGAACTCAAATCAAATCTCCCACATGGATGTTAGGATCCCAACAACTTGAGCCATGTACCTGCTGCCTCCCAGGGTGGATGCAGGTGTCTTAACCACCAGGCTAAACACCCACCCTTAGTCTCACATTTAAAAGCAACATGGTCAACTAAAATAACTCATCAGCAAAATACATAAAAATCCAGAATTAGACTCTTCAAAAAACAAGCAAATCATTTTGCACTATCAGATTCATCTGCAGAATAGCAGCATTTATAACATGAAGAAAATGTCAATTATCCCTGCCTAGACCAAAGTAAAATGAATAAAAGAAATGCTCCACTTTACAATATTCAGTTAAGCCAACATTAACTTTGGTGTGACAGCCATCCATCTGGGGGCCCTTCAGACAGTTCTAGATCAAGCCTATTTCTCTAATGGACCCAAGAGAACTTAGGCTGATAAGTGAGGCAAAGAGCATTACTTCAAAAGAGAACTTTTATCCCTTTTTGATGGAGAAAAATTAAGATTGAATGGAAAATAAAATTGCTAACTAAGAAAAAAGCCATCTATGCTAACTCATGCCTAACAAAGAAGCCTAATGAGAAGACCGGCAGACTAGACATGCAGTGGCCTGGTGGGGAGGAAGGAGAGTGTGTATGTGCCCTCCTCTCTATAACCTCATTTTTAAGGGTCACTCGTACAAACAACATAAACTTTACTACATATCTGTGTGCCAGACACCGTCACATGTTCCTGTTGGCTTTTTTCTTTTTACAGGAACAAAATATGTTCATGGCTTTAAAAAAAAAAAATCACAATCAAGAAGAACAAAGGAAACCATCCCTAATTGTACTTTCTCACAGATTAGTCTTCAGTGTTCCTGCTTCTAAAGGCTGTGTTCATTAATTTATTCACTTTAAATATATAAATGTGCGTCTTTGCATAGTGTGGTCATGTCAGACATGGTTTTTATAATTTGCTTAATATAATGGTTACCCCAAGGCAGTAGAACGTTCAGAGAGGCAGATACGGCAAGTTTTGGCCCACAGACTCCAGAGCCAGACTACCCACATTGTGTCCCAGCTCTTCTGTGTACTAGCTATGTGGTTTTGGACAAGGATTTAACTATTTTACGCCTCAGTTTTGTCATCTGTAAAATGTGGGTATAATAATGATATGCCATTTTATTATATATTATATAATGTTATGAGACTCAAATGACATACCACTTTGATGCTGAGAACAGTGCCTAGTCCATAATAAGTAGCCCTAGATAATGGTATATAGCTTTCATCACATTCTCCTGAAAGGTCTTTATTGTCACTTTTCTACTAAAATAATCAATTTTGCAATAGGTAGCTGTTTTTGTTTTACATATATCTTTGAAAATTTGTCCAATTCTTTCTTCAGATACATTACTAGAAGTAGAATGAATTGCTGTATCAAAGGATATGAGCACTTTAAGATTTTGATAAAAAGATTGCATGTCCTTTATGGCATGCTAATTTCAAGTTGCTCTGAGCAGGGCTGAAGGCAAGTGTGCTTGTGTATTCTGAAATTCAGGTCACAAGCTGTCAGTTTCATAAGAATCACCTGAGAGCTTATTAAAGCAGCAACTTCTCAACACCCTCTCAAAGAGTAGGTTCAGAATGAGAACTTACAGCTTGCATTTGGAAAAATGAGACCATAGGTGATTGTGAAGCAGGTGGCCAGTGGGTTGAGAAATACTAGAGCTTACCTTTGGCCTCTCTTCTGGCACTGAAAACCACAGCCCCTCTCCCCTCTCCCGCCCCAACAACAGCCTTGTTCAGCAAAGATCAGGTCACCGGGAGCTGGCAGGAAAACATCCTGTTTCCCAAGCCAATACACGGGGCTTTTGTTGCTTGTTTGTGTGGCACAAGAAATTTAATCCTCTTTAAAGCTGTCCTCAAAATTTCAATGACTAAAGTGGATTTTGCTGTTTTGTCAATTTAAACATTTTCATTAATGACAAACAGTGGGGTGGTAGCTCCAAATATGTTCAGATCCCAGAGTAGATATCATTTCAAATATAGTTTTTATTCCCTAAATTTCTTGAACTTCTACATAATACAGGACGAACCAAAACGATCCCAATTTTCCAAGTGTGAGATAAGAGCCCAAGACAAGCAGTCTCGGACAGCTGGGCAGGCCCAAAGGCTAGGTTTTCGCATCTGGCAGCTTTTCTGGTCTGGGCGGGGACAGCGACCGATATTTTCCTCAACTGCGAGTCTGAGTTCGCTAGCTCCCCTTCTCGTGAAGACTGGCTGCCGAAGGCTGGCAGGCCACCGTGTGCCGGCAGCAGAGGCAGTTGTTGCAAACAAACCTTCCTGGGGATAGTCAGCATTAGTTGAACACAAATTAAGAATCGAAGGGAATAAAAGCCGTCCATTCGGATTAATGAAATAATCTCACACCTTTGAACACTAACACATCTGTCAATTACAGTCTACCTTTATTTATGAATTCTAGAAACAGAGAAGATATTTTTAGTAGCCTCTTAATTAATCAATCTTCCAAATAAGTAAATATTTACGGAATAGTTGCTACTCCAGCCTCATATTTCAAAGCTTCTCTCCGCTGGATGACATGGGCACCTTGTGATGTCACCTCAACAATTCCCTCCCCCTCCTCTCTGTTCAATGTTCTATGTTTCTCTTCCCTCACCCTCCTGATCCCTCTGGGCTACCACGCCAAGACTGCCTTCTTTTCATTCCTGACCTCATAGGATTTCTATCTACTTCTTCATAATTTGCTTCCCTGTTGATCCCCCAACAAGATGGCTTGTACTCTGATGGACCAGCCCTGTCAAGGGCCACAAAAAATTCCTTAAGTATTAAATTAATGGATTGTCATTCTCAAGCCTCATGCTTTGAATTTTCTGCTGAATTGATATTTTATTTCTGGACTTTTCTTGCCTCTCTCTTCCCCCGATGCTGGGAGTTAGAAGCTATTGGCCTACTCAGTGCCTGATTTGGCCCAAAGAGATTTTTCTTTTTCTTCTTCAGCATGAAATTGTAGCAAAAGCTGTATTTATTTATTTCAGGGACTTAGCCATTCCCACAGTCCTTGCCTGCCACTTCACCCATGACTGCCTGACCACCAGGACAAGCGTGGACACTGCTGTGATTCTCCCTTCAGCTCTTTCTCTAAGTCTCACTCTTCTCCCCAAAGATAATTTGTTATTCATCTAATTCATTTCATATCTATATCTATATGCATCTGTCTATCTATCTTTCATCTATGTCAAATGTTCTATCCAAGTGATGGCTTTAACACTGTCATCTTCTACCTCAACTTTGTTGCTGTAATTTAGTCATGGATCCCCAGCTACCTTCTAGAAATTTCTATTGATATGCTGCTTTGTCACCATCCTCAAATGCAGCATGTCTTTAAAAGCAGGTTCATTTTTTTTACATAAAAATATTTTGTCCTCCTGATTTTGATTGCCAGAATTATCATTCCTACAATTGTCCCAATAGAGATTCTTTTTTGTGTTCCTTTTGCTAGCTCAGTCAGATCTCCTTAGTTACTAAGATGGATGAATAAGGAAACCAAGGGGTAAGGGACTTGTGTGAAGACATCTAGTTGGCTGACGACAAGGTTGCTGTATAAAATCTAGGTTACTTAACAGTCAGATTTAGTATTGTTTTCACTGTGCCTGCCTTTGTGCCAACAGAATTTACTGCACTCTTGGCAAAACTTTCTCAGCCACAAAAATTTAGTGAGCAATATATTCCTGGATATCAACATAATTTTAGGATGCTGAGTTAGTTGACTATAAAATACTGAGCATTCAACAAAGAAAAAGTTTATCTTCACTAACAATTTACAAAAGAAAAGATAGATTTTAGATGACAAAAACTACTTCTGTTAATATCCTTGAGGGGTGGGTGCTGTGGTGCAGCGTGTTAAAGCCCTGGCCTGCAGTGCCGGCATCCCATTTGGGCGCCAGTTCTAGTCCCGGCTGTTCCTCTTCCGATCCAGCTCTTGGCTATGGCCTGGGAAAGAAATAGAAGTTGGCCCAATGCTTGGGCCCCTGCACCCATGTGGGAGACCCAGAGGAAGCTCCTGACTCCCAGCTTCCGATTGGCACAGCTCTGGCCATTGTGGCCATCTGGGGAGTGAACCAGAGGGTGGAAGACCTCTCTCTTTCCACCTCTCCTCTCTCTGTGTAGTTCTGACTTTCAAATAAATAAATAAAATCTTTTAAAAAAAAAGAAAATATCCCATTTGGGTCTGAAAATAATTTGATTATGAGATGATGATTCCAGCTAACATTTCTTGATGATGGATTTTATTTGACTTTCATAGCGTTGCACAAAGTATGAATGTGTTACTATTATTATCACTATTATCTATTTTATAGTTAGGGAAAGGGAAGTTAGTGAACATTAAGTAATTTGTACAAGGTTACATAGTTAAAAGAATTGCAGCCAGAGTTATAACCCAGGTCACTTGGCATAATTCCAAGCTCTATGTTCTCTGCTGAGAGGTTATGTCTGAGCCAAATCTATTCCAGAAAATTCTGCGTCTCTCAGAAATTCTGCATTTGCCGTCACTGTTTCCTAAATCTTTCAGTGCCAGCACATCGTTTCAACAGACTCTTACTAGACTGTCATGCATGCCTTTCTGAGAGTTAGAAGAAAGCAAGTTCCCATATCGTGTTCCTCTCCTGGACACTCTGCAAACTACAGGAAAGTGCAGACTCCTCCCAGGCACAAGACCGCGGAGTGCAAGCAGCTGTAGAGAAAGTCTTGTTTGCTATTCCCAGCGGGGAGAACATTTCTCTGCTGAGAATGGTTAGTGTAGGAAATATGTTGGGGGGAGGGGGGGGGAACCCTGCGGTGAGAAGGCAGCTGTGGATACTCATAGCTCTTTTTACATAGTATTGCTGTAAGCAGTTCATAGTCCACCTGTCAGCACATGAGACTTCCTGCTCGCGAGCGGTAGCGCCAGCTCACCTTTTCTTCTTGTTTTCAGCAACTCATCTGACTCTTCCTCAAGGGATTCCCTTCTCCACCTCACAGTCACTAAGCTATCGATGAAGAGGCTGTGCTGCAAAGCAGATGTGGTCTTCCAGTTCATCAAAGCATTGTGGGATCAGAAGTTTTCCCAAATTCTAAATTACTATTACTGTCCTTCACACAGCAGACTAAAAGACATTGAGGCAGACTAAAAGGCAACACACTATAAAGGATGGAAGTATGGGTTGTGTCACCTGGGCTCTACCATAGACTCTTCGGCTTCTGTTCCCTCATCTACAAACAGGAAGGTTGACTATACATTTACAGTTCCTTCCATCTGAGGACAACTCTAATGTTATTTTTGGTAATAATAAAGAATACCTAACATTTATTGAGCATTCACTCTTCCAAACCTATGCCAAGTGTATTTTTTTCCATTGTCTCATTTAATTCTCAGAAGAACGTTTTTGATAGTTAATATTAGCACCTTCTCCCTTTTGTTCCTAATTATGGAAAATGAGGGCCTAGGAAGTCCAAATAACTTGCTTCAATAATGTCACTCACTAGTAAGTGGTCTCCATTGATATTAAGGGTTTCACAAATATTCTACATGAGGTCTCTTTCCAAGCAAGCTATAGTTTAAACATGCCCCCACACCACCAAAGTTCACGTATCAGAAACTTAATCCTCAAGACAAGAGCATAGAGAGGTAGGACCTTTAAAAAATGAAGAGATCTGGGGCCAGGATTGTGGCATAGCAGGTTAAACTGCTGCCTGCAATGCCAGCATCCCATATGGGTGTCAGTTCCAGTCCCAGCTGCTCCACTTTCAATCCAGCTCCCTGCTAACGCACTTGGGAAAGCAGTGGAAAATGGCCCAAGTCCTTGGGCCCCTGCACCCATGTGGGAGACCTGAATGATGCTCTGTGAAGTAATTTGGGGAGTGAAGCAGTGATTGGAAGAAATCTCTGTGTCTCTCCCTCTCTCTCTAACTCTGCCTTTCAAATAAATAAATAAATATTTTTTTAAAAAGGTGATGATATTATGAGGTATTTACCTTCATGTCTACATTAATGCTTTTATCTCAAGAATGGATTAGTAATTGTAGGAGTGGGTTCCTGCAAAAAGGATAAGCTAGCGGCCAGCGCCGCAGCTCAATAGGCTAATCCTCCGCCTGCAGTGCTGGCACACCAGGTTCTAGTCCTGGTCAGGGTGCTGGATTCTGTCCCAGTTGCTCCTCTTCCAGTCCAGCTCTCTGCTATGGCCCGGGAGTGCAGTGGAGGATGGCCCAAGTGCTTGGGCCCTGCACCCCATGGGAGACCAGGAAAAGCACCTGGCTCCTGGCTTCGGATTAGCGCAATGCGCCAGCCGCAGCGCTGGCCGCGGTGGCCATTGGAGGGTGAACCAACGGCAAAGGAAGACCTTTCTCTCTGTCTCTCTCTCTCTCACTGTCCACTCTGCCTGTCAAAAAAAAAAAAAAAAAAAAAGATAAGCTAGCCCCACCCCACCCCCCAAACCTTGCTTTCTCTTTCCTCTCTCTCACACACACATACACACACACCTCCCATGTTATGACATAGCAAGAAGGCCCTCACGAGATATGACCCTTCGATACTGGACTTCCCAGCCTCCAGAACCATGAGCCAAATAAACTATTGTTTATAAATCACTCAATCTGTGGGATTCTGTGACAGCAGCATAAAACACATTAAGAAACTAGTCAGACTACTTTCCCAGTCCTCTCACCTAACAAAGTTAGGTATGGCTGTGTTAACTACCATGGTGAAGGAAATGCGAACCTAAGTGATCTGCCATTTTGAATAGAAGATGTGAAACATGCCACAGTTCCTTTTTCACCTGCTGTTAATGTTTCAGATATTGGTGTCAACACTCCTAAGTTGGGTTCTGGAGTGGGCAAAAGGCAGAGCAAAGGACTTAAACAGACATTTACCGAAGAGGAAATCCAAATAGCCAACAGTCACATGAAAAATGTTCAGAATCACTAGCCTTCAGGGAAATGCAAATCAAAACCACAATGAGGTTTCCCATCACCCCAATTAGAATGGCTTTCATTCAGAAATAGCAAACGGATGCTGTTGAGGACATGGAGAAAAAGGTACCCCAATCCATTGTTAGTGGGAATGTAAACTGTTAAAGCCAATATGGAGGACAGTATAGGGATACCTCAGAAATCTGAATATAGACCTACCATATGATCCAGCAATCCCACTCCTAGGAATTATCCAAGGGCAATGAAATCAGCATGTGAAAGGGTTATCCATACCCCCATGTTTATTGCAGCTCAATTCACAATATCTTAGACATGGAATCAACCCAAAGGCCTGTCAACTGAAGACTGGATAAAGAAATTATGGGATATGTACACTATGGAATACTACACAGAAGTAGAAACATGAAATCTGGTCATTTGCAATAAATTAGATGAATATTGAAAACAGCATGCAGTGTGAAATAAGCCAGTCCCAGAGGGAGAAACACCATATGTTCTCCTTGACCTGTGTTAACTAATACAGCACCTAAAAGGCAATCTGTAGACAAGAAACTTAGTTTTTGAGAATTAATGACTTTAACAGCCCTTGTCTTGGCTGCTGAGGAACAGGTTTCTTTTAAATACTATTTGTTGTACTCTTTATTTAACATAATCATATGTGTTTAAAGTCAATTGATAATAGACTTAGTAAAAAAAAAAAGTGGGAATAAGAGAGGGAGGAGGATGGGAATGGAGTGTGGGTGGGAGGGCAGGCACAGTGGGAAGAATCACCATTTTCCTAAAGTTGTAATTATGAAGTGTATGAAGTTTATAACTGTAAAGCTGTATAGGTCTGCATACATTCCTACAGACTTTCTTCTAAGACTACAGTTTAAAAACTTGCCATGGGGAAACCCCTTAAGCACAGTGGTAAAAATACCATCTTAAGTGTTAAAGTGATCATATGGATAGGATGAAGGGTCTGGTAATAACAATAGATAAAATTAAAAAGGAGGGAGTGGTCCAACATGGGAAGCAGTCCACACAGCAGACTCATGGAATGACAATCACTTTAAGTAACACTCTGACCTCAGAATCAGCCCTTAAGGCATTCAGATGTGGCTGAAAAGCCCACAAGAGCATTTCAGGCATGGAAAGTCAAGACACTGGGGCAAAAAATATCCTATATGAATGATCTCTGTGAGTAAGACCCCAGTAGAAAGAAGGGTGTACTTTTCTCTGAAGGAAGAAGAGAAATTCCAGTTTGCTTATGGCTTTGTCCAAATACTCAAGGAGTTTGTGGTCAAAAAGGCTGCCATAGCCTTGGCAGCTCATGGCAAGAGCCTCAGGTGATCTTTGACGTCATAAATGAGAGTGTTAATTGTTAAATTAACAACAGAAGTCACTGTGCACTAACTTCCCATGCAGGACCTCTATCCTCAAATAGTTGTATTATAATTATGTTTATATACAAAAGATGTATCATTCTTGGGTACTTCTTTAAAGTCAATTAAATTTCATAAAAATAAAAGGGAAATTAACTTCAAGATGCAATGACTTTGAACAGCCCTTGTCTCAACTGTTGGGGAAGAGTTGTTTTTGTTTTTTTTTTTTCATACAAATTGTTGAACTCTTTACTTAGTATAGAGTTGGTTTTCTGTATATAAAGATAATTAAAAATGAATCCTAATAAAGGACGGGATGGGAGAGGGAGTAGGAAATGGGATGGTTTATGGATGGGAGGATGGTTTTGGGGAGAATCTGTAATCCAAAAGCTGTATTTTGAAATTTATATTTATTTAAATAAAAGTTTTCTATTAAGAAAAGTTAATGGAAGATGGATCTTAGTGGAGAATGGGACTGGGGACGGAAGAGGGAGGAGGTGGAGGGGTGGGAGTGTGGGTGGGAGGGTGGGTATGGTGTGAGGAATCATTTATCCCTAAAGTTGTGCTTACAAAATGCATGAAGTTTATATTCCTTAAATAAAAGGTTTCTTTGGGGGGAAAATGCGTATTGATCATTTCAAAAAGTTACTTTCCTTTTAAGCAGGGACAGGGAGATAAAACACAAAAGAAAAACAACTGGTTAACCTCATTCTACTATAGGTTACTTTTTGTGTAGGATTAAGGCAGAGAGAACTTCATCAGGCCAATTGAAGCTGATCTGTTTGAGAAATCAGCTGTTATATCTCTCTTCTGATCTCTTAGAAAGTCAGGTAACAGCTTAGTTTTGGGTTGGTGACATGGGATTTAATTTGGGTGACTGTTTTGATTTTTGGTCTAGTTCAGCTTAGTCCAAATGAATGGCCTTCTGTAAGACTTACTTCCCAGCATTCTTATTAACTAAGCTAAAAGATTTTACTACAGTTATAAGGGCCAAAAACTCGGAATATCTTGTCTGACCCTCTATTTTTGCAATTATTTATCTTATTTCTCAAAATAAAGCAATACTTCTAAGGTAATTATAATATTTTCACATCAGTAATTAAGGAGAAATAGGAAATGAGTTAGTAGTTTCAATATTTGGTACTATGTCTTTAAAATATGGTAATTCCCTTTCAGACCTTTATGGTTAGAACAAGATCCTATCTAGATTCAGGTTCCAGAAGGTATGACTTTTTGCCCTTAAGAATGTAGGCTGAAACCTCTCAGAGGTAAGTACTACAAGACATAGGAATAACCATTTTGAAATGGCCACCATATGCTTTGCTTTGGTGGTACTCCAGCAATTATGTTCTAGTGTATAGCCAAAAGGTATTTTTGCAGATGTAGTTAAGTCTACAAATAGTTACATATTGAAAGAAAGAAAAAAGAAAGGAGGAAGGAAGGAAGGAAGGATGGAAGGAAGGAGGGAAGGTAGGGAGGAAGGATGGAAGGAAGGAAGGAAAGAAGTTAAATTCCTAACCCCCATTCCCTGTGAAAATGACCATAGCTAGAAACCGAGTCTTACAGACAAGGGAGCCTGGTATCAACTCACCATGGGCACCAATGGACCATTGTTGTTTTGAGAAATTGTTCAGGGTAATTTGTTATGCAGCCATGCAAAACACAGTGTACCGTAGCTAGTAAGTATTGAGTGCCTCTTTCAGCAGTCACTGTGCTAAGTGTTTTACAAAACAGAAAACAATGAAACCACAGTATTGCCATGGAACTCTTGCTGTCCCAAGGCAATAAAGATAAATTCACAGTGGGAAGCTATAGGCAGCAGCTGAGGAAGGAGAGCCTTGTAACACAGACAATAAACAGGGCACCCTCTTCCAGAGAATGCAGAACCAAGGGGAATTTACAAGAAATGCAGTAAATACCTTTATAACAATAAAAAGAATGTGGGAGCATGACACAGGAGCAAGCAGTTATGAAGAACCACAAAGATGGAAAAGATATGTTTGTTAAAGTACAAGTGTACCAAATCAGAAGCCTGAGACACCAATCTGCAGCCTCGGTGTGAACGGATTTCCAAGTGCGTGGAAATCACTGTCAGCAGCTTTTGAAAGGCTGAAAGGGATCTGAAAAACACCCTTGGGAGAATGCAATCTGAACTTTCTTCTAAGATAATCTTTTAAGAAAAGGAATTCTTAAAACAGGAATTAGCAGTTCTATCTAGTTTATTCTTCCTCCTAGAACATTCCACTGTAATATTGAGCTAAGAAGGCTGTCAGGTATGTGGGAAAACTTTTTTCTTAATCTTCTCCCAAACATGACTGATGTGCACCTCAATTTCTATGTAGGCTTACTGCTGCCACTCCCCTGGGAAGATATAATGAAGCCACTACAGGCAGAAGAGCCCAAATAAAATCATCAATCAGGCTGAAGGATTGAGAACAAATGGGGCTATTTGTTCGCAAGTGTCAGGCCTTGGCTGGTTTCTGGCCTCTGCCTTCCTCCTCCGGGACTAGTCTGAGGGTTAGCAGGAGAGATCCAGTGTCTTCACTGCTGGTCATGCTCTTCCTTGTCCAATTTTGCTCCGGTGGAAGGAGGTCCAGCCAGACTCCAGAGCCAAGTGTTCTTAGTGATCTGTTTAATGCCATAGTGAGCAGGGACCAGAGGTAGCGAGCAGACATGAACAAGGTGAAAAACCAGGAGCTTCTTACAAAGCAAGCAGGCTCAGGAGAAGGAGGCTGAGGGACAAGATCCCAGTGCAGGAAATCAATGCACTAAGAAGGCCACAATGACAGTTACCTGCTGGACCAAGTAGGAGGCAGAATGGAGGACTTCCAACCAAAGAGCACGGAGTCTGTAGCAGCCTTTCTATAGACGGATGAGGATTTTAGAGGACAAGTGAGTGACAGAGTTTTGCCCCTTGCACCACAGCTCCCTGGCTTGAACCATATTGCCTCTGACGAACGCTTCCGATATTGACCCCCCAATCTACCTAGAAATGAGAGAGTGTCTCCTGTTCTTGGGCTTGTCGTCTTTGGTGCTGCACGGGTTTTGTTTGGAAGTCCGAGATCATTGATCACAGGCTTTGGCCATCACATTCTGAGTGTGGCCACCTGGGTGGTTAGGGCTTTATTGCTCTGGCTGCGACTAGACTGCCTCATTCTGTTACAGTTGAGTGGGCCACGCTGCAAAGCAGAGACCTGACAGAACGTTCAAGCTCTCCTACAAATCCCAACACGTGCGAATAAACAGCACTGTTCATTGTGTGAATATAGACATTACTGAGATCCTAAAAGAGGACATTTAGCTCAAAGTACTACTTTTGGCATAAAGTAGTTACATATGACCTATTGATCAAAATTTTATCAGAGTCGGTGGTCTTTGTAAGGAAAAGAGTGCAGATTGGCACCTCCTCACCCAGGGCACCAAATGTAAGGAGAAGGGGTGCAGATCAGAGAGGAGACAGAACACGAACTCACAGCCAGACCACATTTATTTAGAGAAAACAAACTTACAGAGGTCAACTAACTGCCAGCACACAGACAAAGAACAGGTGGCAGAGGGTCCAGACCCCAGGGACTCGGCTTTTATTATATCTCAGGAGGGCTGGGGGTGGGGTAGGGAGCAGAGACGAGGGATGAATTCTGATTTTTATCTATCATTTGGGCAATGAGCAAGAACGGCTGAGGCTTATGTCTGTTCCATCAGTCATGGCCCTGTATAAGAAGAAACCCATGCAGGATCCGAACAAACCCATGTAAGAAGAACCCCATAATAAA
Organism: Oryctolagus cuniculus; assembly: GCF_964237555.1. NCBI lineage: Eukaryota > Metazoa > Chordata > Mammalia > Lagomorpha > Leporidae > Oryctolagus > Oryctolagus cuniculus. The sequence continues at coordinate 54,646,075 of NC_091439.1, forward strand.
CTATTAAGTGAAATTAAGGACTGTTTTTAGTGTTTGGTGAGGTTGATGACGTGAAGGACAACTGTTGATGGATTTTTGTTGACTTCTGGGGGGCTGCATCTCAGCACCCCTTTTTCCTAAGAGCACCCTTATTTCCTGTAGGAGAACTATTTCTTCCTGTTACAAGCAGTTTTAATGGCACTGTATGCATTCAGGACCTCCACTTTCCCTTCGTCGAGAAGCATTTCATTTCATTAGAGCCATTAGAAATCTCTCCCCTGGAGCTTTGAAATATCAGCAAACTGTATTAAGGTGATGGAAATAACTTTTGGAAATCATTCTAAAGTCAGGGCCAGAGTGCACCCCACTTCTAGGTATCTGGGGATTGTCCTAAGGTGGTTTTGGTCCCACCTAGCTCTCTAACTTTCCATTAGAGACATTTGAGAATGTCTTTGGGTTTTTGCTAAGTGCAACAAAAGAATCTCCCCTGATATGCTCTCTGCAAAGTGTTGTATAGTAACCACCAGTAAAGCGTGACCACACAGATCCCTGAGTTTGGAATTAAACCAACCTTGGACTGATGTCTCCTCCTCCACTGTATTGCTTTGTGATTCTGATCAATTACCCCACTGGGCCTTACCATCCTCACCTGTAGGACATAAAACAAATCCTCGTTCCGGGTTGTGGTCAGAGCCTTTATGTGAGTACTCCTCTGAATTCCCGTGTCGGAGTGGTGGGCTAACAATAAAAAGCTGGTGGTTTGGCCACTGATAGCAAGATTTAACACCAGCAATTCTGAAAAACAAGTTACGGGCCGGCGCCATGGCTCACTTGGTTAATCCTCCACCTGCAGCACTGGAATCCCATATGGGCTCCGGGTTCTAGTCCCGGTTGCTCCTCTTCCAGTCCAGCTCTCTGCTGTGGCCCGGAAAGGCAGTGGAGGATGGCCCAAGTGCTTGGGCCCTGCACCCACATGGGAGACCAGGAGAAGCACCTCCTGACTTCGGATCAGCGTAGCTCCGACCTTTGCAGCCATTTGGGGAGTGAACCAACGGAAGTGAGACCTTTCTCTCTGTCTCTCTCTCTCTCTCTCACTGTCTAACTCTATCTGTCAAATAAAAAAAAAGGTTACATTTAGCAGTAAAAAAAAACCACGTTATCCTTTATTGTTCTCAAGGGACAAAATTACAGCACTTTAAAGATCCTATTTGGCTTTATGTTATGATTCTAGAATAAGGTGAAATTTCATTCCAGACAGTAGAGTAGGGATTTCCATGAGCTGAGCAGAAGAGGTTGGTTTTATGGATGAAAGAAGGAGAAAGAGTGAACAAAAAGCACATCAGTCATTTCAAACTGACTTTCTTTATAAAGCAAGAACACAACAATCGAAAATTAATTGGTTAACATCTGGTTCCTTTTTTTTAAGCTTTATTTACTGTATTTTAATTTATTTGAAAGGCAGAGAAATAGACACATAAACATAGACAAAGGCAGAGACAGACATAGATAGATCTCCCATCTGCTGGTTCACCCCCCCCCCAAGTGCCCACAAGAGCTGGGGCTGGGCCAGGCCTAACCTGGAAGCAAGGAACTCAGCCACAGTCTCCCTCAGGGGAGGTGAGCACTCAAATACTTGCGCTATCCCTGCTGCTTCCCAGCGTGCACATTAGCGGGAAATTGGAATCAGAGTGGAACTGGGACTAGAAGCAGACACTCCAACATGGGATTCGGGTATCCCAAGCACATACCAACCACCTTCCCCCCAAGTTACTGCTTTATTTTTTTTCTTTTAATATATGTATTAAAAGTGTAGGAACTTCATTATCATGCTAATGAAAACTAGCCTTTTTGGGAAATTTAGCTGGTATGACTTCTGGTTTCTTGGAATGCTAGTTAACCATTTAGTCCCCCTTCCATGGTGAGGAACTGGAGCATGGGTGATTGCATTCTTAGATTGACTTGTGCAGGAACCCACTCCAAAACAGAGGCTGCCTGTGGGTTTTTTGGACACTGTGCTAGAGAGTGGTCAGAATTAGTTGTTTATGGGCTCTTGGATTCCAGCAATAGTCCTTTGTTGGCAATAAAAGATTACAAGAGTTCCTTAATGAAAATATAAGAAAGTAACTTGCCCCGGAGTTATGCCATGTTTGCATACTTACTGCAATTCTTGGCAGATTTCAACTGCCATCTCTGTTTATAATGAAATGAAAATCATTTGCTGCTTTGTATAAATGTTACTTTTCTGTCTGAATAAGGAATAGATGACAGCAACTTACTAAAGAAGGAAATTTTGCCTAGGGGGATAATATCAGGCAGACTGGCTTTTTCCTAAAACAATTAGAAGCAAGACTAAGAGTTATATGTATTTATTTATTTTTTAAGGTTTATTTTATTTATTTGAAAGGCAGAGTCAGAGAGAAAGGGAGAGAGAGAGAGAGAGAGAGAGAGAGAGAGAGGAGAGGAATGCCTTCCAAATGCTGGTTCACTCCCCAAATGGCCATAATAGCTGGGGCTGGGCCAGGCTAAAGCCAGGAGCCAGGAGCTTCATCCAGGTCTTCCACAAGTGTGCAGGTGATGGAATAAGGACATAAGCCTCAACCATTTTAAGTTCTTTTTACCTCTGCCTTCTTTCAAGAGATCATTTCCATCTCACACCTTGTATTGTTCCCCAGGTTCAGAGGTACCACACGGCCAGTTGAAAGACCAATTCCAGGAATTCACCTCTGCCTGCTGCCCCTACCCCCATCACTAGCCCTAGCCCTCCTAAGATATAAAAAGGCCCGGCCCCTGGGATGGGGGCTCCTGCCTCATGTTTCATCAAAGTGCGTGCCACTTGGTCACCCAGCTCTATGAATTTACTTTCTCTGAATACAATTGGTCTGGCTATAAATTTGTATACTGCACCCTCTCTATTCTGTGCCACTTTTCTTGTATTTTTTTAAGATTTAATTTATTTATTTGAGAGATAGAGTTACAGAGAGAGACAGAGAGAGAGAGAGACAGAGACAAGGTCGTCCATCTTCTGGCTCACTCCCCAGATGGCTGCAATAGCCAGAGCTGAGCCAATCCAAAGCAGGAGTCCAACTACCTGGACCATCTTCTGCTGCTTTCCCAGGCATATTAACAGGGAGCTGGATCAGAAGTGGAGTGGCTAGGAGTCGAACCAGCACCCTTATGGGATGCCAGCACTGCAGGCCATGGCTTCAACATGCTATGCTATAGTGCCGGCCCTCTGCGCCTCTTAGTTCCTAACAGCAGGGACACAAGGACTTGGGGCTATCTTCCAGTGCTTTCCAGGTGCATCAGCAGGGAGCGGGATTGGAAGTGAAGCAGCCAGGACTCAAACTGGCTCCCATATGGGATGTCAGCATTGCAGCCACTGGTTTAACCCACTGTACCACAGCACTGGTCCGCGGGTTGTGTTTTCTTTAGCTTACCAATGCCCTGTGAATGGAAATACTACAGAGGCTTCCAATTGCACATGAATCCTTAGCAGAAGCAAGGATAGCAAGAAAGCAAGTTGATTTGATTACCCTCCTACAACTGAAGATTTAAAAATCTCGAACTGACATAGCAGGGACTTTTTTTTTAAATAAAAGAACAATAAAGAAAAAAACCCTATGATGGGCTGAGTCTGTGCTAGATTTTGGAGGAATGGCTCTGACAAGCCCAGTTACACAGACTCTAGTGTTCTACATTTTATGAAGCAACATAGTACTATTCCTTTCAATGTTGGAAGCACCTTGTAAAAAATACAGTTTTTTGTTGTATAGACCAGGGCTATGCTATGTGGCAGTGAACTGACTTGTGTGATGTCAAATAGCTACTAAGCAGCAAAGCTAAAGTTTGAACACAGTTCTTTTGATCTAAATATATTGTTTGCTTCATTACAGAACCACCACCTTCCATGATTCCCCTTCAAAGATAATTTCAGGAATACATGCATAAAAAAAGCCAGAAGGAAAGGTGTAACACAGATCACACTAACCAGCAGGCGAGATCTCATGTCCCAGCCACTCGGATCAGTTCCCCCAATAAAAGAAACAAATGCAAGGACATCGGCCTTAAACAATTCTCCTGCTCAGGTTTTAGAAGGAATGCTTTTCTTTTTCTTGTTCTGTTCAGTTACCTGAGGTATCTACTAGAGACCATGAGTAGTCATGGTCAAGTTCACTGAAGATGTCAACAGGGAAGATTTGATTCATATGGCACAATACAGCTGAAACAGACCCTAAAATTAACCCAGCTCTCTTATTAAAAGAGGATGCAGAGACCAGAAAAATGACATCACTTCTAAGGCTGACATGGAAACCCCAATCTCCTAAACACTAAGAGTAGACATTTCTTAGTTATATTTATCTTTTTAAATTTATTTATTTATTTGGAAGGCAGAGTTACACACGCAACACACACACACACACAGAAAGAGAGAGAGAGAGAATCTTCTATCTACTGGGTCACTTCCTAAGTGGCCACTAAGACCAGGACTGGACCAGGCCGAAGCTGGGAGCCAGGAGCTTTTTCCAGGTCTCCCATGTGGATGTAGGAGCCCAAGGACTTGAGCCATCTTCTGTTGGTTTCCCAGGCGCATTAACAGGGAGCTGGATCAGAAGTGGAACAGCTGGTACTCGAACCGGTGCTCATATGGGATTCTGGTGCCACAGGCCATGGCTTTAACCCACTGCACCACAGCGCTGGCCCCATTATTAAATTTTCTTTCTAAGAGTTTATCTTTTTTGTTCATATTATCACTGTGGTCTTTTCCCCTTTCATATTTTCTGTTTGGAAGTAATTTATTCTATAGTTAGTCTGTTAGGGTTTATTTCTTTTCTGATATCCATCCTCATAAAAGAGTAATATTGCTAAGCAATAAATACTCACGGAGCCATTATGCTAACGCTGAGGCCTTGACCGTGATCTGTGACTTGTAAGCGTTCAATCCTCTCCATTCAGCCTCTCTGTCACCTCGCCTCTGGTAGCTGTCCTGCTGTTTCTCATCTTCAGCCTTCCCTTCTTGCTTCCCTTTGTATGTGGGTTATTGTGTCTCCATGGATCCTGACAAGTATCTGTCTACAAACAAACCTTTGGGGTTAAAACTAATCATTTTTCAATTTTTCTTCTTTTTCACTTGTTTATTTTCCTTGCACATCCTAACAAGGATATCTGCAAGTAGTAACTGACTTTCTGTCTTTTTCTCTAAGGGTTCTTTTCTTTATGGACTTGAACCTCAGCAACTTCAGAACTTTCTCTCTTGTCTGGATTCTGAGAATGCCACATGCAGATTTATAATCTCTACCCATCTCCGATAACATAACTTTAATTGCTGATGTAGTTGGACATTGTTCTTCAAAGTCACAAGTTGTTTCTTTTGTTATAAGATTTATCCGAGAGGTAGAGTTACAGGGTGGGGGAGAGGGCAGAGAGAGAGAGAAAGCTTCCATCTGCTGGTTCACTCCCCAAATGGCCACAACAGTCAGAGAGCAGAGCCGATCCAGAGCCAGGATCCAGGAGCTTCTTCCAGGTCTCCCATGTGGGTGCAGGGGCCCAAACACTTGGGCCATCTTCTACTGCTTTCCCAGGCCATCAGCAGGGAACTGGGTGGGAAGTGGAGCAGCTGAGAATCAAACCAGTGACCAGATGGGATGCTGGGGCCAAGGCGAAGGCTTAACTTATGAAAAGTCACAAGTTTTAAAGTTATTATATTATGGGCCTGCACTGCGGCTCATTTGGCTAATCCTCCGCCTGCAGCACCGGCATTCCATATGGGTACCGGGTTCTAGTCCCAGCTGTTCCTCTTCCAGTCCCGCTCTATGCTGTGGTCCCAGAAGGCAGTGGAGGATGGTCCAAGTGCTTGGTCCCTGCACCTGCATGGGAGACCAGGAGGAAGCACCCACGGCAGCCGTAGCAGCCATTTGGGGGGTGAACCAATGGAAGGAAGACCTTTCTCTCTGTCTCTCTCTCTCTCTCTCTCACTGTCTAACTCTGCCTGTCAAAAAAAAAAGTTACTATATTATACTATATTACCTGTCGCTCCCTCTCTTCATGGAGGAACGACGCTAAGCCCTGCCTAGGCTTCATATCCGAGTCACGGCACCATTATGTCGCTCCCCGTCTTCGTGGAGGAACGACACAGGACACTGCGTTGTTCTTCTGTCTGCTCGGCCCTCCCTGGGTTTGCTGCTGGTTCTTCCCGGGTTGGCTACCGTCCCTTCCACCTCCGTGGAAGGGCGGTTCCCCCTGCCACTTTCCCCACTTCCGCGGGGGGGCGGCACACCGCTGGCCGGCTCTCTCGGGGGCTGCACAGGTGTTCCTTCAGATGTTCCCCTTAGATGTTCCTGGTGCATGTTGTCTCTCTCCTCCTTTATAGACCTCTTCCACCAATCCCAACTCTGCTACCCACACGCCGAGTATGCTGCTCTCCTCCAATCAGGAGCAGGTCCTACAGTTTATTGGTTGAACTGGAGGCAGCTGTGTAGAAGCTGTTTCCCTTCTCAGCGCCATATTGTGGGAGAGCAGATGCATAGAATAAGTCTTAATTCCAGTAACTTAGTCTAGTCCGAGTTGCTCCCAGTTGCTCCACACATTACCTATTTGCTAGGTAAAGATAAATAGTAGAAATAATATTTAAATTGAATGAGAATTCTCATAGGGAAAAGCACAGATAACAGGAACCTGGACTTCTACCGAATCATATTTTTATCTTGCCTAAGCTACTGCTATTTGACTTCTTTCTGTTATTTAAATATGAACTTTCTTATAGGTAAAATATTCAGTTCCATGGGCCATGAAAATAATAATGGCCAGCATTAACTGTTTACTATGTTCCAAGATCAGTGCTAAATATTGGACATTGGTAAACTTACTTAATCATCACAGACTCTCTGGTTTACAGTATCATTCTTGCTTTTTAGATGAAACTTTTTCTAAGAACTTGGCTCGAGGTCCCACAATCAATGAGTGTATTAGCCCATCCTATGTTGCTGTAACAAAATGCCTGAGCTAAGGAATGTATAAATAAAAGGAGTTTGTTTTGCTCACAGCCTTTGAGTTTTAGTGTCTTCCAAGGGGAGGCAGCCCCATTGATCTGGCCTCTAGCAAAGCCCCCACAGCAGGTGGCATTCGAAAGGCAGGCACTCGTGGAAGAGATGACAGGACGAGACAGGAAGCCAGAGAGCCAGGAGGAGCCATCTGACTCTTTTGGAAACAACTCATTCTTGTGAGAACTCACTCACCCCAGGAAGCCAGCATTAATCTCTTCTGAAGGTGATACCTCAGATACATAGTCGGCTCCCATTAGCCCCAACCTCTTTTTTTTTTAAGATTTTATTTATTGATTTGAGAGGCAGAGTTATAAACAGTGAGAAGTAGAAACAGAGAGAGAGGTCTTCCAACCACTGGTTCACTCCCTAAATAGCTGTAATGGCTGGAGCTGAGCCAGTCTGAAGCCAGGAGCCAGGAGCTTCTTCTAGGTCTCCCACATGGATACAGGGGTCCAAGCACTTGGACCACCTCCTACTGCTTTCTAAGGCTATAGCAGAGAGCTGGATTGGAAGAGGAGCAGCTGAGAGTAGAACTGGAACCCATGTGGGACATTGGTTCCACAGACAGTGGATTAACCTACTGCACCACAGCACCAGTCCCAACCTCTTAAAGTTTCCATAACCTCTTGGTACCACCACATTGGAGACCAAACTTCCAACACATGAACCCTTGCTGGAAAATCACATCCAGACTATAGCAGGAAGTGATTGAACCAGAATTCCAGTCTTAACCATTTCTTAGCCGTTTCTCCATCCTGCCTTTTTTTCCATCCTGCCTTTCATAGCACATGTGGATTGCAGTCATTAAAAACCACTATCCTAGGTCCAGTGCTGTGGCACAGTAGACTAAGCCTCTGCCTGTGGCACCGGCATTCCATATAGGCACCAGTTTATGTCCCAGCTTCTCCACTTCCAATCCAGCTCTCTGCTATGGCCTGGGAAAGCAGTAGAAAATGGCCCAAATGCTTGGGCCCCTGCACCCATGTTGGGGACCCAGAGGATGCTCCTGGATCCTGGCTCCAAACTGGCACAGCCCCAGCCATTGTGGCCATTGGGGGAGTAAACCAGTGGATGGAAGACCTTTTTCTGTCTCTCCTTCTCTCTGTCTATAACTCTACCTCTCAAGTAAATGGAAACCTTTTTTTTTTTTAAATCCACTATACTTTAGGTAAACTGGCTTTATGAAGTTATTTTATTATTTTGTTTTGGTTACTGTGATATCCAGTGCGGGGGGCGGGGGGAGCTGGCATCACAGGACCCAGTCCCTGCCTCAGCAGGTTCCTCACCCACTATACTTAAAGTATATAACCTATTATGCTGTGGCATAATAGGTTAAACATCCGCCTGCAGCGCTGGCATCCCAGTGGGCGCCAATTCAAGTCCCAGCCGCTCTACTCCTAATCCAGCTCTCTGCTGATGGCCTGGGAGAGCAGTGGATGATGGCCCAAAAGCTTGGGCCCCTACACCTGCATGCAAGACCCAGAAGAAGATCCTGGATCCTGGCTTTGGATCGACCCAGCTCCAGCCATTGCAGCCATTTGGGGAGTGAACCAGTGGATGGAAGACCTCTCTGTAACTCTTCCTCTCAAGTAAATAAATAACTCTTTTTAAAAAAAAATGTGTAGGCCAGGGCTGGTGCTGTGGCATAGCAGGTTAGGCCACTACCCACAGCACTGGCATCCCATATGGGCACCAGTTCAAGCCCTGGTTGCTCCATTACCAATCCAGCAGAGGATGGCCCAAGTGCTTGAGTCCCTGAACCCAGGAGTTCAGGAGACCTGGGGGATGATCCTGGCTCCTGGCTCCTGCCTTCAAATCAGCCCAGCTCTGGCCATTGTGGCTGTTTGGGGAGTGAACCAGTGGATGGAAGACTTCTCTCACTGCATTTCCCTCTGTCTGTAACTCTGCCTTTCAAATAAATGTCTTTTTTTTTTAAATGGGGGAACAGAAAAGCATAGGTGGGCCTTTCCTTACTGGTCAAATGAGAAAAGCAGTTTTTACATATTGCAGTGCATAAACAGGCTTGCAGGCTTGTGGAGTTCACATAAGAATTGCAGCATGATTTCTATTACAAAATCCCACTCCTTTCAACACTTAAGATAATTTTTAGGGTTAGGAATTGATTCAGGCTATTTGCAATGTGGCTGAAACAGAGTGGCTTAAAAATTAGAGCTCTTTATTATGTGGGGGCTAAAAGAGGCTCCCACTGGCTGAACAGGGACCCCCATGGAGCTTCTTGGGAAGCCCTAGCCAGTGGCTGTCCTCACACATCTTCCTGATCGCCTTCCCATAATGCAGGGGAAGTTTGGAAATACAGTCATTCAGCTTGGTGCACAGCTATCCCAGATACAACCTTTGGCTAAGGAAGAGCAAGTGAAAAAGGTCGTAATTAATTGAAGTTGCTTATGTCAGTCAGAACAAATAATAATTATCATTATCATAATAAATAAAGCCAGGAGGCTGTATTGATTTCAATAAGGATTTTATTACGCTGTGGGGAAGTCACACAATACACAACACACTGGGCAAACCAACCACCCAAGGTTCCCAAAGTAACCTCCAGTGCTCCTCCTGACATGTCTTAGCACCAGAAGGGGGATTTCTACAGCATCCACAAGGGTGGTGCCTTTGAGACAGAGAGCACAGGTTCTGCAAAGGGCAGATAGAGTGTCTGCTTTGGGCAAACAGCACTTCAACGTCAGGCAAGCGCAGAGCCTCAGCGCTGGGCAAGTGCAGGGCTGGCTGGGAGAACTCTCTAGCAGGAAAGTCTGAGTGTGGTGGGTCAACCCAGCGTTCTCACCCTGCCCCTCTCAGAGGAGTCTGTTCAGAGAGCTGCACTGGGCCTCTTCAGTCTGCAGTTTATATGCACTTTTGGTGGTCAGTGTAGGGCCATAAGGTCCCAAGGAGTGTGTGTATGGGCCATGGGGTGGTTCTTATCAAGTCTATGCAGATCTGCAGTCAGCTTAGCTCTTGCTTATTTCTTGTTAATATTATGGTGAAGCTGATATAGACAGGCCGATAGAATAAAGCCTATTAGGTCTGTAAGCTGGAGACCACACCCTCCACCACGCACCCTGTGTGATCTCACGCCCCTACCTGATCTCAGCAATGTAACCGCTGCCTGTCGGAAAGCATATAAAAGGCAAGAAGCGCCCCAGAATCGCTCTCTCTGCCTTCGCTTCGCTACCAGTGATAAGCTGCTTGTGGTTGATCATAACCAAATGCTTGCTGCACGTGGTTCCAGGACTGCTCTCTGCTTGGTATGGATGCCAACTTAATTTCTAGACTTTTCTTTCTCCCTTAAATAGAGCCTTCACGCTCCTAGGCATTTCTCTCACTGAATAAAATCCTTAAAACTTACCATGTTTTTAAGGATAAACTTACTGGTTTATTTGCCTTTTTGAATATTCTCATAGTTAAATATGCACACACATTCCCACTGCTATCCTATTTTTTTAAGATTTATTTATTTATTTATTTGTTTGCCTGGTCTATTTGAGCCAGTATTCAGAATTCTCTGAATACATGGCCAGAGCCCACACAGCTTATTAATTTCAGAAATATTAATAAGTAAAATGATTTCAAAGCTGTTTAATTTTTGCTCCTTACAGTTCTCATGCTAGATTGTCTGATTGTAAGTATTACAAAAGACTGCCAGAACCACAACATTGCACAAAGGCCACTGCAATCTTGCATACACACACAAAAAAAGTCTATAAAGACATCCGCCCAACAACTGTCTGCTCAACTTTGGACTGGCACCACCCTTCTTATCAATCATTGTAGACAAGGATTATTGCTTCAAAATGTCTATGTTATCTTCCTCATTTCACCTTTAAAAACCTCCCTTTAGTGTGAGCATTGGGTCCAGTGGTCAACATGCCACTTCGGATGCACGAATCCCATACCAGAGTGCCTGAGTTCAAGTTCCAGCTCTGCTCCCAATTACAGCTTCTTACTAATGTGCACCCTGGGAGGCAGTAGGTGGTGGCCCAAGTACTTGGATCCATTTCATCCATGTGGGAGACCAGGATTAACTCTTGGCTCCCAGGCATTTAGGGAGTGAACAAGTGAATGAGAACATTTTCTTTCTCTCTCTCTCTCTCTCTCTAGCCACCCCCCTTAGAAATAAAATTATTTTTGAACAATAGCTACAAAAATAATCAAATACCTTGGAATAAACTTAACCAAGGATGTTAAGGATCTCTACGATGAAAATTACAAAATCTTAAAGAAAGAAATAGAAGAGGATACCAAAAAATGGAAAAATCTTCCATGCTCATGGATTGGAAGAATCAATATCATCAAAATGTCCATTCTCCCAAAAGCAATTTACAGATTCAATGTGATACCAATCAAAATACCAAAGACATTCTTCTCAGATCTGGAAAAAATGATGCTGAAATTCATATGGAGACGCAGGAGACCTCGAATAGCTAAAGCAATCTTGTACAACAAAAACAAAGCCGGAGGCATCACAATACCAGATTTCAGGGCATATTACAGGGCAGTTATCAAAACAGCATGGTACTGGTACAGAAACAGATGGATAGACCAATGGAACAGAATAGAAACACCAGAAATCAATCCAAACTTCTACAGCCAACTTATATTTGATCAAGGATCCAAAACCAATCCCTGGAGTAAGGACAGTCTATTCAATAAATGGTGCTGGGAAAATTGGATTTCCACATGCAGAATCATGAAGCAAGACCCCTACCTTCCACCTTACACAAAAATTCACTCAACATGGATTAAAGACTTAAATCTATGGCCCAACACCATCAAATTATTAGAGAGCATTGGAGAAACTCTGCAAGATATAGGTACTGGCAAAGACTTCTTGGAAAATACCCCAGAAGCACAGGCAGTCAAAGCCAAAATTAACATTTGGGATTGCATCAAATTGAGAAGTTTCTGTACTTCAAAAGAAACAGTCGGGAAAGTGAAGAGACAACCGACAGAATGGGAAAAATATTCGCAAACTATGCAACAGATAAAGGGTTAATAACCAGAATCTACAAAGAGATCAAGAAACTCCACAAAAACAAAACCAACAACCCACTTAAGAGATGGGCCAAGGACCTCAATAGACATTTTTCAAAAGAGGAAATCCAAATGGCCAACAGGCACATGAAAAAATGTTCAAGATCACTAGCAATCAGGGAAATGCAAATCAAAACCACAATGAGGTTTCACCTCACCCCGGTTAGAATGGCTCACATTCAGAAATCTACCAACAATAGATGCTGGAGAGGATGTGGGGGAAAAGGGACACCAACCCACTGTTGGTGGGAATGCAAATTGGTCAAGCCACTAAGGAAGTCAGTCTGGAGATTCCTCAGAAACCTGAATATAACCCTACCATTCAACCCAGCCATCCCACTCCTTGTAATTTACCCAGAGGAAATGAAATTGGCAAACAAAAAAGCTGTCTGCACATTGATGTTTATTGGAGCTCAATTCACAATAGCTAAGACCTGGAACCAACCCAAATGCCCATCAACAGTAGACTGGATAAAGAAATTATGGGACATGTACTCTATAGAATACTATACAGCAGTCAAAAACAATGAAATCCAGTCATTTGCAACAAGATGGAGGAATCTGGAAAACATTATGCTGAGTGAATTAAGCCAGTCCCAAAGGGACAAATATCATATGTTCTCCCTGATCAGCGACAACTAACTGAGCTCCAAAGGGGAAACTTGTTGAAGTGAAATGGACACTATGAGAAACAGTGACTTGATCAGCTCTTGTCCTGACTGTTGATGTACAATGTAATACTTTATCCATTTTAGTATTTTCTCTTTGTTTTGTTCTAGTACTATTGGTTGAACTCTCTGATTAACACACAATTATTCTTAGGTGTTTAAATTTTAACTGAAAAGTATCACTGTTAAATATAAGAGTGGGAATAAGAGAGGGAGGAGATGTACAATTTGGGAAATGCTCAATTGGACTTGCCCCAAATGGTGGAGTTAGAATCATGCCAGGGGATCCCAATACAATCCCATCAAGGTGGCATGTACCAATGCCATCTCACTAGTCCAAGTGATCAACTTCAGTTCACAATTGATCACACTGATAGGTCTAAGAGTCAAAGGGATCACACAAACAAGACTAGTGTCTGCTAATACTAGCTGATAGAATCAAAAAGGGAGAGAACGATCCATCATGGGAAGCGGGATACACAGTAGACTCATAGAATGGCAGATGTCCTAAACAGCACTCTGGCCTCAGAATCAGCCCTTAAGGCATTCGGATATGGCTGAAGAGCTCATGAGAGTATTTTAGGCATGGAAAGCCAAGACACCCTGGGAAAAAAAAAAAAAAAAGACCTAAATGGAAGATCTCTGCAAGTGAGATCCCAGTGGAAAGAACGGGGCCATCAAAGAAGGAGGTACCTTTCCCTGAAGGGAGGAGAGAATTTCCACTTTGACTATGACCCTGTCGGAATAAGATCAAAGTCGGCGAACTCAAAAGGCTTCCATAACCTTGGCAACTCATGACTAGAGCCTAGGGAGATTACTGACTCCATAAACAAGAGTGTCAAATTGTTAAGTCAACAACAGGAGTCACTGTGTACTTACTTCTCATGTGGGATCTGTCCTTAGTGTGTTGTCCACAGTGAAATAATGCTATAACTAGTACTGAAACAGTATTTTACACTTTGTGTTTCTCTGTGTGCAAACTAATGAAATCTTTACTTAATACATACTAAATCGATCTTCTGTATATAAAGATAATTGAAAATGAATCTTGATGTGAATGGAATGGGAGAGGGAGCGGGAGATGGGAGGGGTGTGAGTGGGAGGGAAAATAAAAAAAATACACAATTACTCTTAGGTGTTTAATTAATGCTATAACTAGTACTCAAATAGTATTTTACACTTTGTGTTTCTGTGTGGGTGTAAACTGGAAATCTTTACTTAATTTATGCTAAATTGATCTTCTGTATATAAAGATAATTGAAAATTAATCTTGATGTGAATGGAAGGGGAGAGAGAGTGGGAGAGGGGAGTGTTGTGGGTGGGAGGGAAGTTAAGGGAGGGGGGGAGCTATTATAATCCATAAGCTGTACTTTGGAAATTTATGTTCATTAAATAAAATAAAATAAAATAAATAAAATTATTTTTGAAAAAAAAACTTCCTCTTGGCTTTTTGAATACTCTCATAGTTAATTATGCACACACATTCCCGCTGCTATCCTATTTTTTTTTAAAGATTTATTTATTTATTTATTTGAAAGTCAGAGTTACACAGAGATAGGAGAGACAGAGAGAGAAAGAGAGAGAGAGGGAGGTCTTCCATCTGATGGTTCACTCCCCAATTGGCTGCAATGGCTGGAGCTGCACTGATCCAAAGCCAGGAGCCAGGAGCTTCTTCCTGGTCTCCCACATGGGTGCAGGGACCCACTGCCTTCCTAGGCCACAGCAGAGAGCTGGATCGGAAGTGGAGCAGCCAGGTCTCGAACTGGCGCCCATATGGGATGCTGGCGCTTCAGGCCAGAGCGTTAACCCGCTGCACCACAGCACGTGGTTATTGTATTGTATTGTATTGTATTTTCAAATAAATATTATTGTTCTTTGGAGAATCTGATTACTATTTGTTTAATTTAAAGATTTATTGTTTGTCTACTATTTATTTATTTGAAAGGCAGAGTGATAGAGAGATATAGACAGACAGAGATAGAGAAAGAGGGATCTTCCATCTGCTGGTTCACTCCTCAAATGCCAGGGGTAGGCCAGGCTGAAGCCAGGAGTCTGGAACTCCACCAAGGTCTCTCACATGGGTGGCAGGGACCCAAACACTTGGACCATCTTCTACTTGCCTTAGCAAGAAACAGGATCAGAAGCAAAATAACCAGGACTCAAACCAGCATGCTGATACAGAGTGTGGGTGTTCTAAGGATAAGAGGCACAGAACAGAGTGGAGGCAAAGCACAAATTTATAGCCAGACTGAATTTATTCAGAGAAAATAAATCTGCAGAGGGGGTGACCAACCGCTGGCATGCACATCGACAGAACACTTGGCAGAAAGCCCAGACCCCAGCAGCTGGGCCTTTTAATATTTTAGAAGGGCTAGGGGAGGGGTTGGGAGTGGGGGACAGCAGGCAGAGGTGAATTCCTCCATACAGATGTTTCAAGTGGTCCCATGGCTTCCGAACTTAGGGAAGAATGCTGGGGGTGGTGTATAAAAACAACAGGGTGTGAGACCAAATTGAGATTCAGGGACAAGGGATAAATTCTGTTATTTTGGGCAATGATCAAGAATGGCTGAGGCTATGTCTTTGTTCCATCAGGTGTCACAATCAAAGGCTTAACTCACGTAATCAGAACATCACCACCCTCCCTTGTTATTTAGGTCCATAAGAAAGAGGATAGAGACTGGGGAGCAACCAGTAGGTTCATGCCAAAGAAGGAATCCTGATGGGTAGAGCCACTGTTGACTGTGCTCATCCACAGGCCTAGAACTTCCAGGGCATGTGGGGGATGTTACTCATACTTTCTAAAGGTCAGCATGCCAGGCAGAAAGGAACAAGAGAGGGAAGATGAAGGGTGGTTGCTTCCAGCCAAAGAGAGGATTGGTTCCACCAGCTGGAGTTATTTAGAGAATAAATTGAGATGATAGCTCTGTTGCTGGGATAGGGAGCTTTAGCATACAGGTAGGTTCTGAGGCTATGCGGAGAATCTGAAAGATTTATCCTCTTTCTGATGGCCATTTTGAAAGCAACACAAGTCAGATGCTTAGCATATAAATTCTTGGCTTTTTAAGTTGAAAATCACATCTTTTGTTTGTCTGGAAAAAGTAATTTCTTAGTGTTAATCAGTATTCACTTGCTTTTGAATATTCTGTACCCATCAATACAGAATCCGAAATTTCAATGTTTTTAGTTAATGATTGCCAGGACTACTAAATGACCTTCTGCAAACTGGTATTTAAGGAAACAGAAATAAGGGAGTGTGGGGAGCAATCCGGACTGGACTGAGTTACTGGAATTAAGACTTATTCTGTGCATCTGCTCTCCCACAATATGGCGCTGGGAGAGAAGTAAACAGCTTCCGCACAGCTGCCTCCAGTTCAACCAATAAACTGTAGGACTTGCTACTGATTGGAGGAGAGCAGCGTACTCGGCGTGTGGGCAGCTGAGTTGGGATTGGCGGAGGAGGACTATAAAGGAGGAGAGAGACGGCATTCACCGGGAACATCTAAGGGGAACATCTAAGGGGAACACCTGTGCAGCCCCCGAGAAAGCCGGCCGGCGGTGTGCCGCTCCCCTGCGGAAGTGGGGAATGTGGCCAGGGGGAACTGCCCTTCCACGGAGGTGGAAGGGATAGTAGCCAACCCGGGAAGAACCAGCGGCAAACCCGGGGAGGGCCGAGCAGACAAAAGAACAGCGCAGGGTTCTATGTCGTTCCTCCACGAAGAGGGGGAGCGACAGGGAGACTGGCATCTTCAAATGGGATTTTTCTAATAATCACCAATTACTGAAATGATTTAATGTATGTGAAGGATTTTGAATATTTAAACACCTATTTGTATGACAATATGCCAATGTAGATTATTAAAATAACACGACCGCACCAATTGTACAGACTTATCACCAACCTCTGTAGGTCTTAGTCACATTAGCCTAGATTAGTTAAAAAGCCCTCTACAGGGTCCAGCACTGTGGCGTAGCTGGTTAAGCTGCCGCCTGTGGCACCAGCATCCCACATGGGCACTGGTTCAAGACCAGGCTGGTCCGCTTCTGAACCAGCTCCCTGCTAATGCACCTGGGAAGGCAGCAGCAGATGGTCCAAGAGCTTGAGCCCCTGTACCCACTGGGAACCCAGAAGAAGCTCCTGGCTCCTGACTTCAAACTGGCCCAGCCTCAACTGTTGCGGCCAGTTGGGGAGTAAACCAGTGAATGGAAGACCTCTCTCTTTCTCTCTCTCTCTCTCTCTCTCTGCCTTTCAAATAAATAAATATTTAAAATAAATAAGTAAATAAAGCTCTCTACAGATCAGGCCTTCTGTATACTTGGTCACCAGCGAGGCCCTCATTCCAGTGTTCATTCTGAGAGCAGACAGCTGCATTGTCCCAGTTGTTCAAGCCAACGAAGTGTGAGAATCAACCCGGGCCTTTCCTGTTCCCTTGTGGCTACCCCATCTGGTTATGCACTTTGTCCCGAGGAGCTCCCCTTCCTGGTATCGAATAGAACTGCTCTGTACTTGTCTTTTCCTGCCACTGCTCGGGAGAAGGCCTTATCATTTTCCATCTGGCAAGGTTCAAGCAAATCTCCAAAATCATCTCCCTGCTCACAACCTCAACCTCTTTAATCCCTTCCATTCCTCTGCCGTTTCAGAGAGATTTCTAAATTATCAGTTAGAACGTGCCACTGTTCTCTTGTTGAAAATCCACAGCTCTACAGACTTTCCAGGTTAAAGGTCAAATTCTATGGTTTAGCATATCAAGTCATTTTTGAATTTGCTCTGTCTCTCTAGTCTTATCCCTGTCACACCTTTATTTTGTAATTTTATTCACTTCTTTATTCATTTTTAATTTAAAGGCAGAGAGACAAAGTCAAAGCGAAATGACCTGTCCTTTGATTCATGCCCCAAATGCCTAGGACAGCTGAGGCTGGGTCAACCTGAAGCCAGGAGCCTGAAACCCAATCTGAGTCTCCCACATGGGTAGGCAGGGTCCCAAGTATGTGGGTCCCTACACTGCTTCCCAGGGGGTGCATCAGCAGGAAGCTAGAATTGGAAGCAGAGACAGGACTTGCACCCAGGCACTCCAATACGGGATTACAGGTGTCCCAATCAGCATCTTCCAGCTGCTGTGCCAAACGCCCACACTGCTGTCACATAGTACAGCCCCGTCCCTCTAACCTTACCAAACTTGCTACTCCCTATCTGTGGGATATGGTTCACCACTCCGCTCACATCCAAATGTGTTCCTCCCGGAGTTGCCCATGGAATGCTTTGATTCTCCTTCTCCGTTCCTCTTGCATCCTCATCTTGTTCTTCCAAATGGCTCAGCTGTCATCCTTCGGACAAGGCCCCCCCGTACTGCCTGATTTAGCTGCCCAGCCCTGTGTCCCTGAGTTCTATACCAGTCACTCTGACTTTCTGAGTGTCAGTCTTCACAAGGACCTACAGGAGCATGCTCCAAGACAGCCCACACCACCCTCAGCCCAGCCAGTATTTCCCGCTCCCAACAATTCTACTGTGGGAAAAATGATGCAGCCCCCCCCCCCCAGGAATCAGTCACTAGTAGTCTGTCATTGCCATTTGAAACTAATTTTTTTTTTAGTATTAATTTGAAGGACAGGGTTACAGAGAAAGGGAGAGAAAGAGAGCCTCCTTCTGTTGGTTCACTCCCAAACAGCCACAACAGCCAGAGCTGGGCCAGGCCAAAGCCAGGAGCCAGATGCTTCACCTGGGTCTCCCACGTGGGTGCAGGGGCTCAATCCACTTGGGCTGTCCTCCGCTGCTTTCCCAGGCCATTAGCAGAGAGCTGGATCAGAAGTGAAGGAGCCAGGACTCAAACCAGCACCCATATAGGATGCCGGTGACAGAGGCCACGGCTTTATGTGCCTCACCACAGCGCCAGCCCCTAATACAGAATTTTAAACCCTCTGATTGCATTTAAAACAAGGGAGATCTTGAACAGGATCAGAGATCACCAGAGCCAGGTGCTCCCTCTTCCCTTCTCACCTTTATGGAAGACAAACTAACTGATAGATCACTCTCAGCCTTGACTACTCAAGTCAGCATCGCACTAACAGATGTACGTGACAGAGAAAAAGAACTCTTGAGGAGGGTACCAGGAGCAGGTAAGCATAGGAGTCTGCCCAGGCTGGGACCATGGCGAGGGCCCCTCGCTCCTTCTGCTGCACAATTGCTCTCCTGCTTCTGGGAGAGGCTCTGCTCCCTTGCAGACCCTCACTGGAAGGGACATGCCACGTTCTCACAGCCAGGTGGTGCGCAGCCGTCCAAAGCGGGTGGAACTGCAGTCTCTCTGTGCTGCTGTACAACCCAGCATGAGAGAGGAGGCCCCTCTCCAGCAGAGAAACCAAGGCGAGTGAAGCTCAGCTGCTGTTGGTCACCAGTTTTAACTACCAGCTCGAGAGACTGAACTCCAGCAGGAGAGGATGCTGGGGAAGAGACGCAGAGCCAAAGAACAGTGCAGGTGACCAGTGACCAAGGCCCCACACCCCAGTCTCACAGTGCATGCTGGCTCTTCCCACAGCTGGTGACCAGATCTTTCCAATAATACCTCCGCTGACCTTAAACCAGTTCAAAATGCTTCTCTGTTGCTTGTAATCCAGAGAATTCTGCATTCTTAGAATTCAGGAAATTCAGCAAGAATTGGCCAGAATTTGTGGGTTTGCATTTTGTTTTTTACAGATTTATTTATTTTAAAGGCTGAGTGATGGGAGAAAGGGAGAGAGAGAGAGAGAGAGAGATAGAATCTTTCATCAGCTTCCAGGAACTCCATCTGGGTCTCCCACATGGGTGGCAGGGCTCCAGACACTTTGGCCAATCTCTGCTGTTTTCCCAGACACATTAGCAGGGAGCAGGATCAGAAGTGGAGCCGCTGGGACACAGGGACACAAGCTGGTGCTCAGATATCAGGTGCTGCTGTCAAAAAGAGCAGCTTAACCCACTGCTCCACACATCTGACCTGAGAATTTGTAGCTTTCAGGGCCCTCCAGAGAAGTGTTTGAAAAAGCAGGCAAACAACCTAATGTGACCCTTGTGTCCCCCTTTGCAGTCAACACCAGCTCGTCTCACCTGGGAGCTGGGGAGTCTGTCAGCCAGATGTGGGGAGTCTGTCAGCCAGATGTGGGTCACGTACCCCAGCCACTTTCTTTCCCTAGTCTATCGACACTACAGCCTGCAACATCTCTGGACAAAATCACCACTGTGCTTTTTTCACTAGGGCCGCAGTCCTGAGGCACAGGAATAGGCACAGTGACGGTGCTTGTCACTGCAGCGTTTCACAAGGCCAGCAGCCCCCGAGGACATGCCTCCCACTGGGAGAGAGGCCACCCTTCCCATGTGGTCCCTGTGTTGGGTCCTCGCACCAGGAGCTGGGGACTGTGCAGCTCTCACTGTATGCAGGGAGCTCCACCGCTTCTCATTTCACCCGTCCCAACGACACGGATGGGCAGAGCTGAGATCCCATTTCCCAGGGGGAGGAACTGAGGCTCAAGGGACCACCTCGCAGAGGTCAGTTGTCCTGTCTGACCTCAGCCTGTGTCCCTAGCCGTTAGGGGTCATGGCTCCAGCCACAGGCAGCACGCCCAGGTTTCCCGCATTCCTCATTGCTCTAGCAGCCACCGCTCCCCATCCAAACAGGGGCTGCTGCCTCATGGCCCCAGCACAGCTGGGAGTGCCCTCCCCAGAGACCCCAAGTTCTTGGCATGCGTCTCCCATCTTCCCTAGGCAGCAGCAGTGGGCGCACTTTGGGAAGAGGACTGAGTGCCATTGAGTTGCACTCCTCCAAACAAGAGTGAGGTTACATCTTATTAACGAGTGCACAGAACACTGAAAATGAACAAAGTAGGAGGCAACACTGAAAAAGGGTCCCAGGAGAAGGGAAGGGCAGCTGTGATGGAGGAGAGAGTCCTGGGAGG
Organism: Oryctolagus cuniculus; assembly: GCF_964237555.1. Lineage (NCBI taxonomy): Eukaryota > Metazoa > Chordata > Mammalia > Lagomorpha > Leporidae > Oryctolagus > Oryctolagus cuniculus. Next base: position 54,666,725 of record NC_091439.1, read on the forward strand.
ACTTCAGGAGCTGAAGCTAAGGAGCTGCCAGAGTCAATTCCACTGTCCCGGTAGTTACATGCCCTGCTGCTGCAGGTGAACATGGCCCCAGTCTGGCTGCTGAGGACAGGGGAGGCCCCATTGCAAGCACAGCAGAGCTCAGCGGCTGCACATGAGTCTGGCCCCAGTACAAATATATCTGGATGATCTTCTGCTGGGGCTGGAATTGACCCCTGCTGAGATGAAGCAGAGACAGTTGGCGGCAGGAGACAGATCTAGTTCTGGCATGTCTTCTGCAGGCACAGCCTGGCTTGGTGCCACTGTGCCTGGAGGATCCATTGCCCGGGATGGACCTGGTTCTGGTATGATTGATGAAGAGACAGCAGGCCCTAGTGCCACATCTGGGTGACCTGCTGCCAGGGAAGGAACTGGCACTGCCTCAGCCACTGCAGACACAGCTGGCACCAGTACCAGCACTCTGGATAGCCCACTGCTGGGGAATGACCTGGTCCCAGTGTGGCTGCTGCAGAGCTAACTGGCCTCCGTGCCACCCAAGCAGGATGATCTGCCACCAGAGATAGAACTGTCCCCGACTGTGCTGCTACTGTCATGGCTGTCCCAGTGCCACCAACAATGGATGACCTGTTGTCAGGCAGGGCTTTGGCTGTGATTCCACTTCTGAAGACACGGGTACCCCCCGTGCCGCAGCTGGATGATCTGATACTGGGGATGAAAGCGGCCTTGGCATAGCCGCAGAGGGCAGGACTGGCCCCAGCACCACCTGAGATTATCCGCGCCTAGGGATAGAAATGGTGATTCTGGCTACACTGCTGCAGAAACAACTGACCCCAGGGCCATGCCTGGATGATCTTCTAACTGTGGCAGAACAGACCCTGGCAAGGCTACTGGAGACAGGGCTGACTCCACTGCCACCACACCTGGGTGATCTGCTACCCAGGAAGGAGCTGACTCCAGCTCAGTTGCTGCAGAAATGGCTGGTGCTAGTGCCAGCCCAGTCTGTTGGTGGGTCGGTGGGGCTGCAGCTGGTGTTGGTTGTGCTGACGCAGAGCAGGAGGACCCATGTGCCACCGTATCTGGATGATCCAGTTCTAGGAGCAGAACTGACCTAGAATGGCACTGCAGGCAGCTGGATAACTTGCTGTCAGGAGTGGATGGTGCCCACTTTCTGATTCCACAGGGACTGCTGCTGCCCACAGGAGCTCAGCTGTAGATGATCCTGGTCTTGCCTGGGCTGTAGCAGACGTTGAGTGGCCTCCGTGCCATTGCAGATGGATGATCTGCTATCATAGGGTAACATGGCCCCAGTTCGGTTTCTCCAGACGAGGTTGGCACCAGTGAGACCACAGCAGAATGATCTATTTCTGGAAGCAAAACCGTGCCCAACTCAGCTGCTATCGATAGGCCTGGCCTCATTGCCACAGCTGGATGATCTGCTACTAGGGATGGAAATGACCCCAGCATGCATGGCTCAGAGACAGCTGACCTCAGTGCTAGTCCTTCTGAAAGGTCTATGGCTGGGGGCAGAAATGGCACTGATTGATTGGTATGGATACAGCTGACCCCAGAGTCCCTGTAGCTGGAGGATCTGCAGTCACGAATGGACTTGGCCCCTATTTGGCTGTTGCAGAGACTGCTGGCACCAATGTGAGTGCAGTTTGATCACTGCCACCAACGTGGACCTGGCCCTGCCTGGGCTGCTGCAAACACATCTGGTCCCAGCGCCAGTGGAGCTTGATGGTCTGCACTTGTGACGAACATGGTCTGGGTTTGGCTTTTTCAGACACAACTAGGAATAAGGCCACCTGTGGGTGATTTGCGGCCTGGGTAGAATCTGGAACCAACTCCACTGCTGGTGCCACTCTAGCTGGCTGATCTGCAGGGACAGACCTGACCCTCTTTAGCTAATGCAGACACACTGGACGCTAATGTGAGTTCAGCTGAAACACCTGCAGTTGGTGATGACGCTGGTCCTACCAGGCCTGCTCCAGACATGCAGGTTTATGATATGCTCTCGGTGATGAAACTAGCTACAGTCCAGCCTCTGCAGATACTGCCGCATCCACTGAGACTACAACTGGATGATACACTGTCAGGAACAAAATGATGACTGGCTTCGCCACTGTGGACGCGGCTGGCCCCACTGAGACAGCATGATCTGCTGCCATGATCAAAATGGCTCCCGAGATTCTGGTCCCTGCACACTGCCATCTGGATGATCTGCTACTGTGAATGAACTGGCCCCAGCACGGCTGCTTCGGGGGCATCTGGCCCCAGTGCCACTGCAGGTGGCTGATCTGCTGTCAGGGGCCGATGTAGCTGCAGCACCTCACCACAGGAGTTACCCCCACCTGGAGGATGGGGCAGGATGAGTCAAGCAGGGACATGTCCAACATAGCACGAGGGTCCTGCCCCAGCACTCCTTCCCCTCTTAGCAGTCAGAGTCGTCAACATCCCACCAGGCTCTTCACCCCCCCACACATCCCTTTTCCTGGGCTGGCCCCTGGGGTTCCCCAACACACCCAGGGAGGCCCAGAGGCTACTCCTGTGGGGTCTGAGTGGTGGCCTGGCCTGTGTTGACCTGCCCTGGCAGCCCCCTGTCACCCTACTGTCCCTCCAGATAGACCACCAGAGGCATCAGGATTGAGGGCTCACCCAGGGTCTCAGGCACTGGAAAACATCCCTCACCCCAGGATTTCCTGAGGCCTGGGCCTTGGGACAGCAGATAAAACAGGAGAACATATTTTTCTCAGGAACTCCAGCCAAGCAGCTGGCTTGGGCACAACTCTGGAAAGTATGTGCCTGGTTACCAGGATTGGGAGTTCTGGTGGGTCCATCGCCAAGGTGAGGTCTCTTTCTGAGGTCCCCTTTGCTGAGCCTCTTCCTCAGGCCCCAGTCCCAGGCCATGTGCACCACTGTCCACAGTTATACCAACACAGCCCATTAGGTCTCGAACTGCCACCTGACCTTGGAGGTGCTTCCAGTTGCTCAGACGCTCTGCCGCCCCCTTGTGGCCTATGCCAGCCCTGCAGCCCCAGCCAGGAATCCCAGAAAGCAACCTTATTTAGTGTTGGGGTGTTCCCCAGGCAGGGAGGCTCCAAGAGCCCAGGGAGACAAATTGCTGAGACCTTATGGGATCTCAGAAAAGTCCCTCTTCAACCCTTCACCCTCTTCTGGTCCTGGGTTTTTCAGTTCATTCGTGTGTCCCCCTCATCTTAGCTAGGGTCGTGCTTCCAAGGAAGGACCCAGAGGCTGCAAGAAGGGGAGCTTCATGCCTGGACCCCAGCAGAATGGTCCCACTCTGCATCAGCCTGGCTCCTCATCCCCCAAACTCCAGGCTGCGGCCTTCTCAGAGCGGGGTGGAGGAAGTGTTTTCCGAGACTTGGGTGTACAGTGGGAATCAACGGGGAACTGAGACCCGCAGAAGGTCTAATGCGTCTATGGCACCTTTAGGGTCTCCTGAGCCAGTCATCCCAATCTGTAGAGCAGGAATCTGAGGCTTCCTCCCATATCACACCTCCACGGTCAGGGGCTCCATCCTACCGCCAGCTAACCACCACTGTAGACACAGGACCCCACAATCTTTGGTCTCAGGCTGCCCTGGGGGTCGCCACCACACAGGAAGACTCTGGGGAGTCTGAGGACCCCTATGCCCACAGCCTGACACGTTTCCCATCCTCATGCTGTGGACTCCTGGTGCTGCACCGAGAAGCAGCTGCTCCAACCTCTTCCTTCTCTCCCCCTTAGCACCTCCCCACGACCCTCTCCTGCCCTGCCCCTCCCTGGAAAGCAGACAGGGAAGGGACTCACACAGGAGGGGTGACCCAGGGTCCCCATCATCTAAGGGCCTACAATCCCACAGAAACCCCACAGCACGACTGACTGGCCTGGGAAACCACAATCCTCCGTGCTCTGGGCTCTGCCCATCTTTTGGGCCGCAATGGTTCCTGTCTCTCAGCTGCCTCAGTTTTCTGACTGTCCCGGGAGAGCTTGGAGGTGAATCTCAGCGTGAGCAAGGACAAGTCAAACTTCAGTGTCCATGGTCGCCTAGCAGAAGCACTTGACCTGCCTGCCCGGCTCAAACGCTCTGAACCAACGGTTCAACGCAGGTCCGGTTACTTCTCCTTGCGCATGCGCAAGGACACACCGCGTTGTTACTCCTGGCTCAGCGGCCTCGCTTTCCCTGCTGACGGTCACAGGCCTTGTCTTGCTCTGGGACCGCCCTGGCAGCACCTGCCTGAGTCCCGCACTTGGGGTGCTTTCATCTCCCTGCTTTGCTCCCCAACACGCGCTGTGGGGGTGGAGTCACTCACCCACTTCCTGTCAGAAGAGTGAAGCCAATGAGCCTGCCCATCACAGGGCTGTGACCAGGCGCAGCCGGCGGTTTGAACCCAGCTCAACTGACCTCAAAGGCTGTTCTCTTCACAGGAGCCCTGGGGCTGTGGCTCTGAGCCCAGACCCAGCCACGTGAGTGCACCTTGGATGGGGTCTGGGGAGGGGACAGTGTAGGCAGGGGCTCTGGGGGCCAAGGGATTGTTCCAGGGCTACACTGGAGGCTCTGGGGGAGAGAGGGTGCAGGAGGTTGGAGTTGGGGTGTGGGGTGCCCCTGGGGAGGGCTCTGAACGTCAGGTAAGTGTTGGGCTCACTGCAGGTGGGGATGGGGAGCCCATCCAGGCGGTCTCATGAGAGCCACAGCAGCCTGGAGTGGGAGGGAGCTCACTGGGCACATTGTGCACCCCACCCAAGCAAGGGCCCACAGATCTAGCCGGGAAGGAGGCCTGACTTGGACTTGTCGTGTACCATGGGGGCTTTGCTGACTGCCTTCCTCCTCCCAGGCAGGCTGCCTGGACCACAGAGGGTCCAGGAGAGGTCTAGACCCACAGAGGTAAGTACACCAAGAGGATGGCCTGTGGCCCGGCTCACCAGGAGCTCTGCACCTGCTCCCTCGTTCTCCTTGCAGCCAGACATGGGTGATGCAGCCTCACCCACCTGCAGATCCCTGAGGCAGAGAATGCGAATGTGCACCATGGTCATTGCCAGTAGTGGGAGTTGAGGAAAGGTTGAGAGATCCTTTAAGAAAATCATCACCACAGAAGCATCTTCAATTAAAATTAAAAAACATCCTGAACATTTACCTCCCTGGTTCTCCCTCAGTTCCTTGTTTCTGCCACACCTTCCCCCAGGAAGCCACCACTCTGAGCCAGCCAGACCCATTAATCCAGCAGGGTTTCCCTCGCAGGACCTGTTTTCTCATCTGTAAAAGGGGATTCGCACCCAATGCCTGGCCAGCTGCCTTGTGCCTAGCATGAGATAAAGAAATGAGTTGTCACTGTCACTTGCAGCAGTATTGTCTTTGTTTCCTACTTTGCTGGCAGGACCAGGCCCTCCGACCTGGATACGGGGCCGTCTGTCAGCCAGATGTGGGTCACATACCCCAGCCACTTTCTTTCCCTAGTCTATCGACACTACAGCCTGCAGCATGTTCGGGCAAAAGCACCTCTGTGCTTTTTTCACTAGGGCTGCAGTCCTGAGGCACAGGAATAGGCACAGTGACAGTGCTTGTCACTGCAGCATTTCACAAGGCCAGCAGCCCCCGAGGACATGCCTCCCACTGGGAGAGAGGCCACCCTTCCCATGTGGTCCCTGTGTTGGGTCCTCGCACCAGGAGCTGGGGACTGTGCAGCTCTCACCGTGTGCAGAGAGCTCCACCACTTCCCACTTCACCTGTCCCCACGACACGGATGGGCAGAGCTGAGATCCCATTTCCCAGGGGGAGGAACTGAGGCTCAAGGGACCACCTCGCAGAGGTCAGTCGTCCTGTCTGACCTCAGCCTGTGTCCCTAGCCGTTAGGGGGCATGGCTCCAGCCACGGGCAGCAGGCCCAGGTTTCCCGCATTCCTCATTGCTCTAGCAGCCACCGCTCCCCATCCAAACAGGGGCTGCTGCCTCATGGCCCCAGCACAGCTGGGAGTGCCCTCCCCAGAGACCCCAAGTTCTTGGCATGCTTCTCCCATCTGCCCTAGGCAGCAGCAGTGGGCGCACCGTTGGAAAGAGGACTGAGTGCCATTGACTTGCACTCCTCCAAACGAGAGTGAGGTTACATCTTATTAACGAGTGCACAGAACGCTGAAAATGAACAAACTAGGAGGCAACACTGAAAAAGAGTCCCAGGAGAAGGGAAGGGCAGCTGTGATGGAGGAGAGAGTCCTGGGAGGACTTCAGGAGCTGAAGCTAAGGAGCTGCCAGAGTCAAGTCCACTGTCCCCGTAGTTACATGCCCTGCTGCTGCAGGTGAACATGGCCCCAGTCTAACTGCTGAGGACAAGCACAGCAGAGCTCAGCTGCTGTGGACTTTGCTGGTCCCAATGTCATCACAACAGGATGATCTGCCTCTGGGAATGGAACTAGGCCCAGCTTGGCTGCTACAAGCATGACTGGCCCCATTCTCACAACATATGAGTGATCTGTTGACCAAGATGGTCTTGACTGTGTTTCAGCAGGTGCAGAGACTGCTGGACCCAGTGCCATACCTGGATGGCCTGCCACTGAGAATTGAACAGGCCCCAGAATGGCTGCTGTGGACACGGCTGGCCTCAGTGACCTGAGATCTAGATGATCTGCCCTGGGGATGGAATGTCCTGGTTGCCACACACAAGGCTAGCCCCAGTGCAAACATATCTGGATGATCTGTTGCTGGGCATGGAACTGGTACCTGCTCAGATGATGCTGAGCTGGCTGGTCCCAGTGCTACTCTAGCAGGATGATCTGCCACCAGGAAAAGAATGGGCTCTGACTAGACTGCTGCTGACACAGCTGGCTCAATACCACCAACAATGGATGATGTTGATGGGCAGGGCTTTGGCTGTGATTAAGCTTCTAAAGGCATAGTGGCCCCAGTGCCATAGCTGATCTCCTACTGGTTTCAGAACTGACTTCAGGATGGATGCAGAACACAAGCCTGGCCCAAGTGCCACCTAGGATTATCTGCTGCTGGAGACAGAAATGATTCTTACTGGATTTCTATAGACTTGACCCACCCCAGGGACACACCTGGATGAGTTTCTGGCTGTGGTAAAACTAGCCCTGGGAAGACTGCTGGAGACAGAGCTAACTCCAATGCCACCACATCTGGATGACCTGCTACTTGGGACAGAACTGGCCCCAGCTGAATGTTCCACTATCAAGGACAGATCTGACAGTCTCGTGGATGATGCAGAGAGAGCTGGCACCAATACTAGCTCAGCAGGTCATCTAAGCAGTGATGGACCTGACCTGACCCTGCCTGTACTGCTGCTGCCATAGCTGGCCCTGATGCAATTGTATGTGGATAATCTGCTGCCAGTTGCAAACTTGGCCCTGGTTCAGCTTCTGCAGAAACTGTTGACCCCAGTGAGCCCAGTGCTGGGTGATCCATTGCTGGGAACAGAACTGTGCCCAACTGGGTTGTGTTGGAAACAGTTATCCCAGGTGCAATCATAGATAGACTCTGCACTTGGGAACTGAACAGACTTCACCTTGTCTGCTGCAGACATGACTTGCCCCTGTGCCATAGCTGCATGATCTTCTACAAGGACATTAATGTCTCACAGCTGCAACTGGCACAGCTGGCTCCAATACCACCACATCTGGATGGACATCTAAAGGCAACAGAAATGACCCCAGCTCAGCACTGCTTCATCTCAGTGACACTGCTGTGCCATCCTGGATGGATAATTAGCTGCCAGGGAAAGCCTGACTAGGTGGATGCATCCACAGCTGGCCCCCTTGTAACCACATCTGGAATACCTGTTGCTTCAAACAGAACTGGCTGTGGCCCCACTGCTATGGACACCACAGAGACACCAGAATGACCAGCTATCAGCAATGGATCTGGCCCCCCTCTTGGTGGATGTAGCGACAGCTGGCATCAATTCAAACTCAGCTGTTTCATTGGCTGCCAACAATGGGTCTGACCTTTGCCTGAGCTGTTGCACACTTGGCTGGCCTCAGTGCCATTGTAGATGAAGGGACTGCTGCTGGTGATTGCAAACTGGCCCAGACATAGCCGCTGTGACCATAGCTTAGCCTAAAGCCACCACAGCTGGATGATCCACTACTAAGGCCAAATTCGGCTCCAGAATGGCAAGTGCAGACATATCAACACTACATGCTACCCTATGTGGACAATCTTCTGCCTCGATGTAACTGGCACTGACCCAGTTGCTTTGGGTACTGGTGTCCACAGAGCCACTGCAGCTGAATGGTTTGTTGTGAGGGATGAGCATGGCCATGTCTCAGCTGATGCAGAGCATCGTCAGCACAGTAGCTAGAGACATATCTGGCCCTAGTGCCCCCACAACTAGATGATCTGCCTCCCGGGACAGAATTGCCTCTGACCCCACCTGAATGCAGAACCACTGCAGCCAGGTGAATTGTTCGAGGCCAGGATGGATCTGGCCCCTCTCGGCTGATGCAGAGACAGATGGTGCTGATGATAGTTCAGCTGGGTCATTGGCCACAGGCATGATTCAGCCTTTGTGGGAAAACTGTTGGCCCTGCAGAGTCCACTGAATGATGAGGCTACTGCCAGTAAGAAAACAATGCCCAGCCTGGTTACTGCTGGCATGGCAGGCTCCATAACCATCACATCCAGATGTTCAGCTAACAGGGACACAAATGGCTCCAACTCGGCAGCTTGCAGACACAGATAGCCTTGGTATCATCACAGCTGGACAACTGGCTAATTGTGACAGACCTAGCCTGGTTGGTCTGATGTAGAGACCACTAGCCCCATCAGGATGATAAGCAGCTGCAGACAGAATTGTCTTTGGCTCCACGACCACAGACACAGCTGTCCCCAGCCCTGCAGCTGGATGATCTGTCCACAACGCGGCTCCTGTAGCTAGAGCTGGCTGGTGACCTGCACCTTTATGATCTGCTGAGGGAACTTACATGGCCCTGGTTGGAGTGGTTCAGAGACAGCTGGCCCCAGTGCCACCACATTTGAATGATCTGTGCCAGGCTTGAAATTGGCACCTGCGTGATTGATATATGGAGAGTTGGCCCAAGTGCCTCCAAATCTCGATGATCTGCTGCCAGGAATGGAAACGGCAAGGACTCAACAGCTTCCACACAATGAACACGATGCCCCTGCATGGTCCGCCACCAGGGAGGAACCTGGCTGTGGCTCAGCTGGTTCACAGATATTTGGCCTCACTGTCATGGCATCTGACTGGCCCATTGCCAGGGAGAGAGCTGTTCCTGGGTCAACAGAGGTGGACATGGTGGTACCCAGAGTCGCAGCAGCTGGACGATGTGCTGTACAGACTGGATCAGGCCCATGTCTTACAGATCCAGAAACAGCTGGTGAAAATTTGAGCTGACCTAGGATGTCTGCTACCTGTGATGGACCTGGACCTACCTTGCCTGCAGCAGACATGCTGGCCCCTGGTCTTTTGGAAGTAGATAGTGTGCTGCCAGTGTTGAATGTGGTCCCATTTTGGTTTCTGCAGATATTAGTAGTCCCAGTGAAACAACAACTAGCCAATCTGCTTCCCAGAACAACTATGACCCCTGCATCTTGGATGATCTGTGGCCACCAACAGAAATGACTCCAGCTCAACTTCCAGGAAAGAGCTGAGCCTGGTGCCATCACAGCTAGATGATCAGCTGCTGGGGACAGACCCAGCCTGGCTTGGCTGATGCAGGGCCTTCTATACCCAGTCCTACTGCATCTGGGTGTTCTACTGCCGGGGACAGAACTGCCTTCAGCTCACCTTGAAGACACCACTGAGTGCAGAGCTACTGCAACCAAATTGTCTACTGTCAAGGATGGACTTGGCCCCCTTCTGGCTGGTGCGGAAACAGCTGGCACCAATTGGAGCTCACCTGGATCACTTGCTGCCAATGATGACTGGCTCTGCCTCTTCTGCTACAGGCATGGCAGCTCCAATGCCATTGTGAGTTGATGATCTGCTGCTAGAGCTGAACCTTGTCTTGATATATCTTCTGTGAACATTTTTGCCCCAGGAAGATCACAGCTGGATGATCTGCCACCCAAAGCAAAACTGGCATCACCTATGCTGCCCCGAAAGCCATTGCTGCTGGATTACCTACCAGTAAGGTTGGTTTTGGCTCTGACTCAACTGTTGCAGACAAAGCTGGATGCCAAGTACCAATTCCCAAGTTGGATGACCTTCTTTCTTGGACAGAACTGACCTCAGAACAGCTGCTGCTCCAATGACACCACATCTTGATGATCTACTGCCAGGCACAGAATTGGCCCCAGCTCAGCTACTGATGGGGGCAGACCTTTCCTGGGTGGCCAGTGCAGGGATAGCTAGCCCAAGTGCCACTACATTTGGATAATTCGCTTCAAGGAGTGGGCCTGGCCCCAGCTGGGCTGATGCAAAGAACTCTATCTGCAGTACCACCACATCTTCATGATCTACCTCCAGGTTATGAAACAGGCTTCTCCCAACAACTGCTGCCTTGTTTGGCCCTAGTGCCACCACATCCAGATGATCTATCAGGTATGCACATTGTCCCTTTAACTGCTGCAGTAACCGCTGACCCCAATGCCACTGGAGCTGTTTGATCTGCTGCCAGGGGCAAAGCTGACCTCAGAGATGTTGACGCAGAAGTCCATGACTGCACTACCACCTGTGAATTACTTCCTACTAGAGAAACATATAGCAACAGCACAGCTTCTGCAGATGAAGCTGGTCTTGGTGCCACTGTAGCTGGATGACCCAATGCCCTTTCTCAGCTGATGAAGACAGCATGCCCTAATACCACTGCATCTGGCTGATTTGATGCCAGAGACAGAACTGGACCTTAATTTGCTGCTGAGAACACAGCTGGCACCAGCATCAGCACTCTGAATGGTTGGCTACCAGGGACTGAGCTGACACTGGCTAAACTGATGCAGAGACAGCTAACTCCAATGACTTCCTATCAGGATGATCTGCTATCAAGGATGAAACCAGCTCTGACTGGGCTACTGCTGACACAGCTGGCCCCAGTGCCATCAAACATGGACGATATGTCATTGGGCAGGCTGTTGGTCATGGCTCAGCTTCTGCAGACCTAGGTGGTCCCAGTGGTACAGCTGAATGATCTGCTACTGACTGGGAAGGTACAACTCTGTGGCATGGCTGGTGCAGAGATAGCTGGCCCCAGTGGATAATCTGATTTAAGGAATAGGACTTGCCCCGCCTCAGTTAATTGAGAAATAGCTGCCCTATAGAGCACCTAAGCTGGGTGATCTGCTGCCAGGGATAGAACAGTTTCAAGCCTGTCTACTGTGGACTCAGCTGGTCCCCATGCCACACCCGGATCACTGCTGAGGACAGAACTGGATTCTGTGCATCTCCTGCAGACATGCCTGGCACCACTGCCATCACGTCATGATGATATGCTACTGAGAATAAACTGACATTTGTTTGGCTGCTGCAGACACAATTGAAATCAGAGACATGGCAGCTGCATGATCTATTGGGGAGGTACTGCCCCACCCCAGCTTTGGCTGATGCGGAGACAGCTGCAACCAATGCAAGCTCATTTGGACCATCTGTTCCTGGTGATGGACATGGCTCTGCCTGGGTTGCTGTGGACACAGCTGTTCTCATTGCCATTGTAAGCAGACATTCTGTGGGTGGTGATTTTGCCCTGATTCAGCTTCAAGGGACACTGATGGCCTTGGTGAGATCACATCTCAATGTCTGCTGCCAAGGAGAAAAAAAAAAATGGACCCAGCTCTGAAGATACAGAAACAGCTGGTCCAAGTTCCACTGCATCTAAATGATCTGCTGCAGAGAAATAACTGGCTCCAGCAGGACCACTGAGGATTCAACTGATTCAACTGGCCCTTGTGCCACAGCTGGATGATCTATCAGGAAAGGAACTGACCCTATCATGACTGCTGCAGGCAAGGCAAGCTCCAGTGCCATCAGGGAATGGAATGGGCTCAAGGCAGCTGCTACAGACACAGTAGCCCCGATGTCATCACAGCTGGATGACTAAATGCAGGGGTGGGCCTGGCATGGATTGGCCTCTATAGCAACCACTGGCCCCAGTGCCATTGCAGCTGAATGATCTGCTACCAGGGACAGAACTGGCTACAGTTCAGCTGCAGGGAACACCGCTGGCTGGATATTCTGCTACTGCTGATGGATCTGGCCTCAGCACAGCTGTTGCTGACATGGCTGAGTCCAGAGCCCTTGCAGACAGATTGTTGGGTCCTGTTGGAGAACATGGCTCCAGCTTAGCTTATGCAGATGCCACTGGTCCCAGAGAGACCATAATGGATGCTCTGTTGCTGGGAGCAGGGCAGTACTGTGTCTGGCTTAGCTAATGTGGATGTGACTGACTCTAGTGCCACTGCACCTGAAAAATTTGGCCTCTACTCAGATGCTGAGGATGCAGCTGGATGCAAAACCACTACACCTGGATGATCTGATGTTGGGTTCAGATCAAGCCCACTTGTCTTATGTAAAGACCACTTGCACCAGTGTGAGCTCAACTGGACCAATCTGGACCTTCCTGGAGAGATAGACACGGCTGGCCCCAGTGCCATACTTGGTGCATGTGTCATCTTCTGTGATAACGTTGGCCCTGGTTAGCTTCTGGGGACACTGCTGGCCACAGTATGTCTTACTTCCGGGGACAAATAAATAGGACCAGTTAAGATGCTGGAGACACACCTGGCCCTGTTAACACTACAGATGGTTGAATGGCTTCTAGGGACAGAACTGGCTTAGGCTTGGTCACTGCAAACATGGTTGAATCCAGGCCACCATAGTGTGGGGAGCAACTCGGACTAGACTAAGTTACTGGAATTAAGACTTATTCTATGCATCTGCTCTCCCACAATATGGCACTGGGAGAGAAGAAAACAGCTTCTACACAGCTGCCTCCAGTTCAGCCAATAAACTGTAGGACTTGCTCCTGATTGGAGGAGAGCAGCGTACTCGGCGTGTGGGCAGCCGAGTTAGGATTGGCGGAGGAGGACTATAAAGGAGGAGAGAGACGGCATGCACCAGGAACATCTAAGGGGAACATCTAAGGGGAACACCTGTGCAGCCCCCGAGAGAGCCGGCCAGCGGTGTGCCGCTCCCCTGCGGAAGTGGGGAATGTGGCCGGGGGAACTGCCCTTCCACGGAGGTGGAAGGGATAGTAGCCAACCCGGGAAGAACCAGCAGTAAACCCGGGGAGGGCCGAGCAGACCAAAGAACAGCGCAGGGTCCTGTGTCATTCCTCCACGAAGAGGGGGAGCGACACCATAGCTTGGTCCACTGCTGGGATTGATCTAGTCCAGCAGAAACAGCTGGAAATGATGTGAGCACAACTGAGTTGTCTGCATCCAGCAATGCGTCTGTCCCTGGAAAGACACAGTGCTATTGTAGGTGGATCATCTGCTGACAGTGGCAAAACTGGCAGAGCTGCGGATGAGGCTTGTCACAGTGAGAACACAGCTGCATGACTTGCTGTCGGTCACAAAACCGGACCCAGCTCAGCTGCTGCTGACATGACTGGGCCCAACTGCATCTCAGCCAGATGAAAGCAACCAGGACCAGAACCGAGCTGATGCAGAGACAGTTGGCTCTAGGGCCACAGTATCTTGATGATGTATTGCTGGGGATGAGCTGGCCACAGATTGGTGATGAACACATGGCTAAATCCACAGCCAACACAGCTGGATGGTCTGCTGTTGGGAATGATTTGGTCCCATTTTGATTGATGTGGAGACATTCAGCATAAGGCCAAACTCAGTTGGATCACCTGCTACCAGCAGTGGGCCTGACCCATCTTGGGCTGCTGCCAACATCACTGGACACCATCTCTTTGTGGCTAGATGACCTTTCACCAGTAGCAAACATAGCCCTGGTTCAGCTTCTGCAGATACTGTTGGCCCCAGTGAAACCACAGCCAGATGATTTACTGTCCAGATCCAGTGCTGGGGATACAGTCGGCCTCATTGCCACAGCAGGATGATCTTTTACTTAAGCCAGAACTGACACTGGCTCTGTCTACAGTAAGACATGGCTGCACCAGAGCTACCACAGCTGGGTGATCTGCCGGTAGGATAGATCAGGCCCCCTTTCGTCTGATGAAGTAACAGCTGACTCCAATGCAAGCCTACCTGGATCAGCTGCTGCAGGCAAAGAACTCACCTGGCCTGGGCTGCTGCAGACCTGGCTGGCCCCAGTGCCATGGCAGGTGAGCAATCTGTAGCCTGAGATAAACTTAGCCCTAGTTTTGCTTCTGCAGACACTTCTGGTTCTAATGGAACCACAGCTAAACTATCTGATGCCATGTACAAAATCGGGCCCTACCTAGCTGCTGTGTACATGACTGGCCTATTGCTGCCAAATCTGAATAATCTGCTGCCTGATATGTGCCTGGCCCCATCTCAGCTGCAATAGCTGGGGCTGAACCCACAGCCACTGTGGCTACAAGGATGGACCTGGTTCTCTTTCAGCTAATGCAAACTAGTGCCAATCCAGGCTACCTCAGTCATCTGCTACCGCTGATGGATCTGGTCTGGCTTGCGGTGTTACACACATTACTGCCCCTGGTACCACTGTAGGCAGTCTACTGGTGTGGCAACTTGTCTCCAGTTTGCTTTCTACAGGCACTACTAGCTGCACTGAGATTTCATCTGCATGATCCACTGCTGGCAACCAAACTGTGCCCAGATCAGCTATTGACCTCTACTGCCCCAACTGGATGATCTGTTTTAGAGGAAACTAGTCCTGGCTGCTGCAGACTCAGGCCCCACCCCACATCTAGATGATCTGCTACCAGTAGGGAATTGGCCCTGGCTTTGCTGCTGCAGAGGCAGCTGAAACAAGAGCCTCTGTAGCTAGAGGATCTGCTGCCAGGGATGAATCTGGCCCTCGTTCAGCTGATGCAGAGACAGCTGGTGCAGAGATAGCTGGTGGACATCCAAGTTCTGCTGGGTCATCTGCCTCCAGCAATGGACCTGATCCTGTCTGGACTGCTGCAGATTTGACCAGACCCTGTGTCATAGCAAGTGCACGTAATTGCATCATTGCTACTATTGGCAAACTTGGCCCCAGGTCAGCTTCTGTGAACATTACCAGCACCGGTGAGACCACAGATGATGATCTGCTGCCTGGGGTGAAATTGGTACAGACCCAGCTACTGCAGACAAAACTAAACCCCTTGCTCATGCAACTGAATGCTCCAGGGACCATGACAGACCTCACCCAATCTAGGCTGATGCACAGATACCTGCATGATCTTCTAGTCATGGACCTGGTTCCAATGCCACAGCTGCAGATACAACATTCCCAGGGCCACAGCTGGAAGATGAGCTATTGGAGACACAGTTGGCCCCAGTGCAACCAGAATTTGATGATCCAGTGCCAGAGATGGAACTGATGCAGAGACAGCTGACCCCAGTGCCAGCGAATCTGAATGATCAATTGCCAAGTATGGAACTGGCCCTGTCTTGGCTGCTGCAGATAATGCTGCAACCCAGATTCACCATAGCGGGATGTTGCTGGGGATCAGTTTGGTCCCCCCTTTCAGGTGACACAGAGATAGCTGGCAAGAGTGCAACTTCAGCTGGGTTATTTGCTGCCCGACTGTGATGGACTGGCTCTGCCAAGGCTACTACAGACATGACTGGCCCCAGTGCCATGGTAGGTTTATGGTCTGCTTCCAATGGCAAACATGACCCCAATCCAGCTCCTGCAGACACTGCTGGCCCTGATGAGACTATAGCTGGATCATCTGCTGGGAACAAAACTTCCCAGCTTTATGATCTGTTGTGCATGATGCAACTGACACCTGCTCAATTGCTGTGTACACTAATGAACCTAAGCTACAGTACAGAGGATGGTGTGTGGCTGGGGATAAATATGGTTCCCTAAGGGCTGAGCAAAGACAGCTGATGCCATTGGGAGCTCAACTACAATCTGCTTCAGTGAAGGATCAGGATGTCTGTGGGCTGCTACCCGGCTGGCCCCAATGCCATCGTAGTGCATGGTCTGATGCTGGTGGTAATCCTGACCCCAGTTCAGCTTCTGCAGACATCAGTGACACCAGGTAGATTACAGCTGTGTGATCTGCTGCCCGGGACAGAACGGGTACCCACTCAATAGATGCAGACAGCTGGCTCCAGGTCCATCAAATCCAGATGATCTGCTACCTCAACAAACCTGTTCCTGGCTCAGCTACTGATGACACAGCTGAATCCAGATCTGCTACTGATGACACAACTGGCCTCAGCCCTGCTGCTGTCTACATAGCTGGTCCCAGTGTCACAACTGAAAGATCTGCTACTGAAGTTGGGTATGATCCCACGTGCTAGCTGCAGACACAGCTGGCCCCAGTGCCACCACATCTGGATGATATGCTGATGGCCATGTGATTGGTATTTGACTCAGCTTGCAGACGAGCTGGCCCTGAAACCACATCAGCTTAATGGTCTGCTCCTAGGATGGATCTAGCTCTGACCTGGCTGCTACAGGCTGGCTGAACTTAGAGCCACTGCAGCTGGATGATGTACTGTCAGGGATGGATATGGCCCCCTTTCAGCTGCTGCAGACAATACACGCTCACCTGAATCATCTGCTGCCAGCAATGGATCTGGTCCTGCCTGGTCTACTGCAGAGATGGCTGGCTGCGGTGCCCTTGTAGGTAGATGTTCTGCTACTGGGGAGAATGTGGACTGGGTTCACCTTTCATGAGCACTACAGGCTCAGGGGGAACTCAACTGGGTCATATAAAACCAGGAAAAAGCCTGGGCCTGGCTTGGCTGCTGAAGACAAAGCTAACTCCAATTCCTTCATAGCTTGATGATAATTTGCTAGTGATGGGTCTGGCTCCAGCTCAACTGATGTGGATATGGCTGCCCTAGAGCCATAAATGGATGATCTGCTGACAAGGTTGTAGCTGACCCTGGCTTGGCCAATGCTGAGATGAAGACCTCATGGCCACCAGATCTGGACAATCTGTTGCTGGGATGGAACAGGCCCTTCTGTGGTAAGGATGAATCCAGAGCCACTGCACCTGGATAATCTGCTGTCCAGGATGGATCTGGCCTGCCTGGGATGCTACAGACAATGATGCTCACAGTACCACGGTTAAGTGGTGACCACGGCTTCAGTGAACCTTATGAGGATGCTATTGGGAGACCACAGCTGGATGATATGCTGCCTGTAACAAAACCAGGCCTGGCTTGGTTGCTGGAAGCACAGCTGACCCCAGTACCAATGCAACTGATGATCCGCTACCAGGAGTCACCTTGCTCTGGACTGAATGTCAACGAAATTGCTGGGACTGGTGTCGCAGATGGCTCCAGCTCACAGCTGTCTCCATAACCAGCACTTCTGGATGAACAGACACCAGGGATAGAACTGGCTTGACTCAGCCACTGCAAACACGGCTGGCCCCTTCATCATCACATTTGGATTATAGGCTGCCAGGGATGGACCTAGATTGACTAGATGAATGCAGACAGCTGGGCCCATGGCCACCATTTTTATATCATCTGTGGCCCTGGACAGAGTTGCCTGTTGCAAGGCTGCTGCTTGTTGACCTGGGCCATCCCAGTGCCACAGCTAGAAAACGTGGCACTGAGGATGGAGCTGGTCAGGGCCTGGATGCTGCAGCTGCAGAAGGGGCTCACCCTAGTGTCACCCCATCTTCATGATCTGTTGCCATGAGCAGTGGCCCAGGCTAGGCCAATGCAGAGACAGCAGACCCCAGCAGCACTGCATCTCAGTGATCTGCTCCTGAGTTAGAACTGGCCGCAAGGCCAGCGCCGCGGCTCACTAAGCTAATCCTCCGCCTTGTGGCGCCGGCACACCAGGTTCTAGTCCCGGTCGGGGCGCCAGATTCTGTCCCAGTTGCCCCTCTTCCAGTCCAGCTCTCTGCTGTGGCCAGGGAGTGCAGTGGAGGATGGCCCAAGTGCTTGGGCCCTGCACCCCATGGCAGACCAGGATAAGTACCTTGCTCCTGCCATCGGATCAGCGCGGTGTGCCGGCCGCAGCGCACTGGCCGCGGCGACCATTGGAGGGTCTGTGTCTGGCAGACACAGAGAAAGCTGGCAGCAGAATGAGCTCAATGGGACCTTTGCTATTAGCAATGGACATGGCCCTGCCAGGTATACCATAGATATGGCTGGCCCAGTGCCAGTGTAGGCGATGCCTTGGCAAAAATGGCCATGAGTCAACTTCAGCAGATACTCGGTAGCCCTGATGACACCATCACTGGATGCTTCATTGCCAAGAATGAAACAGAGCCAGCTCAACATATGCAGTGGCACCTGGCCCCTTTGCCAATGCATCTGGATTATCTATGTCCATGGATGGAACCAGTCCTGGTTCAGCTGATGCAGAGACAGATACTACAAATGTGAGCTTAGCTAGATTGTCTTCTGCTGGCGATGGGCCTGGCCCTTCCTGGACTGCTGCAAACAGACAGTCCTCAGAGCCATTGCAGGATGATAGACTGTTACCAGTGGTGAACTTGACCCATATTCATCTCCTGAGGACACTATATTGATCTGCTACAGAGATTTGTAGTTGTCCCAACAAAGTTAAGGCAGACAGCTGGGCTCAATGCATCTGGAGGTTTACTACAGGGATGCAACTGGCCCCAGCTCAGCTACTGTGGACATGGCTGCACCCAGAGCCATTGTAGGTAGAAGATTTTCTATTGGGAACAAATCTGGCCCCCTTTTGGCTGACACAGATAGTCAGCATTAATGGGAGCTCAGCTAGATGATCTCATGTCAGCAGTGAACCTGGCCCTTCTTGGCATGCTGTAGACATGTTGACCCAAGTGCCATTGTAGGTGGATGGTCTGCTACCAGTGACAAAAATGACCTTGAGTTAGCTTCTGCAGACATTGCTGGCCCTAATGAAGCCACAGTTGTATGTTCTTCTGCCAGGAATAAAACTGGGCCAAGTGCAGCTTATGCAATGATAGCTGATCCTATTGCTACCACATCTGGATGATGGGCTTCCAGAACTGAATCTGGCTTCGGTTTGGATGATGCTGAGACAATGCTGCCAATAATAGTTCAGCTGGATAACTGACTGCCAGGGACAGACCTGGCCTGGTTTTCTTCTATGGGTACAATTCTTTTTTGTGGCACTGCCTCCAAATTAGAGATTGACATGGACAGAATTGGCTTCAACTTTACTGGATTCAATGCCACACCTGGATGATTAGCTGTTGAGGAGAGATCCAGTCCCAACACAGCTACTGCAGCCCTTGTTGGCCTTAGTGTCACCAAATCTGTGCTATGGACCAATATAGTCACAGCCTGCCTATGCAGAGACTGACCCAGCTGCCTCAGACACAATGATTATGGTGCCACTGAAGTTGGGTAAAGTTGGGTGATCTACTGCTGGGGACAGACCTGGACCTGGCTCAGCTGATGCAGAGACAGCTGGCCCAGTGCCAGTGAGTCTAAATGATCTACTGCCAAGGATGGAATTGGCCCTGACTTGACTGCTACATCCACTGCTGCAACCTAGATGCACCATAGCTGAATGATCTACTGATAGATTTGTCTCCCTTTCAGTGGATTAAGACACAGCTGGTGCTAGTGCAAAACAACTGGATCATCTGCTGCCAGCCATGGACCTGGCTCTTTCTGGGCTGCCCCACAAATGGCTGGACCCCATTCCATTGTAGATTGATGGACAACTTGCATGTGAATTTTGCCCCAGTACAACTTCTGCCAACATTGCTGGCCCCAGTGAGATCACAATTGGATGATCTACTGTCAGGAACAAATACAGGCCAGCTCACCTGCTGAGGTCATAAATGTACCCAGAGCCACCACAATTGGATGATCTGCTACCAGAGATGAACAGGCTCCAGTCAATTTTGGTGGACATGAATAGCCTTGTTGTCACTGATCCGTTGATGCTCTACTTAGGAAAGAACTGGTCCCAGAAAATCCGGTGGCTTGAATAGCAAGATATTGGGATAATCTGTTACTAGAAATGGAACATTTCCCCAGTTTGACTGCAATGGCAATGTCTGGCCCAGGTGCCATCACAGCAGGATGATAGGTCCCTGTGATAGACCAACCCTGGCTCAGCAGCTAAGGCAGAGACAGATGGCCCCAGTACCACTGAATGTGGATGATCTGTAACCAGAGACAGAGTGATCCTGGCCCAGCTGCTGTAGACATGGCTACACCTGGAGTTACCAGGACTGGGTGATCTTTTGTCAGGTATGGACTTCGCACTCTATTGGCTGAAGTCAAGACAACTGGTACCTGTGGGGAGCAACTCGGACTAGACTAAGTTACTGGA
This sequence comes from Oryctolagus cuniculus, assembly GCF_964237555.1. Lineage (NCBI taxonomy): Eukaryota > Metazoa > Chordata > Mammalia > Lagomorpha > Leporidae > Oryctolagus > Oryctolagus cuniculus. The sequence goes on from NC_091439.1 coordinate 54,687,009, forward strand.
ATTAAGACTTATTCTATGCATCTGCTCTCCCACAATATGGCGCTGGGAGAGGAGTAAACAGCTTCTACACAGCTGCCTCCAGTTCGACCAGTAACCTGCAGGAGCTGATCCTGCTCCTGATTGGAGGAGAGCAGCGTACTCGGCGTGTGGGTAGCAGAGTTGGGATTGGTGGAAGAGGACTATAAAGGAGGAGAGAGACAACATGCACCAGGAACATCTATCTGAAGGAACACCTGTGCAGCCCCCGAGAGAGCCGGCCGGTGGTGTGCCGCTCCCCCGCGGAAGTGGGGAAAGTGGCAGGGGGAACCGCCCTTCCACGGAGGTGGAAGGGTCGGTAGCCAACCCGGGAAGGACCAGCAGCAAACCCAGGGAGGGCCGAGCAGGCAAAAGAACAGCGCAGGGTCCTGTGTCGTTCCTCCACGAAGAAGGGGAGCAACAGGTACCAATACAATTTCAGCTGGATCAACTGCTACTAGTGATGGAACTGGCCCTACCTGAGCTACCGCAGACATGACTGGCCCCAGTGCCAATGTAAGATGATGGTCTGTGGCCAGTGTTGTTGAACATGACCTGCTTTTGTTTCTGTGATTACAGTTGTACCCAGTGAGATCTTATTTGGATGATCTACTGCTCAGAACAAAACTGGCTCCTACTAAACTATTTCAGACATGGCTACTGTCACTGATACCAGTTAAGTGACCTACTTAGGATGGAACTGACCCCAGCACAGCCGCTGCAGACACAGCTGGCTCTAGTGGTTTAGCATCTGAATGAACTATTACTGATGATGGAACTGACCCCAGCTTAGCTACTGAGGTAATGGCTGGCAGTGGTGCCATGACACCCAGAAGAGTGGTGCCATTCTGGCCCTGATTCAACTGGGGCTGAGCCACCTGGGCCCAGAACAACCACATCCTGATTTTCTGCTGCTGGCAAAGGACCTGACTCTGAATTGTGTGCTAGGTATCTGCCTGAATCCAGAGCCACTGCAGCTGGATGACATGTGCTGGGGATCTGTCACTCACTTGGCTGATACAGAGATGGGTGGTGCCCATAAGCTGGATCATCTTGTGACAGCAATGAACCACACCCTGTCTGGACTGTTGCAGACATGACTAGAACCAGTGGAATTGTGGGTGAATGGTCCATGTCCCTAGTTCAGCTCTGGTGGACACAACCATGAGACATAGCTGGATGATCTGCTGTCAGTAAAGGATGTGTCTCTGATTTGATGCAGGCATCTGGCCCCAATGACAACACATCTGGATGATCCTTTGCCAGATGGATCATCCCTACCCTACATGCTGCATAGATGGTTGACCCCAGTGCCATTGAAGGTGGGTGGTCTGCTGCCCAGGGTAAATGTAGCCTGGGTTTGGTATCTGTGGATACTGTAGCCCTAGTGAGACTACAATTGGATGATCTTCTGCTGGGACAAAACCTGCACCTAGCCTGGCTCTGCAGAGAGAGCTGGCTGTAGTATACTGCAACCAGTGATTGCTTCCCTGGTCAAAACTGGCCCATTTGACTTGTGTAGTTGTGGCTGAACCCAGAGCCACCACTGCTGAACGTTCTGCTCTTTGGGATGGATCTTAACCCTATTGGCATTGCAGAGTTAGTTGGCACCAATGTGTGCTGGGCTGGATCATTCACTGCTAATGATGGACCTGTCCCTACCTGACCTTCTGCAGGCATGACTGGCCCCAGTGCCATTCTAGACTGATAGTCTGCTACTGGTGGTGAATTCAGACCCAGTTCAGCCTCTCTAGACTCTTTTAGCTCCAGTGAGACCACTGCTGGATGGTCTGCTGCCCAAAATAAAACAGTCCAGCTTGTTTGCTGGGGACATGACTGGCCCTTATTCTTCCACAGGCAGCTGATCTGCTCCCAGGGATGTATCTGGCTCGGGCCCTTTTGCTATGGACATGGCTGGCTCCAGTGCCACAGATGATGATCTGCTACTGAAAATGGATCTGGCCCTGGCAGGGCAGCTACAGCCATGGCTGACCCTCATGCCCCATATCTGGATGACCTGACTACACTGATGCAGACAGCTGGCCCCATTGCCACCAATGGGGATGATCTTTTGCTGGGGATGGAAATGGCACTGACTTGGCTACTGAGGAAACAGCTGACCCTGGTGTCAATGCAGCTGGATGGTCTGAAGCTCAGTACAGACCTGGCACTGGCACTGGCTCTGTAGGTGAAGGGAAAGCTGGAGCCAGTACCTCTACATTGGAATCATCTGCTTCCCCAGAGGGAACTAGCCCCAGCAGAACTGACTGCGCTGCTTCCACAATTTGGTGATCTGCTACTGGATATACAAGTGGCACTGACTGACACACAGTCATCTAGACCTAATGCCACCTTATCTTACTGATTCACTGACAGGAATGGAGCTGGCCCTGGCTCAGCTAATGCAAACACAGCTGAGCCCAAAGCCACCATACCTGGGTGATCTGCTGTAGGGATGGATCCCCATGGCTTGCACGCTGCATAGTTGGCCACAGTGCCCTTGTAAGTTGATAGTCTGCTTCTAGATGCAAATGTGGCCCCAGTTCAGCTTCTGCAGACTGCAACCACATTGGCTAGTTTGCTACTGGGAACAAAATTGTGACTGGCGCTTAGCTGCTGTGCAGTCAACTGTCCCCAGTGCCACCACACCTGGATGACTTGCTGCCAGGAATATAACGGGCATAAACTTGGCTATTTCAGACACAAGTGACTCCAGGCAACCGCAGCCAGATCATCTGCTGCTGGGAGCATACTGGCACCAGCTCGGCAGTGCAGACCCAGACTTGCCGCAGCTGGGTAGTCTGCTATGCAGGATGGGTCTGGGCCACTTTCGACTGATTCAGAGACAGATGGCACCAATGTATGCTCAGCTGGATCATCTTCTGGGAGCAATGGACCTGGTCCCGCCCAGTGTGCTGGAGGCATTGCTGACTTCAGTGCTATTGTATGTGGATGATCTGCTGCCTGGAACAAAATTGGGTGTGGTTTTTGTTGCTAGGGACATGACTAGTCCCAGTGCCACCACAAATGGATGATCTGTTACCAGGGACAGAACTGGCTCTACTTTGACTGCTGAGATACCACTGGCCCTCTGGCCACACGTGGACAATATTCACTTGGGACAGAACTGTCTCTCTTCAGCTAATGCAGAGACAGCTGCCCCTCTACCACCAAAGCTGCATGGTCTGCTGCTGGGGACAGATCAGGCCTTGGAATGGTGCTGGGAATAAGAATACACCAAGTACAATGGTGGCTGTATGATCTGCTGTCCATGATGGACTTGGACACCATCAGATGGACACAGAAATGGCTTGGCCCTGAGCCATCACAGATACATGATCAACAGCTGAGACAAAAGTGGGCTGGGCTCAGCCGCTGAGACTGTGACCACCAAAGCGCCACTACAGGTGGGTGATCTGCTGTCAGGGCCAGATCTGGCCCCTCTTCACTGATGCTGCCACTGCGAGCTCAGCTGGAACACCTGTTGCCAATGGTGAATCTGGCCGTACCAGGGCTGCTGCAGACGTGGCACGCTCTGGTGCTACTATGGGTTTCTGATATGCTCTTGGTGATGAACCTGACTGCAGTTCAGCCTCTGCAGATATGGACCCACTGAAACCACAACTGGATGATACACTGTCAGGAACAAAACTGCCTGGCTTGGATGCTTTGGACCTGATTGGCCCCATTGCTACTGCGTCTTGATGATCTCCTGCCTGGGACAGAACTGGCTCTGGCATAACTGCTGTGGACATGGTTGGCCCCGGTGAGACAGCAGCTGCCAAATCTGTTGCCATGACCAAAACAGCTACAGCATGGAGGCCCTGGTGCCTCACCATCCAGATATCATCTGCTGGGACGGAACCGGCCCCACCCAGTGCCACTGCAGGTGGCTGATCTGCTGTCAGGGGCCGATGTAGCTGCAGCACCTCGCCACAGGAGGTACCCCCCACCCCCCGACCTGCAGTGCTCATCGTGGTGGGGCAGGCTCATTTTGAACATGGGATGAGTCGAGCAGAGACATGTCCAACATAGCACAGAGGGTCCTTCCCCGGCACTCCTTCCCCTCTCAGCAGTCAGAGTCGTCAACATCCCACCAGACTCTTCACCCCCCCCATCCCTTTTCCTGGGCTGACCTGGCCCCTCAGGTTCCCCCAACACACCCAGGGAGGCCCAGAGGCTACTCCTGTGGGGTCTGAGTGGTGGCCTGGCCTGTGTTGACCTGCTCTGGCAGTCCAGTCCTGTGTCACCTTAATGTGCCTCCAGGAGAGAGGGATGATCCAGGGTCTCAGCACTGGAGAAAAAAAAAAAAAAAACCACTCTGGGATTTCCTGAGGCCTGGGCCTTGGGACAGCAGATAAAACAGGAGAACATATTTTTCTCAGGAACTCCAGCCAAGGAGCTGGCTTGGGCACAACTCTGGAAAGTATGTGCCTGGTTACCTGGATTGGGAGTTGTGGTGGGCCCGTCATTAAGCTGAGGTCTCTTTCTGAGGTCCCCTTAGCTGAGCCTCTTCCTCAGATAGTACCTCCCCAAAGGCCGCGTGGGCTGCTCACTGCTCTCCCCAGCCCCATATGTGCCACCGACCCTGGATAAGTCATCCCTCTCGGGATTTCCCCAGCCTCCCATCTGCTACCTGCGGATCATTCTGGGTGGGTAGACCCATGAATATCCCTGTTCAGAGCCTGAGCTTGGCTGCAGTTGCTCTAATGAGCACAGGATCTCTGCCACCCCCTTGTGGCCTGTGCCAGCCCTGCAACCCCAGGAGGAATCCCAGAAAGCAAACCTTACTCTCTGTGTTGGGGTGTTCCCCTGGCAGTTGGGCTTCCAGGGACCCAGGGGGACAAGTGATTGAGGCCTGAAGGGACCTCAGAAATCCCCCCTCATCTATCCCTCTCCCTCTTTTGGCCCTGGAGTGTCCCACTCACTTGTGCGTCCTCCTCACCCTAGCTAGTCAATGCTTTCAAAGGAAGACAGAGGCTGCAGCAAGGACAGGGTCATCCCTGGACCCCAGCTGGACCATGTGTCCCACTCTGCACCACCCCAGGCTGTCAGGCCCCTAGGCCCCCAGGCCCTTAGGCTGCTGTCTGCTCAGGAAGTCCAGAGGTGTGAAAGTGGTTTCCACTCTGGTAGGTAGCGAGCCATCAGTGGTGAGCTGAGCCCAACAGTCTATAAGTCTGTGGGACCCTTAGCATCTCCTGAACCAAGCATCCCAATTTGTAGAGCGGTATTTTGAGGCTTCCTCCCCTGTCGCTCCTTCGCGGTAACAAATTAGTGGACACAGGTTGTCACAGACTGTCCTCTGAGGCTACCCTGAGGATGGCCCCGACTTGGGCAGATCCTGGCAACCCTTGGCACCTCCCTGCCTGCCATCATGTGTGTGGGAGACTGAGCATTCATGCCCAGAGGCAGAGAGGCTCCAAATCTGCCTTCTGTCCCCCTGATCACCTTTGCACAGCCCCCTGTGCCACCAGGCCTTTCGCTTGCAGTGTCACCAGTTAACAGGCTTCAAGCAGGAGCCGTTCCGAGAGGAAGCAGTGGGGAAGTAGAGTCCCCTAATGGCACTGCCTCCCTGAGCAGCAGTCAGCCAGGGCTTTTCTAGTTAGGGATAGGGGAGTATTCTAGACAGAGCCGGAGAGGAGAGAGAGGGCCCTCCTGCTCATCTAGGGGAGCAACATACATCTTAGTGCACTGTATGTTCAAAAGTGGTGGCTCACTCCTCCCCGAGGTGGAGAATTTAGTAGTTCAGTGAGGGGCGTCCAGCTTCGGCCACCAAGATCTGGCTCAGGTGATGTACTTTCAGCCACTCCATATTGCCAACTCCCATGCAAAGGACAATGTGGTCCCATGGCCAGCTGTGTTCTCGTCCACCACTCTGGGACACACAAGCTCAAGAGAAGTGAGATTCCCCGCCTGGGTGTCAGGGCTGCCTCCTCCCTTTTTGCCTAAATGCTTAACGCCTGGGTTACACACACACACACACACACACACACACACCGCCACCCCCTCCTGGACTGCCTGTGCTGTGCCCCAGAGCAGGAAAAGGCTGCCCGTGGGAGGAGTGCACATGGCTCCCCAGGCCCTTAGGGGCTTCGTTTCCAGAGAAACACCATGGCAGGGCCGGCCTTGGCCCAGGAGGCCGAAAGCCCCTCTTCTCCTCTTGACTGTGCCCACCCACTGGGCAGCGCCAATCCATGCCTCTTCTCTGCATTTCCCAACAGTCCCAGGAGGAGCTGGAGTTGGGTCTCAGCATTCATGTCCCTCCCCGAGGTGCATGAGGGCAGGGCATGTTCCAGGGCATCGAATTCCCTCCCAGGCAGATGTGGGGACCCCATGAGGCAAGCAGACCTCCCTCCAGTCCAGGGCTGGGCTTGCATACAGGGCCTGTGCAGGAGCCACAGTGCGTGCATTTGACCCTCCTCACCACACAGCACCCTACAGTAATAGCCCCGTGGCTATTCCCAGGTCACCTGTCCCTACACAGGCACAAGGCCACTCAATCCTAAGTGACGTTCTCAGGAATCTTGCTTTGCACTGTTCTTCTCCCTGCTGACGGTCACAGGCCTTGTCTTGCTCTGGGACCGCCCTGGCAGCACCTGCCTGAGTCCCGCACTTGGGGTGCTTTCATCTCCCTGCTTTGCTCCCCAACATGCGCTGTGGGGGTGGAATCACTCACCCACTTCCTGGCAGAAGAGTGAAGCCAATGAGCCTGCCCATCACAGGGCTGTGACCAGGCGCAGCCGGCGGTTTGAACCCAGTTCAACTGACCTCAAAGGCTGTTCTCTTCACAGGAGCCCTGGGGCTGTAGCTCTGAGCCCAGACCCAGCCACATGAGTGCACCTTGGATGGGGTCTGGGGAGGGGACAGTGTAGGCAGGGGCTCTGGGGGCCGAGGGATTGCTGGGGTCCCTAGGGGAGAGAGGGTGCAGGAGGTTGGAGTTGGGGTGTGGGGTGCCCCTGGGGAGGGCTCTGAACGTCAGGTAAGTGTTGGGCTCACTGCAGGTGGGGATGGAGAGCCCATCCAGGCGGTCTCATGAGAGCCACAGCAGCCTGGAGTGGGAGGGAGCTCACTGGGCACATTGTGCACCCCACCCAAGCAAGGGCCCCAGATCTAGCCGGGAAGGAGGCCTGACTCAGGCCCCTACTGGGTGCCATGGGGGCGGTGCTGCCACCTGCTTCCTGGCAGGCTGGACAGTAGGGCAGGCTACTTGCAATCTGCCCCTCAGAAACAGCCTGGACCCATGAAGTCAAGATGCATCCACCAGGGGGATGGCCTGTGGCCCGGCTCACCAGGTAGCACTGTGCCTGCTGCCTTGTCCTCCTGCAGCTGTACACAGATGAAGCAGGGTCGAGATGGTGGGGATCCCTGAGGCTGAGTGGTTGCAGACGTGGTGGGAGCTGAGGAGGAGGAGGTGCCGCTGGGCCCAGCTTGTGCGTGAGAGCCCTGATCACCAAGAACCATGGGCACAAGGAAACCAACAGAATTTCTGACACCTCACAGCCCAGGCCAGCACCCAGTCAGGGGCTCTGATGCATGGGGAAGACTGGCAGCAGGCAGACAGTGGCCAAGGAACGGAAGGACTGTCAGGAAGGAGAGTGGACAGTCGCCTCTGTTTCTGCTCTTCAGGGGACTGCTGGACAAAATATCACCATTTTGGAGCCAAAATTTCCAGCCAAGTACAAGGCTGAGCACATTTCCAGTTTCCATGGGGACACAGGGACATGGCCAAGCTGGTCATAGGACTGTGAATGGGAGATGCTATGGTATCCAAACTCTGTATCGGGCATGTTGGCCACATGGATGTCTGGTTTTGTATGATCAGACCTTCTGTGTGATCAGGTATCTGGGGTACTAGGCCACAGGTGTCAGTAGCCAGTATCTGGGAAGCTACTAAGGTAGTGCAAGTGATGGACAGGGCTCCATGTCCACTGACAGTGCTGCTTTGCAAGGTCAGCTACTCTTATTCTGTTAGTTCCCGAAGCCAAAGTAGTACCTTTGGCTGTGTGTAGTCCTTGGAAGGTCCTGGAAGCTTTTTGAATGGAGGGTGTCCTGGTAGCAGGAGGACTACAGGTTGACCCTGGGCCTGGGGTGGCCTGGGATGCCGGGTGAGTGCAAGGTGCCCAGGTGGCCTGATAGATCCAGTCCATAGGTGTCTATACACCCAACAATCCAGAACCTGGGACAATGGCCATATATGGCTGCCAGACGCTGAGGACTGGTTAGCAGGAGCTCTTGCTGAACTGCACAAAGCAGAGCAAGGAAAACCTGAAGTTAGCTGAATGAAGGAGATAATAAAGATGACAGCATGGACAAATGGAACAAGGAACTGAGGAGCAACTGAAAAAACAGTGAAGCCAAAAGTGGCTCCTTTGAAAGATTTGCAATGTTGACAAACCTTTTTGCTAGACTGGCTAAGCAAAAAGGAAGACTCAGATGACCCAGGAATGACAGTGGACGTGACTTAATGACCTCACAGAAAGAGAAGAGGCTTAAGAAACTGTCACAAGCAATGGGGGACCTGTCCCCTGGCCATGCTGGAGGAAATGGGTCAATCCTAGAAGCATACAAATGCCCAAAACTGACTTGGCAAGAGGTGGAAAATCTCAACAGGGATCCTAGGTGATGGGGTCGGTAACCAGAACCTTCAACATAAAAAGTCCACAGCAAGAGAACCTCATGGTGAATTCTCCCAGATACCTAAAGAGAATATGACACCCATCAGTCTCAAACTCCAAAACGAGAAACAGAGACAGAGAGACAGAGAGAGAGAGAGAGAGAGAGACTTCTAAATTCATGAGACCAGCTTTACCTTGCTACCAAAGACTGAGAGACAGAGTTTGCAAGATAAAGGGCAGGTAAAAATCCACTACGAGTATAGTTGCAAAAATCCTCCACAGAAAATAAACAGAATCTAGGGAGATGTTGAAAGGATTATGCACCCTGATCAAATGTGACAGATATACGATGGCAAAGCTTGTTCAAAATAATTAAGTCAATTCAATACATCACATCAGTGAGATGATGGAAGAAAACTACGCTCCTCAATTTGTGAACGAAAACCAGTTCACGGGCCGGTGCCATGGCTCGCTTGGCTAATCCTCCGCCTGCAGTGCCGGCATCCTATATGGGTGCCAGTTCTAGTCCCGGTTGCTCCTCTTCCAGTCCAGCTCTCTGCTGTGGCCCAAGAAGGCAGTGGAAGATGGCCCAAGTGCTTGGGCCCTGCACCCGCATGGGAGACCAGGAGGAAGCACTTGGCTCCTGGCTTCGGATCAGCGCAGCACCAGCCATAGCGGCCATTTGGGGAGTGAACCAATGGAAGGAAGACCTTTCTCTCTGTCTCTCTCTCTCACTGTCTATAACTCTACCTGTCAAATAAGTTTTTTAAAAAAAGGTATCAAAATGGATCAAAGACATAAATTTGAGTTATAATTATGACAGGCTTAGAAGAAAACAGGATCAAATCTTCGTGGGCTTTGGGATGAAGAGCAGTAGCTAGCAAGGAGGAACTGAGGTTGCCAGCTTCTCTCTGCAGCCTTGCTTGCACTGTGGACTTGCCTGCAGCCTACCCCACCCCTGCCCCCACCCCCAACCCTAGCCGACCTTCCATGCCAGAGCAAACTGCAGGCGCTGCACTTTCACCACTTACAACTGGCACTGGCTAGAAAGAACCAACATGGCTGCCAGCTGCAGCCCTGTGATCACTCTTCGCTAATTATATGGCCATGCTGATAAAATGACTGGGGCTCACCCTCTCACTCTCATCATGCATCTGATGCCACGACACTTCTGAGATTTCCAAAAAAGGGCAAGGACAGCACTCAAGCCCCACTCCAAACCTGACCTTGATGAGTATTCAATTAAACCTTGCCCTAGACAACTTTCCGTAGCCTCCAGATCATACCTCACGGGGTAGCCCTGAACCTTGTTCTGTGCAGATCTCCCTTGAGCATGGCTGCCTTCCTTCCTGAATGTGTGCTCTTGCTTTGCATGCAAATCTTGCTTCTCTGCTGACCTTTAACTATGGTCTTATCCTCGAATTCTTTTTTTTTAATTTACTTTTATTTTATTTATTTTTTTATTTAATGAGCATAAATTTCCAAAGTACAGCTTATGGATTATAATAGCTTCCTCCCCCCATAACTTCCCTCCCACCCACAACGCTCCCCTCTCCCACTCCCTCTCCCCTTCCCCTTCACATCAAGATTAATTTTCAATTATCTTTATATACAGAAGATCAATTTAGCATATATTAAGTAAAGATTTCCACATTTTGCTCCCACAAAGAAACACAAAGTGTAAAATACTATTTGGGTACTAGTTATAGCATTAATTAAACACCTAAGAGTAATTGTGTATTAATTACAGAGTTCAACCAATAGTTTTAAGTAGAATATAAAATGCAACTTTTGTATTGTTGTGGCTTCCCCCTCCAACCTCCCTCCCTCCAGTGGCCCTCCCCTCTCCCACTCCCTCTCCCATCCCGCCCTTCATCGAGTTTCATTTTCAATTACCTTCATATACTGAAGATCAACTTAGTATATACTAAGCAGGGATTTCAACAGGCTGCACTCACACAACCGAACCAGGTATAGGGTATTGTTCAACTAGTAGTGTTGTTTTTGAGTTTCATAGTTAAACACATTAAGATCCTATGTGGGGAGCATGAACCCAGTGACTCCCGTTGTTGATTTAACAATTGGCACTCTTGTTTATGATGTCAGCAATCACCCGAGACTCTTACTATGAGCTGTCTAGGCTATGGAAGCCCCTTGAGTTCACCAACTCTGAATTTGTTTAGTCAAGGCCGTATCACAGTGGAGGTTCCTTCCTCCCTTCAGAGAAAGGCGCCTCTCTCCTTGATGGCCTGATCCTTCTGCTGGGGTCTTGTTCACCAGGATCTTTCATTTAGAGTGTTTTTTGCCACCATCATGGCTTTCCATGCCTGTGAGACTCTCATGGACCTTTTAGCCAGATCCGAATGTCCCAAGGGTTGATTCTGAGGCAGGAGCGCTGTTTTGGGCATTTGCCATTCTATGAGTCTGCTGTGTGTCCTGCTTCCCCCGCAAGATCATTCTCTCCCTTTTGATTCTATCTTTCATTATTTGCTTACACTAGTCTTATTTGTGTAATCTCTTCGACACTTACCCTATCTTTTTGATCAGTTGGGTATTTATACTTATCACTTTACCAAGTGTGCTGGCATTGGTACCTGCCTCCTTGGTAAGGTTGAGTTGAAATCCCCTGGCACATTTCTAGTTCCACCACTGGAGGTAGGTCTGAGTGACTATGTGCCATCCTATATATCTCCTCCCTCTCTTATTCCCACTCCTATGTTTCACAGAGATCAATTTACTGTTAATTTTTAAACGCTTAAGAATGGTTGTGCATTGATTGCAGAGTTCAACCAGTGGTCTTGTGTAGAACAAACCGATCCTCGAATTCTTTCTTGCATCAGAGACACAAGAACCTAGACCCAGCTCCCGCATGACATTTTGACTTGGCAATGGTTTCCTAAATATGACACCAGAAGCACAAACCACAAAAGAAAAACTTTTAATTTATAATTCAGCAAATTTAAAAACCTTTTTGCATGAAAGAACACTCTCAGGAGATCCAAAGGACAACCAGGGATGGTAGAAAATATTGGCAACTCATAAATCTGATAAGGGTCTCACATCCAAAATATATAGGGAACTCTTAGCATTCAACACCAAAAACACAAAAGACCCAGTTAAAAATGGGCAAAAACCTTGAATACATACTTCTCTAATGAGATTTTCACATGGACAAGGAACAAATTGTCGCTCCCCCACTCACGGAGGAACGACACCAGTCCTTCCCGGATTTGCTGCCGCTCCCCCACCTCCGCAGAGGAGCGGCACCAACTAGCTCTCTGACCGACTCTCTCAGGGGGCCCTGCATGTTGTCTCTCTCCCCCTTTTATAGACCTCTCCCCCCAATCCGTACTCTGCTGCCCACGTGCTGAGCACGCTGCTCTCTTCCAATCAGAGGTTGGATCAGGAATCAGCTAATTGACGAAGCAGCTGTGTAAGATTTGTTTACTCCCTCTCAGCACCATATGATGGGAGATCAGACGCATAGAGTTAGTTTCAGTCCACAGTTTCAGTACTTACTTCTCTCCCAGGCGCCCCGCCATGTTGCGGGAGACGGACCCTGCTCCCCACACAAATAAAGAGATGGTTCACATCATTCAGTATTACACAAATACCAGTTCAAACCAGAATCATTCCACTGTGTACCCACCTGGGTGGCTATAATTGCATGGGAAACGAGGTAGAAAATAATACCTGCTGGAATGGATACTGAGTTTCTCTGGGAAGGTAAATGTAAAATGATGCAGTCAATGTGGGAAATATTTAGGTTTTCAAAAAGGAAAATTGTTACTATTGGAACCAAAAATTCTAGCCCCCATTTTATACACATAAGAATGGAATACAGATATTTAAATAGATAATTGTGCATAAATTTTTATAGTAGCCTTAGGCACAAAATGTTCAAAGGGTGGATACCGTCCAGGTGTCCATCAATAGATGAGTGAATGACATGTGTTCTAGTCATACAGTGGACTAATCTTGAGCCATAAAAGGATAAGAGATTGATGTTTACTAGTACATGGATGAACTTTGCCATCATATGCTAGGCAAAGAAACTTTTCATAAAGTGCTATATATTATTCTGCCTGCATGAAAAGTCCACAATAGGTAAATGAGTCAACACAACTTCCTGGTTGTCAGGAAGTAAGAGGAGTGGGGACGGGAAGTGACTGCCTGAGAGGTACAGGGTTCACACTGGGGTGGTGAGAATGTTCCAGAACTAGATAGTCATGATGCTACAGAGCATGTAAACATAGTTTGTGCCAATGAATTGTACAATTAAAAAACGTTAAACATAAACTCATTTTCATGATGTTTATTGCATAAAATATAGACAACCTTTACAAATTTGAGAAGGAATCAAAACACAAAAAGGTGCCCTTACGTAGAAGGGATAGGAAATCCATGGTTCTTGGGCTGGCACTGGCAGGGTCTTGAGATGGCATCAGAACTGGTCCTAGCTGTCCATCTGGTACTGCAAATGGCCCTAGCTGTGGGATGGGCCCCAGAAGTGGCTCTACTTCCGAGGTGGTGTGAAGGCTGGTTCTTGTTCTGAAACTCTCACTGGCTCTATCTCTGACAGTAGGTTAGGACAGGTTGGAGCTGTGGAGCCAGGATTGGAGCTGGCACCAGAGGTGGTGCTCCTGGCAGGTCTGGTGCTGGAGTGATTCCATGCTGGCATTGAGGCCAGAGCTCCAGTGGTGCTCAGCTTGGATCTTCTGCCAACACTCTTCCCCTGAAATTTGGGTAGGGTCTCATTTGGGAATCTGTGGGAGTTGATCTAGCGCCACAGCTGGTGCCACAAGGTCACTGGAGGAGGCACAGGATAGCTCTGCAATCGGTGTGACAGCTCCTCCTGGAAGGCAAGCTGGCTTCACACCTGACCTTTGCCCTCTCCACAAGGGTCACTTCAGGCGAAGTAACAGAGGTGCTACAGGTCATGACGGAAAAGACTTTGGTGTGGGTGCGGATCTTCAGCTTGGAGTGGAGGCGGAGGGCATTCAGCTGCTCCCACGATGGAGCGTCAGGCCAGGGAGAGGGAAATGGTAGAGGCAGGAAACAGAAGTCGTCAGGGGTGGGAATGGGGAAGGCAGGTGACAGCTTCCTGGGGACAGGCGACTGTTAGGGCAGCACTCTGTCTAGGTAGAGGTGGTGGTTGCACAGCATCGGGAATGGACTCAGTGCCCCTTGGTTGTGCAATCTCAAATAACTAAAACGTTCCGTTTCCTTCAACATAATAAAGGAAAGCATAAAACAAAACAATATAGGAAACAGTTTTGAAAATGCCATCACAGCGGAGGCACTGGTGTGGCTCAGGAGCCGGTGCTGGGGCATTTGCCGGAGCTGGCTTTACCTCCACAGCAGGGGAGAGAGCCCGGGGTGGCCCTGGCTCTCCTCTCTTGCAGCTGGTGCAGAACCAGCTCTAGCTCCTGCCCGCTAACGTATCTGCCCCTTGGGCTGGTTCTGGCTTCGCAGGTAGGCTTGGCTCTAGATGGGACACCAGTATCAGAGCTAACCACAGCTTCACATGGGAAGGATGACACGTTAGCCAGCTCTCTCTCTGCTGCTGATGCAGACACTTGTCCTAGCTCCACACTTGCTGGTGGAACAGACGACAGAGCTGGCTCCAGCAACGTGGCTGTGGACAGCTGGCAGCATGTCTAGCAATGGAAATGCCTCTAGCACTACAGCTGCGTGGAGCTCTTGAGATTGTACTAGGGGGCCGGCGCCGCGGCTCACTAGGCCAATCCTCCGCCTGTGGCGCCAGCACACCAGGTTCTAGTCCCGGTCGGGTCGCCCTTCTTCCAGGCCAGCTCTTTGCTGCGGCCCGGGAGTGCAGTGGAGGATGGCCCAAGTGCTTGGGCCCTGCACCCACATGGGAGACCAGGAGAAGCACCTGGATCCTGGCTTCGGATCAGCGCGGTGCACCAGCCGCAGCGCACGGCCACAGCGGCCATTGGAGGGTAAACCAACGGCAAAGGAAGACCTTTCTCTCTGTCTCTCTCTCTCTCTCACTGTCCACTCCGCCTGTCAAAAAAAAAAAAAAGAGAGAGAGAGAGAGAGAGAAAGAGAGAGATTGTACTAGGTTACTAGGTTTGATGTCATTCCCCCACTGTGGTGGCACAGTATTGTGAATCTAGTTAAAGTCACCAATGGGATGATTTAAAATGATTAAATAATATATTTCAGCCAGCGCTATGGCTCACCTGGTTAATCCTCTGCCTGCGGCACCGGCATCCAACATGGGCGCTGGTTCTAGTCCCAGTTGCTCCTCTTCCAGTCCAGCTCTCTGCTGTGGCCAGGAAGTGCAGTGGAGGATGGCCCAAGTGCTTGGGCCCTGCACCCACATGGGAGACTGGGAGGAAGCTCCTGGCTCCTGGCTTCAGATCAGTGCAGTGCTGGCCGTAGCGGCCATCTGGGGAGTGAACCAACGGAAGGAAGACCTTTCTCTCTGTCTCTCTCTATCTGTCTATAACTCTACCTGTCAAATAAATAAAAAATAAAATAAATAAAATTTAAAAAGAAATATTAAATTTCTTTGGATGGACACTTTAAAACTGAAAATATAATAAATCATAGTGAGTTTATAATCGAAAAAGAAAAAAATTAAAAGCTGGAAGGGACATAAAGCTCCGACACAGAAGCCAGCACTGGCTGTAGTTCAAGAGTTGGTGCTGTAGGCAATGGTGAGGCTGGCTCTCATGTTGGAGCTTATTCTATGCGGGGGGGGGGGGGGGGGGGGGCTAGTGCAATTGAGGCCAAGACTATGGGACTGGTATAGGATCTGGGGGCTGCGCTGGCACTTCAGCTAGTTCTAAGTCAGGCGGTAGTGATGGAGCTATTCCAGAAATGATGTCCCGGGGCAGATTCCTACACTGGTCTGATTCCAGAAGGGGTGCAAGAACTGGTGATGGAGATGGTTTTAGCTCTAGGGCAGATACAGATCAGGCTAGAGGTGGCTGGAGCTCTGGAGCTCCTGTAAGTTCTAGTACTATAAGAGGCTTTAGCTTTGGGGTCCCACTCATGGTTGTGGGAGAGATGCCATCCTAACACACAGCTAACGGCTGTGAGCTCTGAGGACAGGGGTGGTGTCTGGGGTTCCTCATCGCATTCCAGGTACCTGCATACAATAGAGAGCAGGAAACAGGCGCTGGGTGCATGAAGGAAGGAATGAATGGAGAACCCCAAGACTTCCTTGTGTCTCAGGTTTCCCATCTGTAAAGCACAGCACTATCCTTATAGGCTGTGGGGAGGACCCCACAGTTTCCTGCAGTGGTTTGTCAACAATCATGAAGTGTCTCTTATGTGCCAGGCTCCAGTCTAGAGGCTTGGGAATACAGCAGTGAACATGCATTTCTGTTTATATGGAGCTGACTGGCAGGGGTAAATGAGGGAATTCAGGCACATGGTCAGAGCTCCCTGGAGAAGAGCTACTGGGACAGGCAGGTCATGCACAAGTTCTTGACTCGCAACTCAGGATCAGACTGTGGGGGATGGGGTGGGGTGGGGGTGTGTGGTGTGGTGGAGGGAAGGTGGGATCATTGGTCTAAACAGCCATGCTATCCATGATCCCATTGGGTGTCCCCCTATCTGTTCCTCTCTTTTCCCCATCTGTGGAATGGATGCATGAGGAAATGCATCTCTTACCTCCATATGAAGTTGACCTTAATCCTCATAGTCTGAAAAAGAACTCCCTGAAGTTTGTCCCACTATAAGACTCCCTGTGTGGTCAAGCTCTGGGTGTACCAATGG
The DNA here is from genome assembly GCF_964237555.1 of Oryctolagus cuniculus. Taxonomy (NCBI): domain Eukaryota; kingdom Metazoa; phylum Chordata; class Mammalia; order Lagomorpha; family Leporidae; genus Oryctolagus; species Oryctolagus cuniculus. The sequence continues at coordinate 54,703,391 of NC_091439.1, forward strand.
TACTGTGCTATGTCTCCCCAGAGGACTGGCTCAGATCCCTCTTCTTGACTATGGCATAACTGGGCTGCCAGTCCTGGGGCTGACCCCCAGGGGCTGTGATAAGCCAGATGTTAACAAAACATTGGTCATAGACTTCTTGAAGTGCTTGCAAAGCCATGTGTGAATATTAATAGTATAATACATGGAAGCAGACATAAAATGAACATTAAAATGAAGAATATGAAAACTAATCAACATGTACTTCACATTAGCAGGATGAAGGACATTGACCACGTAATGGAGTCAATTGGCACAAAGAAAGCATTTGACAATATTCAAAGCCCTTTCATGGTTAAAATAATTCAACCACTAGAAATAGAAAGAAATTACCTCAACACAATGAAGGTCATTTATGAAAGGCCCACTAAATACGTCATACTTAATGGTGAAAGATGGAAAGTTTTCCCTCTAGGATCAGGAACAAGGCAAGGATTTTGGCTCTTGCCTCTTATATTTAACATAGTATTGAAACTCGTAACTCAATCAATTAGGCAACAAGAAACAATAAAAGGCATCGCAATTGTAAATAATTGAAAGCATCTGTGTTCACAGATGTCAAGAATTTGCATGTAGCAAACCCAAAATGTTGCCCCAAAAATGGTTAGAAATAGAGATTAATTCAGTAAAGTTGGAATCAGGACTCAAAAATCAGTTAACTCTCCTATATATTCTTTTTTTAAAAAAAGAAAAGATATATTTATTTATTTGAAAGTCAGAATTACAGAGGGAGAGAGAGATCTTCCATCCACCTGTTCACCCTCCAAATGTCCACAATGACCAAGGATGGGCCAGATTGAAGGCAGGAGCTGTGGCTTCATCTGGTCTCTCACATGGGTGCAGAGAACCAAGGACTTGGGCCATCTTCCACTGCTTTACCAGGCACATTAACAGGGATCTGGATCAGAAGTAGAGTAGCCAGGACTCAACCTGGCATCCAAATGGTATGCTGGCACTGCAGATGGCAGCTTAAGCTGCTGCGCCACGACGCAGCACCCCTATATCCTTTCAACAATGCACAAAGGAAACCACTCCAATTATCACAGCATCTAAAAGAAGAAGACACTTCTGAATATATCTAAGGAAGTAAAGTAATTGTACATGGGAAACCACAAAGCATTGCTACATGAAATTAAGGCAAATCGATTGTAATGCTATCTCAGGTTCATGGACTGGAAGATTTAATATTGTTAAGGTGTCCATTTGATCCACAGTGATCTCTATATTCAATGCAAGGTTAGTCCTTACAGCTGCAACATGGGAGAATTGAAATGGCAGTGGAAAGATCATCCAAAAGGCAAACACAGATTCTCAGTCTGATCCAAACTCAAACACAAATGTCCAGAAACAGTTGGAAGAGGTAGATTTTCAGGGGTGGGCTTATGGGTCATTTCTGCAATCTTTATTGTACATTTCTATTTTCTCTAATTATCTACAATAAGCATGTCATTGAGAACATGAATCCCAGCTCCCTGGCAGCTGAGTGCCTTTGGGAAATGCCCTTGATCTTTATAATGCAATGGGGATAATCATGCCCCTGATAGCTGTATCCCCATGAACAAAAGTGATCTCACAGGGCACAGGGTGCGCTTCCCTCTCACCGTCCTATCACTCAAACCTCCTGTTGAAGCCAGAATACGTTGTGAGGAACATTTCTTCACAATGAGAGTAGGATCCCTGCTGAGGAGGATTCTCTGAGGAGGAGCAGGGCACCCTGAACAAATGGGTCGAGCATTTCCTGCTCTGGGTCTGCAGGACTGTGGCTGGGTCCATGAGGCTGGGTCCATGACTCTCCACGTCTGGGAGAGTCAAACAAGCACATTCCTGAAGCTCCCGTCATCCACGCTGGGGGCATTTGCTGAGTGCAACTCCTGTGCAAAGCTCTGTGCGGAGGAAAATTGACATTGAATGAAAATAGGTGTAGCTCCCTGCCCTTCAGGATGCTCTAATCTTGTGCCACTGATCCCCACATCTACCTGCCTATTAGCAGGAAGCTGGAGCCAGGTATCAAATCCAGGTTCTTCAAGAAGAAACATGAGCATCTCAACCAGAGTTCTAACTGCTAGGCCAAATATTGCTCCCCACCCCCAACAGGGTTACCGCTCCAGATGAAAATCTACAATCGTAGTTTCTTCTAAGAGTACCTAACTTGATCTCTTATATTTAGCTCTGGGATTTAGTTTTTGTAGATGCTGTAAGTTAAATAGTCCCACATCATTCAGTCGTCCCAGTACCATCTATTGAAATGATTATTTTTTCCTCCCTTGTCTTGTCAGCCTTATCCTGTCGCTCCCCCTCTTCGTGGAGGAGCAACACAGGACCCTGCGCTGTTCTTTCGTCTGCTCGGCCCTCCCCGGGTTTGCTGCTGGTTCTTCCCGGGTTGGCTACTATCCCTTCCACCTCCGTGGAAGGGCAGTTCCCCCTAGCCACATTCCCCACTTCCGCAGGGGAGCGGCACACCGCAGGCCGGTTCTCTCGGGGGCTGCACAGGTGTTCCTTCAGCTAGATGTTCCCCATAGATGTTCCTGGTGCATGCCGTCTCTCTCCTCCTTTATAGTCCTCCTCCGCCAATCCCAACTCGGCTGCCCACACGCCGAGTACGCTGCTCTCCAATCAGGAGCAAGTCCTACAGTTAATTGGTTGAACTGGAGGCAGCTGTGCGGAAGCTGTTTACTTCTCTCCCAGCGCCATATTGTGGGAGAGCAGATGCATAGAATAAGTCTTAATTCCAGTAACAGTCTAGTCCGGTTTGCTCCCCACAGATCCCCCTTTCTTTTTATTTTTGGCGTTGATACGCGCCTGTCTTCGGTGTCCCGCGGCACACACTCTGCTCTACTTGCTAGAGTTGCCACAGGCTCTTACAAGTCCTATCAATCAGGAAAACCGAATCCGGATCCTCTCTTCGCCATGTTGTGAGGAGGTTTTTAGGCGCTGATGCGTGCCTGTGTTCGGTGCCCTGCAGCGCATGCTCTGCTCTGCCCGCAGGGGACTTACAAGACCTATCAGGCAAACCGAATCCAAGCCTTCTCATTGCCTTATTGTGGGGGAGACTTATTAGTGTTGGTTCGTGCCTATCTTCGGTGACCTGCAGCTCATACTCTGGTCGAGCTGCTTGCTGGCGCTTACCGCCTTAATCAGGCAGACCGAATCCAAGCTTAATATTGTTGTATTGTGGGGAAGCCTTACTGATGTTAATTCGTGCCTGTCTTCGGTGACCTGCGGCGCATAAGCTGCTAGCTGCCCGCGGGTGCTCATCGCCTCACTTGATTAGGCAGACCGAATCCAAGCTCTCACATTGCAGTGTTGTAGGGAGGCCTTTTTATTTCTCTATTTCTCTATCTCCGGGCATTCCTATCTCTCCCATTTTACTTCTATCTTCCAGCATTCCTATTTTTCTCACTTTACTTCTAAACTTCTGTTTCTCTTATCCCTGCGGCTTTCCGGCACCTCGCCCCGCCGGCGGGTTCCCGGCTCTGCGCCGCTTCAGCCCGCGCGCCTCTCTCATCTGCGCAGCTTCCCGGCTTTGCGCGGCTCGGCTTCGTGCGCTCCGCGGTCTCCACGCTTAACCCTTTCGCGTCTGAACCACGGCCTACGCCAGCCCCGTTCCCTATCTATTCACGCCCCGTGCTCTCTCTGCACGCGGCGGCTTCCGCGAATGTTTCCGCCACTACCGGCATTCAGTCCAAGTTCCCCAGACTAACCTGGCGAATCCTGGCGGCCCACGTCGCTGCCTCTGGTTCCAGATCTTCGCCTCTTGCTCCCCGGGGTGACTTGAAGAATTCCAAGATGGCTTGGCCTGCACTCGCGGCTTCATCCTCCCTAACATTTTTCTCTACCCGGTATGTTTCCTTAAGTTTTCTTCCAACAATATTCCTCTCATTTCTCCTGGCTTCTCCCCACAGTCCGTATCCGAGTCCAAGCCTCCTCCAGGTTTCACTTTCGCTTTCAGTCTCCTAGCTTCCCCGCCATAGTCCGCATCCGAGTCTATGAAAGCTTTCACTTTCGCTGTCAATCCTAACTTCTTTCCCACAGTCCATATCCGAGTCTATGCCTAGGCTTTCAATAGCTTCTTCCGGCACCTTTCTCGTCCGGCTTTCCCCTAGGCTCTTCGCTAGTCTCTCTCTCCGGTATTTTCCTGCTTCTTCCCATTTCTTCCCTCCTAAGTTTCCTATCCGTCCTAGGTTTCCTATCCGAGTCACGGCACCACTATGTCGCTCCCCCTCTTCGTGGAGGAACGACACAGGACCCTGCGCTGTTCTTTCGTCTGCTCGGCCCTCCCCGGGTTTGCTGCTGGTTCTTCCCGGGTTGGCTACTATCCCTTCCACCTCCGTGGAAGGGCAGTTCCCCCTAGCCACATTCCCCACTTCCGCAGGGGAGCGGCACACCGCAGGCCAGTTCTCTCGGGGGCTGCACAGGTGTTCCTTCAGCTAGATGTTCCCCATAGATGTTCCTGGTGCATGCCGTCTCTCTCCTCCTTTATAGTCCTCCTCCGCCAATCCCAACTCGGCTGCCCACACGCCGAGTACGCTGCTCTCCAATCAGGAGCAAGTCCTACAGTTAATTGGTTGAACTGGAGGCAGCTGTGCGGAAGCTGTTTACTTCTCTCCCAGCGCCATATTGTGGGAGAGCAGATGCATAGAATAAGTCTTAATTCCAGTAACAGTCTAGTCCGGTTTGCTCCCCACATTATCCAAATCTATCGGCTGAAAGTTTGTTTCTGGACTTTCAGCTCTAGTCCTTCCTCTGTGAGTGTGTCTGTGTGCCACCGCCACATTGTCTTCATCACTGTATCTTTGCAGAAAGTCGGCAAGTGGGTGTCTGCCATTCCCATTTTTTTTCTCTGGACTGTTTTGGTTAATTCAGGACCCTTCCTTTCCCATATGAATTGCAGCTTTGACCTGGCAATTTTTCCACAAAATCAGCTGGAATTCTGCAACAGTCTACATTGTAGTTATATTTGTACAGTATTGCCATTCTAATTGTAGTAGCTCTCCTGATGCTTGATTATGGGATATCTTTCCATTTATTTTGGCTTTCTTTAATTTCTTTTAACAATGCTTTGTAGTTTTCAGGGTGCAAGTCTTGTCTTCTTTTAAATTTCTCCTTAAGTACTTCATTGCTTTGACTGCTAGTGTAAATTGATTTGTTTTCCTGCGCTCATTGTTGGATTGTTCATGACTATCGCATAAAGACAATTAGTTTCTTCATTTTAAGATATATTTATTGAAGATGGGACCCAAGATGGCAGAATAGGAAGGAAGCTTACTGCTCTAGTCTAGGAGAAGATAGTTTTAAAAGAGTGGAGAGAATGCAGTCTCAGAGAAAAATTCGGGAGAAAATGGCAGAGGAAACTCCATGCAAATTAGAGGGACATTGTGGACCTACATGGAGGGTGTGGACATGCACTCAGGACCCCAGCAGCTGAGAGCCTCGGCACCAGGTTTGGAGAGTGAGATGAGACCAGACCACAGTAGCCCAAGCCACTGGCAATAAAGCTGTGGGAAGAACCTGGCAAGAATCTGGCTTAGATCCCTGTGGGGGACAGTGTACTTGCCAAACTAGAGGGGGAAAAAAAGGAACACATTTCTCTCTTGCCAACCACCCTGCACCAGCATCTGTAACAAGCAGATAGAAGGCGAGCACCATTTTGGATATATGTAACAGGTGTGCCAGCTTGTGTCTGTGCCCAGCAACAAGCCAAGAGGAGATACCTGAGCCTGTGGTGAGAACTGACAGAGGGCTGGATGCTTGTGACTGTAGGAGGCTTGTATGTTGGGACTGAAAACACTGTTGCTTCGTGGGTAGGCTCAGAGTGTGGTTGAGACTTGGGGAGCTGGCACACCTGTTACATATATCCAAAATGGTGCTTGCCTTCTATCTGCTTGTTACAGATGCTGGTGCAGGGTGGTTGGCAAGAGAGAAATGTGTTCCTTTTTTTTCCCCTCTAGTTTGGCAAGTACACTGTCCCCTACAGGGATCCAAGCCAGATTCTTGCCAGGTTCTTCCCACAGCTTTATTGCCAGTGGCTTGGGCTACTGTGGTCTGGTGTCACCTCACTCTCCAAAGCTGGTGCCGAGGCTCTCAGCTGCTGGGTCCTGAGTGCATGTCCACACCCTCCATGTAGGTCCACAATGTCCCTCTAATTTGCATGGAGTTTCCACTGTGGGAGGCTCCACATGCTTGCAGCTCTCTGGTTCCCTGGTGAGAATCATTGCTGTGGAATCCATGCTTACATGGAGGATTGCATGGATCCTTTGTGTGGTTCTTGTGATAGTGCAGACAAATATTGTACCCACTGGAGCTAGAACCTAGTTCTCCTTTGAGGAAAGGTGAGCATGAGACTATACCAAAAGAGCAGAACAATCCTCCCCTTTGATAAAAAAGAAAGAAAGAAAGAAAGAAAGAAAGAAAGAAAGAAAGAAAGAGAGATTTACCATACCCAATCTGGTTGTCACCTTGGATACTCCCTTCACCCTGTTTAGAGCTCCTTGACCACACCCACCACACGCCTCTAGGTATTCAATGAAAAAGCACTCCACTAATCCACAGAGGCATAAAGATAAAAGCCATCGGGGGAGGAGGACACAAAGCAAAAAAGAAACCAATGAATATCTGCACAAATGCTGAATAATAAACACAGCAGTTCAAGAAATAAGAATAAGGAAGACAACATCATGCCCCAAAAGAACACAACACTTCAGTACTAGAATGTGAAAATGAAGAGATTGAAGAAATGCCAGAAATGGAATTCAAAAAATTGATCGTAGGATTACTTAGAAGTAATTGGAAGCAAATCCACGAACTAAAGAAATCTGTACATGACATGAAAGAAAATTTCTCCTACAAAATTGAGATCTTAAAGAGAAATAAAAATGAAATATTGGAAATTAAGAATTCAATAGAACGAATTAAAAAACAAGGTGGAAAGCCCTATCAACAGATTCGGTGAAGAAGAAAGAATGTCTGGGGTAGAAGGCCAACCTCTAGAAATTTTACATACAGATTAAAAAAAAAGAAGCAGAAAAAAAAATTAGGAAACCAAAAAACAGTGCTGGAGAGCTATGGGATACTATCAAATGACACAATATTCAGGGCTCAGGAGTTCGTGAAGGTGTAGAAAGAGAGCATGGATTAGAAGGCCTTCTTAGTAAATGAACACAAGAAATTTCCCTAATTTGGAGAAAGAAAAGGACATTCAAGTCCAGAAAGCACATAGAACTCCTAATAGACATGACTAGAAAAGATCTTCAAGACGCATTGTAGTCAAACTCTCCACAGTAAAACATAAAGGTTCTAAAATGTGCATGAGAAAAACTCCAGGTTACTTTCAGAGGATCTACAATTAGACTCATAGCTGACTTCTCTTCAGAAACCTTGGAGGCTAGGAGACAATGAAAAGATATATTCCAAGTCTTAAGATAAAAAACTGTCAACTCAGATACTGTAACCCGCAATGCTCTCATTGATGAGTGAAGGCGAAATAAAGAACTTCCATAACAAACAGAAATTGAAAGGATTTCTCACCACTCATAAAACCTTACAAAAGATGCTTAAGGATGTGCTACACACAGAAATAAAGAAGTATGATCATCACTATAAAAGAAGGTGAAGGCAGAAAATCTCCCAGTAAAAGTAAAAAGGAATATTTATGGGAAAATGGCAGGGCAAATTTGTTACTTCTCAATAATCATCTTGAATGTAAATAGCTTCAACTCTCCAGTTAAAAGATACAAACTGGCTGAATGAAGAAAAAAAAAAAACACTTATTTGCTACCTACAAGAAACACATCTCACCAACAAAGATACATGCAGACTGAAAGTTAAAGGATGGAAAAATATATTCCATGCAAACAGGAACCACAAAAAAGCTGGTGTAGCCATCCCAACATCAGACAAAATAGACTTTAACACACACACACACACACACACAAACTGTTAAAAGAGACAAAGAAGGGCACTGTGCAATGATTAAGGGATCAATTCAACAGGAAGACATGAAAATTATAAATGTATATGTACCTAATTACAGGAACATGGCTATTTAAGAGAAATGTTGATGAATCTAAAGGGAGACATAGACATAGACATTCTTTCTTCTTCACTGAGTCTGTTGATAGGGCTTTCCACCTGTTTTTTTTTTTTTTTAGATTATTTATTTATTTGACAAGTAGAGTTACAGACAGTGAAAGGGAGAGACAGAGAGAAAGGTCTTCTTTCCGTTGGTTCACCCCACAAATGGCCGCTACGGCAGGAGCTACGCTGATCCAAAGCCAGGAGCCAGGTGCCTCCTCCTGGTCTCCCATGTGGGTGCAGGGCTCAAGCACTTGGGCCATCCTCCACTGCCCTCCTGGGCCACAGCAGAGAGCTGGACTGGAAGAGGAGCAGCTGGAACTAGAACCCAGTGCCCATATGGGATTCTGGCACCGCAGGCGGAGGATTAGCCAAGTGAGCCACGGCGCCGGCCCCATCCACCTGGTTTTTTAATTTGTTCTATTGAATTCTTAATTTCCAATATTTCATTTTTTATTTCTCTTTAAGATCTCAATTTCATGGTAGACATAGACTACCATACGTTAGTAATGGGGGACTTCAATACCCCACTTTCAGCAGTGGACAGATCAACCAGATAGAAAAATCAGCAAGGAAACAGCAGAGTTAAATAACACTATAGACCAAATGGACCTAACAGATAACTACAGAATTTTCCATCCTACAGTCACAGAATACACATTCTTCTCACAAGTGCATAGAACTTTCTCTAGGATTGTCCACAAGCTAGGCTATAAAGCAAGCCTCATAAAATTCAAAAATATCTCAAGCATACCATGTATCTTCTCTGACCATAAGGGAATGAAGCTGGAAATCAACCACTCAGGAATCTCTAGAACATATGCAAACACATGGAGACTGAACAACATGCTCCTGATTGATTTCTGGTGTTTATATTCTGTTCCATTAGTATATTCATCTGTTTTCATACTGGTACCATGTTGTTTTGATTATAACTGCCCTGTAGTATGTCTTGAAAACTAGTATTGTGATGGCTCTGGTTTTATTTTTGTTGTATTAGATTGCTTTAGCTATTCAGGGTCTCCCATGTTTCCATATGAATTTTAGCATCATTTTTTCTATATCTGAGAAAAATTCACTGAGAAATCAAAGGAGAAATCAAAAAAATTTTGGAAGCAAATGAAGTGAGCAATACCTCATATCAAAACTTATGGGATACAGCAAAAGCATGTTAAGAGGAAAGTTTATAGCAATTGGTACCTACATCAAGAAATTGGAAAGGAACCAAATAAATGAGCTATCAGTTCATCTCAAGGACCTAGGAAAACAACAGCAAACCAAACCCAAAACTAGTAGGAGAAAAGAAATTATTAAAATTAAAGAAGAAATAAAATTGAAAAAATACAAGACATCAGCAAAATGAAGAGCTGGTTTTTTGAAAAAAAAAAGAAATAAGAAATTGACACTCCATTGGCTCAACTAACCAAAAAAAGGAGAGAAAATATCCAAATCAATATAATTAGAGATGAAAAAGGAAATGTTAACAATAGACACTACAGAAGGAAAAAGAATCATCAGGAATTACTACAAAGAGCTGTATGCCAACAAACTGGGAAACCTAGAAGAAACGGGTAGATTCCTGGACTCATACAACCTACCTAAATTGAGCCATGAAGACATAGAAAACCTAAAATGACCCATAAGCAAGTCATAAATTGAATCAGTAATAAAGACCCTCTCAACAAAGATAAACCCAGGACCAGATGGCTTCACTGCTGAATTCTACCAGACCTTTAAAAAAGAACCAACTCCAATTTTTCCCAAGCTATTCAAAACAATTGAAAGGAAGGGAATCCTCCCAAATTATTTCAATGAATCCAGTATCACCTTAATTCCTAAACCTAAAAATCATACAACAGAGAAAGAGAACCAACTTCCCTGATGAACATAGATGCAAAAATCCTCAATAAAATACTATCCAATTGAATCCAACAAGTCAGAAAGATCATTCACCCAGACCAAGTGGAATTTATCCCTGGTATGCAGGGATGGATCAACATTCGCAACTCAATCAATGTGATACATCACATTAACAAATTGAAGAAGAAAAACTATAAGATTATCTCAATAGATGCAGAGAAAACATTTGATAAAATATAACACCCTTTCATGATGAAAACTCTAAGCAAATTAGGCATAGAAGTAACATTCCTCAACACAATCAAGGCAATGTATGACAATCCCATAGCCAGCATCCTACTGAATGGGGAAAAGTTGGAAGTATTCCCACTGAGATCTGGAACCAGACAGGAATGCCCACTCTCACCTTTGCTATTCAATATAGCCCTGGAAGTTTTAGCCAAAGCCATTAGACAGGAAAAAGATATCAAAGGGATACAAATTGGAAAGATAAAGTCAAACTATCCCTATTTGTAGATGATATGATCTTATATATAGGGTATCCAAAAAACTCCACTAAGAGACTATTGGAATTCATAGAAGAGATTGATAAAGTCATAGGATATAAAATCAACACACAGAGCCAGCGTCGTGGCTCAATAGGCTAATCCCCCACCTGCGGCGCCGGCACCCCGGGTTCTAGTCCCAGTCGGGGCGCCGGATTCTGTCCCGGTTGCTCCTCTTCCAGTCCAGCTCTCTGCTTTGGCCCGGGAGTGCAGTGGAGGATGGCCCAAGTGCTTAGGCCCTGCACCTGCATGGGAGACCAGGAGTAAGCACCTGGCTCCTGGCTTCGGATCAGCGTGGTGCGCCGGCTGCAGCGGCCATTGGAGGGTGAACCAACAGTAAAGGAAGACCTTTCTCTCTGTCTCTCTCTCTCACTGTCCACTCTGCCTGTCAAAAAAAAAAAATCAACACACAAAAAAATCAACAACTTTGTACACACAAACAATGCTATAATTGCAAAAGAACTTCTAAAATCAATCCCATTCACAACAGCTACAAAAAAAGTCAAATACCTTGGAATAAATTTAACCAAGGATGTCAAAGATCCTATGATGAGAATTATAAAACATTAAAGAAAGAAATAGAAGATACAAAAAAATGGAAAAATCTTCCACGTTCATGGATTGGAAGAATCAATAACATCAAAATACCCATGTTACTGAAAACAATTTACAGATTCAATGGAATACCAATTAAAATACCAAGGACACTCTTCTCAGATATAGAAAAAATGATGCTGGGAAAAGTGGATTTCTACATGCAGAAATATGAAGCAAGACCCCTACCTTAAAATTTACACAAAAATCCATTCAAAATGGATTAAAGACCTAAATCTAAGACCTGATAACGTCAAATTATTAGAGAACATTGGAAATACCCTGTAAGACATTGTCAGAGGCAAAGAGTTCTTGAAAAAGACCCCAGAGGTCCAGCCAATCAAAGCCAAAATTCACAAATGGGATTATATCAAATTGAGAAGATTCTGTACTGCAAAAGAAACACTCAGGAAAGTGAAGAGGCAACTGACCAGATGGGAGAAATTATTTGCAATCTATGTAAAGGATTAATAACCAGAATATATAAAGATATCAAGAAACTCAACAACAAACCAAACAACCCAGTTAAGAAATGAGTAAAGGACTTAAACAGGCATTTTTCAAAAGAGGAAATCCAAATGGCCAACAGACACACAGAAAAAATGCTGAGGGTCACTAGCATCAGGGAAGTGCAATGAAAACCACAATGAGGTTTCACCTTACCCCTATTATAATGGCTTTCATACAAAAATCAGCAAACTACAAATGCTAGCGAGGATGTGGGGAAAAGCTACCCTTATCCACTGTTGGTGGGAAGGTAAACTGGCAAAGCCACTGTGGAAGACAGTTTGGAGATACTTCAGAAATCTGAGTATTTACTCAAGGGAAATAGTCAGCATATGAAAGTGTTATCTGTGCCTGCATGTTTATTGCATCTCAATTCACAACAGCTAAGACATGGAATCAACTCCATGCCCATCAACTGAAGACTGAAAAAAGAAATTATGGGATATGTACACAATGGGATACTACACAGTGGTTAAAACAATTAAATTTGGTCATTTGTAACAACATGGATGAAACTGGAGACATAATTTTTACTGAAGTAAGCCAGTCCCAAAGGGACAAATGCCATGTTTTCCCTGACCTGTGATAACCAATAAAGCACCTAAATGTCAGTCTGTAGCAGTGAAATTGACACTTGGAGAAGCAATGGCTTTGAACAGTCCTTGTCTTGACTCCTGGGGAACAGGTTTTTTTATACTATTTTTTGAACTCTTTATTTAGCATAGAGTTAATCATATGTGTATAAGGTTAATTATAGATAGATCTTAGTAAAATATAAGAGTGGGAATAGGAGAGGGAGGAGGAAGAGGGGTAGGAGAGTGGGTGGGAGGGCAGGTATGGTGGGAAGAATCACCAGGTTCCTAAAGTTGTAATTATGAAATGTAAAAAAAGAAAAAAAATTTATTTATTTATTTGAAAGTCAAAGTTACAAGGAAAGAGGGAGAGACAATGAGAGAGATTTTCCACTCACTGGTTCACTCCCCAGATGGCCACAACAGCCAGGGCTAGGCCAGGACAAAGACAGGAGCTTCATCCAGGTCTCCCATGTGGGTAGCAGGAACCCAAGTATTTAACAGAAAGCTGGGTCAGAAGTGGAGCAGCCAGGATGTAAACCAGTGCCCATATGGGATGCTGGCATTGCAGGCAGTGGCTTTACCTGCTATGCCACAATGCCAGCCCCAACAATTAGTTTCTCATGTTGGTCTTGTATTCTATAATCTAGCCAAACTCATTTATTAGTTCCAATATTTTTGTGCATTTAAGAAATTCCTAGAGTGTTCTATATACTTGGTCATGTCATTTACAAATAGAGTTAATTTACTTCTTGTGCTATGATACAAATGGCTTCTATTTCATTTTGTTGCCTAATTATCATGGCTACAACATCTACTAAGCATAGAACAGAACCAGTGAGAGTGGACACTTCTTGCCTTGTTCCCAACTTCAGAGAAATCATCCAGTCTTTCACCACTGAGTATAAGATTAGATGTGCAATTTGTATGTGTCCTTTGAGTGTTTTCATTGTGAATCGTTAGATTTTGTCTAGTGCTTTTTCTGTATCTCATGAGATTCAGATTTTATAGCAACTTTTTAAAGCAAGGAATTTTCCCCCTCTTTCTGTCTCTCTCACAAACACACAAACCTCTCTAGAGGCAAGTTAGAATCCAAATATTAACCAATTATTGAAGGATGCTTGAGTGAATAGCCAAGATTTCTGTGTCCCAGAGATGCCCACACCTGTTGGTGCTGTGCTTGGGGACCCCACCCCTAACATGTGATGTCTAGAGGTTCGAATATTGATGACAATTTCCAAAGGCAATGGATCCCTAGGCTGTGTTTTCTGTATATTATTCTATTTTCTTCCCTGGCTGTTTTCTGTATACCAGTCTCTTTTCTTTATTGACAGTTGAGTGAAAATGTTAACATCAAAGAAAAGGATTGTGCAGGAAAAAGCATATATCCAGTTTTGTATGGCTAATACTAAATCGAAAAATGTGTTAACTGAGTTATAACATATTCTCCATAAACCTTCCTGATCTAGGTGCTAATATTCTGCAAACACTGCTTCTGGTTTGTTTTCTGAGGTCTCACATATCCCCTTGGTTGTCTCAGGCATCCAGTGCTGACCATTTTGTCTGCCTGCCTCACTCATATGAATATTCTGTTTTACATTTGACCTGTTATGGATAAGAGAGCTCTGGGAGTTACTTGTGGGTCTTTAGTACAAGTGAAAAGTGTCTGCCAAGTTTTTCTCAGAATTCCTGAGTAATATTGACAATGCCCGATATACAACAGGAGGTCCCCTTTGGATGGATTCTTCACAGGCAAATGTCTGTGGCACTGGCTGTCATAAAGTTCCTTGAATAACAGGAGTTCACAAGCAAAATGGTAAGAAAAAACATGTTACCATTGAATTAACCAGCGCTTTCTAGAAACACGGTACCAACATAGGGGTGTGTGTGTGTGTGTGTGTGTGTGTGTGTGTGTTTGGAGAAAGAGTGAGAAATAAAGACAATATGAAAGTCACACTTTCAGCTAATATGGTCCATCTACCATCCATCCAGGGGAAACACATAAATGTTGACTCAGAAGAGGTTGCAAAGTCCAGGAGTGATGTTCACTCCTCTCCCTGCTGTCCTGAAACTTACGTATTTAGATGGAAAGTTATCTACTATTACCGTATGATGTGAGATCCTCTCTGTTCATGATAAAAGGATAAGGAAGGCAAAAAGAGAAAGATATTTGGTGCATACACACATGCATAACAAAACAATAAGAAACACATCAAATTACAGGTCTGTCTGTAGTCACAGATCATGAGGTTGCTGCTAGTATCTAGAACTACAACCTTCCATGGGCGGCTCCATCATCCGTTTGCCCTCAGAAAGTGCCTTGGCCAATGGTAGATTTCTATCTGTTGGGCTGATTGACATCTACATCCCTCAAGGGTTGGAGCTAGCCATAGTCTTGCCATAACTGGGTTATCATAGTTCACTGGAGATCTTCATCACAGGGCATGGCCAAAACTCAGAAACACCCTAGAGGATCTCCTATGTCCTAGCTGTGTGCCTCCTTATCATCATTGTGAAGTAGTCGTACAGTTTCTTCTTGATAGGTTGGATCAGCCACTCCGACTGGCATTGCAGCATTGCAACTCCCTTTGTTGTCTGATTACACATAAGCAGAAGGAGCCCAAAGTGGCTGAGTGACATCTTAACTTCAGATCAGTGGAATAGTTGTGTCTCTTGATGGAAGCATTCCTCCTTCAGGAACCATGAGTAGGCTGGCAAAGCATATTTGTTGTAACAGGAAGCAAAGATTTTGTTGGTGGCTCGCTAAGGGTAAAGGTGAGTATTGCCACTTCCATTTCCACCCCCACAATTCTTTAACCCATGAATCCTGACTTGGGAAAAATCAATATCCATATTGGATGCTGATTCAGGACCCATACAGGTTTCTGGAGAAGTTTGCCCAAGCCCTGCAAAGTATTTCCACCTGCCTTGACTGTAAGTCAGTCTTCCAAAGGCTAGTCTCCTATTTAATATTATTCTGGTGTGTCAATCATTTAGTGTCATGATTAATAGTAACGACTAAAGATAGCACAGTATTTCCTTTCAGTAAAAATGTGCCTCTTATATCTTGATTTCAGAAATGTAGATGTCTCTATTTCACCAGATTCTGTTTTAAATAATGACCATTCAACAGAATATCAAACTGACAAATTCCCCATCTCAAAGAAAATGTGCTGCAATTGTTGGTTGTTCATTCATTTTTTAGCTAAGATGGAGGCATTCATAATTCCTGTTGAATTTCACTGGTATTCAACAAGGGGGAGAGAGTGAAACAGACCATAAGCATGACAAATAAACCATGTTATGGGATGAATTCTGTCCTCCCCCTGCCCTTGCTAAGACTCTATGTTGAAATCCTACTGTCCCGTATCTTGGAAAGTCAATTTATTTGGAAGTAGGGTCATTGCACATGCAGTTGGTTAAGGTGAAGTAGGGTCATGGCGAGGTAAATGGTCCCCTAACCCAATGCAATGGTGCCCTTATAAAGGGGAAGTTGGACACAGACACATGTGTGCAGGAGAAGGCCATATGAACACGAAGGGAGATCCAGGTCACAGACCTACTAGCCAAGAACACCGGTAATTGCCGACCACCTGCTAGAAGCTAGGACGGGGCATGGACCAGATTGTCTGCTACAGTACTCAGAAGGAAGCAGTCCTGCACGCATGCTGATCTCCCCTCCTGCCTCCAGAACTCTGAGACAACACATGTTCTGTTCTAAGCCATTTAGGTTTTGGTGCTTTGATATGACAGCCCTAAGACACTATGAAGATGGTGAGAAGTTCTACAGAAAAAATGAAAGCAGGGAAAGAGAATAGTGTGGAAGTGGCAATTTAAAATAGAGTCACCGTGAGAGTGGTTGCTTAATGGGAATGGTGTGTTTTCTTTCAGGGGGATAAAAATATTTCAGAACGAGTTAAAGATGGTGGTTGCACAATGTTGTGAGTGTCCTACACACAATTCAGTTGTACACAGTACAATGTTATATGAATTACATCGCAACTTAAAGAAACAATAGAGTGACCAGGGAAGTCCTTTCTGAGGAGGTGAAATTGTAGTGATGACTTGAAGATAAAAGAAGACAGGAAATGAGGTCTCAACATATGTGTGTTAAATGAGTGCTGAAGGAACACAGATGAGAAGGGGACTGTGTCTTTTAAACTTGAGAGTGTGAGCCAGAGTGTGACTTACATTTTTAAACATATTCTGTTTCTGGATATTCTAAAAACAAAATGTAAAGAGTGCAACAGTGAGCCCCCTGTACCTGTCACCTGGCTTCTTATTTTGTCTCCCTCCAACCTCGTGGGTTGCTGCTTCAGTGTTTTAAAGTAAATCCCAAATGTTCTATCCTTTCACTTGTAAATCCTTCCTTATGCAACTTAAAAGATAATCCCTTTGACTCATGTGTTTACAGTGTCTGCACAGAGAAAGAACTCAAGGGATTTTGCCATCATCTAAGAAACAGACAAGGTAGTAGCACTGAGGGAAGGAGAATGACTGATTTGTTGATGCCTTGGCTATGGAAGAGGAGAGAGAGAGAGAGATGTACAAGAGTGAACAAGGTTTTGGGGCTGAGCAACTAGAAGAATGCAATTGCCCTTGACTGAGATGAGAAAGAACAGGGACCAGCAGGTTCATCAGAGTGTGAGGTGAGGACAGGAGCTCAATGCTGGGCTTCAGGCATGGAAAGCCAAGACTCCATGGCAAAAAAAAAAAAAAAATATCCTACATGGAGGATCTCTGTGAGACTCAGTGGGAAAAAAAGGGCCATCAAAGAAGGATGTACTCTTCTCTGAAGGGAGGAGAGAAATCCACTTTGCTTATGGCCGTGTCCATATACCAATGGAGTCTATGGTCACAAAAGGCTTCCACAGCATTGGCAGCTCATGGCAAGAGCGTCGGGTGATCACTGACATCATAAATAAGGGTGTTAAAGGAACAACAGAAGTCACTGTGCACTTATTCCCCATGTAGGACCTCTATCCTTAATGAGTTGTACTACGAGAATCGACTGCAAATCTGTTTTCAAACTATATACGTTGTGTGGGGGGGTGCAAACTGTTGAAAGCTATGCTTAACATGGAGTTGATCCTCTGTATATAAAATCAAACTAAAAATGAACCATAATGAAGAAGGAAACGGGAGAGGAGAGGGAGGTGGGTTGGGAGTTGGGGTGGGAGAGTGGGTATGGGGGAAAGAACCACTAATTCCTAAAGTATCTATGAAAAAAAATGCATTCATTAAATAAAAACTTAAAAAAAGAAAATAAAAGAAATGGACAAACCAAAGCACTTTAAAATCCTAATTAGTAAACATGTGATGCTGTTAGCCCAGAAGACCGATATGAAGGAAAAGTTATATGACACAAATACACTTGCATGAACTTAGGACATAATATTTCATTGCATTTCAAAATGAAAACAATTAATTGCCTTAAACTTAATAAAAGTGGTAGTTTAAAAAAAAAAAAAAACTTGTGCTGGGAGCCAGTGCAGTGGCTTAACCGGTAGCTAAAACCTGCCTGGCAGGGTCGGCGCTGTGGCGAAGCAGGTAAAGCCCTGCCTGCAGTGCCGGCATCCCATATGGCCACCGGTTTAAGAGCCAGCTGCTCCATTGCTGATCCAGCTCTCTGCAATGGCCTGGGAAAGCAGTGGAGGATGCCCCAAGTGCTTGGGCCCCTGCACCTGCATGAGAGACCAGGAAGAAGCTCCAGGCTCCTGGTTTCGAGTGGCCCAGCTCTGGCCGTTGTGGCCAATTAGGAAGTGAACCAGCAGATAAAAAAACATCTCTCTCTCTCTCTCTCCTCCCTCCTCCCTTTCATCTCTCTCTCTTTCTCTCTCTACCTTTCTCTCTCTCCATTTCTCTGATGCTCTGCCTTTCAAATAAATCTTCATATCTGTATTCCTATAGCTTTAGCTTCTATTTGCTAAGAAAGGGGTTTTTAAATAAAAAGGCAGCTTCCTCTCCCTTATAAAAATTGGTGGCTCCTGAATTCATCCCTGTGAAATACAAGAGCTGAAACCAACACTCTCTCACCACCCCATGAACTGTTCACTCTATCCCTCACCACCACTACTTCCCACCACCAAATCAGTCACTTCTCCTTGCTTTGACAGCTTTCCTTTCTACAAGATTGATTCTCCTCAAGCCCCAGATAGGGGCCTTTTCATCCTTCAGGGCCTGGTCCCAATGCCTCCTCTTATTTGAGGACCCTTCCTCCTGCCCACAGTTACTTCCTCTGGACCCCACTGTGCTTGAGTGCACTCCCTCTTTCACCCCTTCCCTCACCGGATTTGACTATCGCTGGTCAGCCACTTCTTCCACTACACTGAGCAAGGTGACATCGTGGTACATGTCTTTTGCTATTCTGAATCCTTTTTTAAAAAAAGAAAAAAGAAAAAAAGTCATTTATTTATTTGAAAGGCAGAGTTATAGCGAGGCAGAGGCAGAGAGAAAGAAGTCTTCTAACTGCTGGTTCACTCCCCAGTTGGCTGCAACGGCCAGAGCTGGGCCAATCCAAGGCCAGGAGCCAAGAGCTTCTTCCAGGTCTCCCACATGGGCGCATGGGCCCAAGGACTTGGACCATCTTCTACTGCTTTCCCAGGCCATAGCAGAGAGCTGGATTGGAAGTGGAGCAGCCTGGACTCAAACCGGCGCCCATATGGGATGCCGGCACTGCAGGTGGTGGCTTTACCCACTACACCACAGCGCAAGTCTCTGTTCTGAATCCTTAATACTTCAGTTCATTAATGGCACATAGTAGGCAGATAAATATTTATTGAAAGAATGAAAAATAATAAAGAAAATGACATCTTACTGTGTTCTGTTCTAGATATAGTGTTCCCTGGATAAGGGAAATTGGCGATAGATCTAAAATAAGAGATTCAGGTTACACAATTTTATTTTGCAATATTGAGTTCAAGATTAATTTATTGACAGGGCATTGTCCAAAAAAAATTTCCCAAAGCCTTTTTTGTTGTAATGAGGCCAGATATTTAAATTACATATTTTGAATTAAGTTTACAAGTCATGTTTATATAAAGACACCATTTCTTTGTTAGATTTTAAGGGGGTTGATGGTTATAGATTTCCTTTTCATGATATTCAGATATTCTCCTACTTTTAACTCAAAGGAAAATTTCATCCTTTTATTTACCATCTCAAATCATAGCCCTTTCTAGTTTTGCAAAAATACCAGGCACTTGGATAATTTTGGCAAAAATTAAAAGTATAAACCATTTAAGGTAGCTAGTTACCAACTGCCTCCTTACAGCGCGTGAGTATATATCTTTTCTCCTATCCTTTTGTTCAACTGAACAGTTATTCATATAATCTATGCATATTTCCAGAGTGCTAATCTACAAGTTATTCTTCTAAGATGGGAATCTTAGAAATTAAATACAAAGGGCTTTGAAATTGGAAATATTGTAATATACTACTCAGCAGTATTTCCATTGAGATGATTATCTATTATATACCTCCTTGTCTCCCATAATAAAATATGATTTTAAAAGAAGTCATTTGTCTTTGAAGTGTTGTTCTGAAGTTTGTTTCCACCTACCTATTTCGATGACTGTAGCATAAGAAGAAAAGACTAAATACAGCATGCCAATATCCCTGACACACAATAACTTGCAAAACCAAAAATGGCACTTAATTTCTCTCATGAGCACATTTCCCTCACTCACATGACAATGAACTCATTTACAAGATTGTGAGACATTTATATACATTGTGATTACTTATATATTCATTTTTATTTCTACCATATTGTTCCCGGGTATGTACTGTGGTTGTTGTTATTTTACGTTTTTCTTGTCTTATAATAGAAAATATCTTTTTTTTAAGATTTATTTTATTTATTTGAAAGAGTTACAGAGAGAGGTAGAGACAGAGAGAGAGGTCTTCCATCTGTTGGTTCACTCCCCAGATGACTGCAAATGCTGGAGTTGTGCCGATCCAAAGCCAGGAGCCAGGAGCCTCCTCCCAGTCTCCCACATGGGCACAGGGGCCCAAGGACTTGGGTCATCTTTTGCTGCTTTCCCAGACCATAGCAGAGAGCTGGATCAGAAGAGAAGCAGCTAGGACTAGAATTGGCGCCCTTATGGGATGCCAGTGCTTCAGGCCAGGGCTTTAACCCACTGAGCCACAGTGCTGGCCCCAGAAAATATTTTGATACTTCATCTTTCCTCCTGGAATATTGAAGTTTTTTTTTTCAGATTTATTTGTTTATTTGAAAGGCAGAGTGACAGAGAGAGAGGAAGAGACAGAGACAGCAAGAGGCAGAGAAAAAGAGAGAGAGAGAAGAAAGAGAGATGTTCCATCTACTGGTTCCATCTCCAAATGGCTGCAACAGTTGGGGCTGGGCCAAGTGAAGGCCAGAATCCAGGAGCTCCACCAGGGTCTCCCAAGTGGGTGCTAGGGACCTAAGTACTTGAGCCATTATCTGCTGCCTTCCCAACCTCAGGAAGTGGCCAGTGGCTGCCATATTGGAAAAAGTGTATGTCTAAAATACACTCTTCTTTATCAGACCTGGGAAAACTTTTTTTAAAATAACAACTTGGGAAAGAGACCAAGAAAGGAGCAATAATGCACTGTCAATAAATGTTATCATTTGCCTACAATTGCGTTATCTACTCATAAGCTATTCCAGCAGTAGGATCTGTTATAGACAAATTCTGCATGTGATACCATTATTATACAGGAAAGCAATACAATTTGGTTATGTGGTATTAAAATCAGGGGTGCTAAGCCACTACAAACTACTATGAATATACATATCATAAATTAGGAACCCAAAATTACATATATGTAACAAATTAGGAACCTACTTTAAAATTAACCATCCAGGGTCTTTCTCATTAATATATTAATATGAGTGAAAGCATAACACTAGAACAACTGAAGAAGTGTAGTACTGTTTAATAACTTTTACACCAGTTCTTCCAAGTGACAACCTATTTCCCTTTTTTTTTTAAGATTTATTTATTTGAAAGGCAGAGTTACAGAGAGAGAGAGAGAGAGAAGCAGAGAGAGAGAGGTCTTCTATCCGTTGGATCACTCCCCAGATGGCCCCAATGGCCGGAGCTGGGCAGATCTGAAGGCAGGAGCCAGGAGCTTCTTCCAAGTCTTCCATTAGGGTGCAGGGGCCCAAGCACTTTAGCCATCTCCCACTGCTTTCCCAGGCCATAGCCGAGAGCTTGTTGGGAAATGGAGCAGCCATGACTCAAACCAGCATCCATATGGGATGCTGGCACTGTAGGAGGGGGCTTCACCTTCTATGCCATGGCAACAGCCCCCAGAATCTGTACTTTCAATGAGAAAAACCATTTATATCATTTCTATTATGAAAATAGACTTCATTTAAATTTAAATAATTTAAATGGTTAAATAATTGTTTTAGGGCCGGTGCTGCAGCTCACTGGGCTAATCCTCCACCTGTGGCGCTGGCACCCCGGGTTCTAGTCCCAGTCGGGGCAGCGGATTCTGTCCCTGTTGCTCCTCTTCCAGTCCAGCTCTCTGCTGTGGCCCGGGAGGGCAGTGGAAGATGGCCCGAGTGCTTGGGCCCTGCACCTGCATGGGAGACCAGAAGGGGGCACCTGGCTCCTGGCTTCGGATCAGCACAGCATGCTGGCCGTAACGTGCCAGCTGTGGTGGCCACTTAGGGGGTGAACCAACAGAAAAAAGAAGACCTTTCTCTCTGTCTCTCTCTCTCTCTCACTGTCTAACTCTGCCTGTCAAAAATAAATAAATAAAAATATTTTAAAAATTAATTGTTTTACATTTCATTTTGACTTTATTTTTCTGAGCCATTTATTAGAATGAAGAAATAAAATTGTTACGCATAGTACACAAATGGCATCATGAGTAGGCCTAAAATTAGGGTGACTCAAAGCAGCATTTTCATAAATTTGTAATTAGTAATTAGTTTAGATGTGAACACAGAGACAAACTAATTGATAAAGGAACTACCCATATTTTACAGAAGATCAGAGTGCTCCTCATGTCAGATGGCACAAATCCATCCTGGAATGAACTCCAGGCCCTTTATAGTATATCAGAGAAAATGCTTAGAATAGCGATTCCATGCGATCTTTCATTTCCTCAAGGCAATAAGAAAGAGGTGTCTATATTTTGTTGTACACAACCTGTTTTGTGAATAAATAATTCTATCTGGCTATTTCTGTGACTGATTATCTTAGATTTATTGTATACATATTCATCTATAGCCATTATAGTCTACTGCGTATTTCTGATTTACAAATACCAAATCCCTTGGAACCTTTTACTTTCAGGGCAAGCTTCCCTTTTCATGGGACCTAATACTTAAAATCACCAAAATAGCTTTTAAAATCTACCACAAAATAGCTTTCAAAAATCTATCACAAAATAATAAACAAAGTTGATGAACCAGGAAATGGTAAACATTTTTGATAACTGCAGTGTGAATATAAAGACTGAACTGCTGGCAGGGAAAACCTGTAAGGAGTGGCCGGCGCTGTGGCGTAGCGGGTAAAGCTGCAGCCTGCAGTGCTGGCATCCCATCTGGGCCCTGGTTTGAGACCCGGCTGCTCCTCTTCCTATCCAGCTCTCTGCTATGGCCTGGGAAAGCAGTAGAAGATGGTCCAAGCCCTTGGGCCCCTGCACCCACATGAGAGACCCAGAAGAAGCTCCTGGCTCCTGGCTTTGGATTGACACAGCTCCAGCCATTGCAGCCATCTGGGGAGTGAACCAACAGATGGAAGACCTCTGTTTGCCTCTTGCTCTCTGTAACTCTGTCTTTCAAATAATAATAATAATAAAGTATTGGGATTTAGTAATGTAAGAAACTTACTGTGGCTTGTATATGATTTGTTCTGTCAGATTCACGGAGCCATTTATTTCCCAGTCTCATGTTAATAGCCTTAAGAGGGTGGAAACTTTATTTGACTATGTTGTTTAAAGGTGGGGCCTTTGAAAAGTGATTAACTAGGTCATTAGTGTGGAGCCCCCATGATTGAATCCTAGTGGCTTTGTGAATAGAGGGAGAGAGATCACAGAGAAATAGATGGACATTGTCTCGTGTCATGTGATACCTGACTTTGCTAGCAAGAAGTTAGAGGATACACACATCATGGTTTCAAAGCTTACTGTAAACAAAAATATTGAGATACAGACAGACATATGAACCAATGGAGCAGTCCAGCTGGGACATGAACCAGTGCCCATATGGGATGCTGGCATCACCCCATATGGGATGCAGTGGCATTACTTGTTAAGCCACAACACCAGCCCCAGGGTTTCTCTTTGAGATGATGAAATTATTCTCAAATTGATGGTGGTGATGGTTGTGCAGGGGCACAAGCACTTGGGCCATCTTCTGCTGCTTTTCTCAGGCCATCAGCAGGGAGCCTGAGCAGAAACAGAGCAGCCAGGACCCAAGTAAGCACCTTTATGGGATTCTGGTGTCGCAGGTGGAGGCCCTTAACCGTTACGCCACAAAGCTGGCCCCTAAATCTTAGATTTATATATTCAGCTTCCAGTAGGCCATCTGTATTCAAATATACAACACATTAAATTCAGCAAGTCCAGAACTGAATTCTTCCTCTCTACCTACTCCCTCCACACTGCTTTCCACTATTACACACAGACAGACTGTTAAACACAAGATATTCTTCTTGTGTTATCTACCCAGTTAGAAGACATAAACATTTAAAAACTAAGAGATTAGAACCCATTTAGTTCAATCTACATCTTACAAATAAAGGAAAAAGCCCAAAGAGGTTATTTGAGGTCACACAATAAGGTGCTTATACTTAAATCATTTGATTCACTACAGAAACATTTCCTATGAATATTTTGTAGCATGAGTGAACTGGTCTACTACCATTGTAGACTTGACAATTGGAGTTTTTCTTATTTCATTTTGGTGACTTTAGTAAACACACTGAAGAGTATCTTTGAGAATCTGTTAAATGTAATCTTGTTTTTTATTTGATTGCTCGTTTTTAGCTAAGCCTTATCTGACTTAGTTTGAGCCACAGATAAGCCAACTCTGATTGGCTCCCTCAGGTAGGCACTGTGTTGCAACCCAACAAGACACAAACCTGCTCCAAAAAGCATTGTCCATTAATGCGGTTTTCCTAAATATTTCCTTAAATGTATCTCCTCCCCAGATCCCAGTTTTTGCCTGTCATAAGTTAGTCTTTAGACTGTTTTTCTCCTTTTGTCATCCCCACCTGGCATCACCGTGTTGGTTAGTAAGCTATTGTCTCTCAGCTCCAAGCCTGCCCTTCTAGCACTGGGATGCCAGGGCTGAGTGTCTGCACACTTTTCTCTTTGCCATCTGGTGCCCTGTGAGGTTATGCTGGTAGCCAAAACTGGAAGGACACTAGTAGATAGGAAGAAAGAGAAGGAATTCACTATTTGCTGTTGTTTTCTACCATTCTCTGGGTTACCCCAGTAATACATTTTTTTAATTATTTATTTATTTGAAAGTCAGAATTACAGAGGGGGGGATGGACACACACACACACACACACACAGAGAGAGAGAGAGAGAGAGAGAGAGATCTATGTAAGGATTCACTCCCCAAATGCTCGCAACAGCCAGCTCTGGACCAGGCTGAAGCCAGGAGCCAGGAATTTCATCCAGTCTCCCACATGGATGGCAGGGGCCCAAGCACTTGGACCATCTTCCAATGCTTTGCCAGGCACATAAGCAGAGAGCTGGATCAGAAGTGGAGCAGTTGGGACTCATATGGGCTTAACCTGCTTTGCCATAAAGCTGACCCCCCGTAACACATTTTTACCAGTAGCACAGTTGGTCCCAGAAGCAAATTATGCTAACCTCCTAGTTTTCCCCACCTGTTAGAAGCAGCCTCCTGGCGCCAGCATTGTGGTGTAGCAGGTTAAGCCTCTGGCTGTGATACCAACATACCATATGGGTGAATGCTGGAGTCCTGGCTGCTCCACTTCCCATTGAGCTCCCTGCTAATGTTCCTGGGAAAGCAGCAGAGAATGGCCCAAGACTTGAGCCCCTGCCACCCATGTGGGAGACCTAGATGAAGCTCCTGGTTCCTGGCTCTTCTGCTTGGTCCAGCCTCGGTCATTGTGGCCATTTGGGGAATGAACCAGCAGATGGAAGATCTGTCTCTCTCTCCTCTCTCTCTCTCTCTCTCTCTCTCTCTCTCTCTGTTTTTCCCTCACTCTCTGTAACTCTGCCTTTGCAATAAATTAAAAAAAAAAAAACTAAATCTTTACCCAAAAAAAGCAGCAGCAGCCTCCTAACGATGCCCTTCAGAAATAACAGCAGCCGCCATGACAATCTGCAGGGCCCTTCCTTCAAGCTCTTAGATTTTCGAGAACCTAGATTTTTCCTCCTGGTTTCACCAGTACTGGACACAAAAGCAACTTCCAATGGTTGCTATCTGTGTTATCTGAATTTCCTACAATCCTTGTTTGACCAATTCCCCATATTAAACTTCATTAGTTAAAATAGTTGTTGTGGCTTCCTGATGGGTCCCTAACTGACACATGTCCAACATCCATTCCATTGGTTCAGATCTTCCCTTCCTCCCTCTCTGGGATTCCAAACTCCACTTAACTAAATGTTCAAGGTAGTGCGTTCACCCAGTTTTTCAAGCATGTTCCTGTGGACTTCAGTTCACCCTATTCCACCCCTTTCGTCTTTCACTTCTAAATGATAAACAGGAAAATCCTGGTCAGAAAGAATAAGTTCAATCAAGATAATTTTGGCTCCAAAAAAAGTTGAAAACCTACTCTGCTTTGATTGGCCATCAGAGACACTTCATCAAAGAATGTATTCTACATCAAATTTTCAATGAGTCTTAGTCTCCGATTTAAAACTTTAAAAGCATCACAACAGATTGGCAGGAAAGTCTTTTATCTAAATATCTCAGAGGCTCACAGCATGAAATTTTCCCATAGAGAAGAGATATAAGCCCAGACTACAGCCAGGCTGTGATATTGGTTGAGGCCAGTAATGTATGAGTTAGAAACCATGACCTGGAAATTACATGATTATCTGCTACGGGCCAAGTCCTCAGTTCTGAGAGGCACAGGAATGAACTGGAAAAGTAGGTGATCTACACACTTTAGGTTTAAAAAAATGCTTAACGGTTTTGAACTTCCCAAAAAATAGTTTTAGGGGCCGGCGCTGTTGCACAATGGTTTAAAGTCCAGGCCTGCAGCACCAGCATCCCATATGGGCACCAGTTCGAGTCCTGGCTGCTCCACTTCCAACCCAGCTCTCTGCTGATGTCCAGGGAAAGTAGTGGAAAAGGCCCCTGCACTTCGTGGGAGGCCCAGAAGAAGCTCCTGGCTCTTAGCTTCAGATCAGCTCAACTCCAGCCATTGTGGCCATTTGGGGAGTGAACAGCTGCTTCATTTAGTAAAATTAATCACAAAAAAACACATTTGATCAATTGTTGTACCCTACGTTTCTCTTATACAAGCAAGAAAACTGTTCCATGTGGTTCCTTGAAAGATATTAGTCACACTGTGCATTTTTCATATTTGCTAACTGGCATCAGTGAGTAGAAGAAAAAAGGAGAGAAACACTGAGTATAGGCAAGTAGAAAAGCTGCAATGAAAATATCTGCTCTTGTTGAACAATTTTGTTAAATATTTACTTATTAAGTTATAACCAAAAATGATTTGAGCCAACTGTCAAGAATACATACAACTGGGGCTGGCACTGTGGCATAGCTGGTGAAGCCACCGCCTGCAGCAACGGTATCCCATGTGGGCGCTGCTCCTCTTCCTATACAGGCCCCTGCTAATGTGCTTGGGAAAGCAGCTGAAGATGGACCAAGTCCTTGGGCCCCTGCATCCACGTGGGAGACCTGGAAGAGGCCTCTGGCTCCCGGCTTCGCATTGGCTCAGCTCTAGCCATTGCAGCCATTTGGAGAGTGAACTAGCAGATGGAAGACCTTTCTCTCTGTCTCTCCCTCTCACTGTCTGTAACTCTACCTCTCAAATATATAAATAAAAATATTTAAATAAAAAAAGAACAGCAGGACTATGAACAGCCTCTTGACTAACATTCTCTTATTTATTTTTTTTAACTTTTATTTAATGAATATAAATTTCCAAAGTACAGCTTATGGATTACAATGGCTTCCCCCCCCATAACTTCCCTCCCACCCGCAACCCTCCCCTTTCCCACTCCCTCTCACCTTCCATTCACATCAAGATTCATTTTCAATTCTCTTTATATACAGAAGATCAGTTTAGTATATATTAAGTAAAGATTTCAACAGTTTGCACCCACATAGAAACACAAAGTGAAAAATACTGTTTGAGTATTAGTTATAGCATTAAATCACAATGTACAGCACATTAAGGACAGAGATCCTACATGAGTAGTAAGTGTACAGTGACTCCTGTTGTTGACTTAACAAATTGACACTCTTGTTTATGGCATCAGTAATCACCCTAGGCTCTAGTCATGAGTTGCCAAGGCTATGGAAGCCTTTTGAGTTCACCGTCTCTGATCATATTTAGACAAGGTCATAGTCAAAGTGGAAGTTCTCTCCTCCCTTCAGAGAAAGATACCTCCTTCTTTGATGACCCGTTCTTTCCACTGGGATCTCACTCGCAGAGATCTTTCATTTAGTTGTTGTTGGTTTTTTTTGTTTTTTTTTTTTTTTTTTTTTTTGCCAGAGTGTCTTGGCTTTCCATGCCTAAAATACTCTCATGGGCTTTTCAGCTGGATCTGCATGCCTTAAGGGCTGATTCTGAAGCCTCTCTTTCTAAAGTCTACCAGTGTCAAGATTATGTTAACTCTTTTCTATGCAGTTCCCAGTTATTTTTTCTTAAAAAAAAGCCTCCTATCAAGCCGGCGCCATGGCTCACTAGGCTAATCCTCCCTGCGGTGCCGGCACCTCGGGTTCTAGTCCCAGTTGGGGCGCCGGATTCTGTCCCGGTTGCCCCTCTTCCAGGCCAGCTCTCTGCTGTGGCCCGGGAAGGCAGTGGAGGATGGCCCAAGTGCTTGGGCCCTGCAGCGGCATGGGAGTCCAGGAGAAGCACCCAGCTCCTTGCTTCGGATTGGCGCAGTACGCTGGCCATAGCGGCCATTTGTGGGGTGAACCAACGGAAGGAAGACTTTTCTTTCTGTCTCTCTCTCTCTCACTGTCCAGCTCTGCCTGTCAAAAAAAAAAAAAAAAAGACTCCTGTTGTATTACCTTTCTAGATGACTCATAGGTGTTCAATTTTATTATTTTAGTCTTTAATTTCTTTTAGTATAATTAGCTATAATGAAGGAATAATGATGAAATATTTAGGTTGATGGAATCATATAAAATCACTGAAATTTCAAATATTACTTAGGCTTATGGAAAGGTATTGCAAGATAAGATGGATTTCATTCTTATGAGGAAAAATTAGTTTGTTTACTTCTTTGGAAGGCCTCCCCTTCCAGCACTGGCGCGCAGGCTCTGCGGCGCGGCTTCTGCCACATTCTCCTATTTAAAACAATTTGGCCAGAGGCCAGTCGGAATGAATGTGGAGATGGTCAGAGGAAGGGTCTGTGAATGGACCACTGTTTCCTTCAGAAAATTATTGTAGACCAAAGACAGGTGGACTAATGAGGAACCCACATTACATGTGATTATGTCTGCCTAGAAAACTTTAGAGTGTGTCTTTCAATAGCTGACCAAGTCGCAAAAACAAGAACAAAATGTTCAATAAAAGAACCACAAAATGGCTTCTGCATGTGCTTCTTAAGCACCTTGCATGGGAGGAAGGCTCACAAGCTTTGTACAATGTAAACCAATAAAATGCTTGATGAAATGCTAATTTTGAGTTTAAGCCATTCATGTGAACATTAGTTAGACCATATTCATTCCTTCAATGGTAATGATTGATAATCAACTACATACCAGCAACAAATCTAGACTTGGGACAAAAATGCCTCTACCATTATGGGACTTAAATTATTAAGATAGAATACCACAATAAGCACATAAAAGTGAAATACAAGTGCTTTTGTGACTATAAATTCACAAAGGGGGATAGGAAGGACCAGGAGAGAAGGTGGGGTGAGCGTGCTAAATAAGAACACTCACTTCCTGGTACTACATACCGGCTCCCAAAATATCACAAGGCAACCTGTTGATAAAGACAATGCTGAGGTCACACTCACCCTGGAAAGGGAGGGCATGACCCCACAGAATCTCAGTAACTTCTCAGAACTGGGAAGGTCAAAGTCAGGATGTTTATTGGGTTTCTGTGTCAGTTTAAGACAGGCCTCAGGCCTTTTCATTTGGATCCTGATAAAAAGCCCATGAAAATTTCTCAGGCATGGAAAGCCAAGACACTGTGGCAAAAAATGACCTATAGGAAAGATCTCTGTGAGTGAGATCCGGGTGGAAAGAAGGGGCCATCAAAGAAGGAGGTACCTTTCTCTGAAGGGAGAACTTCCACTTTGATTATGGCCTTGTCTACATAATTTCAGAGTTTGTGAACTCAAGAGGCTTCCATAGCCTTGGCAGCTCATGACAAGGGCCTCAGGTGATTACTGATGTCATAAATAAGAGTGTCAATTGTTTTTTTGGTTTTTCTTGACAGGTAGAGTAATAGACAGTGAGAGAAAGAGAGACAGAGAGAAAGGTCTTCCTTCTGTTGGTTCACTCCCCAAATGGCTGCTACAGCTGGTGCTGCACCAATCCAAAGCCAGGAGCCAGGTGCTTCTTCCTGGTCTCCCATGCAGGTGCAGGAGCCCAAACACTTGGGCCTCCCTTCACTGCCCTCCTGGGCCACAGCAGAGAGCTGGACTGTAAGAGGAGCAATTGGGATTAGAACCCGGTGCCCATATGGGATGCCAGTGCCGCAGGCAGAGGATTAACCAAGTGAGCCATGGGCGCCGGCCCCATAAATAAGAGTGTCAATTGTTAAATCAACAACAGGAGTCACTGTGCACTTGCTTCCCATGTAGGACCTCTGTCCTTAATGTATTATACTATGAGAATTAACGGTAAAACCATTCTTCAAACAGTACTTTATATTTTGTGTGTCTGTGTGGGTGCAAACTGTTGAAATCTACTCAGTATAGAGTTGATCTTCTATATATAAAAATAATTAAAAATGGATCTTAATGAAGAATGGGATGGGAAAGGGAGTAGGAGATAGGATGGTTTGTGGATGGGAGGGTGGTTATGGGGGGAAGAACCACTATAATCCAAAAGTTGTACTTTCAAAATTTATATTTATTAAATAAAAGTTTTCTATTAATAAAAAAAAGATGGGCATTTTTTCTCTTTTTTTCCTGATGTTTATTTCTTTTCATCTACTTGAAAGGCAGAGTGACAGAGAAAGAGAGAAAGACAAAGAGAGACATTCCATCCACTGGCTAACTCCCCAAATGTCCACAATATCCAGGTCAGGGCCAAGTTAAAACCAGGAGCCCAGAATTCCATTTGGGTCTCCCACATGGAGGTCAGCAACCCAAGCACTTGACCACCATCTGTCACCCCCTAGGATGCATTATCAGAAAGCTAGATCAGAATCAGAGTAACCAAGTCACAAACCAGCAGTCTCATACGGGATGCAGGTATCCTAAGGGGCAGCTTAACCTGCTGTGCCACAGCATCCAGCCCTGAGACAGTGCTTGGCTGAGACTGTGAGAAGATCCCGACGTGTTTGTTCAGGATTCGTGATCACAACAAAGTGAAGATATAAAGCAAGGCTTTCAGTGTGTTGAGTTTAAGTAGTCCTGGGATTAACCTAGGAATAATGAAAGCTGGTTAGTACACACAATATATGAGTGTATGAAGTTTAGGTTCTCTTCGAGAAAGGGAAATGTGAGCCCATATCCAAAGGAGTGGCAGAATGAGCCTTGCTAACATTTAAGGATGGAAGATTCCTGGCCAGGTTCACGTCCAGCATTTTGTAGGGCCTGGGCCAGAGTGTAAATACAGATTCTTATATCATCTGTCTAAATACTAAGAAGTTAGCAAACTTTTGAATAATATGTTTTTTTTTTAAATTATTTATTTATTTATTTGAAAAACAGAATTACAGAGAGGCAGAGGCAGAGAGAGAGGTCTTCTATCTACTGGTTAACTCCCCCAAATGACCACAACTGCTGGAGCTGGGCCCATCTGAAGCCAGGAGCCAGGATCTTCTTCCAGCTCTTCCACACAGGTGCAGGGGCCCAAGGACTTTGGCCATCTTCTACTGCTCTCCCAGGCCATAGCAGAGAGCTGGATTGGAAGTGGAGCAGCCAGTACTCAAACTTGCGTCCATAAGGGATGCCAGCACTGCAGGCAGTGGCCTTACCTACTATGCCACAGCCCCGGCCCCAAATAATATCTTTTAATCTACTGCTTTGATAAAGAGAATTTCACAATATCAAAGTAGAAAATATATATGTAAAGCTTTGGTTTTTATGCCTGAAAAATATTTTTAAATAATTGATACATTTATAATTGGATATATCAAGTGTATTCTATTGAATACTATTGAATGGATCATTAAATCATTAATTACATACCTTATAAATCAGTTTATGTGCTTATTTCATAAAATCTCATTTCCTTGGCTTCATTTCAGCAAAATCTTGAATTAAGGTTTTGCACCTGTTTTGTTTTTTCACTGACCACAGTGATCTAAAAATGAGCTGTCTTGTTGGGCAGCCACTAGTCGTGGGTAGACACAGCACTTGCAGTATGGCCCATCCAAATTGAAATATGACTTGGCCCACTGCTCTGGGGGACACAAGCAGTAAGTCCATGTAGTGTTGCAAGCCTGGAGAATGCAAGAATGGCAGGATCATGAGGGCTTTCACTTAGATTTCAGAGCATGTCGATTACAGCCTTGGAGCCAACATGGAGACCTGCTGCAGGGCAAGAGCCTCCACAGAGAACTCCTGCTAGGGCAATGCTGAGTGAAATGTGGGGTCAGCACTTCCACATGGAGCCCCTGCCAGGCTGTGCTTAGCAGAGCTACCAGGGCATCTGACGACCACTAGACCCAACAACTGTAGAGCTACCACTGCAATGCTAGCCTAGAGAAACTTCAGGCAGCCAGTTGCCACCTTTGAGAGCAACAAGCAAAGCTATAGGAGCAGGGCTGTCCAAGGCCTCAGGACTCAACCCTTGCAGCAGTATGTCTCTAGTAGGACATGAAGTCAAAGGAGATTATTCGAAAGCTTTGAAACTTTATGTTGGCAGCAGGCCTTTGGCCAAGTGGTTAAGACACCCACATCCTCTATGTAAGTTCTTAGATTTAAATCATGGTTCTACTCCTGACTCCAGCTCCCTGCTAATGCAACTCTGGGAGGTGGCCAGGACGGTTCAAGTAATTGAGTTCTTGACATCCATATGCAAAACCTATATTGAACTTCTGGTTGCCCACTTTGGCCTGGTCCAGCCCCAGCAGCTGCAGTCATTTGAGGAGTGAACCAGAGGACAGTGTGCTCTCTCACTCTATCTCTCTCTCCCCTTCTCAAATACAGGAAGAAACAAAAGATAATTGTTTTTCTTGTTGAATTTTGGACTTGGGGCCAATTACTTCTTCTTCCTTTTAATCTATCATTCCCTTCTTGAATGGCTATGTCTATCTTACATATTTTGGAAGTAGGTAACTTGTTTGATTTCATAAGCTCATGGCTGGTATAAATACAAGAGCGTCAAAATCTTTGTGGGAAATGTACATCATGAAAAAACTGCACATGGATTTCAAAAATATGTTGCACAAAAATAAATTTATCTTTTAATTTCATTTTCCATGAGCTTTCTGAAGCACCCCATATGATTCAGGTGTGCTTTGAGTTTCATCCATACCTAATTCAAGTGAGACTCAGACTTTGGGTCTTTGAGTTTGTGCTGGAGTTAAAGCTCTGGGCTACTGGGATAAGATGAATGTATTTTTTCTTTTTTTTGGGGGGGTGGATTTTTTCTTTTTATTTATTTTTAAAGATTTATTTATTTATTTTAAAGACAATGTCACAGAGAGGCAGAGGAAGAGAGAGAGAGAGGTCCTCCATCTGCTGGTCCACTCCCCAGATGGCTGCAACTGCCAGAGCTGTGCCGATCCAAAGCCAGGAGCCAGGAGCTTCCCCCAGGGTTTACATGTGAGTGAAAGGGCCCAAGGACTTTGGCCATCCTCCACTGCCCTCCCAGGCACATTAGCAGGGAGCTGTATTGGAAGTGGTACAGCTGGCACCTGAACTAACACCCACATGGGATGTCGACACTGCAGTCGGCAGCATCACCTGCTATGCCACAGTGCCGGCCCCCTTTTAATTTTTTTCTTGAAAATTCATTTATTTATTTTTTTAAAGATTTATTTTATTTATTTGAAAGAGTTACAGTGAGGTAGAGACAGAGAGAGGACTTCCATCCACTGGTTCACTCCCCCAGATGGCTGCAGTGGCCGGAGCTGTGCTGATCCGAAGCTAGGAGCCAGGAGCTTGTTTCCAGTCTCCCACGTGGGTGCAGGGGCCCAAGGACTTGGGCCTTGAAGATTTATTTATTTAAAAGGCAGAGTTACAGAGGTGAGAGAGGGGTGGAGAGAGAGACAGAGATACCTTCTGTCCATAGGTTCACTCCCCAGATGGCTGCAATGGCCAGGCCCAGGCCAGGCTGAAGCCAGTATTCCGGAACTCCATCCAGGTCTCCCACATGGGTGCACCGGCCCAACACCTGTTCCATTTTCCTCTGCTTTCCCATGTGCACCAGTAGGAAACTGAATTGAAAGTGGAGCAACCAGGATTAAAACTGATGTTTATCCTGAATCTGTGAATAACCCATGAAAGCAAAAAGATCGTCTCCAGAAGGACAGGAATAGGAGTTGGCTGTATTCGATTTTCTTTGCTGTCTGCAGCACACCCCACACCCAGGCTGTTGTGGTGGGGTTCAGGGACTTCCTTCAGTTCTTCCAGATTGTCCCATCCATTGTCTTCTGGCCTTGTGTCTGCTCCTCCTCCTGCTATGGGAAAATGGCGGCAGAAAAATTATTACCTTGGTTGTTTGTCTCACATGGAAGAAGAATTTCCAAGCGGACAAGGCAAAGAGAAAAGCGAGATTAAAAGGTTTAAAGCAAGATTTATTAGAGTCAAAGACCTCCAGCCAGAGTGGCATGGAGGGAGGCAGAAAGAGAAGCAAACCCCAAATGTATTTTTCATGTGAGAAAGACACAAACTTGGGGGAGCGGGAGCGGACTGCTATGATTTGAAAGTGTACTCCAAATTTCATGCATTGGATACCTAATCCCCCAAATTCATACGTTAATGTATTTGGATATGGGGACCTTTGGATGTAATTAGGATTAGATGAGGCCATGAGGATGGGGGCCCCATGATCACATTTGCGGCTTTTGTAAGAAGAGGAAGAGAGACATAGGCTAACTCTGCCTCAGCACACGACCCCTCAACCACATTGTGATGCTGCAAGAAGGCCCCCACCTGATGCCAAACTGATGCGAGAAACATGCTCCGAGACTTCCCAGCAAAGCTATGAGACCAAGGCTGTCCAAGGCCTGCCAAAGGCCCAAACCCACGCCGGTGCGACTTCAGTAATACTTGTAGTCTGAAGCTTTAATATCTATTGATGGGGCAGGCATTTGTCCTGGTGGTGAAGACACCTACCTCCCATATCAACTTTCCTGAATTCAATTTTTACCTCCAATCCTGACTCCAGCTCCCTGATGATGCAACCCCAGAACTATAAGCCAAGCAGCTTGTGGTAATCAGCAGTGGCAATAGGAAACAAACTAACGGAGCATCTTGGTTCAACTTTTACAGGCTGAAGTCCTTCATGGAAAATATGTGAATGCTTACTTATTCTTTAGGCTACAGAGAAAAAGGCAAGTAGAGAAAAAGAGACTGAAGAGAGGCGAAGTGACCAACAACAGAGCACAATACCCAGAGGTCTAGGGAGCAAGGTTAAGGCACAAGGGGAAGTATCACTGAATAAGTTGTGGATAACAAGTCAAGATGCTCTAGTACAGTGGGTGACAATGAGTTTATAAGCTCCTGGGAAGACACTTGAAAGAACCAGACCCAATTTCTCAATTTTCCAGAACAAATACGTGATCCCCTGGTATCAAGGGTGTTAACACTTGAAGCTGATTTAGAATAGTTGATGAGGAGTCGAACAAAGAAACCTGAATATTTACGGTGGTATGGAAAAGTCAGAAGGTAGGAGAGGGGTCATGAGTTTATAAGTAGTGTAAGGCTTTGTTTTATCCTGCAGGTTTTTTTTTTCTTCAGAAGTCCAGGAACAGGATGGCATAAATAGGAGGAAAATACATATTGGTTATCCTTGAATGCTAGTTCTTTGACCAGTAAATGGTGTTTTGATTTTTTAAAAAGGTTTTATTTGTTTACTTGAAAGTCAGAGTTACAGAGAAAAGAGGCAGAGAGAGAGAGTTCTTCCATCCACTGGTTTACTCCCCAGATGACCTCAATGGCCGGAGCTGTGCCGATCTGGAGCCAGGAGCTTCTTATGGGTCTCCCATGTGGGTGCAGGGGTCCAGGAACTTGGGTCATCTACCACTTCTTTCCCAGGCCATAGCAGAGAGCTGGATTGGAAGTGGAGCAGCTAGGACTCAAACCAGTGCCCATATGAGACACCACCACTGCAGGCAGTGGCTTTACCCACTACACCACAGCACTGGCCCCAGCAAATGGTGTTTTAAAAGCAGATTGTAAGCCGGCGCCGCGGCTCAGTAGGCTAATCCTCCGCCTTGCGGCGCCGGCACACCGGGTTCTAGTCCCGGTCGGGGCACCGGATTCTGTCCCGGTTGCCCCTCTTCCAGGCCAGCTCTCTGCTGCAGCCAGGGAGTGCAGTGGAGGATGGCCCAGGTGCTTGGGCCCTGCACCCCATGGGAGACCAGGAAAAGCACCTGGCTCCTGGCTCCTGCCATCGGATCAGCGCGGTGCGCCGGCCACAGCGCACCGGCCGCGGTGGCCATTGGAGGGTGAACGAACGGCAAAGGAAGACCTTTCTCTCTGTCTCTCTCTCTCTCACTGTCCACTCTGCCTGTCAAAAAAAAAAAAAAAAAAAAAAAGCAGATTGTAGTAGTATTGGGAAAAGCTACATCGATCCGTCCATTAGGTAACAAGAACAGGAAGCAGTCAGAAGCAATGTTAATGTAAAGGAAGAGAATAGGCTAAGAAAGTAAAATGATTTCATGATTGGTGGATCAAATTAAGTGCAAGAGATGGAAGCATCTAATATTTTGACCCAAGTTAACATAAAGGAATAATAATTTTTTTGTATTTCCCAGAAGAATGTAAGATGAGTCAATTAACATAGTGGAAAAGCTAGAAGAAGCAACAGACTTAGTTGGGGATGCATTACTAGGGTGAAGGAGACTTGAAACAAGTTATGCTGAGGTGACAGCAAGTACACACAAGTAGAAATGATAGATTATAGGCACTGTTAGCTGTCATGGTGTTTGTGGAGTCTAATTCCTATTCCAGGTCCTTACCTTCTACTTAGAGAAGCATTCTAAGTACAGGCACATTTATGGTGCACAAAGTGATAAAGTTTATTTAAGTGAGAAACACACACACACACACACGGGTATAGTTCAGGAGTAGAGTGGGCCAGGAAGAAAAATGGGTAGAGAGGCAAGTAGAGAGAGGGCAACTCAGCACTCCACCTTGTCCTGGTCGCTAATGAAAGAGAGGAAGACAGCCCCTCTAGTTGCCAACTTCTTCTAGGTCAGAAGGGAAGTGGCTACTTGGTACCTCTCACTCCAGTCCTAGGTGAAGGGAGATACGTTCTGGAAAGGGGGCTGTTCGCCTGACAGCCAGATAGGAGTACATGGGGCAGGGACAGGTGGGCCTAATCTAGCTACCCGCCTTATCTGACATCATTGGTGGGGCTGCAGATCTGAATGAGAATTTTATGGAAGGGGTTGTAGAGAAGTGAAAGAGAAAGAGGGGACGAGGGGATAAAGAAGGAAGTAGTGGTGTAACAGGAGATGGAAGTCCTTGTCTTCACACAAGAAAGAATTTAGATGTGAGACAGAGAGTAGCAGTGAGCATGCCAGCCACGTTTAATGAAGAGAGTGCACCTGGCAGAGCAGGCGGGCACCTCAGAAACGAACCGAGAGCCCAGTCTGCATTCCGATGGGAGTTTTTATGGGTTTGGATATGGATCCTCCATTTCTCCTATCTCTTCCTTGTCTAGGATGTCTCTCTGGATGGAGGGCTTCCAGGGTATAGAATTCCTAAAATTCTCCCCAGAACTTCATAATGGACCTAAATAGTCCATTTGGTGCAAGGCAGTTGAAAGATTTCCCCTGAGCTACCTCTAGGGAGAGGACTGGGACCCATCCAATCTGTTTATTGAAGAATGACAAGACTTTTGATACATGAATGCTGGTTTGTTTCTACATTTCTTCCCTTACACAGCCACCCAAGAGATCCACCCAACAAGGTTATTGAACAAGAGCAATATTTTAGGTAAATAATGCTGGTTGGCTCTCAAGCCTGCACCTATATTTCTAGCCTCATTCTACTACACAAAAATTCTCATTTATGTAGGGCAATATGTCTACCCACCAACCTTAACAGTCAGAGATGCAAAAAAGAGCTTCATACATATCATGGGAAAGTAAATTTAAAGGAAACAGATCATATCAACCACATGACATTTCTGTGGGGATCCCTGGCAAGGAAGGATTTCTCTGCAAGTGGAATACGATGAAGCCCACTGGGGAGGGAAGGGTGGAGGCTCCCGAACACAGAGAGCTCTACAAAGGATGGCTTGGCTCAGAGTTAGTTTGTTGGGATTAAATTGTGCCCAGATGAATTTCCCAAGTTGAAGACTTCACTCCCAAGTCCTCAGAATGTGACCTTATTTGGAAAATAGGGTCGGGGCTGGTGCTGTGGTGTAGTGGGTAAAGCCACCTCCTGCAGTGCCAGCATCCCATATGGGCACTGGTTAAAGTCTTGGCTGCTCCACTTCCAATCCAGCTCTCTTCTATGGCCTGGGAAAGCAGTAGAGGATGGCCCAAGTCCTTGGGACCTTGCACCCGCGTGGGAGACCTGGAAGAAGCTCCTGGCTCCTGGCTTCAGATCGGCGCAGCTCCAGCCGTTGCGGCCAACTGGCAAGTGAACCATTGGATGGAAGACCTCTCTATCTCTCTCTGTCTGTCTCCGTCCTCTCTCTATGTAGCTCTGACTTTCAAATAAATAAATCATTTAAAAAAAAAAAAAAAGGAAAATAGGGTCATCACAGGTATAGAACTAATGTAGAACAAGGTCACACTGGAGTAGGGTGAGCTCTTACCCTAATCTGACTTTTAAAAAAATGAGAAATTTGGACACAGACCTGCGCACAGGAAACATACCATCAAGAAAAGGTAAAAATCAAGGTGACATTAAATACTAGATGGTAGTGTTATGGGAAAGGTGATCTGAGTTCTTGTCTCAAGTAGAATTTTCAGGTAGACGGGACAGTGAACAAAGCAAGATTTATTTGTTGGAAACGTCCTCCCATGGCATCAGTAGGGGGACTCCAGGAGCGGAAATCCAGAGAAACTTGTCGAAGTGGAGTCCTTTTTTTTTTTTTTTTTTTTTTTTAAGATTTATTCATTTATTTGAAAGTCAGAGTTACCTAGAGAGAGGAGAGGCAGGGAGAGAAAGAGAGAGGGGAGAAAGGTCTTCATCCGCTGGTTCACTCCCTAATTGGCTGCAACAGCCGGAGCTGCACCAATCCAAAGCCAGGAGCCAGGAGCCAGGAGCTTCTTCCGGGTCTATCACGTGGTTGCAGGGGCCCAAGGGCTTGGGCCATCTTCTACTGCTGTCCTAGTCCACAGCAGAGAGCTGGATTGGAAAATGGAGAGCCAGGACTCGAACCAGCGCCCATATAGGATGTCGGCACTGCAGATGGCGGCTTTACCTGCTATGCCACAGCGCCGGCCCCTGAAGTGAGGTCTTTTAAGCACAATTCGGGGGAGGAACAAACTAAAATCTAACAATCAAACCGTGGGGACATAATCCAGCAGAAGGCTGAAATTGTAATTCTATCTAGCCTGCTCATGACAATACTAGAAACCCATTGAAGCGGGACTGGCACTTTTGCTCAGGGCAGCTTCTGGGGAGAAGCAAGTGTTATGGGCTGGATAGGACCCAAATTAATTTTCCAGACTCTTGCCTTTTACCTGGAGAAGAAGTCTAAGTACAGGCCAAACACAGCATGCACTATGATAAACTTTATTTACAAAGTAAGAAAAATACACAGGCTCATTAAGGCTTTGTTTCAGAAAAGTAGGCCAAAGAAAGGGAATTATCATACCCTACTCTGCTTGTCCGAGTCCACAAGGAGGAAAGAGTTTCCGTTCTTCCTAGCTTTTTATGCACTTTAGAAAAATGAAAGTGTTTTTGTGGTACCACCCCCAGGCCTGAGTAAGAGGAGGTACTTCATGGGGAGGGTTCCCCTGATGGACAGGTATGTGAACATGGCAACAAAGAGTGAAGGAGGTGTGGCTTCCAGCTCATGAACTTAAAATTATCTATCTAAGCTTTCCCATATCACAAGCATTTGACTCCCCTGTCTCATTCCAATAGAGACGTTACCTAACCCACCTATTAGTCCATCTAACTCCTCACACTAGGAAAGAGACATGGAACAAATTCTTCTTCATAGCCCTCAGACGGAACCAATCCTGCTCACACCTTGATCTCAGACTCCCAGCCTCCAGAACTCTGGGACAATAAATGCTGCTGTTTGAGCCACCAAGTTTAGACTCTGCATGGCAGTTCTAGTAAGTCAGTATGGGTCTCATCTTGAAGAAAAATCCGGGATTTTTACATTAGTCTAGGATAAACAGAACTGTAACTTACATTCACATTTACATATTTTATGTACCATAGGTTTGCTATTTGCATATTCCAATTTTTATACAGTTATAAAATTTTCTTCCAAGGCAGGGAGAATCAGAATGAAATTTTATAGGAGCACATAGGACTCCCTCTGCTTTGTGCTTCCTCTTCCACTAAGAGACTCTTACTGTTACCAGGGATTGGTTGCTCAGGGCTCTTGTCTTTGCATAAGAAAGAACTCAGACATGAGACAGAGTTAGTGGTAAGCAAGCTAGCAAAGTTCAATGAAGAGAAGCAATGAAGAGGGTACACCTGACAGATCAGGCAAGCACCTCATTAAAGAACAGAGAGCTCAGATTGCATTCAGACTGGAGTTTTTATGGATGTTGGGTGTGGGCTTTCTTTCTCCTTCCCTACACCCTTTCTGGAATATTGCTGGGTGGAGGACTTTCTGGGCCCAGAAATTCAGAATAGTCCCCTTGGTGATTGGCAGATGAAATTCCCCTAAACTATTCCTAGGGAGAGGGCTGGGAACAACCCAATCATATTACTGAAAAAAGGCAAGACTTTTTTTTTTTTTTTTTTTTTTTTTTTTGACAGGCAGAGTGGACAGTGAGAGAGAGAGAGACAGAGAGAAAGGTCTTCCTTTTTGCCGTTGGTTCACCCTCCAATGGCCGCCACGGCCGGCGCACCGCGCTGATCCGATGGCAGGAGCCAGGAGCCAGGTGCTTTTTCCTGGTCTCCCATGGGGTGCAGGGCCCAAGCACCTGGGCCATCCTCCACTGCACTCCCTGGCCACAGCAGAGGGCTGGCCTGGAAGAGGGGCAACCGGGACAGAATCCGGCGCCCCGACCGGGACTAGAACCCAATGTGCCGGCGCCGCTAGGCAGAGGATTAGCCTAGTGAGCTGCGGCGCTGGCCAAGACTTTTGATATGTAAATAATATGGTTTGCCTCCAAGGCTTGCTTCCTCATTCCATCACACAGAAATTCCCATTTCTCTTCAGCCTCTGACACACACAAAGGCTTGTGTCAGCGTAGCTACCTTAACATTATGATATGGGTATTCCTCAGAGCCAGCTACATGCATGGATGCCACTGCTATTCCTCTCTAAAACAGCACAACATCATGAGTCACTTCTCCATTTCCATGTTGTGTTTCAAGTTGTACCCTTCCTTCATAACGGTCCAACCTGAGAGCCTCATCAATGTGACATGCAAATCCTTACAGGGTCATTCTGATTGCATTTGGAACTCCTCAAGCCATTTATAATCTGTTCTCCTTGTGATCATTGTCAATTGGTGGAAGTTGTCCAGGTCTTTTATGTAACATGAATGATGGTCAATTTATGTGTCAACTCTACTGAGCTACTGGGTGCCCAGAAGTTTAGTCACACAGTCTACTCAATGTGTTTCTAGACAAGATTAACATTGTAATCAGTAGAATGATAAAGTAGATTGCCTGCTCTAATGTGTGGGGGTCATCCAACCAATTGAAGACCTGAACACAACAGGTAAAGGTTGAGTAAGAGAGAACTCCTGCTGCCCGATCACCTCGATCTAGACCTTGGTCCTTTTCTATATTCAGACTAGAGTTAAACATAGACTCTTTTTGGGTCCCAAGCTTCCTGGGTTTGAAACTGCAACTACACAGTTGGCTCGTCTGGGTCTCCAGCTTCTCTGACTGTAGGCTGTGTTATTCATCAGCCCCCATAATCATGGAGTCATTTCATTACCCTAAATCTCCCTGTCTCTCTGTCTTTCAATAATAGCATAGGCCATTGGGTCAAAGAAGCCAGGGCTAAACTGAAATGACCTGAAGCATACAAAGAAAATATAAATAGTACTTATTAAGTAAAGTTATTATAAAATTTAATGAGTAAAATAAGTAAAAATTTAAGTTAAATAAAAAATAGTAAATGATATAAGAACCTAAAATTGTTAGCATAATAACACTAATAATAATGGAAGTAGAATATTCCAGAGAAGTTCTACCACCGGCACAGAAACTTCCTCTTGGTGTACTTGCTACATTGGCATGAAGTTTGTATTCATCACATAAATCTGTGTGAACCTCTATAATTCTTGCCTGGGTATCTGTCACCTCTTTGAGACGTGGAGATAAGATCCATTACCAAGGTGGCCAGAGGTGACAGCAAAAACTGAAAAACATTTCATAAGCTACTCCAAACTTAAATATACAGCTTTCTTCTTATTGACACTATCTCAGTCTTATAATCACTAATCAGCCTAAAGGTCAAATAAACATTTAATAAGGAAAAAGGAACTTCCCTCAAAAATGAAAACATCCTTAGGAAGAACTCCAAATTGAGGTCTGCTGACCCTGAATGAGAATATCTGGGGAAAGAAAAATAGATTCTTCAGTATAACTTTTCCCAAAATTTTCCTGAATATTTTGCTTCAATAAAGACTTTTTCTAAAAATTTAGGAGGGCCAATGATAGGTTGCTAATGTTTCTCTACTAGTATATTTTCAAAGATTTTTAAAATTCAAATGAATATAAAAAAGTAGTGTAATTGAGATTCACTGCAACTTTTTTATTCCAGTTGAAAAATTTAGGACTCATTTTCAAAAAAGTTAGCATTTTTAGTCTGCAGTGCCTGATTTTTGCTCATTCTTGTTAACATTTCACTCTACACTTGTCCAACTCTGTCCCTGAAATGCATGGGTATATTTAATATATGCAGAGTTACCTAATGAAATTGGATCTTCCCCAGTGTCAACCAAAGCCATCCCCCCTCGGCTTCCTCCAGGACCTTACATAGAGCTGAGCATGGCTCCAAGCATCAACCAAGTAAAATCTTTTGTGACTAAACCAGTGTACCTTTGTGAGTTCAGAATTCAACCAGACCTAATGACTCCATTATATGGCTCTCTGGAGACTGGAGGCACCCAAATAGTCCCACTGAAACACACGGGTGGCAGACTGGGGCAGATGTAAAGAAATCTGCTGCATTCTCCTGGGAAAGCAAGAATGACTTTATGTCTTTTCTTCATTCTGTCTCTAAAGGGAAAGACACCAAAGAGAATGACAGTGGATATGATAAATAGACAGATAGATCCACAGACAGACAGATAGAATGCAGTATGTACTTTTCTTTAGTCACCCAAAGTGCATAGTTTACATTAGGGCTCACTCTTGGTGTTTGTCGAATTGCTGCATATATTTTTAGGCATTTGTGGAGATGGAGATACTTGCTCATTTTTTCCCCCCTGTGATGGCTTTATCTTTGGACTATGCCTCTGTGGGCTAGTGGAGTGTCTGTTCTTTCAGTGACTATCCTGAGGCGTGTCCTGGGTGTGGCCAGGGAGCTTTGTTCATTGCTCCAGTGTAAGGGGAGTATCCAAGATGACTCCCAAATTGAGTGTGGTACATCTGTAATCTGCCTTTTTTTTTTTTTTTTAAATCAGAGGGGAGGTTTATTCAGCTCTGTTGGCATAGTCTCACACTCACCTCCCCCCCTCTCAGGAGACCAATGCCGGGGCACTAGCCCCAGTGGGTACAATATTCATCCATGCTGCCATAAGAACCACACAAAGATCTATGCAGTCCTTGCTGTGAGCAGATTCCACAGCAATGACCCTCACCGGGGAATCAGGGAACCCCAAGCGTGTGGAGCCGCCCACACTGACTACCTAAAGACCCAGCCACACCCTGCACCCTCACAGGCAGCCAGTGTTTTCACAGACCCACCACACAAAGCTCTCACAGTCACGAGCACCCAGCCCCCTGTCGACTCTCCCAGACTCAGGCATTTCCTCTCAGCTGGTTGCTGGGAGCACAGGCGCAAGCGGGCACAGACGTTATGTATGTCCAAAGTGGCACCCACCCGCTCTCGGCTAGTTACAGGACACCAGTGCCGGGACTGGGGAGAGAGAAGCGTGCCCCCTCTTTTTCCCTCTGGGTTGGCAGGTACACTCCACAGGGCTCCAGGCCAGACTCACTCCAGGCTCTTCCTGCAGCTTTATCGCCAGTGGCTTGGGCTGCTGCAGTATGCTCTCACCTCACTCTCCAGAGCCAATGCTGAGGCTCTCAGCGTCTGGGGTCCTGAATTGTGCATGTCCACACCCTCCACGTAGATCCACAGTGTCCCTCTAAACTGCGACGAGTTTTCTCTGCTGTTTTCTCCCTAACTCTTCCCTGAGACTGCGCTCTCT
Source organism: Oryctolagus cuniculus (assembly GCF_964237555.1). Classification (NCBI taxonomy): domain Eukaryota; kingdom Metazoa; phylum Chordata; class Mammalia; order Lagomorpha; family Leporidae; genus Oryctolagus; species Oryctolagus cuniculus. The sequence continues at coordinate 54,747,536 of NC_091439.1, forward strand.
CCACATTTTTCTTAACCATCTTCCCCTAGGTTAGGGCAGTAAGCTCCCTCCTTTTTCTGCCATCTAGGTGCCCCTCTCCTTATAATTAATTTCAAAGTCTGGCATATGATCTGATTTTGGGAAATCAAGCCAGATATCACCTGATCCTTTTCAAAGAACAGATGTGCTAGCAAAACATCTGAGACTTTACTTATTTTTGCATTTGATTCATTGTGGAATGATCTCAAATTTTCAAGCATATTTTATTGCTATTGTTTCTTTTCTTTGATTAATTTAAATGATTGGCTTTTCAGTCCTGAATCTAGGACTTTATGTTTCACACCATGAGCAATTTCAGCCCTATGAAATTTTAACCCAATATAGTCTCCAAATATTTAAAATCTACTGACCTAAAGGTGGGCATTTGTTTGCCACTTTCAGTTTGCCTCATCAGGACACCTGGGATAAGAATAACTTCCCTGACTAAGGTTGCTGCAATATGCTTCTTTAGTAGGTCAAAATGAGAAACTCATTTACATAAGGAATTAGGTAAAAGAAGAGAATGTGGAGTAAGAATAAAGGTGTTGCCATGCCGACGGGTAGAAGCACACATTCCTGGTGGTCAGTCACCAAAGTACCCCAAAACTACCTGGCATTTATTTTGTGTTCCCAAGCTGTCACCTGACTTTTCCTAGTGATGATTTTAAACACGTGCTATACTGTCTTCCTTCTAATTCTCAGTCAACAATGTCATTTCCCATTTGAAGAGAAAAAGGAAACCTCCAAATACAGTTCCCCCAGCCTCTGCCACCAACCTGCACTCTCCTTGAGTCCTACACCCTTTCTTCCTGTCTTTCTGTTGGAGTCTTCTGTGTTCTAACTCTTTGCCTGTCCTTGGTACCCTGCCCTGCCTCCATGGAGTCTCATTCCTCTGCATGGTCCTTCTTGCTTCCTTGTTTCTGGTAATTCCATCCTTGCCTCCTTTCCTGGAAGCATCTAGCATGATTTCCCTTTTTCAAATAATATTTGTCTACCTTTAGTCTTTCAACCCATCAGTGTGTAGATCTACCTTTCCTTTCAGGAACAAATCTTATAGATAATTCATTTATTCAGGAAATATTTACTGAATGTCAACTGCATGCCAGGATTTGGATTGATGTTTTTGAGAGACACACAGAGTGTGTCCATTTGCTAGTTCACTCACCTGCAACAGCCAGGATTGGGCCTGTTTGAAACCAGTAGCTTGGAACCCAATTCAGGTTTCCCACATGGATGACAGGAACTCCATTACTTGAGACATCATTGCTGCTTTCCAGCTTCTGTATTGACAAGAAGCTGGAATCTAGAACTGAGTTGAGGCTCAGTTCCAGGTACTGCAATATGGGTTGTAACGTCTCAATTGCCATCTTAACCACCATGATCAGAGGTTGACCACCACCACCCCAACCTGCCTCCAGCTTTGTTTGTAGTAATAGAGCTTCAACAAGAAATCATTTTATGGACCCATACGAACTCATTTTATGGACACCTGGTCAGTGAGACATCAGTGACAGGTAGTTGGAGGGGAAAGGAAGATCCGTCTGTGCATCTGAAGTTAAGTGTGTATGTCTATAACCCAAGATCTGGAAATGTATGGGGACTGGACTCTAAGGCTGTCTTGGGGGCAATGGCAACAAGATTGAGTTGGAGCAGGCTTTTGGTTATTATGGACCACTGCAAAGTGTGTGGGTTGCTCAAAACCCTGCCAGCCTTGCTTTTACTGATTTTGAAAATCTATAGGATGCAGTTGATGCCATCTGAGAGCTGGATTGATGAAACTGTGTGGCTGTCATGCGAGAGTAGAACTGCCAAATGATGGCAAATGGAGTTAGAATCTAGGCCTACCTCCCTTTCGTGTCACCCTGGAGATGATTGTTGTAGAAGTCCTCCACTGCCAAGAAAGAGAAACGTCTCCTGCAGCCAGAGAGTAGGGAGAGACCACTGTCTCTGAAGGGACATCTCTGGATGACCTGATCCTTCTCCAAGTAGCCAGTGTAGGTCAAATGAAAAGAAATGGAGCACCAGTTTTCAAGAGGTGCAGTGCAAAGGAGATAGCTACCTATGATAGGAGTGTGTACAGCACAAGTTTTGTTTGAAACTTTATCATCTTGGTGCATTTTTAAAACACTTTAGCTGTTCAAGTTTGTTTCTTGGGACAATGACACTCATATGAACAGACATAATTCTCTTTGGTTTGAAATGGATCATATGAGGTATGCAATGCCAAGACCTGTCTCTTTATAAAGTTCTCTTAAGGAAAACTGAATTTGCTTTGAACTTAAGAATTGCATAGACTAATAACAAAACTCTAAATCTTGCCCAACTGAAGTGTGATATCTTAATATAATAGAAAAAAACTGGCAAAACCTGAACCAAGATGAACTTTTTTCTGCATTGCTGAGACATAGTATGCAGCAATAGTTGAGCAAGCAGCTGCTGTAACACAAGCCAACAGGGAAAAATAAAAGCCCCACCATTAAACTAGATTACAAGTTTTTTTTTTTTTAAATCCACGCTTCACTCTTGGCAATTGTTGTTTTCTTGGTATAGAATCTAGAAAATTTCAGAAAAGTTCACTTTTGCTTTAGATTGCAAATTTATTATGCGTTTATTGTGTTTGAATATATAGTGGTGGGCAACATTGTTTTCTTGGAAATTTGAGATTTCGAAATACCAACGCCCTACAGGTTTAAAGGTACACAGTAGACTTTACACATTGGTACTATGCAATATTACTTAGTTTCATGCCGTTATTTGCAATATGTTTAGCAAGAATTTCTGGGATTAAAATTTTGGTTACAAATTCTTATTTAACTTAAAGCCTATTTTTCCTTACAAATTCAAGTTTGTGAGGTTGTTGCCAAGTCCAGGCATAACATTCATATTAAAAGCCATCCTTGGGGCTAGCACTGTAGCATAGTAGATAAAACCACCGCCTGCAGTGCCGGCAGCCCATCTGGGCACCGATTCTAGTCCCGGCTGCTCCACTTCCAATCCAGCTCTCTGCTATGGCCTGAGGAAGCAGTAGAAGATGGTCCAAGTCCTTGGACCCCAGCACCCGCATAGGAGACCTGGAAGAAGCTCCTGGCTCCTGGCTTCAGATTGGCGCAGCTCCGGCCATTGTGGCCATCTAGGGAGCAAACCAGCGGATGGAAGACCACTCTCTCTCTCTGCCTCAGCCTCTCTGTAACTCTCTCTCTTTTTTTTAAGATTTCTTTTATTTATTTGAAAGAGTTACAGAGAAAGATAGAGACAGAGAGAGGTCTTCCATCACTGGTTCACTCCCCAATTGGCCGCAATGGCTGGAGCTGCACCGATCTGAAGCCAGGAGCAAGGAGCTTCTTCTGGGTCTCCTAAATGGGTGCAGGGGTCCAAGGACTTGGGCCATCTTCTACTGCTTTCCCAGGCCATAGCAGAGAGCTGGATTGGAAGAGGAGCAGCTGGGATTTGAACTGGTCCCCATATGGGATGCTAGCACTTCAGGGCAGGACTTTAACCTGCTGTGCCACAGTGCGGGCCCCATCTCTGGGGCTCTTGTAAAGTGCTTTTGAATTAAAAAAATATTAGCATAATTGTGTAATAGTTGAATTTTATCACTGTTGTTATTCCAGGGGAAACATTGATTACACAGTTCTAATTTTATAAGACATACAACTGAGAAGCACTATGGATTAGTCTTTTGAAGTGAAGGGAATTTTTCATTGTCACCTAAGTGAATAGTCATCCAATTTTTAGGAGTATAAACCAGTTCAGGGATGGTAATATATAGAAACCAGCATTTTTAAACATAGTATCAACTTGGTACATTGGAACCCAAAGTAAGCCGCCCATAAAACATGGCTTTTATCTTTAGCCTGAAAACTTTTCATAGAGTTTTAAAAATTGCTTCCATTTTATAATTTGATATATTGCATAGGAATTCAAACTAGTTCATCATGATATAAAGTTCACCATATGTAACAGTACAGAATGAATATGGAAGTCTGCATAATCTTCTTAGAAACTAGAAGGAATTGCAATTTCAAATTTTGGTGTAGTTAGATTAAATAATAATGCAGCAGGGAGGGGAAAAAAGCCACATCATAAGGCCAAACTCCTCGCTCACAGTTAGCATTTTTTTTTTTTTTTGCCAGGCAGAGTTAGACAATGAGAGAGACAGAGAGACAGAGAGAGAGTTACAGACAGTGAGAGAGAGAGACAGAGAAAGGTCTTCCTTCTGTTGGTTCACTCCCCTAATGGCCATTACGGCTGGCGCTACGACGATCTGAAGCCAGGAGCCGGGTGCTTCCTCCCGGTCTCCCATACGGGTGCAGGGCCCAACCACTTGGGCCATCCACCACTGCCCTCCCGGGCCACAGCAGAGAGCTGGACTGGAAGAGGAGCAATCGGGACAGAATCCGGCGCCCCAACTGGAACTAAAACCCCAGGTGCCGGCGCTTCAGGCGGAGGATTAGTCAAGTGAGCCATGGTGCCGGCCCACAGTTAGCATGTTCTACTGCAAGATGTAACCATTTTCTCATTTCCAATTCATGTCACCACCCAATGTCATCTAGCTTCTGTCCCTATTCTCCTCTGCAAATTGCTCTCACCAAGGTCACTAATAATCTTGTTCTTGAAGCACACAGAATTTTTTGGTTCTCATGAGACTGGACCCAGGATTTGCGGTATTTGACTGCACATCCATAAAACCTTGAGCCCTTCAGAGGCTGTCCACCCCTTACAAGGCTGTATGTCCCTCTTAGGATAAAGGTTTAGATCTCCTACACTGATAAGGCCCTTGCTGATGGATCTCTTGCTGCCCTCTCCAGCCTCAACTCTCACTTTCTTTGCCTTAGTCTTGCCTCCAGGCACCCCCGTCTCTCTGTGATCTGGAAATGCCAGGCACCCCCTCCCCCTGTCTGCACCTGGCTCAACCCTTCTTCCCCCGCAGCCCACACGTCCAGCATGTTTCCTCCAGGAGCCTGGAGTCCGAGCTTTCAATCTGGAGCTCTTCGGATGTGCTTCTCAGAGTCCTTGGTTATTCACCCAGTAGCATTTATCACAGTATGTTTTCATCAGTTTACCTGTCTGTATCCCCCTGGAATATATAAGACCTGTAAGAGTAGAGACTAATTCTGTTCAGGATATGTGAGGATACCTCAAAAAAACTTGAGGGTAATGGAATTAACAGGTGTTTATTTTGGTGCAAATCTGTTTGAAGTCTATGTGAAGTTTTTTCATGATATGCATTGCCCACGAGCTTTTTGAAGTTCCTCATATTTCTAGCAGGATGCCTGGCACAACATGGTTCCTTTTTTTTTAATTTATTTTTATTTATTTGAAAGACAGATTTATAGAGAGAGGTAGAGGCAGAGACAGCCAGAGAAAGAGAGAGAGAGACAGAGAGAGAGGTCCTCCATCCACTGCTTCACTCCCAAATGGCCGCTACAGCTGGAGATGAGCCTATCTGAAGTCAGGAGCCAGGAGCTTCTTCCAGGTCTCCAATGTAGGTGCAGTGGCCCAAGGACTTGGGCCATCCTCAGCTGCTTTCCCAGGCACATTAGCAGAGAGCTGGATCAGAAGTGGAGCAGCCAGGACTCGAACCAGCATCCATGTGGGATGTCTACACTGCAGGTGGCAGCTTTACCCGCTACGCCACAGTACCAGCCCCAGGCTATATTTATTGAAGATCTAATTTAGGTCAGGAACTTCACTGCACACTTTACATCAGTATGTCATTCAAAAAAACTCTTCAAGATAATCATTCCTATGATAAGGAAACTGGACCACCTATAAGTAAAATAATCTATATCCAGGGATGGGTTGTGTATACAGTCATCTTTCCCTTCACCATGCGGCTCTGTTCTAAAAAAATCTGTTACAGGGATTTCCTTGTTGTGGAAACATCAGAGTATACAGATAGAAACCTAAAAGGTACAGGTCAGTCACTCCAAGAAGGTACAGGTCAGTCACTCCAAGAAGGTACAGGTCAGTCACTCCAAGCTGGCCTCTTTGTGCAATCGAGAGGTGTGATCGCACCAGCTGCATGATGCCTCTCCATGTGTAGGAGGACATGCTGCTTTGCAGTAAGCTTTTAGCTTTTAAGCAGAAGTAGTACAGTCTTAAAATAATAATAAAAAGTACAGTGAATACATAAGCTAGGAACATAGTAATGTATTATCATTATCAAGTGTTACAAACTGTACATAATTGTATGTGCTATACTTTAACACAAGTGGCAGCAGTTTTATTTATGCCAACACAACCATAAACATGTGAGTAATGTGTTGCACTACCACAATAACATAGCCATGATGTCACTAGGTAATAGGAATTCTCAGCTCTAGGATCATCTTATGGGATCACCATCACACGTGTGGTCTATGGTTGACCAAGGTTCATTTTGTGGCATGTGACTATATGTATTCTAATTATTTTGATGTTGTGACATCTTAAAAAACCTTTCAGGCTGAGCAAAGACTGACCCTCTTTGGATTAGCTAATTCTTAAGGGCCAGCAAAGCATATCTTTGATATGAAAGCTAATTAATCCACAGCAACACCTCCTCATGCGGCCTTACTCCCCAGGAGGCAATGTTCCTCTGCCTTTGTCATCCCAGGTCCAGGTGTCAGGCAAACTAGGGACCACCCCATAGCTTAGAGCCTGTGGAAATGATTCAAACTAGCCAGTCCAATACTGTTTACGCTGCCTTGTCCTGCCCTTCCTGAGAAAACTCTGGAAAAGACTCTGGCCTAACCATTCTGCTTGCTCCTGTTTTCTGCCTCTCGACCACTCTGTATCCTTCCCACATGGCCCAGAGTGACGTGCTGGGGCTCCTGTCTCTAGAATCTAAGGATATATAGTAAACTTTATTTTCCTGAGCCTCTCCTGTGTCTCCTTGTGAGACTGCACCTGACCCACCATCTCATCAAAGAACACAACACATGTGGTGAGCATGGAGGTGGTCCCATGGTCAAGGGGAAGAGCTACCAAATGCCAAAAGCGGGGGAAGGCCGCCACTGATTTCAAAGAAGACAAGCTGAGACCACATAGTCTGTATTGTGTTGGGAATTTGAGTATCATAATTTTCTCAATAGCTGGGATAACATCCCTGCCCCCTCCAAAGTCACAAAGCTAGTAAGTGGCAGGCTTGACTCCATCACAGAATGAACTTTCACAGTCTCTTGGCTTCAGAATGAATGAAGGGGGGTTGTACTGGTGCAAAATAGAGCTGCCAGAAGACTCCTCAACATGATGCCAGGTTGTATTGAGAGTTACTTGCTATCTATGAGATTTGTGGAATCAAACTCTGCTGGGAGTAGCATGTGACGCATTTACATTTCCCATATAAACTTTCCACTGATTGTTTTTAAAGTCTCAATGCGATGAGAGTGTTAGGATGGGAAAACCACGAAGGCTGGTAGTCCTAACACCAGATTCTGAATCTCCACATCCTAACCACAAGTACCCATCGTTTAGTAAGATGGTCCCTAAAAGATCTATGGATATTTCATTTTCTCCTGGTAGAATACTCGCTGATCTTGATTACACAAATATCATAGATAATAAGTAACTCTGAATGCAATATTTTTCTGGCCAGTAAGTACAAATAGGCAAAATGTGTATATGTTCTCAAAACAATACAACATTTAAAAGAATATATTTAAAATATACCTAAATTATTCCCCAAATAATTGATAGAATACAAGAATCATATGAAAGGAGGCCTACTGTCAGCCAAGTGGTTATACAATTCAGATGCTGCTGACACCAAGAGAAGTTATATTAATTGCATACCAGGCAAAGATGTGAATATTCATATCAATGTTTTGGTGACCAAGGAACTATAAAGTATTTTTACATCCCTACATGAAAGTTTATTGTATATAATATCTTGCCATGTTCAACTACCTTTTAGGAAATTAGCTCAGATTTTCAGTTTAATATACAGTGTAATATAATTTTTATTATCTATAATAATGTAAAATAAGTTTCCTCCTCACATTCTTGTGTAGTAAAGTCTGATTTTCATAAATGAATTACTAGACTTAAGCAGGAAATGCCTATCTGTGCACTGGATATAAAGTCAAGGACAGGACTAAACTAGTACCCACTATGCAAACACAAGGATCCTCCCGTTTGGGCCCTTTGACCTCGCCTCTGCACACAGGGAGACTGCAGAGACAACAACTTGCCTGCCCAGAGCCCAGAGCCCATTCTAAACCTCATTCTGAGTTCCTCTAACCTTAGAATTCAGGCATGGAGAAGAGCAAAGGACACACAGGATCTGGGTTAGCACAAGCACTTACCAAGCTTTCCAAGAAATCCCCACCCAAACACTGCTTCCATTTCATTTGCTACCCAACCTGTGAGGGAGGCTGGGAGTAAGTTCACAATCACAAACCAGAAGAAGGAGGAGGAGGAGGAAGAGGAGGAGGGAAGGAAGGAAAGAAGGAAGAAGGAAGGAGGAAGGAGGAGGCTGAAGTTCTATATATAAGGAAGAAAGGGCAATTGGATTTAGTAAGGCAAATTAAAGTTTTGGGTACAGATGGGAGGGTATTTGGGGAGGAACTTCCATATTTTCAAGCCAACATTTAGTGTAATTTTGGTTAACCTCACAAGCTCAACAGCCCATCCCACTGTCAATGATCAGGGAAGCGATCAGAAGGAGAGCAGAACACTTTGACTATTGCCTGGTTGAGAGGTGTTCCCGCGTATGAGCGTCACCCGAGATGGGGAGTTGTGACCCTCAACACCATGTGCATGTTTCTATATCCTGACTCCTGGAAAAGCTCATCAGGAATGGGCTATTCACTCAATCTTAAAGTTACACTACATCCAACTGTCCATATATCTCCTGACGCATGCCTGATGACTCTTGATCCAAGATAATAGATAGCAAAGGAGAACAAGAAGGAGTTGTTAGCAGGTGCAAGAATTCAACATATTTCTGGAGGCTGGAAAGAAGGAAAACACAGCAGGGCATTGCAATGAAAAAGCACAGGATGTCAGCAAGGTAAAAACACCTGCGGGTTTTCAGACTGAATGAGTATGTCTAACGTGGCCTGCAACAACAACAACAACAACAACAAAAAAAAGTTGCTCGAAAGCAGAGGGTAAAAGAACAAATCTGACTATGAGAAAGCTTCCCCAGTTTGGGGCCAGACAGCCTATCCTTTCCAGCTGCTGAAATTTCTAACTCTCCTCATATGAACAGCAGCATTTTAAACACAGAGGTTTTAACAGAAATGCTTCTAAGGATTTTTGTTAATGTATGAACTTCCTAGAAGAGATAGGGCTTCCAAGATGGGTGGAGGGCTGCAGAGGAAAGTCTTCCTCATTCTGATATCTGGACTTTCCATCCCTCAGATTAAAGGTCGCTCCTGCAAAAAATAAAGTCTGCTTAACCAAAAACAACAACAACAACAAACCAAACTTGTCCATATTCCCAGAGCTCACTGGGAAGCCAACCCACATACAACATAACAAAGAAAACTCATCTTGGCTCCTTAGTGCTACGTTGTTCACCCAAACTCACAAAAAGGATCACACAACATAGATTACACAAGCACATAACACAAAATGCCAATCCAGAGAGCAGTATGAAATTCCTGAAGTTGGCCACCATGCCATAAATTTAAGACAATAGATCTCTTGCTACTAACAAGTCTATGCCTGTTCCAGAAATAAATTAATAACATCCTCAATATATTTCTCCTTCTATTTTATGCAAAGAACTCAAAGTCCCAGAATAGGAAAAAATATTTCACTTATCCAAATTTCTATTATCTGACCCAACCCAAGGGTAACACTCAGATAGTTGAATGGAGTCTTGTTTTTTTCTTCAACATCCACCAAAACAAAGTTGAAACAACTTCAGCATCTGCTAAACTGGATTGCTCCAACCATTGTCTCAGAGGACATTGTAAAATGACCAGCCCTTCTCTCACCGACTGTCTGCTATAATGGGATACAACAGACTGGAGAATTGATGAGGAATCAAGATTAGTCAGTCCGTAGCTCTGGAGACTTGGAAGTCTGATGAATGAAGCATTGGCATTTGCTTAGAATCTGGTGAGCACCTTCCTGCTTGGTTATGAATTGGTGGAGAGCATCACACAGAGAGACAGAGCGAGCAAACCACGGGAGCCCCCTCTTGTAACAATGCCCTTCCAGCAATAACCCATTGATCCTTTAACACATGAAAGGACTCACCTACTCGCAAGAGCAGAGTCCAAAGGACCCAGTCACCCCTCAAAGGTCCCACTTTCCAACACTGCTGCATTGGAGACTACATTTTCAACAAGGGGACTTTGGGGAGGACACATTCACAGCATAGCACCCACTAAGTTTTTCAAACTTCCAGGAAATCCCCAGAACAAAATGCAATCATTATCAGTATTAAATCTCTGCACCCACACAGCTTCAACAGCATTTTTTAAACCAAACCACATATTACAACACAAACCCACATTACTACTGCCAGCCTTAGGCTGCATTATTGAATGGAAGGCTGCAGACGATGGGAAACTGTGAAAACATTCCTGTTATTGATAAATTAAGGCAGGCTATTTGGAAAACTCACTTATCTCAGCCAAGGGCAGCTTAGGACCTAGAACTAAACCAGTCCAAGTGACTCGCTTTGTCCCTTTCTCCCTAAGCATTTGATTTTTTTTCCAACACTGAGGGAAAGCTCATCCAGCACAAAGCATCAGCAACAAAATATGCATCCTAGAAAAAGTTTCACTCTGAGAGACACTGCAGAAAGGGTGGGGGTTTTCTCCCCAGTGCTCCTGCTCCTTCCTCCTCAGGCCAGGTGTCAGGAGACAAGGAGCCCACAAAGCCCCAGAGCGCCCCAAAGAGTGACAAGTGCTTGCCTGGAGGAGTGAGTATTGACGGCAAAGGGCACTAGGAAACTTTCCAGAGCTGTGGACATAACTTCCATTTCGATCGGGATAGTGATTACATGTAGACAGACATAAGCAAAGTTCATCAGACTGTTCACGTAAGAGTTGTGCCTGTTGTGGTATATAAATTGTACCTTAAGGAAAAAAGATTTTTATAAAAGTAATTCATACACACACAGGCATACACACCCCACACAATTTTTTCCAAATAGGACACCCCTCCAACCTTTCCTTAAATGTTTAGATTTCTGCAAGTGATAGATTACAACAAGAGAATAAAGGGGCAGCCGAAGAGAAAGACATGAGTCTCAAAAAAGCTGAGACATCCTCAGTGTCCTGAACTCTGATGAGAGGAAAAGAAAGGCAAAGAGACGACCAAGGGGTTTCCACAAGAAACCAATCCCTAACCCTCTCCCCTAAGCATCCCAAGCTGGGTCTCTGGAAAGACAGCACACTGTGACTTTAAATCCCTTTGTTGAAAACACTGAGCTCTCCTCTTCAGGAAACCTGGCCCAATCAACCTGACAAGTCCAGAAGCGCTGTTCTTGAGTAATTGTCCCTGAATGCAATTTCACAATTGCAGTTCAATGAACCTGACCTGCAGATTCGGGATATGCCAAATTATGTTCATTTTAAAGGGGTCCTTGCATCGGTCAAGATTAACAAGATAAACTCAATGAAAAAAGAATCAGATATTTTAAAATCTTCATGCATGTTGGTCATTGCCATTGCCCTTCCCCCAGGACTTCCCACTCCAGCCTTGCCTTTGCTTCCCCTTTGCTCCCCTTTGCACACACACATGATCATCGCCAGGCAGAAGACCGCATTGGACAGTGCTCCATGACTAGGGAGAAAGGTGTGTCAGTTAACAACAAAATTCAGAGCTCAGTGCTGGATGTCAGATTTTAAGATTTAGGTTGGAGCCGGGCACTGTGGTGCAGCAAGTTAAAACCCTGGCCTGCAACGCCAGCTTCTCATATGGATGCCTCTTGGAGTCCTGGTTGCTCCACTTCTGATCCAGCTCCCTGCTAATGTATCTGGGAAAGCAGCAGAAGTTGACCCAAGTCCTTGGGCCACTGCACCCAAGTGGGAGACCTGAAAGAAGCTCCTGGCTCCTGGCTTCATATTGGCTCAGCTCTGGCCCTTGTAGCCATTTGAGGGAACCAGTGCATGGAAGACCTATCTCTGCCTCTCTCTGTAACTCTTTCAAATAAATAAAATAAATCTTAAAAAAAAAAAAAAAAAAAAAAAAAAAAAAAAAAAAAACTTAGGTCATTTGGAGACCAAAAAGAGCCATGATACATACAACACACTGGGGAAAATCCATCATAAGAAAAAGTAAAAGTAAAATGTTTCACACAAGCCCTCCCCTACCAGTCTCCCACCACTGGACTGGGCAAGAGTCCTCAGTCGAGGGGAAGGGTTCATCATGGTGCAATGGAAAGGGGGGAAGTGGTAACAGAGCCTAATGGGCCCCAACAAGAAGAACCCCACCCCTTAGTTCTCTGGCTGAGTTATGGGAGGGCATTAGAACCCCTATAAAGACTGGTAGCTAGGGGTCAGCGCTGTGGTGTAGTGGGCTAAGTCTCCGCCTACAGCCCCAGCATTGCGTATGGGTGTTGGTTCGAGTCCTCGCTGCTCCTCTTCTGGTCAAACTCAATGCTATGGCCTGGGAAAGCAGTAGAAGATAGCGCAAGTCCTTGGGCTCCTGCATCTGTGTGGGAGACCCAGAAGCAGCTCCTGGCTCCTGGATTTGCATCAGCTCAACTCTGGCCCGTTGCGGCCATTTAGGGAGTGAATAAGTGGATAGAAAACCTTTCTGTCTGTCTCTCCCTCTCTGTCTGTAACTCTACCTCCCAAACTAATTAATTAATTAAAGCAAATAAATAAAATAAAGGCTGGTGGTATCTAGGAGAAAAGAAGGCCCTTTAATACCCGCATCCTGTATCAGAGTGCTAGTTCTAGTCCTAGCTGCTCTGCTTTTGATCCAGCTCCCTGCTAATGAGCCAGGAAAAGCAGCATAAGCTGGTCCAAGTGTTTGGACTCCTGCCACCACGTGGGAGACCTCCATGGATTGCCAGTTTCTGGGCTTCCACCTAGTGCAGCTCTAGCCATTGCTGCCATTTGGGGAATGAACTAGTGAAATGGAAGTTTCTCTCTCTCTGTCTCTCTCTCTCTCTCTCTCTGTCTCACTTGCTCATTCTCTCTCTTGCTCTATCTCTGTCTCTGTTGCTCTTTCAAATAAACAAGAGTTTTGAAAAGAAAAGAAACAGAAAGAAAAGCAAAGGAAAGGAACCTAGCCTGGTTACTCAGGGAGAGCCTGGGGAATGGCAGGGTCTCCAGGGGAAACTGCTGCGGTGGTGTGCCAGGCAGATGGCCCCAGACACAAGGGCATAGGCTGCTTTATGCCCCGGAACAGCTTGAGAGAGAGCGGGATGACATCGATGCCCCACCACCACCTGGAAAAGCATAATGTGACACACAGAGTGGTGACAATGAATGGCCCGCCGAGGTGGCAGTGCAGAACATTGAGGATGGTCTCTTAGGACCAGTACAGTGGTGGCTATTTCAATGGATGCCAGTGTCAACAGATGACATCAAGGAGCTCAGTGACCTTCTGCCTTGTCCTCAACCACCCAGCCACAATCACTGCTAGTCCATAGGGCACTTTTGTGCAAATCAGAAAAAGACACCTCCACCCTCAGCACGTAGAACTTACAGAGTTCAGATGGTCTGACTTTTACACCTGTTTCAGACCGCCTCTAAACCTGGCTGAACAGTTAAGATTTGCTTCCAGTGGGAAATTTAGTTGAAAAATTCAAGCGAAAATAAATCTATAGCAGAACAAAATAGTAATGTTAAAAAAACAAATTTACAATTAAGAAAATACAATAGTCATCCCAAGTTACACCAAAGTTCATTTTTTGTAATATTTGGGAACTTAGATTTTGGTACAAAATTCTATCTCAAACGATATGTCTTGATAAATCTTCCACTGTCAGCATGCAGAAGAAAGCAGACCTGAGCAAAAACACAATGCAGCCAGTTAATAACCACAGGTGCAGACTCAGGGCCAGAGCAACCATGGAGCGAAACCCCTAGTCCAACTTCAAAACAGGAGAGCTGGGCTGGTGTTGTGGTGCAGTGGGTTAAGCCTCTGCCTGCAACACTGGCATCCCTTATGGGCACCAGTTCAAGTCCCAGCCACTCAACTTCCAATTCAGCTTCCTGCTAATGGGCCTGGGGAGGCAGAGAAGGATGGCCCAAGTCTTTGGGCCCCTGCTGCCCATGTGGGAGACTGGGATGGAGCTCTGGGCTCCTGGCTTCAGCCAGACCCATTCCTGGCCATTTGGGGAGTGAGCCAGCAGATGGAAGATTCTCTCTCTTGATCTCTCTCATTCTCCCTTTCAAATAAAAAGATCTTAAAAAAAAAAAAAAAAGGAATGCTGAGAACAAGGGAAATTTATATTTGCATAGCATTTAGGAATCTTTCAACCATTCTCACATCTTTGTTAATTTTTTATATTAAATTATTTATTTATTTATTTTTAATTTATTTGACAGAGTTAGACAGTGAGAGAGAGACAGAGAGAAAGGTCTTCCTTCAGTTGGTTCACTCCCCAAATGGCTACTAAGGCCAGCGCTACACCAATCCGAAGCTAGGAGCCAGGTGCTTCTTCCTGGTCTCCCATGCGGGTGCAGGGCCCAAGCACTTGGGCCATTCTCCACTGCCCTCCTAGACCACAGCAGAGAGCTGGACTGGAAGAGGAGCAACCGGGACTAGAACCCAGCGCCCATCTGGGATGCTGGCGCCGCAGGCAGAGGATTAGCCAAGTGAGCCACGGGACCGGCCCACACTTTGTTAATTTTTAAAATATCCTTTCTTCCATGGATCAGAAATTATATGGTGCAGAAAGGGGAAGCATGAGACATAAAAGCTGTATTTTCAAATACAATTGTCCGTTAGGAAAATGATCTGCTGGGATACTGAGTGCTCTTTATTCTCTTCTTTATACTCAACTACAGATTTTCAAATGTGAAAGTTCCTTGATAAGAAGGGGGAAAAGTCACAAAATTAATAAGATCTTAATTATTACTTATTCCTAAGTCTAGCTACTGATCATCACATTAATATAAACCATTGCAAAGCAAAAATCATGGAAGGAAATGAACTAAACTAACATCAAAGGGGTGAATAATTTTTTTTCTTTCTTCTGTTTGTCTGTGGTTTTCAAGTTTTCTATAACAATAAGTATTAGTTTTAATGAAAATATATTTATTTTAAAAGAAAAAATTCTAAATATATATTGTTGAAGACAATGTTATTTAGCAAAATCAGCAAAATTTCTTTATTTCTTTCTCCTTTTGATAGGTTTTAAAAATAAGTAGGAATACACACACAATTATATTTTTACAAGAAAATAATGAACAGAAGCAGATGTTTAGGGCAGCAGTTAAGCCACTGCTTGGTATGCCGGCATCCCGTATGGGAATAGCGGGCTCAAGTTCCATTCCAGCTTCCTGCTAAGGTGCATCCTGGGCAGCAGCAGGTGATGGCTCAAGTACCTGGGTCCCTGCCACCCACGTGGGAGAACTGGACTAAGTTCCTGGCTCCTGGATTCAACCTGACTCAGCCCTGTCTTTTGTGGGCATTTGGGAAGTGAACTAGCAGATGGGAGCTTGCTCCTGTGCGCTCTGTGTTTGTGTGTGTGTGTGTGTTACTCTGCCCTTAAAATAAACAATAAGTAAATAAAAATTAATTAGCAAATAAAAAACAACGTGTGTAAACCACACTCTTGTGATGGGTGTGGAGAGCGTTAGAATCGAGTCAGTCTGCACTATGAGGTAACCGGCCACTGTCTAACTCAGCCCCCACTCCACGAAGTCACTTTGTCTCAGAACCTCGGTTTCTTTGCCTATAAAATGGTCTTGCCTTTGCTTATGAGGAAACTCAGGCTCGGGGCAAGGTAAATGACCTACCCAAGGTCATCACAAATAATGGGTCTCCAGACCAGGGAAAGAACTCCGAGGGCTTGAATCTCACGCCCAGCCGGGCTGTTTCTAGCGTGCCACAGCACCTCCAAACCTGGCAGGTAACAATAATGCTCTCTTTGGACACCTTTGATCTCGTCTTCTAGGATGCAGAGAACACCCTACACTCAGAACGGGAAGACCTCTCTGGTGCTGAGTGCTGGAGCTATCAGGAAAGCCATTTTCACAAGACTGATGACATGGAGAAGCATTGCCCTCTAGACGTGGAGCTCAGCTATAGAATCAAAGTGATCACAAAAACAAACAAACAAAAATCTGTTGGGGACACCATCCACTTCTTTTTCATATCAATCAATTAAACTGCCCTCTATTATCTGTCCATGATATCCCCTATGACATCAAGTCTTGCACATACTCCTCACCCTTTAAGAAACATTAAGAAGATAAATGACCTTTAAACACAGGAAGAGACCCACCCACCATCGTAATTTACTTGCATGAAGCTAGAAATTCTACATCACTTTTGTCAAGTATTTGCGAAATGGAGACCCTTGTAAACTTCTCAATCTAACTCCCAGGTCTTCCTGTGCTAAACAGTAAACCATTTCTGTCAACAGCAGTGTTTGGCTGTCAGGAAGCCTGTTCAATCACAACAGAAAACTGTGGGGTGGAGTCCCTTGCTGGTCTTAGGGACTTCAACAGCATGGGAAACATTTCTGGGTCAAGTGTTGATCTCTTTCTACCATCTTTTATCATCTTTTGTTTATTCATTTTTTATTATAAAATAACATTAGCATAGTCTAGAATATTTGGAACAGAAAGGTCACACAGTTCCAACAACTTAACACAACAATTGTAATTTTTGCATAGTACCCTGCAGTATTTTCTCCATATCATTTTGAAATTTTCAGGATAAAATTTTCACTATAGATAAAAGAACTCTTCCTAGATGACTCATTGTTGTATAACTTACCACCTCTTTAAATGTATTCATCTCATTTTAGGACAGATGACAAGATAAAACAGAAATTTTTAAAAATAGGTCTCAACGTGGAAAGAAGATCTGTTGGTGAGATTTTGGGCAATTCCCAGTTTCAGTGGACTAGATCAGTCATACGGTACTTAATTATGAAATTTAACTGTTGGCAGAATATAGGAAAATAATCTGGCCCAAATCTATAAGCCTCAGGGTGAAGAAACAGTGTCTCTTCCAGGTCTGTACATAAAGACCTCCTAGGCCTGTGGGAGAAAGGAAAAGGAGAGATACTTGTGTCTCTAAAAGACTCTAATGAAATTCATTATCCAGACATGTCTTCTGTATACGCAATCTCTGATTTACAGAGGAAGGAGCTGAGGTAGAAAAGAGCACAGTAGACATTAAATTTACATTCCCAGGACCCCTTTTCCTTTCTTGTTTAATTATACCAGATTGGTTTGCTCTGTTCTGAAGCACTCAGCAGCTATGTAGAGAGGCCTTCCTGAAACAAGAAAGAAGGGCCTTTACCGGGGGAGGGCACATGACAGCTTCAACTTGCTTTCCTGCAACCTGTTTCTCTGTGACAGATTCAACAATTGCTTGTCAACACTATCCTGTAGTGCTAGCCAACCAACGTATAGTTCACTATATATGGGGGGAAAGTACTAGATCTATTAAGGGAGACTAGTTAACATCATCAGTAACTATGTATGCATGTGCAACTTTACAGCAGTCCCTAGAGCTGTCATGTAACATTAGAGCATCCAGTTGGAATGTAAGTAATCATATAAGGGAGAGAAAGGAGCAAAAAGGTATATAAGGAAACACCCCCTCTTGCTTTGGTGCTCAGTGTTTTGGGTTGTGAATCCATTGGGCCTCAAGCTGGCATCAATAAAACTTTGCTTTCTGTTAAAAGCCTCCATGTCTCACCTTTCTGTCCAAGCATCCCACACTACCTACACGAGTGGTCTTCAAGAAGTTCATGGAAAATGCGTTTTACAATTAAACTATGCATAGATTTCAACTTTTGTGCACCAAAATAAACTTATACTAACTTAAAAAATATTTACTTATTATTTACTTGAAAGGCAGAGCAACAGAGAGTTGGGGGAGACAGATCGCCCATCCATTGGTTCACCCCTTAAAGGACTATGACAGCCAGATCTGGAGCAGGCTAAAGACAGGAGAGAGGAACTCCAGTCCGGTACCACATGGGTGACAGGTTCCAGTGCCCTGGTTGGTCTCCATTGCCTGTCCCAGATGTGTAAGCCAGAAGCTGGATTGGAAGTGGGGCATCTGAGACTTGAACTGGCATTCTGCCATGGGATGCCAACATCATAAGCAGCAACCCAAACCACTAAGCCACAACACCAGCTCCTCTTACTAACTTTTGCAACATGTCTAAACAGGATCTAGCTTGAGGCACTAAGAAAGAGAAGATATCATTCTGAAAATAGCCCTTATCAGAGCAATATGAATTCTGTCAAACTTGAAGCAAGAAAAGATGTGCATGCTTAAGACATCTTAGGGTGAAACTTGGGTGGAAAATATGTGAAATCACTGATGCTTTATGAAAAATTTATTGGGACAGAGCTCCAAAGAAATCAGCAGTCTACAAATGGAGAGCTCATGCTAAGAAAGGATGAGATGATGAAGATGATCAGCAAGGATCATCCCACTTCAATTCGCAAGGATAAAAAGGTCATCTTTTCTTTTTTAAAAATATTTACTTATTATAAATATATAAATATAAATATAAATCAGAGTTACACAGAGAGGAGAGGAAGAGAGAGAGAGAGAGAGGTCTTCCATCCGCTGGTTCACTCCCCAGTTAGCTGCAATGGCTGGAGCTGTGCTGATCCGAAGCCAGAAGCCAGGAGCTTCTTCCTGGTCTCCCACGCGGGTGCAAGGGCCCAAGGACTTTGGTCATCTTCTACTGCTTTCCCAGGCCACAGCAGAGAGCTTGATCTGAAGTGGAGCAGCCTGGTCTAGAACCGGCGCCCAAATGGGATGCCGAGACTTCAGGCCAGGGCATTAACCCGCTGCACCACAGCACCGGCCCCAAAAGTTCATCTTTTCATGCGCTAGTGGAAAGAGATCAAAATCCATTCCAAACCTGTTGTACAACTTACTGTCAATCCTTCCCTAATGGTGGTGGCATTAGTGGCTCCAAGTTTTCACTACTCCCTATGGTGACACCATTTGTCATGCTCTGCAGTCCTCCTCACCAGCCCATTAAGGCAAAGTATATTTTCCTACTCAAGTTTTTGGTCAATCTGTGACTTGTTTTAGCCAATGAAATGTTAGCGGATGGACATGTCCAAAGATACCAAAGACTTAGGAATGATCGATTGGGCTTGTCCTCTTTTGCCTTGGAAAACAGCATACCTGGATTAACCTGCTAGTACAAGGTGAGAATGAAAGAGATATGAAGACTCCAAGCTCACCCCAGATGCAAGAACAAGTCCAGCCAAGACTAACAGAACCACCCCTGGAGCCCATCCCAGATCACCTGAACCCCAGCTGAGTCATAGTAACTATTTATTGTTGTGTATCCGAGATTTTGTAATTGCTTCAAACATGGTATTAATGTGACCGCATCACCACATACCATTGTATTAGTTATCAATCTCTATGTAACAAATGATCCCAAAACATAATGGTTTAAAATAGTAAGCATTTATTATCTCATAATGTTCTGAAAGTTGGTAACATGGAAGAGGCTTAGCTGCTGTTTCTGGATCAGAGCCTCTCGCATGGCGGCAGCCACGGTGTTGACAGGGGCTGTGGTCACCTGAAGGCTTGCCTGGGACTGGAAGATTTGCTTCCAAGATGCTATGCTCACAAAACTATTGGCAGGATGCCCCAGTTCACCATGTGGACCTCCCCACAGGCTGCACGAATGTCCTTTTGGCATGGAAGCTAACTTCTGTCTGAGAGAGAGAACATGCCAGACACCATATGCCTTTATAACCTAGTCTCCAAAACTGCATACCATTCATCACGTCTGCTTTGTGATATTCACTTGAAAAGCACCAATAAATCCAGCCCATATTCAAGGGGAGGGAAGTTAGGCTCCAACTCTTGAAGGGAGAAGTAGCTGAGACTTTGTGGATATATTTTAAAACCAGCAAAGAGGGGTCAGCATTGTGGTGTAATGGGTAAAGCCGTCCCTGCCTGCAACACTGGGATCCCATATGGCACCAGTTAGAGTCCCAGTTGCTCCACTTCTGATCCAGCTCCCTGCTGCTATGCCTGGGAAAGGCAGATGGCCCAAGTCCTTGGGTCCCTGCACCCACAGAGGAGACCCAGCTGAAGCTCCTGGCTCCTGGCTTTGGTCTGACCCAGTCCTGGCTATTGCAGCCATTTTGGGGAGTGAACCAGAGGGTGGAAGATTCTGTCTCTCTCTAACTCTGCCTTTCAAATATACAAAAGAAATCTTAAAAAAAAAAAAAAAAAAAAAAAAAGAATGCCTTCTAGTCATTCCTCCTATAGACAGCTTGTACTCATTGCTCTCCAAAGCCTCCAAAATTCTTCCCCCTTTGTATCATCAGCTTAAAGTCTAGAAGCTCAACATCTAAGCCAGGTCCACTGCAGAAGAGGCACTTTGGCTTGAGTATCTGAAGTACAGCTCTTGGAGTCTAATTCCTCTACCAGAAAACCTGTGCACTGAAGGGACCAGTACCTGCCCCCATCCCCATGTCCATCTTACCACCATATAATTCATAAAATAGGCAAAGGACAAAGGCTATAATAATTTTAAGATTTCCCAAAATGCTTAGTGATATAACCTTTATAGTGTTTTTTCCTTATCAGATCTCCAGGAGAGATACTCTTCTTTAAAAAAAAACAAACAAACAAACAAACAAACAAAACACCTTTTATTTAGTAAATATAAATTTCCAAAGTACAGTTTATGGATTACAATGGCTTTTTCCCCCTCATAACTTCCCTCTCACCTGCACCCCTCCCATCTCCCTCTCCCTCTCCCATTCCATTCACATCAAGATTCATTTTCAATTACCTTTATATACAGAAGATTGATTTAGTATATATTAAGAGAAGATTTCATCAGTTTGCACCCACACAGAACATAAAGTGTAAAATACTGTTTCAGTACCAGTTATAGCATTAATTCACATTGGACAACACATTAAGGGCAGAGATCCTACATGAAGAGTAAGTACACAGTGACTCCTGTTGTTGACTTAACAATTTGACACTCTTGTTTATGGAGTCAGTAATCTCCCTAGGCTCTAGTCATGAGTTGCCAAGGCTATGGAAGCCTTTTGAGTTCGCCGACTTTAATCTTATTTAGACAAGGTCATAGTGGAAGTGGAAGTTCTCTCCTCCCTTCAGAGAAAGGTACCTCCTTCTTTGATGGCTTGTTCTTTCTACTGGAATCTCACTCACAGAAATCTTTCATTTAGGTCCTCTTTTTATTTTGCCAGTGTGTCTTGGCTTTCCATGCCTAAAATACTCTCATGGGCTCTTCAGCCAGATCTGAATGCCTTAAGGGCTGATTCTGAGGCCAGAGTGCTGTTTAGGACATCTTCCATTCTATGAGTCTGCTGTGTATCCCGCTTCCCATGTTGGGTCGTTCTCTCCCTTTTTGATTCTATCAGTTAGTATTAGCAGACACTGGTCTTGTTTGTGTGATCCCTTTGACTCTTAGACCTACCAGTATGATCAATTGTGAACTGAAGTTGATCACTTGAACTCGTGAGATGGCATTGGTACATGCCACCTTGATGGGATTGTATTGGAATCCCCTGGCACATTTCTAACTCTACCATTTGGGGCAAGTCCGATTGAGCACGTCCCAAATTGTACATCTCCTCCCTCTCTTATTTCCACTCTTATGTTTAACAGGGATCACTTTTCAGTTAAATTTAAACACCTAAGAATAATTGTGTGTTAATTACAGAGTTCAACCAATAGTATTAAGTAGAACAAAAAAATACTAAAAGGGATAAAGTATTAAATTGTACATCAACAGTCAGGACAAGGGCTGTTCAAGTCACTGTTTCTCATAGTTCCCTTTCACTTCAACAGGTTTCCTTTTTTGTGCTTGGTTAGTTGTCACCAATCAGAGAGAACATATGATATTTGTCCCTTTGGGACTAGCTTAATTCACTCAGCATGATGTTTTCCAGATTCTTCCATTTTGTTGCAAATGAACGGATTTCGTTGTTTTTGACTGCTGTATAATATTCTATAGAGTACTTGTCCCATAATTTCTTTATCCAGTCTACTGTTGATGGGCATTTGGGTTGGTTCCAGTCTTAGCTATTGTGAATTGAGCTGCAATAAACATTAAGGTGCAGACAGCTTGTTTGTTTGCCAATTTAATTTCCTTTGGATAAATTCCAAGGAGTGGGGTGGCTGGGTTGTATGGTAGGGTCTGAGCTTTCTTACTGCACAAAAATGTAAGTAGATTTATGAATTCATATTTAGTAATAAAAAGATAATCCCTAGGAAGAAGACAAAATGATCATAAAGAAAAATCAAGTCTCTGTAAATCTGGGTAAGATTATTAATTAGTAACCTTGCTAAATCACTACTATTTAAAAGGCTTTCCAATTTTAGTGTATGTGCTGCGAAGCAAGCCCTAAAGACTTTCCAGATGAACAGCTGTGACCTCTAGACAGATATCCATTTCTGCCTCGTTGGTGTTGCCTTCTAGAACAATGTCTTCATAGTACAGAATTTCTGTGTGGAAATCTGCTGAATTCAAGATAATGAATAGACCAGGTGTAAAAACAAGTATCATGTTTTTAAATCATGTAGAAAGGTGTACCATTATATATTCATTCACAGTGAAAAAATAGAAGGCAGGAAGGAATTAGGGAACATTTGAGCACTGAGTTTTATGAATTTATACTGGGAGAGAAAAAAGCTTTTTATATGGCAACACCAGTTCTCCAGGTACAAAAATCCTTTGGAATCACATAATACTGGATGTAGTTAAATTTGAAGAAAGTATGTTACCCAACCACGGTCATAGAAATAGATCATTCATGCTTTATGTTTTATAAAAGAATCTGTTAATTTGTCCCTTGCTGTTAGGTTCCTTTTCTCCTCCATGGATGGCAATTTTTGTATTTTATTTTAAATGGACAATGAAACCTGAAACCAATGAAACTTAGGTAATGATAACTAAGAAAGATATTTGGTGGTATATGTTCCCCCAAAAGTGGTTAATACTGAATAAAGATCTCTGTATCAGCAGACGCTATAGATCAACAAAGTAAGCCCAAATCTGCTATCATAGTGCAGCTTCGAGTCCCAGCTTCTCTGCCTCCAATCCAGCTTCCTGCTAATGCACCTGTGAAGGCAGCAGATGTCAACCTAGAACTTGTGTGCCTGGGAGACCTGGATAGAGTTCCTGACTCCTGACTTTAGCCTGGTCCAGCCCCAGCTGCTGTGGGCATTTAGGGAGTGAACCAGCAGATGAAAGATCTCTCTCTCTCTCTTAGTCTGCCTTTCAAATAAATCTTGTTAAAAATTTCCTCTATAACTAAGAAAACTACATAAGCTCAAAAGCCCATAGTATTGTTTTCATTTAAATTTGATTATATGATTAAATTTTTAAAGATTTATTTATTTATTTGAAAGTCAGGGGGCCGGCACCGAAGCTCACCTGGTTAATCCTCCGCCTATGGTGCCCGCATCTCATATGGGTGCCGGTTCTAGTCCCTGCTGCTCCTCTTCCAGTCCAGCTCTCTGCTGTGGCCCGGGAAGGCAGTGGAGGATGGCCCGGGTGCTTGGGCCCCTGTACCCGCATGGGAGACCAGGAGGAGGCTCCTGGCTCCCGGCTTTGGATCAGCACAGTTCCAGCCGTGATGGCCATTTGAGGGGTGAACCAACAGAAGGAAGACTTTTCTCTCTGTCTCTCTCACTGTCTGTAACTCTACCTGTCAAATAAATAAATAAATAAATGTATGTCAAAGTTACACAGAGAGAGGAGAGACACAGAGAGAGGTCTTCCAACTGCTGGTTCACTCTCCAATTGGCTGCAACGGCCAGAGCTGCGCCTATCTGAAGCCAGGAGCCAGGAGCTTCTTCCAGGTCACCCACACGGGTGCAGGGGCCCAAGGACTTGGGCTCCTCTACTGCTTTCCCAGGCCACAGCAGAGAGCTGGATTGGAAGTGGAGCAGCCGGTTCTCGAACTGGTGCCCATATGGGATGCTGGCACTTCAAGCCAGGGTGTTAACCCACTGCGCCACAGCGCCGGCCCCATATATTACTGCTCTGTCCTTCACTATGTGGTTGTCAAATGTACTATGTCTGTAGAACACTATAAATCCCACGTGAGATTTTAAAAATTTATCCACCCCTCTTTTCAGCAAATCTCCACCTGCAGAATCTCCCTCCAACCTTCAGTATGGTAGGAGGTGCTATTGTTACTTATCTACACTCCTTCACTACCGAGGACTCTTGGGCCTCAGAATTACGCCCAGCTTGAGGAGTAGGCCAGAAGTGCTAGAGTTAATGCATCCAGAGCAATTCTCAATCAAGGCAAAAACTTTGGTAGATAAAGATCACAACTCTTCACTTCTCAGAAGGGACAAATGAGAACACACGTTCACTGTCTCCAGCGTCCCCCTGTAAGTCTGAGCCCTGGCTGCTCCTTATACACATTGCATTGGCTTCTTTTCCTTCCTCAGCTCGTTTTCCTTTCCCTTAGCAGTCCTGCCTGAATTACTTCTCAAATCCTTGTCTCAGGATTGACTTCTGGAGGAAAATAGAAGATATTTGTAAAAGAAAATTTCTAACTCAAACTTTTCCTCTTTCGTGAAGGAGGGATTTTTTATTTTTTTTAATGTTTGTTTATTTTTATTTATTTTTCATGCACTTGAAACTGAGAGAGAGCAAGAGAGAGACAGAAATACCTTCTATCCACTGGTTCACTCCCCAGATGCCCACAACAGCCAGGAGCGGTTCAGGCCTAGAGCATGAAACTCCACCTGTTTCTCTCACATAGGTGTCAGAGACCAAGCACTTAGGCAATCATCCACTGATCCCCAAGATGCACTAGCAGGAAAATGGATCAGAAGCAGAGTAGCTGGGAGCCTAATTGACACCCGGATGCAATTGTTGCAAGCAATGACTTAACCCACTGTGCCATAGTGCCAGCCCCCATGCACATACTTTCAACTTGTCTGTGTCTTTATATTTACAGTGCATCTGTGGTCAAAGGCTTGTAATTGGCCATTCTTTGTTAACTCATTCTAATAATCCCTGTTCTTAGCTGGAGTATTTAGACTATTAACATTGGTCTGGGTAGACTATTTCATTATTTATATTTGTTCCCTCTGTTTTTTGCTTGTTTTTCTGTTTCATGTTTGTTGCTTATGTTTGTTGACTACTTCGGACTAACTGAACATAAGTTAGAATGCAATTTTAGTCTATCTAAACTTCGTGCAGATTGGCCCAGCTCCGTACATGGTGGCCATTTGGGAAGTGAACTTGTAGATGGAAGGCTTCTCCCTCTCTGCCTCTGCCTCTCTGTAACTCTGCCTTTCAAATAAATAAATAAATCTTTTAAAAAAAGATTTATAAAACTTCATGCACTACTTTTACTAGTTATGATAAAAGACTAAAATATACATCCTCAACATTTTGCGTTCTACCTAGAGTCAATATCACAAAATGTGGAACCCTTACAACCATGTAGATCCGATTACTGCCCCGTCCATCACTATGTGGTTGTCAAATGTACTATGTCGGTAGAACACTATAAATCCCACATGAGAATGTAGTAACTTTTGGTTTAAGAAGCTATACAGGCATAGTTGAAGAAATGGATGTATTTATATGTATTCAAACATTTCAAATTATTTATTTGCTCACAGAACATAGAGAAGTAATTTAATAGTCATCAAAGACCGGAGTCTTCCTATTCTGCCATGCATACCCAGTTGCTTGGACCATCGGCTTGTTTCCTCTTAGACACATCGTGGCCTACCACATTTTAGGAAGCAGCACCTGTAGAAGAAGGATATACCATTGTCCAAGTGATTCATTCACCTGGAATATTTCATATTCGTTACTAGTTCTGAGCCTACTCTAACCTAATGTGGACAATTGCTCAACATTAATCTAATAGATTAATCTAATAGATTCCTCCCCCACACCCTCACCATACCCCATATGTTAGCATAATACCTAAAGAGCAAAGTGTAGAATAAAGTAGTTAATTGTTAATAATGATGCTTCAGTCAATTTTAATGAGGATCGTTGGTAGTAGAGGAATCTACCTAGAGAATCTCAAATTACTCCATATATTTCAAAGTCCATGTTAATCTCAGATTTGAAACTCTGCTATAGAATAATTTTAATATTAAGCCAACTAGTCTACTGTACCCAAAAACAACCAGAAATCTACATGATGTTTACCAGTAAATGCATGTAATTAAAGTTAATAACTGCTATTTAAAGCATCTGCTCAAAGTGTTTTGAATTAATAAACAAGCCATCTCAGCTTTAAAAGTCTTAATGTTGGCCTGATTTTAGCTAATGCATGATATTACACATAATGTGTAATAATCATAATACGTATTTTCCAATTTATCATGGTTTTTTTTATTTTTTCTTGAGAATTCTTGTACTATATGTTTTAGAGAGGAAAAAAAATCAAGGATTTTACTTTGGAAAAATTAGTATCCCATATTTTTATATTTTAACTGAAGCTTCATAAATGAAAAGAAAATGGGGGAGGTGTGACAAAAGGAATAAAATGGCATTTCCTAAAACTTAGGAGCTTAGGTTACAGAACGCTAAAGTGGCATTGACCTCTGTCTTCTTGCCCCTTGACAGTGCCATCAGTATTCCGTGAAGCACACACTCCGACCACTGCAGGTATCTTAAGCAGAATGAAGAACACAGGGAATTGAATTCTGACCACACTTCTGGTGTGACCTGTAAGCTGAGCCGTTGTCTCCTGGTGCACTACAACGGAAGGAATCTGCTAGAGGAGAATCCCTGGGGACGCCACTGATCCGGTCCAAAGCACACAGTGGCAACTCCTATCCAGGCACAGCCACGGTGGAATCAACTCACTGTGGCTCCCGTGCTGCCTCTGCCACAACCGCATCTTAACTCCTTGAAAGCAGAGTAGACAACAGAAGGCTGCTGCCGAAGAAAGCAGGAAAGAGCCAAGCAGGGCAGGAGAACGGCCTCCAGCCGCTATCCTCCTTCCAAGTGCATCACGACATCTAAAAGACAGAACCTCATTTGCATCCAGATTCCAGACAGAGAGGAGCGTGGTCAAGTCGTTTTCAGCTTTCCAGCCTCTAGTCTACATCCAGGTGTTCTAGGAAGAAGCTGGAATGTCACTGAGCAGGCTCCTCTGCAGCCCCTATCACAGACAACGTGTCAAATCCTAATATGAGTATATTGCATTCATACACCCAAAATCACACAGTGACATGACGAAACTTACTCCCCTTTGGGAAATAAGCTATTTCAAGCAAATCTATTCTATTGAAAGCAGGAGAAATGCACTTAGTGTTACCTGGCAACTTTGAATATCAATGAAATGATGAAGCATTCCAGTTTCCGTTTATTCATGAGCCATGGCTCCACAACGCCGAATTTCCAACTGTTTGATATTACAGGGAAGGGAAAAAGGGATCTGACATGTGTAAGCCCATTTGCTTTAAAAAAATTATTTCAAAATCTGTCCCCCCCCCCAAATATATTCATTCTCTTTCATGCAAAAAAAAGAGAGAGGGGGAGGAGTGGGTGGGCATAGGAGTGCCGCAGTTACAATGCAGCTCTTGGGACACCCACATGCCATATGAGAGCTCCGGGCTCTATTCCATGATGGCAGCAGGTAATGGATCAAGGACTTGGGTCACCTCCCACCCACAAAGGAGATCAGAATTGAATTTTCAGCTCCTGGCTTTGGCCTGGCTCAGCTTTAGCTGCTGTGGGCATTTGGGGAGTGAACCGGCAAATGAGAGCTCACTTGCTCGCTCTCTCTCTCTCTCTCTCTCTCTCTCTAAATAAAACAAAATAAACAAAAATTTAAGTTTAGGAAGAAGTGTCCTGTGGCTTGCATCACATAAAATCTGAACATTGTACAGATAATGGAAAGATTACTATAATGTGCTGTATAACAGCCACTCAAGATACCAGACCTTAATCTGCAAACCTGTATTCAGTGAAATATAATATTTTATACAGGAAAAGAATTTCTGAGGATGTGATTAAATTAAGAACAGAGATACAGAGAAAGACAAAGGCAGAGACAGAGAGAGAAAGAGATCTTCCATTCGCTGGTTCATTCCCCAAATGGCTGCAATAGCCGGGACTGGGACAGGTCAAAGCCAAGAGCCTGGAACGCCGATCCGGGACTCACACATGGGTTTCAGGAGCCCAAGGATTTGGACTATCTTCTGCAGCTTTCTCCTGCTCATTATCAAGGAGCTGGACCCACGGTGGGGCAGTCAGGACTTGAACTGTTGCTCATGTGGGATGCTGGTGTCACAGGCAGAAACTTAGCCCGCTGTGTCACAACACCAACCTCCTGACACTGTTCCTGGACTTCTGCCCCCTGTGCCTATGAAAGCACAAATATCGCTTAGCTTAAGTCACTGAGTCTCTGGTGATTGATACAGCAGTCACAGGACATTAACACAAGTCCTGAAGTATCAGAGGCTGCTGGTTCAGCCTCTCCAGGCAGTTCTCCACTGAGCTGTCACCTGGGAGCACCAGAGAGAATCACTCGCTCAGAATCGGCCCTGTAATTTTACAAGGCAATTAGTACAGGGCAGATTTCCAGAGTCCGTAAAGAACCTAGCAACGGTGCGGCCAAATCCAAGGATTTGATAACTCTGTGTAATCAATAGTTGAGTGAGCCCAGATCCAAAAGGAGACAAATCATAAAATACAAGATCAAAGTCAGGGAAAGAGTGGCTCTTCCAGATCTACAGGTAATTGCAGGGCCAGTGCTGTGGCAAAGGAGGCTAAGCCTCCGCCTGTGGCACTGGCATCCCATATGGGTGCTGGTTGGAGTCTCAACTGTTCCTCTTCCAACCCAGCTCTCTGCTATGGCCTGGGAAAGCAGTGGAGGTTGGCCCAAGTCCTTGGGCTCCTGCACTCACACGGGAGACCTGGAAGAAGCTCCTGGCCCCTGGCTTTGGATTGGCCCAACTCTGGTCGTTGCAGCCATTTGAGGAGTGAACCAGTGGATAGAAGGCCTTTCTCTGTTTCTCCCTCCCTCTGTCTGTAACTCTACCTCTCAAATAAATAAATAAAAATAAATAAATATTTTTTTAAAAGAAAGGTTATTGCAAGAGCCCAGTTTAAAGGAAGGAATGGAGCTGGAGCTCTGAGGTGAAGAACATTCTCAGCGTTGTTTCCCAGAAGTTGGGCCCTGGGCAGTAACTTCTCTCTCCGAACATCGTTCTCTCATCTGATTCAAGGTGACAACACTGAAATGGAAGGCGAGGCAGAAGGGGAGGGGTTCGGTGGCCCTTTCGATGATGGATGGGTAAAGGAAGGAGATGTTTAGGATGAAGAACAGATCTGTGTCCAGAACGCAGCCCCGACCAGGACTGCAGAGGAAAGAGAGTTTTCTCACGGGAGGAAAAGGGACTGGGAAGAGTCAGTGGGAAGCACTGGGCGGGGAGACAATGAGTTCAGTTGTTCGAAGCTGGAACCCGTCAGCAAGACATTCAGGACCTGAACTATGACACAGGGCAGGGCCCAGGGCAGCCATCCTGATTGCAGAGTGTGGCACCCTGGGGTGTGGATGGTGTAAAGAATCTTATGGGTTTCCTGAAGGTGACCATGATTGTAATGCATCTGTCTCATGAGGGGTCTTCAAAAAAGTTTCTGGAAAATTCTTATTATGAAAAACTTGTGCATGGGTTTCAAAAACTTTTTGCACCAAAATAAATGTACCTTTCAATTCCGTCTTCCCCAGACTTGTGAAGTACTCTCATATTCTGGGTGTTGTGTAACACTAAGTCCTTCCCAAACAGGGAAAAATCGCTGTGTCTGAACACAACAAAAAGTGGTTACATGGCAATTTGTATGGCCACATGATAAATGCTAGTCATTTAAAACTTTAAAAAATGAAAAACTGACTGTATCATAATGTTGCATACAAAAGGCAGAACCTAAGTAGCTATATTCCAAATTTCTAGCTTCACTATGACAGATATTGATATTCAACTGTCATCCCTAAAAAATCACCCGACTGTAATAAGGTAAACACAAATGTTTTTTAGTCTGTAGGAGACAAGTGAGATCCTGAACCATGATAGCCAAAGAAGGAAAGCAATAGATGAAGAGATTGCAGGTGTCTCGTGGGACAGGACTAAGGAGGCAGAGGAGGAGGCAGGAGTGGATGTTGGCATGTGGAGGATACAGTGCCTGTTTGCAGGAGCCTAATGTGCAAAGGAAAGCTGCAGAAATTTTGGAATTTCTCATGCTCTCCTAGACTTATTTCTCCACCTACTGCAATCCGGAAATCATCCCTCTGGCAGACTCACAAAACACCAATGGTTTCTTCCTATGAAAACCAAGTTTTTAAGTGTGTTTATTTTTTTTAAGTGTGTTTGTTTTTAAGTGTGTTTATTTATTATGCCTTTTAACGCACCTGTTGTGTTTTATTTAATTCACTTTTAGCATTGCCATTCTCAATGTTTCCTACCATTTTTTTTTTTGTAATTGCTGGGTACTGCTTCTAATGTTCCCCGTTATCTCTTTTTTTATTTTTAAAGATTTATTTATTTATTGAAAGTTAGAGTTACACAGAGCAAGAAGGAGAGGCAGAGAGACAGAGGGATCCATCCGCTGGTTCACTCCCCAGTTAGCCACAACAGCCAGAGCTGCGCCGATCTGAAGCTAGCAGCCAGGGGCTTCCTCCAGGTCTCCCACGCAGGCGCAGGGGCCCAAGGAATTGGGCCATCCCCAACCGATATCCCAGGCCACAGCAGAGAGCTGGATTGGAAGTGGAGCAGCCAGGACTCGAACTGGCGCTCATAAGAGATGCTGGGACTGCGGGTGGTGGCTTTACCTGCTATGCCACAGCGCCGGCACCTATCTCTCTTTTTAAAAAAAGATTTATTTATTTATTTATTTATTTGAAAGTCAGAGTTACAGAAAGGGAGAGATGAGGAGAGGGGGAGGGCATGATGGCCACAACCACTGAGGCTGGGCCAGGCTGAAGCCCGGCACCCGGAGCTTCATCAGGGTCTCCCATTTGGATGGCAGGGGCCCAAGCACTTGGGCAATCTTTGACTGCTTTTCCCAGGCCATTAGCAGGGAGTTGGATCAGAAGTGGAGCAGTCGGCATGGGAACCGGCACCCACATGGGATGCTGGCATTGCAGGCGGTGGGTTTACCCACTATGCCACATCAATCGCCTCCCATTTATCTCTTTGATATTATTATTCATAATTTCTTATCCTATTTGGCAAATTAGTTTTGTTTTCCAGCAAATGAGCCGTTCCATGCATTGTCTTTCCTCACTCTCCTATCCTCTTGGTACTCATCATGAGCTCAGGCCTTAGCCTGTGTCCTTCCAAGTAAGCCTGCGGTGCAGATTGAATGAGTTTTATAATCTGCTCACAACCACTCCCTGTTTCTAATTCCCTAACGCCCACTGCCACCAGTCCCCCAGCAATCATTCTGGTACATCTCGTCCCAGGTCCCATCCTTCGGATAGCTACCTGCCATCATTGAAATTGCTTGATCCACTGGGTTGGAGGACAAGAGCAAGCGATATTCACAGACTACAATTTCCTTAGTCTCTTGTTGTCTGTTCCCCTCTCCTGAAGTGGTTTCCCATGGGCTGAAGCTTAGTCAGTACTGTTGTTTTAGATTCAAAATATGGAAATATGGTCATCAGTAATTTGTTGATTTTTAAAGTTGAATTGCCAGTGACCTTCTAATATCACTCTAGAATCTCAAGCCAGAAATATCTGGTACTAGGTAGGGATGGGTGGAGAGTCATATCAGTAAAACTCTCACTGAATCTTTAAAACAATCCTACAAAGTCTGTTTGTCAGCCCACTTTTAGAGAGGAAAGCAGTGTAGGTCAAAGCAAAAGCCTGTGGCTTACAACAATACATGGCAGACAGTGGTGCCACAAGGATTCCAAGTAGGTTATCTGCTGCAGGAAGCCATGCTTCCTCCACTCTCCCAAGAGGTCACTGAAACCTGTTCTCCCTTGGGCTCCCATGTCTCAGCCACTCCTGAAGCAGGCAACTCTCCACTCCACTCATAAAGCAGCAAGTCCAAAGCCGGCGCAGTGGCTCAATAGGCTAATCCTCCGCCTTGCGGCACCGGCACACTGGGTTCTAGTCCCGGTCGGGGCGCCGGATTCTGTCCCGGTTGCCCCTCTTCCAGGCCAGCTCTCTGCTATGGCCAGGGAGTGCAGTGGAGGATGGCCCAAGTGCTTGGGCCCTGCACCCCATGGGAGACCAGGAGAAGCACCTGGCTCCTGCCTTCGGATCAGCGTGGTGCACCGGCCGCGGCGGCCATTGGAGGGTGAACCAACGGCAAAGGAAGACCTTTCTCTCTGTCTCTGTCTCTCACTGTCCACTCTGCCTGTCAAAAACAAACAAAGCAGCAAGTCAATTCTTCCTGAGACCCACATCATTCAACAATGAAGTCTCTGCTCTCCGAGCAGTCACACTCAGTGCTGGAGCCTATGTCCACCACCCATCCTTTCACTATACAGGAATTCATACCTTACTTACACTGTCCCCAGGTCAGGGCAATACCTTCCCTACACTCTAGTATCTTAAAGGCTCCCTGTTACCTATGGTACAAAGTCCAAGACCTAAGCCTTGCCTTATCTGACCCCAAACAACGTCACCAGCTCTGTTTCCCCCACACCCAGTGTTCTAGTGACATACTCAATTTTTTAAAAAAGATATATTTATTTTTTTTTTTATTTTTGACAGGCAGAGTGGACAGTGAGAGAGAGAGACAGAGAGAGAAAGGTCTTCCTTTGCCGTTGGTTCACCCTCCAATGGCCGCCGCTGCAGCCGGCGCACCGTGCTGATCCGATGGCAGGAGCCAGGATCCAGGTGCTTTTCCTGGTCTCCCATGGGGTGCAGGGCCCAAGCACCTGGGCCATCCTCCACTGCACTCCCTGGCCATAGCAGAGAGCTGGCCTGGAAGAGGGGCAACCGGGACAGAATCCGGCGCCCCGACCGGGACTAGAACCCGGTGTGCCAGCGCCGCAAGGTGGAGGATTAGCCTATTGAGCCACGGCGCCGGCCCAAGATATATTTATTTTTTTAAACAGGAGAGTTACAAAGAGGCAGAGGCAGAGGCAGAGAGAGAGAGAGAGAGAGAGAGAGAGGTCTTCCATCTGCTGGGTCACTCCCCAAGTGGTCAATCCAAAGCCAAGAGCCAGGAACTTCTTCTGGGTCTCCCATGCGGGTGCAGGGGCACTTGGACCATCTTCTACTGCTTTCCCAGGCCATAGTAGAGAGCTGGATCAGAAGAGGAGCAGCCGGGACTTGAACTGGTGCCCATATGGGATGCCAGCACTGCAGGTGGTGGCTTTTTCCGCTATACCACAGCACTGGCCCCCCCGCACTCAATTTTCATTGTGTTACCAGAGAAATTGCAGGGTTCTTATCTTCGCTCCCGCAAGAAAGAATTCAGGCGTGAGACAGAGAGTAGTGGGAGGTAAAACAGCAAGGCTTATTAGGGCAGGGACATCCGTAAGGATGGATGGGCACCTCTCCAGACAGGACCTGGGAAAGAGTGCCATCGCTCGGACGGGGGTGGGGTGGGGTGGGGTGGGGTGAGCAAGGTTACATGATTGAGTGGAAAGATTACACCTGGCCAGGCAGGCGGGTGGCTCAGCAGAGAGGCAGAGGGCTGAGCACGCAGTCCTGTTGAGGCTGGGGGTTTTTAAGGAGACCTCTGCTCCTCTTGAAACAAAGGGCTTTTTGGATGTAAATAGAAAAACTTCTCTCTTGAAGGCCTGAAACAAAGGACTTTATGGATGCAAATGTTATCAGACAGGAGGAAGGCAGCAGGGTGTTTGAAATGCAGATACTGGGCTGCACCTGGGAGATTGTGGAAGATTTGTCAGGCAGAAGGGGTGGGGACCTCCACCTGGCAGGTTATCAGGTAAAAGGGGCAGGGCAGGGCAGGATGTGAATACCGGGCTGCCCCTGAAACACTGTCAGGATGACTTTGAGATGCAGCATATGCTGGACATAGATGTCTTCTCTTTAGGCCTTTATGTCACACACACATATAACTGACTTCCTACCTAACAACTGTGCTCCCACACACCAGGCCTTCATAATGTCATAATTTTCTGCTCGTTTTTTTTTTTTAATATCTATTTATTTGAAAGAGACAGGGTCACACACACACACACACACAATCTTTGATCAGCTCATTCACTGCTCCAGTTGTCTGCAACAGCTGGAACTGAGCCAGGCTCAAGCCAGGAGCCTGGAACTCCACCTATGTCTCCCATGTGGGTGGCAGAACCTCAGGCACTTAGGTCATCATCCACTGCCTTCCCAGGTACACTAGCAGGGAGCTGGATCAGAAGCAGAGTACTTGAACCAGCACTCTCCCACCCTTCCACCTGCTGTTCTTTCTTCATGAAATGAACTTCATCCTTTCCACCAGCCAGCCTTCTTATTCTGCAGGGCTCAGTGCTGAGGCCACCTGTTTCACAAAGCCCTTCCTGATTCCCCCACGTAGACCTAGATGCATCCTTCCATAACCTGTAACCACTGGAGTGTGAATTCCTCAAGAGTGATGTAGAACTATTATCTGCTTCAGTAATGTCCAAGTAAGATATATAGTTATCTGTTTGATGTGCATGAAGAAAATATCACAACTTTTACTTAAAAGCTGTAATTCATATTTTTCATAAGTTTTAAACATTTTGATTATTTTAAGTGTTTTGCAAAGTAAATGTAATATGCAACATTAGTATGTGTATATAATTTTCTTTTAAAGTTTTTTGTAAGTTTCAAAAAGAGGCATGTATATAGGGAGGGTTCATCAATTTTTTAAATTATTTACTTATTTGAAAGAGTTACAGAGGGGCAGAAAGAGAGAGAGAAATATTCCACCTGCTGGTTTACCTCCCAAATGGCCACAATGGCTGAAGCTGAGCCCATCTGAAGCCAGGAGCCAGGAGTTTCTTCCAGGTCTCCCATGTGGGTGCAGGGGCCTAAGAGGTTGGGCCATCTTCCACTGCTTTACCAGGCCATAACAGAGAGCTGGATGGAAAGTGGAGCAGCTGGGACTTGAACTGTCACCCATATGAGATGCCAGCACTGCAGGCGGCGGCTTTACCTGCTATGCCACAGCACCTCCTCCTCACCCCCGGTTTTGTTTTTTTTTTTTTTTTCTGGTGAAGAAGGCACAGTAAAATAACACTTGGCAACCACTGGTTATGATTTATTTGATAATAAATCACCCAGATGCATAAGATGAAGCTCTTTATCTCTGAATTGCTAGCATTTAGAACAAATTTTTCTCACCTGGCAACGAATCTGTAAATGTTAAATGAGTGAATAAATTAATGAGAAATACAGACGTAGCATGCATGCTGTCATGGGAGAAACAAAACATCGCTACTTAGAAGTCTTGCGCTTGAGTTAGGGTCTTGAATTCCGCATTGTATGAGGTTGTCTTTGGGTAAGTTCCTCACTTTGAATATCAGTTTATTCATCTGTGCGTGAAGACAAGACAGCAAGGAGGGTGTGAGCATTAAAAGGCCTAAGTACTGTGAAAGGCTTGGCCTGTGTCCCTGCACACCACGTGCTCAGTAAATCAAAGCTGTTTGCAGTTCTGTGTGGCAGTTCGCCCAAATCTAAAGGTTCTGTTCTTGATAAGCCCATCCTTACTCTGCCAAAATGATCTTGCCTTGCAGACATCTAAAGAAAGGGCCTGTGTCTTAGACATAAACAAACTACCTGGAGAAAATCAAAGTGATTCAAAAGCCAGAGAAGATGTTCCGAAGGCCACAGTCACACGTGTGTTTCCTTACTCTTCCCCACGTGACACCACCTTGTCATCATTGGCAGAATCTTTTCAAACCCCCTCAGAACAAAAACAAACGCCATCTTTGCTTGGCGATAGACCTTTGTGCCTCCCTGGCTGTGAGCTCATTCGCCCAACAGGGCTGCATTGCCCAGGAGTGACTTAGAGGTGGGCTTGGGGGCCGGTGCTGTGGCATAGCGGATGAGGCCGCCCGCCTGCAGTGTGTGGATATTTTGAGGGGCCAGCACCATGGTGTAGTGGGTAAAGCTGCCGCCTGCAGTGCCAGCATCCCATATGGGCGCCAATTCGAGTCCCAGCTGCTCCACTTCTGATCCAGCTCTCTGCTGTGGCCTGAGAAAGCAATGGAAGATGGCCCAAGTCCTTGAGCCCCTGCACCTGCATGGGAAACTGGGAAGAAGCTCCTGGCTCCTGGCTTTGGATCAGCTCAGCTCCAAAGCCAGCAGATGAAAGACCTCTCTGCCTCTCTGTAACTCTGCCTTTCAAATCAATCAATCAATCAAATAAATAAATCAGTAGAAAAAGAAGGAGGGGAGGAAGGAGAACTGGGGGGGGAGGGGAGAAGGAGGGGGAAGGGGAGGAAGAAGATGAAAAAGAAGAAGGGGTGCTAACAATGTAGTTTTTAATTGTTCTCACAAAAAGAAAAAAATAACTGTGTTGGAAGAGATATGTTAATTAACTTGACTGTAGTAATCATTTCACTAAGTATATGCATATCAAACTGTATTTGATACACCTATTTTACTCCTTTATTTGTATGTGTATGTGTATTGGATACACATACTGTACACCTTTAATTTGTAGAATTCTTTTTAAAAAATTAAAATTGAAAAACTAAAGCAAGGGTTTGACAATTCTGAAATTTGAATAATTCAAATAGATATTCACGTTGCTTTAGGAGAAAAAAAGGAAATTCGTTTCAAGTGCCCAATCTACTCTCCACTTTTCCTGTGTGCTTTCTCAGGTATGCTAGTCTGACCTGTGAACCACCGCTTCAGTGACTTCAGTGACATTCTTCCCCTGCACCAAGATTACAAACCAGTGGCCCCACAGTCAAACCCAGAGCACAGATTTTGTTTCACCTTAACAATGATTTGCTTAAAAACAAAATTAATCTCTGGCTATTGTTTAATAATCTGAGCACAATCCTGTATTTACATTTTTCTTAAGAAATTACAGGAGTGGGTATTTAACCTAGCAATTAAGATGCCCACATCCCACATCAAAGTATTTGGGTTCAATCCCCAGCTCTGGCTCCTGACTACAACCTCCTGCTATTGAAGACAGAGCCTAGGAGGCAGTGGTGATGCCTCAAGTAATTGGGGGTCCCTGCAAATCACGTGGGAGTCCTAGATTGAGTCCTGGTTCCCAGTTTTAGTCCTTGGGGTAGGAGGAGAATGGTACAGTTATTTGGGAAGTTAACTAGCAGGTAAGACATCTATCAAATTAATTAGTTAACTAAAATTTTTTAATATTTTTTTTATTACCTAGAAGTCAGAGTTAGAGAGAGAAAAAGAGAGAGAGGTCTTCCATCTGCTAGGTCACTCCCCAAATGGCTGCAAAGGCCAGGGCTGGGTCAGGTCGAAGCCTGGAGCCTGGAGCCTGGAGCTTCTTCTGGGTCTCCCGCATGGGTGCAGGGATCCAAGCACTTGGGCCATCTTCTGCTGCTCTCCCCGGTGCATCAGCAGGAAATTGGATCAGAAGTAGAATAGCCAGGACATGAGCTGGCACCCAAATGAGATGTTGGTACTGCAAACAGAGGCTTAGTTCGCTACACCATAGCACCAGCCCCTAATTAACCATTTTTTTAAAAAGAAAATATGGATTGCCAACAATGAGCCAGCATTTGGCAAGAGCTCCTTTCTTTAGGGGCAACCTATGATTCCAATCTCGAACAACCCACCATGCCCTACTGTCTCTCCATACTGACACTGTAATTCGGCATTTATCATCATTTTTGTACAGTTGTTTTCTGAGAGTTATAAAGAAAGTGAAATCATTTTATACCTA
Source organism: Oryctolagus cuniculus (assembly GCF_964237555.1). Taxonomy (NCBI): domain Eukaryota; kingdom Metazoa; phylum Chordata; class Mammalia; order Lagomorpha; family Leporidae; genus Oryctolagus; species Oryctolagus cuniculus. The sequence continues at coordinate 54,785,436 of NC_091439.1, forward strand.
TATTTCTGTTTAAATCAATTAAGCAAAAAATAGGAGCCAGCATTAGGGGACAGGGAGTTAAGATGTTTCCTGTGACAGGCACCTCATTTGGGCTCCACTTCTTCTTCTTATTATTATTTTTAAAAGATTTATTTTATTTATTTGAAAGAGTTACAGAGAGAGGTAGAGACAGAGAGAGAGGTCTTCCATCTGCTGGTTCACTCCCTAGATGGCCGCAATGGCTGGAACTGTGCCGATCCGAAGCCAGGAGCCAGGAGCTTCTTCCAGGTCTCCCACGTGGGTGCGGGGGCCCAAGGACTTGGGCCATCTTGTACTGCTTTCTCAGGCCACAGCAGAGAGCTGGATCGGAAGAGGAACAGCCAGGACCAGAACTGGCGCCCATATGGAATGCTGGTGCTTCCGGCCAGGGCTTTAATCCACTGCGCCACAGCGCCAGCCCCTGGACTCCACTTCTGATCCAGGTCCCTGCTAATGCACCTGGGAAAGCAGCAGAAGATGGTCTACTACTCGTGGGAGATGCAGAAGAACCTGCTGGCTCCTGACTTCGGCCTAGCCCTTATGGTCATTTGGGGAGTGAACCAGCAGTTAGAAGATCTCTCTCTCTCTCTAACTCTGCCTTTCAAATAAATACATCTTTTTTAAAAATAAAAGAAAGCAAAAAGTAGGCTTGTAATGGCAATGTATTTCAAGGGAAAAAAATGGGAAAAGCAAACTTCCTTGAGGGGAATGGACCATTTAAACTTAGTGAAAATACAAGCAAGGTGTGTCTGGGTCCGCATGGCAGCATTTACTAAACACCTGCTTGCTTCACTGGTTGGTTATCCAGCCCTGGCACCTTGAAGTATTTGATCTTCTTTATATTGATCTGAAGGATTGAGCCATAACTCCCTAAAGGCAGAAAGAGCCCTTTACCTAACCAGCTATCATTGTCTTGCCCTGCTTCTACCCCCACCATAACTTCCTTCAACCATCCTACCAGACAATTGCTATGCTGTGCCATAATGACTACTATCATTGCACACTTTCTAGCTGCTGAAAGTGGTGTGCTTCCCCAGCCCAGGTGTTTACCATCCACTCAAGTGTTTCATAAACAAGATAGGGCTACAAAACCTCATTGGAGACTTAAGAAAAATATTTAATGTACATTTGGGACGTTGTGGTTGAACTGTCCTAAGTCTACATACAATGAAAGTAAAAGACAGGTTTTGCCCTCCCTGTTTTACAGTTGAGGGTACAGAGGAATTAAGGAATTCCAGAGGTCCCAGGGTTAGAAAAATGCTCAGACATGAATTGAATCCAGGTTTATTATCAACAATCTTGAGCTCAGTTCTTCTCATAAAGTGTTCCTCAGGCTACAACGCTCTTCTTCACCATCAGAAGAGTGATCTTCCTTCTGCTGGTTCATTTCCTGAATGGCCACAATAATAGCCAGGAGCCAGGAATTCCATCCACATGAGTGACAGGGGCCCAAGTACTTGGGCCATCAACTACTACCTTGTTAGGTGCATTAGCAGAAAGCTGGATCAGAAATGAAGCAGCTGGGATTCAAATCAGCCCTCTGACAATGGGATACCAGCACTGCAAGAGGAGGCTTAACCCATTGCATCACAACGCTGGTCCCTGAGGTTTTGTTTCTAATATTTTTTTTATCAGAAATGACTCAAGTTAAGCTTCATGTATGTTTACAGTGTAAGCAAGGTTAAGGCTACTTTTCAGGTCAAACTGGGTTGGTGTGTTCAGAAATTCTTCAGGCTCTGCCTCCACTTTAATTTTGCTTTAACCATTCTCCCTGCTTTGGGTCATTCTTCCAACAAGCTGAGAGTGTGACCAGATGACATAAGGTGCCTTTGGTCATCATCGTTGACACAGTCCTTGGATAGAAAGTCAGGGAGATGTTGCTATCAGTAGCAATAGGTGTGCTGGAGCTCAGAGTTGTGTAGCCTCAGCAGTTGCCACTGGTGCCAGTTTCCTCATGGCAATCACTTGGTGTGGGAGTGGCTGCTGGAGGGTGTTCAAAACTCTTGAGACAATACAGTGCACCGGAAGGGTAAACACAAGAACTGTAAGCCAAGGATTGAGATATTCCTCCGAGCAATATTTTTAAATTTTTAAAAAATAAATAAATCTCAAAAAAATCTGCTATGCCGTGTCCTTTGACCTCCATCTCCCTATTTTCTTCCCCCCTTCCACCTGTTCCATTTTCTGTCTCTGTGTATTCGAGCTCTTCATTTTTTACCATGACACATATTAATGAGACCAGGTACTACTTTCCTTTTAGGTCTGGCTTAGTTTAGTGTTTTACATCTCTGTGCTATGAATGGCAGAATCTCTCTCTTTCTCAATTTAAGCTGAATAATATTTCCTTGTGTTCACAGCCACCCATTGTTATCCATGGGGGATTCATTTGAAAACCACCTGAAGATACCAAAATTTGAGGATACCAAAGTCTGGTATATAAAATGGCATGGTATTTGCATATAGCCTACATATATCCTACTGTACACTGTAAATCACCTCTAAATTACTTTTAATACCTAATACAGCATAAATACTATGTAAATAGTTATACTGTGTTGTTTAGAGTAATGACAAGAGAAATAGGAATGTACATGTTTAGTACATATTCAATTTTCTTTTGCCTGATAGTTTCAATCCATGGATGAATTGGTTAGTTAACTCCATGGATGCAGAAATCATGATTATGGAGGAATAACAGAAGCTAGGGGTCACACAGAATGAAAACAAGTAGAATCAGAATGTGATTTCAAATCCAACAAGAACTTTGGTTTATACTTAGGAATGTCAGTTTTCCTTGAGCCTCATTTGAGAGGCAGAGAGGTGGGAGATAAGTTAGACACTGGGACAGAAGCCAACTTTTTTTTAGAGGTTTATTTTATTTATTTGAAAGGCAGAGTTGAGAAAGAGAGAGAGAGACAGAGAGACAGAGAGAGAGAGATCTTCCATCTACTCGTTCACTCCCCAAATGGCTGCAACAGCCAGGGCTGGGCCAGGCTGAAGCCAAGAGCCTCATCCGGGTCCTCCATATGAGTGTAGGGGCCTAAGCACTTGGGCCATCTTCCGCTGATTTCCCAGGTGCATTAGCAAGGAGCTGGATCAGAAGAGGAGCAGTTGGGACTTGGACTGTGACCAAATGGGATGCCAGCACTGCAGATGGTGGCTTTACCTGCTATACCACAGTGCTGACCCCACAACATAGTAGTTTGAATATGTTTACAGATCTAATATACAACATGATTAAATCCAATAAAGTTGTGCCAGAGATTTTTAGTAAGTTAGATTTTAGCTGCTTTTGTTACACACAAATAAAGAACTCTGCTTTACTCTGTAACCATTTTGCTATCTAAATGTATCCTACAATATCATGTTCTAAATCTCAAATATGTATAATAAAATTTATGTTTAATATTTTTTAAGATTTATCTATTTGAAAGGTAGAGTCATAAAGAAGTAGAGATAGAGATAGATAAATAGATAGATAGATAGATAGATAGATGATAGATAAAGTCTTCCATTCACTGGTTCACTTCCCAAATGACTGCAAGGGCTGGAGCTGGGTCAATCTGAAGCCAGGAGCCAGGAGATTTATCCTGCTCTCCTACATGGGTACAGGGCCATCTTCTACTGCCTTCCCAGGCCATAGCAGAGAGCTGGATGGGAAGTGGAGCAGCCGGGACTCAAACTGACACCATATGGGATACTGGTGCAGCAGGCAGTGGCTTTACCTGCTACACCACAGCACCAGCCCTTAAAATTTATTTTTAAAAAGTAGTAAGGGAATATGATAGGTGCTCAAAAGTCCAATCTGATGCTGAGGTTTTCACAACACTGTGAACACGTGTCTTCCACACTGGAGACAGTTTCTGCTTGAAATCCTGAGTTTGTGGGTCAAAACTTTTCACATTGATAGTGAGTGACAGAGCGGTCAAGGTCGAGGGAATGAGTGTGTCTTGGCCCCTGGGGCCTAGGGAAAGGGTCAGCTAGGAGATGGGCATCTCTCTGTCTTGTGCTTTTATTATTTCCTATGCATGCTGATGCTCTGCTCCTACACACGCTTAACATACACATTGTTCAGCAGCACAAAAATTCACCTGGGATATAAATGAAAACCCTAAGAATACCATTTCGTAAGGGAAGCAGATTCCTCATCACTGATATTAAGATATTAGTGCCCATGGAGGACAACTGGGCAACCTGCAGGTGAGTTGCTTTTTCTTTTTTTAAAAAAAGATTTATTTATTTATTTGAAAGTCAGAGTTACACAGAGAGAGGAGAGGCAGAGAGAGAGAGAGAGAGAGAGAGAGGTCTTCCATCTGTTGGTTTACTCCCCAGATGGCCACAACGACTGGAGCTGTGCCAATCCCAAGCCAGGAGCCAGGAGTTTCCTCCGGGTCTCCCACGCCGGTGCAGGGGCCCAAGGACTTGGGCCATCTTCTACTGCTTTCCCAGGCCTTAGCAGAGAGCTAGATGGGAACAGGAGCAGCTGGGACTAGAACCGGCGCCCATATGGGATGCTGGCGCTTCAAGCCAGGGTGTTAACCCACTGTGCCACAGTGCCAGCCCTGGTGAATTACTTTTAAGTTGTTAGTAATATATTTCTATACATATGTGTATTTGTACTAATGAACTAGCTGTTAGGAAATTGCATTTACTCCTCATTATCTGTGTTAATAGAAAAAAAAGATGCATGGGAAATATCTAATAATGAAAACTTCCTTGGGGTAGGGTAAACATTCAGCCCTATGGTTTAGAGGCCATTTAGAATGCCTGTACCCTATACTGGAGTGCCTGGGTTGAGTCCTGACTCCTCTTCCTACCCAGCTTCCTGCTAATGCACATCTTGGGAGGGAGCAGATGACAGCTCAGTGCTAGGGTCCCACCCAGGTGGGAGACCCAGTTTGAGTTCCAGGCTACTGGCTTTGGTCTGGCCCAGCTCTGGCCATTGAAGGCACTGGGGAAGTAAGCCAGCAGATGGAAGATCTGTTTCATATCTGTGTGTGTGTGTGTGTGTGTGTGTGTGTGTGTGTGACTGTCTTTTTCTGGCTTTCCAGCAAACTGACAACAACTAAAAATTTAAAAATGAAAAAAAAAATTCCCCTTTAAAAATTTAAGATTTACATTACAAAAGGAATACCTGGACCCTCTTCAACTATGCCACTGATATGCTTGGGTCCAAACTACAGAGAGGAGGCCTCCAGAAAGGTGAAGGCCCCAGTAGCCACCTTTTCCCATCATGATGAGCCTTCACCTGTCAGAGACATCATGGCAACCAGTAGACCATGACTGAGTTTTAGTGTCACTCAAAGACCTATGTATTAAAGGCTTGGCCCCAGCGTGGTACCATTATGAGAAGGCAGAGATTTGATCCATTTGTGGTATTTAGGAAGTAGATCTAGTGGAGGTCCTTGGGCCTTCAGACAAGCAGCCAATTGACTATCATGAAAGGTTTAACACCTTGTAGTATGGACTTAGAACAGTGAATTCCAATTAAACTCTTAAAGACTATCTTTTTAGTCTGTGCTAGGCTAGATAACCTAAAGAAAAGAAAATTCCCCAAATCTTTTTATTCTATGGAACTGCTGAAGAATATTTCCATTTGCTCACAGTACTAAGAATAATTGGGTCAGCTTGAGTAATTGTTCTATTGTAAAGAATCCTATGAATCAAGTCTCCACGATTAGAACAATTAGAGGCAAATCTGTGATTTTCCTTCCAGAAAATGTTTAGTTTTACATAATACACATTTCTAACCTTAATGGCCTCCTTATCATCTTGCTTTTTGTATTAGCCAGCTTTTTGTTACTATACCAAGTGCCTGAGAGAATCTACTTATGAAGGAAGGTTTATTTTGGCTCACAGTTTTGGAGGTTCACAGTCTAAGATTGGGCAGCCCCACTAGTTCAGTATGTCATGAGGGTGGTAGATGTTGGGATGCATAGAGAGGAAGGAGACATGACAAGCCTGGAAGCAGACAGAGAGCAACTGGGCCCAACTCAGGCTTATATAACCAAGTATCTCATGAGAACTACTTTTTAAGGGTGTGGCCCCATAGACCCAAGGACCTCCAAAACAAACCATAGCATATCCAAAACAAACCATAGCATGCTTCCTTTTTCTTTTCTTACCTATTCTAACTATCATATTGTATTTTGTTTATCTTTTTGTTGGATTTTATGCTTTATTTATAACAAGATATAAAAAGAATTGGAGAAGGAAGGGGATAGGGAGGGAGGGAGGAAGAAAAAGAGGAAAGAGAAGGGAAGGAAGGAAGGAAGGAAGGAAGGAAGGAAGGAAGGAAGGAAGGAGTAGGAGGGGAGGGAGACCAAGTAGGCTCAAAGACATGCAGACCACCACTTTGAAAAGTCACTTCAGCTGCCTCTTAGATGAAGGGCATCTCAAAAGAGAAAAGGGTGGCACTGTGGAAAAACTACTAGGCCTGATGTCAGAAGCCTGAGTTCTTTTCCATCCCTGACACTAATTCACTGGGTCATCCTAATGTATTAAGTGGTGTTCTCCAGAGAAAGAGAACCAACAGGAAACAAAGTGAGGCATTGTAGGATGTTGGTTCACATGATTATGGAGGCGGAGAAATCCCACGAACTCAATGTGCAAGTAGCAAACCTATGATGGCTGGTGTTCTATTTCAAAGGCCCAAGAGCCAGAGAGCTGGCAGTGGAGATTCCAGCTGACTCTGAAGTCCTGAGCACCAGGAACACTGAGGGCAGGAGAAAAATCAATGTCCCAACTCAAGTATTCTCACAGTGAATTCAAATCCTTTGTTTTATTCAGCCCCTCCATGGAGTATGTGATGCCCCCTCATAGCAAGGAGGGCCATGTGCTTTCTGTCAGCTCTCCAGTTAAATGTCTTCCCAGACACGTCTTATAATAATGCTTGACTATATCTGGACACCCCATGGCCCAGTTGATGCATGAAATGAACCATCACAAGGGGCAAAACCCTTGGCCTTTCCAAGCCTCATTGCAAAATGCGGATATTGGGCAATGTGGTCAGTGAGGTCTCCTGTAGCTTGAAGTGTTTGATTCTCAGCAGGCAGGGGAGGAAGGAGGAAGAGGACGTGCACACACTGGCCATGGCGGCCTGCCTGCTTCTGCTGCGTGTGCTTTAGGTGTGACTGGCTCTCACAGGAGCAGATTATTCTCAGTCAGTGCAGCTTCCAGCCTTGAGTCTCTCCCAGATAGACTACCTGGGGAACTCTGTGCTTACTTACGTATCTTTTTTTTTTTTTTTTTTTTTTTTTTGACAGGTAGAGTGGACAGTGAAAGAGAGAGACAGAGAGAAATGTCTTCCTTTTCCATGGGTCACTCCCCAAATGGCCGCTGCGGCTGGCACACCGTGCTGATCTGAAGCCAGGAGCCAGGTGCTTCTCCTGGTCTCCCATGCAGGTGCAGGGCCCAAGCACTTGGGCCATCCTCCACTGCACTCCCTGGCCACAGCAGAGAGCTGGACTGGAAGAGGAGCAATCAGGACAGAATCTGGTGCCCCAACCAGGACTACTTACCTATCTTTAGAACAAGCTTTGGAAGAGATGGCCCTTACAAGTCTAATGATTTATGAGGCACCATGTATTTGATGGCATTTCTAATCATTTTGAATTTTGAAAATTGGAGTTTAAATCAGCATGGAGAAAAAGAAGATGGGATTATTTGAAATAAGTATGGGTAGGAGATTAGGTGTCAGCAAGAGAGGCAGCACGAGCTTAAAAAGAGAAAGTGATATTGAATGAAAAACTTTCCAAAGCCAGAGAAAAGATCTGAAGATAAAGTAAACAGGTGACATAAAGAATTTAGTTTACAACATCAACAGGAAAGAAAATGAGAAATATATACTCATTTCTTGCTATATCAGCGGGGACATTTGCAGTTCTTGCCTCATTTGGAACTCACTATTTCCTTTAGGGAAATTTGGAGAATTGCTTTATCACATATAAACTCTGTCAATCACAGGGCAGTCTTCCCTCCCCTTCTTTCCAGATCCAAAGGGACGGAGTGGGCATTTGACCCAACTGGGGCGATCTCAGTACCCCAACCCCTGCCCTGAGTTATTCTTCTCGAGGTGAACACACGACCCAAACAGAGTCAAGCAATGTGACCATTCTTCAAGAGAGAAGCACAAGGTGAGCTGGTCCCGTTGACCTGTGCATGCTGGACAGTTCCTTTCTGTTTAGACACACACTGTTTGGTGTTTCTCCATACCCTGCCCAGGTCTCTCAAACACTTTAAGCTAAGTGAAATGATTCTCTCCGTTTTCTTTTTCTTTCTTTGTTCCTTCCTTTTTTTTTTTTTTAAGATTTATTTCTTCATTTGAAAGGCAGAGTTATTGGGGGGGGGATTTTCCTTCCACTGGTTCACTCCCCAAATGGCCACAACAACCAGGGCTGGACAGGCTGAAGCTAGGAGCCAGGAGCTTCTTCTGGGTCTCCCATGTTGCTGCAACAGCCCAAACACTTGATCCATCTTCTGCTGCTTTCCCAGGCACATTAGCAGGGAGCTGGATCAGAAGTATAGCAGCCAGGATTTGAACTGGCACCCAAATGGGATGCTGGCATTGCAGAGTTCTAATCTCTTAGGAAATAGAAATCAGGTGCTATCCATGTGTCAGGATCAATAATGTCTTACACACTGTAAGTGCTTTATCAAGGCTGACCCCGTGTTGATTACACTGCTAACAATGCAGTCAGGAGTTTTATCCATCCAGATCTACAATACGGGTGGCAGGGACCTACATACCTGAACCATCACCTACTGCCTCTCAGGATACATGTTAGCAGGAAGCTGGATTGGTAACAGAGACAGAGCCTATGTTCTCTGATATGGGATGTAGGCATCCCAAGCGGAGGCTTTACCCACTGCACCACAACACCTGCTCTCAAATCAGGAATTTAAAAACTGGTCCATGGACCCAGGGATTTTGAATTTGTTGCAAGGGGTTCCTAAAACTATATGCTTATTATAGACTGAGTGTAGCATGTACCATAAATACATGCACTGCTATCTTTTACCTGTGCGAAGGTGGTGTTGTAATGAATAAACCATCCCTGTGCCACCTGGTGCCGAATGCCTAGTGGCTCTCTACTATACAGAGCGGGGAGACCAGCCTTTGGAGTCCAACAGAGATTAGAGACTTAAAATGGCTATTTAATAAATCGGGCAAAGTCCTCACACTTTTCAAGCTCACCTTCCCTATCTCACGGAGTTGTTACAGAGATTAAATGAGGGGCAGGCATTTGGCCCATTGGTTAAGATGACACTTTGGACTCCTGCCTCCCATATCAACTCACCTGGTTCAAGTCCCATCTCCTATGCCACCAATTCCAGTTTCCCGCTAATGTGCATCCTGGAATCAGTAGGTTATGGCTCAAGTACCTAAGGAAGACTCAGACTGAGTTCCAGGCTCCTGGCTTTTGCCTGACCCAGTCTCAGCTGTTACAGGCATTTAGGGAATGAGCCAATGGATAGAAGATCTCTGCCTGTCTATCTCTCTGCCTTTTAAACAAAATGAAAATAAACAAATAAAACAATTTGTTTAAAGATTAAATGAGATAATGCATATAAAGTCAAACACAATGTTTGGCTTATAGCAGACACTCAATAACTGATATCTGTTATGATTTCTGTCAACAAGTATTTTCTTTATCAAGAAATTCTTTATCAAGTCCCATATGGGAATCTATTTGGAACTTTTAAATTATTTTTTAGGATTTATTTATTTGAAAGGCAGAGATAGAGAGAGAAGGGGAGAGAGAGAAAGAGATAGTGAGAGATCTTCCATCCTCTGGATCACTTCCCAAATGGCCACAATTGGTGCAGGTGCCCAACTACTTGGGCAATCTTCAGCTGTTTTCCCAGGCATATTAGTACAGAGCTGGATTGAAAGTGGAGCCACTGAGACTTACACCAGTGCCCATATGAGATGCTGAGACCGCAGGTAGAGACTTAAACTTCTATGCCACAGCACCAGCTCTGATAAAAATTTCTTATCTGTTTACATACTCTTTCCACATATTTAGGACATTAATCATCTATCATGTATGTTATAAATACCTTACTCTCTAGCAAAATTTTTGTAGCCTCCAGTATGCCCACTTTGTAGATATCACAGGTCCAGAATCAGAATCAGATGTAGAAACTAGGTCACGGTAAAAGAGACATTTTTTATTCCCATGTAAACTAAAAGGAAAACGCTTTACAAATATCCAAATATCCTGAGAAAAAGTGGAAATGATAAAGCGGGAAAGAAGTTGGACTGTGTTCACTGGAGTCATCCTCTGCAATGGTCTAAAGTTAAGAGGACTCTTTTTGGCTTAAAATGGACAGTCAGGCAAGGGAGAGACAGCAGGGGACACAAGTATGGTGGTTAAAGGTGTGTGTCCAGATTCTGACTTTCCAAGAGCTGGGAGATCTTGGGCAGACAACTGAGCACCTGTGCATGCCAGCTCCTCATCTGTAATTTGGGATGATAACAGAATAATGGGTAAGCAGATAACAATCTGGAAGGAAGGCTGCTGGGGAACTATGGCCAGAGCACTGGTTGAAAATTGTCCCTTCTGGGTGTGGCATAGAGGGTAAAGCTGCCGCTGCAATGCCAGCATCCTACATGGGCACCAGTTTGAGACCTGGTTGTTCTACTTCCCATCCAGCTCTCTGCTGTGGCCTGGGAAAGCAACAGAAGATGGCCCAAGCCCTTGGGCCCCTGCACACATGTGGGAGACCTGGAAGAGGTTCCTGGCTCTGGCCATTGCTGCCATTTGGGGAGTGAACCTGTGGATGGAGGATCTCTCTCTCTCTCTCTCTCTCTCTCTCTCTCTCTCTCTGCCTCTCTGTAACTCTGCCTTCCATATAAATAAATCTTTAAAAAAGTGTTCCTTCCAAAATATTCATGTCCCCTGGAATCTCAGATTTTGACCTTATTTGGAATAAAATAAACTGTCTTTGCAGTTGACATTAAGGTAAGGATCAAGATGAGACAGTACTAGAGTAAGGTGGACCCTAAATCCAATGAGAGTGATAAGAGAGAGAAAAGCAGAAGACACAGAGGTACAGAAAAGCTGGTGATGCGAGAGATGGATGTGACATTTCGACAAGCCAAGGAGTGCCGCACTTTGGTGGCAACCACTGGAAGCTAGTGAATAGAAATGAGCAGAGTCTCTAGAAGGAACCAACTCAGCTGCTACCTTGATTTCGGACTTCGAGACTCCAGAGAGTGAGAGGTAAAAAAAAAAAAATTGTTATTTTAAGCCATGGAGTTTATGTTGTAAAAGCTGTCGAGATGAAAACAGAGTCGCTTGTGTCAACCCCTAACAGAAATAAATAAAGCTGGGAGGTCACGAAGGAAGGGCTGTCAGGCGTGCACATCTGTGTGATCACAACAATCACAAAGAGACTCTGGCAGGACAAAAGCCTTGCACAGAGGTCACCACAACCTTACACAGAAAACATATCTGTGAAGACACCTGTTCAAAGACTGGACGGCCAACTTTAGCAATGATCCTTGTATCCAAGGACAGTTGTTTGAAAACAATGTAGGTGGGGCTGGCGCTGTGGCGCAGTGGGTTAAAGCCCTGGCCTGAAGCACCGGCATCCCATATGGGCACTGGTTCTAGTCTTGGTTGCTCCTCTTCCGAGTCAGCTCTCTGCTATGGTTTGGGAAAGCAGTAGAAGATGGCCCAAGTCCTTGGGCCCCTGCACCCGTGTGGGAGACCTGGAAGAAGCTCCTGGCTCCTGGCTTCAGATTGGTGCAGCTCCAGCCATTGTAGCCATCTGGGGAGTGAACCAACGGAAGGAAGACCTTTCTCTCTGTCTACTTCTCTCTGTAACTCTGTCTTTCAAATAAATAAATTAAATCTTAAAAAGAAAGAAAGAAAGAAAGAAAGAAAGAAAGAAAGAAAGAAAGAAAGAAAGAAAGAAAAACAATGTAGGGCCAGCGCCGTGGCTCACTTGGTTAATCCTCTGCCTGCAGTGCTGGCACCCCATATGGGCACCAGTTCTAGTCCTGGTTGCTCCTCTTCCAAGCCAGCTCTCTGCTGTGGCCCAGGAAGGCAGTGGAGGGTGGCCCAAGTGCTTGGGCCCTGCATCTGCATGGGAGACCAGAAGGAAGCACCTGGCTCCTGGCTTCGGATTGGTGCAGCACGCCGGCTGTAGCAGCCATTTAGGGAGTGAACCAACGGAAGGAAGACCTTTCTCTCTCTCACTGTCTACACCTCTGTCAAATAAAAAAAAAATAATTAAGAAAAAGGAAACAATGTAGGTAACCATCCTCATTTTATCGCTAAAAACCCTAGTCTTCCTTTGCTTCCCTGAATATGCCATAGTTTACTGCTTATTATGTTAACATAGTTGCCTGTGGCTTGGGTGTTCGGCATTCCCAGTGAAAGCACTGTCTTGGAGTCTCTGTTGTTACAGAGGTTGACATCAGTAATTTGTCACAACAGGCCTAAGTAACTAATACAATCAGTAAGTCATCGGTGCAGCTCCTAAGGAAATCTTTAATACACATGGGAGAGGATGAGTTAAAGACCTTGATAGCTGAGCTAAGGTCTGTAAGAACTGCCGTAACAAGCACTTGCAGAGTTTAAGAGATGAGACAGAAGTCCTCTCTATGAACAGGAAAGGCCTTAAACGGGAGGAGCTTGTAAGAACCAAAGAGTGAACTGAATTTCACAGGCAAAATGGGGGGGTTGGTGGGAAAGCATTTGGTGTAGTGGTTAAAATGCCTTTTGGGGATGCCTGCATTCCACATCTAAGTGCCTGGGTTCAAGTCCTGCTATACTCCCAATTCCAGTTTCTTGTTACTGTGTATACCGGGAGGCAGCAGATGATGGCTCAAGTATTTGAGAAGGCCCGATAGAGTTCTGAGTTTCTGCTTGTAGGCTTGCCCAGCGAGGGATGCTTTAGGCATTTGGGCAGTGAACCTGCAGATAAGATCCCCCCAACACACACACACACACCCTCTCACACAAATAAATATACTTATTTTAAGTAAGCAGTGGATAGAAGGGAGGGAAGAGTCTTGCAAGCCCAGAGATCCACTAAAGAAAAGCAGCAGGGGTGGCAAAGCTTAAGATGTTCAGAGAAGGGGCCAGCTCTGTGGTGCAGCGGTGCCAGCATTTCATATGGTATGAGTTTGAGTCCCAGCTGCTCCACTGCCTATCCAGCTCCCTGCTAATGCACCTGGGAAAGCAGTGAAAGATGGCCCAAGTACTTAGGACCCTGCACCCATGTGGGAGACTCTGAAGAAGCTCCTGGCTCATGGCTTCAGCCTGGCCCAACGCTGGCCATTGAGACCATTTGGGGAGTGAACCAGCGGATGGAAGATGTTCTCTCTGTCGTCCCTGTCTCTCTTTCCCCCCGTAACGCTATTTTTCAAATAAATAAATAAATTTTTAAAAATGTTCAAAGTCAAGAGCTCCAGCTTGCTTGGTGTTTGCCTAAGAAAAGAAACCTAGAGGGGCCGGCACTGTGGCACAGTGGGTTAACGCCCTGGCCTGAAGTGCCGGCATCCCATATGGGCGCTGGTTCTAGTCCTGGCGGCTCCACTTCCAATCTAGCTCTCTGCTATGGCTTGGGATAGCAGTAGAAGATGACCCAAGTCCTTGGGCCCCTGCACCCACATGGGAGACCCAGAAGAGGCTCCTGACTCCTAGTTTCGGATCTGCTCAGCTCCGGCCGTTGCAGCCATCTGAGGAGTGAACCAGCGGATGTAAAACCTCTCTCTCTCTCTCTACCTCTCTCTGTAACTCTCACAAACAAATAAAATAAATCTTTAAAAAAAAAGAAACCTAGAAAAGCAAGTCAGAAAGGTCCCCCAAACAATGTGCATGCGTTTAACATGTTTGTATGCCAGAGAAATCCTGAGTTGGTATCAAGATCATTCAGACTAGTACTGCTATTTTTTTAGAAAAGGGAATGAAAGGATCAGTTTTCTTTCTCCAAGGTCACAGAGCCAGGATTAAAATCTAGATCTCCTATTTGGCAGTAATCTTTAAAGGAAAGTTTCCCATCTATCAAATACTCTTTTTCCTCTGACCTAAATTTCAAAAATGTTGCTGCTAAATATGAATTAACTGTATTTCTTGAGCCCTAGTTATTTTTATTCAATATTAGCTACATATCTGGTTATGGCTTAGAAACACATACAATAAGCCTTTTCATAAAAATTCTGAGTGGTGTCGCTGGACATTCTCCCAACTTTCCCTTCCCTCCTTCCAAACCTTAGTGTATGTCCTGTAATTTTAAATAACTCTAGAAAAATAACCATTTAAAAGGTTTGATTTCCAATATTAGAGTACTTATTAAGCTTTTCAATATATGCAGCTTTCAAAAGAAACATGATTCATTATCTTCCTAAGATAATTCATTTTTAAATGAAATACAGGTATGCTGTGAGAAAATTCAAATACCACAGAAAAATCAACAGTGTAAACAGTAAGAGGAAGCTTCCCAAAGTGTGTTCCCAGATCTTTCCCCACATAGGAGGGAACCTCAAGAACTCCACAGCAAATGGGCATAATCTTTTCATTCCATCTGCACACAGATTTTTTGAAGACTATCTCCCCACACCCCATCCAGGACTAGAGCTTAAAACTAGGACTTAAAACAGTAGAAAATGAAATTAAATGGGAAAAATAAAAATTATAAACTTTTCAAAAAGATTATTTACTTTTGGATAGTGTAGATTCTAATTATAACTTTTTAAAAGATTTCTTTATTTATTTGAAAGGCAGAGTTACAGAGAGGCAGAGGGAGAGAGAGAGAGAGAGAGAGAGAGAGAGAGAGAGAGGTCTTCCATCTGCTGGTCCACTCCCCAAATGGACGTAACAATGGGAACTGGGCTGATTTGAAGCCAGGAACCAGGAGCTTCTTCCAGGTCGCCCACATGGGTACAGGGGCCCAAGCACTTGGGCCATCTTCTACTGCCTTCCCAGGCCATGGCAGGGAGCTCTTTCAGAAGTGGAGCAGCCAGGACTCGAACCAGAGCCCATATGAGATACTGGCACAGCGCCAAACCCAAAATCATAAACTTTATTTAGCAGCATAAACTCCATCAAGCTCTAGACATTTTTGTAAGTGATGATGGCAGCCACTGGGTATATCCCTGAAGAACTGATGGTCCTGGTAATGTAACCATGTTACCTCAGTCCTTTTTATACTATTAACTAAAGCAAAATGGGTGCCCTTCAAAGATATTTTTAAGATTAGGAAACTAAAAAGAAGTCAGAAGGAGCCAGCTAGCCCAATGATTAGATGCCTGATGAGATCCCAGTGAAACTCTCCCCATATCGCCCTTGCTTAGGAAAGATGAGGAACACAGTCATGGTGGAGAAGGACTCTCTTGAAGATTTCTGGGGAAGAGTTTCTGCTCAATCTTTGACTTACTTTCTCAAAGCACTCCCATGGGAAGCAGATGTTATTGTCCTTTGGCCCTCTAGAAAATCAACAGGTCAAATGCTTGAGCATCTTCCAAAAAACCATTGCTGTGACCTTTGCTCTTGGCAGGTCTCCTTTGGCTTTGACTACATCACTTCCACTTCTGGGTAGCTGTTGCCTTAACTGTCCTTTGCCTTCAGGATTGTACTGATAAAGGCCTGTTTCATCTCCTATCACAATGCTTCAAAGACTTGCTTCAGGATCTTGATCCCAGTTGTTGAAAATTTCCATTGAAAGCTCTGCTCTTATCTGTAGCCAAGCTAGGCACCCATGGAGCAAACACTTTGTTCCACGTTAAGTTTTCAGTGAGAACTATGTAAGTCGAACCAACTGAGATGTCTATAGTCTTGGTTATAATTTCTATTATGAACTCTGGGTCCTTATCAAATAGGGAGTGGAAAAGATTGATTTTATTTATTTATTTTTATTTTTTAATAGATTTATTTTATTTACTTGAAAGAGTTACATAGCAAGGTACAGCCAGAGAGAGAGAGAGAGAGAGAGAGAGAGAGATCTTCCATCCGCTGGTTCACTCCCCAAATGACCACAATGGCTAGAGCTAAGCTGATCTGAAGCCCTGAGCCAGGAGCTTCTTCTGGGTCTCCCACATGGGTGCAGGGGCCCAAGGACTTGGGCCATCTTGTACTGCTTCCCCAGGCTAGAGGGGAGCTGGATGGGAAGTGGAGCAGCCGGGTCTTGAACTGGTGCCCATATGGGATACCAGCATTGCAGGTGGTGGCTTTTACACTCTATACCACAGTGCCGGCTCCACAAGATTTACCGCCCCCCCCCCCCCCATAAATTGATGTGAATGGTTTGCTGCTACAGGCTCCATCTTCAGCATTGTCTCTTTTTTGATCATCTTAAAGCAATCTTATTTATTCAAGAAGCACAGAGACAGACAGAAGTTCCCATTTTCTGGTTTACTCCTTAAGTTCTTTTTATTTATTTATCTATTTATTTGACATGTAGAGTTATAGACAGTGAGAGAGAGAGAGGCAGAGAGAAAGGTCTTCCTTCTGTTGGTTCACCCCCAAAATGGCCGCTATGGCTGGCGCGCTGCACCAATCCAAAGCCAGGAGCCAGGTGCTTCCTCCTGGTCTCCATGCAGGTGCAGGGGCCCAAGCACTTGGGCCATCCTCCACTGCCTTCCTGGGCCACAGCAGAGAGCTAGACTGGAAGAGGAGTAACTGGGACTAGAATCAGCTCCCATATGGGATGCCGGTGCCGCAGGCGAAGGATTAACCAAGGGATCCACGGCACTAGCCGGTTTACTCCTTAAATTCTTGCAATGGCCCAGGCCATGGAAAAAATCCAGGAGACAAAAACTCAATTCAGATCTCCCACTTAGGTAACAAGGATCCCGCCATCACCTATTGCATGTCTTTGTTGTTGTTGTTGTTGTTTTTTGACAGGCAGAGTGGACAGTGAGAGAGAGAAAGACAGAGAGAAAGGTCTTCCTTTTGCCGTTGGTTCACCCTCCAATGGCCGCCGAGGCTGGTGCGCTGCGGCCGGCGCATTGTGCTGATCCGAAGCCAGGAGCCAGGTGCTTTTTTCCTGGTCTCCCATATGGGTGCAGGGCCCAAGGACCTGGGCCATCCTCCACTGCACTCCCAGGCCATAGCAGAGAGCTGGCCTGGAAGAGGGGCAACCGGGACAGAATCCGGCACCCTTACCGGGACTAGAACCCGGTGTGCCGGCACCGCAAGGCGGAGGGTTAGCCTATTGAGCCGCGGCGCCGTCCCTATTGCATGTCTTAGCAGGAAGCTAGAGTCATAAGCCAGAGTCAGTGTTTGAATCCTGACACTCGGATATGAGCACAGACACCTTAACCATTATGCCAAATACCCATGCTAATCCCTTCTAAAAGTGAGTTATCCATGTATGAATGGTTGGTTTCTTTTAATAAAGCATTACTAATTTCTTAACTCTTCAACCAGAACTTCTTCCTAAATGTTGTTTGCTCTTGCTTCAATGTTAGCAGAATTCTTGCTGTTCTAATAGGAACTCTGTTCTTAGTGCCTCAAACTGGATTCAGACATGTTATAACAAGTTAGTATGAGTTTATTTTGGTGCAAAAAAAATTGAAAACTATGTATAGCTTCTTTCATTTTTCCATGAACTTTTTTTTTAATATTTATTTCAGTTAATTGAGAGGCAGACTTACAGACAGAGGGAGAGACAGAGAGAGGTCTTCCATCCACTGGTGCACTCCCCAAATGGTTGCAACGGCCAGAGCTGAGCCAATCCAAAGCCAGGAACCAGGAGCTTCTTCAGGGTCTCCCATGTGGGTGCAGGGGCTCAAGCACTTAGGTCATCTTTCACTGCTTTCTCAGGCCATTAGCAGGGAGCTGGATTGGAAGTGGAACAGCCAGGACTTGAAGAGGCACCCTAATACAGGATGCCAGCACCGCAGGTGGAGGCTTAACCTACTATGCCAAAGCACCAGCCCATCCATGAGCTTTTTTTTTTTTTTTTTTTTAACAGGCAGAGTGGACAGTGAGAGAGAGAAAGGTCTGCCTTTGCCGTTGGTTCACCCTCCAATGGCCACCGCAGCCAGTGCGCTGCGGCCGGCGCACTGCGCTGATCCGAAGCCAGGAGCCAGGTGCTTCTCCTGGTCTCCCATGCGGGTACAGGGCCCAAGCACTTGGGCCATCCTCTACTGCATTCCCTGGCCACAGCAGAGAGCTGGCCTGGAAGAGGGGCAACCGGGACAGAATCCAGCGCCCCGACCGGGACTAGAACCTGGTGTGCCGGCACCGCTAGGCGGAGGATTAGCCTATTGAGCCGCGGCTCCGGCCTCCATGAGCTTTTTGAATATCATTCATATACATCACACAAATCTTTGTTTTTAAAAAATTATTATGTACCAGAGCAGGCACTGTTGTGCAGCGGGTTAAAGCCCTGGCCTGAAATGCCAGCATCCCATATGGGCGCCAGATCGAGTTCCGGATGCTTCTCTTCCTATCCAGCTCTCCGCTGTGGCCTGGAATAGCAGTGGAAGATGGTCCATGTCCTTGGGCTCCTGCACCTGTGTGGGAGACCCAGAAGAAGCTCCTGGCTCCGGCCATTGTGGCCATCTGGGGAGTGAACCAGCAGATGGAAGACCTCTCTCTCTGTCTATCTCTCTCTGTAACTCTGTCTTTCAAATAATAAATAAAATAAATCTTTAAAAAATATTATGCACAGCATAGATGTCATTTACATATAACACTATACATAATGTTCTGTGCCTTGCCTTTTCATTTTCCTTCATACATATCAGGAATTCCTTTGATATTGTGATCTATAGAACAAAAATCCCAAAATATTCTGATATAAAATTATTCCATCATATGTTTCCAGGTTTTTTTGTTGCTGCTACCAAGGGTGCTATGTATCTTACACAAACATCCATAATGTCTTTGATGATATATCTATAAATTCCTAGCAGTGGAATTATTGGAAATTAACATGCTATTTCTCAGTATAACATCTTGTAACCTCCTCTCTCCCACGACCTCCCCCCCCCCACACAACAGGCAGAATGAAATCAGAACACACTACTTTTTCTTGTGGCTACCTCTCCAATCTAATTTTCTGCTACTCCTTAGCTGTGGCCTAGAGTCACACCAGGCTTTTTCCTAAAGCCTGCAAACTCATTCTTCAGCTCGGGGCTTTCTCGTGCTTGCTTGCTCTTCAGTGCAACCCCCTGTAGAAGGTGACTGGAGATGGCGCCTTTAGATAAGACAGCACCATTTCACTAACATCAAGTATTTACTGTTTTTTATAACTGCTCTTTTAAGGTCCAGATTTGTTTTTAATATAACCCCACATCCATGTTTAGAAAATAAGCAGGGAATAACAGACATGCTTTAAATAAGAAACATAGTAGGGGCACTTTGTGGCATAGCCGGTAAAGCTGTTGTCTGGGATGCCTGCATCCCATATGGGCTCAGGTTTGGGACCTGGCTGCTCCACTTCTGATCCAGCTCCCTACTAATGTGCCTGGGAAAGCAGTGGAGGATGGCCCAGGTGTCTGGACCCCTGCACCCACATGGGAGACTGAAGAATCTCCTGGCTCTTGGCTTTGGCCTGGCCCAGTCCCCGTTTTTGCAGCCATTTGGGGAGTGAATCAGTGGATGGAAGACCTCTCTCTGTTTCTTCCTCTCTCTGTGTAACTCTGTCTTCAGAATAAATAAATCTTTAAAAAAGAAAACATAGTAAACAAATGTGAATTTCTCAAACTGCTTTCAAATCGATTACATTGCAAACACAAAGAATGAATTTAAAATTGATTTACTTTTGGACAAAAATAAGACTTATCCTTGCAACATACAATGAGGTCTTTCTAGGATTTTCTCACTGTAGAGCGCTTCCTCACTTTCCTATTCTCTTTCATATACTTAACAATTACTCATCACTTTACAAATATTGATTAATTACTCAGAGGCCCAGCCCCTGTGCTATAAAATCTTTCTCATCTGACCACACCTACTTTCCAGCCTAACTCAGCCAAGTGTTTTCGGCCTGGCCTGGGCCTCACTTTTAAATTCACTCAGACTTGCACTGTAGAAGTCTCCAGAATGACAATCCTTAAAAGGAAAGATAAGCAACTTCCCTACCTGGAGTGTCAACCTATTCATTGATTTGCAAATCAGCAACCGGGCCGGCCCTTTGGTTTACATAAAATTGTACTGGATTGTTAAAAACTTTTTCTTTAGTTTCTTACTACACCTTGCTCCCTAGGAAGAGGCGCCTCTGAGTTCCCAAGTTTCAGAGGCTCCCATCTTTGAATGAAAATACCCTCCCTTTGGACTCCTGGGGAGGTGAGGGCTATTTGCATCTGAGAAGGGTCATTTTCTTTTTGGTCTTAATGTCCGTTTAATTTTGAAAGTACAGGTTGTTTATTATTTTTTTAAGTTTACAATTGCATTCCTATATTAGATTATTGGACAACTCCTTGCCCTCCCATTTCATTTTCCCCCACGTCTGGGGGAAATCATTGAAGGGGCAGATGGAGCAGAATTCTTTTGATGTATGAGGTCAACATTGCATCCAACCCTCTCCTCAAACAGTATCTACAACAACAAATAAGTCAAAATTACCCATGCATACAAATAAAGCCTTTGCATTGGACCAGTTGGTCCAGTTCTCCGGTCGCTAACTTCCTCTCCTCCTTTGTCTCTGTTCATTAATTATCCCCCTCTCGGTACCCAAACCCTCCACCTAACCCCTCTCCCAGTCCTTTCTTCCACTTCCGGCTATTGGCCTCTCCCGACTTCCACCCTCCTCATCCTCATCCTCCTCCGGCTGCACGTGACGGAGGGCGCTCTGCGGGCCACTCGGCCCCCGGCGAACGTGAGTCTGAGCCGGAGCTCCGGAGTGGGGGCAGGGGGAGGCCCCGGAGGGTTTGCGCCGGGGCGAGAAGGGGCAGCGCGTCCCCTTCACGTGTGATCTCATCGCAGATTTACCTGGAGTTGTTTTGCGAGGGAGCGCTGGCAGGTTTTACTATTTCCCAATTGTTTACTCCCCGAGCTCTCCCGTCCACGCGCCTCAGGGCTGCGCCCCACACGCTGGAACTTCATTCAAAGGCAGGGCTCGGCGGCCCGCGAGGCTGGGGCCGGGGTACGCGGGTGACCGCCAGGCCACTTCCTCCCTCCCCGCGCCCTTCCCCCAGCCCTCCACCCCCACCGTGGCCTTTACTAAACTGCACCCCAGGGCGGGAGGAGGTCTCGCTCCTCTGCGCCCTCCCTCGCAAAGGGTTAATTTTCCTGATCGCACGAGGGGGAGGAGATTTCCCTGTAGACGAGTAAAAAGGGTGATGGACAAACGTGCGGGCACTAAGACCGCAAGGCATTCATTTCCTCCTACGGTGGATGCGGACGCCGGGAGGAGGCGAGCCCCACGGCGGCGAGGAGCTGGGCGCCGAGGCACAGGCAATGCTCCACCCTGGATGTAGCTGAGAGGCGAGCGCCGGAGACCCAGCGGCGAGGGCAGACCCGGGGGGGTGGGTGGGGGAGCAGGCAGGAGCGAGCCCTCGAGACCTAGCGCTTTACAGATTATTTTATTTTGTGTAGAGAGCACGTAGCGACTCCGAAGATCAGCCCCAATGAACATGTCAGTGTTGACTTTACAAGAATATGAATTCGAAAAGCAGTTCAACGAGAATGAGGCCATCCAGTGGATGCAGGAAAACTGGTAGGTGATGCTTTCGCGTGACACGGCGCCCGGCAGCCCTGCGTCTTCCCCCCGGAGCGCGTTCGGGTCGGGCTCCCTGCCCGCGCGCGCAGCCAGCCGGCAGCCCCGTGCCCGGGTCTCGGCGCGCAGGAGACGCCCGGCTGCGCGAGCCGCGGCTCCACAGGCATCTTTTGCACGGATTATATAACTCAGAACATATGTGTGTGCCTAGGGTGATGTCTGCGCGAGAGGGGAGGCGGGAGAGATGCCACAGTCCTGTCCTCTACCTGTGCTGCCTCCTGGTTTCCCTCTAGATTTTTTTTTTTCTTTTTCCCTCGGCCTCCAGCAGCCGTGTGTGAGAGACCGGGGAGGTGGGACCCGGGCTCCAGCTCGCTTTAACCCTCTGCCGCCCGCCGCCCTCGGCTCTGGTCCGCGCCCTCTCCCATCCTCGTGCCCTTCCTTTCTCCTTGCAGCTTCTCCCACTAAACTGCCCTCCTCCGTGCGCTCCCCGGCCGGATGCCTCCCTGCTTGGACCCCTTTCCGGTTTCATACAGAGACGGGGGAGGGGACAATGAAAACTGTAATAAAAATGAATGAACCCGAGCGAGCGCAGCCACGCCATGATTAAGTTTCTGTTTTACGGAAACGCCTTTTGGCTGCACTCACTTCTAAGGCAAAGCTGCTGAGTGGAGTCCATGCTCGCTGATGAAAAACCCCTCGGTCTGCAGTCCTGGGGAGGGGGAGAGGGATCTTCGCCACAAAAACTTCCAATGGGGAAACCTCTTTCTTGTTTACTGCGCTCCCTCCGCCCGTGCGGGAGGCGATCCGGTGTCACCTTGCAATGTTTAACCGAGGAGGGTGTGCTCGTCTCGCTTCTTCCTCGTGCACTGGGCCGTGCCGGAGACAGACCCTCGCTCCCCTGCCTACCCCCACCTAGGTCTGGCGAACGGGGAAGTGGCCAGCCCGGGGCACCCGGGAGCCGGTCCGCGGGGCCGCCTCCCGGGGCTGGGGCGAGAAAGGTCGGGCAGAGGGGCTCCCGGGCGCCAGGGGGGATTCCGGTCGCCGCGTGCCGAGCGCGCGTGCCCCGCGCCCTCGCGCCCTGCCTTGCCTCCCTCCTGCTCGCATCACTGGGCAGCCGGAGACCCTGCTGGGCAAGGGGGTTATAAGGGTGCCGGGAAAGGGGCCCGATTTCCTCTCCTCCCGCCCCTTGGGGTCGTCCATCCTCCTCGGGAGGCGCGACCGCCGCTCCCGGCAGCTCCTGCCCGCCCGCCCGAGCGTCCTTACTACGGGCCCGCCAGCCCCTGGGCGACTGCAGCCGGGCGGAGCCTGCCCCCTGGGCCGCACTCCCCGGCCGGGCGCCGCCTGCACTTCGCAGCTGCGGCGTGGCTGGTGGGCGCCGGGCCCGCGGGCCGCCCCGGAAGGACGGGAGGTGCAGCAAGCACATGGGGCGGCGGGGCTGGTGCCCTTCGCGGCAGCCGAGACTGTGCGCCCGGGGGCGGGTCCGGAAGGTGGCAGTCCACCGCGAGCCCCGATCCGGTAGAGACTGGACGTTGGGAGGCGCCGGCCTTGGCGCCTTGGGGTCCTAATCCACATGCACTTCCTCCTCCCGCGTAGTGGGTGGCGCTGGAGGCGGGCAGGGGCGGTGACCGGAGCTGGCGGGCGCCGGCAGCAGCGCAGCTGGCGCGCCGGGCCGGGGTCCTCGCCGCAGCTGTTCCGTCAGGTCCTCTGGGCGTCCAGCTCCTGCCGGTCTCCCTGCCTGCCGGGTGCTCTGTATTTCCCAGGGTCAGCCAGCTCTCTTGCTTGCTGCATCCTGGTGCAACCTGCTTCTCCGGAGTCGCCTCCCCTCGCCCTCCCGCCTGAACCGGTTCCCTGTCTGCCCGCATCTTTGCACGCTGCTGCGGTCGCTGCTGCGGTCGATACTGCCTCTTATTTACTTGTTGCCTTTTCTCTGAGACCACTTCCTACACTTGCCCCCAGGTACCCTTTCCCGCCTCTTCTCTTCATTCACTTAAGCACTCGCTCAGCCAGAGAGATCCTAGCCCTCATGGGATTGAAAATGGCAAAAATGCACCAACTTCTGTTCGCCCTTTAGGCTCTCACTACTGTTCGCTACTTGCTCTTTACCTATCTAATGCGTTGTTTTCACCTGGCTTTTATTACTGTAGCTGGATATTTGCGTATTACATCTGTGCCTTATACCAGACCGTCTAATCTTCAAGGCACGACTCTTGCCTCATTTCCTATCGATTCTGCAGGGCACCCAGCAGCCTGCTTTGTATTGGCAGATGCTTGGGGCTGGTTTTATGGCCAACATTACCTGTTAGTACCGGAGGCTTTGCCATGCTTGGCCTGCCCCTGTGGTTTGAATATCGTGTTAAAGTCACATTTTAGGATTTTTCCCTTCCTGCCTTCGCTATTGACGGTGTGTTCTTCTCGAATTGCATGGACAGTCAAAGAACCCTGCTGACCTTGCACCTGTTCTCCATCCTAATTGTCTTACTTTCTTCTTTTTATTTTACCCTACTGCCTTATTCCTGGTATCCTAGGGGCCCAGTTGTGTAACTCCTGCAAACCAACAGCCAGAAAGTCTAGAATTGGGTATATAGGAAAATGTCTTGTTTTCCACTTACTAACGGGAGAAGGAAGTGGCAAAACCAAAGCTTGGGCCCTCTGGAAGAGGGAGAACTTTAGCAAACCACAGAGTCTTTGCCTTTTCCAGACTCCTTTACTTAACATGGTCTGAAATGGATTTTGGAACAAAACCCGGATGTAGGGAAGCTTCTCCTTGCTTTTGATAATTCATTTGCGTTGCCTTTAAAATCATTTTGACTTGGCCTCAGACAAAACTTGTCAACTTAGAGAATTCCAATGTAACTCTCAAATGAGTTACCATGTCATTACCTTAGTCATCACACGTTGTACATATATGTATTGGAGGAGCACACTCTATGCCATAAATGTGTACGGATATTAGGTGTCAAAACCATGAATAGAAAAGCTACATTTGGCTTTTGACGAATGGTGAGGAGGACCAGGGGTCAGGTTTTACCTACGAGCTATGTGCACCAACTAGCATCATTTAAGGGGACCTACGATAAGGAGAGTGTGTTGAACCCTCACTGGTTACCTCGGCATGTACTAGTGGAGTGAGGCTTCAGTTTTGGAGTGGGGTGTGTATAAACAGTGAATGGTTCCACTGAGACAAGTTCATCAAGTTCCTTGTTTTTTAAATGAATGATTAACCTGGTACTCCTTGGCCTGGACACGAAATAAATACTGTAGACTTTTTCACTTTTCTGGCAAATAGTTTTATCAATAATAGATTAGAATAGCAATTGAGATACAGAGTAATATGTTCCCTTGGAGAATCAGCCTGAGCCTCATCTTGAAGGCACACAGACAGTTAAAAACATACCTGGTAAATGAAAGTTTATTACATGAGGTAGAGGAAAATGCCTGCTTTTAGCTCCAAAGAGCAGTTTAGGGTTCCAGTTTTACACTGAAAAGCCCTTGTGATTTCCCAACAGTGAAAATAGAGACATGTTGTTCTTTTATGAGATGTCTGGCCTCTACCTGTTATTCTCACTAACAGCTGACTTAATTTATAAGTGCTGCCAGCCAGGGAACAAAATCACCTAGTGACTGGTGAGGCTGCATGAATTCATTGAGTGAGAAGGGAAGCTGGGCTCTGCCTTCTCCTCTTTCAGCAGCCTGCCAGGTTCGTGCTAACAACAGTGGATGCGAGTTGCTCCAGTTGTAATTGTCTGGCCAATGATGATTATCTTCTGATGTCGGCTGACACAGTGTTCTCCAATAGGAGAGCAGGAGGCCTGTGCTGACTGCTGTAACATTATGTATGTGAGATGACGTCATCAAAGGGCTTGCCTAGAACCTCATGAAACCCTGCCCCCTCTCCTGGCGTCCTGCACACATCCAGCCTTTCAATGCTTTGTAGATTTTTCTGACTTTCTCGCCTCTCTTCCCCCACCATGGAGGTGGCTGTAAGGGTTTTATTGTTTCTCTATTTTGTATTCTATCTTGCAGACTATAAGATAGTGTAGAAATTTTCAGAATTAAATACTATCTGGCTGAAATTGCTCTTTACCAAAGTAGGGGAAAGGAACACTTTAAAAGGAGTAGTACATCTGTAGGTTCTTTTCTTGTATATGAGGCTCAGAAAAAGGCGCATGATAGACAGTTTCAAGATAAAAGGACACAAAGCAGCATAGCCGGTATTAGTGTTAAACTCAAGATACAGCAGCATGATGTTGCAGAAACTTTTCACATGCAGGCTCACTGTTAGGCTGCTGTTTTTCCTGTGCTGAGGATTGCTTTGAATGGCTCTCTGAGGTCCTCCTTGGGACCGGCTGCAAATGGCAGGAGAACAGTGCAAGTCTGTGACGGTGGAACAGAGTAAGCCAGAGTTTCAGTCCATCAGTCACAGAATGCACGAAGTTGGTCAGCTGTCCAGGAAAATGCCGTATTCCTATCGTTCCCGTTATGCCACCATTTATTTTGGAATCACAGCTCATTCTGACCTGAAGACTGGGAAGTGTTAAGTGTAAGGAACTTAACATACCGTTCAGTAAACTTCAAGAAGCCGTGGAGTCCTATGTGCTAGCTTACGAGTGTGAAGACTCAGAAGTTGCATGGAGAAAAATCTGATCTGTCTTATGATCCTAGAAAATAGTGAAATGTTGTGTGGGAACTTTGAACTCTCGTGCATCTTTTAGGAAATGATGTTGAGTCATGCAGTCCCTGTTTGTTTAGGACAAGGGTGAAGGACAGTTTAAAGAGAATTATTTTATGGTTATATTATCCATCTATACTTCTGCGTTACTTATAAATACTGTGTGGAGATCAAAGTTTCACATAAGGTCTTTTTTTTTTTTTTAAGATTTTATTTATTTATTTGAGAGGCAGTTACAGACAGAGAGAGGGAGAGACAGAGTGAGAGGTCTTCCATGCGCAGGTTCACTCCTCAAATGACCACAGCAGACAGAGCTGAGTCTAATGGAAGCCAGGAGCCAGGAGCTTCTTCTGGGTCTCCCACCTGGGTGCAAAGGCCCAAGGACTTGGACCATCTTCTGCTTTCCCAGACCATAGCAGAGAGCTGAAAGGGAAGTAGAACAGCCAGGCCCAATAAGGTCTTTTGTTAAATTGAAAGTGAAATGTGGTCTCCAGCTGAATTTTTGTTTATATTAGAATGAAGGTAATTCTAGCAGTGTCAAGGAATAATGTTGGAATTTAACTCTAGAGTCAACCCACTCCATATCAAAGGGCTGCCTTACATACTTCATTGAAGGAAGAAACTTCCAATTGAGACTTAGAAATAAGGCATTGTGGCATAGCCAGTAAAGTCACCGGCTGATGTGCCAGCAGATGTGCCGGTATAGCGGGTAAAGCTACCACCTGCAGTGCCAGTATCCCATATGGGCTCTGGTTTGAATCCTGGCTGCTCCACTTCCCATCCAGCTCTCTGCTATGGCCTGGGAAAGCAGCGGATGGCCCAAGTGCTTGTGCCCCTGCCCCCGCATGGGAGACCTAGAGGAGGCTCCTGGCTCCTGGCTTTGGATCCACACAGCTCCTGCCATTGTAGCCATTTGGGGAGTGAAGCAGCGGATGAAAGACCTCTCTCTCTCTTTCTCTCTGCTTCTGTAACTCTGCTTTCCAAATAAATAAATGAATCTTAAAAAAAAAAAAGAACGTGGGAGGGTGCAGTGCAAGTACAAGCATCACATCAGCCCTTAGCCAGCAAAGTAAAAGGAAGGAGTTTGGCAATTATTCTGGCAATTCAGGAATTCATCTTTGTATCAGTGATCTGAATAGCTCAGGTCCAAGTATTCTGAAGTGAGTCATCCAAAAATTGTCTCAGTGATTCACTGAATTTTTTCTCATGGACACAGGTGAGCTGATCTGCCCTCTGTTAGCTGGAACCAGACATGAGTCACACAGTTGGCCCGAGGTCTACCTTTACCACACTCTAGCTTCATAGCCGCCTGATCCTGCTCGCTTCCCATTTATCTTTGTTAGAAGAGCTCAGGCATTTACCTAAAGGAGTTGCCTGTCCCACGTGCTTTCTTTCCATTGATAACCCCAGGAAAATTGAATGAAAGTATAATTTGGCTTTATTATAGTATTAATATTCTGATCGTTTGTACAGGTATACAGGCAGGTGCAAATGTGTGTTTTAGCCATAGTTCTTCAGATTTTAGAGAACTTTTTTTTAAAAAAACCCAGCTTCTCCAATAATTTATTTTAGAGATGGTTAGTCTTTTTTAAGTACTGCCCAGGAGTAAAAAATGGGAATTTCTAAAGCATGGGACCGCGAATGTCATCTGGGTTCAAGCCTGTGTATTTACCATGGTTCATTTCTATATTGAGCATTCATGATTTTTTAGTTTTAAGTTTCTTTTTCTTACTACACTGGACTGACAAGTACTTGTAGAAAATGTTTTGTTCACCACGGGGTGAACTTTTTGAAATTCAACTTTAAGCCTTTTTTTTTTTTTTTTCTTTTGACAGGCAGAGTGGACAGTGAGAGAGACAGACAGAGAGAAAGGTCTTCCTTTGCTGTTGGTTCACCCTCCAGTGGCTGCTGTGGCCGGTGCGCTGATCCGAAGCCAGGAGCCAGGTGCTTCTCCTGGTCTCCCATGCGGGTGCAGGGCCCAAGCACTTGGGCCATCTTCCACTGCATTCCTGGGCCACAGCAGAGAGCTGGCCTGGAAGAGGGGCAACCGGGACAGAATCCATCCAGCGCCCCGCCCGGGACTAGAACCCGGTGTGCCGGAGCCGCAAGGCGGAGGATTAGCCTAGTGAGCAGCAATGCTGGCCAAGCCTTTGCTTTGTACATAAAGCTCATACAAGTGCAAAAGATTTACAATGATCTTTTCTGAGATAACTTAGATAATTTGTTGAGTTAAATTAGACATGCTGATTGGAAGCAATTTTGCTGAATAATCACTGAAATAGTTTTCTAATACTTTCATTCCCCTGCCTTTTGGGGTTTCATATTTTTTGTAAAGATAAATTTCAGATGTTTTCGCTTAGTCCTTAATTTTATTATCAACTAGATTTAAAAAGAAAGTATCTTGAGTTTTGAGGCTGGATCCTTGAATTGACTGCATGTTGATACTTAACGGACAGTAGGCCTCAAAACTGGTAGCTTTTTAAAAATTTTTTTTAAATTTTTATTTATTTGGTAGAGTTACAGACAGAGGGAGGGAGAGAGAGAGATTGAGAGAGCGAGGTCTTCCATCCACTGGTTCACTCCACAGATGGTTACAACAGCGGGAGCTGGGCTAATTCAGCTGGAGCTGGGCTAATGCAAAGCCAGGAGCCAGAAGCTTCCTCCAGCTACCCCATGAGGGTGAAGGGGTTCAAGGGCATGCCCCATTGCCCTACCAGGCCACAAGCAGAGCGCTAGATAGAAGAGGAGCAGCCAGGACATGAACCAGTGCCTGTATGGGATGCTGGCGCTGCAGTTGAATGTGTAGCCTACTATGCCATGGCACCAGTCCTAAATAGAACATTCTTTAAAGACTGAAAAGAGGGCCAGCCCCGCGGCTCAATAGGCTAATCCTCCGCCTGCGGTGCCGGCGCAACGGGTTCTAGTCCCGGTTGGGGCGCCGGATTCTGTCCCGGTTGCCCCTCTTCCAGGCCAGCTCTCTGCTGTGGCCCAGGAATGCAGTGGAGGATGGCCCAAGTGCTTGGGCCCTGCACCCGCATGGGAGACCAGGAGAGGCACCTGGCTCCTGGCTTCAGATCAGCGCAGCGGCCATTGGAGGGTGAACCAACAGTAAAGGAAGACCTTTCTCTGTCTCTCTCTCTCACTGTCCACTCTGCCTGTCAAAATAAATAAATAAATAAATAAATGAATAAATAAAAAATAAAGGCTGAAAAGAGCAATGAGGTTCATGCTTACTGTGTGTCTTGGTCAGGGAAGTACAGGCATTTACCTAGATTATATGAATATATGTATACACGCACATGTACGTCAAAAAGTTCGTGAAAAATGGAAATAAAAAGATAAGCTTATTAGGTGCAAAAAAATTTGAAAGGATGTAGTCTTTTCATAAAGATGGATTTCCAAAGTTTTTGCACAGAAATAAACTTTTTAAAATACTTTTAAAATTTATTTTCATTTTGCAGGAAAGGCAGAGAGAGAGAGACAGAAATCTTCCATCTGTTGGTCACTCCTCAAATGCTTGCAACAGCTAGGGCTGGACCAGGCTGAAGCTGGAAGGCAGGAGCCAGGAACTCCACCTGGGTCTCCCACATGGCTGGCAAGGGCCCAAGCACTTGAACTATCATGTGTTGTCTGCTAGGGTCTACCTTGGCAGAAATTAGATTGAAGTGGCTGGGATTCACTCTGGCACTCCGATGTGGGCTATGGGCATCCCCAGTGGCAGCGACTTCACTGCTATACCAAGTGTCCACTCTGAATTTGTCTTTTAATTCTTTTTCTGCCAACTTCTTGAAGTACCCATATACATAAACACAAACGTATGTAAAGTGACAGAAGTTCCTTACTCGTGTATTTCTTGCCACCACAAGAGCATCTTGCTGAACTTAAAGTACTTACAGGTCCTAATAGGTGGAAAACTGACTATATAACCTATTTTAAAAATGAGATAAATAATATGATTTCAGTGCATTTTAAAGTTGTAAAAATTGAGTACTGAGACTTAAAATGATTATTACTGAATTTTAAACAACCTTCAGTATGGTTAATAATAACTAAAATCTCAAGTTTTCCTGTGTTTTAGACCTAGTTACTTAGTACCTCCTGTTTATAAGGGTCACATTCAGCAAAATTGAAAAGGTTTGAAGCCGCTAGGCCTGCCCTGCCCTAACTGGGGTAATTAACTATCACAGGTGAGTTTAGTGGGATTGAATGGCCTAAAGTTGAACATTTCATGATCTTGTTTTTGAAGGCTTAATGAAAAAGAGACTGAATGAACAGGTTTACCCTGAGTGTAAAAAGAAAAAAAAACAGTTGAAACTTTGAAGACATGACGGTATCTTAAGCATTTAAGAGCTGAACTGTAATAAGAAGGTAGAAACCTCAATAAAAGATGTTTGATAGGACTGGCTTTGTGGTACAACAGGTTAAGCCACCACCTGCAATGCAGGCATCCCATGTGAGCATTGGGTCCAGTTCTGGCTGCTCAGCCTTGGCCCAACTCTCTGCTAGTGCCCCTGGTAAAACAAAGGATGATGGTTCAAGTGCTTGGACCCCTGCACCCATGTGGGAGACCTGGAAGAAGTGCCTGGCTTTGGTATGGCCCAGCCCCATGCACACCATTTGGGTAGTATATCAGCGAATGGAAGATCTCTGTCTCTCCCTCTCACTGTAACTGCCTTTCGAATAATTTTTTTAAAAAAAATTTTTAAAAAAAGGTGTTCACAAGAAAAAAAAAACCCTATATTTCAAGTTCCAGAGTTTCCTTTCAGTTTTATGACTTTCTGATTTAGACTTACAGATCTTAGAAAGCGGAATAGGTTTTCTTAATTCTGGAGCAGCGATACTAGTAATAGTTGCTACATAGTCATAGATGTTAACTGTTCTACCACTCTTTGGATTATCTTGGACACAGCTGGAAACTGAGGCACAATGTGGGGTGTGCATATGGGGACAAAAAGAGAAATGGGCCCCAAGTTTGGATAATGCCTGCGTTGGGAGGGGCTGCTCACATGGGCCCTATCACCCCCTTATTCGAATATGAAAAGATAAAAATTCACCTGGGAAAACAATTCACTTGAAAACTTGTCGTTTCAGTCAGTGACTTCACAAGTGTCCTAGAGTTCTCGTTAAGTGAATCCTGAATGCTTAAGGGCAGAATAACTGCAGCTTTACTGAGTGCCGCAGACATTAAACTGTGTAAAGACTTGAGACATTAAACATTCCTGTTTTCTGAACATCATGTGCTCAATGTCTTATCAACACACTTATAATTACAGAAAAGTTATGACAGCTTTAGTTATGTCTCTTTTTTTATAAAAAGATTTATTTATTTGTAGGACCAGCATTATAGAGAGAGAGGGAAAGGAAGAGGGAGAGATGAGAGAGAGATCTTCCATCCAGTGGTTCACTGCTTAGGTAGCCACAGTGCCCAGGGCTGTGCCAGGTCAAAACCAAGACACAGGAGCTTCTTCCTGTTCTCCCACCTGGGTAGCAAGAACCCAAGCACCTGGACCATCCTCTGCTACTTTTCCCAGGCCATTAGTAGGGATCTAGATTGGAAGTGGGATTTGAGTGGTGGCTTTATATAACTGCTATGCCATAATGCCAGCCCCGATGTTTCAATCTTGATACATTGTGTAACCTCAAACAAACCATGATCCATGGATTTGGGAGCATTTCTTAGAAATTTTTCACATATAAATGCTGTTTCTTTGTGTTATTAACCTCAACTTGGTACTGAATCTGGGAGTCTGAGTTTCCACCTGCCACTGCTTGTACCTAACCTTCTCTAAGGGCAGGTTTTAGTAACTTGTGGTAGAGTGCAGTGCTCCCTGTTCTCTCTTTATTTACTTATTTGAAAGGCAGAGTGACACAGAGGGAGAGACATGGAGAGGGATCTAACATCTGGCTTCTTCACTCTCCAAATGGCTGCAGCTGGGTGAGGACAAAGCCAGAAGCCACAAACTCTGTCTGGGTCCCCAACATGGAGGGCAGGGCCCAAGCACTTGGGCCGTCTTCTGCTGCCCTCCCAGGTGCGGTAGCAGAGAGTTGGATCAAAAGTGGAGTAGCGCCGGCGCCGCGGCTCAATAGGCTAATCCTCCACCTGCGGCGCCGGTGCACCGGGTTCTAGTCTCGGTCGGGGCGCCAGATTCTGTCCCAGTTGCCCCTCTTCCAGGCCAGCTCTCTGCTGTGGCCCGGGAGTGCAGTGGAGGATGGCCCAAGTGCTTGGGCCCTGCACCCGCATGGGAGACCAGGAGAGGCACCTGGCTCCTGGCTTTGGATCAGCACGGTGCGGCCATTGGTGGGTAAACGAGCGGCAGGAAGACCTTTCTCTCTCTCTGTCTCACTGTCTACTCTGCCTGTCAAAAAAAAAAAAAAGTAGAAGTAGAGTAGCTAAGACTCTAACTGTTCTTCTGACATAGGATGTCAGCATCACAAGCAGTGGCTTAATTCTACTGTGC
This sequence comes from Oryctolagus cuniculus, assembly GCF_964237555.1. NCBI lineage: Eukaryota > Metazoa > Chordata > Mammalia > Lagomorpha > Leporidae > Oryctolagus > Oryctolagus cuniculus. The sequence goes on from NC_091439.1 coordinate 54,818,205, forward strand.
CACAACGCCAGCCACAGGATCTTTCCATTCTTGAGGGTCAGCTCCTACATTGTGAATCATTGCAGAGCACCTTTTGTCTTTTTTTTTAATCTCTAAGTTCTGATTCCAAAGTGAGAACTATTTATAGGAAAAATAAATAAAAACACCAAAAAATGCAAAGCTGTCAAGAAAACACCTTTAATTCTTACACAGAGGTAACCACTGCAGGCTTGTTCCCAAGTTTTTTATTCTGTAGCTCGTTCAGTACATAAAAAAGGACAGTGTTCCCTATTACAAGGGGATTTCAGAAAGTCAGTGAACAATGGAGTTAAAAGACAAAAAAATGCTATTTCTCAACATAAATTATATCAAGTTTAAGGTACTTTGGTAAGTAATGATAACAGCTATCCTAAAGAACTAAAGTCCTAGGAATTTAACTATGTCAATGCAGTTTTAAGGTTTTTTTATAAGATTTATTAATTTATTAAAAGTACATGGGTGGGGAGGAGATCTTCATCTGCTGGTTCACTCCCCACACAGCTGCAGTGACTGGGGCTGGGCTGGGAAGAAGCCAGGAGCCAAGAACTCCCTCGGGTCTCCCACATGGGTGGCCGGGGCCCAAGTACTTGGTCCCTTTTCATTTGCTTTCCCAGGCACATTAGAATAGAGGTGGAACAGCCAGTACTTGAATTGGTGCTCATATGGGATGCTGACGCCACAGGCAGTGGCTTAACCCACTGCACCTCAGTGCAGACTTTTTTTACATTAGTGACTGAAGACAAGTGGGTGCTTTTAAAAGATTTTTTTTTTAAGACTAGGAAACAAAAGTCAGAAGGAGTCAAGTTGGGACTAGAAAGTAGATACATAATGATTTCCTATGGAAACTCATGAAATTGTTTTCTTTTCCCAAATATTTATTTATTCAGAGAGATACCTGGGGTTAGGTTAGGTTAGCCAGAAGCTCCATCTGGCCTCCCACCTCTGTGGCAAGAACCCAAGTATTTGGGCCAAAATCTGTTGCCTCCCAGGCATAGAAGTTGGAGCTGAAAAGCCAGGACTCAAAGATGAGATACAGTTGTCTCAAACAGGGCTAAACTGGCTGACAACACAAAGCCTACCCCCAAAGTTGTCTTTGTTTTAGGAGAAGAATGAATGGGAGTATTGTGTGGTTGAGAGATAATCTGGTGAAGCTCCTTGGGGCTGTTCTGCTCAAGCTTTGGGTACTTTTACCCCAGCACTCTGCTAATAAACAGATGTTATCACTTTGACCCTATAGAATTCCAGCAAAGTCTCCCAAAAAAGCATTGCCCTGGCCTTTATTCTTGACCTGTTTGCTTTGATTGTGACCCTTGTTAGTCATTGTTTGATTGTGTTTTTTCTGTGGGGTCCTGCCTGGAAAGGCATGTTTCATCTTCTGTCCCAATTCTTTGAAGGACTGTGTGTAAACGATTTTTTGGAGCATTGTGTTGATGAACTTTTCATAAAGCATCAGTGATTTCATCATTTCTCCCCGCCCCCAGCTTCACTATGGATCACGTTTGCTCTTGGTTCAATTTTAACAGAATTTATTTTGCTCTGAAAGGAGCTTTTTTCAAACTGATGTCTTGTCCCTCATAGTGCTTCAACTTAGGTCTTGTTCAGGTATACAACAGCAAGTAAGCATGAGTTTATTTTGGTGCAAAAAAATTTTGAAATGCATACATGCTTTTTTTTCATGATACACATTTTTCACAAACTTTGTAAAAAAATTTATTTATTTATTTGAAAGGCAGATTTGCAGAGAGAGAGAGAGAGGAAGAGACAGAGAGAGTGAGTGAGAGATCTTCCATCTTCTGGTTCACTCCACAAATGGCTACACCAGCCAGGGCTAGGACAGGCCAAAGCCAGGAATCAGGAACCCCATTTGGGTCTAGGAGTATCCTCTTTTAAAGGTTTATGAAATTTAAAGCCAGGCTGATGTCTAGAAAAGTTGAACCAATTTATACTCCAACAGGGAAGGAGAGTACTCAAACCCTTAGCATTGAAGATGCACACATTTTAAGAAACATCTATGATGAATTTATATAGAAAAAGTGATTTTCCATTATTTTAGTTGGTATTTAATTGTTTTCTAGAGACATTCAGAATTTTTCTTTGGTGTTTTCCATTGCTCTTGTAAATTATTGCACCTGTCCTGTTCTAGTTCTCTATTTGCTTACACTTGGGATATATTGAGGCTGTTAACCTTTTATTCAGCAAGAGTAGTTGCAGATAATTTCTTTCCAGGATGATTTGTGTGGTCTGTACTCTGTTAACTTTCCGTAGTCAGGGTAGATCTAGCAGTTAGTTTCATATATGAGAGAATTTTCTGTCATCATCCAGACTAATAAAAACTGTTCTTGTCTTTGTAAGTATTCCGTAGTTGAAGCCCTCAAGAAGGGATGGAAGAAAAGGAAAAAAGAAAGCACAGTCTGTCTGTTGGCTCCATTCTGCTCAATGTGGCTAGAGAGAGATCATTGGTTTCCTTGGCTTCCTGCTGGTTTTTGGAATTTCTTACTAATTGCATTTATTTTTCTGCTTTCCACTGCTGTGTTGATGAGAAATGAGTGGTATTGCAGTATATTGGCTAAGACCGTGAACTGTGTAGGGCCAGTGTGTCTGGGTACAAGTCCTGGTTCCACGATTTAGGAGCTGAGTGATCTTTGGAGGGTTTATTAGCCTTTGTCTGTTTTCATTCTCTTACTGCTAAATTGGAGATGATAATGATAATAGCATCGGGGTTGATGAAGATGATAATATTGACATCAGCAGCTTATGAGGATTAAATAATTTACGGTACATTAAGCCTTCAGAATGTGTCCAGCACATACATTGTCTGTACCGTAGGCTCTATGGGATTAAGAGAGAAAGGGAGACTGTGTGGAATCATAATTCAATTCCTGGGGTAATCCATAATGCCCATGCAGCCAATCCTCCAGACCCCCAGTAAGGAGCCCCAAGATGTAGAAGCCACTAGGCGCTCTAGGGAAAAAATAGGACTTCCGCTCTTCTTTGAAGAAATGTATAATCTACATCGAAAGCTCCCCAGCAGGAGAAAACGTTGCTTGTGTCAATGTGGTTAAGTAAAAGTGTGTGGATCAACTTTAGTGTGCACATTTTGCAGCGTCTTCAAAAGTCATGTTTTATCTTCAGTGACACTTAACACTGTGATATGCAGGTGCTCCCGGTAATAGACACTGACGACTGTTTTTTTAAAGATTTATTTATTTATTTGAAAGTCAGAGTTAACACACAGAGAGAAGGTGAGGCAGAGAAAGAGAGAGAGGTCTTCCATCTGCTGGTTCACTCTCCCATTGGCCACAAAGGCTGGAGCTGCGCCGATCAGAAGCCAGGAGCCAGGAACTTCTTCCGGGTCTCCCACTCGGGTGCAGGGGCCCAAGGACTTGGACCATCTTCTATCCCAGGCCATAGCAGAGAGCTGAATCGGAAGTGGAGCAGCTGGAACTCAAACTAGTGCCCATATGGGATGCCAGCACTGCAGGTGGCAGCTTTACCTGCTACACCACAGCGCCAGCCCTGATTACTGTTCATTTTCTATCAAATACCTGAGATTACCATAGTCATACTTTATTCAGAAAAAGTGTATAGTTTCTGTGTAGGTTATATACCATAACAGAATCACTGGGTCAATCCGTGAAATCCTGGTGGCTGAATGTTTTGATATTAGGGGCTTGTATATGCTTCAGGTATGTCTTTGGGCATTGCTCAAGGATCATTTTATTTCAGTGTTAGAGGCCTGGCTGTTTTGCGTAATAACATGAGCCACTGGAACCAGAACAGTTTTCTCTCTGACACAAGAGCGGGCAGCTAGTGGTAGAGAACCATTCAGGTGCACATTGTCTTCAAGGTTTCCAGTTCTCTCATCTGGGAGGCTGGAGGTCGGGATGGAGGAGCTTGTTCCTTCTGCTCATTCATCACCCCCAGCCCTGAGACTCCCTGAGGCTTGCAGGATTGCAGGTGGCGTCACCGTGGGCAGCTTGCACACTTCGTGATGACAGCACAGGTGAAGAATGCCTTGCTCTTCCAGCTGTCTTCTCACGAACTTCCAAGCTGCTGCTACTGAGGCATCAACGGACTGTCCCATGGGCCCCCATCGGGCAGAGCAATTCCCTTTTTTTTTTTTTTTTTTTTGGACAGGCAGGGTGGACAGTGAGAGAGAGAGACAGAGAGAAAGGTCTTCCTTTACCGTTGATTCACCCTCCAATGGCCGCCGTGGCTGGCGCACCGCACTGATCCGATGGCAGGAGCCAGGTACTTATCCTGGTCTCCCATGGGGTGCAGGGCCCAAGCACTTGAGCCATCCTCCACTGCACTCCCGGGCCACAGCAGAGAGCTGGTCTGGAAGAGGGGCAACCGGGACAGAATCTGGCGCCCTGACCGGGACTAGAACCCGGTGTGCCGGCGCCACAAGGCGGAGGATTAGCCTGGTGAGCCGCGGCGCCGGCTGCAATTCCCTTTTTAAGCTTAGCATTCTACTTACTTGGAATTTGTTGTCCTAATGGTTGAAATCTTGACCAAAGGCCCAGGAAATTAAGCAATCCTTTTCTTTTGCTGAGGTCAAACTTGAAAAGTATCCATTGTCAGTCATGTTGTATTTTGTCTTACTGTCTTGTCAGGAGTAACTGACTTGCACGGGTGGGAACTTCCGTGCCCTTGTGCAAAATAACCCTATCAAGAGTGCATCAGTTGGTACTGATTATGAAAGCCAAGAGAAGATGAAGAGATCCAGGAACAGTTGTGAAGCTTAGGAAAGATATCGCAGTTTATGGGATCTTTGCAGAGTAAAGAAGTGGTCTTCAAACCACTCTGCTCACATTCCTCTAGAAGGCGTTTGAACTGCACAGCCTTACATATTTAAATCTTTCATTTGAAATAAATAAAATTAGTAATCAGAGGGAGAGTAACTTAAACTTTTTTTTTTTTAGGATTTATTATTTATTTGAAAGGCAGAATTAAAGAGGCAGAGAGAGAGAGAGAGATCTTCCATCCATTGGTTCACCCCCCAAATGGCTGCAACAACTGTAGCTGGGCCAATCTGAAGCCAGGAACCTGGAACTTCTTCCGGGTCTCCCACACGGGTACAAGGGCCCAAGGACTTGGGCCATCTTCTACTCCTTTCCCAGGCCATAGTGGAGAGCTTGATCAGAAGTAGAGCAGCTGGGATTTGAACCGGCACCCATAAGTGATGCCAACACTGCAGGCAGTGGCTTTACCAGCTATACCACAGCACCGACCCCTAAATATCTTGTGAAATAGATGAAGATGAGGATCGGGTGTTTGCAGTAAACAAATATTTCATGATGTTCAATTTATTTGCTTTATTGAATTATACATACATAATTAATTTGAAGTGGATCACATAACATTTTCATCCATGGTTTTATTCAATTGGTAGTTCTCAAAAACATTTCATGTATACTTGCAAATATAAGTGGTACTTACCTGTATTGCCTCTGACTGTTCTGAATTAGAATATTCCAACATCCAGAATGTAGAAGGTCTAATAAGTGGGAAAATGAAGACTAGCACATTGTCTTGCATTATTGTTCCGTTTTACATTGCTTTGTATCTGGAAGGAGAGAGATTAGCAGGCTATCAGTGGTGTTAAAACACTTTTTCTTCATTGTGGAGAAGGTTGAAGACCATGGCATTTCTGTATGAGTTGGTCATTGACTAGGCTCCTACGAGGTGAAGCAGTGCCTTCCTAACTCTTGACCTGGCTTTGTGTTCAGAACCTGAAGACTTACGTAAGCAATCCCTTTCAGTCCATTTCACTTGGAGTGGCTCGAGTGTTTGAAGATTTTTCTACATATAACCTGAAAGTTATATCCTTCTATTAAAGATTCTTTCACATAGTGTCCTCACAGTTTGACCTTCCGTCAGTCCTACTTTCTATTCTCACTGTATTGTACTCCCACTTCTGTATGACCTTTTGTATGTGTTTGAAAATAGCCATTAAGACCTCGACCTTTTCTAAGCCATTCCTCAAATGTCATTCTCAGTCCACTTGTAATCCGTACACACTCTTCTGAAAAGTACAAAACCTGGGACTTTTTGGTTTGAAAATTAAGTGCTACCTGCTAGGAAATCACTGAGAACTTCATTAGAGCTTACTAAAATGTGGAACTTCTGCATTTGGGTGAGTGAGACTTTTAGAGACTTGCTCCGGGGTAGGGGTGCAGATGGAGTTCCAGAAAGATTGCCACACTTTTGCTTTGGAACATTACACAATCCCTGCTATAGCTGGCATTCTGGAAAATATAAGGACACTGTTAATGATGAACCACCTGGGTTGTTTTGAATTGTAGTTGTTTTTATTTATTTATTTGGAAAGTAGAGTGAGAGAGACAGAGAGAGATCTTCTACCTGCTGGTTCCCTCTCCGAATCCCTGCAACAGTGAGGGCTGGGCCAGGTTGGAGCCAGGAACCCAGAACTCCATCCAGGTCTCCCATATGAACATCAGGGACTCAACTACTTGAGCCATCACCTGCTGCCTATGAGGGTGTGCATTAACAGCAAGCTGGAATTGGATATTCAACCAGGACTTGAACCCTGATGCTCATATATGGGATATGGGCATCCTAGGTAGTGCCTTAAGCACCTGTGCCTCTAGTCAGTTTTTAATTATAGTTTTTGTGTTTCTTATTACAAAACTGCTTTTTGGAACCTGTTTTTTGTGATTAATAATGTTTCATGTGATCATACCACTTTGGTTAGTACTTGGTTCTTCTCCAGTTCTTTGTAATTACTAAGTTCTGTTTCCACTAACATGTGGGAAGTGTTGGCTAACAAAGCTTCAGAAACACATTCTTGTTTATGATCTTTAGCCACTTATTTAGGCCAAACTTATCTGAAGAGTTTGTTTTTCCCCAGAATGCACATTCATGGCTTCAACTCAGAGATTTAGATTTAGCGGGTCTCGGGACAGGGTCACACAGGTGTAATTGTGAAAAATGTCCCCACTGTCCTAAGCAAGAAGTGTGTGTGATAGTCCATCCCACATTCTTTGTGTCTGTCTTCTCAAGCTGCTGATTTCTCCTCCACCATTCTCCTACCTCCTTTCTCTTCTGTATCCTTCAGTGTCATCCAAGTCTTAGATCTGATCGTGTCATTCCTGTGGTTATGGTTAAGAATCTTCAATGGTTTCTCATTGTCCATGGCACAAATCCAGATTTTTTTTTTTTTAATGGTTTGAAAGGCCATTCAACATCTGCCTCCAGATTACCTTCCTCGTGGTACCTGATGAAGCAGCCCTTATCTCATACCTACCTATTACATTTGAATTCCAAAGCCTTTATCCACCTCACACATCAAAATCCATTGCCTCTTCCTTGTGGTGTGCTGGCACTTGGCTCATGAACAAATTAGTATTTTCTCTTCTAATGTTGAGATCATTGCCTACTACACAATTTGGTGTATAGTTGCACTCAGTGTTGGTTCCACAGATGAGTGCAGGCACAGATTCATAAGGCTGATCATTCACTTTGAGATGTATGATTGTGGTATCTTATTTCATTAAGTGAATCATGAGAGACTGTCGCGTGCTTCAAAAATGCTTATTGTATCCCTTCATCCACTCTTATTTTTAAGAGGAAAAGAAAGCAGAGCGATTGGTAGGGAACTCAGGCTAACTTGGAGGGATTGTTGGTCTTTTCCTAGGTGGTCACATGGTCTGCTCCAGTCAGAAGGAAAGAGGGGAGAGGGAAGGTGGGATTGTATGCACAAGAACAATAACAGGAAGAAAGTAGTATAAATGGTAAAACAGCTGTGAAGGCGATAAAATGATTATTATTCTTTTATTGTTCCCAATATCTAAAATCTGCTTATTGTATTCTGGGTATGAGTTGCTGGTATGATAGTCAGGTGGTCTTATATTTGTCTGGTTTTATTTATTTACTTTTACATTATCTAGGAAATAATTACTGGTTTTATAATAAAATATGAATTCCATTTTACAAAGGTACATGGACATCTAATGTCAGGTAACGAAACTTTTTTTAATCAACAAGCACATTTTAAAGTAAGCATTAAAATGAGCAGCACAGTTAAATCTAAAGACACAGTAACTGCACATTCTTATTCCAAATGAATGTGCTGTCTCAGACTAAGGTAGAGAGAAACCATACTGTTAATGTCACAATAAAGCTTTCCTCTGATAATAAATTAAATGGTTAGATTAGTTTTTGGTAGGAGAGGGTGTCGAAAGACATTGACTTTACTTTGGCCTTACACCTTTTATGTTCTGGACTCAGGAATGCATCTAACAGGGCAAAGGTTCTCTGGGGACTGTAGTCTTCCAGTCTTCAGAGATAAATGATTAAACATAAACCTGTCCGTAGAGAGTGAAGAGGATAATTGGCTCAGGGACTTCGTGGCACCCAGAAACAGATGCTTGCACACATACTTGGGATACACTGGGAACAAACAGGTCCAGACTGCAGACTGCTTAGGCAATTGTGTCTGATTTAGCGGATCTGGGCCGATCCTCTGACTCTGAAGTGAAGGTGATGAGGGCTCAGTCTTCCAGTGCCATGGCCAGGCTCTGGATCCAGAGAGCTTGGTGTGTCTCGTCTGCTAAGAGGCTCCAGGTATCAGGTAGGGAATTGTGTAGCTGTTGGCAGCGCTGCCTCATGGAGCTGATCTCTTAGGTCTTCGGCCTTGCTTTGAACTCTGGCTGCTTCTGGCCTTCCTCTTTGAGAGCAAAGAGATGGGTGTAGGATCGCCTTTGGAGTACATAGAAAGTAGGCTTTTGGTGTGATTATGTTTGACAGATTAGCTCTAGGAAATTAGCCTGGCTCCAGGAAGATGGGCTCTCTATACCAGTCTCTTCAATTTTAATGCAAAAAATATAAATATTGTTGTCATTTAAGAACTAAACTTTCATCAGCGATTGGGCTTCTTGTTTAATCCAGCACTGTTTAATTCTGACCTTTAGTTCTGCTGTTAAGTGAGATCAGCACCCTGTAACTGCTGCCTTGTTTAGGCTGTGCAAATTATGTCAATGTGGGCACACAAGCCTGAGATTTATTTATTTATTTATTTTTAAGTTCTGTAAATTTATTCGAGAGATAGGTACAGACGGACAGAGAGAAAAAGCTCCCATCCTCTGCCTCATGTGCCAAATACCCACAATGGCAGAGGCTAGGTGGGGGTTGAAGTTAGGCACAGGGATCACAATCTACATCTCCCACCTGCATGGCAGGAGCTCAATTACTTGAGCCATCAATTACTTGAGCCATCACTGCTGCCTCCCGTGGTCTACGTTAACAGGAAGCTAGACTTGGAAGCCACGGGCGGGTGTTGTACCTAGACCAATATGGGATGCAGGCATTTTAATCACCAGGTCAAATACCTGCCCCTCACAACTCAAAGAATTTTAGTTAGATTTTTGACTTGCATTATATGAATGGAACAACACACCAGCTTCCCATATCCATCTTGGCCAAGTTTTGGAGAATGACCATACCATAGATAAGGAAGAGGGAGCTCAGCCTCAGCCGTCCACGAGTTCATCATGTGGCTACACGTTTCATGGGGAGCGTTTGGAGTCCAGAGGCTCCTTCCCAGCCATGCTACAGGGACCGGGAACAAGGAATCTGCAACTAGCGAACTCCCACCTTCTCACAGTGGAGTACAGGGAAAAACAAATGGATGCAACTGGATGACCCCTTCAAGACTGAATTTGATTCAGTGGAAAGAATGTAGGCTCTTTTATGTTGTAGTATATGATGTCTAGGTGTGCCATAGTAGATTTAAACTGTTTTCCTTAGGTAATTACAGTATTATAGCTCCTTAAGTCTTATTTATACGCAATATCTTGGTCATTTGGGATGTAGTAGTTCCAAGTATCATGCTAAATTATGTTTTCATTCATCTTAGTAAGACAACCAGGAGCCTGCCGGTTGTATTCACTAGTTTTTTTCCCTTCATGTTGAAGTGACTTTTATATATATATATATATATATATATATATATATGCAAGCAACTATATATTGTAGAAAATTCCTTCTTCAGTTTTTTTTTAAGCTTTATTTATTGGGGGCTGGTGCTGTGGCGCAGTGGGTTAAAGCCTTGGCCTAGAGTGCCGGCATCCCATATGGGCGCCGGTTCGAGTCCAGCTGCTCTTCCAATCCAGCTCTCTGCTATGGCCTGGGAAGGCAGTGGAGGGTGGCCCAAGTCCTTGGGCCCCTGTACCCATGTGGGAGACCAGGAAGAAGCTCCTGGTTCCTGGCTTTGGATCGGCATAGCTCCGGCCATTGCAGCCATCTGGGGAGTGAACCACCGGATGGAAGACCTCTCTCTGTTTCTACCTCTCTCTGTAACTCAAATAAATAAAGTAAATCTTTTTTTTTTAAAGGCTTAATTTATTTATTTGAGAGAGAGAGGGAGAGACAGAGAACTCTTCCAGCCTATTGTTAACTCCACCAATGGCTGCAACAAGCCTGGCCCAGCTAGGCTGAAACCAGGAGTTAGGAGCTTCATGTGGTTCTCGCACATGGGTGGAAGGGGCCCAAGCAGTTGGGTCATCTTCCGCTGCTTTCCCAGGCCATAGCAGACAGCTGGATCAGAACTGGAGCAGCTGGGAATTGAACCTATACCCATAGGGGATGCTGTTGTCCCAGGGAGAAGCTTAACCCACTGTACCACAGCGCCGGCCCTTCATCATGCTGCAATTCTTAGAGATTTATTAATCATTTTGAAAGGCAGAGTGACAAAGTGGGTGATAGAGAAAGAAAAAGAGAGAGCTCTTTTTCATCTGATCATTCACTCCCCAAATGCTCCGGAACAGCTGGGGCTGGGCCAGGCTGAAGCCAGGAGCCTGGAACTCCATCCCAGTTTCCCAAATGGGTAGGCTGCCTTTTAGGTGCGTTTGCAGGACTCTGGATCAGAAGCAGGGTCGCCAGAACTTAAACAAGCACTCTGATATGGGATGCTGATTTCACAAGCAGCGGCTTAACACTCAGTGCCACAACAGCAGCCCCTGTTTCAATTCTTGAGAGTTTAGCTCAGTATTTTTAAGAACTACCTATTTATTTACATTTCTTTGAAAGGCAGAGAGACAGAGACAGTGAAACAGAGGGAAAGACCATGTATTGGCTTGTTTTTCCCCAAATGCTTGCATAAGTCTGGACTGGACTTGCCCAAAGCCAAGAGCCTAAACCTCAATCTGGTATCTCAGATACGCAAGTACTTAAGCGATCACTTGCTGCCCTTTGCAGTATACATTAACAGGAAGCTAGATCAGAAGTAAAGTAGCTGGGACTCAAACCAGGCACTCTGATAAGGGATGTGGGTGTCCCAAGTGGTAAGTTAACTGCTGTACCAAGCACCCACTTCCTCAGCTCAGTTTAAACAGTAATATTCCTACCCCCTTTTCTGGAATTCATATGTGTGCATGTGTGTGTGTCTCTAGGTGTGTTTGTCTATATATGTATCTGCCTCATTGGTTAAATTATATGCATCTGGTGGTCTAGAATTATAGAGACACATATGTAATCTTTTAATGTATAGGAGTACTTAGATCCATTTTAATAAAGCAAAGATGTACACTTTTCAAGAAACATTATTAAATGGTATAAGCTTCTATCAGTTATGTTTTTGATTTCTTTTTTTTAAAGATTTATTTTATTTGAAAGGCAGAGTTACAGAAGGAGGGGGGGGGGGGGGGAGAGAGAGAGAGAGAGACCTTCTATCCGCTGATTGATTCCCTAAATGGCTGCAATAGCTGGATCTGGGCCAGACTGAAGCCAGGAGCACCCACATGGGTGCAGGAGCCCAAGTACTTGGGCCACCCTCCACCACTTTCCTGGGCTAATTAGAAGGGAGCTGCAGAAAGTGGAGCATCTGGGACTCGAACTGGTGTCCACATGGGGTGCCTGTGTCACAGGCAATGGCTTTATCCTCCATGCCACAGCATCAACCTCTCCTCCTCCATTTTAATTTTTTATTTTTTTGAGAGACAAGTATAGGAGAGGGGCAAACAGAGTGAGCTACTATTTGTTGGTCCACTCCTCAAATGCCCACAGCTGCCAAGGTTGGACCAGGCTGGAACTGGAAACTTGACCCAGCAGCCCAGAAGGAAGCTAGCAACTTGAGCTATTGCCTGCTGCCTCCTAAGTCTGCATTGGTCGAAGTTAGAATCAGGAGCTGGAACCGAGATTCCAATCTAGTTACTCTGTTGTTGGGTATAGGTATTTTAACTGGCATCCCAACTGCTAGGCCAAATGCCTACCCCCCTTCTTTTTAACCAACATTTTCTATCATTTTTAGAAAACAAGATAAATAAAACTGGTACCTTCTAAAGAATGCAAGAATACAGTTAACACTAGTATTAAAAAGGTTGTAAGTGAGGTACAAATTGCACTATGGTGTACAGCATGACAGTTTCCTGTGCGAACCTATGTTCAATACAGAACTTGGTGAGTACAATCTGATTTGCTGTGGGCAAAAATAGATACCATCTAATTCATGTCCAAAAGCAATGCTGTTCTTTATTATCAAAATAAGTGTTTTAAATGGATAAATGGTTTTAAATCCTGACATTTTGGTTTTACATCATGATATTTTAAGATTTTTAAAAAATTTGCATGGAGGATAATTCCATTTTACTTTGGTTTCATTAAGATTGTTTTACCAAAGCACGTAGGCACATAGACCAATCAGTTAACCAAGAAAGTTTTCACAGTTCAGGAAGTTGTTTTGGGAGAATTCAGCTGCAATTGAGTGACATAGACTTTTTTTTTTAAAGATATATTTATTTATTTGAAAGTCAGAGTTACAGAGACTCAGAGGCAGAGAGAGAGGTCTTCCATCCTCTGGTTCACTCCCCAATTGACCACAGCAGTCAGAGCTGCGGCAATCTGAAGCCAGGAGCCAGGAGCTTCTTCCAGGTCTCTCACGCGGATGCAGGGGCCCAAGGACTTGGGCCATCCTCCACTGCTTTCCCAGGCCATGGCAGAGAGCTGATTCAGAAGCGGAGCATCAGGGACTCAGAGCGGCACCCACATGGGATACCAGCACTGTAGGTGGAGGCCTTAACCAGCTACACCACAGCGCCAGCCCCGGACATGGACTGTTTAATAAGGGAACTTGCATTGTGATGGGACTCTTGTAGATCTAGAAGCTAAATCAAGAGCTTATCCCTCCTCATCAGGCCTAATAAAGTTTTAGATGATAAGCTGGAGACTTTAGAAATACTTCAGATGCGGATAGTATAAGAAGATGGTGGTTGCAGGTATCACTGGGGGCATTAGCACAACTTGGAAGAGTTATTGACATCCTGGGGCCTGTGCTCAGAGAACAAGTCACATCTGGCCTTCTTTCTGTTTCTGCCTGCTCCTGTGCTGTGGCAGCCGAGTTCACATATCTACGTTAATTCTCATGCTTCAGTGAGTCGCACCCAACAATTTGTTCTGTCTGGGTGGAGAAGCAGGTCAGAGGTGCTATTTGAATACAAAGATATGCCGATAAAGTCAATGGATGGAATAGTATACTATTATGGCCAGGCATGGAATGCATTTTGTATTTTTTCACACAAACCTGTAGGTTCAGTGAGCCTAGGACAGGTAGGAAGTGTTACCTAGTCACATGCATCGGAGAAGTCATATGTTTATGTGAGAAGCCAGTGCAGCTCCAAATTCTGCTTTTCCTTTTATTCTTTTTTTTTTTTTTTGACAGGCAGAGTGGACAGAGAGAGAGAGACAGAGAGAAAGGTCTTCCTTTGCCATTGGTTCACCCTCCAATGGCTGCCGCGGCCGGCGCGCTGCGGCCGGCGCACCGCGCTGATCCGATGGCAGGAGCCAGGTGCTTCTCCTGGTCTCCCATGGGGTGCAGGGCCCAAGCACTTGGGCCATCCTCCACTGCACTCCCGGGCCACAGCAGAGAGCTGGCCTGGAAGAGGGGCAACCGGGACAGAATCCGGCACCCTGACGGGGACTAGAACCCGGTGTGCCGGCGCCGCAAGGCGGAGGATTAGCCTAGTGAGCTGCAGCGCCGGCCTTCCTTTTATTCTTAAGACTTAAGGCAAAGCAAGTCTCTGAGATCTGTAGTGTGTTGTTGGTTTTTATATTTCCCCTGCATTATGTAGCAGAAGACTCAAGTGAGAAGTCTGTTCCGGGGGACATATGTCCATTGTCTCACGTGATAAAACTAGAAATCCTTTGTCGCATCCACAGTAAAAACAAACAAAAAGCAAGAATTTCATGGAAGGGGGGAGGGAGAGGGAAAGGGGAGAGCCGCGGGTGGGAGGGAAGTTATGGGGGTGGGAGCCATTGTAATCCATAAGCTGTACTTTGGAAATTTATATTCATTAAATAAAAGTTAAAAAAAATAGGATAAAAAAAGGAATTTCAAGTACTTCAGCCTAATGCAAGTAGTTGTTTACTTTTTCAAGTGTTTATTTTAAACTAGGGAAAGTCAGATCACATTTCTTAAGAAGATACTCAACTAAGCAACCAGTATCAAGTGTGGATTATATTCTAGAAGGCTGTTCTTTGCAAGCATCTAATTCAGGAACCTGGAATGGATTAGCTCTATCTGCCTACCTCTAAGCTATATTCAGTAGGAGGACAGGAGATTCTCATTACCTGCAATAATTGTATTCTGTTGAATGGTCAAGTTCTGGATCATTGATCCCAGGGGACACACAGGATTCAATGCCTGTGAGTCTTCAACCACAACATTTGATAATTGATCAATACATAACCTTCTCTGTTAGAAATCTTGTAGTCCGTATTATTGATTCATTACCATTGAGCTCATTGGGAAGCAGCATTGTAACTCCTGCCTGAATGAGGCATATTTGTGACACACACTGCTCTGTAAGACATGTCACAATCTTCACATGCTTAGCAACACAAACTACATAGTGCTTTCTTATTTTTTTTAAGATTTATTTATTTATTTATTTGAAAGTCAGAGTTACGCAGAGAGAGGAGAGGCAGAGAGAGAGAGAGAGGTCTTCCATCACTGGTTCACTCCCCAACTGGCCGCAATGGTTGGAGCTGTGCCTATCCGAAGCCAGGAGCCCGGAGCTTCTTCCGGGTCTCCCAAGCAGGTGCAGGGGCCCAAGGACTTGGGCCATCTTCTACTGCTTTCCCAGGCCACAGCAGAGAGCTGGATGGGAAATGGAGCAGCCAGGTTTTGAACCGGCGCCCATACGGGATGCCGGCACTTCAGGCCAGGGCATTAAGCTGCTGTGCCACAGCGCTGGCCCCAACACAACGTTTTCATATTGAGGCCCATGTTTAACAACAAGATTACCAACAAAATGCACAAGGAAGCAAAACACTTTGACCCTAAGGGTCTGCAAAAAGAACACTTGCTCAGGGTACAAACCTCAACAAGAAGGCCAAGCAGCATCTTGTTTGACCTCAGCTGGGAACCTGTCCATGGGTCGGTTCTTTGTATGTCCACAAGTAACCATGACAGCACTGTGAGTACTGATTTTGTAGTTACTAGTATATGTTAGTGAGTGGGTGAATTCTTAAGAATGAGGATTGGCGGTACTCACTGAAGGGAGTAATGCACAGGTGCATCTTGTTCTGGATGACCCACAGGTATAGTGGCAGCACGCACCTGTGCTCTGTTGCAAAAATATTTCCACACAAGATTGGTAAGTCAGTTTTCTTTTCATAAAGAGAACTTTTCTTTTCCAATTTAAATCACAAAGCTTGCCTTTAAAGATGCAGAACTAAATAAAATTTGTGTTGTTTGCTAGAAAAGAAGTTACAGAGAACTGGGAAGAAGGAGAGTCCAAATACACACACACACACACACACACACACACACACAGACTGAGTGAATCTCTTGCCATTGTTTTATGATTGCAGAAGGTGATTGCAATGTATTTACTGGAAATTATAAAAAATGCTTATTTAAAGCGTTCTACTGGACATTTAATAAGGCTATGAGCTAACAGTTGTTGCTTATCTTTTTTTTTTTTTAAAGATTTATTTTATCTATTTGAAAGACAGAATTATAGAGAGAGGTAGAGTTAGAGAGAGGTCTTCCATCCACTGGTCCACTCCCCAGATGGCTGCATCGGCCGGAGCTGTACCGATCCGAAGCCAGGAGCCAGGAGCTTCCTCTGGGTCTCCCCACATGGGTGCAGGGGCCCAAGGACCTGGGCCATCCTCTACTGCTATCCCAGGCCACAGCAGAGAGCTGAATTGGAAGAGGAGCAGAAGGGAGTTGAACTGGCGCCCACATGGGATGCCGGTGCTTCAGGCCAGGGCTTTAACCCGCTGCACCACTTTGCTGACCCTGGTTGGTTATCTTTTAAAGACGGGATGAAGATTTTATTCCAGGAAAAGTGTGGGCACCGGATTTTTATTTACTTTTACTTGAAAGAAGGAGACAGCCAGAAGTAGAGAGATCTTTCATTTGCTGATTTACTGCCCAAAAGCCTGCAATAATAGCCAGGGTGGAGCTAGGCTGAAGCCAGGTATCTAGAGCTTAATATGACTCTCCCATGTGGGTGGCAGGGAACCAAGTACTTGAGCTATCACTTGCTGTCCCCCAGGGCACATTAGCAGGAAGCTGGCATTGAAAATGAAACCTGGACTCAGACCCAGGCACTCCCACTAGGCATGAAGACATCTCAAGTAGGATTTTTTTTTTTTTAAAGATTTATTTATTTGAAAGAGTTACCAGAGAGAGGAAAGACAGAGAGAGAGACAGAGAGAGAGAGAGAGAGAGAGAGAGAGAGAGAGAGAGAGGTCTTCCATTCACCGGTTCACGCCCTAATTGGCTGCAATGGCCAGAGCTGCATCAGTCTGAAGCCAGGAGCCAAGAGCTTCTTCCGGGTCTCCCATGTGGGTGCAGGGGCTCAAGGACTTGGGCCATCCTCCACTGATTTCCCAGGGAATAGCAGAGAGCTGGATTGGAAGAGGAGCAGCCAGGACTCAAACCGGCACACATATGGGATGCCGGCACTGCAGGTGGCGGCTTTACCTGCTTCGCCACAGCACTGGCCCCATCAAATAGGATCTTAACTACTGCGCCAAATGCCCACATCTGGAAAGTTCTTATTTTCTGAAAAGAAAAGCAGTGTCTAATTTTGGTTCTGGAGAGCCTGATACTTTTCCTGCCAGTCAGTTTCAGAAGTACAAATCAAGGTCCTAGATCTAAGACTTGCATCAGCCTTTTGGGAAAAGTCCAGAACATAACAGTCCAAGAGCAAGGTTGCTGTGGCCTGAGCTAGCTCCCATGATCCCACTTGCTTGTTGGCTGGAACTCACAGTGCCTGGGGAAATAGGTAATGCTGTCACCATCTGCCCTGAAGATCAGCCTGGAGCTGGGCTTTTGCGGATGAGCTGTCCTCGGAGTTCTGGGGCTCTGTCACAGCCAAGGGAGGAGGCCAGATGTATTGAAATCAGGATCACAGATTGATAATTTATCAGGAATGTAGAGAAGAAAATTTTTGGATCTTGCTTTCAGAGAGACACCTTGTCTTGTCCTTCCACTTTTTTGGGCGGGGAGCTGAGTGTATGGATAGACAGTGTAGCCTTGTCATTAACAGTCAGTCTTTGGGGCCAGAGTTGCAGCATAGCGGATAAAGCCTTGTTGCCTGCAATGCTGGCAACCCATATGCACACTGGTTTGTGTCCCGGTTCCTCCACTTCTGATCCACCTGTCTGCTAATGGGCCTGGGAAAGCAGCAGATGATGGCCCAAGTCCTTGAGCCCCTGCACCCATGTGGAAGACCCTGAAGAAGCTCCTGGATCTAGCCTTTGGTGATCTGGCCCATCCCTGGCCGTCATGGCCATGTGAGGAGTGAACCAGTAGATGGAAGACCTCTCTCTGTCCCCCCATCCCCCACTCCACTCTTCAAAGATATAACATAAATATTTTTTAAAGTAAAAGTTAGTCTTTGATTCTCTTTCATGCATGAGTTCATGCTGGTCTTTCAAAACAGGTATTACCTGGCAATTTCCAATGTTTATTTCATAAATCCTCCTGATGGTCCACAGGATGCATGATAATTGTTATTTTGCCGTTGAGGAAACTGAGTCTCCAAGCTGATTAATTCACCTCTGCCCCACAGTGTGCATGCGCCTTCTTGCCCACCACAGGGCCATATGGGCTAAAGAGAACACGGGGAAAGTGCAGCCAGCTATGCCCCTGGGAGCTGGACCGTCCAAACTCATTCCTGCTTGTTCTGTTTCTTGCAGGGCTCTGAACTTGCAGGATTTGATCAGCATTAGGAGCCTAGCCTGACTGAGGTCTAGGTGGATTGTTGTAGAGAATATAGTTGGATACAAGAGGATAGGTGGGCAGCTTGGAAGCCAGACTTGAGGCATTGGGCTAACTCTGGTGCACAGGAAGGAACCACGTAAACCAGGTAGGAGAGTAATGTGGAAGTGCCTTCTTCCTCCATAACCTCAAGTAATATTTAGGATGAACTACAGAAACTGACAATACTCCACTATATCATATTTTGTCCTGTGACATGGCAGTATCATATGATTCCACTGAAGTAGAGTCCCCGGTTTTGTTTAATCACACTGCACATCTGTTTGTAGGTAAAAGGACGATGGGAAGGGTTGCCCTCCTTCCTGAGTTTATTACTCACTGTAGACGTCAAGCCATCAGCTATGCTTGTCTGCACAGCCAGAAGTCAGGTTTTTTATTGTAGAACAGAGGTCAGACCTGCCCCGAAAGCCTAGAACGTTTTCCATAGTGTGGGTGCACATTATAAAGATTGAGTGCACAAAAAAAGCCATATACTGCATTACATTTGAGAAATCCTCTCATGAGAAAGGAGCAACGTACTTGCCCATCTGCATGCTCTCTGCTTTCTTTCTTTCAATCGATTATCACCTGGAGCTTCTTCCGGGTCTCCCACGTGGGTGCAGGGGCCCAAGGACTTGGGCCATCCTACACTGCTTTCCCAGGCCACAGCAGAGAGCTGGATTGGAACTGGAGCAGCTGGGACTCGAACCAGCACCCATATGGGATGCCGGCACTGCAGGCGGGGGCTTTACCTGCTTTGCCACAGTGCTGGCCCTATTACAGCATCTTATGGCAAACTTGTTGTGAAGGTTGAGTTACATGAATGTGTTTGCTTTAGTGCCTTCTTCCTGTCCTGAGATGGCCATGGCCTCCCCCACCCTGAACTTGTCAGTGGGGAACGAGTGGATCAAGTCAGGTTCCAGCTTTTCCACTGAGTGACTTGCTGAACTTGAGCACATTCTCTAACCTCTAACCTCCATTTCTTAGTGTGAAATGAGGATAATCAAGTTGGGCTGTGATAAGCCTTGCCTAGTCAAGGTGTGTCCGTGGCTTACAAAACATCCAGCACTTTATTTTTTTTTTAAGATTTATTTATTTATTTGAAAGTCAAGAGTTACACAGAGGAGAGGCAGAGAGAGAGAGAGGTTGTCCATCCATTGGTTCACTCCCCATTTGGCCACAATGGCTGGAGTTGCGCCAATCTGAAGCCAGGAGCCAGGAGCTTCTTCCGGGTCTCCCATGCGGGTGCAGGGGCCCAAGGACTCGGGCCATCCTCCACTGCTTTCCCAGGCCACAGCAAAGAGCTGGATCAGAAGTAGAGCAGCAGGGACTTGAACTGGCACGCATATGAGATGCCGGCACTGCAGGCTGTGGCTTTACCCTCTACGTCACAGCACCGGCCCCACATCCAGCACTTTATAAGCCCTCCATAAAAGGTAGCTTGTTACTGGTCTGACCATCGGCAGCCAGTTTAGGGCTGTCTTCCTTTCGGTATGACAGTTCCTAATCAACAAGATTTTCTCCTTCTCATTAAGCATTAGGAAACATCCTGTCACAACCCTGCCTGAGAATTTCGTATTGGTCCCAAATTGCCTATCACACTGACTCAGATTTCCAGCCTGATGTGGAAGATTCCTTGTGGTGTGACCTCAGCTCACCATTCTGGTAGAGTTAGTTCTCCCTTCTCCCTGGGTGTAGCACAAACCCCCAGCAAAGTGAACCACTAGAATATCACCTGGTATATCTGTCTCCTTTCCCGGATTTGAATCAAAGTGGTAACATCGAGTTAGACTTTGATGCGGCAACTAAGGTGCTAGAAATTATCATGTGTTAGCTGAGCTGGAGAAAGTGCTAGTAATGTCTCCTTAGCCGTCCGTCCTCAATCCGGGTAGAAACATTTGGGGACCTGTGGTATATTTGCAGAGGGAGAAGGGAAGGAAAATGGCAACTTTAACTTCCTGGGGTGAGAGATGTTATCCAAAATACCTGTATGCAGCACAGTGGCTCATTACAGCTGCTTGAAATAGCCACATTAAATGTTTTTAGGTAGACGACTGAAATGAACAGGATTTTGTTAATTTGGTAGTCTGTTACCTTTATAATTAACTTTACTGTGGTCAGTCTCTCAAAACCATCTGTTCAGTATTCTGTGAACACGCTTTTGGTTTTTCTTTTAACTTGTATTTGTTTTAAAAAATGAAAAATAGCTGGCGCCGTGGCTCAGTAGGCTAATCCTCCGCCTTGCAGCGCCGGCACACCGGGTTCTAGTCCCGGTCGGGGCACCGGATTCTTTCCCGGTTGCCCCTCTTCCAGGTTAGCTCTCTGCTGTGGCCAGGGAGTGCATTGGAGGATGGCCCAAGTGCTTGGGCCCTGCACCCAATGGGAGACCAGGAGAAGCACTTGGCTCCTGCCTTCAGATAGGCGCAGTGCGCCGGCCACAGCGCGCCGGCCGCGGCGGCCACTGGAGGTGAACCAACAGCAAAGGAAGACCTTTCTCTCTGTCTCTCTCTCTCACTGTCCACTCTACCTGTCAAAAAAAAAAAAAAGAAAAAAAAGAAAAATAGGCATGGTACAAGATTGACTGTTGACAAGGGTATTCAATGTTAAGAACCATAGCCCTTTACCCAAACCACGGTGCCCCTCCATCCAGGTAATCAGTGCACCCTCCCAGAGATGTTCTGTGCACGTAGAAGAATCTTAGTGCTGTCAGTTTGCATTCCAGGTGTTTACATTCTAGGAAGTCACTTCAAACACCGAATTCATGAATCTAGAGCCGTTGCACTTCAGCTGCCTTTGAAGCTGTGATCACAGCATTTTCCCTAACTTCTTTCTGTGTGTTTCTGCTTGAAGACCCCTTATCTGTCATATGCTGTGTTGGCTCATTAACGCTGGACTCAAAACCTACAGCTTTGTAAGGCAGGCCTGAACAAAGCTCACCTGACACAGAGGCACTTTGCGGCCTTCCTGTGCTTAGGAGCAGGAGACAGCATCTCAGTGCTCAGCTTGAGAGCTCTTCTAAAGAGGGAATCACTGACAGAAGCGCAGAAGTGGGAAGGACTCGGCACTAGGGACGACCAAGAGAAGGACACTTGCTTACAGAGCTGAAACCAGGTGGTGTGGTGCCTTGTGCCACCTGAGCTGGGATAGTGCACAGTGGACAACCCCAAGTTTTAAGGCAACTCCAAGTTTTTCAGCACTGCGTACACTTGAGATTGACCTTGAAAGCGCCATCAGTATTGATTGGGGGTTACAAGTCAGTGAGAGGGAGTGGGAGAATTTGCAAATACAGCATCAGTGGAAAAGGTAACAGTATTCTTTTTTTCTTCTTTTAATAAAACACAAATGATAGTTCATAATGTTCTGTATCTTGCTCTCGTAACACTATTTTTTTTTTAAAGATTTATTTATTTGTTTGAAAGTGTTGGCCGGCACCACGGCTCACTAGGCTAATCCTCCACCTTGCGGCGCCGGCACACCGGGTTCTAGTCCCGGTCGGGGCGCCGGATTCTGTCCCGGTTGCTCCTCTTCCAGGCCAGCTCTCTGCTGTGGCCAGGGAGTGCAGTGGAGGATGGCCCAAGTCCTTGGGCCCTGCACCCCATGGGAGTCCAGGATAAGCACCTGGCTCCTGCCATCAGATCAGCGCGGTGCGCCGACCGCGGCGGCCATTGGAGGGTGAACCAACGGCAAAAGGAAGACCTTTCTCTCTGTCTCTCTCACTGTCCACTCTGCCTATCAAAAAAAAAAAAAAATCAAATCAAATCAAATAAAAAAGAGTGTTACAGAGAAACATAGAGTGAGAGTGGGATGACCTCCATCCACTGGTTCACTCCCCAGATGGCCACCATGTCTGGGCCAGGTTGAAGTCAGGAGCCTGGAGCTTTCTCTGTGTCTCCCACCAGGTTGCTGGGGCCCAGGCACTTGGGCCATTTTGTGCTGCTTTTCCCAGGCCATTAGCAGGGAGCTGGATCAGAGTGGAGCAGCCAGGAATTGAACGGGCACCCATATGAACTGGCGACATAGGTGGCTGCTTTACCTGCTATGCCACAATGCCAGCCCCTTAACACTACAACTTTTTTTTTTAAGATTTATTTATATTTATTTGAAAGAGTTATACAAAGAACGGAGAGGCAGAGGCAGAGAGAGAGAGAGAGAGAGAGGTCCCCCGTCCGCCTGCTCACTCCCCAGTTGGCTGCAACAGCCAGAGCTGCGCTGATCTGAAGCAAGGAGCCAGGAGACTCCTCTGGGTCTCCCATGCGGGTGCAGGGACCCATGTGTTTGGGCCATCTTCCACTGCTTTCCCAGGCCACAGCAGAGAGCTGGATTGGAAGTGGAGCATCTGGGTCTCGAATTGGTACACATATGGGATGCCGGCACTGCAGACACAGCGCCAGCCCCAACACTGCATCTTAAAGTTATTTTATACACACACACACACACACACACACACACACACTTAATTCTGCATTGTATTTTATTGTCAACTCTGTATATTTTATTGTTACCCTAGCATTTATGTTTCAAATTTTTTATTTTTGCCAATTATATGAGTATACATATACCTGTAGATAAACATAGGTTACACTGCTCTAGAAATATAGATTATCACATTGCCCCCATGGTGGTTGTGTGCTAGGTGTTCCTACCACTGTTACAGAGGGAGATAGCCTTCTTTTCCAGAGCAGCACTTAACTGCTAGGTGTACTGAATAAGGACTTGGATTGTATTTGCCTTTTGTACCAACCTACGATGTTGAGGGAAACCTTAATGCACAAGAATCCATTTAACAGGGCTGGTGTGGTGGCGCTGTGGGTTGAGCTCTCACTTGCAGCGGCTGGCATCCCATACCTGATGACCAGTTCGAGTTCCTGCTGAACCTGGGAAAGCGGAGGAAGATAGTCCAAGTGCTTATGCCCCTGCCACCCATCTGGGAGACCCAAATGGGTTTCCTGCCTCCTGGCTTCATCTTGACCCATACCTGGCTGTTGTAGCCATTTAGGGGAATGAACCAGAGCTTGGCAGATCTTTCTCTCTCTCCCCGCTCCTTTCCTTGTCTCTTCCTCTTCTCTGGCACTCTGCCTTTCAAATAAATAAATCTTCAAAAAAGAACCCACTAAATATGAAGGCACCAATTGAAACCTCAAAGGATTCAGTGTATGAAATATTCCATTTCCATCCCATACCTGTTTCCTAACCCTCATCTTCTCTATTGAATGTGGTCAGTGTTTCACATGAACAAATTTGTCATTTCCCTTTCTCAGGAAACATTCCACAGAGAGTGATGTGTTTCAGAAATCCTGCACATTGTAACAACACAGAGGTTTCACGCATGTTTCTAGGTTTGTTGGAGTAGCCTAGAAAGTGGAATTCCAGTTGAAGTTTTACCATTATGAATTTAGAGTTGATTGAAACTTGGAAAATGGCAAAGATGTGCAAATCATTTAATAAGATGTCACTTTTAGTCCCTGACTTGAAAGTTTATAATTATATAGCAAGAGATAGACTATAAATAAATAACTAAAACATGTAGTATATTTTAGCTTATTTGTTTATTTTAAAGATAGATTTATTTATTTGAAAGGCAGAGTTACAGAGAGGCTGAAGCAGAGAGAGAGAGAAAGAGAGAGAGAGAGAGGTCTTCCCTCTGCTGGTTCACTTCCCAAATGGCTGCAACTGCACATTAGCAGGGAGCTGGATCAGAAGTGGAGCAGCCAGGACTCAAACCAGTACCATATGGGATGCTGGTACTGCAGCTAGCAGCTTTACCCTCTATGCCACAGTGTCGGTCCCTGTTTTACAGTTTATTTACTTGTGTATGTCTGGTGATTGGTGCTAAAGAGATAAACAACATGGGAATGGCCGAGGGAGAGAGAGAGAGTGTGTGTGTAGAGGGGAGGCCATTGGCAGGAAGGTAAGGTTTTGCAAAATGTTGAGAAAGGTGGTATTTGAGCAAAGACTAAGATAGTGAGAGTGAGCTCTGAGGGGCCAGCATTGTGGTATAGCAAGTTAAGCTAGGCAGGCACCAGTTTGAGTCTCCGAGGCTTCACTTCTGATCCAGCTCCCTGTTAATGCGCCTGGAAGGCAGCAGAAGATGACCCAAGTGCTTGGGTCTCTGCCACTCTTGTGGGAGACCCAGATGAACCTCCTGGCTCCTGGCTTTGGCCTGGCCATGATGAGTCATTCTCCATTTCCATTTAAGAAATGAACCAGCGGATAAAGATTTCTCTTCTCTGTGTGTGTGTCTCTCCCTCTCCATGTAACTCTGCCTCTGACATAAATAAAATAAATATTAAAAAAAAATTAGAGGTTGAGCAAAGGCCCAGTGCAAAGGCCCTTTCTGGAATGAGCATGTTTGACAAGGCAAACAAGGTGGCTGGTGAGTAGGGGTTCAGACAGAGGAAGCCAAGAGGGCGAGTTTGATTTTAAAATTTGGTTAGGATCAGAGGACTGAGAGTGCTGTTGGTGGGACACTGACTGCAGTCCTGTCAGTGGACATAAGGCAGGACCTATGTAATGCTTACATCTGTGTGTGTTTGCCCATGACTGAGATGTCCCCCACCTTCCCACCCCTCCCCTTTACATAGGTGTACCACAAGATGCAGTTGCAAGACTATTGTTGACAACATTGTTTGTAGTAACACATAATTAAAGGCCATCCAAATGCTTCGCAGTAGAGAACTGGTATAATAAATTATGGGACGGTCAAGCCATGGAAAACTACATAACCATGAAAAATGAGGTCAAGTTCTAAGTGCTGCTATGGAGAGATTCAAAAGATATATTGTTAAAGTGATGAAAATCCTGGCACTCAATAGTGTGTGTGGGTGTTTGTGTCTCTATGTGTGTGCATAAGTTGTATGCAGGCGGTAAACAAACTGATTGGTCTTTTAAGACCTTGAATTTTATCATTTTTTTTTTCTTTCAGGTGATCCTTATCTTAATTTTAAGGGGAATTAAAAATCCACAAGAAAAAGAAATAACTCAATAATAATGCATGTAAAAGTTCACAGCAAAGAAAATGTTTCTAAGCCTTTTCAGGAGACATGAATAATACTTGCATCTACTTACAACTGAATAAATAAAAGAGAACAGCAGTGTGATACCATTTGTTTTTTAGATTGAGAGACATTGAAATATTTGAGGAACTTCAGAGTTGGAGGGACATAGTTGGTGGCAGTGCAAATTCCCATATGTTTTGTAGTCTTTTGGGTTTGCATTCTCTGTTGACTGTTAAGAAAGACTGCAGTCTAATGTGGTGATGTAGAAAGATTCAGATGGGAGCCAGCATTGTGGCATAACAGGTAAAGCTGCTGTCTATCTAGGCGCCTGTTCAAGTCCTGGCTGCTCCATTTCTGATGCAGCTCCCTGCTAATGTGCCTGGGAAAGCAGTGGAAGATGGCCCAAGTGTTTGGGCCCTTAGCACCCATGTTGGGGGCCTGGATAAAGCTCCTGGCTCCTGTCTTCTGCCTGGTCCAGTGCTGGCCACTGTGGCCATCTGGGGAGTGAACCAGTGAATGGAAGATCTCTGTCTCTATATAACTCTGACTTGCAAATAAATCTCCTAAAAAAAAAAAAAAGACTCAAAGATCATCAAAGATACATGATAGTCTTTAAAAAAGGATTTTTTTTTTAAAAAAAGATGCATCTACTAAAATATGCAAGTATGTATACAAATCTGGGGAGTAGAATTGGGAGTTAATTAAGAAAGACAGGGAAGTTGACTTTCATTTTACACCTTGCACGTTGACTTTTTTGGGGAATTGCATGTTATTTTTGTAGTCAAAATGAAAACCTTCATTAATTTAAGTTGAAAATTCTTTTTCTATGTTATATGATTAGGCAGAATAATATTAGTGACTGAATTATATCATTGACTGATAGTCATCTAGTGTTACAAGTCCTGTGGTTGGTCTGCCTTATTCCCCTGGGTATGCCCTGGTACCTAGGCATGTGGTAAGAACGCCATAAAAGTTTATTGATTAAATGCATGAAGGAAAAATCTGGAAATACATGAAGTGGCCAAAGTAGCGATAAATACCATTAACACTACCAGGTACATTGTTTTTGTTGCAGTTTCATATGTAAAGAAAAAATTTTGTTCATTGCAATGTCTAGACGTGATTAAAGTAAATAAAAATAAAGCAACTCTGCAAAGTGAGTTTAGTTTTAGAGCTGAGACTGAGAGTTTGTGAGTCATGACTGTTGTTGAGCTTAATAGATTCTCTGGCTTCTTGCTTGCTAATTGGAGAACAGTTGTTATGTTTTATTCTGGTTCTTGCCCATGGTATAATACAAAAATGCTAATGAGAGTGTTTTTCTTTGCAAGAGCTCTAGTTTTTGTTTGGCTGTTTTTTTGTTTTAATCTATTTGAGAGGAGAGAGAGAGAGGAGAAAGAGAGAGGTCTTCTGTATGCTGATTTACTCCTCAAATGCCCAGAACAGCTAGGACTAGGCCAGCTTAAAGCAAGGAGCCAAGAAGAACTCAATCCAGGCCTCCATATGGTTGGCAGGGATCCAAGGAGGTGAGCCGTCGTCGGCTGCCTCTTGCAGTCCACAACAGCAGGAAGCTGGAACTGGAAGCAGAGCCAGGGCTCAAACCCAGCACTCTGTTGTGGGATGTGGGGGTCTCAAGCAGTGTCTTAACTACTGTGCCAAACACCCACCCCAGAGCTGTGTTCCTCTCAGTAAACCTATTATGCTTAAACAAAATGTGGTAAAGAAATTGTTTAAAGATTTTCCGTGCTGTTCAGAATGAGGCTAATCAAGTATGAACCATGCATACGATGGCCCACTCGCATGCCCCGTAGTTATCTATTTCTGTGGAGATGGATGAATGTTCACATGCTAAGGTGGACTTTTTCATGACACCAAGTGAAATAGGGATGTAAAAAAAGTATGTTTGAATTTTTATAAACAATGTATGTTAAATGCACCAAATTGTCAATAAGGACATGGAACTAACATGATTTTCTCAAACTGTATTAAAGCTTAGCTAACTAACTTGGCAAGTGCAGTTTTCAATGTACTACATCCATGAACTTTGGTGTCCCTTTGTATTTATATATAAAGTAACTGAATATGTGTATACTATTTAAATGTCTTTGGTTAATCCTCCTCATTCTTACAAAAGAATTTCTGGTACCAGCTAGTAAGCCCTGACCTCTAGTTCACTTCTTACCTTCATGAACATGTATTTACTACATCCTTTCCTTTAAAAATTCTTAGCAATAAAATGAAACAAAGTACCATAAAGGCAATTTCAACAGGTGCACAGCTTCCCAGGGCAGAGTAACCTTCCTTGAGGTGGTAGCACTCAGTAAATGTTTATTGAATGGCTGTTGGGTTTTATTTCCTTCTTAAGAAAAATAAACTAATTATTTTAAATTTTTTAAAGAGATTTATTTATTTATTTGAAAGACAGAGTTACAGAGAGGCAGAGGGAGATAGAGGTCTCCTGTTGGCTGGTTCGCTTCCGAAATGGATGCAATGGCTGGAACTGGGCTAATCCAAAGCCAGGAGCCTGGAACCCAGAGCCTCTTCCAGGTCTTCCACTTGGGTGCTGGGGCAAAAATATTTGAGCCATCTTTTACCCATTTCCCAGGCCACAGCAGAGAGCAGGATCAGAACTGGAGCAGCTGGGACTCACACTGGCACCCATATGATGCTGGCATTGCAGGTGGTGGCCTTACCCACAGCGCTGGCCCCAATCTAAGAACTATTTAATAGCATATCCAGTCACTTCCTTGCCCCCAACTACTGTGCAGTGTTATTCGGCGTCTGACCTGCTCAGGTAGAATAATTGGATACTTTTGCCACACATTGCATGTACTAAAATAATTTCCGTTTCCCCTAGGCTCTCCCACTTTTAGTGGTCAATTGTAGGGGAAATAAGTGATGCCTGTGGTTGACATTCGGGGGGAACAAGGTGTTGCAGGCTTTCTCACAAGTCCTAAGATCCTCAGGGGCCACACAGCCTGGGTGGCATTTTGCTCTTGGCTCATCCTTCCTTCCACATCTGCCAGCAGTGAGTGATGAGAATGATGATTAGCCAGTTTCTGGCGGTGGTGACTTTACCAGACTTGCCCCGTGGCTTCCTTTAGCCACACATAGCCATCCATGGGCTGCCATGGTTGTATTTTTAGGAACAGTTTTGTGCTTTCAGGGTAAATGCTGTTTCTCGTTTCAATGTAGGTTTCTTCCAGCGCAGACACTCATTAATCAAATGTCTGTTTTAGTAACTAAGGAAGCACGTGGAATACAACACTCATTTGTGAATATGCATCAGTGAGGTGTTGGATGGAGGTCAGTCCCGTGCAGGAATGTCTTAGGAAAGCCCTTCCCTTTCGCTGTGCTTGCAGCAGTCTGTCCATCGGAGACATTCCAGGTCACTCATTACCTAATCCTCATTCCTGACACGGCCTCCCACTCCAGGAAATATTGTAACTTCCTAATATTTAGATTTTAGCAACCGTGTCAAGTCCAGGTGCCTAGGACGGAATTGTACTTTTCCAACAGGTTTTGCTTTGCCTTTGTCTCCCCTTTCATAGTCGATGTTTTTCTTCATCTCTTGACTCAGTATTCAGAGTAAGGAAAACAGGCATATTTGAAGGTGTACCCCATGAAGGCACTATTCCTCAAAGAATGTTTATAAAACGTCTTTTAAGAAGTGGCTGTGTGCTTTATTATTTCTACACCGCATTGAAACAACTTTCATTATCTGAAAGTGTCCCTCTCAACATTGTAATTCCCTGGGGGAGCATTTATGGTCACCAGTGCTGAGACTTGACATCTGTGCAGGTGGGGATCATGAAGTTGTAAAACCTGCCTAGCGAGGTTGGAGCTGTGGCATAGCAAGTAGAGCCGCCGCCTGCAGTGCCGGCATCCCATATGGGCGCCGGTTCTAGTCCCAGCTGCTCCTCTTCCAATCCAGCTCTGCTATGGCCTGGAATAGCAGCAGGAGATGACCCAAATTTTTGGACCCCTGCACCCATTTGGGAGACCCAGAGGAAGCTCCTGGCTCCTGGCTTTGTATCAACCCAGCCCCTGTTGTTGTGACCATTTGGGGAGTGAACCCGTGGATGGAAGACACCTTTCTCTGTCTCTGTCTCTTCTCTGTCTGTCTCTTTCTACTTCTGCCCCTCTCTAACTCTGCCTTTCAAATAAATGAATAAATTAAAAAACCTGCCCAGAGCTGAGCGTTTGGCCTCACAGTTAGGACACCCATATCCCTTATCAGAGTGCCTGGATTCAAATCTTGGCTCTAGATCCTGACTCTACCTGCTTGCTAACATAGACCCTGGGAGGCAGCAGTGATAGATCAAGTAATTGGGTTCCTGCCACCCCCGTGGGAGAACTGGATAGCATTCCTAGCTCCCGGCTTCAGCTGTTGCAGGCCTTTGGTTAGTGGACCAGCAGTTGGGAGCTCGGTCTCTGTTTCTCTGTCTCTCTCTCAGCCTCTCAAACAAAACAAAACAAAACAGCCATCCCACAAGATAGGATAAGAACTGGTGGTTATGTTAGATGTTAGAAATGAGCAGTTGGGCCAGCGTTGTGGTCTAGCAGGTGAGGCCACCGCCTTTGACACCAGCATCCTATATGGGTGCCAGTTCGAATTCTGGCTCCTCCACTTCTGATCCAGCTCCCTGCTCATGCAGCTGTGAAGGCAGCGGAAGATGGCCCAAGTGCTTGGGCCCCTGCAGTAGACCTGGAAGAAGACCCTGGCTCCTGGCTTCTGTATGGTTCACCTCTGGCCATTGCAGTTATTTGGGGAGTGAACCAGGGGTTGTAAGATTGCTCTATTGGCCGGTGCCGTGGCTCAATAGGCTAATCCTCCGCCTGCGGCGCTGGCACCCTGGATTCTAGTCCCGGTCAGGGCGCTGGATTCTGTCTGGGTTGCTCCTCTTCCAGTCCAGCTCTCTGCTGTGGCCCGGGAGTGCAGTGGAGGATGGCCCAGGTCCTTGGGCCCTGCACCTGCATGGGAGACCAGGAGGAAGCACCTGGATCCTGGCTTCGGATTGGCGTGGCACGCTGGCTGTGGCGCACTGGCCATAGCGGCCATTTTGGGGGTGAACCAACGGAAAAAAGGAAGACCTTCCCTCTGTCTGTCTCTCTCTATAACTCTGCCTGTAAAAAAAAAAAAAAATTCTCTATTTCTCTGTCTTTCCCTCTCTTCTTTTCTCTGTAACTTTCACTTAAAAAAAACAAAGGAAAGTCTGTTTATTTGCCTGGCCCCTTTAATGATTCTGATTATTTTGAATGTACCTGGAGTGGACAGGCATTCCGTCGTGATGTAATGAGCTCCCTGTGGACCTAGAGATGGATATAGGAAGATGAACCATGATGACAGGAGTCTCTCTTACTCTCTGAAAGGAATGGAATTGTTTTAGTGTAAAAATAAGTGTTCCCCCAAAATTCAGTAGCATAATTGAATTCTGAATTCTTGATACAATTTTTTAAACTCTCTTTTGGTAAAATATTCAGTTTGTAATGGAATCTATTTATTTTGATAGGTTAAAAATGATCTTTTTTTCTGACTACTGTGAACAATAAAATTTCTTTTTATTATAGATTAGGAAAAGTTCTTACACTCTGGGTCTCTAGGCTAATCAATTTTGGAGCAGATGGCTATTAATACATCAATAAATATTGTGTGACCAAATGTACAAGGATTTCTAAAACATAATCACTTTAATTGGATTCTAAAAGAGCAATCAAAATAATTTTAGTGTGAAAATTTAATGTAAACCGCCGGCGCCGTGGCTCATGGGCTAATCCTCCGCCTTGCGGCGCCGGCACACCGGGTTCTGGTCCCGGTCGGGGCGCCGGATTCTGTCCCAGTTGTCCTTCTTCCAGGCCAGCTCTCTGCTGTGGCCCGGGAGTGCAGTGGAGGATGGCTCAAGTGCTTGGGCCCTGCACCCCATGGGAGTCCAGGATAAGCACCTGGCTCCTGCCTTCAGATCAGCGCGGTGCGCCGGCCGCGGCGGCCATTGGAGGGTGAACCAACAGCAAAAGGAAGACCTTTCTCTCTGTATCTCTCTCACTGTCCACTCTGCCTGTCAAAAAAAATAAATAAATAAAAAATTTAATGTAAGCACAATATGTACTCTCCATGAAATTTTTTTAAATGTTATTGGTGATGCCCCAAATTTTCCAAAAAATCTAATATAATTTTTAAAAGTACATATTGGGTCCCTAACATATACTTAAAATATATCACTCATTTAATTCAAATAATGCTACAAGGAAGGTATTATTTCCATTTTACAGAGACTCGGTCACAGAATTAATAATCTTCAAAAAGAGTAGGATTTGGACTCAGACCTTTCTTCCAGGAAAATCATGTCCTTTCTATTTCTTTCCTCTTTTTAATATTTATTTTTTAGTTGAAAGGCAGGGAGGTGGAAAAAAGAGTGAGACAGAGACAGATCTCCACTCTGCTGGCTCACTCCCTAAATGTTCTCAACAGCTGGCACTGGGCCAGACTGAAGCCGAGAGCCAGAAACTCAGTCTGGGTCTTCCACGTGGGTGGCAGGGACCCAAGAACGTGGTTCACAAGGGCTGTTTCCCAGGGTGCACATTAGCAGGCAGCTGGAATTGTGTTCAGAGCTGGGACTTGAACCCAGGTACTTGGGTAAAGGATGCGGTCATCTCTAGGAGTATCTTAAGGGCTGTGCTAAATGCCCGCCCCTGCACTTTGTGTTTCTGCCACGTTTTCTGTCAGCCTTACGGCATTCTGGGTAGGGTAGCATTTCTTCCCAGGTATCACACAGGCCCGTTGGAACAGAGTGGTGTTGTGACGTATCGTTCCGTCTCGGTCGTCACGTGCTGCTTCCCGAACTGCCGCAATTTGCCAGCCGTGGGGATGCTGTGAGAGACACTTGACAGCTGGCAGCACGCAGAAATTCAGTTTAGGCTTGATGACAAAGTTTACAAAAGTAACTTTGAAGGGAGTTCAATCACATGTTAAACTTTACATTAAGAAATTAATACTGATGACAAAAGCCAAAAAAATAAGAGAAATTGATGTTTTTCCTAGAGTCTGTGCCTTGGTGTAACAATGTGGGGAAAATCTACTTGTGTTTCCGCACAGATGGGTAAAGAATGCCGTTGGGTCAGCTGTTAGGACTGCTAAGCCTTGTAAAGCTGCTTCCACTGCATTAAGGAACTACAGAGTCAGAAACGGCCATTATTCCCCGCGAGAGTTATTTCAGGAATGGCTTGGAAACTTCAGTGCATCCCACTGCAGACAAAGATCCTGTTAGCTTTATTTGGGTTTGTCAAATCGCCCATAATGATTTGAAGATTATAATACTTTGACACTTTCTTATTTATGTTGGAGCGTAAGGTTTAGAAGTTTTGGATGCCAAGAAAGCTTTCTTCTTGGTGGAAGATAAAACGTGTTGACAGTTGGTGAATCTTCGAGAAGCACGTCCTGCACTTTGTTTTCTTTACATAGCACTTTTCCGCTCGCCCCGCCTGCGTGTTTTAGATGGATGAGTGAATTTCTGAGCCTCTGTAACTGTGGCAATTCTTCAGCTGTTCCACTGTCAGCCAAGTTTTCTCTCATGGTCTATAACTATCAAATTATGCCACCATCTATGACCGTTTAAAGCATTCCAAACAGAAGGGTAGGTGGCTAATGCTGTCATTATACACAGATGGATACCTGGAGCAAGAAACACACTAGTGTGAGGTCTTCAAAGTGACCCCGGCCACCTGCTTTCTACAGAACACAGAACAGCACGCTTCCCACATTCTTAT
Organism: Oryctolagus cuniculus; assembly: GCF_964237555.1. Classification (NCBI taxonomy): domain Eukaryota; kingdom Metazoa; phylum Chordata; class Mammalia; order Lagomorpha; family Leporidae; genus Oryctolagus; species Oryctolagus cuniculus. Next base: position 54,851,214 of record NC_091439.1, read on the forward strand.
GCAATGAGAATTCCTTTTTCACTATTGTTATATTAGACTTGAAAAGTCTTATCTGTGACACCAGGAAATGTTTCCCAGTATACCTTCAGGCTATAATTACTAATTCTTCTGTCAGTGTTTTGGCTACACGCTTGCAAGCTGACACAGACTTGTGCTGCCTGCTTATTTGGGTAAAATGCAAATTTGGTATTTTCATACCCAAGGTCACATCAAGAAGCATTCCATTAAGTATTGTGTACTTCCTGCTTCCGGTGTGTACCCCCGGGGCGGGGCCGCAGAGGCTGCGCGTCCACATTTCCGGGCGACAGAAGTTGTCTTTGCCAGATTGGAGCAGAAGATGCTGACACAGCAATCGAATGTTCATTTTCAAATAAGGTTTCTAGGACAGTGCAGTAACGTGCCTGCCCCTTCGTCATCTGAAATAGTTTTAAGCCTCTAGAAGCATGTCTGTGTGTGTGTGCTCGCGCCCGCCCCACAGGGACCTCATTATCTCGGTCCTCACTACTTGTCGGTGAGATGTGCGTGGGAGCCGGGAGAAGCGCTGCAGAGCGGACTGCCAGCGCTGACCGTCAGACAGGCCCCGTTCCCATTGAGTCACCCTGCGCAGAACGGCCCGACAGACCACTCTCTGTTATTGTTCTTGAATAATAATAATGACACACTGCCTGAGAGGTCCTGAACTGCATAGCAGAGACGTGAGGACTGGGCAAGGCAAGGTTTTATAAACACGGGGGTGTAACAATAGCAGCTGTCTATATAACGCCAGAAAAGTAATCCATGAGAGTCTGTTGTGACAGATGTTTTTTTCCCTCCCGCAAATTTCTTTCTGGGACAATAATATGGTTTGGAATGACAAGGTTATGATCCACCTTTTGCTAGTCATGTAGGAAACCGTTTCTCATTACAGGGTAACCCAACCAGTGCTAGGATTTAAAAATACTTGGGGGTGGGAGACTTCTGTGGTGATGCAGTTGGTTAAACCATCTCCTGTGATGCTCCAATCCCATATCAGAGGCCAGTTCAATTCAAGTGCTGGCTCCTCTGCTTCGAATCTAGCTCCCGGCTAATGTGCCTGGGAAAGCAGCAGGTAATGGTTCAAGTACTTCTGTTCCTGCCACCTACGTGAGAAACCTGGACGGAGTTCCTGGCTCCAGGCTTTGGCCTGGCCCAGCCCTGGCTATTGAGGGCATCTGGCATTTGAACTAGTGGATAGAAGATTCTCTCGCTCTCTGCCTTTTAAAAAATAAATAAAAATATTTTGGGGGGAAGTGAGAGTGCCAAGAGCCAAATATTTACACTTGAGTGTGTCTCAAATGAATATTCATGTTACTGCTATCCTGGAGTAGAAAAAATAATCTCCCTTTTACTTCTAGGATTTCCACTGAGTTTAGAACCTCAAGAAGTTATTTTCAGGAAATGGCTTGCTGGTGACTGCTGCAATTTCTGTAATAGCATTCGTGTTCCTTGACTAATTGCCAGATGTGGCCTGTGGAATCCATTGTCGGAGTTAATCTTCACAGTAGTCCCAGGCAACATGGGATTAGTTGAGCTTATGAGCTTCTTTTTGCTGGTGAAAGAAATGACAAACCAAGAGTCATGTTTTAGAAATTGGCACAGGCCGGCGCTGTGGCTCACTAGGCTAATCCTCTGCTTGCGGCACCGGCACCCTGGGTTCTAGTCCCAGTTGGGGCGCTGGATTCTGTCCCGGTTGCTCCTCTTCCAGGCCAGCTCTCTGCTGTGGCCCGGGAGGGCAGTGGAGGATGGCCCAAGTGCTTGGGCCCCTGCACCCCATGGGAGACCAGGAGGAAGCACCTGGCTCCTGGCTTCGGATCGGTGCAGCGTGCCGGCCGTGGTGGCCATTTGGGGGTGAACCCAAATGTCTAACTCTGACTGTCAAAAAAAAAACCAAAAAACAAAAAAAACAAAGAAAGAAATTGGCACAGATAGAAAGTGGAAGTGGCAAATATGAAATCTATCATCTCTCAATCCCAAGTGCTATCTCTTAATGAACTGGCATGTCAAATTGCAACATCATTAATGCTCTACTTACAATTAGTTAGAAACCTTTTAGTACATAATTACATACAAGGTTTCTGACACACCCAAGCACCTATCCTATTGGTCACATCCAACTATTTATAATATTGGGGACTCATTAATATAATAATAGTGTTGGAAAAATCTCACAATCACGAGTCATGTGGAATTTATGCAATTGATAGGGATATTCAGTTAAGAATTTTAACTAGAGGCCCGCATTGTGGGGCAGCAGGTTAAGCTGCTGCAAACAGTGCCATAAAGGCACTGGTTGGAGTCCTGTCTGCTCTACTTCTTGCTCCCTGCTTATGTGTCTAGGCAAGCAGCACAAGGTGGCCCAAGTGCTTGGTTGGGCCCCTGCTACCTACATGGGAGACCCGGATGGAATTCCAGGTCGCTGGTTTCAGCTTGGCCCAGTCTGGGCTGTTGCAGCCATTTTGGGAATGAACCAGCAGTTGGAAGATCTCTCCCTCTCTCTCTGTAACTGCCTTTAAAATAAATAAATAGATCTTTAGAAAATAAAAGAGTTTTAAAGCTAAGACTTCAAAGCAATATTTTTATTTATGGAATAACATTATTACCAAATGTTAAAAATAAAGCATGGAAATGAAAGGGACATTCAAAACCACTAAACAATACTAAAAATTGCGTTTTAAAAACTGTGCTTTTAAATTGTTAAGCATTCTTAGTTTAAAAATATGCATTATAGGATTTTCGAAAATACTTTAATTATTGAGACATCATCTCTCTTTTTATTAAGATTTATTTATTTGACAGTCAGACTTACACAGAGAGAAGGAGAGGCAGAGGGACTTTGAAAAGTTTGTGGGAGATCCGCATGTAATTCCATTTTCCATGAACTTCCAGTGCCTTTGTATTAAGTGGAATATTGCAGAAAAATAGTATTTTTTAAAATAGCGTTTATTATAGAATATTTAAAAACTTGTATATTTTATTATTAGTTATTGCTTTTTTTTTTTTAAACAGGCAGAGTTAGACTGTGAGAGAGAAAGACAGAGAGAAAGGTCTTCCTTCCGTTGGTTCACCTCCCAAATGGCTGCTACGGCCAGTGCGCCAGTGCGCTGCGCCGATCCGAAGCCAGGAGCCAGGTGCTTCCTCCTGGTCTCCCATGTGGGTGCAGGGCCCAAGCACTTGGGCCATCCTCCACTGCCTTCCCGGGCCACAGCAGAGAGCTGGACTGGAAGAGGAGCAACCGGGACTAGAACCCAGGGTGCCGGCGCCACAGGCAGAGGATTAGCTTAGTGAGCCATGGCACCAGCCAGTTATTGTTGTTAATCTCTTGATATGCCTGATTTAAAAATGTAACTTTATCATAGGTATTTCTGTATAGGAAAAGCCCTAGTATGTGTGGGGTTTGAGGCTACTTGTGATTTCAGGCCTCCATCAACTAGGGGTCTTGGAACACATGCTCTACAGATAAAAGGGGTGAGGTGTGTTGCTGTGTGAAACAGAAAAGAACAATTTTCTATTCAGATTTCTGCCTTCCAACGGCACATAACTGCTTAATTCCTGGTTTCATGATATACTTGTTTTAAATAAAAAAATAAGAATCTAAGAAGGTATTTAAATCTCTCTAAAATCCACAGGATTTGTCCTTTGAAAAGGAATAAATTCATTCATGTATTAATTATTTTGGGGTTACTTGCAGCATCTATTTTTCTGTGAAGGTCTCTAAGTGGAGATTTCTCTTTGTAGGCAGGTGAGTGCTAGGATGAGTCTCTTTTTTTGTTTGTTTGTTTTAACTTTTATTTAATGAATATAAATTTCCAAAGTACAGCTTATGGATTACAATGGCTCCCCCCCCCCAACTTCCCTCCCTCCCGCAACCCTCCCCTTTCCCGCTCCCTCTCCCCTTCCATTCAAGGATGAGTCTTTAACAGGAAAATAGCAGCTACTTCAAAATATTTTAACAAGCCATGCAAGAAAACGTCGTATATTTGCTAAGGATTTGCTTTGGCACTTTTTCCTTCAACATTTCTTCTCATCACAACATTTCTAATAGGAGGCTATTATCTCCTCTTTACAGATGGGGAAAACAGACTGGGCCATGGCCCAGGGAGAAGTCAAACTCGTATTTACCTTATTCCTAGAACCACATTCTGTCTTGTAAAATGGTCGCTTCCCGTCTCACCCTTATACTGACTTACGATCACCTAGATGTGGATAGCTGTTCACCTCTGTTCTCCTGCCAAATCTGGAGCTCTTCCTTTGGTAATCTTTTCTGTTCAGTGGGCTTGGTGATAGTCCTTTCCAGCAATCTCCTGGGTAGGAGGCTGCCAGCTAGCGGCCCTTCTGCCTTGATATACTGTATATTTGGGTTTCTCAGCTTGGGGAGTGGGGTTAGGAAAGAGTAGCTGGGAGATAATCCTTGCCTGGACCCTGGGGAGGTGTCTGGGGTTTGCTTTGCTGCTGCTGCTTTTCTTTTTCCTCCTCCTCCTCCTCCTCCTCCATTTATTTAAAAGGATTACAGAGAAAGAGAGGGAGAGATCTCCCATCCTTGGTTCACTTCCTAGATAGCTGCAGCAGCCAGCACTAGGCAGGCGCTTGATCCAGGTCTCTCCTGTGGGTGGTAGGGGCCCTAGCGTTTCAAGCACTTGGACACCCTCCACTGCTTTTCCCAGGCCAGTAACAGGGAGCTAGATCATAGTTGGAGCACCTGGAACATCAACTGGCACTGGCACTCGTATGGAATGCTGACAATGCAGGCCATGGCTTTACCTGCTGCACCACCGTGCCAGCCCCGTTAGCTAGGACTGGTTCTGTTTTCATCCTCACTGCTTCGAATCACCTGGCACTACATCCCTGTCTTCCTTGTGCTTCTGTTTGCCTGCTCCTCTCCCCCATATACAACCCTGAATCCCTCCTTCAGCTGGCGTGGCTGCCCTGGCCTTGCAGCATACTGAACACCAGCCTTCTCAGACTGTGACAAGGACTTGAACTCACCTCTGGGAGTGTATGCTGAAAATGAGAGTGCATGTAAGAACCAAGGAGTAGGGGCGAGTGCTTGAGGACAAGATGAGAGAAAAGTTTCCCCACTCTGGTGTCTAAAATTAGACCTTTTGAAGTGCTGGTACTTCCCTCTGTGACAGTGTATTTCTTGGCAGTTGTCCTCTTCATAGTGATTATAGTTGTTCCATTTGGAATGAGTTCAATTCCTCGAAGCAGGAAGAGTCTATTTAAAGATTCAGTTATAAATCGTGTTTTTATTGGTGAGGGTCCCTCCGTTACAGAACCCAAATGGGAGACCCTACCTGCTCCCATTCTGGCTTATTACTTCATATCCTGGATCCTGTTCACAGATTAGGTGCTGAGGGAAGATTGGAAAGAGGAATGCCATAGCTGACCACCAAGGCAGAACCTTGCAAATCATCTGTGCTCTGAGGGGCACATCAGCTCACTGATGCTTATTCATGTTTTATTGGGGAAGATTTGTATTATATAAAATGTTCATATTCATCATCAAAATTGCAAATCAAGGCGGTATTTATATGGTATAGTAGTATATAAATACAGTGTAAGCATTGGGTCGATCAGGTTGATTGATTTATGGTATTTGTTAGCCTTCCCAACATCTAAAATATTCATAACTACTTCTTAAGGCTCTTCATTCACTATAAAGTACTACACAAGGATTATTGATTGAGGCGGAATCAAAATACAGGGAACTACCTAGCTTTGTGGGTTATCTCAGCTGCAATAGTAATGGACAGACTGAGTGTCACGGATACCCCGCAGTTCATAGCAGATGCCCATGGATGAGAGATTCCACAGTCTTGCATTGAAACTGCTATGTCAGTTCCTTGGTTTAATTTTTTTTTGACAGGCAGAGTTAGACAGTGAGAGAGAGAGAGACAGAGAGAAAGGTCTTCCTTCCGTTGGTTCACCGCCCCCCCCCCCAAGTGGCCGCTACAGCCGGCGCGCTGCACTGATCCGAAGCCAGGAGCCGGTGCTTTCTCCCATGCAGGTGCATGGCCCAAGCACTTGGGCCATCCTCCACTGCCCTCCCAGGCCACAGCAGAAAGCTGGACTGGAAGAGGAGCAACCGGGACAGAATTCGTCACCCCGACCGGGACTAGAACCTGGTGTGCTGGCGCCGCAGGAGGATTAACCTAGTGAGCCGCAGCGCCGGCCAGTTTAAATTTTTCTGAACACCACCTCCCATCCCACTCCCCACCCCCCCATGTTTTGAAAGTGACATATTTTATGTTTCTTGGGTTATTGTTTTTTTTTGTTGTTGTTGGAAAACTGAGCCTTCAAATGCAGTGTTGCTCAAACTTTAATATTCATCTGAATCAACTAGGGAGTCCCATTAAGTGTGGATTCTTTCTCAGGAGGTTGGTAGGTGGTGATACAAATCCTCATTCTTAGATAATGTTGATGGTGTAGGTTGTCACTGCCTTTGGAGTAGCTCATCATCTTAAGAAATGTAAGGTAGTTCTTAGGATAGATTATTTCTGTACAAACTAATGTTTTTCTTTTGATCTGTTTTTGCATTTATTCTATAAATAAGTAAATTTATTCTATAAATGCAAAACATGGTATGAGCACATCAAACTTTCTGTCCTTACTCTCCAAGTCAAGGGTGCCATTTAAAAAAGCAATTGAACTAAGAAAGTTATTAGAAGATCTGTACTTTTGCATCAGAAATCTCCAAGGCTTTGTGGTGCAACAGGTTCAAGCTACCACTTGCAGCACCTGCACCCCATATCAGAGGGCTGGTTTAAGTTTCAGCTGCTCCACTTCCAATCCAGCTTCCTGCTGATGTACCTGGGAAGGCAATGGAAGATGGCCAAGTCCTTGGGGCCCTGCCACCCAGCATGGCAGACCAGGATGGAGTTGTTAGCTCCTGGCTTCCACCTGACCCAGACCTGGCTGTTGTGGAGACTTGGAGAGTAAATCATCAGATGGAGAGTCAATCTCTTCTCTTTCTCTCTGATTCTGGCTCACTCTCTGTCACTTTGCTTTTCAAATAAATAAATAAATAAAATATATTTTAAAAAATCTTGAAGAGGGCCAGCGCCATGGCTCAATAGGCTAATCCTCTGCCTGTGGCCCTGGCACACCGGGTTCTAGTCCCTGTCGGGGCGCCGGATTCTGTCCCGGTTGCCCCTCTTCCAGGCCAGCTCTCTGCTGTGGCCCGGGAAGGCAGTGGAGGATGGCCCAGGTGCTTCTGCACCCGCATGGGAGACCAGGAAAAGCACCTGGCTCCTGGCTTTGGATCAGCTCAGTGCGCCGGCCGCAGTGGCCATTGTGGGATGAATCAATGGAAAAGGAAGACCTTTCTCTCTGTCTCTCTCTCTCACTGTCCACTCTGTCAAAAAAAAAAAAAAAAAAAAAAAAAAAAGGCAAAAAAAAAAAATCTTCAAGGGATCCAGAGGGGGAAGTTACTATAAACATAAATGAAAGAAACAGCCCTAGATTCCAGTTTGTGTGAAAATCTCCCTTCCGTTTACTAGAGCTGGCGTCGATGAGATATGCCGCATCTCAGCTAGCAAGGTCTGGAGGTTTTTGTTTTGTTTCTTAATGGCATGTCCTCATGGGGTGAGGATTCCGATGTTCTCACACTTTTGCTACATGGTAGAGAGATAGGCTATGAGTGTTTAATTGGTAGATTTAGAAGTCTATGGGTCTTGGCAAAGGAATAAGCCATTGTGTATGAGCTGAGGGGTGGAGGAGGGAACAGTGTGTGAGGGAGAATCACAAGTCATAACAATAGTTTTAGAAGATTTGGTGTTAGTATAACTAATAACTTCTTGAAAAGATCAAACCACAGTTCAAAGGTGAATTACCAGGGCGGGCTTCATGGAATCCCATATGTCCCTGCTGCTCTACTTCCTACCCAACTCTCTGCTTATGGCCTGGGAAAGCAGTAGATGATGATCCATCCACGTGCTGAGTCCCTGCACCCACGTGGGAGATCCGGAAGAAGCTCTGGGCTCCTGGCTTCAGATCCGCCCAGCTCCAGCCATTGAAGCTATTTGGGGAGTGAACCAGCAAATGGAAGACCTCTCTCTCTCTTTCTCTGCTTCTCCCTCTCTCTGTCTGTAACTCTGCCTCTCAAATAAATAAATAACTCTTAAAAAAGTGAATCCTATGCTGAAGGAGCATAGGACTGTTGACAGCCTGCAAATAGGACAAGACACCAACAAACCTCGCCGCTGAGGCATACTGAAGGATATGAGAATTAACTACAAGTCAGGAATTATGCTGTTCACCTATTCATTACAAGTGAGAAAATGCCGTGATACACCCGAAGGGCAAAGGACCGATTTTGATTGCCAATACCACAAGAATTCCTTTTTACTACTGGAAGTTTGAACTTCCTTTTTATTGCATTCATCAAGTGTCTTGCCAAAAATTCCCAAGGCAGACTAAACTGAGTAGACCAGTTATGTCAAATGACAGTAATACCATGGTTTAGACAGGCATGCATGGGAATGTAAGCCATGATTCTGAATTCTGACTAGAAGGGGAGCAAGGTTAACTCTGTTAATTTCTGTTACAGAACAGGCAGATTGCCTATGGCCCTGGGACATTACTAAAAGTTGGTGAAGGGTGGGGTTTCCAGGATGCAGTGCCCGAAGCAGATGGCCTTTGTCAGAGGTGCAAGTGCAGGATGGGCATGCCCATATGTCTCCACATTTTCTAGTTCCACTTCTTGAGAGAGATCAAGACATCAGTCACGGCTAGCCAGTTGGCAGGACACTTACTCTTTCAATGAGAGTTATCAGCGAACTTTTACTAAGTAGTATGCACAACTGAGGATGTTATACAAAATACTTAAATTAAAAAAAAAACATAGTTTTTTGACCTGGAATAAAAGTTAGAAATGCAGTTAATAGTCTTAAAACATACTCAGGGAATTAAAACCTTTTTGATTTTTTTTTTTTTGAAGTCCAGTCATACTGTTCAGTACAGACCTAGAAATAGTATGATGCCTCTAACACAGCAGTGCAGTATACGACAAGGTCCATTACTGTCCCCTGCAATTGATGTATCACACATGTTGCATGGGCTCCAAACCAGTTTTGTGATCTGTAAAAATAATAACATCTAGGTTGTTGTTTCTTTCCCTCCCTCCCTCCCTCCCTCCCTTCCTTCCTGTCTTTCTGTCTTCTTCCTGTCTTTCTCTTAGAGGTAGAGTTACAGACAGTGAGAGGGAGAGACAGAGAGAAAGGTCTTCCTTCCATTGGTTCACTCTCCAAAAGGCTGCAATGGCCGGAGCTGTGCCGACCTGAAGCCAGGAGCCAGGTGTTTTTCCTGGTCTCCCATGTGCATGCAGGGGCCCAAGCACTTGGGCCATCTTCCACTGCTTTCCCAGGCCATAGCAAAGAGCTGGATTGGAAGAGCAGCAGCCGGGACTGGAACCAGCACCTGTATGGGATGCCGGCGCTGCAGGTAGAGGATTAACCTATTGCGCCAGGGCACCAGTCCCAGTTGTTGTGTTTTTCTACACTGTGATGAATTGGAACAGCATCCTGGTTAAGTTTTTTTAAAAATAAAATATACATGCAAGGCATTTGTAGCTATAACATTCATAATTTTAACTCGTGTTTACATGCACCTAATCAATGTTTCTCTCTGGAGATGGTGAAATTCTCCAGAGTTGTAAGGCTGTGTGCCAGAATAAGCTACCTTCTGGAAGTGTGTGTGTAACCAGCTCCATAACACCATTTTTCAACTCTGGGGAATGCATTCTCCACTTCCCAAAACAGAAATAATAATTCTGAGGATGTGATATCTTTTTTGGGGGGAAGCAAATTTTTAAAAAGAAAAAAACTTTAAGTATCAGAGTGGTAACACTGACTGACAGAATTTAATCAGGAAACATCCCTTTGACTGTCAAAATATTTTCTGTTTCTACCAGGGAAAATAGCTACTCAGTTCACAATCAATAATTTTGTATTAGAAACAAAGAAGAATTGTTCTACCTGGGAGGATGACATTGGGTGAGAAGCAAAGGGCTTCTCTAATCTTACCAGTTTTCCTTTTTGGACTGCCAGCTCTGCCAGGCTATAAAACACAAGAGCATTGGCCTTTGATAAGAGCTCCAAAGAGACCATAGTGCAACCGTTACCACCACCACCACCAACAAAAACATTGTTGGGTAATGTTGCTGTTGAGGCTTGGCTATAGTTTGAGAGTCCTCGAAGGCTTTGTGAGGAGGTAGAAAGGTGAAAATTTAATCCAACCATGTATTTAGGGGTGGGACCTTGGGATTAGATGAGATCCAGAGGGTGGAGCCCCCTAGTGAACCCAGATGGCTTAGTAAGAAGGAGGAGGGGCCAGAAGAGGCACTTTCCCACACATGCACCCACTCCCTGTCCCTGTTCCAGCCCCAGTCCCTGTTCCTGTCAGCAAGAAGGTCATCTCCAAATGTGATCCCTCGACCTCGTACCTCACAGGGATTGATTTATTTATTTGAAAGGCAGAGTTACAGTACAGCTCCTCCACTTCTGATCCAGCTGCCTGGGAAAGCAGAAGGCAAGGCCCAAGTGTTTGGGCTCCTGCACCCACGTGGGAGACCTGGAGGTAGCTCCTGGCTCCTGGCTTCGGACTAGCCCAACTCTGGCCATTGTGGGTGTACCACAATGTGGGTGTACCAGTGGGTGGATGATCTCCTCTCTTCTCTCTCTCTCTCTCCCTCTGTCTGTAACTCTGCCTTTCAAATAAATAAATCTCTCTTTAAAAAAAAAAAAAAACAGCTTTTTAAAATACCACAGCATCAGCCCCCTGGCAGCTTTAAAAAATACTAGTACCCAAGGCTTATTCCAGACAACTCGGGTTCTCTAGGAGGTAACACTCAAATAAAATACAGTCAAGTGTCACTTAGGGATGAAGATACATTTTGAGAAATACATCATTACGCACTTTGAGCATCGTGCAAACATAGAGTGCACCTACACAAACCTAGATGGTATACGCCCATCACTCCATATGGCTTCGTGGTGCGATCAAGAAACACATTTAAATGCCAAATGGATGAGGTTGCTGCTGGCGTAACGGGATGCACTGTTGTGCTGCATAGTTCATTTGTATAAGTAGGAGCACACTCTTAACAATACAAAGTATAGTATGGGGGCCGTCTCTATGGCATAGATGGTAAAGCCACTGCCTGCAGTGCCAGCATCCCATTGGGTGCCGGTTCGAGACCTGGCTGCTTTGCTTCCAATCCAACTCTTTGCTGTGTCCTGGAAAAGCAGTGGAGGATGGCCCAAGCCCTTGGGCCCCTGCACCCACGTGGCAGACCTGGATGAAACTCCTGGCTCCTGGCTTTGGATCGGTGTAGCTCTGGCCATTGCAGCCATCTGGGGAGTGAACCGCAGATGGAAGAAACCTCTCTCTCTTTCTCTCTTTCTCTGCCTTTTTGTAACTCTGCCTTTCAAATAAATCTTTAAAAAAGAAGTATAGTATGATCAATACATAAGCCAGTTGTTTTTAGTCATGTACATAGTTGTATGCACTTACACCAGCGTTGCCACAAGCACAAAGGGAACACATTGCGCTAGGACGGTACCACAGCTGTGACGTCAGCAGTGGTGCTAGGAATGGCCATAGGCAGCCTTCAGCTCCATTGAGTCTTATGGGACTACTATAGTGTATCGTTGTGCAGTCACGCATCACTGGATTTTGTCAAGCTCTCCAGGTGATCTGTATGTGCTCTCAGGGCTCACACCTATGCAGCTTTCACAGTTAAAAACCAAGAGCTGTCAGTTGTTAAACCTCAGGGTGAATTGTTTCTCATGAACTGAACTGTGTTTTATTTTTCTCCCAAAGCAGGAGCTATGAAAAGGATTTAATACTAGTGGTAGAACATTAAGAAATAAGTGTTTTAGTTGTCTGTAAATTGGGGAGAACAGAATATAGTTTAGGTTAATAGCTTGTTCAGGCCGGCGCCGCAGCTCAATAGGCTAATCCTCCACCTAGCGGCGCCGGCACACCGGGTTCTAGTCCCGGTCGGGGCACCGGATTCTTTCCCGGTTGCCCCTCTTCCAGGCCAGCTCTCTGCTGTGGCCTGGGAAGGCAGTGGAGGATGGCCCAAGTGCTTGGGCCCTGCACCCCATGGGAGACCAGGAGAGGCACCTGGCTCCTGCCGTCGGATCAGCGCGGTGCGCCGGCTGCAGCGCACCAGCCATGGCGGCCATTGGAGGGTGAACCAAGGGCAAAAGGAAGACCTTTCTCTCTGTCTCTCTCTCTCACTATCCACTCTGCCTGTCCAAAAAAAAAAAAAAAAGTTTGTTCAGGTTAATTATAAACTGTTCAGTGAGGCAGCAAAACACTTGCAGACAGAGACCTAGGGGAGAATGTTGTTGTTGCCTACTTTACCTCAGTAGCTGTTGAATGTCTCTATGCATATTATCTACTTAGAGCATAATAAAAGAGAAAACACCAGAACACTAGAAGATCATTCTGGAAGACTTTACTCTGGCTACTGGTAGTTTTATGGTGCCTGAGAGGTGACCTTCTTTTGGATAACAGAAGGACTTCAACACATTCATTAAAAAAATTTATCCTTGCTTGCAATTAAGACTTGGTCTTTGAAATGACTTGGGCAGTAAGGACAAGCTTAATATCACTCAGATATTGGAAACTTTGGGTATCTGTTGATAACTAAGAATTCTTGAAATATTACCTGTGGTTATGGCTAAGAAGTGCTGGAACCAGCATTTGTCACAGCAATTAGGACATTGCTTGGGATACTTTTATGCCACATCCAAGTGCCAGGGTTGAGTGTTGGCTCTGCGTCCCATGAAGCTCCTTGCAAATGAGCAGCAGAAGGTGATCCAAATACTTACGTCCCTGCTGCTTATGGAGGAGGTCCTCATGGAGTTCTGGGCTGAAAAATAAAACACAGTTCAGTTCATGAGAAACAATTCACCCTGAGGTTTAACAACTGACAGCTCTTGGTTTTTAACTGTGAAAGCTGCATAGGTGTGAGCCCTGAGAGCACATACAGATCACCTGGAGAGCTTGACAAAATCCAGTGATGCGTGACTCACAACGATACACTATAGTTCAGCCCAGTTTGGGAGTCATTTGGGGAGTGAACCCGCAGATGGAAGATCTCTCTCTCTCTCTCTCTCTCTCTCTCTCTCTCTCTCTCTTTTTCTCTCTCTCTCACACACATGTCTCTCTCTCTCACTCTGCCTTTTAAATAATTTTTTTTTTTAAAGCAGAGGAGATTTGATGGTTGAGTGCACAAAAACTTCGGCATTGAGGAGCAAGGAGCAGCCTATCGTTGCCATTGCCAAAATCCTGGCTGAGTGGTAAAGATAGAAATAGAAAGAACTTCCCATGGCTCTTAACTTTGCATGGAATGAGAAGAAGAAAAATTCAATTCCTGTGCCTGAGTGTGAAACACACAGAGTCAAGGTTGGGGCTTACAGCAGGTACTAACTAGCCGTGTCTGTCTCCAACTTGATGTGGAGCATAAAGGACTACAAAGCCAGCAGCAAGCGGAGATGCACATGAGTCAGCCCCAGCTAAGGCAGCCAGGGATTAAGAGAGTCACGCACAAGCACTACTTGTGGGAATGGTGGCAGATACCAAGCAAACAGGGCGCATGACAGGTGGATGGGACGGGTGAGCTAAGGGATCAGCCAGGGAGGCGAGGGGATAGGACAGGACATGGGCCACGAACGCTTAGAGGTTCATAAACCAGTGTATCACCCAGTGGGAAACATCGAGCTTCTTGGCTAGGGAGATTCAGTGAAAGTGATTATTTCAGGTATGAAGAGTTGTTACCTGCTGACTAAGAGGTTGACATGGGGAAAGGGGACAGAGGTAGGTAAAGTTCCTGCAAAAAACACTGACAAAATTCACTTCTGCTTAAAACCTCTAAGTAAAAAAAAAAAAAAAAAAAAAAAAAAGTTGTGGCTAGGCAGAGCAGCCCTGACTACAGAGCAATTCTAGTCTTCCAAGCCACTTTAAAGAGGGACAGGAGGCAGACGTCTGAGAACTGTCCAGGTCCAGCGGAGCATGCGCAGTGCTTTGAGGGGCATGGTTATTCCCAGTAAATAGGTACACAAACAAGCAAAACCCACCCAGCTGTTACAGGCAAAAAGACTGTGGACATACAGTAGATTCAGATAAGGAAAGGAATGTTACTGCAATCACAGTGATTATCTGTCTACAGGTGTCTGCCCCGTCTGAACAGTGAAACGTTGACATCCCACAGACCCAAGTGGATAGACATGTATCCAAGTCTCACTCAAATAAAAATGTGTTGGGCTTGGTGCCAGTGAGCATTCCAGGGTTTGCTTTTCTTGGCTTCCTGAATCCAAGCAGATGAAATTTCTTCTGAAAACCAGGCTTTTGTGGAAGAAATCAGGTTTTACTCATCTTGTTGTTTTGTTAATTTAAAGAATGCACAGCCATAAAAATGTGACTCACCCTTAATATCACTTTTTTCCCCTCAAAAATCTAAAAGTGGGGTGGACCTTTGGCACAGTGGTTAAGTTGCCACCTGGGATGCCCACATTCTGTATCCTAGGCCTTGGGTTCAAGTCTTCACTCTGTTTCCGATTCAGTTTTCCACTAATGCACACGCTCGGAGGCAGCGCTGTGGCTCAGGTAGTTGAGTGCCTGTCACTCACATGAGAGACACAGATTGAATTTCAGGCTCCTGGCCTGGCCCAGTCTCAGTTGTTGCAGGCATTTGGGAAGTAAACAAGTGGATGGAAGAGCTCTGTGCCTCTCACTCTCTCTTTTGCTCGTTCTCTTCCTCTCTCTTCTCCCTCCTCTCTCTCTGCCCTTTGGATGAGATTTTTTAAAAATCTAAAAGTGAAAATAGCCTGGCCCTCCAACTCCAAGAAATACTTTTTTTTTTTTTTAAAGATTATTTATTTGAAAGACAGAGTTACAGAGAGGCAGAGAGAGAGAAAGTCCACTGTTCCATTCCCCAAATGGCCACAACAGCCAAAGCTGCACCCATCTGAAGCCAGGAGGCAGGAGTTTCTTCCAGGTCTCCCACGTGAGTGCCGGGGCTCAAGGTTTTGAGCCCTCTTCCACTGCTTTCCCAGGCCATAGCAGAGAGCTGGATCAGAAATGGAGCAGCTGGGACTCGAACCGGTGCCCATATGGGATGCTGGCACTACAGGCGGCAGCTTTACCTGCTATGCCACAAGCACTAGTCCCAATAAATACTACTTTTAACATTTTTTTAAAACTTAAGGTACAAGAGATTCATATCCATATCTGTATCTATATCAGTATCTACAATTATATAATTATTTAACGTGATGTACAGCTTTATCAAGCAGGTGGAAGCCAGTGTTCCTGGGGCCGTGGGCACACTGATAATTTGGGTTTCCTTTGCACTAGAGTTTGGATCACAATGCAAGTATTTGGGTCATGGCCAATGGGAGGCACCTGAAAGGAAAGCAGGCGTGTGGTTCACCACCAGAGAGCTGCGGGGCTGCATTCTTAGCCCAGGCCACCGCCAGTGTGTGTGTATGTGTAACCCACTTGGTGACCCCTCCGCAGCAGTTCCTTCTCCCTGGAATGTTCTTGCGGTCGCTCTTCTTGTGTTGTGGTCTCAGGTTATTTCCCAGCTCTTCAGGGAGATGTCCTCAGTCTCCATCTAAGAGAGGCCCCATCCTCACCTGCGAACATCATCCTGCCCAGTTCCCTTTAGTTTTCCTTGAACTTGCTGGCTGCATAGTATGTTGTCTCTTGCAATAGAACAGGCTGTGAGGCTCCTATTGGTGACCATCTTGTCCCGTAATGTGTACTGGCAAAGGGTCTGGCAGATAAGAAGATCCCCCGTGTTGTTTGTGGGTTAATGAGTTATGCAGAATGGCATTAGCACAAATACACAAACTTCTTACAATTTCAATTTGTTATTTGAAAGGCAGGGAGAAAGTTAGAGACAACTCCCATCTGCTCATTCACTCCTCAAATGCTTGCAAAAGTAACAGGGACCCAGCTACTGGAGCCACCACCTGCTCCCAGGGTGTGCCTTAGCAAGAAGCAAGCAGCCAAGACTCAAACCCAGGCAGTCTGATAGAGGGCGTGGACGTCCCAACTGTGTCTTAACTGCTAGGCCAAATGCCCACCCCCACAAAGTTAATTTATTAGCTTGCTTTTATAATCACAAGGCCATGAAGAAAGAGGTTGCTCTTTGAGTGGTGTTTATTAGACATGTTTTGACAAATTAAAAGTTGCGAATGAAGCCTTAGTAAGGTGGTTAAGTAAGCAGTAAATTATAGAGCATGTTGTATTGCTAAAATGGGCCAATGTTCTTTAGAACCCTAAGCAACAAGGGGAATGAATTGCTCTATGCATTTCTCTAGTAACTTGAATGGAACTTGTAGGGTGGAAGAAAGAATTGAACTCACTTTTTTTTTTTTTTTTTTTAAGATTTATTTATTTAAAAGGCAAACTTACAGAGAGGCAAAGGCAGAGAGAGGTAGAGGTCTACTATCCACTGGTTCACTCCCCAAACGGCCACAATGACGGGAGCTAGGCCAATCCAAAGCCAGGAGCCCAGAGCTTCTGCCAGGTCTCCCATATGGGTACAGGGGCCTAAGGACTTGGGCCATCCTGTGCTGCTTTCCCAGGCTATAGCAGAGAGCTGAATCAGAAGAGGAGCAGCCGGGACTCCAGCTTTACCTGCTGTGCCACAGCACCGGCCCTGTACTCACCTTGAACACATACTTGCGATTTATTAATCATTATAAGTCGCTTTTCAAGCGCAGTTTTCTCATCTGTGAGATCTGTCACATAGGAGTGATATAGGTAGTAGGTGAGATAAAGTTGTGCCCTGCCATCATCATGGAAATGAGTGTGCACAAGCTTGTTATTTTAAAATTAATGAGAGAAGAGCCCTTGATGCTAGCTGGCTTGGAGTTCTGGGCTTCCGTGTGCCCACTGGCAGTTGTGTTATTCCCTAAGATGTGTGTTAATGTCTCAGAGTGGGTTGTTGAGGAATACTTGTGAATGTTAGTGAAAGTGCTCTGTGAGATTTGCAGAAAACCATACAAATGTATAGTTCTGTTATTCCAGTTATTCCATTCCAGCTTATTGGAAGCCCAAGTTTAGCTGATGTTGGTATAATAAGATCTGTGGTACCATCCGCGTAGTGTGTAAAATCATGGATGATGCTAATGCTTCAGAGTGGACAGATCACCAGATAGTACAAGATGAGTTTGCTCCATTTCTGATTGACATTAACCTTGACCTCTGCTTTCCAACTCGACCTTCAAAAAAGTCAGTCACATTTGCAAATATAAGAAGAAGCAAAGACTCTCAAAGGCAACCAGCCAGTAATCCTTGGATGGAACTAAAATTTTTTCTTATTAACTCCAGAGTATAGTCGGAAATTCTCGATAGCCAATCTTCCATGAATTAGCTTTATTACATTTTTTGACCGTAGAATTTCTGAAAGTGCCAATTTCCCTGTTAAGCTTTGATGCATGATATCACTACTATGGGGCCCCTTGACAACGGGGTAATTCTGCTGTGTGTGCGTTCCACAGCTCTTTACTAGACAATCCCAGAAGACACAGGGGCATTGCTGGGATTGGGTTTTCTTTTCAGACATCTGTTTTCTCCATTTCCACCCCTCATCCTTCTCCAGCTTCTCCCTGGTTCCATGTTGGGGTAAGGTGGATATGGTGTGATTACCACTTCACAGCTCATTTTATTACTTTAGCCTCAAAGAACAGCTTTTCAAATAAATGAACATTTGGGGACCTGAAGCACAAAGGAGATAGGGAAGCTAGGAAGCCGTGGCTGACCACTCAGAGGGTGAAATAGTACTGAAAATGTATTGAAAAAAAAAAATGCTAAGTGCAGCAATCCAGCAGCTCCTCTGGGTATTATTATTAGTTAAGTTTTTCTAAAACTGTGTCAACGTGCTTCCTAATAATTGTCATTTGGGGTGTTTAGAGGCGATTATTTTCCTAAGATTTTATGAAATAGCCATTTAGTCAGGGCTTGGGCAAGTACTGTGAGATAAGCTGTTTGTGTAAATGTAGTTAGAGCCTAGAAACATTTTAGCTGGATTTGCTGAATTTAATTATTTCTTTGCTATTGGAAAATATCTACTTCTCTTCTGCCCTGAAGATTAAGTAAACCCCGCCCTTTGGGGACTAAGTAAAGGGTTAACAGGTGAGAAGGTCAGGGCCATATCTTGTCTACCTCCCTCCTGTCTCTGAGGCTTCTGTGATTCCCTCCAGCACCCCTTCACTCCACCTCTCACCCACTTGACCAAGTGCAATGTCAACACATGCTTTACGTACGAGTGTGGCTCTTGGACTGGCTCTGTTTTAATACATGATGCTCAATAAGCCCCAGTACATATTTTTTATGTAGTGTAAGATGTGTAAGGAAATGTAAAGTGCTTATGCTATGCTCTCAGGTGGGCTGGGGCTGTCTGGTTTATCTGTATAGCCCCTGGTACCCAGGGGATTTCATTAAATATTTGTGGAAGAAGTGAATGAACCATTCACACAGTGATTAGGCCCTGATTAAGCCAGTGGGTGCTGGTGGAACACTCTCCCTCCCAGTAACTGTCTGGCTTGACTGCAGTGTAACACTCAACCTCTCTCTCCTCTGACACTTCTCTGTCTTCTGCATTTTGGGCTGTCTTCTTATTCTTCTCTATCGGTTTCTTTTCCACTTGCTGTTAAAGTATGATATTCCTCCCTACTCCTCACTCTCCAATTGAGCACCACCTTGACCTTCAGAGTGCTTCCCTTGGATATTCTCATTCGTGCCCTTGACTTAAATCACCACCCATCGGAAGTGAATGACTTCCACATACACATCTTCAGCTCTGACATTCCTAAGTTCCACACTGTCGATTTCTTCCTGCCTCTCTCTATAAGCGAGTCCTACAGTCCCATTAGTCTCTGCTGGTGAAAACTGAAATGGCTCTTTTTAAAAAAAAGGATTTATTTATTTATTTGAAAGGTAGAATGACAGAAAAGAGAGACAGACAGACAGACATCCATCTTCCATATGCTTGCCCACTCCCCAAATGGCTGTAACAGGCAGAGCTGGGCCAGGCTGAAGCCAGGAGCCATAAATTCCCATCTAAGCCTCCCATGTGGCTGACACGAGCCCAAGCACCGGAGCCACCATCTGCTGCCTCCTAAGCACAGGAGCAGGGAGCTGGATCAGAAGTGGAACATCTTGGACTCACACTGGCACTCTGACATGTGATGCAGGCATGCCAAGTGGTAGCCCAACCCCCTGCACCACAACACCAGCCCCCAAAATGCCTCTTCTGTACTCTCCAACCACCAAGCTGACATCAACAACCCAGGTAACCAAACTGGAAGTCCAAGAATCATTGCTTCTCTCCCTACATTAAACCATTGCTTAGAACTCTCTGTTCCACCTCCTCTGTTGAATTTGGCTCCATCGGAGTAGGAAATGAGCACTCTCTGGATGTCTGCGTTTCAGAGCCTGTCACCTGTTGGCCTCCCCTCTGCAGGAGAGTTGCACTTACCTGGCCTCTTTCTCCGTCGGGTTATTATTTTGTATACACCCCTCCCGTCTGTCTTCCAGGTGGCTGCTGCCTGGCAGGCTTTCTAAATGTTTAACCTACCGTGCTCCTCCTCCCTCACTGAAAACCCTCAGTGTCTTCAGGATAAAGTTCAGCCGAGCCTTGTACAACTTCATCTCAATGCTCCAGCCTCATTTCTGGTTCCTATAGCCCGTGTTCAGTCATTCGCAACCTGCCGCATACCCACCCTCCACCCCTCTCCTGCCAGAAGCACCTGTCTCTGTTCTCATCCAGCAGTTCTGCCGCTCTGTTAGGCTGGGCGTTTTTGCAGAAGACTCTCTGCCCTCCGGTCTATGCTCTTCTCCCATCCTCTTCATACCTCTGAATAGTTAGACCAGATGAGACTTTTTTGTTTACCTGTCTGTCACACTATGGGCAATTTGAGGTTGTGTTCCCAGCATCCAGAATGGTATAGCCCAGTGTTTCTCAAAGTGGGGCCCCCATGTGTTCCTGTGAAAGTTAGAATCATCTATTGACTGTTTTTTCTTCTTAATATCTATTTATTCACTTCAGAGAGAAAGCAATCCTATCTGTTGCTTCATTCTCCCAAAAGTCTATAATGGCCAGGACCTGGTCAGACTGGGGCCAGAACTCAGTCCAGGTCGGCTACATGAGTGGCAGGGAACCAATTAGTCGAACCATCACACTGTCTCCCAGGGTCTGTATTTGCAGGAAGCTGCAGTCAGGAACAGGAGCCAGGAAACAAACCCAGGTACTCTGACATGGGATGCGGTGACTCCACTGCTAGACCGAACACCTGCTCCTCAGTGCTTTCTTACAGGAAATACTCTAGGTGGTTTTCATGAGCATATTTTAAAAACTGTTTTTGAATAAGAAAAGAAAATCAATTGGAGTCCTTGATCTTATTTATTTATTTATTTATTTGATAGGCAGAGTGGACAGTGAGAGAGAGAGAGACAGAGAGAAAGGTCTTCCTTTTGCTGTTGGTTCACCCTGCAATGGCCGCCACGGCTGGCGCGCTGTGGCCGGTGCACCTCGCTGACCTGAAGCCAGGAGCCAGGTGCTTCTCCTGGTCTCCCATGCGGGTGCAGAGCCCAAGCACTTGGGCCATCCTCCACTGCACTCCTGAGCCATAGCAGAGAGCTGGCCTGGAAGAGGGGCAACCGGGACAGAATCCGGCGCCCCGTGATCTTATTTTTTTTTAACATTTATTTTATTTACTTGAAAGGCAGAGTTACAGAGATAGAGGGAAAGAGAGAGAGAGAGAGAGAAATCTTCCATCCTCTGGTTCACTCATTCGAAACCCCAAATGGACACAATGACCACACCTGGGCCAGGCTGAAGCCAGGAGCCCAGAGCTTCTTTCAGGTCTCTCATGTGGGTGCAGGGGTCCAAGGACCTGGGCCATCTTCTGCTGCTTTCCCAGTTAGCAAGGAGCTGGATAGGAAGTAGAGCACCTGGGACTCGAACCAGTACCCATATGCCAGCATTGCAGGTGGTAACCTTACCCCCATAACACAGTGCTAGCTAGCCCTGATCATATTCTTTTATTCACATACAGTCTATTAAATTGGATGTGTTACTAATAATTCTAAAAATACTCACCGTGTTTATAAAAGAGGCAGGTTAGTCATATAGAGAAAAGATTGCCTGTCATAAAGTGAACTGGGGATTTGGAAATCCTATGGCCGCTTTTTTTTTTATGCACAAAAACTATTTGAATAGTTCATTTTACAAAAATATAATCCACAGGACTCTAGATTTAAGCAACCCCAAAACTCTCTTAGTTCTCTTCAGGGCACCTCTGCTTTGAGCACATTGTCTCCCCTCTGCCACTGTTTTCGTCAGTGCCAACTAAAATCACCTTGCAAAGCTCCCAGGAATTTGCAGAGGTTGGAAAGTAGCTGTGGCAGATATTTGTCATAAATGCTTTGTTATTTTCAATGCAATACCCAAGGTGTAGTCCCTACACATAATATAAACACTGATGATTTAGGAGGCTTCCTTAACCTGTGAAAGCTTCTAACAAAAAGCAAACCGGTGTGGCTAGAGCTTAGAAGTCTCTAATGATCTTTATACTGTGCTAAATTTATATGCTATCTCCTTGTTTGCTTACCTATATTTTATGTGTACTCATGCACAGATTGTCTTTGAAATCCTTAAAGGATGGATAGTCATATGCTTATAAACTGGCCTGAAAAATCTTAAAGTCTGGCAGACAGGCTGTATCTCTGAATACGTGTAGCTGCTACAGCCTGGAACACACCTGCCATGTTTTACTGAAAGTGAGCTAAGCCGTCCAGGGCTGGGTGGTTGAAAGC
The DNA here is from genome assembly GCF_964237555.1 of Oryctolagus cuniculus. NCBI lineage: Eukaryota > Metazoa > Chordata > Mammalia > Lagomorpha > Leporidae > Oryctolagus > Oryctolagus cuniculus. The sequence goes on from NC_091439.1 coordinate 54,873,069, forward strand.
TGACTCTGGCTGGTCTGTATGCTGCTTAGTACTGCGTCACTTTATTATTGTTGTGTTAGTTTAATTTGCCTAGAATTGTTCACAGAACATTTTGTCCTTCTGTTTTCCTGAGAAATGACTTCTCCTTGGGCCACTGAACTGGTTCTGCTTTAGTGTCCTGGGCTCAGTCATTTTTAATATTTGATCAGTCAAGCTCAACTAAATGAGAATGATTATAGCCAAGGTGCACTGGAAGTGTGTGGAGGGCTCATGGCTTCCGTTTTCCTGCTGTCTGTGGTAATAACACGTAGATAGGGCAGCTCGATATCTTTATAGAAGGAGGCTGTACAGACATCTCTATGCATATGTGTAAGTTCTGAAGATTTCTGCCCAGTTATTAAAATCACTACGGAGTTGCACATATTGTCAATGGCAACCGAATTGGGTATGTCATATTCAAGGAAGTCTCAACAGAAATTCAGAATATTATGATTGTGTTGGGCTGGAAATAACAGAAAGATAACAAGGAGGATCTTAACTGTGGTGTGTGGGGATTTCCTCGTATCTCACAGTAGAAGGCCAAAATAGCACAGGCTAGAGCTGCAAAGGCATCCCAGCGATGCTGTCAGGAAACTCGGCTGGCTTCCTCTGTGACTGCACTTTTTTTTCTCCTGTGTATTGCCACACGAGGATGAGACAGCTGTTGCCAGGCACCGTGTCTGTGATGAGGCAGGAAAGCGAAGTGCCAAGGACTCATACTTGGGAGTGTCAGGCCAGCCAAGTCAAAATGTTTTCAAGGGCTTTCCCAGAAGTTTCACCTGGCCCTTGTTACTTACATGATCATTACCCTAACTCCATCACAGGGCTCTTCCCAGACCAGTCCCTGGGAGGGAGCAAGAGAGAGCTGGGTGGTGCGTGTGGGAGTTCAGTCCTACTGCCATACTCGGAGCTATCCAGTCTGGTGAAACCGGAGTTCCAGTCCCAGGCCATCTCATCTCCTAAAACAACACTTGATGCCAGGATGTTTTAGGAGGTGGCACTAGGGACAAGCCTGGCCTTTCAGAGCAATCCCATGTGGGTGTGTCTGTCTTAAAGAACATTTCATACAGCAACAGTACAGGGTCTTGACTGTTGCTACATTGCTCTTACATAAGAAAGCTCCCCGAATGTTTTCAAGATAAATTTAATTTAAAACATTTATATAATTTTCCTGGGCATAGATCTATTGCAAGATAAACCCATACTTTGGAAACGTGTATTGCACCTTTGAGGTCTGAATGCTCTGTCTTGGTAACTCCGTCACTTAAATATCCCCATCAGTTCAGCCTTTCTCGACCTTCCAGAATAGTTCCCAGTGAGCTGAGGACATTGCAGTACAAGTTTTGTCTTGTTGGTTGGAAACTTTGATGACTGTTTTCTTAGTTCTGAAACTGACATTATTGAACACTGGTAGCTGACACACGATGGGTGGAGCATGGTTTCATAGCAAAGAACATGATAAACTCCAAAACCAGTGAGATATTATACTTCGCTCTCTGCCCGGTGCTCACGGGTAAGTGTGTGAAATCGCTTGCAGAGGCTCCTGCTGAACCTCTCACACCGTGTGTGTGGAACGTTTGCCCAGACACTCTGACTTGAGTCTCCAGGTGGGAATGTGCAGGCTCAGCTACTTCCTGGAACCAGGCTGCCCACAGTACCTGCGCCAGGCTCTGCTGCTATCTAAAACCTCTGCCACTCCCACAGCACTTGCTCTTGTTCCACTTGGATTTCATCAGACTGATCACAAACCCAAGCCTTTTGACATCATTCCTTAGAACCTCCAGTGCCCCATCGCTCCTAGGATTAAAAAGACGCTTCTTTATATGCTCTGAGAGAGCCCTTGGCATCTTCCACTGGCGCTTGGCCTTCGTCTCAATGTCTTCCATTTACTCTTTGGAATTGGAAGTCAAGCACTCAGAGTTTCTTGTAGTTGTTTGAGTGTCCTTTCTCTTTCCTGCTTTTGGCTCTTTGTCCGTGCTGTTCCCTCTCACATTCTCGGCCAGTTTTGTGCTCTTTGTCTTCGAATGTTTTTTTTTTTTTTTCCCTAAAGGCTTCTGTGTCACAGAAAGCTGGATTGCAATGGCTTCTCTGTTTCCTTCTCCATTCCCTTCCTTTTCCATTTATTTGTCTGTTTTACTGCCCAAAAAAGACTTAGAGTCTTTGGAGGGAATAGATCTATTTTGTCAACACTCTCAATGCCCAGCACATAGTTGGCTCTTACTGAATATGAGAGTAGTTCCATACATTTGTGGAAAATGAAATGTACAGATTAAGTTTATTTTAGTGCAAAAACGTTTTGAAATCCATGGACATGAGGGAGTCTTTAAAACATTCATGGAAATCCATATTATGGAAAAACTACCTGGGTTTCCGAGCTGCTTGTACCGAAGTAAACATCTCACCGTTTGAAGCACCCTCATGTGTTGAATAACACAAAAGCGTGAGTGAATCAGAAATCATCTTACTCTCAGCTGAGAATAAGTTCTTCAAAACAATGGTAACTCAGCAGAAGTTTGTACCATTTGAAAAATTTTATCAGAAGTAAAAAAATATATTTGATGTCCATCGTTAAAATAAACTGTAATCTTCAAAGCAATTTCTGGAAAACTAAATCTTACACCTGATATAGCTCATTACTTACGAAGAAAAACAAGTATGTTATTCCTAAGTTTCTGTTTTCTGTTTTTAAAGGGTAAGGAACTTTGAAGGAATGTTTTTGTTAGGTTCTCACATAAAAGAGAAGGTTTAGGAGCTCAGTGAGTCGTAGGCTAACCTTAAATGATGGTGTGCTGTGGCAACCACAGTGCATATGTTCTGTCTCTGTTAATGCAAAGTGCAAGAGATAGTCTATTACTTTTCCTTGCTGTTAGTGTACTGATTTTTTGAGTAAATAGGATACTTGCCAGAAGTGTTTACACCGGGATATAATTTGATATGCTTTATCTGTGCTTATCTTTGTGCCAGGAAATCAACTAGTCCCGAGGGGTTTGGAATGGTGGCGGTTGAATATGTGAAGCTATTTAGTCATAATGATTTTGTGCTTGGTGCAGTAGTAAAGATGCCACTTGCGATGCCCACACATCCTCATCGAAGTGTCTGCTTTCGAGTCCTGGCTCCTCTTCCAGTTCCAGCTTCCTGTGGGTGTACCACCTGGGAGGCAGCACGTGCTGGCTCAAGTACTTGGGGCCCTGCCACCCACATGGGAGACCTGGATTGAGTTCCAAGCTTCTGGCTTTGGCAGAGCCCAGCCTGGGCTGTTGTGAGCATTTGGGGACTGAACCAGCAGTGAAGATCTCTCTGTCTCTCTGTCTGCCTTTGAGATAAATTAAAGTTTTGTTTTTTTCTTTGAAGTCATAATGATCTTGATGGAGTGGTTCAAGCACCAAGCTAAAAATCTTCTGAGACTTCAGCGAAGTCCTTTATGGTTCCTCTGCCAGGTTCAGGAGTTTGGGAGGAGGAAATCTGCAGCACCAGGCAGGTTCTGAAGCAGGTGTGCACCTGCGACCCCTCAGTTCTGCGGCAGCCCCAGAGGAAATCGGCATCTAATTGCCCGGTACCCTTCACAGGTGCCCCTCCATGGGAGAATTCCTGGCAGTCACCAGGGGGACCAAAATTGAGCCACTGGTTTGTCGCTGGAGTAGTTCTCTCTTATTGTGCTTCCACTTTCTGAGATTTCAGTTACTCAGAGTCAGCCTCTGTCCAGAAATGAGCAATTCGTAAGTTTGAAATTGCGCGTGGTTCTGAGTAGTCTGAATAGTGTGAAGAAATCTCTAGCTCTCCTGCTCTATCCTGTTCAGGAACTGATTCACTCTTTGTCCATCGTATCCATGCCGTGTGTTCTATCTGTGTCATTGGCCTCTTGGTTAACAGTGATAGTCGCAGTATTGCCATGCTTGTGTAACTCTTATCTTGCTTAATTATGGGCCCAAAGCACAAGAGTAGTGATGCTAGCAATTTTATTATAACTTATTGTTTTATTTCATTTTGTTCATCTCCTATTGAGCCTACTTTGTAAATTAAACATTTTCATGCATGTATAGGTGAAAGCATGGTATATATAAAACGCTTTGGTGCTGTCTGTGTTTTGAGGCATCCACTAGGGTCCTGGAATGTATACCCCAAGAATAGAAGGGGCTGGGGCCGGTACTGTGTCGTAGCGGATTAAAGCCCCGGCCTACAGCGCCGGCATCCCCATATGGCATTCCTTCGAGTCCTGGCTGCTCCACTTCTGATCCAACTCCCTGCTAACGCTCTTGGGAAAGCAGCAGAGGATGGCCCAAGTCCTTGGGCCCCTGCATCCACATGGGAGACCCAGAAGATTCTCCTGGCTCCCGGCTTCAGATCAGATCAGTTCCAGCTGTTGCAGCCATTTGGGGAATGAAAAAGCAAATGGAAAACCTCTCAATCTTTAAAAAAAAAAAAAAAGAATAGAAAGGGCTATTGTACTGGAAATCCCAACTCTGACATTTTTTTTTGGACTGCTTCCTTCCTATCACTCCCTAGACCAGGAGCTGCTTTTTTGTTTAAGACCAAGACAGAGGTCAAGTTCTTTATTCTCATTTCCTAATTCTCAACTTGCAATCTCTTGCTTCCCTCGCTGTAATTAAAAGAGGTTATCTTGCTTTTTTTTATTATAAAAGTTATAAACATTCTTGGATCCTGTTGTTAAGTTTATAACACACTTTAAACACACATAGAAAATAAAAATCATCCATAAACCAACCACCACAGGGTACCTTCTTAATAGAGCAAATAAGGAGAATTAACTTTTATCCATTTTTTCTTTAGATATATATATAATCTTGCCCTGTCATTTACACAGAGTGAGATCTCTTGGAGTTCTGTAGTGGTAGGAAGATATTTTTATAACATGTAGGGACCTACAGAAAGTTGGTATTTTTTTTCAATACGTCTTTGGGTTTTTAAGAAAACAACTTTGAAATGTTTATGTTTATATGTTTACGCTTATATTTCTACTCAATGATGGCTTCATAAAGTGGATTATAATGCATATCATCTTACTACTTGATTGAAAATTAAAAACTTTCATCTCAACTCACAGAAGCCCCAGAATAAAATGTCAAATTTTTGAAAGTGGAAAGACATATTTGCTGGATATATCTTTATTTATTTTCCTTATTAAAGAAAATCATTTGATTCCTTTTTTCATATTTGAGGCATGTTTTATTCATTGTCATTTGCCTTTTTGTTCTGATTTCCACAGTACCATTAGGCTTTTAATCTGTACTTTTAGAGAAATGCACACGAAGGCCTGAGTTCTCTACACCCCTGCTGACTCATGAAACAAATTGAACACCTATTTCCTTGTGCTTGGCAGGAATCATTACACTTTTTATGCAGGTTGGACCCAAAAAGTTTGCCAGTGGAGAATTAAGGTGCTTGTAGAAAATCAGGCCGTCTGTTGAAAGTAATTTCAGTGCATTGCATTTTCCAAAGACAGACCTAGCAGAATCGGGTGTTTTTATCTTGCCTGGCTATTTCGCTCTGCCTTTCACATTTCCCCCTGGAGTGACTCATCCCCTCACTTCCTTCAAATGCTTGCTCAGATTCTTCTTTCCAGGGTGCCACACTCTCTAAAATTGGCGTCAGTCCCTCGCTCTCTGTCCTTTTTTCCCCTTGTGCTTCTTTGCTCTTTCTTCTTCCCATCATAGTGATTTATAACCTTCTACCATACCCTTTATTTGTTGTCTTATTCATTGTCTGTCTCTAGGCTTGTAAACTCCACAAAAGCAGGACTTCTGGTCTGTTTTGTTCACTGAGAAGAGTGCTTGGTGCACAGTAGGTGCTTGGTTAATACTCGTTGAATGAGTCATTCAAGTCATTTCATGATTCAAAATCCTAGAGTAATAAAAACAGACAAATTTTATAATTCCTCTAATTTCGTAGTCTTTGCAAAGATAATATATTTGTGGGGGAGTGGAGAGGGATTGCTGGAGTTGGAAAATATACTGAAAATTTATTATTTTTTTAATGTATGTGATGTCACAATGAACTTTAATTCTTTGGGTCTGTTTTGGAGACTAGACATAAGATACAGGTCTTTTATGAATATGCCATCTATGTTTCAGTAAATCGGGGGCATAAATTATTAGATTCAATAATATCCTAGAGAATTTATCAATTTAATGAAAAAAGAAAAAAGAATCATTTGTTACTTTGGTGTTATTTGTTATTTGGGAAAAATCCCTGACCATGAGGTCCAGTAGGTAAAGCTGATCTTGCTCTGTGTCTTACCTTTGCCAAGTCTTTACAGAAAATGTACAGTTGAGAATGGATCTAGCCAAAGAGTTTATAACAAAGACAAAGATTGCACTCTAAAGTTAGAGATTAGCTTGGCATTCGCACATCACTCTTGACATGGAAACTTTCCCTGTTGCACGCCAGAGTCCGCCGTGCACAGCTCTGCCCCGGGACTGCTAAGGTGAACAGAGCTCTGCTCAGTTGGGACTCTGGGTTAGCTCTCAGTTGGTTTTCTGCACCTAACAGCCAGCGGGAGCCCAATGGGGATTGCTGAGAACAGAAACCTCCCAAAGCTGTTTCACAATGTCAGCCCCTTTTGACGTGTGTGTAAAAATCCACTCCCACCCCTGCTCCTGTTTTCATGTAAAGGTCTATGGGAGATCATGGGCAAAGGGCAAAGATTGGAAACCGATTACCTAAGAACATTAGGTCTCCAACGAGACCCAAAGTGAAAGATGGGCTTCAGGTCAAATAGCTGGTGAATGTTTGCTCATGATCAGTCAGGTTCATTCGATGCCAGGCGTGTGGAATTGAGGGCAGGTTCCTAGCCAGTAGCTAGTTTGGAATATCTGATGATTTTGTGCCCTGACTGTAACTTGTGGGTTGATACCCTCTGACCATCTGCTGACATCAAAGAAATGATGCCAGTTTTACCCATTCAGATGAGCTCTGACCATAACCTTCCGACAAGGTTCGCTGTTCCCTGTCACCTATCTCAAGGCAGAGCAATGACCTAATAAAGTGCTTTAGTCTCCACCCACACTCTGTATGACCAGTCTGAACTCAGCTCTCAGTAACTCAGAAACTGACCTGCAATAAATTTTTTTGATTGTGAAAATATTTCAGTTATAAAAAAGAATGAGCAGAGTACAAATGTCATGACTATAAATAGTGTTGACATCTCATGAGCCTTTTAGCCTTTAACATTGGGCCTAAATCAGCCACATGGTTAGATGCAATTCCTTTCTTCACTGTTGCCTAATCTGTAAATCAGTGTAAAAGGGATCCTTTTGCTCTCACTATTCACAGGTCCAGGGAAAAGGTATCTACCCATAACAGTGTTTGTTGTTTTCATCTTCTGAGAATATTGGCTTATTTTTAGATATTGTCTTCTGTTACCATTGCCCAACTTAACTGCTTCTAAGTGGTCCACTACTTTTCAGCCCAGTTCAAGAATGAGGTAAACATTTTATCTAAGGCTCTTGGAACTATGTCCTGTATTGGCAATTTTTTTTATAAGAATTAAGCGTTCAGATTATTGTTGTACAATATTACTTCTATTTTCGAGCTCAGATATCAAAATTACAACTTGTTCTCAGAAAAGCTCTTACTTGCTACAAACTTGGATTGTATTGTTTTGCTTGGTTATTGCTTCTTCTTTTTTTTTTTTTTTAATTTATTTATTTGACAGGTAGAGTTATAGACAGTGAGACGGAGACAGAGAGAAAGGTCTTTGTTCCGTTGGTTCACTCCCCAAATGGCTGCTTGGCCAGTGCTGCGCCGATCTGAAGCCAGGAGCCAGGTGCTTCTTCCTGGTCTCCCATGCGGGTGCAGGGCCCAAGGACTTGGGCCATCCTCCATTGTCTTCCTGGGCCACAGCAGAGAGCTGGACTGGAAGAGGAGCAACTGGAACTATAACCCAGCACCCATATGGTGCAGGCGGAGGATTAGCCAAGTGAGCCACGGCGCTGGCCTTGTCATTGCTTTTTAAGCTCATGCACTCACAGAAGGCCTATGTCAAATTCACAAGAGTTTTGGTCTCACCTGTACCCTAAAATTGCTAATCATGATTTGAGAAGTCCTCAGCATGAAGACCCAGCTAGTTTGACTTTGCATAAGATTCTATTCACATTTTTATTTATTTTCATTTTCTTTGAAAGGCAGAGAGAAAGAGAGCTTCTATCCTCCGGATCACTCCCCAAAAGCCCACAACAGTCAGTGCTAGGCCAGGCCAAAGCCAGGAGAGCAGAACTCTATTCAGTTCTCCCACATAGGTGGCAGGGATCCCAGTACTTGAGCCATCATCTGCTGCCTCCCAGAGTGGACATTAGCAGGAAGCTGTATCACAAATGGAGCAGCCAAGCCTCAAACCAGGCACTCTAATAGGGGATGGAGGCATCCCAAGTGGCAACTTTACTATGCCAAATGCCTGCACTTTGATTGTGTTTATATAATTGATCATAATGATGGGAGACCCAGATGAAACTCCCAGCTCCTGGCTTCAGCGTGGCCATCTCTTAAGTGGATTGTTTGTTTTGTGGTTATGGAGTTTCTTGATCTCTTTGTAGATTCTGGTTATTAATCATCAGTTGCATAATTTGCAAATATTTTTCCCATTCTGATGGTTGCCTCTTCACTTTCCTGTTTCTTTTGAAGTACAGAAACTTCTCACTTTGATATAATTCTAATTGTTAATTCTGACTTGTGCCTCTGGGATCTTTTCCAAGAAATCTTTGCCTGCGCCTATATCTTGCAGTGTTTCTCTGATGTTCTCTAATAATTTGATGGTGTTGGGTCGTAGATTTAGGTCTTTAATCCATGTTGCGTGGATTTTTGTGTAAGGTGAAAGGTAGGGGTCTTGCTTCATGCTTCTGCATGTGGAAATCCAAGTTTCCCAGGACCATTTGTTGAATAGACTGCCCTTGCTCCAGGAATTGGTTTTAGATCCTTGATCAAATATAAGTTGGTTGTAGATGTTTGGGTTGATTTCTGGAGTTTCTGTTCTGTTCCATTGGTCTATCCATCTGTTTCTGTACCAGTATCATGCCGTTTTGATTTTAACTATCCTGTAGTATGTACTGAAATCTGGTATTGTGATGCCTCCGGCTTTGTTTTTGTTGTACAAGATTGCTTTAGCTATTCGAGGTCTCTTGTGCTTCCATATGAATTTCAGCATCATTTTTTCCAGATCTGAGGAGAATGTCTTTGGTATTTTGATCAGTATCGCATTGAATGTATAAATTGCTTTCGGGAGAATGGACATTTTGATGATATTGATTCTTCCAATCCATGAACATGGAAGATTTTTCCATTTTTTGGTATCCTCTTCTATTTCTTTCTTTAAGATTTTGTAATTCTCACCGTAGAGATGTTTGACATCCTTGGTCAAGTTTATTCCAAGGTATTTGATTGTTTTTATAGCTATTGTGAATGGAATTGATCTTAGCAGTTCTTTCTCAGCCGAGAAATTGCCTGTGTATACAAAGGCTGTTGATTTTTTATATGCTGCTACTTTGCCAAACTCTTCTATGAGTTCCAATAGTCTCTTAGTAGAGTTCTTTTATTTCTGTGGTGTGTGTTGTTACATTCCCATTTTCATCTCTGATTTTATCGATTTGGGTCTTCTCTCCTGTTTTTAGTTAGTTGGGCCAATGGTGTGTCAATTTTTTTTTATTTTTTTTCAAAAAAACAGCTCTTCGTTTTGCTGATCTTTTGTAATGATTTTTGGATTCAATTCTGTTGATTTCTTCTCTAATTTTAATTCTCTCCTAGTTTTAGGTTTGGTTTGCTGTAGTTTTTCTAGATCCTTGAGATGCATTGATAGCTCATTTTTTTGGTGCCTTTCCAATATCTTGATGTAGGCACCTATCGCTATGAACTTTCCTCTTAACACTGCTTTTGATGTATCCCATAAGTTTTTATATGTTGTGTTGTTATCTTCATTCAGTACTGTCTTTTGAGTGTTTAGAGTGTAGTATATCCCACACCCAGTTTGCTTTTTTACTTCAGTGATCATCTTGACTTTACCAAGGTTAGATTGTTTGTTGTGGACAGAGTCCTGTGGCCTTACAAAATAAAAGGTATGAGTGTTTCAAAACTTCTTGATAAATACTGCCAAACTGTTGCTCAGAGATGTATCATTTTACCTTCCCTTAGCAATGTAGAAGCGTGCCTAAGCACACTCGTGTCACTAGCAGCAACCAAAGCATGCCTGTGTCACGGTACTCACCAGAACCTGGAGTAGTTGTCATTTTCCATTTGCCTATCAATAGGTAGACACCAACTGCTATCTCATGACTTTCTTTGATAACATAATGATCCTGGTTAAAGAAAACCTGCTTCATTGAGAATCAAAACATTATGATATCGGCTTAAGCATTATGCTGATTTCAGATTAAGCTTGGCCCTTCAAGGAATCTGGAAATGTGTCAGCGAATAATAGAGTCCGTTGATTGCAAAGCAGAGTCAACTCTCATGGGAAAGTGATCCTGTCTCAGCACTAGCTCACCCCATACCTGTGCTATTTCCACATTTGCTTACTTTATACAAACAGTTGAGAGAGTAATTCTTGGTCAGCAGGAAGTGAAGCAACTGGTGTGGCACTTCGCCATCATTGCTGAGCAGGGAGGGCCTGATGGCACCAGCTAATCCGGGAGCAGCCTGCTGGGTCAAACATCATCATGTATCCAAAGGGAGTTTAAAAAAATAGTGCCAGTATACAATTCACAATAGCCAAGACCTGGAACCAACCTAAATGCCCAACAACGGTAGAGTGGATAAAGAAATTATGGGATATGTATTCTTTAGAGTACTATACCGCAGTAAGAAACAACGAAATCCAGTCATTTGCAACAAAATGGAGGAATCTGGAACACATCATGCTGAGTGAAGTAAGCCAGTCCCAAAGGGACAAATACCATATGTTCTCCCTGATCGGTGACAACTGACTCAACACCAAAAAGGAAACCTCCTGAAGTGAAATGGACACTATGAGAAATGGTGACTTGATCAGCATAGCCCTGACTGCTAATGGACAACTTAATACATTATCCCTCATAGTATTTTTTTTTTGTCTGTTCTACTTAATATGACTGGTTTAATTCCGTAATTATCACACAGTTATTCTTAAGTGTTGAAAATTAACTAAATTTGTGATCCCTGTTAAACATAAGAGTGGGAATAAGAGAGGGAAGAGATGTATAATTTGGGGCATGCTCGGGCTGACTTGCCCCAATTGGTAGAGTTGGAAACATACCAGGGGATTCCAATTCAATCCCATCAAGGTGGCATGTGCCAATGCCATCTCACTACTCCAAGTGATCAATTTCAGTTCACAATTGATCATAATGAAAGGACTAAGAGTCAAAGGGAGCACATAAACAAGTCTAGTATCTGCTAACACCAACCGATAGAATAAATAAAGGGGAGAGTGATCCAACATGGGAAGTGAGATACTTAGCAGACTCATAGAATGGCGGATGTCCTAAATAGCACTCTGGCCTCAGAATCAGCCCTAAAGGCACTCGGATCTGGCTGAAAAGCCCATGAGAGTATTTCAGGCATGGAAAGCCAAGACACTCTGGCAAAAAGATCTCTGTGAGTGAGATCCCAGTGGAAAGAACAGGTCTTCAAAGAGGGAGGTGCCTTTCTCTGAAGGGAGGAGAGAACCTCCACTTTGACTATGACCGTGTCTAAACAAGATAAGAGTCGGAGAACTCAAGGGGCTTCCATAGCCTTGGAAACTCATAACTGGTGCATAGGGAGATTACTGATGCCATAAACAGGAGTGTCAATTGGTAAAGTCAACAACAGGAGTCACTGTGCACTTACTCCTCATGTAGGATCTCTGTCCTTAACGTGCTGTACACTGAGGCTTAATGCTATAACGAGTACTCAAACAGTATATTTCACTTTGTGTTTCTATGGGGGTGCAAACGACTGAAATCTTTACTTAATGTACACTAAACTGATCTTCTGTAAAAAAAAAAAAAAAAAGAAAGAAAGAAATTATCAATTCCCAACTTGACTCTCACTGGGATTAAACATGACAATAGGTCTGATCTGATTTCATCATCATTTAAAAAAAATCATCTATTATTTTTCACTTTATGTTTCTGTGTGGGAGCAAACTGTTGAAATACTTACTTAAGGTATACTAAGCTGATCTTCTGTATATTAAGATAATCGAAAATGAATCTTGATGTGAATGGAAGGGGAGAGGGAGTGGGAAAGGGGAGGGTTGTGGGTGGGAGGGACGGTATGGGGGGGGAAGCCATTGTAACACATGAGTCGTACTTTGGAAATTTATATTCATTAAATAAAAGATAAAAAAAAATAGTGCCAGTATAATTGTATTTAGGTTTTTATTTGTTTATTTATTTATTTTATTGAAGTTATACAAGTTTCATGTATTTCATATATACAGATTTCGGAACATAGTGGTACTTCCCACCCTACCCTCCCTCCCACCCACATTTCAACCCTTCCTCCTCCCCTTCCTATTCCCACTCTTAATTTTTACAAAGAGATATTTTTATTTTACTTAATGGTTATAAGGTTAACCCTACACTAAATAAAGAGTTCAACAAATCGGATTAAAAAAAAAAACGCTGTTCCTCAACAATCATGAAATCTCAAAATGTCCATTTCACTCCATGTGTTTAGATTAATGTGCAGGATTCTTTCAGCTCCTGAGCAGACAAAAAAAGAAAACTATAAAAAGCATATAATTTGTACTGTTTAGATTTAGCCTCAAGTGCTAAAGCATAGATTCATAGATGTCTCGAGTGTCAATTGTTTTATTTCATCTCCTAGTAATATTCTTTCTCCTTATTGTATGTCCAAATGACAAGGTTTTTTAAATGCCCCAAATGTCATTCCTTCATATGTTAGAGAAAGTGGATAGAAGGCCCTCTGCATTCAAAGTAGAGTAAGATTCAGGTCCTTCCTACCTTACACGGTTTTGAAGGAATGGCAGCCATGTTAGTTCACTTGTGAAATAAAAAGAGGTCAGTGCTCTATGAAGCATGGAAAAGGCGCAGGAAGTGCAGTGGTGATGCAGGGAGGACTAGGAGAATCAACTTGGCTTAGAAGCTGTCAGGGACTGTCTTCAGAGAAATTAACAAAATGACCAGACCAGGCAGGAAGCACTTCCCAGGTTGGTGTGTGCCTTAGAAGACAGCATCAAAGCTTTAGCATTCCTGCAGTCTGTATATAACCCACCCTTTGACATTAATGACATTTGTATTTAAATATGTAAGGGAGTTGACTGGTAGTAAAGATTATATACTATATACAAAAATATAAAGTCCTTATCTTTCTATAACTTCATGCTTACATTTTTTGTGTATAGTCTTGTGTATTTCTACACCCCGCAGTTTTTTCCATATTTTAAAATCCTCAAGCACAGAATCTTTGTATGTCCTTGTAGACAGCTGGAACTACAGAGTAAGTCAGCTGGAGTGGGAAGAACACTGTGTCTTATGCCTGAGACCTTACAGAACATCCTGCCATGGAACAGTGAAGGGAGCATGGCTGCCAGCCTACAAGAAAGTGGGCACACACTGGATGGAAGAAGAGCAGCCTGCTTCAAGCAGAGAAATACGCCCCAGAGACTTCAGCCTCGTAAGCAGGCATACGATTTTTTTCTAGTTGTTGTTGTTCTGTTTTTCTTCCTGTTTTTTTTTTTTTTTTCTTTAAAAATCAATATCCTTACAACCATGACTTAAGGATTTTCTTGGAGAAAAAGTGGACTGCAAGTGTTAAGTGATGCACATTTTTTTCTTTTAAATCACTTATTTTATTTGAAAGGCAGAGAGACAGAGAAAGAGAGAGATCTTGCATCTGCTGGTTCACTTCCCAAATGCCTTCAACCTCCAGGCCAAAGCCAGGAGCCTGGAACTCAGTCTGGGTCTCCCAGGTGGGTGGCAGGAACACCAGTACTTGAGCCATCATCTGTTGCTTCTTAAGCTGCACATTAGCAGGAAGGTGGAATGGAGGCAGAGGATCCAGGACTCAAAGCCAAGCACTCTGATATGGGAATTTCTTTTCATTTCATTTGAGAGACAGAGAGATCTTCCATTGATTGGTTCACTCCCCAAATGCCTACAACAACTGGATCTGTGCCAGGCTGAAGCCAGGAGCCAGAAATTTAGTTTGAGTCTCTATGTGGGTGGCAGAGACCCATGTACTTCAGCCATCACCTCTGGCACCCAGGTTACACATTAGTGGGAAACTGAAACCATAAGCAGAGCCAGGACTCAACCTCAGGCACTCCGATATGGGATGCAGGTGTTCCAAGTAGCATCTTAACTGCAGCGCCAAACGCCCACAAATCAAAATCATTGATGTTGAAAGGACCAAGTGTTAAGATTCTGGATAAGAATATAACGGAGTGGTTGGGAGCCCAGTCTCTGATACTCTGCTGCCTAGGTTAAAATCCCAGTCCTGTCTCTTGAAAGTCATGAGTTCTTGTACAAAGTTAACTTAACCTTGCATCAAGAATTCCTGAAATGGATTTACAAAGTGCTTTAGACTCAGAGAAGTATCTTGAGTAAACACTTGTCCGATCCTGTTTTTTTACTTAATTTTTTTCTCCAGCAGGTAGAAAACCTTTCTCTATAAGTATAGCCAAGTGATAAATATTGTTACTCCAAAGTGTTGTGCTTAGTAAATCAGTGTTGACAGATAAGCAAAGTAGAAGAGACTAGTTCAAGTGCCAACGGTCAAGTTCAGCTTTTGGAGGGATGGCTATTCATTGACAAGGTGGGCACAGGACAGCATGAGGGATAAGGGACACATTTGCTCATGGTGCATACCCCAAGGGGCAGTTTTTTAGGAATACAGGGAGACATGTTAACCTTCTGATTCTCAAAGGAACAATGAGTCAGGCACACACTCCTGTCCCTAAGCAGTTTCCCTCCTTTCTGAAACTCATTACAGAAAAGGTTGCCATGGGCACTGAGATTTGAGACTTCCTTTTTGTAAATCCTAGGCATACTTCAGTCGTGCGGTAGGATTCACCTGACATGCAAGTGAAGGAGAAACTTACAAACCAACTCCCTCTTCATTTTCCGAAGAAATGGGCTCTTACTTTCCTTGTTATCTGAATGATCTTGAGATGTCTTTTTTTCCCAATAAGAACTTTTCCCTAAACGATCTATCATCTTTCTTGACTTCAAACCTTGAATTAAGGGGAAAAGGTGGGGGAAGGTGGTAAAGTGAAAGTTTTTGTGGTGAATGAGGTAGGTAGCCAGATAGGAAGATAAAAGTCTCCTGAACCATAAAGATAAAAGGGCCCCAAACCGGCTTTGGGCACTTGCTGACAGGTTTGACTCTGTAGCAACTGATGACATAGCTTCCTGTTGAACTTGTTTTGTTTTATGCGCAATCATCAGAGGAGAATCAGTGCCTCCCAACCTGGCAGACATGTATGGGAGAATTAAGACCTGAGAATGGATAAACAGTTTGCTCTGAGGTTTAAAATACAGCACAGTTTATTTTGTTCCTCACAATGGATGTGCTTTTTCGTGTTTATAATTCCAGAACTTATCAAAACGGAGCTATTCCCACCCATGGCATTCTTGACATTTGGGGCTGCATAGTTTGTATTGGGGAGCACTGCCTACACACACTAGATGCCAACAGCTGACCCTCTCCCAGATATCTGTGAAAGGCAGCCAGGAGATGCTAGCTCATCTGTAGATGTTGGAAAAGGCATGGAGCCTCATTTTGCCCTAGGACCTCCAGAAGGAATGCAGCCCTGGTAACGCTTTAGCCTCATAGAACCATTTCAGACCCTTGACTTCCAGAATTGCGAGATAATAAATACATTTATGCTGTTAGAGACCACTAGTTTTGTGGAGGTCTGTTCCAGCAGCCCTAGGAAACTAATACATAATACAATCCGTCCCTCACAGTATCCATGGTTCTGATCTTAGGCACTGTATGAGCGAGCCATTCAGACCTTGAAGAAGCAATGTGGGTACCCAAACCAAAGCTTTATTATTTTATTACTATTATTATTAGAGCAAAATGTTCCCTCACAGTCCCCTCTTGGTAATTGAGCAATAATTGTCATCGCCAGTTTTCACTCAAGCTTCATTTCCTATGTGAATTTGGTTTTGCTGATAAAAGACAGTCTGTGAGATATACCATGAGATCATCTTCATCGCTGTTGAGCTATTTTATTTCCTCTGAAGTCCAGAAACAGCATTTGGGCTGTATTTCCTTTAGGGATTCCCCAGTTTCCTTTCAAAATTTCTATTAAAGGAAAGGTTATGACAAGAATAAATCTGAGTCAGATGTTTGAGCAGCTTCGGTAGCTGCTTGGGATTCCTGCGTTTCATACCAGAATGTAGTGCACGTCCTGGCTCCTCAGCTTTGTCTCCAGCTTCCTGCTAATGCAAACCCAGATGATGATTCAAGTGCTTGAGTCCCTGACATCCATGTGGGAGCCCTGGCTGGAGTTTTGGGTTCCTGGCTTCGGCCTGGCCCAGTCCTATCTACTGTTAGGCATGTGGGGAGTGAACCAGTGGATGGAAGGTCTCTCTCTCTCTCTCTCTTTTTCTCACTTGTACACTGCCTTTCAAATAAACTGGAAATAAATTTAGAAAAAAAAGAATGTTTTTCATTCAATAGTTAAATGAAAACATGCCATTTCATTTTATTTTCTAGCTGCTTACATAGTTGCCTGTGAGGCAATAAGTATAAAGGAAAACCCTGTATAAAGATAAGATAATTAATAACGTGCAATAGCAATGGATCATCTTTCAATCTAAACGTTCAGCACTCAGCTGTAGAGGAAGTGCTACAAACGTGGCTATGTTTATGCTTGTTTATATAGCTGTCTGCACAGCTGTCATTTTTCTCAGTTTTGATTTAAGCTAGGAAAAGTCCGTGTCTGAATTGGACTTCGTCTTATAAACCTGAAATCCGGTTTCCATTCTATTGTGAATAATCATCCTTTTTATAGTGGGACTTTTTTTTTTTTTTTTCATTTCTGGTTTTAGTTTTCAGTGCTTAGATAAGTCTGTTATCTATAAAACATCCAGGGCAGCTTGGGATGAAGACAGACAAGAGACAGATTTTTATCCTTTACTAAAGTATGACCTGCTTGTTTATACGTAGAGGAAGGAGGAGTGTCTTCAGATTTGGGACTTTTTTTTTTTCCTGAAAGAAGCCTCCCTGCACCACATGACCACAAACTAATGAATGCAAGATGCCATTTGTGAATATTATTTCTATAGTCAGCGGAACCTGGATGACCACCAGCCAGAACTTTAACATGAAATTCCCAAGATGAGAAGTTTAGAATTTCTTGCTGAGGTCCATTCCATTGGATAATCACATCCTATTTGTTTTTGTTTGATTTGTATTTGTTTGAGAGAGAGAAAGGGAGGAGGAGGGAGAACGCCTCTATCTGCTGCTCCATTCCCACATGTCCACCAGTCCAGAACCCAATCAAGGTGTCTCACATGAGTGACAGGGCACAGCCTCCCTGCATCAGTCACCTGCTGCTTCTTAGGGTGCGTATGGCAGAAAGCTGAATTGGGAACAGAGCCAGGACGCTCACCAGGCACTCGGACGTGGGAATCTGGCAGCCCACGGGTGTCTTCTCCCGCATCAAGGCCTGCCCCAAAGAGAGCCTTTTAATTGTGCTTCTTCACTGCCGGTTTTATTCCACATCTCTCAGAAAAGCCTATAATCTATAAACCTACACAAGCCGTTGGAGTAAATTAGACTAGATCACCAATGTCTCATTTGTGTTACATAATAGATTTTAAGAAGCATAAGAGGACTCACTCAGCTGCCCTTACTGGAACCATTTCAAAATTGTGGTGTGCTTTCTGAATTACGCTCATTATTATGTTTTCAAATACTCCTAGATGAGCATGGCCCCCTTTGGAAATTCAGAAGAGTTTTCCATTTTGTAGGACAAAGGACATTTCCTTCAAGGGAGTTAGTACAATGACAATGAGTTGTTGCTGGGAGCGCATTCTGGATTCTGTTCTGTACATGCTGCTTCTCTTATTCGGGGCTTCCATGGGGGTTTCAGGTTTTGCTTCGACTGGTATCACCTTGATGTTTATTAGGTAGGAAAGTGATGTTTATTAGGTAGGAAAGTTGCCTGGGAGTGACAATCAGCAGCAGAGAAACAAAATAAGAATATTGAGAGAGCATGCTCAAGAAAGACAGAAACCATAAATTATTTTTCAGAGTGGAGCTCCTTTGTTAGTTTGCTCTCGGTGGGGAGGTTTGTTTTGATTCAAGGGTAGTGGTAAGCTTCCCCCTTTTCTTTTCTTTTCTCTTCTCTTCTCTTCTCTTCTCTTCTCTTCTCTTCTCTTCTCTTCTCTTCTCTTCTCTTCTTTTCTTCTTTATTTCTTTCTCCCTCTCTTTCTTTCTTTTTTAGATCTATATCTGTAATGGCAGGAGCTGAGCTGATCCAAAGCCAGGAGCCAGGAGCCTTCTGCAGGTCTCCCATGCAGGTGCAGGGGCCCAAGCATGTGAGCCAAGTTCCACTGCTTTCCCAGGCCATAGCCAGAGAGCTGAATCAGAAGTGGAGCAGCCAGGACATGAACTGATGCCCATATGGAATGCTGGTGTCGCAGGCAGAAGCCCAGGCTACTATGCTACAGTGCCAGCCCCAAGCTTCCTCCCCCCCCCCTTTTTTTTTTTTGACAGGCAGAGTGGACAGAGAGAGAAAGGTCTTCCTTTACTGTTGGTTCACCCTCCAATGGCTGCCGCGGCCAGTGCATCACGCTGATCCGAAGCCAGGAGCCAGGTGCTTTTCCTGGTCTCCCATGCAGTGCAGGGCCCAAGCACTTGGGCCATCCTCCACTGCACTCCCGGGCCACAGCAAAGAGCTGGCCTGGAAGAGGGCAACAGGGACAGAATCCGGCGCCCCAACCGGGACTAGAACCCGGTGTGCCGGTGCCGCAGGCGGAGGATTAGCCTATTGAGCCACGGCGCCGGCTGCTTCCTCCCTTCTAATGTGATAAGAAATGGTCATTTTTATGACAAATATGTATTTTAATTCTTGGATTTAGTAGGTTTACAGTCTTTGGTTCTAACTTTGAAGTTGCTTCTTCTTGATCTACAAAATCAAAGGGAAAATATTCTTGCACTTCTCTAAGATGGACTCTTTTAGCCCTGAAACAGACATTTCTCAATGTGACAAGACATTTTCAGACGCTGAACCAAGCACCAAATTTACTGAAATAATGCAATGATTAGCCTAGCAATTTGCCATCCATTCCTCAGAGTGGGAGAATATTATTCAGAGATGTGGTCCCATCTGGTGATTCCTGTAAAGAGCAGCAATTATTCAAGTTCACACACACACATTTCGGCAAGTCCTGCAGCTAACAGCTGCGGCAACGGATGCTGTGGGGAGTGGGCAAGAGCATTGACTCAGAGACCTGGAATCCAGCTTCCACCGCAGCTGCTCTCTCTTTTTTTTTTTTTTTTTTTTTTTTTGACAGGCAGGGTGGACAGTGAGAGAGAAAGACAGAGAGAAAGGTCTTCCTTTGCCGTTGGTTCACCCTCCAATGGCCGGCACGCTGCAGCTGGCACACCGCGCTGATCGGATGGCAGGAGCCAGGTGCTTCTCCTGGTCTCCCATGGGGTGCAGGGCCCAAGCACTTGGGCCATCCTCTACTGCACTCCCTGGCCACAGTAGAGAGCTGGCCTGGAAGAGGGGCAACCGGGACAGAATCCGGCGCCCCGACCGGGACTAGAACCCGGTGTGCCGGTGCCGCAAGGCGGAGGATTAGCCCAGTGAGCCAGCCGGCAGCTGCTCTCTAGAATAGAAGAAATCCAGACCAAGATTCTGGGCGAATATATCTTTATGTGTCACTCCACCCTCAAGACTTTCAGTGCTCTCTCTCTGACTTCCTTTTTAAAAAAAATTTTTTTTTGTTTATTTATTTGAGAGGTAGAGTTACAGACAGAAAGGGAGAGACAGAGAAATAGGTCTTCCATCCACTGGTTCACTCCCCACATGGCTGCAAGGGCCGGAGCTGGGCTGATCTGAAGCCTTCCTCTGGGTCTCCTATGCGGGTGCAGGGGCCCAAGCATCTGGGCTATCTTTTACTGCTTTCCCAGGCCATTAGCAGAGACCTGGACTGGAAGTGAAATAGCCAGGACATAAACCAGCACCCATATGGGATACCAGCTCCACAGGCGGAGGCTTAGCCCAGTACACCACAGTGCTGGCCTTACTCTCTGATTTCTACCAGCAGGTGTTTTTTTTTGTTTTTTTTTTTTGTTTGTTTTTTGTTTTTGTTTTTTCCTATTTTTTTCTGGACAGCACTGGTAGCAGCTCTTTCTGCCTCTCACTCAAAGACACAATGGTACACATGCGAGTTAATCTGTCCTTTTCTTTATTTAAAAAGAAGAAACGAGGCAGAGGCTGCAGTCTAGTGGTTAAGACTTAGCTTGGGATGCCCACATCTTATATTGGAACATCTCTTGAGTCCCAGCTCCTCTGATTCTGATCCAGCTTCCTGCTCATGGCATTCTTGGAGGCAGTGGTTGGGTACCTGCCACCCACATGGGGGACCCAGATGGTGTTTCCAATCCTGGCTTCTGTCTTCAACCTGACCTGTTGCAGAATTTGGGGAGTGAACCAGTGGATGGGAAATCTCCCTGTGTCTCTGTTCCTCTCTACCTTTCAGATTCCGTAAATGAATAAATATATACTTCAAAGACAAAAAGAAGAAAGCCCAATGAAGATAGACCTGTCAATACTGTAATTAGTAACAGTAGCAAACTACTGGTCTCAAACCTCACAATTTTCTGTAGCCTTCACGTAGAGATGCAACCTGAACTTTGCTACAGTTGTCAGAGCTTTGTACAACCCCACTTTAACCTGCATCTGTAAACAGACTTCCCGCCACACCCACTCCAAAGCCGCAGGTCTAGTACACAAGCCAGTGTAGCGCATGCCTAACGCTACTGCTTACTGCCAGGTGGCTCTGTTCATCATCCAAGGCCTCCAGAGTGCACTCGAGAGCCCTGCTTTCCACAGACCATCTTCTCATTATCCCCTTGACATTACCTGTAACACACAGGGATAACCACCAGGTTTTTCCCTGTACATTTTCTTGACTAGATTATCAGAGACAGAATTTACTTTTTCCATAGAGATTATTGTTTTTTCTAATTCAGTGCATACTTTTCACACTGCAAATGCCTGTGACAAAAGTTCACTACAGTAGATTTAAAGGCACAGTGAGAAAGGTAGAGTTTGATTCCATCTACTGGTTCACTCCCCAAATGGTAGCAACAGCCAAAGCTGGGCTAGGCTGAAGCCTGGAGCCTGGAATTTCTTCCAGGTCTCCCATATAAGTACAGGGGCCCAAGCACTTGGGCCATCTTCCATGCTTTCTCAGGCACTTGAGCAGGGAGCTAGATCAGAAGTGGAGCAGCTGGGACTGGAACCAATGGGTTGCCGGCTTTGGAGGTGGTGACTTAGCCCACTATGCTACAGCACTAACCCCCAAATTCATTACATTTTGAATGAACTTTGGACAGATGAATGGTTGTCAACATTTTTCATCAGCTACTGAAAAACAGTTTGTAAAGAAACAAAAGGGATTAAGTAATATCTGCTGATTTCAGTATTAAATAGATGGCAATTTTTAGTTAAGGGTTTTGTTTGGTTTGGTTTTGGCTTTCACATTTTGAGAGCATTTTCCTCCCGAACATCGTTATTTTTAATTGTAACAACAAAACAGGATTCACCAAGATTTTTTTTTAAGATTTATTTATTTATTTGAAAGTCAGAGTTACACAGAGAGAGAAGGAGAGGCAGAGAAAGAGAGAGAGGTCTTCCATCCACTGGTTCACTCCCCAAATGGCCACAATGGCCTGAGCTGAGTCTTTAGGAAGCCAGGAGCCAGGAGCTTCTTCCAGGTCTTCCACTTGGGTGCAGGGGCCCCAGGACTTGGACGATCTTCCAGTGTTTTCCCAAGTGCATTAGCAAGGAGCTGGATCAGAAGTGGAGCAGCTGGAACTAGAACCAGTGCCCATGTAGGATGCCAGCGCTGCAGGCCAGGGCTTTAACCTGCTGTCACAGGGCAGGCCCACCAGGTCTATTTCTAAGAGAACTGTCCTTCCCTGAAAAGGGAGCTGTAGCTGTGGTTCTGAACCTGTAACACTAAATGTAGCTCTGCTTTGATCATGGCCTATTTCAGTGATAGCAAAAGCGAATTATAGCAGAATGGTTTTCTCACCTTTTTTGAAGGAGAACCTGTGATCTCTGAAATAGCCTCTGAGGAGGAAGCAGAATGAGAAAGAGGTGTTTGCAACTGAAAAAAGCTCAGAAATCGCACATTATAGGTTCCTGGGTTAAACATAAAATATTAGAATAATAGGAATAATGCATTTTTCTTCATTATTTGTGGCTTTGTCTTGCAATTGTAAAGCCATTGTTATTTCTATTAATTATGGGCTATATCCTATTATTGTGCAAAAATAATTTTGCAAAATTTCTGGGCATGTTGTAAATTTTTGGGGTAGAATTATCTTACAAATTAAATCTGCTGGAAAACTCCCTTAAGTTTTTTTTTTTTTTTAAGATTTTATATATTTATTTGAGAGGTTGAGCTACAGACAGAGAGAAATGTCTTTCATCTGATGGTTCACTCGCCAAATGTCCACAACGGCTAAAGCTGGGCCAGTTCAAAGCCAGGACACAGGAGCTTCCTCCAGGTCTCCTAAGTGGATGCAGGCGCCCAAGGACTTGGGCTATCTTCCACTGCTTTCCCAGGCCATAGGTAGAGAGCTGGATCAGAAGAGGAGCAGCCCAGACTCGAACCTGCACCCCTATGGGATGCCTGCACTGCAGGCAGCGGCTTTAACTGCTATGCCACAGCTCTGGCTCCCCACATAGTTTTTAATATAGAAAAATGCTTTGTATGAAGTCTTGGAGAATCCTCAAGACTATGGCAAACTCAGCCCTGGCTATAACTGCTAGAGGTTCTTCTGTAGAAAACTTTCCTTTATAATTTTCTCGGATCCTAACCAGCATTAGACATCACATGTTATATTGGCAAAATCTAGAGCTATTTCCTCCTGTGTCTGGGCTCCCTCCCTCCCCCCCCTTTTTAATATTTATTTATTTATTTGAAAGGCAGAATTACAGAGAGAGGGAGGAAGAAAGAGATCTCCATCTGCTGGTTTGCTCCCCAAATGACTGCTATAGCCAGAGCTTGGCCAGTCCATATCCAGGAGTTTCACTGGGGTCTCCCACATGGGTGTTGGAGCCCAGGGACTTGGGCCATCATCGGCTGCTTTCCCAGGCCTTTAGCAGGGAGCTGGATTGGAAGTGGAGCAGCCAGGACTCATACCAGCACCCATATGGAATACCAGCATTGCAGGCTGTGGCTTAACCCACTACGCCTCCATGTAGGTCTGGGCTCCCTACTTATTAATGTTCTTAAAATCACTTTCAGAACAATGAATTGTTTCCCGACTTGAATCAGCAACTTAAATCTTAAAAGAAATGTGGCCCCACCAGTTTGTTCACTCTCTCAGCTTCAGAGCCTTCTACTTAGAACTAAGTAGATATCAGCCTAAGCAGGAGGTGCGTTCAGGCCTCTTTTTTTTTTTTTTCTTCCTTGCAGCTTGATCTTCACTTTCATGACTCCTTACACCTTGCAGATGGACTTAGCCATAAACACAGTCGTAGGCCTGCGGCACCGGTACCCCGGGTTCTAGTCCCAGTCAGGGCTCCAGATTCTGTCCCAGTTGCTCCTCTTCCAGCCGAACTCTCTGCTGTGGCCCCGGAGTGCAGTGGAGGATGGCCCAGGTCCTTGGGCCCTGCACCCCATGGGAGACCAGGAGAAGCACCTGGCTCCTGGCTTCGGATCGGCACAGCACGCCGGCCACAACGTGCAGGCCATAGCGGCCACTTGGGGGGTGAACCAACGGAAAAAGGAAGACCTTCCTCTCTGTCTAACTCTGCCTGTCAAAAAAAAAAAAAAAAAAAACAAAAACAAAAACAAGGTCGTTCATGTACGCAATGAAACAGTTGAGGAGGAGCTCTGGCCATCTCCCAAACTGTTCGTTAGCAATTATCCTGTGTTGAAATGCTGCCCACATGAAAGTTTCTCCATTGGGAAAGAGACTTGTTGGACTCTCGCAGGAGTACAAGACAGCTGGCAGAGAGCTTGATGGCAATACCAAGGAGACTTAGCTAAGGAGTGGTTTCAGTGGAATCTCACAAGTTGAAAAAAAAAATGTATTTGAGTTATACACAATTTTTTTAAAGTAGAGAAATAAATGGGTAGGGAAATAAATGAGAGTACGAATTATAAGCAGGAACTTGATCAGCTAATCTGGCAAGGTTAGTAAAGCGTCTCATAGGGAATATTTTGGAACAAGGTGGTATAATAGAGAAAGTCAGATCTTTAAGATGGCCTAATTCCCATTCATTATTTTATTTCTATTCACCTTGATGAAAGAACTGGAAATGGGAAAAAAATACAAATACCAATTAGTGCCATCATAACCAAAATCTGAAAGCTATTGAGTGAGTAAGAGAAATCATGATACTGCTAAGCGGATGTTTTCAGCAGTGTGTAATTAACTTGTGTTCTCAAGGAGGGGGAGAAGACTTGGAGAAAAGTGGTCCAGGCCCAGAAAATGCGGCACTTGAAACATGAAGGTGGCGAGAGTCTTCACCTTTCCACAGTGAACAGTGTTCTTTCTATTCAAAATCATCATGAAATTGAGCAGGAGGAATCAAGCAATTCTTGTGCACTTCAAACACATCTAGTCCCCCCCCCCCCCTGTTTTTCTCCTGAAAGTTTGGAGTGGGGGTGTCTGAGGCTCCTTAGCCTAAGTCTGCTCCTTTATAACGTGATAACACTTTACACGCATCGTGAAGTGATGCAGGGGATTAAATGGTAAAACTTTTTAGCATTTTATCTACTCATAAGAGTCACTCAATAAATCATAGTGGTGTGGTTATAGTCACTTTGTAATTTGGAAAAGATAATTCATACTATTTCCTTTATAATGTGATAACACGTTATGACAGATCCAATAGTTCTGTTTGTTAGAGTTGCTTTTTTATTGTTCTCATGCTGTATTAAAATTTCAACTCAAAGATTGATCAGGATTCATTTAGTGGTTGCATTAAATTAGTGCTAGGAAAAAAAGCATAAACATTTCTACAGACAACCTCTTAGCATCATAAAATTAACATTGTCAGTTTAGCTCTAACATCTGCAGGGATAATAACAGTCTATGGCTACGAAAATCATTTAAAAGTTAAAAATGTGAATAGAGGCCTGATTAGGAAAATTGGAGGAAAAGAACATAATTGAGTTAGAGATCCATTTGCGCCACATCCCAGTGCCTTTTGTTAGGAAACATACTTTTGATGGCATGCGACCACTAAGTTTTCTATTATTTTCAAAACAGCACTGTTCACTGCTAAGAAATCAGTTCATGATTTTATATAGAATAAGTGCAAAGTAAGAATCTTAAAATTGATATATTGTATTGCAACATGCAGAGAAGAGATTGTAAATACTGAGACATTATGGCAAGTTTCATTCCCAGATTAGGAAACAAAAAAGTTATATTATACTTGCTCTAAAGCTTGTTTAAAAAGAAAGCTACAACTGTTAAGAGAAATATCAGGCACTTAGAAGAAGAGTATGAACTGTTGGCAGAATTATAAGACAACATTTTTGGCATCACCCAATTACTATCACATTTGTCTAGCTGCAGATTTTTTGCGTTACGCAGGAATGAAACCAGTTACGGTCAGAGTATGAGGCAGTCCTTGGAACTTTTGTAATGCATACACGAAATGATATGGTCACCAGAGTGTGATCTGTTCCTCATGGAAAGGCCATGCAATGGATCCAGAGGGTTATTCAGGCCATTGTGTGTGAACTGTGTGGTAGCCTAGAAAGGCTGATTCTCCAGTTCAGTACCAATGGAATTAAAGTTTTATGCACAACAAGTAGAAAATTATGCATGTCACTAGATGTTGCTTTGGTAAAGGAGTAAAAATGCTGGTTAACAAAATACTGGATTGTCTTTGATTTGGTTTAATAAACATCTTACTAGAAAAATTTAAAAGCTTTTTTATAATTTTAAGCATTTACACGAGAGAGAAAACAGGAGAAAGATTGATGAGTGGCATTGTTCATCACCCCTTTGACCTATCTTGTTTTATCTCTCTTTTGTCTGTTTCCTGGGGCAGTTTAAGGAAAATCCAAAACGGGTATTTTCACACATAAATATTTCAGTGTATATCAATAACTTGTAAATGTCTTTACAATTATGCTTAGGGTCAGCATTTTGGCACAGTGAGCTTAAACTGTCGGCTGCAATGCTGACATCCCATTTAGGACTGCTAATTCAAGTCCTCGCTGCTCTGCTTCCAATCCAGCTCCCTGCTAATGTACCTGGGAAAGCAGCGGAGGATGGCCCACATACCAGGGCCCCTGTCACTCATGTGGGAGACCCAGATGGAGCTCTACAGGCTCCTGGCTTTACCCTGGATGAGCCCTGGCCACTGGGGCCATTTTGGGGTGAACCAGCAGATACAAGATATCTCTCTCTCGTTCATTGTGCTTTTAAATAAATAAATGAGTCTATTTAAAAAAATAAAATAAACTTATCCTTAACAACTTTTTTATTTGTTTTTTCCATTTATCTATTTGAGAGACAGAGAGAATTTCTATCTGTTGGTTACTCCCCGAATAACCACAATGGCTGGGGCTGGGCTAAGCTTTAGCCCAGAGCTGGAATGCAATCCAAATCTGCTATGTGTGGCAGGGACTCAGCTATCTGAGCCATCACTTGCTGCCTCCCAAGGTCTGCACTAGCAAGAGTCTGGAAGCAGGAGCTGGAGCCAACACTCAAACCCATGCATTTTTTATGTTTCTCAAATTGTTTTTACTTTAGAACTGCCCCAGATTTCTACAATATATCACTGACTTCAAGAAATAAGTTCAAATGTCCTGCAGTGTCCCACTTCATTTATACTCCATATACTCTATGAATAGGCAGTCAGATCAGAAATTTTATTAACATTTTATATTAGTATATTTGTCACACTCTATAAACTGCACCTAACTTTTCCAGTTTTTTCAATCCAAATTCCCTCTATTCCTCCTACCCCTCCCAGTCTTTGTAATCAATGTTTTGTGTTCATACTGAGGTGGATTTGTTTTTTGTTTTGTTTTTTAGCTCCCTCATATAAGGAGAATATACAGTATTTGTCTTCCTGTGTTTAGTTAATTCTACTTACATTCTTTCCTCGAGTTCCATCCATATTGCTGCACATGACAAGATTTCATTCATTCTTATGACTGAATGGGATTCCATTGTGTATATAAGCCATATTTTCTTTATCCATTCAACTTTAGCTGGTTCCCTATCTTGGTATTATGAACAATGCTGGAATAAACATGGTGGAGCTGATATCTCTTTACAGTGATTTCATGTCTTTTGTATTTATACCCAGCGGTGGGATTGTTGTATCATATAGCAGGTTCTCTTTAGTTTTTGGAGATATCTCCATACTGTTTTTTGCTAGTGGTTCTGCCATTTATCAGACAAAGAGTTAATGTCCAGAATATATCAGGAACTCAAAAAACTCAACCACAAAACCAACCAGTCCATCCGATTAAGAAAAGGGCAAAAGACCTGAATGGATAGTTTTCAGAAGAAATACAAATGGTCAACCAATGTATGAAAAAACGGTCCATATTGCTAGCCATCAGGGAAGTGCAAATCAAAACCACAGTGTTATCACTTCACTCCTATTAGGATGGCTGTTATCAAAACAGTAATAAATGCTGCTCAGGATGTGGAGAAAGGGCAAATTTTCGGCACTGTTGATGGGAATGTAAATTTGTATAAGCCAAAAATCTTATAGTTTCAGGGCCAGTCTTAATGGTGCAGTGGGTTAAGCCTCCCTTTGCGAGGCTGTCATACCATATCTAGTGCTAGTTTGTGTCCTGGCTGCTCTGCTTCCAATCTAGCATTCCTGCTGATACACCTACGAAAGCAACTGATGATGGCACAAATACATGGGTCCCTGCTACTTACATGGGAGACACAGATGGACCTTCTGGCTGCTGGCTTCTGCCTGGTCCAGCCCTAGCTGTTGCACCCATTTGAAGAGTGAACTAGCAGATAAAAGCTCTCTCTCTCTCTCTCTGACATTCAAATAGGTAAAAAGAATTTTTTAAGTTTATTTTAAATTTGTTTGAAAGGCAAAGTGACAGAGAGGAGAGAGAGAGATCTTCCATCTGTTAGTTAACTGCCCAAATGGCCACAATGGCTAGTGCTGGGCAGGTGGAAGCCAAGAACCTGGAGCTTCATCCGGTCTCCTATGTGGTACGGGGGCCCAAGAACTTGGGCCATTTTCTGCTGCCTTCTCAGGCACATCAGCAGGTAGTCAGATCAGAGGTAGAGCAGCCAGGACTCAAACTGGGCCCATATGGGATGTCTGTGTTGTAGGTAGAGGCTTAACCTGCTATATCCCCCCAATGAAATTTTTTAAAAGAAATTAGTTTAGCTTCAAATATGGATGGTTTTGTGTTCCCCTATTGCATTCATACCTGACAGTCATGCCTATTCCTGATGATAGTATTGGAATTTAGTACTTGACATCTTTGGCAGAGAGGATTTCAGGAATCCATGGTGGAGAAGTCGTGAGTCATGTAGGTTGCGTACAAGCTCTTTTTAGTATCATTAGCCTGTTAGGAAGAGACACCTCTAAATGGCTTTCTTGTTCCAAGACAGTCCTGCTATTTGTTTTTTTTTAAGCATTTCGCTTATTAAAATCAACTCAACAAACTCGAAAGAATAAAATCAATCCTGTCATCAAAAAGGTAACTTTGTACTGCCGTACTGTTACTGAAATTTGAATCATAAAGCCTAAAAAAGAAAAGACAATTCTTCGAAAATTTCATGGAAAACGTGTATTATGAAAAAAACCCTATACATGGACTTTGAATTTTGTTGCACCAAAGTAACCTTGTCTTTTCCTGTCATTTTCCACAAACTTTTGGAAGCAGCTTTATAGCCAGCTCTGACAAGGAGATGTCCGTTAATTTGCTGTATGAACTAACTCATAGAGGGATTTTTCCATTCAGCACCTGGGCGCTTGTCTTCACTGAAGGGCTGCCTTCCCAAGGGTCTGTGCTCAATTACAATAAGGGAAACTGGCATAAAGGTTGATGCTTCCTAATAAACAAAAATAAAGGATTCTGTTTTCTAAGGTTTCATTTGTTTGTTTGCTTATAGGAAGAAATCTTTCCTGTTTTCTGCTCTGTATGCTGCCTTTATATTTGGTGGGAGGCACCTAATGAACAAACGGGCGAAGTTTGAACTGAGGAAGCCGCTAGTGCTCTGGTCTCTGACCCTTGCAGTCTTCAGGTAGGTTTCCTTTCCCTTTTTTTCCTCTTAATAAAGTCATTCAATTTGATCAGAGAGCAGTTATGGGACATCTTACTCTATATCTGATATGTTTTGATTATTCAGTGCATTGATGGCATGGCATGAGAAAGAACATGAATTTGCAACCGGATTTGCCACGATCTACTCAAACTCTTCTTTTCTGAGTTCTCAAGTCATCTCTTTCTCTGTCTAATAATCCATGCCCTGATCCAGTTAGTGCAGTAATCCAATTCATCTGTTAGGACTAGAAACGATGTGTGACTTTCACTACTTTTGTTGCATAAATACATTTGTAGGGCTAAATGGAAAGCCACAGGAGGGAACTGTTGGAATCCGTTGGTTAGCAGAGTTCAGATGTCATAAGCATGCTGTTACTAATATTTAATCAAAAAAAATGGCACCCAGGCAGAGAAGGAGCAGGCTTTGTCTTTGTCAGCTCCACTAGACCAGAGAGCACTTTGGCTGTGCATCTCCAGTCACAACCTCCATCCCTGTTCCCTGACCCGACTCTCGAGCATGTGTGTATGTAGCTAGTTCTCAGTTTGCACCTTGCAGATCTCAACATAGAGCCTTTTAGGACCAAGCCTCGTCTCTCCAGACATAGCTGTCAGCCAACATGCAGACATATTCCTCCTGAGGCATTAAGGAGTGTTTCTAGTCATCATATTGATGTGCCGGCCATCACAAGACTAATCAGCATGCAGCTGGTGTCCAGCCATGTGCCAAAATTTACCTACTGCACTAACAACAAGACACCTGTTCTTGTGTTTTACTTGTCAAAAGCAGCACATGGCCGGCACCGCGGCTCACTTGGCTAATCCTCTGCCTGAGGCACTAGCACACCAGGTTCTAGTCCCAGTCAGGGCATGGATTCTGTCCTGGTTGCCCCTCTTCCAGTCCAGCTATCTGCAGTGGCCAGGGAGTGCAGTGGAGGATGGCCCAAGTGCTTGGGCCCTGCACCCGCATGGGAGACCAGGAGAGGCACCTGGCTCCTGGCTTCGGATCAGTGCGGTGCACCAGCCGCAGCGGCCATTGGAGGGTGAACCAACAGCAAAGGAAGACCTTTCTCTCTGTCTCTCTCACTGTCCACTCTGCCTGTCAAAAAAAAAAGGGGGGGGGACAGCACGTTTAGGGCTAAGCTTGGTGGAGCCGGGGGAGGGGCAAATTCTGATACACTATAGAACTATGAACTACAATTTTTATAGGTATTCATTTGTATTTTCTCATCTTCTATGGTAACTGTTCTGTTAAACAGAAACAGTTGGTATCATTAAAAAATGTCATTAGTCACTTACTGCTTCCTAATGATGATCAAGCAGGAATAGGATTTTGCCATTAAACTCTGGTAATTAATATAGATGCACTCTGTTAGATCCCTGCACAGAAACACCCCTGTTCTCACCACTTCTGAATACACTTTTTATTTCAGTGCACTTTGTAAGGTTGCATGTACCCATGCTGTGAATCTGTCACTAAATGCTGTTCCAGTGAAATCTATATCATATCATGATTCTGTAAAACAAAGTAGCATTTTATTTTAATTCATGTCTCTGGTTGACAAAGCTTGAGCCATATATGATAGTTAGAAATTTAAGAGGGACGTGATTTCTCTTCCAAGGAGGTCTTTCTGCATTTTACCAATTTTCCATTGTTCCCGGAGCCTTTATTTTTTTGTTATTTTAAACTTTAAGACATTTGAGAGTCAAAAGTGCACAATGGCCTGTGCACTGGTGACCCAGCTTAAAGGGTTTTCAGCTCTTGGCAATTCACGTTTCCTCTTTACCCTGCAGAGTCCCCCTTACCACCACATGATGCAGGCAATAATTCTGAAAGAAACGATACCATGGCTGAAACTTAAGTGCTCTTTTGTGGAAAAAAAAATGAAAACTTTATCATTGTCTTCTAATAATTGTCTCATTAGTCATAAAAACTAACAATTAGACTTTTTCATGAAATGTTTAAATCTTTCCTGTTGTCTCTTAAATGATTTTTAAGTTAATCATTAAGATTCTTATCAAATAAAATCTGTAGGGATTTCCATTTATCTTTCTTTTAACTTGGAGTGTTCTTCATTTTCTCTCCTTCTGTCTCTTCCTCTGATAACCAACCTCTTGAAGACACCAAACCATTTAGTCTGTTGTTTCGCCGCACTGGGTTTGGCTTCATTGCCTTCTTCTAAACCCTGTATTTCATGTTTTTAAAAATCTTTGTTAAGCTTTATGAAACGGGATTTACCAAGGGAATTGGCTCGTGTGTGCCCAGTATGTTTTGAATTGGTAGGTAGATCTAGAAGGGTGGTTAAATTTAGGCTTAATACTTGACAAGACTTTCTGTAAGAAGAAATTTGCTTTCATCAGCTCTTTAGTTCTTTTGAAATATTCATGGTTTTGGTAAAATCTGAATAAATGCTTGATTCTTTGCCCATATTTGCCATTTAAAAAAATTGTTTAACTGCCCATGGGCAATAAAGTTTATTCTCTTAAGTATTATGACAAACTCATGAATTTATACTTTCTATGTGTCAGTGATTTTGAGTTAAATTTGATTTTTGATATTTTATAGTCTAGAACTACTCTTTCTGATGCTGGTGTCTTTTTGTGTTTTTGTATGGGAAGATGTTCCAAACTCACCAACCCACAGTTCTGTTGTTCAGAACTGGGATCAGCCATTCTCCAAACAGCCCTAGTTCCTTTTGGGGGTGGCAGATAATATTTAAAACCATTCTGAATACTGCGGGTGGTAGATGGTGCTTTTTTGTTATTTGTAAGCCTTTCAGAAATGGAAACTTATTTTTTTAAAAGAAATATATCCAAAGTTGATACTGCTACCTCCAATTCAAATTTAAGTCGAGAAAAGCTTTACTTAACTAACCTCTTATTTCTCCTCCCATTCATGCCAGCTCTACCTGCAATGCCACAGAGTAACCCCCTTGATCCTGATATTGTGAACAAGATTTTGGAAAACATTGATATTAGAAGGTCCATTGCCACCCACAGGAGCTCTGATTCTGCCCTCCACACTTCAGTAGTCATGCAATCATTAGCAGTAGGTCATAGAGGAGTTTTATGACATGCTACTTTGTTAGCATTGTCTTTGTTTCTAGCTATCTGAGACTGGAATCTGCCAGGTGGGATCCGCCTAGTCTCAAACCACAGAAATAGGACAGGAAATGAATCTCTTAACTCCTATTGAAAAATCAAGAGCAGGAGCAGGGGTATGGCTCAGTTGTGTCCTACACTGAGTGCCGGGGTTGAAGTCCAGGCTCTGCTCCTATTCCTGCTTCCTGATAATGCACACTCCAGAAGGCAGTGGTGACAGCTCAAGTAGCTGGATCTCTGCTACATAAGTGGAAGACCTGAGTTCAGTTATTTGCTCATAGCTTTAGCCTGACTTTGGTACCAATTGGTGCAGGCATTTGGGGAGTGAGAGTAGATGGATGCTGCCCTTTTTTTCAGTCTGTCAGTCTCTCAGATAAACAAGTAAATAAGTAAATCAATCAATAAAAATTTTTGAAAAGAAAAACCTGAGCAATAATAAAAATAAGAAATGACAACTTTCTGTTCTTTGAAAGTAAGATAGAGTACGTAAGCAGGAGTCTGTACATATTGGCCTTCTCTGGGTGATCTTGGTTTCATGCCCATTCTCTCAGTGTTATTAATAGTCACTCCCCACTCACTCTAAAAATGGCCCAACTTAAATGATAAATCAAATGATATTCTGTATGTAACACACTGAGAAATTATATTGGCTTCATAAAACAGCAAAAGTCAGAAAACCAGTGACCACTTGCGAGCTTGTAGCTTACACATCTTCATTTTTC
Organism: Oryctolagus cuniculus; assembly: GCF_964237555.1. Classification (NCBI taxonomy): domain Eukaryota; kingdom Metazoa; phylum Chordata; class Mammalia; order Lagomorpha; family Leporidae; genus Oryctolagus; species Oryctolagus cuniculus. Next base: position 54,906,325 of record NC_091439.1, read on the forward strand.
ATATTGACCCTCTCATCCAGTTTCATCTCCTGTCTACATTTCTGAACATTTGACTCATCGTTACTCAAATTTAAAACCAGATTCATTTTTATTTCCCCTTATCAAAATTTATCTCACCCTAGTAAACATCTTTTAAGTCTTCAAAAGCTTTTATTTGCAAATAACTCTCATTGAACCAGTCACCAACTTGGATTTATTCTCTTTTTAACATCTTAGGTATCTGTCTTACTTCCTCATTTCCTCCCCAAAAATTCCAGTCCTGGTTTGCATTACTTCACATCTTCAGTATTGTAATAACCTATCAGTGTCCCTCAAATGCTTTCTCCAGCCAAGCTTTCCTGCATGCATCAACAGGGAGCTGGGTCAGAGGCGGAGCAGCCAGGACTCAAACCAGCCAACTTAATACGATGTGCCACAAACGCCAGCCCCAAGGGCAGGGATTTTGATCTACTTGATTTCCTGGTGTGTCTCTAGTGTCCAAGTGGGTACTTAACAAATATTTCTTTGTAAAAATTGAATAAAGGAGATGAAGAGAGGAAACTTATTAACAATGGTCTACATTTCTTTCCAAATGGAGAAATAGAGACATGTTTCCATTTTTCTCTGGAATCCAGGGACTCACTACTGGGAGTTTCTGGTATTTCTAAGAAAATAATAATGAATTAAGTAAGTGCATGATATTTCTGCCTTTTAAAGTTAAAAATGTCCCAGAAGGAGGGAGAATCCCGATGCGCTGTGAATGGGGGCTTACTGGTGAGAAGCCCAGAAATGTCCCTCTACTTTGCAAATGGTGCTGTGGGCGTCGGTCACGGGAGACAGATCTGGCCTGTCCTTTGCTTGGCTGTTGCTGATCAGCACTGACCTGAAGGTCATCCTGTTTCTGCAGACTTGCTGAGACCAGTGTCAGTGTGGTGTGTGCAAACACGACAAAGAACTGCAGGTTTCTGTACGCGTAGACACAGGACAGCTTCTCATTCTCCTCATATGTTCCATGGACTTGACAAGCTTTGCATATTTACTGTTGGAAAAGCTATCCACCAGTTATGTGTTTATTAAACACTTTCCTTTTACAGTTATATTAGTGAGGATTTTCTGTGCAGGAAAACTGAAAACCACAGAAAAGCTCACACTCCAAGTCTTTAATATCACTCCCCACAGATATTTACTGTTAAAATGTTTTTATCATCAGTTTAATTATCTATAATACAGTCCATACATCTGAGTTCAGAACAAATATGACTTCCATAATATCTTGATCTTACAGGTGCTGTAACAACTTGAAACAGCTGACATGTAAGATTTTTTTTTTTTTAAGATTTTATTTATTTGACTGGTAGAGTTACAGACAGTGAGAGGGAGAGACAGAGAGGAAGGTCTTCCTTCCATTGGTTCACTCCCCAGATGGCCGCAATGGCCAGAGCTGTGCAGATCCGAAGCCAGGAGCCAGGAGCTTCTTCCAGGTCTCCAATGCGGGTACAGGGGCCCAAGCACTTGGGCCATCTTTTATTTCTTTCCCAGGCCATAGCAGAGAGCTGGATTGGAAGAGGGGCAGCTGAGACTCGAACCAGTGCACATAGGGGATGCTGGCACCACAGGTGGATGATTAACCTACTGTGTCACGGCGCCAGTCCCATAAGATGTTTTAAATCATTTTACCATGCTTATTTAAATAGCTGGAATTCTATAGCTTTCCTGAAACTTGGTTGAAAAATAGCATGACTGTTCTAGACGAGTTGTAAGATAATTGAGGGTGTAAGTTTAATGACACCTGTAGCATTTGTTAATTGTTTTGAATTAAGAATGAGTTAGGGATCACAGTCTCACTTTGAAATTCCTTAAAGGATCCTTCTTGCTTAGCAGCGTTTGCTTTGATTGTGTGTCCTTAGCTATAGGAATTTGAACTAGAAAATGGATACTTTAAAAAACCCTTCAGGGGTTGGCCATCTGTGGTACAGTGGGTTAAGCCACCACCTGCGACCCCAGCATCTTGTGTGGGTGTTGGTTCAAGTCCTAGCTGCTCCATTTCTGATCCAGCTCCCTGCTAATTCACCTGGAAAAGCAGCTAAAGGTGTCCCAAATGCTTGGGTCCCTACACCCACGCAGGAGAATCAGATGGAGCTCCAGGCTTCTGGCTTCAGCTTGGCCCAGTCCTGGATGTTGTGGCCATTTGGGGAGTGAACCAGTGGATGCAGGATCTCTCTCCCTTTCTCTCTCTGTAATTCTGCCTCAAATGAACAAGTAAATCTTTAACAAAAACCAAATCCTTCAGATCTAAGGAATGAACATTTTATGAAATTTCCTAACTACATAATCTGGAAGGTATTAAATGATGCTGATATTATTATTGAGCTAAAGTAACCGCAGTGGTAGATTGGCAGGTGAAAACATTAAAATAAATAAAATAGCTTAGAAAAGTACTAGGAGTTTTTATCCTAGAGGTTACCATTAATGAGCAGAGAATTAGATGACACTTCCTTGTTAGTCTGGTTGTCCTCAAGATATGGAGTTGAGTGGAGCAAGTAGGAAAGAAATGGGTCAGGATTTGGTGGAGAAACACTGGTCATGCACCCTCTCTGCTGCTGTTAAATCAATGAAAACCTCACTCCTGAATATAATGCCTTTCACATGTGAAATAACTCTTGCAGGTTGCTTACAATCCCAGCATTGAAAGTATTGACAACTCTTTCGTGAAATCTCTATTTTTATTCTGTTTCCACCAAGAGCTTCAAATAGTAATTGCTCATCTATTTTTGATGATGCTGTTGTACTGACAGGTGGCCCACATCTCACTTAGTCTTGCATAAGGCAGAGGAAGCCCAGTTTTCCTCCCCTGCAACCAGCAATTCTTCTAGCCAGTGCTGCCAGTAGGTGGTTTCGGCTAATTGGTAACTAGGTCTCCCTGGAATTCATTTCCTACCATTTGTTTCAAGGAATTTCACTTGTGCGAGTTGGTGTGGACTGTTTGATCCCTTCTTAGTATCACTTCTCACTAAATTGTTGTGCTTTCTGGAGGCTGTGCTGTGCAAGCAGTCATCACTATGCATTATCATTTTGTAGTTCTTAGAATTTTCAGAGCCCTGTGGTTTTGACCTCAGTCTATGTAATTAAAATGATTGATTTGGGACATAATACTTCATTGCTCACACACCACAGTTTTCTAACAACATAATAAAGCAATGATTTCCTATTACTGCTTTCATTGAATTGCTAAGAGTACAATGGTAGAGAAGTAGGTGGCTTTTTATATATTTTTTTGTTGTTTTGAGATGTAGATGAATGTCATTGACTTAGTGAATATGCAGCTGCAAGAGATTGTTAATTGATTCCTGGTATCTCTATTAACCCAGAGCTGGAGCAGAAAATTTCAATACAGCTTAATAGAATGCTTTATGTTTTGCAGAAATTTTGAATCATTAGCTATTCAGAGCTGTCTTATCCAGGAGCCAAGGATTTGGGTTCTCTGAAAGGATTTAGCTTTAAATTGGAGTTTATACTAGCTTGCTGCAACACACACACACACACACACACACTGTCTAGGACAAGGCTGCAGAGCTGAAGAGAGAAGAAATGGGAAGAAAATCTAGTTTCCAACTTTCATAAGAATGTAGTTAAAACTGAAAATTTTCCAGTCTCAAGTGAACAGCCTGGCTCTGGCTCTTTCTGTCCCATATATTTTTGCTGAAACCAAACCCATTTTTTTCATCACATCTCTAGAGACAGAATCATACTTGAGTGTTCACTGATTGGCACCTCTAGGATGTATATGCAATTCTGTCCTCCTTATGGCCATAGGTTCTTAATTTCATAGCGTAGAGACAGGTAAAAGTGGTTTTTTTTTTTTAAGTTTTTTCATTTTTTTAACATGTTAAGATTTATTTAAGGTGAATAAATTTCGTGTATTTCATATATACAAATTTAGGAGCAAAGTGACACTTCCTACCCCACCCCAGCTTTCATCTGCCCACTCTCCCACCCTATCCCTTCTTTCTTATTTTTAATTTTTATAATGACATACTTTCAGTTTCTTTTATAATCAAAAGATTAACCCTCCACTAAGTAAAGAATTCAACAAGTAGTAAGAAGAAGAAAACACTGTTCTACAACAGTAGAGACAATGGCTGTAAACAATAATCCATTCTCAAAAATGTCAGTTTCACGTCTACATTACATTTTTTTTGTACTCTATTAGTTAGAGTTACAACAGATCAGGGGAAACATGTGGCATTTGTCTTTTTGGGACTTGCTTATTTCACTTAGTAAGGTTTCCAGTATCATAAGACAGGATTTCATTTATTCACAGCTGAGTAATAGTCTATATATAGCACATTTTCTTTATCACATCTTAGCTATTGTGAATTGAGCTGCAGTAAACATGCAGTAAACAAAACTTTTTTTGTTTTGTTGTTGTTGTTTTTGACAGGCAGAGTTAGATAGTGAGAGAGACAGAGAGAAAGGTCTTCCTTCCGTTGGTTCACTCCCCAAATGACCGCTACGGCTGGCGCGCTGCGCCAATCCGAAGCCAGGAGCCAGGTGCTTCCTCCTGGTCTCCCATGCGGGTGCAGGGCCCAAGCCCTTGGGCCATCCTCCACTGCACTCCCGGGCCACAGCAGAGAGCTGGCCTGGAAGAGGAGCAACCGGGACAGAATCCGGCGCCCCGACCGGGACTAGAATTCAGGGTGCCGGAGCCACAGGCGGAGAATTAGCCTAGTAAGCCGCGGCACTGGCCACAGATAACTCTTTAATCTGCTGATTTCATTTCCTTGGGGTAAATTTCCAGGCGCGGGATGGCTGGGTCATATGGTAGATCTATTTTCAGCTTTCTGAGGTATCTACATACTATCTTCCACAATGACTATATTAATTTTCATTCCCATCAACAGTGGATTAGGGAACCTTTTTCCCCACATCCTCACCAGCTTTTATTGTTTTTTGATTCCAGTGTGAAAGCCATTCTAACTGGGGTGAGTTGAATCCTCATTATGGTTTCAATTTACATTTCCCTGATGCCTTGTGATCCTGAGCACTTTTTCATGTGTCTGTTGACCATTTGGTTTTATCTTTTGAAAAATGCCTACCCAAGCCACTTGCCTTATTATTAAAATTAAAGGCAAATACACATTTTCCTGCCTCATATGTTTCTTTCTTGTTGTACATTGACTATTTCCACTTCCTTCCATCTTTACTTGACCCGTGAATATTTTATTGATCCTCTTTCTGCCATCCCTTTATAATACACTCTGCACTTCTTTCTTCAAGTTCACATGCACAGGATAAGATTGCAGAGAGAATTGGATCTGAATCTAATGGTGAACCATGAAAGCCCAATGTTCTTTGACTTTCAAGAGAACTGCCTCGTGTGGCCAGGTGCAGAGGAGCTGGGCCATGTCTGTTCTCCTGCATCCCGAGCCCCCCCACACCGTGTGATTCAGTGATTTCTCAAGGCAATCAGTGATTGGGTGCTGCATCTTGCAAGCCATATGTGGTAATCAGATGTGTAGAATACTCTTGGTGATAATGGGCAGAAGTTACATCCTTTATGAGTGGTGGTTGAGACATATGTAAAGAGATCATTTAGATCATATTCCACTTCCACTTTTCTTTCTCAGCATCGGCCCAGACTACTCCTGACCATTACTGGCACTTCAGGAATAAACTAGTGCATGACCATTTTCTCTGTCTGCATCTCTATCTCTTCCTTTCAATTTTTTTAAGGTAAATAAATAGTTTTCATCTATTATAATTGCTGATGAATTTATTAAAAAGAAACCTGTAACATGTTCTATAAATCCTAAATAGAATTAAAATATTCATTAAAAAGGGGCCAGCACTGTGGTGCAGTGGGTTAACACCCGGGCCTGAAGCACAGCTTGCCATATGGGCACTGGTTTGAGACCCGGCTGCCCCACATCCGATCCAGATCTCTGCTGTGGCCTGGGAATGCAGTGGAGGATGGCCCATGTGCTTGGGCCCCTGCACCCATGTGGGAGATCCGGAGGAAGCTCCTGGCTCCTGGCTTCGGATCTGCACAGCTCCGGCCGTTGTGGCCAATTGGGAAGTGAACCATCTGATAGAAGACCTCTCTCTCTCTCTCTCTCTCTCTCTCTCTCTCTCTGCCTCTCCTCTCTCTGTGTAACTCTGACTTTCAAATAAATAAATACATCTTTTAAAAAAATCTTCATTAAAAGTTTAGTAAAACTATATATTTGTAAGTTTTTTTCAGAAAGGCTGGAATCCAAAAAAAAAAAAAAAAGCAAAACAACCAAATTGACTCTGCTTACAAAGGACAAAATGAGCAAACTTTTGACTAAACAAAGCTACAAGAAATCCCTTTGATTAGAAGTATTGTAGATATTAAGAGTCATTTAAATTCATTCTTCATCCCACCATGAATCTTTTTGTTCCTTAACCTAAAAGTGTAGCTGTGGTTTAATTAAGTATGTGGACAAGGTGAAGGTAAATCTCTTTGCGGTGACAGTAAGGACAGGTGCACACTAAGAAACCCATTGAGACACTGGCAGACACAGGTCTGTTGCCAGGGTCGGTGGGGCTTGGAAACCTTCCGGAAGTCTTTCCTTGTTTCCTATATTGGATCAAGTCCAAGCGTGAGAATAATTACTCTTTAGAGCTGCCAAGTTGTCAGGCCATTCAAATGACTCTGGACTTGGAAAAAATTATGAGTCAAGGTGCAAGACTAGTGTCTGAAATCTATAAGAGCTATTTCTAAAGGAGTGATTTGCTCAGAAGTGGTCTGTTTGCTTTGACTACTAAGAATGCAATATAGAGAACAATCTAATCAAAACCACAGAAAATCTGGCTCATCCACTCCTAGGCTGCCGCAGTAATAAAAGGGTTGAGGATTTCAGTTAGGCCAACTTTTGACTGTTAGGTAATTCATCAAGCCCTCCCCACAGGTGGGCGCCAGGGTGGAGGGAGTGGAAACTCTCAATATTGAATCAAAGGTGTTTATTGTTCAGAAAATTCTTCTTCCAAAAAGTAGGCCCTGGTTTAAAGTTGAACAGGCTCCATCTATTGAAAACAGAAAGTTACAGATTTTCCTCTGAATTTCCAAACCTGAAAACCCATTTAGATGGCATATCTAATTGATATAGCCCCTGTCTCACTCTTCCTCACAGCAGTCCTACGAAGAGAATGCTAGTAAAGTGGGGTCACATTTTTAGAAATGGAGAAGTCCCTTGAATATTTGAAAATAATGAAGTATTTCAGTACTTTCACAAATCAAGATGGAAAAACTTTGCTGTGGGGCTGGCGCAAGTGCCACTTGTAGGCCACTTGCATCAAAATCTGGAATGGTGATTAAGAATTCCCATTTCAGGATCCTCCCTCAAAGCTACTAAATTGGAGCCGCTGGAATAGGTTCTGGTGTGGGGTGACTATAATTCACAATAACCTATTTTATAGTTTGCTCAGAATTACAAGAAAGCTTGTAGTTTCCAAACATAAAGAAATGTAAAGAGATGAAAATGCTCATCACCCTGATTTGATCAGTACACGTTGTATACAGGTATTGGAATATCCATCAGTAGGAGGGGCCTTCAAAGTGTTTGCAGGAAATGCAGAGTTTGAAAAAACTGTGGGTCTGTGAAATGTTGGTACCAAAATAAACTAATCTTTTTAATCTTTTTTGAAGCACCCTCACATGTACAATTGCACATTGATTAAATACAGGTAAATAAGAAAAAATGTAAAAGTTGAACCTATAAAGTCTTCAGAAGATTAATATGAATAAAAACATTAGAGCCCCTGAAGGTGGAGCCTGGAAGCCTGCGTGTTCTGCGATTTGCCGTCCGGTAAAATTTCCTTAGTATTCCGGGACTTCTGTGTCCCTCAGATAGGACTCTTCCCCCCACCCCAGAGTCAGGGCCTCCTTCATGAACCGTCCCTACTGAACAGCTAAAGGCCATCAGGATGTGTTCAGCAGGTGACAAGCACAGTGCATGGTGTGCCGCTCTGGGTATCAGACTGTGTCTCTGGACTGCTCGGCATACTTGCTCCTTACTCGTGTATTTCTTAGTGTGTTTCTGACATTCTACAGCCATCTTCTCCCCCATCATGGACTACTAACTGGAGACTTGCACCTGAGATAGCATCACTGCGCTGGTGACCTTTCACTTCAGGAAGTAACTATCTAAGTGGGCTTCCTTCTTAGCCTAATGTCATCTCTGCAGAGCCATGAGAGGCACAGCAACCCCAAAATAGCATCTAATCCCCCTCCTGTGACATCCTATGAGGGCAATGTCTCCAGGACACCACACGCCCCTCCAAACACATGCACATGTAAGTTTCCCATCTCTTCAAGTCCTTGTTTCATTAGTCTACATGTGCCTTCCTAGATGTTCTGTCTACCTCAAATTCAACATAGTTCAAAATGGAGTTTGTTGTTGTTGTTGTTTGTTTTTTGACAGGTAGAGTTACAGACAGTCAGAGAGACAGAGAGAAAGGTCTTCCTTCCGTTGGTTCACTCCCCAAATGGCTGCTACGGCCGGAGCTACGCCGATCCGAAGCCAGGAGCCAAGTGCTTCCTCCCTGTCTCCCACGTGGGTGCAGGGCCCAAGCACTTGGGCCATCCTCCACTGCCTTCCCAGGCCGCAGCAGAGAGCTGGATTGGAAGAGGAGCAGCCGGGACTAGAACCCAGTGCCCATATGGGATGCCGGTGCTACAGGTGGAGATTAACCAAGTGAGCCACGGCGCCGGCCCCCAAAGTGGAGTTTTATAAAACGGTTTTTAGCCAGTCCTATCAACTCCCCATGAGACCAAAATGCATATCCATTGTCACCATGTACTAGCTACCATCATTTGCTTTGGAAGTGAGAGATAAAGTATCTTTCTAAATGTCCTCTCTGACCACTTATATTACAATAATAATAAAAATTTACTAACATTATCATTATGCATATTTGTTACTAATATTATAGTGTAGTCCATTTTCCATATAGCAGCCTATGTTATCTTCAAAAAATATAGGTCATATTATGTAACTCTCCTGGTTAGCTCCTACCAGTGGTGTTTGCATTTGATCTAGCCAGTTACGTTGCTAGTTGCCCATGTCCCATATTGAAGTGCCTTGGTTTGAGTCTGAACTCCACTCCAAATTCCAGCTTCCAGCTAGTACAGTTCCAGGGAGGTGGCAGCTGATGGCTGAAATAATTGTGTTCCTGCCACCCACATGAGAGATCGCTGTTGCATTCCTGGCTTTAGTTTTGTTGTGACTCAGCCTTGGGTATTGTGGGCATCTGAGAGCTCAGTCTCTGTCTCTTTGCCTCTCAAATAAAGTACTTAATTATTTTTTTAGAGGTTCATTTTATTCTTTATTTGAAAGTCAGAGTTACACAGAGAAGGAGAGGCAGAGAGAGAGAGGTCTTCCGTCCACTGGTTCACTCCCCAACTGGCCACAACAGCCGGAGTTGTGCTGATCCAAAGCCAGGAGCTAGGAGCTTCTTCCCGGTCTCCCATGAGGGTGCAGGGGCCTAAGGACCTGGGCCATCTTCTACTGCTTTCCCAGGCCACAGCAGAGAGCTGGATCAGAAGCAGAGCAGCCAGGACGCGAACCCATGTAGGACAGAGGCACTGCAAGCGGTGGCTTCACCTACCCACTATGCCACAGTGCCAATCCCAGTACTTATTTTTCAAAACCAATCCTTCCAATGCTTGTACAGTGCAGTTAGGGTAAAATGAGTTGTATTATTTTTAATTATTAATATTTCTATCTCTGTGACCTATAGAATCCTGAACTGTCCTGAAAGTTCTGGTCCTCACCTATGGCTCACCTGTTAAACTGCATCTCATTCCAGCCCTGACAGCACCAGCTTCGCTGGTCTCGGATGTCCAACATGCCCAGTTTATTCATGCTTTGCAAGTTTGTCAGTTTCCCTGATAGGTATGTTCTTCTCTAGATCCTGCTGGAGTGACTCCTTTCATTTGTCCATTTTCAGATTACGTGTTACCTCTTCTGAGATTCCTTGTCATCTCAGTAGAAGACCTCCCTGCCCTTGTCCTTAAACACTGTCACTCACCCCATTTTATCATTATGACACTTACCACTCCCTGAAACTATTATGCGATTTTTTAATGTATTTGTGATTCTCTTCTAGAATATAGACTTTGTGAAAATAGATTTCTTGCATCTATATCTTTTTTTAAAAAGATTTATTTATTTATTTGAAAGGCAGAGTTATGGGGCGGGGCGGGGGAGAGGAGAGGGTGAAAGAGAGAGAGAGACCCTCTCCAACCACTGATTCACTCCCCAAATGGCTGCAACAACCAGTGTTGGGCCAGGCCAAAGCCAGAAACCAGGAGCTTCATCCAGGTCTCTTGCTCAGATGCAGGGGCCCAAACACTTGGCCCCTCCTCTGCTGCTTTCCCAGGTGCATTAGCAGGGAGCTGGATCTGAAGTGGAGCAACTGGGACTCAAGTTGGCACCTATATGTGATGCTGGCACTGCAGGTGATGGCTTAACCTGCTGTGCTACAATGCCAACCCCTTTTCTTTACTTAATCCCTTGATACTAAAAATAACCTAATATATAGTGGCACAGAGTAAATTCTTTTAAGCGAATTAAGCCAAACAGTAACAATTTACTTTATCAGAATCAGATTTGCTCAGGTGGGAGCCTAGCTTCTTGTCTCCATATTCAGGGAAGTGTCACTAGTTCTGCTATTTACATGTAACAATACCTGAAAGGCCACCTTAATTTGAGATTTCCTTGGAGTTGCCAAAAAGATTTGTGGATGTCGATTGAGTCCAAATGAAAAGTTGATACAGCTTGTCATATGTAGTTAAATATGATGAATTATGGAGGACAGTTCTGGTTTCAGCCACATCCTCTCTTGTACTTTGTAGCAAGGTCCAGGATCCTTGCACTAAGGTTTACTCTTTTCAGCACTCCTTATGAACACATGTACTTTGTAGATTAAAGTGCTGAGTCACTGTCCGGCAGGATGCTGGCGGTGGCCATGTGGTCCCGGTGCTCAGTGTTTCTATTCCACTTGCTCTATCGGCATGTTCCCACCTCAGTGCCAAAATGCTTGTGTGCAACCCCACCCTGCCTGCCTGAGTGATTGCGTGTTTCAGGCTAATACATTCACTGTTAGAACCTTTGAACTTCAAGGCACAGGAATGGAGGTGCAGAGATATCCAAGGCCCTCATTCAGTGCTTTTGATGAGGTAAAATAGGGGAAAAAAGCATAAAGCTTATCTTCTTAATCATTTTTATGTGTGTAGTTCTATAGTGTTAATTATATTTGCATTGCTGTACAAACACTGTAGAACTTTATCATCTTGTAAAACTGGAATTCTGTACCCATTTAAAGAAAACTCCCCATTTCCACCTCCACCCAGCTCCTGAAAACCACCGATCCCTTTCTCTATCTACAGATTTGACTCCTTCAGATTCCTTGTAAGCTGAGTCATACAGTATTTATGGCTTTGTGACTGTACTTAATGTCTTCAAGGCTCAGCTACGTTATAGCATGCATCAGACGTTTCTTTCAAAGGCTGAATAGTATCCCATTTTGCATTTGCACCACATTTAGTTTTTCCATTCCTTTATCATTGGTCACTTGGGTTGCTTCCCTGTCTTAATTATTGTCAATAGTGCTGTAATGAACATGCATATAAAAATATGTCTTTAGGACCTTGCTGTCAATTTTTTTGGTTATATGTACCTAGAAATGGGATTGCTGAGTTACTTGATTATTCTAATTATTTTAATGATTTTATTTTTATTTATTTGAGAGATAGTTATAGACAGTGAGAGGGAGAGACCGAGAGAAAGATCTTCTGTCCGCTGGTTCACTCCCTAGATGGCCGCAAGGGTCGGAGCTGTGCCAAACTGCAGCGAGGAGCCAGGAGCGTCTTCCAGGTCTCCCACATGGGTGCAAGGGCCCAAGGACTTGGGCCATCTTCTACTGCTTTCCCAGGCCATAGCCCAGCGCTGAATGGGAAGAAGAGTAGCCAGGACTAGAACCGGTGCCCTTATGGGATGCCAGGATCGCAGGCGGAGAACTAACCTACTGCGCCACAGCACTGGCCCCTTGAGTATTCTATTTTTAATTTTGTGGTGGAAACTGCCATGCAGTTTTCCACAGTGTCTTTGTACTCTCCCTCCAACAGTGCACAAAGGTTCCAATTTAGTTATATTTTGGCCAGCACTAGAATTTTATGAAGTTCTTTGCTTCTAAATTCAGCATGGCCCAGCTTTGACTGTTGCAGCCATATGGGGAGTGAACAAGCAGATGGAGGAGCTCTGTCTTGCCCTCTGTCAATTGCCCTGCATTTCAAATAAATAAATCTTTAACAAAAAAATTGGAGTTAATTTTATAAGTTAAGGGAATAAGGGCCAGCGCTGTGGCACAGTGGGTTAAAGCCCTGGCCTGAAGCGCTGGCATTCCATATGGGCTCTGGTTCTAGTCCCGGCTGCTCCTCTTCCGATCTAGCTCTCTGCTATGGCCTGGTGCTTGGGGCCAAGTGCTTGGGCCCCTGCACCCACGTAGCAGATCTGGAAGAAGCTCCTGGTTCCTGGGTACTGGCTCCTGGCTTTGGATCTGCACAGCTCCAACCGTTGCGGCCATCTGGGGAGTGAACCAGCAGATTGGAGACCTCTCTCTCTCTGTAACTCTGTATTTCGAAGAAATAAAATAATTCTTTAAAAAAGAAAATAACAAGAAGTTAAGAGAATAAACCAACATATCATGAAGTGGATCAAAGCCAACCTATCCTATCAAACATTCAGTCAGATGCTTGTTTGAGACCAAAGTTTTCTGACTCATCAAGGGGATTGGTGGTGGGCAGAGGTGACAGTCACTAAGTGTGTCCCTGCTTGATGTTTGTCCATCAGGGGACATGTAATCCATTAGGATGGTGTCTTTGTGTCCTAGGACTTCCTCATTTACTGCTTCTTCCAGGAAACCTTTAGCCTCAATAGACTGCACACTGCAACATGCAGCATTTCATTAGTCTAGCAGTTAATGAATATACCTTATCTGTCCTTAGCCATATGTTATACAAAATCTTAAAAGTAGTTTTTAAAATCGTGAAGGTTTTCCTTCAATGGTTGTTTAACAAACATGCTTGCATAACCTTTTAAAAATGTGCACAAACTGCACTATACCGTATGGACTGGCCTACTTCTTTTTTTACTCTTAACAGCATGTGCCTTAGGGTTATTTCATGTCAGCATTTAATGCAAATCTACCTGGTACATTTATGGCTGTATTATGTCCATTGTAATTTATTTGACCATTGTCCTGTCAATGCACATTCAGACTATGTCCAATCCATCTTTTTTGCTATTACAAAACATGTTAGTTCATATACTTCCTCAAGTACATTTAATGGGTATATTATATGCCGCCACTGGAGGTATTGTGTCCAAATATGTATGTATTTTCTTTCCTTTTTTTATGATTTATTTATTTATTTGAAAGGCAGAGTTACTGAGAGGCAGAGAGAGAGAGGTCTTCCATCTTCTGGTTCACTCCCCAAATGGCCTCAATAGCCAGAGCTCAACTGATCAGGAATCAGGAGCCAGAAGCTTTTTCCAGGTCTCCCATGCAGGTACAGGGCCTACAGACTTGGGCCATCTTCTACTGCCTTCCCAGGCCATAGCAGACAGCTGGATCGGAAGTAGAGCAGCCGGGACTCGAACCAGCACCCATATAGGATGCCAGCACCACAGAAGGCAATTTAACCCAGTACACCACAATGCCAGCCCCTTATATTTTCAATTATTTTATCAGACCTTTAAATGACCACTCAATAGTAAATGGTAAAGTGAAATTATATGCACTTTGCATATTTAGTGGAAGAGTAGAGGAAGTAAATTTTCAGAGAAACTACAGTATGTGTCCCCAATAAACTGCTTATTTATTGGAAAAAAACAGTTTGCACTTTGATGGTTTGTTAGATTGTTATTGAAGAATATGTTTTGGCCAAGACATAAACCCTAGGCCAAATTAAGTAGGTATTTTATAGTGAGGATGCATGTTCTCAGGTGTGGGAAAATTTAGAATTTGGATTTCATGTTGTCAGAAGAGACATGATATTGACACGGAGATGCCATGCTTCCGTGTGGCACACATCTCTCCCTAGTCTAAGGGCGTAGAGCGGATTTGTAGACTGTTGTTATTTGTTTTAACCTGTTCTGGAATCATAGAGTATTCTGCCTGCTCTGCAAACTGCCATGAGTCTAAGAACCAGAGCAGCTCCGGTTGTGCTATCAGAAGCATCTCTGATCTCTCCTGTGTTTCTAAAAAGTTATTGCTTCTGTTGGGTCAGCTGTTGCCATGTTTTGACGACTGGCAAGACTATCACACCTCATTTTTGCCTTTTGATGGTGGTGCAGGAGTTGGATAAAAGCACGTTCGTTGCCTAATCCTGAAAGTAATTGTACCTGTGGTTATTGGGTTACCAGGGTGGAGACTGAGGTGGCTGCCATTTCACAATTAAAAGTCCTTAGGAACCATCTTTTGATTCCAACATGCCTACATTTAAGTTGAGGACTAATGTAGGAATCTTATAAAAATAGTTTTTAACAACTATTGATGTTGCTATGGAAAAAATTAAAAGGGTTGATGATTTATACTCATGTTTCTTTCTTCCCAAGGCAGAATTCTAGAATTCTGAGAGTGTTTACTGAGAGATCCCATTGTGACTTCCAGATGGCCATAAAATGTTTGCTCAAATAAATTATCAATCTTCCTAGAGTCTGGGTTCCAAGATTAGCTAAATCTCTTTACATCTTTATAAAGGACCTCAATACTTGTAAAAGAAAAAAAAAAACTGAAACCTGAAAATGAGAACTTTTATTCTAAATTTTCCAGCATCTGTTTTTGAATATAACCAAAAAAGAACCCCAACCACATATACATACACTCTTTCAGTAATCTTCCAGGACTCGCAATTCTGTTATTGCTACAGTTTTGTTTATTTACATGGTTTTTTTTTTTCCTCTTGCTATAGGCTTCTAGAGATACTGCCCCTACCAGTGAGTACTGTAATGTCTGATATACAGTGGCTGTAGATTAAGTAGGTGTTGATTCAATAAATGAATCTATCTTTTCCCAATAAATTCTAATTCCAATTTGTCATCCAAGGGCTGATCACAGATGAGGGTTATATCTCAACTTCACACTATAAAACTTACTAGTAACACCTTATGAGGTGGTACCGTTGAGCCTGTCTACTCAATGTGTCCATTGTGATGAGGCACTTCATTCCTTCTAGTGGGATTAAGCCACTATTAGGACTCTTGCGTGCTACATCTAAATGCCAGCATTGCATCCTGTTCCTGGCTCTTGACTCCAACTTCTTGTTCATGTAGTCCCTAGGAACAGTGCTGATGCTTCAGGTAGTTATTATCATACACAAGCCCTGGACTGAGTTCCTGGCTCCCAGCTTTGGCCCCGGCCCTGGCCCTACCCAGATGTTATAGGCATTTGGTGAATGAACTAGTAGAGGGAAGCATGCTCTCTTGCGCTCTCTCTTACTCAAATAAATATGTTAAAATTACCAATTAGTATGCTGTTGTTTTCCAATTGTCAAACAATGCAGAGATGTATGTAGCAGCAGATAGAAAGTCCTCCTGAGGAATATTGCAATTACTGTCCAATGAGTATTAGGTGTCCTGTGTCATCTCACATCTGAGAAAAGACACGTATGTAGTAGTCATCTGCTCTCATGGAACTCAGACCCTCAGCTTGTTTGCATCTGTGGCTCCAGAATAGTCTTTATTACCTGCTTGAAAGGTACCTGGCACGGGAGCTGGATGCCTCTCCCTCACGAAGTGCTGGTGGAGAATGCTCACTTCATCCTCTGCGTGATCTGGCTAGCTGTCACTGAAACTTGTGCTGTGAAGGGCTCACATGTGATCAACTTTTATCAGCATGGGAGCTGACATCTGGACGCAGCCTGCTGGGTTTGGAGCTGTCTGTACGTGCCCCAGCTGCAGGGCTCCCTGACCACACTCTGGCCTACTCCCACTATTGCCAGACAGCAGCTCTGCCCCGCAGGGGCCACCAGTCGTCTGCATCCCTCTGCTGGGGAAGGGCCACTGTGTAAGAGCAGCCTCCCAGGCCTCAGGGAACTGCCCAGAAGAGCTGTGGGAATGATGACCCTGACTGATGCCCTGAGACTCAGGGGTCAGCCCCTTGAACCCAGGCCATGAGTGCGGGTAGAATGCTTGTTAAAAACCAGACAGTACGTCTCCCGGCAAAGGGAAGGCAGCTACTGAGCCCTTGGGAGATGAGAGACCAACAAGGATGTGGGTTTATCACAGGGCAGCCTTGGCCTGGTGAACTGCCCAGCAATACAACCAGCACTGTGGGGAGCAAAAGATGAGGGGGGCTTCAAAAAGTCCATGGGACATAAAATTAAGAGATAAATTTATTTTGGTGGAAAAAAAATTCTTGTAATTGATGTATAGTTTCTCAGTGATAGAAGGTCCTTCTTATATACAAGTAGACTTCTTGTTGCAATAGGAAGCAGTGGAGCAAGCAAATTCTCTATAAATCGGTTGCCTTGACTTCACTTAAAGGCCGTTAGCCTTGATCTCCTCCCTGACGGAGTGAGATGAGTGAGGTAATGGTGGTATTCAACACAGGAATGCATCGCAGCGTCAGTTACAACAACGACGAGTAAGGGAATACGAGTACTGCAGTAAAAGCTTTTACTGAGCACCCGTGTATCAGAGACTCAATGCTAACAAAATGCTTTCATGTTGCTTTACAGAAGTCTTAGAACACATTTTGCAAGTTGGATATTATCCTCATTTCACATGAGTGAAAACACTTAATAACTTGCTATTGATGACACCAGTAAATGATGGAGCTGTGTTGGAGCCCAGTAAATACAAACATTTCAAATTGCAACTGCAAGCAGTGGCTTGAAGTAGTAGCTTCGAGAACTTCAGTGCTACCACCAGACATGGCCAGAAAGAGTGGCAAAATGGATTAGCAATGTCTGACATAGGCAGGGCTAGAGGTGGCAGAACAGAAGCTCAGGCTGGCACCACGGATCAATAGGCTAGTCCTCCGCCTGTGGCGCCGGCACACCGGGTTCTAGTCCCAGTTGGGGCGCCAGATTCTATCCCGGTTGCTCCTCTTCCAGGCCAGCTCTCTGCTGTGGCCCGGGAGTGCAGTGGAGGATGGCCCAGGTACTTGTGCCCTGCACCCTCATGGGAGACCAGGAGAAGCACCTGGCTCCTGGCTTTGGATCAGCATGGTGTGCTGGCCACAGCATCCACTTGGGGGGGTGGGGGTGAACCAACGGAAAAGGAAGACCTTTTGCTCTGTCTCTCTCTCTCACTGTCCACTCTGCCTGCCAATAAATAAATAAATAAATAAAAGAAAAAAAAAAAAGAAGCTCACAATTGCCTGCTGCAAGATAATGTCACAGGCAAAGAAAAATGTCTCCTCATCTTAAAGTATATTTTGATAAAAGTGCCACAGTGTGACACTGTTATCATAGAAGCCACCTGGTTCCAAAGCGTGCAGTGGCTGAGACGTGCCAGGGGCAGAGCTCATGGCTTCCCACGAATAACAATCACCCCACTGCCCGAGCAGCTCCCCCATTGCTCTCCATCAGTAGCATTGTCACATCACAACAATGCGCCTTTGCCTGCAGACACATGGGCCCAATGGCTGGCACTGACGGTTTCCCTGAAAAGTGCCACTGTCCTCTGGTCTGAGTCAGCCTTATTGTTTGGAGCTTAGGGAATGAGGCTTATGTCCAGAAATGGGACAATAATATGTGCACTACGCTTGTTGTCAGCAATATTGTGCGTCCTCATGAAACCAAAACCTTCTAAAATGCCCTGAAATGACCACTCTATACCCTTCCTTTCATACTTTTAAATCCCGATTTGCCCCTAACTCAAACACCATTTCCTCTGAAGCCTTCCAGGACTGCCACCACCAGCCGGAGCCTCATTCTTTTTTGCCATCCCAGCATCAAAAACCATGCTGATAAATATTTAAATGGCTGGAAAAAAATAAACTAGCTTGTGCTTTAGAAATTGGGGATAAAGTACCTTGATTTTGAAACCCCAGAGGATGAAAGGAAAGTAACTATTTCAAAGATATTGTCCTTGGATGAACTTCAGTCGTGTGCACAGCACACAGTCTAGCTGCAAATATAGTGGGAGAAGAGCTCTGGGCCGTGTTATTTCTGGAGGTGGTGGTCTACAGTGTAGCGGGGGACGGGAAGTGTTATAAAGTCTGCCCGATGAATCTGAACAAAGTCGTAAATCTGGAGCAAAGACTTGACATTTTGAAAGTGTGTCATTTATACTTTTCCTTGCTTCTGGGTTACCCAAAAGTCATTGACCTCTCCCTTACCAGTTTATATAAACAGATAACTAATATAGCAACTGGTCTACCAACACTAATTTTGACTAGATGCATCTTAGAGTCACAGAGAGAACTTTTGCATAGCATGTTAATACTGTCAGACATCTGCTGAGAGTCAGACCTTGAGCGTTGTGTCTGCTGGGATGCACTGGGCTGCAAGTAATCGAATGCACACCCGTGAACAGCTAATACTCTGAGGAAGTTTTATTGTTTTAAAAACAGGGAGGCTTGTGAGTCACTGAACGGTTCACTGAGCCCTTCAGTCACATCTTGAAGAATTTACCACATATTCCCTGAGCTGGCTTTGTCCTCAAGGTGACTCCCTCGTGGTGGAAGATGATTGCTGCATTCCAGAAATACACGTTTAAGGGCAAACCACCAGCAGCCTTCTCCTCTGATCACATGGGCTAGAATTGGGTCGCATGCCTACCTTAACAAATCACTGGTAAGGAAAATGAGATTACAAAAACTGGCTTAGATATTTAAGATTTATTCCTAGATTAGAGCTAAGATCACCTTTCTTGGGGGAAGAATACATTGGAAGAAATTGCTGTCTGTTAACATGGAAGAGGAAGGAATTTGGCTATAGGCTGAACAACCAACAGTGTGTGTTACACATGCTTAGTGGAAACACCACACGCACACTTCCATATTCTGTTGCAGCGAGTCGAAGTGTGTAAGTGCAATACCTTAACATAGTGATGGTGACAAGTTTTTGTATTAAAATTCAGCCATCTTCTGTCATGGTAAAGACAAGACAGAAAAAAAGAAACTTGAAGTAAGACAAAAGTCTTCATGATCTGTGTTTAGCAATACAGTCCTCCTCCCCAAATTAGGACATCCCATTAGGAGGAGATAATTTCTTTGAGATGAGACAGAAGGAGCCAAACCTAAGGAACCTGAGAGAAAAACTCTCCCTGTGGAGGAAAAGGCATGGGCAAAGGCCCTAAGGCAGGAAACAGAAAGCATCTGAAAAGTGCTTTCTGAAATGGTTTGCCTCACGTGGAAAGACGGAGAGAGGGGAACAAGAGGGGACAGAGGCCCTTCAGAGGCTGGTTGGTCCTGGGAAGGAGCTGGGATTTTCGTTCTGAGTGCTGAGGGAGGCCAAAGAAGGGCTGAACAGGATCTACCGCCACCGGAGGACAATAAATCATCCTATGCAGGGTCATCTTTTGCATTGCAAAGAGTGACACCATTTGATGGATGCAGGTGTTGTGCCTTTATAGAAGCCAGGAATTCTTCATTACCTGGGCCCTCTGCAAAGTGGATCTGTCGTTCTAGTTGGTGACCACAGGCTTTAGGGGCAGCCTTAATGACACTTTACAGCACTTCTAACACGCTTCAAATTAATGTGTGTGTGTGTGTGTGTGTGTGTGTAGTGCCTCTGAGGAGATAAGAAAGCTCCACCTCCCAGTCTGGTGAGGGTGCCACTCGGTTCTACAGATGTTCACTCCTTCATCTCCCAGTTGACGTGGCTGCTGCCCTTTTGGGCAGAGAAAGGATAGGCAAGCACGTGTCTCCTCTGTGTTGACCAGTTCTCTTTCTCAGTCCCGGCTGTGTCTTGCACACTCTGGGAGAGACACTTCACAGATGCACTCGCTGCTGGAAGCTGCTGGTTCCAGTTGCCAAGTCCTTTCACACTCCGGGCTGTATTACTGAACACAGCATATTTGCAGAGCCTTCTTGTGAACTTAGCAGTCCTTGGGGTCCTTTGTTTTCATGTCAGGTTTTCTTCTTTTTTCCAACAGTCCACTTTTTCAATGATCTTTGATGAGCACCCCTGTCTATGTGGAGGGCTTTGGAGAACAGCATTGAGCTGTGTGTTACTCCATGGTTGTGGGAAACATTCATCTCTGCCTCGTATTGGCTGCCTAGGGGAAATGATATAGGCGAGCTGAGCTTTGAAAGAGGTGCCTTCTGGTCTCTTTGAGAAAGATGAGTTACAGTGAAAAGTGGGCACCCAGAACCGGGGTTTGGAGCCTCCTGAGGAGTCCACACGGAAGCCAGGAAGTCTGGATTGATAAGGCCAGGCCCGATGTAGAAGAGTTAGCTTACAGAGATAAACAGATTTTCAGGGAGGAGAACGATTGGCCATAGGACAGAGCTGAGATTAATTCCCAGGATTCACAGCCACCCCCAGGTTCTCCCCAAGGAATAGTTCTCAACTGCAACACCAAGGTCACTGAAGATTCTGCTTATCCACGACCGCTTTTAGGAACATTAGTGACGATGTGGGAGCGCATCTGCTCTGGAGGATAGAGCACTGTGTTAGCTCTCGTGCCCTTAACCGTTCAAGATGCTTCCAGGTAGACACAAATTATTACGACGCTTCCCTGCCTGTTTCCTGCCAAGGGCCCAGCTGTCCTGTAAGTATGCTCAATAGCCAGAAGTGAAATGATCTTACTAAACGCTGTTTCCTTTCTTTCTTTCTTTTTTTTTTTTTTTTTTTATGAAGTATATTCGGTGCTCTTCGTACTGGTGCTTATATGGTATACATTTTGATGACCAAAGGCCTCAAGCAGTCAGTTTGTGACCAGAGTTTTTACAATGGACCAGTCAGCAAATTCTGGGCTTATGCATTTGTGCTCAGCAAAGCACCGGAACTAGGTGAGTGTTTTCTCTCCTCCCCGTTCTCCCCCCTCTCTTTGTAGCTATGCTTCCACAATATTTCTGAAAAAAGGAACAGAAAGACAGTTTGCAGGTCCTGTGTGGTTGGTTGCAGGAAAGTCAACAATGATTGGATTTGAGATCTTGACTGTTTTGCTCTTTACTCTTCCTTCTTTCCAGTCCTGTATCTTAATAGCAAAATTGTTTAAAGGAAACATGCCAATTTTTAAGTACTGCTAAAAATTATTCTCTCAAGGGCTTATAAAATGTACACAGCGCCCTCTCTAAAGCTCTCTAACAGCTGAGCTAATATTGGAATAGGAGAAAATGAAAAGCAACACAGCTATTTCCATATGGCACATCCGTGAATACTTTCATTTCCCAAATTAGGATTCAGATTAGAAGATTAAGCTTTTCATTTGAGTAGTCTCATGTTCTCATTAATGGATGCGCTAAGGGTTGGTCTCTGGCGGTGTTTGATTTTGATCATCCCTGAGACTGGCCATGAAATGGACATATGTAGAATCGTTCACCTTCTAGAAATTAATAGAAAATACTTGGCTGTGTCTGTCCATTTCTAAGGCTCAGCTCTCATGGTCTTGAATCTAAGAGTGGCATAGGTTAGAAGTAACAGGAAGACTGAGTGACAAGGGTTGGACGTGGGCACATTTCTCTAGGAAAAGCCATTATTGTCAGGAGAAGGGATCGATTGATAATAATATTCTCATGTTCTGAGTGTCCTTTTTTAAATTTTAGAATGCCAAATCTTGTCCTTCAAATATTCTGGAGCCTGTTGGATAATGGCCTTGCAGAGGTGGGGTCAAATCAGATCAAAACTCAGAGCGGGAGTGTCCGAGTCAGCCAGTCCTGGCCCTACTTAGTGAGCACATTCCCGTGGATGCCCTTTTGCACCTGTCACAGGTTATATTCCGTCCCAGCTTTCTGTAGTCAGGAAACCTTGTCACTTCTGTTAAATTGAGAAAGATTTAGGGCTCTTGAGAATTTTTCATGTTTTTAGATCCTAGATTGTGCCTTTCGGTATTCTAAGATTCTAAGCTTCTACTGATGAGAATGAAGAACATTTCTTCCACAGACAACAATGAAATTGTATTTTCCTCCTATAACTGCATGCCTGCAGTTTTCCCTGAACTGGGTTTGTGTGTGTGTGTGTGTGTGTGTGTGTGTGATACACTATACGCAATATCCATGTGTTGTGCAGCCATCACACCATGCATCCTCAAAACTTTTTCCACCAAATGAAGATCTGTACCTATGCATTCTATTACTAGGACAAATTCAGAGAAGACAGCCACCGCCCTGCATTCTGGGTCAGGTCTTTAGCACCTACTGTGTGAATTATGTTAAAACCTGCTGAGATTTGCTGTTGGTAAAACTTGGAAACATCTGCTCTGAATCTAGGTCCTTGCTCTGTTGAGCTTGTCATTGTTTTTAAAACTGACTCAGCAGCACTCCAACTAACCCTGTGAACGGGGCCCCAGCCGACTGTAACAATGCACACAGATACAGAGTAGGCCCTCCTCGGCTCTTAGTGGCCCTGAGTGCCCCGGAGATTTCCAGATGCTGATGACTCCTCCATAGCTACAGAGAGTCACACTTGGCAGGTGCATGGGTAGGAAATGCTCGGGCTCAGGGGCAACACATAGATGTGAGAAATCCCACGCCCTTTCTGCAAGCTGTCTGGGCTGAAAATAGCTGGCCTGGAGGTTAGCGAGACCATAATAAAGAGAACATGACCTGAGAGGTAGCTGAAATGGGTGCCATGACTGGAACCGCCTGTGTGTACCTCCCCAGAATTCTCTCCATAAGGCCAGTGGCCAACATTAAATGTACAGTCTGCAGGATGGTTTACATTTCTGGGTCATTCCATTGCTGCTGGGCAATTCGGTAAATATCACAACTCAGAATGGCCTCGGCTTGTGATAAATTAAATGTGATATTATGTAGTTCCCTGGAGAAAAAATAACTCGTACTTGCCAGAATCGTGTGACTGGCAGGTCTCAGCTGCAATGTCAAAGGCCCTCTCCCCCACCCCTGCCCACCCTTGTTTCTCCAAAGGAAATACCATTCTCTGGGGCACCCGTTGTGGGGACAGTAACCTTAAGTAGCTATAGAATGGTGCCCCGGCTGGCTGATCCAGAGCCATTCCTGGGAGATATTTCTTATGCCGTCTGCCATCCTGCATATTTGTTCTGGATGAGGTTCTTAGTTGAATTCAAATTAATTTTGATTTTTTGATTTCAAGATTTTATGACACTTCCTTTCCCATTCATGCTGCTCCTCCTCCCTCAAAGGAAGTAGAAGCACCTTAAGTGACTCAAATCAAGCCCAAGCTCCAACCTGTGCCCCAGACAGGAGAAACACAAAGTGATTCTCAAAGCTAGAACTGACTGACTGCAGGCTCCACTTTCTGTTCCACATTAGCCCTTCTAATAGGATCAGCTTTTAACATGAAAGTGAGGACAGAGGTAAATCTAAAGAATTTGCGATGATTAAATGCTTGTTTATGGCAAACAGGTTGTATTGCTGTGTCATGTGGGGCTTATATTTGTGTTAATACTAACACATTAAAAACATCTCAATTATGAATGATTAAACTTGATTTTGACATACAGTTCCTTGGACTTCTACAGTGTTTCCACTGTGAACAGAGGTAGTCTGGAGTTATTGTGTCTGCACTATAGTCTGCAGAGAGAGGGGAGGCCCCACAGAACAGAGTGGATCTTTAGCAGCCGTGCAGAGGTAGCCCAGTTTACTGCTAAGAAGTAGACCGCAGGTCTCCTGACACCAGTTCTGTCCTTTAAGCTTACACATGAGAGTTACCATCTCCATGTGTCTGGATGAGCCTGGCTGATAGTTGCAGACAAAGCAGGCGTTTTGCAAGAGAGAAGACGATTTCAACAGAAATTTTATGATAGGTTCAGAATGTAGCAATTAGAATCCTTCCTCTTGTGCTCTGAACATAATGCTTAACAGTTCAGCAGGGAAATAAACTAATAGTTCTTGAGTGATGGAAGGAGGCAGCCCCTGTATATTCCAACCACAGCCGTCAGAATGTTAAGTCTTCCCAGGGCCCAGGGCTCTTTGACCTTGTGTATTGCCACCCATTTCCAGCTATCCATGGAGAATGTGAGGGAGCAGACTAAGTACTAGTTCCCTTTGCGCTTAAACTTCAGGATAGGAAGGACCTTCTAGCTCTCATTGTTACACAAGAAGCCATTTGAGGTCACCAGTGTTCATGGGGGATTGGCTGTAGGACACCTCGCCACCCCCACCACCCCACCAGGATACCAAAATGCTGATTGCCAAAGTCCTTTACATAAAATAGTATGGAACCTCTGCCCATTTTCCCATGTACTTTAAGTCATTTCTAGGTTACTTATGCTAGCCAACACAATGCAAATGCTATGTGCAAAGATGTTAGGCTGAAATGTTGAGGGGTTAATGGCAAAGGAAAACAATTTAGTGTGTGTTAAGTACAAATGCAGTTTTAAAAAAATATTTTCTATCCCATTTGATAAAATCCATGGATGCAGAACCTATTGGTATTGCAGGCTGACTATGTAGAATCTGCTTACCTGAAATGAATTCTAGTTTGCATTGTGGAGATTCCTTACCTCTGAAAAGAGAGGGCTTTTCCTTCAAAGGGATATTGTTAGAAAAGTCTTGACAGATCTTAGAAAGCTTTTTCAGTTTATTCTCTACAATAAAAACTGTAATTTTCTTGTGACTCATTGCTATACTCTCATCAGCAAATGTGTATAAAAAGAAGACTTCTGTTCCCCCGTTTTTTGTTTTTTGTTTTTTGTTTTTTTTCCCTGCCTTGGCCCTTTTGTTTAAGTTTTCTTTTCATTCCAAATAGCAAGGCTTCACATTTTTTAGACGATCCCAAAGTTATGCCCTTGAGAGATGCCTTTTGTTGTGGACCAATAAAAAACTGTAGCCTTTCACTATTCTACAGAGAACAAGAACATTTTGCGGGCACTTAAGTTCCAGCAGGTGTCTCTTGCTTGACAAATGTCCTGAAGCAAATCACCCACCCTCTCCAGATGGTATTTCCCAAAATGTATAGTTGAGGTGGGAATTGGAACATGGTTGCTGATGTTCCTTCCAGATCAAAAGTTAATGGGATTTGTCTCACATGCCTTAAACATAAGATCCGTTGCTTACTTACCATGTATAAAGACTTGTTGAATGGCCTCTTTAAACTTCAGACTGTTATTAATTAACCCCACTTTATAAGAGGAAACTAGAAAGTCGCAGTCATAAGGAACTTGCTCAAGGCCGCAGGGCTAGTAAGTACAGTACGTGTGGCTCCCAGATTCTAGGCCCAGCTTCCCAGACCATCAGTTGTCATGACGGCATGATCGGGGGCTCACGGTCATTCTCTCCTGTCTTTGTCTTTCAGGAGATACAATATTCATTATTCTGAGGAAGCAGAAGCTGATCTTCCTGCACTGGTACCACCACATCACTGTGCTCCTGTACTCTTGGTACTCCTACAAAGACATGGTTGCCGGGGGTGGTTGGTTCATGACTATGAACTACGGCGTGCACGCCGTCATGTACTCTTACTATGCCTTGCGGGCTGCAGGTTTCCGAGTCTCCCGGAAGTTTGCCATGTTCATCACCTTGTCCCAGATCACTCAGATGCTGATGGGCTGTGTCATTAACTACCTGGTCTTCTACTGGATGCAGCAGGACCAGTGTCATTCTCATTTTCAGAACATCTTCTGGTCCTCACTCATGTACCTCAGCTACCTTGTGCTCTTCTGCCATTTCTTCTTTGAGGCCTACATCGGCAAAATGAGGAAAACAACGAAGGCTGAATAGTGTTGGAACTGAGGAGGAAGCCATAGCTCAGGGTCATCAAGAAAAATAATAGACAAAAGAAAATGGCACAAGGAATCACACATGGTGCAGCTAAAACAAAACAAAACACACGAGCAAACACAGAACCCGAGGCAGCTGAGGGATAATTAGATTGACATAACCCAGTAAGTTTATGATCCTTTTCGGGTGAGAACTCACTGAGTGCACCTCCATCTCCAAGCACTGCTCCTGGCGACCCCCTTCCCTCCTTCTGTCACCTCCAGAACAAATGAGCGCTAAAGGGAGCCAGAGACAGAGAGGGACGAGCAGAAGGCAAACAAAGGCTATTAACACTACATGAAACAAATGTATTTACTAGGTGTTCTATTTCTCTAAGGATGAAAAAATTTGACTTTAAGAAACCGCGAGTGCACGTAGACACACAGTCCATTCTCATCTACTTCAGCACGAAATTGGAACCAATAGGAGAGAGACCAACGGAAGAGACAGGGTGTAGATCTAGAACGATAATACTTTTGCAGAAATGAAGCTTTGTTAAGAAAGGCTAACTGGCGTAGCCCCTGTGAGAAAAGATGTCTTAGTCATTTTTTTTTTTTAATTTCAATGTAGAGGGGAAAAAAAAAGAGCAGTATTTTTCCCTTGACTGCATAGCCTCATGTTAAATGAGTTTGCCAGAACCAAACAGGGCAGGGTCCTTTTCCAAGGTTCTTCCAGGGAGGATGGGGACAATGCAGCCTGGGTCCTCCAAGGGCGGCTCCGTCCCAGAGCGTGTGTGACAGATGGTCTGTGATTTCTACTCTTACATGAGACAGGAAGCATTATCCTTTGTTCAGTTGCCCCAGACAGAAGAGTGAAATACAGAATCAGAACTATGAAAACTCCCTCTTAGCTGGGAAAGGAGGCAAGACGACGGCAAGAGAAGTGAACCGGAAATCAACTCCACAGACGACACATATGCCCCTCCCTCTTTCACTTCACACATGCTCATTGCTTTCCAAATGAAACCCTATGGCACAGTCCATATGTTCTCTATTTTTGTGAATCTCAAAAAGAAACCTGCAAGACTTTTTCTGATATAGGGTGAACACTGTGTTTCTGCATCATCTGCACTTGCTCCCCAAGCAATGTAGAGATGTTTAAAGTGCCCTCTGCTGGCCGAGTGGAGATACTGCGACAAACGTGCTTCATGGCAAGTTTGGCTGAAAACCATTGACAACAAGGGCCCCCTATAGACATATCCGTCAAATTTTAGACACTGTAAAACACTCCTCATATTTTTGGCCAAATCAGAAGACATTCGTCCTGCTTCAAATCAGTTTCAGAATTTTTTTAAAAGGGACTTTTCGCTCTGGAACTCAGAAAATCAATTTATGAAGAGCCATATTCTTTAAACAAACAAAATGCTAGATGATATTATCTGTAATATTCCAGTCCTTTACACAAGCCAAATAAATGTGTCAATGTTCCTAGTATTTCAAAGAAGCAATTATGTAAAGTTGTTCAATGTGATATAATAGTATTCTAATTGGTTAAGTAGCTTAATGATTAGGCAAAAATAGATGAAAAGATTAGGGGCTACCGCACTGCATAGATTATACACACATACACATATATGCACACTGTTGTTGGGTACACTGAACTTCGAAGCCCAAATGACTAGAAACACATTTTCTGGCTAGCAGAAAAAGAAACTGTTGTTTATCTTTCTTGCTTTATTTGAGAGTGTACAGTAAAAGGGATTTTTCAAATTATTTTTATATTATTTTAGCTTTAATTGTGCTGTCATTCATGAAACAGAGCTGCTCTGCTTTTTCTGTCAGAGATGGCAAGGGCTTTATCAGCCTCTTGTTTATGTGTGGAACTTCAAAAGAATAAAGTTGTATTCCATTCTGTGTGAATGGCTTGAACAATGAACAGAGGATCCATGCAAACCCAAGTCATGACGACAAGCACTGGTTGGGGGGAACGCGCACGAAGGGAGGCTGTTAGCGTCTGTGTGAAAAGTTACTGTGAGAGGTCTATGATGTCTTGATGTTGTTTCAGAGGTGAGCCGTGATCCATGGAGGAATGTATTATTAGTATTACGGCAAAAACTGACATGAGCTGAAAGGACAGGTCCTGCTATGACAACTGATAGGTTCTTAGGATGCCAATAATGTTATTATGAGCTTTGCAGATACATGATACTGTGCAATAAGCCTTCCCCTCCTTATAACAGAAAAGTAACTGGAATAATTAAAGTGAGGGAAAAGGCCCCGTAACAGTTGACTTGAGTTTAATTGAAGGACCAGTTTGAGGCTCATCTGGTTGACTTAATTTAATTATTCTGTGGATGATCACAGATCCTTTAATGCAGGTTAGAATGAAGAAATGAGCCTAAACCTTACAAAGACTCTTCAACGAAGCTTCCAAAGCACTTTCCTCTGGGTTAGGCTCACGCCTGTGTCCACTTGTATAATAATTTAGAACTTTCGTTTTCAGGTTGAGTGTCTAATAAATAGTTTTTAAACTAGCTAAACAGTTGTAGAGGCATTTCCAGTGTTTATCATGGGAGGAAGAAAGCCACACATTTAAAAAAAAAATCTGGTATTACAGGTTCAGTGCACTGTTTAACATCTCAGCTCAGCCACTTTAATTACATCATGATATGAGGCTAGATCGCTGGCCCATGACAAGCCTAAAACCTGCCAGAGGATTGACTGCCACATAGATAATCCTGCTGTCGGTTAACATTCCAGAAAAACATGGGCAGGTAGAGTTTTTACAGCCGCCCCACTGTGCGGCAATAGATATCTTTCTAGCAGAGATTCTCCACTGCATTCCAATACAAATATGGTAAAAGCATATTCTGGCTTGGGGAAAAACTCCACAAATCTTTGATATAATATATATAAGTATATATGATTTCTTACCCTAGGTCTGAGCATCAACCCATGTCTGTGAGTTTGCAATGAAATCCTAGTGAGAAATACTCTATTCATAGAGCAGGGAGTATCATCCGGACCTTCTTTTACAACTGAGAAAAGAGTCACTACCATATTATTTATATCCAGTGCCAGACCAAAGCACCCAACTAAAATCAAGGATTGAGGTTATGATTCCAGGTAATCTACTGCCAGCCTTCTAATCCTAGCCCACTATGAAAATGAGGGGAAGAGGGAGACTATGTCAAGAAACCAGTTAGTCTAGTGAGCAATGTATCTAAGCGTAAGTTGGAAACGTCATCTGAGTGGGTTTTTAGAGAACTGAATGGAAAGACAGTATGAAACTAAGAGAACAGGTCTAGGAGAGAACCTCACATAATTTAAAAAAAAAAATCAAGTGTAGTATGTTTATAAGACAAAGCCTGTCACAACAGAGTAACCAAGCACCTGGAGTCAACTACACTGGAGACAAGTATTCTAGAAGTCTGGCTGTATTCCTAAACTGCTGAATGACCTGGGAGAGATCGCCTACTCAGGTTACTTATCTTTTCTTTAGACTGATAGAGCAGGTTCTACTCAGAGTATGTATTGCACAACTAAGTTAGCTACAGCACATTCTGACGGTTTGGCTTGGTTTTGTTTCACAGTTTGGTTAATGATTCTTTATAAGAGTTGCTGGATTGGCCAGGTGCACTGTCAGGAGAGATGACCAAACAGACTTAGCCTCTCAGCTTCAGAGCTTGGAGTTGTGTACTCATGGTCCACGTCTCTTTTAGACACTTTGTTTCCCTGAAAAAGTTTCCATCATGAAACTTTTGCTCCATTGTGTGAGAATTTCATGATGGCCTCCAACTTTCCAGTACTCCAATGTAGTCTTTTTTCCCCCCAACCTTTGTTTTCAATAATAAATACTTTGCTATCTGGGATGATCGGAGAGCCTGTGTTCGTGCTGTGGGTCATTGTCTCCTACGGCTTTTTTTTTTTTCTTTTTAAGTTTTCTTTGGTCCCTTTTCTATTTATGTACAACACCTAATCTTTGTGCCTCAGACCCGTTGCCATGAGGAAGAGATGTTGCTACAAATGCACCACCGCCTTTTGCCTGTCGTGTAGATGCACACGCTGAGCGCTGAACACCACCCTGTTGTGTTCCGACAATCAGTCTGAAGGGCCGGGTCTCAGTTCGCCAAGGAGCCAACAGCCTCTGTACACTAGTGCCCAAAAGCTACATAAAACAAATACGAGTGCAGGACCAGCATATCCCAGGATGCCTGCTGTGCCCGATTGTAGTTACAAGCATGTGCAAGCCGTGCGGCAGGTTCTCAAGCTGGAGAGGCCAGCTGAGGGCCCCTGTGCCCAGCACGGACGACTTCACAACGGTTTCTCATCCTCAGAGCCTTTGCTATATCAGAATTCACAGAAGAAAGTGGGCGTGGTGATGAGGCACCCCTGCTCCTGCCTTCCGCGTTCTAAAGAGAGTGCAGACGATGCGCTAGCGGTCCAGACGGCCCCTTGGAGCGCAGCCTCGCACCTTGGGTTTCTAGGGTGGACCGGCAGAAGTCCCAGTCACATAGACTTCACTGGAAGCCCAAATTCCCGTCTGTTGTGGTAAATACCTTCTAAAGATACTGTTTAAGTGAAAGAAACTTGTCCCGTTATCCAGGGTCAAGCCACATTTGCAATCCATGTAGGCTCAAATTGAAAGATCCTGACTCCTGTTGCTATTTAAGTGCTGTTATTTTCCCCACGCCTGGTGGCGCTTGAGCCTCCCTTTCAGTGGACAGAGGTCAAGAAGGCTACAGAAGTAGCCCAAATGTGCTCTCTCTGACCGTGCTCGCCTCAGGCAGGGATGTCTGTCGGGGGCTGTGCAGCCAGGAGGTTGCTTGCTGCTACCTTGAGAACCACTGGAAGATTCAGCTTCTTAGGGGCCCCAGCGTCTCTGTTCAGATGGATGCCCACTCGGAGAAGCCTCACAGAGCAAATCACAGCAATGTTGGAATTGTTATTTTCAAGTGCTTATTTCACAACATTAAAAGAAATATTTTTTCTGGTGTATTAAAAATAAAATCATAAATTTTGATTTAAAATCGAACTGTTTCTGGTTTCTCTTCTCTCTTGATCTGAGCAATTCAAAAAGGACATCCAGGGCACAGAACTACTCAGAAAAGCTAGTGCCACCTTTGGGCCTGTTATGCTCATGGGAGGGACGTGAGGCCACTCCTCCTCGGTTCTCCAAAGCAACCCAGCAATGACGTGCTTCTGGTCCCGCTGACTTCGTTCCCACAAGGTGTCTAGCCTTGCAGGGGTATCACAGGATTCTCTTATCTTTTGGCTGCCCAGAGCAGTCTTAATGGGGCAGACAGTAGAAATTGATTCCTTCTTTTACAGGTGAAAAAAAATATATTCACTAGATCCAGTGTCACAGAAGTGGAAGGAATGAGAGTTGTGCCTTTTAACGACAGAGAGACCTCAATCTCCCATCCACTGGTTCACTTCAAATGCCCATGATAGCCAGAGCTGGGCCAAACGTGAGCTAGGAACTCAGTCTGGTGTCTTCCACAAGGGTGGCAGGGATCCAACCACTTGCGCCATCACATGTTGCCTCCCATAGTGGAAGCTGGATTCAAGAATAGAGCTGGGACTACAACCTGGGCACTCCAGTATGGGATACAGGCCCCCCAAGTAGTGGCTTAACCATTGCAACAAATGTCCATTCCATGCCTTTTGTTTGTTTGTTTTTAATTTATTGGACAGAGAGAGGTCTTATCTACTGCTTCATTTCCCCAATGTATGCAATGGGCAGAGCTGAGCCAATCTGGAGCCAGGAGCATTCTCTGGGTCTCCCACATGGGTGCAGGGACACAAGGATCTGGGCCATTCTTCACGAGCTTCCCAAGTGCATTAGCAGGGAGTGGGATCAGAAGTGAAGCAGCTGGGACTCGAACCAGTGCCTATATGGGATGCCAGTGCCACACACCTGGGTGTTAACTCACTATGCCACAGCACTGACCTCCCATACTTTGTTTTTTAAAGTATTTTGTTAGAAGAACTGTACACATTTCTGGGGTACCATATGCTGTTTTGATACATGTGTAGTGCAATGTCCAAGCAGTTCATATCCATGTCCTCAAGAATTTAACATTTCTTTGTAGTGAAAACATTAAATTTCTATCTTTACGTTTTTGTTTTAAGCAGAAAAATACATAGCACTTTTACTTACCATGCAATAAAACCTCAGAACTTTAAAAAAAAAAAAAGATTTATTTATTTGAGAGGCAGAGTTACAGACAGGTGGAGAAACAGAAAGAAAGGTCTTCCACCCACTGGTTTACTCCGGAAGTGGCCACAACAGTTGGAGCTGGTCCAATCCAAAGCCAGGAGCCAAAAGCTAACAAATTCTGGTCTCCCACGTAGGTGCAGTGGACCAAGCACTTAGGCCATCCTCTTCTGCTTTCCCAGACCAATAGCAGAGAGCTGAATCAGAAGAGCAGCTGGGACACGAACCGGTGCCCATATGGGATGCTGGCACCACAGGTGGAGGCTTAGCCTACCACACCACAGCGCCGGCCCCTCAGAACCTCTTACTCCTATATAGTTGGAACATTACACAGTCATCAACTTTTTGCTATTGATCTCCCCACGTCCCTCTGCACCATTATGCTTTAAACTTCTCTGAGGTCAGACAAGGATGAGATTTGAACATTATCTCAACCTCAATTACATTGCAGCCATTCAATCTTTTGCAAAGGAGTATAAATGAATCAACTCCCAGTTATCTGAACTGACCTTTGGACAGTGTTTCAGGGTAGTATGTTAGAGGAATGTCTTCGTCATGGCAGCACCTCCTTCGGAGTAAGGGCTCTGTGTGTGCCTTACACGCCTACTATTTGTTGGGGGTTGCCCAAGGTGTCCATTCTTTGGTCCTAAAAGAATTTGGTCTTCAAATTCTGCTGTTCAGGTATAGATTCCATTGCATATTTTAGGTTGAATGGCTTATGTCATTCTTTGTTTTTGGAGCCCCCATATTCTGTATACAACAGCAACGTCCCTGCAGGACCTACTATTGGGGCAGATGTCCCACAGTCAATTACACCTCTTTTCACATCTCAGAATACATTGTTAAGCTAGAACTTGCCTTTCCATTTGCAACCCATTACGTGTGTTTTCTTAACTCGTGGTAAAATGTGAAAACAGTCCGTATTGCCCACAAAGTGTTTTTTACTAACTTCCAAAACAGGGATGGGAAAGAGAATTCTACCTTCTGAAGTGTTCTGCTTTGACAGCAAAATCCCAAAAAATTGATATGAATAACTGACTGTGCCACACCTGTAGCTTCTGGAGTGTCTCACAAAATGAAAGCTTCAGAAATGAAACAGCCCGCGTGAAAACTTGCAAGCAGTTATATCACTGTCCAGCTACCAAACGACTACACTCCAAGACCAAAAGTGTCATGTAGCAGGCTTCCTCCAGCGGAAAACAAGACTGGGATTAGAATATCAATATTGTCATGGCATGATCATGCTTGGGTTTTTATTTCTGTTTGATTTAGAGTGAATGAAATGAATTGGTGTCCTAAATCAATGGTCGTGGCAGTTCGAATAACTTGGAGGCTTCTCCTTCTGGCTGGTGTGTAGCTGTCTAGTCTCCAGGCTTCGTAGGCCCAGGGTAGGTCTCAGTTATTGCCAGGCACTGCTCTCTGAGACCAAATTGGGATGCCCAGCTGTGTACAAGCACAACTAGAGTGTGTGCATGGACAGAGTCCTCAAGCCCACAGAGTGACACACGTGCACACACAGAATTGCATGTGGATGTACCCTTGGCCTCAGTCCATGTCATGTTATATCAGCAAGCAGGATAAGAAAGGCTGTGCTTGGAGAAAGACGGGACCTGATCTGAAAGAGACTTTTGTCTGATCAGTTATATTTTTGCCCCTTTTATAGCTTTGTATTGTTTTTTTAATTTTCTGCTTTTCATGATTCTTCATCTACATAATTGAAAGAAGGAGTCTTGGAGATTTTGCCGCATTTATTTATGCGGTACAGAATATTCGTAGGCCCAGGGTAGGTCTCAGTTATTGCCTGGAAATAGGAAATAGTTATTGCCAGGAAAAGATCCTGCACATACGCGCTATGAAACCAACCTGGCAGCCTAAGGGTTAAGCACGCGTGCCAGCCCCTCCTGACACCACCCTTCTCTCCCTGTCATCTGTGGTATTTTCAGCCCCACGCCCAGGGGTGAAAACCATGTTACACTGGGGGTTTCACACACAGCTTCCTTTTCTATTGACGAACACTAATTCCTTTCATACTCCAGGGACAGGCCGGCCCCCGGGGTGTTTCTATGCTGTTTTATTTATGAAAACTCCAGTGGGGGTTTCCTAAGGAGGCCAGCAGCTCTCGGTGGGGAGAAGGAAAGCAGAGTTGGCTATGCCCCTATCGTCCGCATCTCACAGCCACCCGTGAGTAACCATAAAATACCCAGTCAGTGCATTGGCTCTGAATGAGAAGCTGTCCTCTTCTCCATAGCTTTAGAATGCTAGAATCAATAGAATAGCAGTAAGCCCACTGAGCTTCCAAACTGACCTCGTGGGCCCTGCCTACCAGCAAAGTGGGTGACTTGGATATAGTTCCAGCATCCTGGTTTTAACCTAACCCAGCCCCAGGATTTGAAACCATTTGGGGAGTGAAACAGCAGATGGAAGGTGTCTCTCTCTCTCTCTCTCTCTCTCTCTCTCAACTTTGCCTTTTAAATAAATAAATAAATAAATAAAAACACTGGGTAGATACACTGTTCTAGGCCAATATCTGTGGATGGAACAAGAAGATCTGTGGCCCCAGTCAATAGGATTTATATCCCTGCTAGCATCGTTTTTGATTGTTCTTAGTGTCCTCAGCTGCAAACCCACCTCAGCAGTAGGCAGCCCATAGCGAAGTAGGCCTTAGCCCTCCACCATGCCATGCTGGCCTTGCAGGCTGTGAGCTCCAAGTGTGTTCCAGCATTAGGGCATGGGGCCCACTGGAGTGCTCGCTTCATCACTTACCCAAGTGCAGGCCTCATAACAGAGTAATTGTTTGCTTTGGGACAGGAAAGGCAGATGGATGACAAAACATTACATAGAAACCTGGGGCTGGTACTGCAGGGCCTCAATCTCCCCTCCTGAACATTGGGCCAGCAGTACCAACCCTGGCCACACCCTTGGCAATAGCGGGACTCAAGCAACCCCTCCGGGACCCTGGGGCAGTGTTCCCAGAACCCCAGCCACAGGACTGAAGCTAGTGCCCCTCGTGACTCCAGACCCTGACCTACGGGCTGCTCCCTACACCCAGGCACCCTGCTGGAACTGAAAAAGCACCCGATGTTCCCACTGCTCCTGCTAGGAGAGATTATACTACAGCATTCACTGTAAATAAAGCCAAAATAGCTTATCACACCAGTATCTGAAGACACCCCTTCAGAAAAAACCTTTACTGTGAAAGCTACTTATTAAAAGAAACAACTAATCCACCAGACACAGAAATATCAACATAGGGACACAGGAAGTATGAGAAAGCAAGGCCATGTGACAGCCCCAAAGGAAGATCAAAATGCTTTAGTAACAGGCCTCAAGGAACAAAAGATTGACAAAGTTCCTGTTAAAGAATCCAAAAGAATGATTGGAAGGGTGCTCAAAGAGATACAAGAGGACACAGAGAGTTGTATGAAATTAAACCACACACACACACACACACAAAATACAGTTGAGAAATTCGACAAAGAGATAAAGACTTGAAAAAGATCCCAACATATCATGGAAATGAACTTAAGAGAAGGCAAATAAAAAAAATGCAGTTGAAAGCTTCAAAACAAACTAGATCAATGGGAATAAAGAACATCTGAATTTGAAGACAGGTATTTTTAAATATTGCAGTCAGACACTGAAACAAAATGAGGGGGCTGGCATTGTGGCAAGGTGGGTTCAGCCACCACTTCCGGTACCAACATCCCATATGAGCAGTGGTTCAAGTCCTGGCTGCTCCACTTCTGATCCAGCTCTCTGCTAACAAGCTTGGGAAAGTAGCCAAAGATGGCCCATGTGCTTGGACCCCTACACCCACATGGGTGACCTGGATGAAACCCCTGGCTCCTGGCTTCAGCTTGGCCCAAACCTGACCATTGCAGCCACATAGGGATTGAACCAGTGGATGGAAGATCTCTTTGTCTCTTTCACTCTATAACTCTGTCGTTCAAAGAAATACAAATCTTAAAAAAAAAAAAAAAGAAAGAAAGAACTGCAAGAGATAAGCTGTAGGCTCCAAAGAAAAAGATAAGGAAATGGAAGAGATAAAGAAGCAGAACCTAGGTTCCTGGTTTGATTGGTTTATATTGTGTGCATGTGTTTGCAGTATTGCACTATGCCCCATAAAAATGTACAAGTATTACACATGTTAGACCGGCGCCATGGCTCAATAGGCTAATCCTCCACCTGCGGTGCTGGCACACCAGATTCTAGTCCTGGTCGGGGTGCTGGATTCTGTCCCAGTTGCTCCTCTTCCAGTCCAGCTCTCTGCTGTGGCCCGGGAGTGCAGTGGAGGATGGCCCAAGTGCTTGGGCCCTGCACCTGCATGGGAGACCAGGAGAAGCACTTGGCTCCTGGCTTTGGATTAGCGCAGTGCGCCAGCCGCAGTGCACCGGCCACAGCGGCCATTGTGGGGGTAAACCAACAGAAAAAGGAAGACCTTTCTCTCTGTCTCTCTCTCTCTCTCTCTCTCTCTCTCACTGTCCACTCTGCCTGTCCAAAAAAAAAAAAAAAAAGTATTACACATTAATCAAACCTTTAAAAAACAAAAAAAGATCATTAAACTGAAGTACAATAAACAACATCAAAATACAAAAACTAAACCAGGCAGAGCTATGGTTTGAGGGATTGAATAATGAATATTCACTTATTCCAATGGAAACGTTACAATCTCCTGTAACATAGTAGCTGTGATCACCAAAATCCTTGTGTAAGACTTCAGAATGTAGGCTTTGGAGATCAGTTGCTTGGAGTTATGCCACTGGGTAGTTATTTGAACCTCTGCCTCAGTCTCCTTATTTCTGTAAGGTGGATAGTAATGTACCTATTGCATAGAGTCATTGTGAGAACTCAATTAAATACACTTGTAAGTCCCTTAGTATGTTACTTGGCAGATAGTAAGTGTTCCAAAATGTCAGCTGCTATTGCTGCTACTACTATTATTAATATTTCATATTTTCTCCTTTCTGGGTGGTCCACACTTGAGCCTATGTTTATTCCTTATTGTGATATCCCAGAAGTTTGCCTATAGAACTTCTCTGCCTTATTATTGTAGAACAAATTATAAATGCAGAAAACACCTTTTGCAGACTAATAGGGAAGAAGATATGGGTTTTCAACTATGTTTCAACGAAGAAGTGTGCAGTTTATTTTGATGTGTTTGTTGTAGTTCATTTTTCTTTCCTGCTTTTGATATTTATTCATGGTGGGTTAGCGAAGACCTTTGAGAGAAAGAGAAAAAATTCTTCACCTAAACATCTACTCGTTGGGTTCAGATATTATTCTCACTTGTCCTGAAGGATCATTTTTGACTGCTTGGCTCATTTCTAGCATGAGTATTGTAATAAAAACAAGTTTTAAGAAGATACAAGTGAATTCCTGCATCCTGTAACTCTGTGATGCAATGTGAAATTGTCTAGGCTATTGGTGCAAACAGAAGCATCTGAATTTCAAGCAGAATGGCCTTCTTGTATGGTGGCTGTGACAGGTGAGCCTGGTAAGAACATGCACATTGGGCTGGCACTGTGGCACAGTCAGCATCCCATATGGGTTCCGGTTTGAGTTCCATCTGCTCCACTTCTGATCCAGCTCTCTGCTATGGCCTGGGAAAGCAGCAGAAGATGGCCCAAATCCTTGGGCCCCTGCACCCACATGGGAGACCCAGAAGAAGCTCCTGTCTCCTGGCTCTGGCCTTTGCGACCCTCTGGGGAGTGAACCAGAGGATCTCTCTCTCTCTCTCTCTCTCTCTCTCTCTCTCTCTCTCTCTCCCCCTGCCTCTCTCTGTAACTCTGACTTTCAAATGAATAAATAAATCTTTTTTTTTTTAAAAAAAGAACATGTACATCTTCTTATTAGGTTCTCTAATAAAAGAAACTTCACTCCAGAGCCTTAGCTATCTCCCAAATGATTGCTACATTCAAATGCCCTGAAACTTTGGAGTTTACATATAAAATTCAAAATTAAATATGCCCTTGTCATTCAAAAGTAGGAAATACAATATCACCAACTAAATGTATTGTCAAACGTAGACCTCTTCACTTACCTCTAATCTCACAAATCTTAAAATGTGTGTGGAAATCCTGCGAAGAGAACTGTCAGAAGCTGCACCTGTGCTGAGGAAGCACATTTGCTTGCTTGTCCATTCAAACTAGGTCAACTGCATTTTGAGGTTTTAAGTTATGCCTTTTGCTTTAACTGTGGGAATTAGATAAACCTCATTTAATTCATGCATCATGCCACTAGAAAGGGCTCTTCTTGTCAAGGGTTTTGGTGCACCTTACACTTCTGTGCGACTTTGCAATTGTATTATAGTAGCTGCATTTTAACTGCACTGGCCTATTTCCCCCCAAATTTCAGTTCTAGTCAATGAATTTCGCTTTTCATCCCATGCCCAGCTGTAAAACTGGAATAACATGGAATGTCTTCCATAAATAGGGTATTAGAACCTGTTTCCCTTTCCTTTTTTCCTTTTGCCATATTGAAGCTGCTTACTAAGAAAAATTCTTATTGCATTCAAAAAGCCATTTTAGTCCATATCAAAAATGTCTCATATTGTGTGTGTGTGTGTGTGTTGTGTATGTTTGGAGTCTTAGTGTTTTGAACTGCCCCTCAGAGCTTAATTTGTAAGAAACTTTATTGCGTCTAACCACTGATCAAACTTTTGAGAAATTGTATACATATGTTAAAGAAGAGAGAGTATATAATGAGTGCCTTATTTTCAGCCCCTAAATGGAGCATGTTAAATTTGTTTTCATGCAAATTCCAGGCATTGGGACATTTTGCTCTTGAAAACATCAGTAAACATTTCTAAAAACAAGATGTTCTGTTACATGACAACAGTAATGATATACGACACGTAGAATAGTTAACAATAATTTCTTACTATGGCCTGCTATCCTGTCCATCTTCTGCATTTCTCTGCCCTTTCTGCAGACTGGTCCTCTCTGCTTTTCCTCCATGTCAACAAACTTCTTAAGGAAACAGAGGCAAGGGTCCCAGGACACATCCCGTGGGCTGGATTTTTCTGATTGTTAGCTTATATCACTTACCTAACTACTCTCTCCCTGGTGTCGTCTATAATTATGAGATCTTGCATCTTAAAGTTTAATGAGAGGGGCTGGAACTATGGCAAAACAGTTTAAAGCATGCAGTGCCAGCATTCCATATGGGCAGCCAGTTGTAGTCCCCGCTGCCCCACTTTTAATCCAGCTCCCCGCTGACGCTCCTGGGAAAGCAGTAGAAGATGGCTCAAGTGCTTGGGTCACTGCACCCACATGGGAGATCTGGAAGAAGCTCCTGGCTGCTGGCTTCAGCCTGGTCGAGCCAGGTTGTTGCCACCATTTTGGAAGTAAACCAGTGGATGGAAGATCTCTCTCTCTCTCTCTCTCTCTCTCTCTCTAACTCTGTCTTTCAAAAAACAAACTAACAAAAGCTTAATGAGAGTCAACTTGAGATTTTTGCCAAACATTTTCGATGGCACTGTTAGCTTCGTGTTGCTTCTTCATGTTATGATGTCTGGGTGTCTCACCTTTACAGAAACTAGGATTGCTCAGGCGGCATAAACAGAAATTCTATCCCCTCCCATTCTAATACTGTTTCCCCTTATTCCGTGGGCAAGTACCATGACATCTTTTGAATACCCAGATTCCTGTAAACCTTTCACTTAAATCTTCTGACATCTATTTCAATAATAATCCTTTGAACTATTTACTTCCTTGGAGATGAAAAACTGAAATTTCATGATTCTTTCATTTCTTCCACGTGTATTCACTAATATTTTTTCGCTTGAGACAAAGTATTCTTCATCAGCTAAGGCAACTGGGGCATTCTGAAATATAATTTATATTGGAAGGATAGCTACATCCTTAATTCTTTGCTTCAGTGACCAGTTTCAGAGTATCAATCTGATGCACGTGTCACCTCTACGGATGAAAAATGAATCTTGAGAATTTCATCTGTGAATCTTTTGTTATCTTTATGAAATCCTGGACTTTTATACATTTCAATCACTTACCATCGTTATTTATTATGGCTCCTCAAATTCTCCCACCCTTGGGCAGTGGAACCCTTTAGCACAACTCCCAGGTTCTTTCATCATGATCTCAGTAGTCTGAAACAGCTCCCATTGGCTTTGGCACAAGATGATGGCCCAGGTTCTCCTTTTGCTTTTGCAAACTCCAACCCAGAATCAACCACTTTCATATAGAGCCATAGTTTGAGGGCAGAAAATGACCATTTTCCCCCTACTCTAAAATGCAC
Source organism: Oryctolagus cuniculus (assembly GCF_964237555.1). Taxonomy (NCBI): domain Eukaryota; kingdom Metazoa; phylum Chordata; class Mammalia; order Lagomorpha; family Leporidae; genus Oryctolagus; species Oryctolagus cuniculus. The sequence goes on from NC_091439.1 coordinate 54,946,600, forward strand.
ACATTTAAAAATGAATTTGAATTCAAGTAAATTGAAAGCCAACTGTTTCAAAGACAAAACACCCACTTACATGCTACTCACAAAAGACATTTCAATTAATATAATCGCCAGGCATACACAATTAAGATGATCAAAGTGCTTTGGGCATTTCCCCACTGGTTCTTCAATATTCCAATTAAGTTTGTACAAGATCATTTTATCCCCATTTAACAAGGTAAGCTAAATAGAAAAGCAGAAATGTAATTGTACAGAATCTTAGAGGCATGTGAACCCTGGGGTGCCTGTCATGTTATCTCACCATTAACCAAAGCCCATCATGGCTCTAAAGAAATTATACAAAGCAGTGCACAAAGTATGACACAAAGGATACTCAAAATTATTTAATTGAATTTTGGTTAACTCACTAGAAAGAAGTGTTTTGATCATTATTTATTACATTTCATAAACAGAGATGTAGAACATGTGTTCCCAACAGCTGGTTCACTCCCTGAAATGCCCAAAACAATGGACAAGAATTCAGTCACCTTCGTCAGCCATGACTTGCTCCCCCAAAGTGTGGGCAGCAGGAGGAAGCTGGAATCAGGAGCTGAGACAGAATTCAAACCAGGCACTCCAATATGAGATGCAGGTGTCTCGAGTGCCAGTTGAACCACCAGGCCAAGTACCCACCCTGATCATAATTGTAATAATTAGTCCACACAAAACTAGGGAAGGACTGCCCAAAGAAATAATGTCCTGGCCAGAGCAAATGGCCATTTATTTATTCACTCAGTCAATAAATATTTATGAGCCAGGAAATCCAAGGAACCAACATTTAATCTCTATAGCTGTAATGTTTTAAATTAACTTCCAGGAAACTTTTGGAAGGAATGTAAATCGATCACAATTGAACATTTTTCATGCCATGAAAGGTAGGATAAGTATCATGATATATTCAAAAGATCCAGACATACGGAGCAGGAATTGGCCTCATTTCCCCAGATTTCCAATCCCCTTGAGGTCCTTGGCACTTTGCAACTGACAGTCCCCTGTGCTTCACCGCGGCTTGGGTTAGGTTTTCAAGCCATCAATCTGCTTTATTCTCTTTCAGGTTGCCAGCTTGTCATTATCACCCTCCCAGCCTGCACCCGCCACCTCATCGTCCGGCACCTTTACTAGCACAGTAATTGTGAGCCAAATGTCCTCCCCAGAGGACGCTCTGTGGCTGAAGGGCCCAAGAGGCTTCCAGCATGGATATTTTTCCATTAGATTTTGCCTCTTTGTCAGTAAACACCTTGTCATCCGAGCTGCTACTTTCCACTGTTCCCTCCTTTGCAAGTGTGGCCTGATAGCTCGCCTATTCCATTTATAGGCCTATTGTGCAAAGAGCCTTGGCCCAGCAGGGGATACCCTGGGCTCCCTGGAAGTCTCTGAGTCACAGGGCGCACTCAGGGCCAGTCCCTGCCCTTCACTCACCTTGCATTTCCACTGCTTCTGATGCCCTTGAGGCTCCCGAAGACTCCAACTCTTTTTCCCAACTGTCTCTCTAAATCCTCCCACACGTCCACAAAGGAGACATTCTTGTAGTCAGATCCAGGCTATTTTTTGCATTGTTATCAGATTCAAATAAAATCAAGTAGAGAATTTAGAAAAGTAAACTGGAAAAAAAAAAAAAAAAGATCATTGGAGACTCAGAAACCACCAGCACTAACCTGACTTTCCCAAAACAGATGAGCTGTGGAACGGAATTGAAGGAATTTGTCAGAAAAGGAGCCATTTGCTTTTCTTGCATCAGAGTACCTGGAGTGCAGTAAGTCTACCCGTTCCTTCTCCTGGATGTGCTTCTACCCTTGGAAGCCAAGGAGTAAGCTAGTTAAGAGCACGTGCTTTGGTGCCAGACTATGCATGCTAGTGGAACTCTATCACTAACCAGTTGCATCAGTATGAGCAAGTTGCTGACCCTCACTGCACCGCTATTTCCTTATCTGTCAGCTGCGCACAGTAATAGCACCTCCATCACAAATCAAGTTCCCAGCGGCTGTTACGTCCTTAGTCCTCAGTAAGCGTTAGCTAGTATGCATTATGCCAAGCCACCACTCCAGACCAACAAAAGAGAAATCTTTGATTTCCATCAGCATATCACCATCACCCTTCAATATCCACCTCCAAAAACTCACGAGTCACTTACATTTTGTACTGATCGCATAGCACTGGGAGGCACAGTTAAATCTTCAAGACAGCCCAATAAGAGTAATCATAATTTCAAATATTTCTCAAAAACCTTCTTCAAGTTAATACCTATCCAGTTGCAAATCAATCAGACCCACACTGGGCCTTTATTGCTCTCCTGAGAACTGCTCAAAAATTCTGTCTCCTGGCATGGGCAGCAATCCCCTCTTCTGCATTTTTTTTTTCCTGGAAGAGCATAACTATTTGTGGTCTTGAATGCTGAAATGTATAAGTCCTTCCCTTTTAATAAGGTATTTCAGCCCAGTGCCCCTGCACCACCATTCTCAGTAGCCTGCACCTCCAATATTCATAAGCAATGGTTTGAATAAATATCAAGTACTTCCTGCCCCCATGATTGCTGCAAGGCTTATAATGTTTTTATAAGAAAAAGTTTATAAATGGGTTTCACCTAAATGCAAAATTTCCCCAAATTCCTTCACGTATGCTGAATGTTGGAAGAAAAATTAGAGTTACCTTCAAAAAGTATTTGTTTTTTTCTTGACTGCTGTGAGGTCTAGCCAGAGAAGTCTGAAACTCAAAAAACATGCCTGAGGCTTATTTGCTTATAAATTATAAATAGATTCACATTTATAGTTCAATAGATCATTCTGGAAGTTTCCCAGCAGCTTTCAGAAAAATAATGCTCAGCTGCTTACATGACATGATTGAGGCAAAATGGATATTTCTACACAAAACTTTAGTTAATTCTGGTTCATATATTAAGACCTGTATTTTGTGCCTATATAATATAATAGTGTATCTTTCTTAGCCAGATGTAAGCCGGATACAGTGGATTAATTCACCAACTCAGAAACCCTTGTGTGGATTACGGTTAACAGGAAAAAAAAAAAATGAAAAAAGGTGTTCTTACCTCCGAAAGCAACAGAAAGACATTCTTAGGGGAGCAGAGAGCTACGTGTGTGGGTATGTGTTAGGGGGACTTCTGGGGAATGAGAAGAGAACCTTGCTACAATAAACCTTTTTATTTCTTCATACTTTATTTAATAAATTCACTTGCATTTTCCCTTTCAATTAACAGGCTTTTCCACCTTTTTCCACATTAAGGAAAACATAACCTTACATGAAGGAAAACAAATAGCATGTTTTGTCACCACCATTGAAACAAAACTATCAAGCTGCAAAAAATACAAACTGCTCTCCAACAAAATCATCAGTCCCGATAATGGTAGTGATGGCCGTAGTAAGTGTTGTGGGGTCTTTGCATCCAGAGCACCCATCTCCCGACTGCTGTATGTGTTAGGTGAAAACTCCATGGAGAAGTGTCCACACTGTGTGTGTGTGGTGGCAGGGGGCAGGGGACAGATGGTGCAGATCACAGGCCATTATCTACTGCCATTGGGGTCCAAGACAACCCCTACTCCAGGGGTGGCCAATTCTGTGGTGCAATTCCTGCTCCAGTTTTTCCCCAAGCGGAAGCAACTCTCTAGGGCAATCACAGCCTTGTTTAGGTTTTTCACTTGCCTGTCCTACTCCCATTTCTCTCCCCTCTCTACTCCAGGGACCACTCTCCAGTGATAACACGAACAAGAAGCTCTACATCAAGCTTTGCTTCCAGTAAGTCCTACCTGAGAGAGCGGGTGTTGCACGTGAGCCTAGGAAGCAGGGCTGAGGAGAGGACCCTCTCACTGGATCACAAGCCCAGTAGATGAAGGACCACATCACTGGCAGGAAATGGTGTTCTCCTTGTCCTCGGTGTGCTAACTACCAAGACCTTTACCTGCAGTGAGCTGGAATGAGATACAGGTGGAAAGAGATGGATTTACTGGTTCAATGAGACAGGTGCATAGAAGATATGGGGGAAATAGTGGCTGGAAAGCCCAGAGATCTGGTCCAATAACAAGAGGAATGGACTGGCAACCCTAGTCATCAACAATTTTGAGCAAAAGAAAAATGCTGTAGTTTGTAGTGCCCTTCATCTCTTGCAGCTGAAACACTGATCTGTGTGCATGGCAGAACTTGAGACAAGCTGGAATGGAGAGGCCAGTCTTCCAGAGCTTTGATGGGAAAGACGTGAGAGCTGAGAATTGGAATGGGGCTATCTGGGTAGATAGCCTTGAGAACACTGATGCCCCCAGTTTCCCTTTCTCCCCTCTGTTGGAAGACAGAGCCTTCACCTTGCCACACACACACTCCCTTCCTTCAAGAGGCTTCCCCTTAGACAAGTGCCTCTCACCAAGCCCATCTTTCTCTTGATGTGCCCCATATCCTTTCCTGGTTGCCAGACTCCTGATTAGATTCAAATCCCAGCATAACCCAACCAGGGGCGTGCTGTGTATGGTAAGCATAGAGAGGGGCTGTCTTCCTAAGGAGCCACAGCACGTGGCTAACATGGACCCACAGGATCTGGGGCATGTGCCCTGGAGCAGATCAGGAAAGGAAGGAGGATCAGAGAGCACAACTTCCATGCTGCAGAAAGGATTTGCTGCGGACTTCCATCGCTGTTGTCTGTTCACTGTGGGTGTGCATCACTTTATTCCTGGGGTTGCAAACTGTTTGATCAGCATGATTTATTTTAAATATACAAGAAGTCTTCAAAAAGTTCATGAAAAATGCATATTACAAAATATGCACAAATTTTAATTTTTTTCAGCAACACAATAAACTTATCTTTGGCTTATGTTTGCCCATGAGTATTTGAAGTACATCCATATGTATAGTTTTCAATTTGAATACCTTTTTAGAAGTTTGTTTACTTGAAAGGCAGAGTGACAGAGAGAGAGAGAGAGAGAGTAAGGCAGAGTGACAGAGAGAGAGAGAGAAATCCTCCATCTGCTAGCTCATTCCCCAGATGCCTACAACTGAGACTGGGCCAGGCTGAAGCCAGAAGCCTGGAACTCCACTCATATCTCCTGCATGAGTGGCAGGAACCCAAGTACTTGAGGCATCACCTGCTAACTCGCAGGAAGCACATTAGCAGGAAGCTGGGTCAAAAGCAGAAGCAAGAGTCAATCTAGGCACTCTACTAAGAAACCTGAGCATCCCAAGCAGTGGTTTAACCCACCATACCACAACTCCCACTATTAATTTGGATGCTTTCGTGTAGACCCCTCTACAGCCTCCTGTTATACATGGTGGCTTTGCATGTTCATATTACCTTGCTGGCCCTTGAAGGTCATGCATTAGATGTGCTGCTCTGCTCTCTGTCTCTTTGCTTTGAAATTTCAATTTCTAAAAATTGTGTTGGTTTTTGAACCATCTGAAATGGTTTCTTGTCTTCTCCCCTTTCCTTTAATATTTTTATTCATATACCCATTTAAATGTGGCTGTCTGTCTTTTCCTTCTATCTATCTTTCTCCTGCACAGGGCCTAGAGAGCTGCACTTGATCCAGTCCCAGCCCACACCCTCAACTATGCTCACCTCCTTCACCTTCCTCCAAGCACTCTGGCATCCCTTCAGGTCTTCCAAGGAGCCAGCTGTTCCCCCTCTCAGGGCCTTCCCATATCCACTGCATCTGTCTTTCTGATCTAATTCCTTCTGGTCTCTGCTTCAAGGTCAGGTCCTCAGCAAAGTGGAGCCTGACCCTATAAAGTAGGTTAGATTCTAACATCCTGCACTGTGACTTTTTAACCATCACTGCTGCTTCCCCAGATGGACTATAAACTCTCTGCAACTGCCTCATTTTAGACCTAGTACTTAGTACAGTCCCTGAAACATTGATACAGTCTCAGTAGTGTTTGCATGAGTGAATGAATTGAATCTAAAAATTATTGAATAAATGAAGTGACTAGAGAATGCATCATAACCAGAAAATTTTTGCTAATTGCAGATCAATTTTACAGACTTTTGCACACTTACCCTTAGCCCAGTCCTACCCATCCCTCACCTGTCTGCACCGTACCCACTCATTCCTTATTGCCAGTTCTCTTGTTTTCCTAGAGGCTAGGTTTCTGTAATTGAGGCCAGCGTGGAGTCGGGATGATGGTTCATCAGGACAAGGCTCGTGCTGCTTCTCCCTTAGCTGTGCACAAGCAGGCAGCTTGAGCCTCAGTGATTAACCCCTATGATATCCTCCAAGCACTCTCCATCCATCATTCAATAACATGCCCAATCCTTTGAACCTCAACTTCCTCATTATCTGTAATTACTCTTTGAGGCACATGAGATGTTAACAAGAATAAATGCAATTATCCAGCTTTGCAGTACGAAGTCGTATTTATTGATACTATGATTAGGGAGTCACTAAATATAGATGTGGTAATCTTAGGCTTAGTTCCAGTGCAACCAGATGATTGAAAGGCACCCTTTCCAGATGATTGAGCCAGTTGAAATCAGATGATTACTTCATGTTTATTATGAGTCTCAGTCCAGGGGTATAATGTAGGATTATTATCAAAAGCATTATCAAAGAGTGACGAGACCTGGAGGCAAAGGTTCTAAAAGTCTCAGTAGCAACAATTGAGAGGGGCAGACCACAAGAGGGGCAAAGCAAAGCAGCAGCTGTCTCCTCTGACTTATCCTGTGTACATGGCCAGGGCAACATCTACAAAAGAATCCTACCCTGCCCCCACGCCCCCACTTCACTCAGTTCTATCCCAGACCGTGATATCTGGATGACACTGAACATCGATGACTCGCCTCCTGGTCTCCACAGCTGCTTCACAGTGAACTGACTGGCATCATTTCTCTCCACACCAGCCTCTCAATCTACTGGGGTATTTCCTAAACCTAGCTCTGCCGGGATCTCCATGGAATCTATACACTTGAGTTTCAGCAGCAATAAGCATTTACACAAACACAGCGAAGTCCCTAGAGCTTAACTCAAGGAAATTGTCTCGCGATAACATGCCCTTGACTATCAAAAATGCAATCACTGGGATTCTGTTACAAATGACAGAAAGTGAAGTCCAACTGGCCTAGGCAGTAAGGGTAATGTTTGAATTCACAGCTGGTAACCTCAGGCCAAAATAACCAGTTGGTAAATGTCAGTAGACCTCTCTCACCCTCTCTTTCTCTCTCTCTCTCTCTCCAGTTTTGTATCTCTGTCTGGGGAATTCAGTCTCAGGCAGGCTCTCCCCAGAGGATGAAAAATGGTTCCGAGTAGAACCATCATTATGTCTCATCAGGGAGTCAGTCCTTCTCAATGGCACCAGCAGACATCTCATGGGTAGTATTCTGTCTGAGATCAGATGTCCATCTCTGGAGCTATCAATGTGTGCAGGAGGGATGGGGAATGCTAATTGGCCAGTCCTGGATCACCTGGTCAAGAAACAGAGTCCACCACACACTGAGAATTGGGAACGGTTACTGCCTAATGGAAGAGCAGGTTGCTCTACTGGATAGAAGGAGAATGAATGCCAGGCTGGCAACCGACATGCCTATTCTAGAGGGCCTTCCAGAGGTTTTTTTCTTCTGCTTCATTCCTCAGTGGAATAAGTTGGTGCTAAGTGGTTACCCTACAAGAATAATAGCAGTAGATCACCTCTTAGATGCTGGTGACTATGCGTGATTTACGTGTTTCTACTTGTGTACTCCTCTTAATGCCATGTGACATTGGCTCTGTGATTTCTCACATTTTACAGAGAGGAAACTGAGGCACAGTAAGGTAATTTGCCAAGGTCACAGAGCTAGTCAGTAGGGGAAAGAAAGTCAAACCAGGCAGGCTGACTCCAAATTGTGACTGATTTCCACCTTGCCATTTTGCCTTTGTGATATTATTTTGCTCTGTCTCAGTTTCATACAATTAGACTCTTTAAAGCATGGTCTCAAAAGAAATCTTTTTCTCTCCGGGCTTAGATATGTTGAATAAAATATGTAGGAGGCATTGACGTGGACTGCACTGGGCTGAACAGACCAAACCAACAGATCTTACCCACAGTGCTTGAGCTTCCTAGTTGCATGAAGCTCAGCCGATTAAGCAGTAGCCAATTAAGTTAGTAGTCTCCAGGTCTCCAGGTCTCACTCTGTTTCCTGCCAGTGCTCTCAGGTCACGTTGTTGGGGAGAGTTCTCAGAACCTGTTCTGATTCTGGGAGCTGCCCAATTTGTAAATTGTTTTTGTTTTCCTTTGCTTTATTTTGTTTTGTTTTGCTTTTCTTTGCTCGATAAACCTACTTTACATAGTTGGTCTAACAAATTTTCTCTTTCAACATATAGAATCCTAGTCTCAGAGCTCAACAACTCTGTAGTAGATCATGGTACATTAGGATTTTAAAATATTTTTATTGTATTGATTTTTTTACTAGATCAAAAAAAAAACACCATTGATAATAGAGGAATTCTGAAAAATTACTTCCTCTGTAAACCATTTCTCGAACTTTTCTTACTCACAGATCATTTCCACAAATCTATGGCCATACACCACCTCAGGTAGTTACCTGGTATCTAAAATGTTTTCATTTTTTTATTTGAGATGGAGAGAGAAGGCAAGGGAGGAAGGAAGGGAGGAAGGGATAAAAGGGAGGGAGGAAGGGAAAAAAGGGAGGGAGGAAGGGAGGGAGGAAGGGAAGGAGGGAGGGAGAGAGAGAGAAAGAGACAGAGAGAGAAAGAGAAATATTCCTATCTGTTGGTTCACTTCCCAAATACCTGCAATAGCCAAAGTCATTTGGGTGGCAGGCACTCAGTCGTTCCCAGGGTACACATTAGGAGAAAACCAGAATCAGGATAGGAGCCAGCACTTGAACCAGGGAAATACGACATGGGGTGTGGACATCCCCCCTGCAGCTTAACCATTAGGCCAAACAACCACGGCAGCCTGGTATTTTTATTCAATTTGATCTTAAATTGACTCAATTTTTACTTGGTTCTGCAATTATGGACTGAGTATTACAATTTTAGTTTTTTCTAAACAATCTTAAAATACTTGGGAAACACAAATTAAAACTTCAGTGAGATACCACTCACATTTTCCAGAATGAGTAAGTTGAAAAAGATTGACTACAAGACAGCAGGACCTCCCAAGCATTATTGGATGGGAATATAAAACAACACAACCGCTTGAGGGAAAATTCAGTGTGTTTCTTATAAAGCCAAAAAGCACACCTATCCTATGACTTTATAAAATATATGTTTACATAAAAGACTACGTAAGAATGTTCACAGCAGTTTTGTTTGTAGTAGTTAAAAACGAAAAACAGACCAGAGAATGGATAAACACATGTGATATATACACACAATGAAATAGTATTCAGCACTGAAAAGGAATGAACTACCAATGGGCAGAATGACAGAAATGAAGAAAGAAATGAGACTAAATGGAAGAAGACTTCAACAAATGAGTACATATTGTATGATTTCATTAATTTGAAGTTCTCCAACAGGCAAAGTTATCTATGTTGGAAACAAAACAGCAGTTAACTGGGAGCAGAGGTAAGGGCAGGGATTAAGGAGGAAGCAAGAGAACCTTCTAGGGTGATAGTGATGTCTCATATTTTGATAGGGGTTTTGGATTACACAGATGTATCTTTCTATTTTGTCAATTCAGTAAATTTTACTCTGAGAGAAAAAAACTCTAAACAAATATTGAACTCGTGTTAAAAATCTGCATGCAAAAGTATTTTGGGAGAAATGTACAGTCATCGGCAACTTACCATGAAGCACATTAAAATAAGATGGATTGATACCTCTATCAGGAGACAGAGGGTTGGATATGTGAGAAAGCAAGCATGATGAAACAGTAATGGTAAATTTAGACGGGTTTACAGTGTTCACCGCAAAATTCTTTCCACTTGGCTGTATTCTGAAATTTTTCATGGTAAGATATTGGACCAAAAATAAACCAGTAACCATTAAAATAAAAACTTGTTCAAATGGGTACCACTTGAAAGCAGTTCCCATCCTTGCAGTCATGCATTTTACAGTCTGCAAACCCTGCTGTAGCAGAAACCTGCTTGGCTTGACATCTGGAGTTGAAAAAAAAATAACCCCATCATCCCAGCCTATAAAGCTGAGTGAAAATTTTACGGTTTAGATTCATATCCATCTCTCTCCACTTTCCATGGCAAAAATTATACATTTCCTCCAATTTGTCTCAATTCCAAGCTTTTCTACAATTTGTACATGAGCTCTACACTCCTTCTGAAAAGTCGTTTTTTAGGAAAAGAGGGATTTGGCTTCTGGAACTCTTGGTCACTGCACAACTATGTCTCTCATATAAGGGCAAAGTAGAAAGTGATCAAAGCTGATCTTTACGGAACCTCATAAGGTTCCTAAGTGTTGCCACTTAGACCACTGCCAGAGATACCATTCATATTCAATAGGAAAGGTTCAACTGTAGCATGCAGTCATTACACATTTTAATGTACTAACAATCCAAATCAACTGTGATTTGCACTAAAATATTTTTCCTGACAAATTAATAACAAACATTCACAAAATTTACTCAGAAGAAATTGAAATATCCAGAAAGAGCAGAGCAAGCAATACACAACATATTAGAACAGGAGCTTTGGAACACAGACAGAATAAACAAAATGAAAAAATGCCCAGAGACAAATAATCAGCAGTCTGAAAGAGTCTGAATAGCTATTAGCAAAATTAAATCTATCCAAGAAAAGAAAAATGGGCTTTCTACTTGCTATGATATCCAAAAATTCAGTGCCTATAAAGTACAGAAATCATTTCAATTAAACAAATATAATGAGTGTTTATTGGAACTATAATTTAAATGCAAGCTTCCATTCTATAAACCATAGCATCAAAACTGATTGGTTAATTACTGTTAGAAAAAAATTCCATGATGTTGTTTACTTACTGTTGTAAGCTAGGAATCAGATCATGTTTTTTTTCTTGTAACCTCTACATGAGAGTCATATGTGTTAACTATTTATATAGACTCTACTTCTAGTGATATATATTCAAATTGTTTTAAATGACAGTGATACAAAAAGAAGAATTAATTACAAAGCAAATATCAAGATGAGGGAAATATCTATAAGCCTCCAAAAATGCTCCCAATGGAAGAGGCCAAACCTCTGTGGCTATACCAAACAAAAATAAATTATAGGGAGCTTAAAAAAAATAACAAAAGCACAGGCAAAGCTCCTGCCAAGAGAACCAGAGTGAAGAAGCTATGTGTTTGGTCTTGGTATCTGCCACTGGGCAAAAATGGAAAATCCGTGTTGAAACAGTGTGATGAATAGACACGCTAGGAACATGGCAAGGATCATGCATAATGCAATGGTACAGATGCTAACAGGCTCACACAAGGGCTTTTCCATTTATTTTTCATGGCCTTTGGAAATTGATCTTTAAAGTGGTCCCATGTGAGCATCTCCTTGGCCCAACAAACCTCTGAGAGTACTTTGATTTTCTTTGCATAAAGAATGAATCTATCCATTGCGGCTATGCCTCTTAATTGACCAAATGAAGAGGCGGAAAAGAAGCCAAGTTTCTGATTAAATTAATGTGCCATTTCTCTGAATTATGGAAGACTTCTTGCAAACCTCAGATGGATCATATGATTTTTATAGGACTAGTTTTTATTTTTTTTCTTTTTGACTGAATGAACAATAGGACCAGCTCCAACAATCTAAGGCTGAAATGCGTTGCTATGGGATTTCTTCCTAAGCTCCCCAAGCTCAAATCACTTCTTTACCTTCCCCAGACTTATTCCAGAGAAGTTTCTCATTAGCCCGTCTCATCCATCGCTGTCATCCCCTCTCTGTTGCACACTTCTTAAAGTACTTCAACCTTTAGAAACTACCTATTTACTTAAAACTTAGAAAACAAACAAACTTCAACAACAAAACCCACATATAGGCACACACTGGAATAGGTAGGGGAAAGCATTGAGGAGTCACCACCGTGGAGTAAGCCCCTGAACCAGGGAGTAGAAATGAAACACTGACATTGTACCCAGTGTCCTTCCTGAGTGTGCTGCAGAGGTCAGCACCCTGTGTGTGTGTGTGTGTGTGTGTGTGTGTGCAAATCCCTATAGTTATCACACAGAGTCTTGCAATCAAGCTCATGGAAGGGCCATATTCACCTACCTGAAAACCCACTGACAAAGGACATTTGGAGGCAGGCATTTGGTGCAGCAGTGTAGATGCTGTACCCAGCTTCACTTCTGATTCCAGCTTCCTGCTAATGCACACCCTGGGAGGCAACTGATCATGGCTCCAAAAGTTGGGTCTCTGACACCTATAAGGGAGACCCAGATTGAATTTCCAGTTCCTGTACTTCAGCCTGGTGCAGTCCTGACCATTGTAGGCATTTAAGGAGTGAACCAGTGGATAGGAGGTCTCTGTCCATATGTTTCACATTCACTCTCTCTCCCTCTCTGCTTCTCAGATAAATAAATAATTTTTGGAAAAGTAAAGGAACATTTGACCACTGAAATTGTAAATTCCATGTATGTGAAGGCTGATGTGCACTAAATTCAGGGCCAGACTCAAAGACACAAACACACTATCAAGTATTCCAATCTTAAAAGGATGGCTGGCCAAGACAGCAAGTCTTTCCATTCTTCCAAAATCTCACTGGAATGACAGAATAGGGTCTAAGTTATGAAAGTCTGTCACAAGAGGATAATTCAAATTGTGTCTCTCTTTTCTGGGACATTGTAATCTGCCAGTCATAAGCCTCACTCAGCATCAGAAGCAAGTTTAATTCCATTGTGTGGGCAGGGTTTAAAGGAAATCAGAACCACATTCATAGTGTTGGGAAATCACAATCTCTCTTATCAGAAAAATTGCACAAGAACAAGGTATGAAAATTTGATGCAGTGAGTCACAGACATGCAAGTGATGTAGGAGTTCCAGGGGCCCTCTATAGGTATTTCTTTCGTATTGAATGACCCGGTCTGTGCATAGCTCCTCCTCAAAGGCCCAATTAAAGTGGTCACTTTGGATTATGGACGTCTGTTTCCATACCGAGGGCTAACAGGATCAAGGTAAACACCTGGCCCAGGGTGAACAAATCCGAAAACCGGATCAACAGACTCCAATTCTTTTTCCCAGAAATGTGGGGTTGGGAAACGACTCACTGTGTCCTGATTCATTTGCTACTCAAAGTCTAACCTATGGACCGGAAGCATACATGTGATCTGGGAACTTGTTAAAAGTGCTAATTCCTCCCCCTAGATCGACTGAATCACTATTTGCACTTTAACAAGATTCCCTGGGTGATGCTGTGGATGTTCAAGTTTGAGAGCTGGATGCTGAGGCAGGGATATTTGAAATGAAATGCTGTGTGGTCCCTGGTGGTGGTGTCATGGCACACTGGAGAACAGGCGAGTCAAAGCTCCAAGGAAACATGAAAGACACAGAAAGGGCACTTTGCCGATGGAAGAGGAGAGTGGAGCGGACCTGCAGTGAGAAGAAGAGACAGGAGCCTTTGTGCAGTGGGGCTGAGCAAGCAGGCTCCTGCCTGATCCCTCTGAGTGCCAGGGGACATCTGGAATGGATGTCCTGGCAACTTTGCAATGAACACTTCCTTAGGGGAGATAGCTTCAGTGGGTGCTGGGTGCTAATCTTACTATTTCTATACAAGGATACTTCATTTATGGGGAGTGGGGTGGTTGGTGCAACAGTTTCGTCACTGCTTCAAACACAGTATCCCTTATCTGAACACCTGGTTCAGTCCCAGCTACTCCGGTTCCACTCCAATTTCCTGCTAAAGAACATCCAGGTAGACAGCAGATAAGGGTACTAGTACTTGGGTCACTGCCAACCACGTGGGATGCTTGAATTGAGTTCTGGATTCCTGGTCAAAGCCCAGGAGCCTCAGTTGTTGAGGGCATTTGGAAAGTGAACCAGAGGGTGAAAGATCTCTCTGCCCTTCAAATAAAATGAAAATAAATGCATTTTTAATTTGTGGGAAAATGGAATTAAATGAACACATTTATGATGGTACAACATTTATGAAATCCATGTATAGTTTTTCGTAATATATATTTCCCATAAAATTTTTGAAGACTCCTCATATGCATGGATTTCTTTTTATTTTTTAATTAATTTATTTATTTGAAAGTCAGAGTTACACAGAGAGAGAAGGAACGCCAGGGGCCGGAGTGGGGGGGGGTCTTCCATCTGCTGGTTCACTCCCCAATTGGCCACAACGGCCAAAGCTGCGCCAATCTGAAGACAGGAGCTTCCTCCGGGTCTCCCACGTAAGTGCAAGGGCCCAAGGACTTGGGCCATCTTCTACTGCTTTCCCAGGCCATAGCAGAGAGCTGGATCAGAAGTGGAGCAGCCAGGACTCGAACTGGCGCCCATATAGGATGCCAGCACTGCAGGCTGTGGCTTTACCCGCCACACCACAGCGCTGGCCCTGCATGGATTTCAAAACTTCTGCACACCCAAATAAGCTTATCTTTTAATTCCATTTTCCACACACTTTTTGAAGAACCCTCATATGTGCTTCCTGTATCAAGTGGTTTCTTTCAAAACTAGCAAAATTTGGAAAACATACTATAAAAGGGGAACGAAGTCACTGAGTACTACCCAGGATTTGACCACATCTGGAGTGCGGTGCCCACTTAGAGCCTCTCCCTCTAAAAAGATGCTGTCATAGCAGAGTCACGCCTCCAAAGAGGAGGCACCAGCAGAGCCTGAGACTGTGTCTGCAACGTCTGAAAACATAATCCAAAACATAGTCCGTAGCACAATGGCCAAGACCAGCGGGGGCAGTTTAAGAAAAGATGACTCTCTGGAGACGAAGGGACGCCATTTTACATATTTGCAACATCAGCGCTCTAGCCCAGTGAACAGCCGTGATGACTCGCTGTAAGGAAGAATTTCCTCCCAACTCTGATGGTGCAACAGCTGTGCTTTGCTCCCTGCAACAGCAAGTGGTGGAAATGAAGGCGGGAGCCATAGGGCGCTCCTCAGCCAGGCAGATCTGGATGGCCTGGGGTAGGACAGACCGCATCTGGAAGATGCCCCAGCAGTAGGGCCAGGGTTACAGATTGTGAAGATAGTGACTGCTTCGGGGATCTGCAGCATCTCCAAAGCCCTGGTTTTTCCATTTGCCTTATTCTCTGAGCACTCTGCTGACCTGTATGACGGTTTATGAATCAGAAAATGGTAACAGCTGGGTCAGAATAAAAAGTCACTTAGAACTCTGGCTTTGGAATGAGAAAAGAACAAGGCTGGTTCTGAGAGTTCCGACACACGGAGGATTAACCAAAGCTGTCAGAGGCAGAGAACCTTGTGAACTTGATTTTCTAACTCCTTAAACAGTTGTCCCTACCCATGACTGCATGAATGCAGGAAGCACAGACAGTTTTATTATGAGTTCCAGCTCAGGACAAACAGGCATTGCTGTATGAATCTTGCTTAGTAATTTAGCAAACACAGAAAAGTTTGCACAAGGATTTGAAAAGTAGCATTTAAAACCGAAAGCTAGTGCAAAGCCCAAACAATGGATTGTTGAAAGTCAGCTCACATTAATAGAAGAAACAAGGACTCTCAACCCAAGGCAAAGCATAGACTCTGCATGCTCCATCTCATCATAGTTATGAATATCATTGTTACCATCCCCAACTAAATAATTTCGTATGAGATTCTAAATGGCAGTGTTTAATCTTTCCAATTTGTCTCTTGGGCTATATATCTCCCTTCTTTCCTCAGCTCTGCCATGACCCTATTTTTCTTGTTTATCCCTCTGTTCACCAAAAGTGTTCAAGGTGTGCAGAGGGAGCATTTTCTGCTTCTCTTCAGGAGGAAAATCCCCAGCTCCGAAGTATGTTAATCCAGCATGCTCTGTGGCTTCAGGGAGCCAGAGTTCAGCAAGCCCAGCCGGAATGAATGCAAGGAATGTGAATAATGCTGCTTTGGAATCCATGAAGTGTTCCATAGAATTTAAGGACAATTTCTTTTGTGTTCTTTTCACTCGTTTTTATTGAAGCGTGAAATAAATCTCACAAAAAAAAGTGACAATACATGTATATAGGAAGTTCACAGAGAAATCATTGTAACAAAACCATGGATGTGCCCACCACTGAGACCTGGGGACAGAGCTCTGTCAGGACTGCAGAAGCACTTGAGTCCCCCTACTGATGGGTTCCTCTCCCGGCACTAAAGACAGTTGCCCTACAGAATGGTTTCTCAATGATTCCCTGGCTTTCTTTTGTAATTCTGTCACATAAGCCTGCATCCATAAATAATATACTGTTTAATTTTCCCTATTTATAACGTTTATATAAATTATTTAATGAGTAAAATGTTTCCTGTTTTCCTGGCTAACCCAGATTAAACACAATTTCTAAAATTAATCCATTGTCATATATATAGCTGTAAATCACTTATTTTTAAAAATTAATTAGTTTATTTGTTCAAGAGGTAGAAAGAGAGAGAGCAAGACACAAACACAGAGACACCATCTATCTGTTGGTTCACTGCCCAAATACATGCATAAACCAGAGGGGTTGGGACCCAAGACAGGAGCCAAGAACTCAACCCAGATCTCTCTTTTGGGCAGCAGGAACTCAATTTCTTGGGCCGTCACTGCTGCCTCCCTGGGTCTGCGTCACTGGCAGGAAGGTGGAATTGGGAGCCAGAGCCAGACATTGAAATTAGCTACTTCAATGTGATGGTGCTTTAGGCACTAAGCTAAACATCCACCTTAATTCACTTATTTAGTCACTATGCAGTCTTCCATAATAAAACTATGCTGTATTTTTTATTTATGTTACTGTTGATGAATATTTATGTGGTTTCCAGTTTTTAGCTACTCTGAACCCTCTGGGATATACCTTGAGACACACAAGTATAAAATTTTCTCTAGGATATATATCTCAGACTGAATCTGTAAGTTTTACAATCTAAGTATGTTCTAATTGGTAATATTCTAGCTAATGTCAAAATGACTTTTTACCAATTAACTCTTCCACCAGCAATGTCTAAGAGTATTGATAATTCCACATTCTTGCCCAACCTTGGACTTGTGTAACATTTTTGAAAATGGCTAAGTATGAAATAGTATCTAATTGTGGTTTCATTTCATATTGTGCTGATTACTAATGAGATAGATCATCTTTTTCATGTGGTTTTGGGGTCATATTTATGTTCTCTCTTCTGCTCATCTTTCTATTGCATCGGTTCTCTCATAACTTTAAGAAACATTTATATATTCTTTACTTTGTCACATGTATCTACTGAGAATTTCTTTTCAAAGCTTGAATCTTACATATTTACCCTTTTATGGTGTATTTTGAGGCATAGAAAGTTCTTTATTTTAATGATAACCTTGATATTTTCCTTTTTGGGGTCTTTATTAAGAAATTTATCCATACTCCAGAACTATATAAATGTGCTCTAATAAAGTCTTCTATAAGATTTTTTAGTTTTGTCTGCCACATTTAAGGTTAGATTCTCCATAGAATCAATTTATGTAAAATGTAAGGTAGTGATTTGTTTCTTATTTTCTGAATATCTTCTCAATGTATTTAGCAATAGTCTATCCTTACTCCTCCACTGTGAGTGTCCATTCAATCATCTTTCAGTTTCTATGTGCTTTTTGTTATCATATTCATCTCCTATCATGTAACAATAACATACTTCTTAAGAACTATTGCTTTATAGTAATTTCTGTTATTAGATCAAATTCTATGTAATTTTTCACAAGCAAATTTTGATTTTTAATACAAATTAAATCAGTTTACAGTTACCTATATTGACCTTTTCAGTTTTGGCTAGGTATAGGATTCTGTTTTGACACTTTAAACATATTCTATTTTCTTCTGACTTTCATTATTTCCATTGGTCAGTCATCTGTATTATTGTTAATTTTTCTTTTTCCCCCAGAAACCTTTTATTTAAGGAATACAAACTTCATACATTTCGTAACTTCAACTCTAGGAACATGGTGATTCTTCCCACTGTACCCACCCTCTCGCCTACTCTCTCACCACTCTTCCTCCTCCCTCTCTATTCTCATTCTTATTTTTAAAGAAGATCTATTTTCAATTAACTTCATACACATATGATTAACTCTATGTTAAGTTTTCACCAAATAGTATGGGGAAAAAACTGTTCTTCAACAACCAGGACAATGGCTTTTCAAGCTCATTGCTTCTCAAAGTGTCAATTTCAATTCCATAGATTACCTTTTAGGTGCTCTATTAGTTATCCCAGGTCAGGGAGAACATGTGGTATTTGTCCGTTTGGGACTGGCTCATTAACTATATATGATGTTTCCCAATTTCAGCCACTTTGTTGCAAATGACCATATTTCATTTTTTAATTTTTTAACATCTAAGTAGTATTCCATTATATATCCCACAATTTCTTTATCTAGTCTTCAGTTGACAGGCATTTGGGTTGATTCCATATCTTAGATATTGTGAATTAAACTGCAATAAACATGGGGGTAGAGATAATTCTTTCATTTGCTGATTTCATTTCCCTTGGGTAAACTCCCAGCAGTGGGATGGCTGGGGCATATGGTAGGTGTGGGGAGCAACTGGGACTAGACTGTTACTGGAATTAACACTTATTATATGCATCTGCTCTCCCACAATATGGCGCTGGGAGAGGAGGAAACAGCTTCCACACAGCTGCCTCCAGTTCAACCAATAAACAGCAGGACCTGCTCCTGATTGGAGGAGAGCAGCGTACTCGGCGTGTGGGTAGCAGAGTTGGGATTGGTGGAAGAGGACTATAAAGGAGGAGAGAGACAACATGCACCGGGAACATCTATCTGAAGGAACACCTGTGCAGCCCCCGAGAGAGCCGGCCGGCGGTGTGCCGCTCCCCCGGGGAAGTGGGGAACCGCCCTTCCACGGAGGTGGAAGGGATGGTAGCCAACCAGGGAAGAACCAGCAGCAAACCCGGGGAGGGCCGAGCAGACGAAAGAACAGCGCAGGGTTTAGTGTCGTTCCTCCACGAAGAAGGGGAGCGACATAATGGTGCCGTGACTCAGATAGGAAGCCTAGGCAGGGTTTAGTGTCGTTCCTCCATGAAGAGGGGGAGCGACATAATGGTGCCGTGACTCGGATAGGGAACCTAGGAGGGAAGAAGCGGGAAGAAGTGGGAAAATACCAGAGAGAGAGATTAGAGAGAGCCTAGGGGAAAGCCAGACGAAAAAGGTGCCGGAAGAAGCTATTGAAAGCCTAGGCATAGACTCGGATACGGACTATGGCGGGGAAGCTGGGAGAAATCTGTAAGGTCGAAAGTGAAACCTAGAAGAAACTTAGACTCAGATACGGACTGTGGGGAGAAGCCAGGAAAAATGAGAGGGGAATATTGTTGGAAGAAAAGTTAGGAAACATACCGGGTAGAGAAAAATGTTAGGGAGGATGAAGCCGCGGGGGCAGGCTGAGGCGGAGATGTAAGCTATGTTGGGATTCGTCAAGTCAGCCCGGGGAACAAGGGGCAAAAATCTGGAACCAGAGGCGGAGACGTGGGCCAGGTTGGAATCCGTCAGATTAGCCCGGGGAGCAAAAGACGGGAAGCCAAACAGAAAGGCACAGACGTAAGCTAGGTTGATTTCGCCAGGTTAGCCCGGGGAACTTAGACTGAATACTGGTGGCGGAAATGTGAGCTAGGCTGTGTGACTCGCGGAAGCCGCCGCGCGCAGAGAGAGCGCACGGGGCACGAATGGGGAGAGCGCACGAGGCGCAAGTAGAGAGAACACGGGGCTGGTGCTAAGGCCGTGGTGTGGGCACAAAGGGCGTGGAGACCACGGAGCGCGCGAAGCCGGGAAGCCGCCGCGGGGCGAGGCGCCGAGAAGCAGCCTCGGGGCGGGCGCCGGGAAGCTGCAGGGATAAGAGAAACAGAAGTTTAGAAGTAAAATGAGAGAAATAGGAATGCTGGCAGATAGAAGTAAAATAGGAGAAATAGGAATGCCCAGAGATAGAGAAATGGAGAAAAATAAGGCCTCCCCACAACATGGCAATGAGAGAGCTTGGATTCGGTCTGCCTGATTAGTAAGACGATAAGCACCTGTGGGCGGCTGCAGGTCACCGAAGACAGGCACGTTATCAACACCAATAAGTCTCCCCACAAGACAGCAATGAGAGGGCTTGGATTCGGTTTGCCTGATTGGTAGGGCTTGTAAGTACTTGCAGGCAGTTCTAGCAGAGCAGAGCATGCGCTGCAGGGCACCGAACACAGGCACGCATCAGCACCTGGAAACCTCCTCACAACATGGCAAAGAGAGGACCCGGATTCGGTTTGCCTGATTGGTGGGGCTTGTAGGCACCTGTGGGCAACTCCGGCAAGCAGAGCAGAGTGTGCGCCGCAGGGCACCGAAGACAGGCGCGTATCAACACCAAAAATAAAAAAGAGGGATCTGTGGGGAGCAACTGGGACTAGACTGTTACTGGAATTAACACTTATTATATGCATCTGCTCTCCCACAATATGGCGCTGGGAGAGGAGGAAACAGCTTCCACACAGCTGCCTCCAGTTCAACCAATAAACAGCAGGACCTGCTCCTGATTGGAGGAGAGCAGCGTACTCGGCGTGTGGGTAGCAGAGTTGGGATTGGTGGAAGAGGACTATAAAGGAGGAGAGAGACAACATGCACCGGGAACATCTATCTGAAGGAACACCTGTGCAGCCCCCGAGAGAGCCGGCCGGCGGTGTGCCGCTCCCCCGCGGAAGTGGGGAAAGTGGCAGGGGGAACCGCCCTTCCACGGAGGTGGAAGGGATGGTAGCCAACCAGGGAAGAACCAGCAGCAAACCCGGGGAGGGCCGAGCAGACGAAAGAACAGCGCAGGGTTTAGTGTCGTTCCTCCACGAAGAAGGGGAGCGACATAATGGTGCCGTGACTCAGATAGGAAGCCTAGGCAGGGTTTAGTGTCGTTCCTCCATGAAGAGGGGGAGCGACATAATGGTGCCGTGACTCGGATAGGGAACCTAGGAGGGAAGAAGCGGGAAGAAGTGGGAAAATACCAGAGAGAGAGATTAGAGAGAGCCTAGGGGAAAGCCAGACGAAAAAGGTGCCGGAAGAAGCTATTGAAAGCCTAGGCATAGACTCGGATACGGACTATGGCGGGGAAGCTGGGAGAAATCTGTAAGGTCGAAAGTGAAACCTAGAAGAAACTTAGACTCAGATACGGACTGTGGGGAGAAGCCAGGAAAAATGAGAGGGGAATATTGTTGGAAGAAAAGTTAGGAAACATACCGGGTAGAGAAAAATGTTAGGGAGGATGAAGCCGCGGGGGCAGGCTGAGGCGGAGATGTAAGCTATGTTGGGATTCGTCAAGTCAGCCCGGGGAACAAGGGGCAAAAATCTGGAACCAGAGGCGGAGACGTGGGCCAGGTTGGAATCCGTCAGATTAGCCCGGGGAGCAAAAGACGGGAAGCCAAACAGAAAGGCACAGACGTAAGCTAGGTTGATTTCGCCAGGTTAGCCCGGGGAACTTAGACTGAATACTGGTGGCGGAAATGTGAGCTAGGCTGTGTGACTCGCGGAAGCCGCCGCGCGCAGAGAGAGCGCACGGGGCACGAATGGGGAGAGCGCACGAGGCGCAAGTAGAGAGAACACGGGGCTGGTGCTAAGGCCGTGGTGTGGGCACAAAGGGCGTGGAGACCACGGAGCGCGCGAAGCCGGGAAGCCGCCGCGGGGCGAGGCGCCGAGAAGCAGCCTCGGGGCGGGCGCCGGGAAGCTGCAGGGATAAGAGAAACAGAAGTTTAGAAGTAAAATGAGAGAAATAGGAATGCTGGCAGATAGAAGTAAAATAGGAGAAATAGGAATGCCCAGAGATAGAGAAATGGAGAAAAATAAGGCCTCCCCACAACATGGCAATGAGAGAGCTTGGATTCGGTCTGCCTGATTAGTAAGACGATAAGCACCTGTGGGCGGCTGCAGGTCACCGAAGACAGGCACGTTATCAACACCAATAAGTCTCCCCACAAGACAGCAATGAGAGGGCTTGGATTCGGTTTGCCTGATTGGTAGGGCTTGTAAGTACTTGCAGGCAGTTCTAGCAGAGCAGAGCATGCGCTGCAGGGCACCGAACACAGGCACGCATCAGCACCTGGAAACCTCCTCACAACATGGCAAAGAGAGGACCCGGATTCGGTTTGCCTGATTGGTGGGGCTTGTAGGCACCTGTGGGCAACTCCGGCAAGCAGAGCAGAGTGTGCGCCGCAGGGCACCGAAGACAGGCGCGTATCAACACCAAAAATAAAAAAGAGGGATCTGTGGGGAGCAACTGGGACTAGACTGTTACTGGAATTAACACTTATTATATGCATCTGCTCTCCCACAATATGGCGCTGGGAGAGGAGGAAACAGCTTCCACACAGCTGCCTCCAGTTCAACCAATAAACAGCAGGACCTGCTCCTGATTGGAGGAGAGCAGCGTACTCGGCGTGTGGGTAGCAGAGTTGGGATTGGTGGAAGAGGACTATAAAGGAGGAGAGAGACAACATGCACCGGGAACATCTATCTGAAGGAACACCTGTGCAGCCCCCGAGAGAGCCGGCCGGCGGTGTGCCGCTCCCCCGCGGAAGTGGGGAAAGTGGCAGGGGGAACCGCCCTTCCACGGAGGTGGAAGGGATGGTAGCCAACCCGGGAAGAACCAGCAGCAAACCCGGGGAGGGCCGAGCAGACGAAAGAACAGCGCAGGGTTTAGTGTCGTTCCTCCACGAAGAAGGGGAGCGACAGGTAGGTCTATGTTCAGATTTCTGAAGTATCTCCAAACTGTCTTCCATAGTGGCTTTACCAGTTTACATTCCCACCAACAGTAGATTAGAGTAACTTTCCCCACATCCTCACCAGCATTTGTTGTTTGTTGATCTCTTTATGAAAGCCATTCTAACAGGGGTGAGGTGAAACCTCATTGTGGTTTTGATTGGCATTTCCCTGATGGCTACTGAGTCTGAGCATTTTTTCATGTGTCTGTTGGCCATTTGGATTTCCTTTTTTGAAAAATGCCTGTTTAAGTACTTTTGCCATTTCTTAACTGGGTTGTTTGTTTTGTTGTTGTTGAGTTTCTTGATGTCTTATATATTCTGGTTATTAATCTTTTATCAGTTGCATAGTTTGCAAATATTTTCTCCCATTCTGTCGGTTGCCTCTTCACATTGCTAGGTATTTCTTATGCAGTACAGAAGTTTCTCAATTTGATGTAATCCCACTTGTCAATTTTGGCTATGATTGCCTGTGTCTCTGGAGTCTTTTCCAAGAACTCTTTGCCTATTCCAATATCTTGCAGGATTTCCTCAATGTTCTCTACTAATTTGATGGTATCAGGTCATAGACTTGGGTCTTTAATCCATTTTTAGATTTTTGTATAAGGTGTAAGGTAGGGGTCTTGCTTGCCACTTCTGCATGTGTAGATCCAGTTTTCCCAGCACCATCTGTTGAAGAGACTGTCTTTGCTCCTGGAATTGATTTTAGTTCTTTTGTCAAAGTTGTAGATGCATGAATTGATTTCTGGTATTTCTGTTCTGTTCCGTTGGTCTATCCATCTGTACCAGTACCAGGCTGTTTTGAATATAACTGCCGCGTAGTATGTCTTGACATCTGATATTGTGATGCCTCCAGCTTTGTTTCTGTTGTTTAGGATTATTTTAGCTATTCAGGGTATCCTGTGTTTCCATATGCATTTCAGCATAATTTTTTTTCTATATGAGAAAAATGTCTTTGTTACCATTTTTGACTGGTATTACATTGAATCTGTAAATTGCTTTCAGAAGAATGGACATTTTGATGATATTGATTCTTCCAATCCATGAACATGGAATATTTTTCCTTTGTTTTTTATTCTTCTATTTCTTTCTTTAGTGTTTCATAATTCTTGTTGTAGAGATCTTTGAGATCCTTTGGTTAAATTTATTGCAAGGTATTTGATTTTTTTGTAGCTGTTGTGAATGGGATTTATCTTAGAAGTTCTTTTCAGCCATGGCATTGTTTGTATATACAAAGGCTATTGATTTTTGTGTGTTGATTTTATATCCTGCCACTTTACTGAAGTCTTCTATGAGTTCCAACAGTCTACTAGTGGAGTTTTTTGGAACCCCAATATACATATAGAATCATGTCATCTGCAAATAGGAATAGTTTAACTTCCTTCTTTTCTTGCCTAATGGCTCTGGCTAAAACTTCCAGTGTGATACTGAATAGCAATGGTGAGAGTGGGCATCCTTGTCTGGTTCTGGATCTTCTAACTTTTCCCCATTCAATAGCACGCTGGCTGTGGGTTTGTCATAAATTGCCTAGTGTTGAGGAATGTTCCTTCCATATCCAATTTGCTTAGTTTTCATCATGAAAGGGTGTTATATTTTATCAAATGCTTCCTCTGCATCTATTCATATAATAATATGTTTTTTGTTCTTCAGTTTGTTAATGTGATGTTTCACATTGATTGATTTGAAAATGTTGAACCATCCCTGTATAACAGGGATAAATTCCAATTGGTCTGGGTGAATGATCTTTCTGATGTGTTGTCGAATTCGATTGGCTAGAGTTTTGTTGAGGATTTTTCTGTCTATTGTCCTCACAGAAATTGGTCAGTAGTTATCTTTCTTTGTTGTATCCCTGTTGTATCTTTTTCAGGAATTAAGATGATGCTGGCTTCATAAAAGGAGTTTGGGAGGATTCCCTCCCTTTCAATGGTTTTGATTAGCTTGAGAAGAATTGGCGTTAGTTCTTCTTTAAATGTCTGGTAGAATTCAGCAGTGAAGCCATCTGGTTCTGGGCTTTTCCTTGTTGGGTAGGTCAATAAAGATCAATTTGAATAAAGATTCAGTTTCTGTGTTGGTTATTGGTCTATTTAGGTTTTCTGTGTCTTCATGGCTTAACTTATGTAGACTGTATGTGTCAAGGAATCTCCCCATTTCTTCTACGTTTCCCAATTTGTTGGCATACAGTTCTTTGTAGTAATTTCTGATTATTCTTTTTATTTCTGTGGTGGCTGTTGTTACATTTCTTTTTTATCTCTAATTTTATTGATTTGGGTCTTCTTTTTTTTGGTTAGTTCAGTCAATGGTGTATCAATTCTGTTTTATTGTTTCAAAAAACCAGCCTTTTATTTTGATGATCTTTTGTACTTTTTATTTTAATTTTGCTTATTTCTTCTCTAATTTCAATTATTTGTTTTCTCCTACTAGTTTTGGGTTAGGTTTGCTATTGTTTTTCTAGGTCCTTGAGATTCATTTCTAATTTCTTGATGTAGGCGCCAATTGCTATCAACTTTCTTCTTAATACTGCTTTTCCTGTATCCCATAAGTTTTGATATGTTATATGTCATCTTCATTTTTTCCAAAAATTTTTATTTCTATTTTTATTTACTCTATGACCCACTGTTCATTCAGGAGCATGTTGTTCAGTCTCCATGTGTTTGCATATGTTCTAGAGATTCCTGAGTTGTTGACTTCCAGCTTCATTCTGTTGTGGTCAGAGAAGATGCATGGTATGATTTTGGATTGTTTGAATTTGCTGAGACTTGCTTTATGGCTTAGCATGTGATCAATCCTTGGGAAAGTTCCATTCACTGGTGAGAAGAATGTGTATCCTGCGAATGTAAGATAGAAAGTTCTATAAATATCTGTTAGGTCCATTTGGTCTATAGTGTTGATTAACTCTTCTGTGTCCTTGCTGAATTTCTGTCTGGTTGATCTGTTTATTGCTGAAAGTGGGGTACTGAAATCCCCCATTACTATTATATTTTAGCCTATTTCCCCCTATAGATCCATTAACATTTATTTTAAATAGCCAGGTGCCCTGTAATTAGGTGCATATACATTTATAATAGTCATATCTTCCTGTTGAATTGATCCCTTACTCTCTACATAGTGCCCTTCTTTGTCTCTCTTAACAGTTTTTGTGCTGCAGTCTATTTTGTCTGATATTAGGGTGGGTATAACAGCTCTTTTTTGGTTTCTGCTAGCATGGAATATCTTCTTCCATCCTTTCACTTTCAGTCTGCATGTATCTTTGCTAGTGAGATGTGCTTCTTGTAGCCAGCAAATAGATGGGTTTTGTTTTTTAATCCATTCAGCCAGTCTGTCTCTTTTAACTAGGGAGTTGAAGTCATTCCCATCAAGGTGACTATTGATAAGTAATGACTTTGCCCTGCTATTTTTCCATAAATATTTCTATTGTTTACTTTTGGATTTCCTCTGTACTTTTACTGGGAGATTTTCTGCCCTTCACCTTCTTTCATAGTGATGAGCATTTTTTTTTTTTTTCGACAGGCAGAGTGGACAGTGAGAGAGAGAGAGACAGAGAGAAAGGTCTTCCTTTTGCCGCTGGTTCACCCTCCAATGGCCGCTGCGGCCGGTGCACCGCGCTGATCTGAAGCCAGGAGCCAGGTATTTATCCTGGTCTCCCGTGGGGTGCAGGGCCCAAGCACTTGGGCCATCCTCCACTGCACTCCCTGGCCACAGCAGAGAGCTGGCCTGGAAGAAGGGCAACCGGGACAGAACCTGGTGCCCCGACCGGGACTAGAACCCGGTGTGCCGGCACCGCAAAGCGGAGGATTAGCCTGTTGAGCCACGGCGCCGGCGGTGTAGCACATTCTTAAGCATTTTTGTAAGACTGGATGGTTGGTGACAAATTCTTTCAATTTCTATTTGTTATGGATGGTCTTTATTTCACCTTCATTCATCAAAGCAAGCTCTGCAGGGTACAGTATTCTGGGTTGACAGCTTGTTTCTCTTAAGACTTGAACTATGTATCTCCATTCTCTCCTAGCCTGTAGGGTTTCTACTGAGAAGTCAGCTGTGAGCCTAATTAGAGATCCTCTGAAAGAAATCTGGCATTTCTCTTGTGCACATTTTAGAATCTTTTCTTCATGAAGAGTTTGACTACAGTGTGTCATACTGAAGATCTTTTCTGGTGATGTCTGTTTGGAGTCTTATGTGCTTCCTCTACTTGGATGTACCTTCTTTCTCCAAATTAGAGAAATTTTCTGTAATTATTTCACTAAAAAGGCCTTCTAATTCATTCTCTCTTTCCACACCTTCAGGAACTCCTAAGACCTGTATGTTGGATGGTTTAATAGTATCCCTTACATCTCCAACTCTGTTTTTTAGTTTTCTTTTTTTTTTTTTTTTTTGGTCTGACTATAAAATTTCCAACAATTTGTCTTCTAACTTGGATATTCTTTCTTCTGCTTCACTGAGTCTGTTGTTAAGGCTTCCCACCATATTTTTTATTCGTTCTATTGAATTCTTCAGTTCCAAGATTTCATTTTGATTTCTCTTTAAGATCTCAATTTCATGGGAGAAATTTTCTTTCATGTCATGTATGGATTTCGTTAGTTCGTGGATTTGCTTCTGATTACTTCTTAGTAATACTACGATCAATTTTTTGAATTGTATTTCTGGCATTTCTTCAATCTCTTCGTCTTTGCATCTAGTATTGAAGTGCTGTGTTCTTTTGGGCATCATGTTCTCTCTCTTATATGTGTTTCTTGAATTGCTGTGTTTATTATTCAGCATTTGTAGAGATATTTGTTGGTTTCTTTTTTGTTTTGCTTTTTTTTCCCTTGTGATGGTTTTTATCTTTGGCCTATCTATTGTTCATTTCAAATCATTGTTATTTATGACTGCTTTTAAATATTTGTTATTTTCCTTGGATTTATGATTTTGCTTGTATTTATTCTATTTGGTTTGTAGAATTTTTTATTCAGTAATTATTCCTCATTTCTAGAATTTTATCATATGTTATTTCTTCAAATATTGTTTTTAAGCCCATTTTCTCTCTTCTTTCCTTGTAGAATTGAACACACACACACATACACACATATTAGATTTCTGTGTTTTCATAATTCTTGCTTTTTCTGTATTTTGCATCATTTTTCTCTTTATATTTCTTTATGGATCTTTTTTATTGATCTATTTTCTACTTCAATAAATTCTCTACTTATGTGTGATCTGCAATTAAACCCATTTACAAAAAGTATATAAATGAACCCATTTACTAGGTTCTCAATTTGTTATATTTTTAGTGCATTATTTTCAAAGATTCAAATCCACAATGGCATCCTTTTTATTACTTTGTGTATCCTTTATTATAAAGACCTACAATATTTTAAACCCACATATGATAAGTTCAATAAATGGATCCCTTGTAAGTCTGCTTATTTGGCTTGCTCTCTTTTCTCTTGGTTTTGGCTAATTGTTCTAGTTTTCTTTTCTTTTTTTCCTGAATGCCAGATGTTGCTCATAAAAATTTGAAGAAGTAATCAGAGGTTCTGAATTATATTATGTTCCTCTAGAAAGAATTCACTTTTGCCTGTAGTAAGATTAACGGTGGCATTAGATCACCTAAACCCCATTTTTGAATGAGCTACTTTGGATCTTTTTGTCAGTGCTTTTGTTAGTGCATAGATGGTAGCATCTCACATATCTTATGTAAAACCTGAATTTGTTATCAGGGCCACTCTTTGTCAGGTCCTAAATTTTGATGCTAGTCTTATAGCCCAAAGATCCGTTAAAAGCTCCAATTTCTCTCCCATGTTACTACAAGCCTGCTGTTCACAGACTAACAAGTACTTGAAGAGAGAAAATGACAGCCTTACCTCCTTGCACTTTCCAATCTTATTTTTTTTTAATTTTTTTTAACAGGCAGAGTGGACAGTGAGAGAGAGAGACAGAGAGAAAGGTCTTCCTTTGCCGTTGGTTCACCCTCCAAACCCGCACCGCGCTGATCTGATGGCAAGAGCCAAGTACTTATCCTGGTCTCCCATGGGGTGCAGGGCCCAAGCACTTGGGCCATCCTCCACTGCACTCCCTGGCCACAGCAGAGAGCTGGCCTGGAAGAAGGGCAACCGGGACAGAATCCGGTGCCCTGACCGGGACTAGAACCCGGTGTGCCGGCGCCGCTAGGTGGAGGATTAGCCTAGTGAGCCACGGCGCTGGCCTCCAATCTTATTTTTAAGATTTAATTTTTTTAAAGATTTATTTATTATATGAAGGGCAGAGATATAGAGAAGGGGAGATAAATATATATAGAGAGAATCTTCTATCCACTGGTTCACTCCCCAAATGGCCACAATGGCTGGGACTGGGCCAAGACAAAGCTAGGAGCCAGCAGCTTCTTCCAGGTCTCCCAGATGAGTGCAGGAGCCCAAGGACTTGGGCCATCTTCCACTGCTTTTGCAGGCACATTAGCAGAGAGCTGGATCAGAAGTGGAGTAGCTGGGACCACTGCAGGCAGAGGCTTAACCTTCTATGCCACAGCATTGGCCCCAATATTTTAGAATTTATTTGAAAGGTGAAGTGACAGAGAAAGAGGGAGAAACAGAGAGAGAGATCAACAGGGAGAGAGGTATCTTCCATCTGCTTTTTCATTCCCCAAAAGGCCACAACATCTAGGGTGGGGCCAGGCTGCAAGCAGAAACCAGGAACTCCACCTAGTTCTCCCACATAGGTGGGAAAGGTCCAGGTACTTCTACCATCTTCCATTGCCTTTCTGGTTGTATTAACAGGGAGCTGGATTAGAAGCAGAGCAAGCAGGACTTATACCAGCACTCCAATATGGGATGCTGGCATATTGTAAAACCTGACGCACCACAACACCAGTCCCTGCACATCCCATTTTTGTATATCCAAAATCTTGGCTCTTTGAATCCTCATAGCTTTAATAGCCACAAAATGTCTTCAAATGAATTGTTGTTGGTGTTTTATCTCATTTTTCTAATTTTCTTTTTTTTAAGTTTTTTTTTTTATTTGAAAGTCAGAGCTACACAGAGAGAGGAGAGGCAGAGAAAGAGAGAGAGAGAGAGAGAGAGAGAGAGAGAGGTCTTGCATCAGATGGTTCACTCCCCAGATGGCCACAACAGCCAGAGCTGCACTGATCCAAAGCCAGGAGCCAGGAACTTCTTCCAGGTCTCCCACGCGGGTGCAGGGGCCCAAGGACTTGGGCCATCTTCTACTGCCTTCCCAGGCCATAGCAGAGAGCTGGATTGGAAGAGGAGCAGCGAGGACTAGAACCGGCTTCCATATGGGATGCCAGAGCTTCAGGCCGGGGCGTTAACCTGCTGTGCCACAGCACTGGCCCCTCATTTTTCTAATTTTCTCAGCAAGAGGTTTCTGATAATTTAGACTTTCTGTTAGACCTTCCATATGGAATTTTAGAATCTGTTAGCAAAGTTTAAAAAAACGAGATTTTAATTAAAATGTTACTGAATATATATATATATGTGAGATATATATATATATGACAATTTTATAACATTAGGACTTCCAGTCTATTAACATGGTATACCTTATTTAAGGTCTTCTTTAATGTCTTTCCATTTTTTTTTTTACTGTAATGGGCTACCACATATATTCATGGTATTCCTGGTTACTTTACATTTATATTATTATTATTATTTATATACTTACATTTAATTGCATTTTATAGTTAATATTACTGATATATACATTTTGTTACTGCTTGCAATTTAACTACAATTTTGTGTTTTGTGGACAATTATATCATAAAAAATAATGTCACTTCCTTTTTAATCCTCACATATATTAAAAATCTATCCTTAGTGCTTAGTGTAATGTCAGATTATTAAGACTTCTACATTATGTTGAATATAAGTCACGACAATATGGCAGTCTTGTAGCCCTGATCTTAGGGCTAAAGGGAACGCTTTCAACATTTCATTATTAAGTATAAGGAATTTAACTTTTCTTTATATTTTGCTAATAAGTTTTCTTGTGAATCACTGGATATTATATCATAAGTAATTTATTATAGACATTAAATCTAACAGAATTACAAGAAGAGTTGGGAAAGTAAGGTCCAGAAATGGGATTTGGAGGATCAGAGAAAAGTCACTTATCAGCACACAACAGGATGCATGGAAAGGTTGGCATTGGCAGTGAAACTTACAAAGCCAGGCACTTCCAACTTCCCACATGGGAGCATGAAGTAGAATTGGCAAAGGCTATGAAAGGCAGTTACATCTGTGCCTGCTGATGGGACTGGCATCACTGGTGTGCATCACATCAACAGTCAGGAAAAACCAATGGGCAGTGTGGACAGTCTGCCACCTGATAGCAGCTCCTAGAGCAACAATGAGGATGATCTGTGTTAGCATCTGTATGTCACTGCGTCTAACCACCATGACCGACTGGATCACACACACACAAGGATGAGCTTCTGGGAGCTTCAGCTAGCCTCACTGTCACAATACAAGGCATGTAAAGCCAGTTGTTTTCCTTGTTGATAGCATATAGGCCTTAGTTACAGAAACCCTGTCAAGTTTACAACAGGACAGTACTCTGCTTCAGACTTGTCAGCAGCTGAAAAGCTCAGGATGAAACATTAGGGAACCAAAGCAAAGCCTAAAATCTTGCCTGTTACTGCTACTTAATTAAGCTGATGGCATTTTCTGTTTCTACCAGCCTCTTTTTATTTGAGGCTATAAGTTGTTTTTTTTTTTTTTTTTTTTTTTTAACGATTTATTGTATTTATTTGAAAGGCAGAGTTACGGGTTGAGGAGGGGAGGGAGGAGGAGGAAAGAATCTTTGATCCACTGGTTCACTCCCCAAAAGTTGAAATGGCAAGGGCTGTGCCAGACCAAAGCCAGGAGCTTCTTCTGGGTCTCCCAGGTAGGATCAGGGGCCCAAGGACTTGGGCCATCTTCAGCTGCTTTCCCAGGCCATTAGCAAGAAGTAGGGCAGCAAGGATTCAAACCAGTGCCCTTATAGGACACCGGTATCACAGGCATCAACTTTACCTGCTACGCCACAATGCCAGCCCCTAGCTATAAGATTTTTAAAGAATTTATTATTTACTGCTGCTATCACATTTTCAATTATCACACAATAATCATTTATTCACATGAAAACTACATCAGTTGAAAATCAAGGTTAATGGGCAGAGGTGAAATCACATGATTTCAAAAGAATTCAATGTTCAAAGCTTTCATTGGGTTCTAGAAAAGAGGGAAGAATGCTCATTTTTCTATGTAGAAGGTGACATTTAGTCAAAGAGAATTTCGATCAGGCATCGTGCACAAGAGCCCTGAGAGTTGGGAAACATGATCAGTCTGGAAAACATGGAAATCAAATACCTTAGTTGAAAATGTTCTTTGTAAACCTAGACTTTTAAAAAAGGAAAACATTTCTGATAGAGAGGTGAAGTTGTATGAAGGGGAGATGCCTCTTCATGGTGACTTGTCAACTAAAGACTACAAGATGTCTTTTTCCTTCAATCTGACCAGGGAGCTAGTGGGATAGTCTGAGCAAGGACTTAACACGGTGCCACTATCTATGGTGTCCCAGTCATCAAAAAGCTCAAAGGACACAGGGGATTTCTGGTTCAAAGATAATGGTACATTATGAGTTCTTGTGGTCTCATATAATTTATGTGGTGATTTTCAAAATCCTAAGAGAAAGACGTGCTAAAACACTAAAATGTAATCTAAACCCTTAGAGTTTTAGTTCACTCACCAGAAATAAAAGACAGGTCTTCTAATCTTCCAAGATATCAACTATCAATTATAGCAAAACAGAATAAAGAAAAGTCTAAGTTAGCTGGCCCACTGATTTAACAGCCATAAACCTCAAGTCATCATCCCCATTGCCACTGCCAAATCTTTAGCGCCATTTCTATAAAGCATTCACTAGATACCATGTGCTTCAATTCCTTTTTATTTTGTTTTCTTATGTAACCAGAGTCCAAGGAGTTGAGGAAAAGTAAAAGATAAAGGCAAGCAAAGGGACTATTTAATGTATAAACAAGGCAATCCCAAGTCTCAAACAATCCAAAATTATGAAATTGGCAAGTTGTGTTATCTGTAGAAGCAATGCCTTTGCTGCAAGAAAAATACTGAATTAAAACACCAGGTGAAATTTTACTTTATGAAGCTATAATTTTCAATTGAAAAAAAATTACAATAGCAAGCCTGACAGATTATTTTGGTTTAAGTTTGACACCTCTTTGGATTATAATTGCTTAACCAAGTATACAATAAAATGTTTATGTTTTATGTTGACTTTATCTTAATAATTAAAGAAATTACTGCAATCCAAGATAAAAAAATAAATCAGCAATTTGCTTACAATTTCATATATTAGGAGACAGGTAAAAATTCCACAGAAACACACCAAAAGAGAATTTAGCATTGTCATTGGGGAAAATGCAGTTGGGGGGAGGACAGGAATAACTATGAAACACAATGTTTTCAAAATTAAATCTTTTCAAAGATTATAAAATAGGAAAAAAAGGCCACTTAATTCTGAAGAAATCAGGTTCTAAGTTATCAGATTCTTCATTGATTTAATCACAATTCGTTCTGCAAAATTACTAGCATGGACCACATCAATGTGCAGTTAAAGCTCACGAAGTATCTTAACAGTAATTATAATAATCCAACAATTTCATCAAATGGAGTTAAATGTTCTGTACAGATCAAAAACGGACTTTATGACTGACCAAACCACTGTGATTTCCTGTTCTAACTCCACATTTCTTCTGAGGCTGCAGGAAGGAAAAAAAAAATCTATCTCTTGACTGTTGAAGACAACACAGTTACGAAGCACTAGCATTCCCCATTTTGGCTACTAATGAGTTACCGAGTGGTTCTCCCGGTTACTTTTATTTGAATACCTGCAGTGGGATTGCTTGAAGGAAGAAACAAAAGCCTAACTACACATCTGTCTCCAGGTGATCTATTGTAGAGATTAAGGAACCAAAATCTGGAGTTTTCCTCTACCTTTTGAAAGGAATCATGTAGTCCATAGACATGTTTTGTTCCTTTTGACCTTCCTTTTAATTCCAGTTCTCAGTGATTTGGCTCAATTTGGTGTGGGGAATCTGGGGCCCTTTGCTGCTATGATGGATTAGCAGACAAGAGAAAATGGGGCTTTTCAATTCCCACAGCAAGAGGCTGTGCCCCGTAAGATGGTCGATGAAAGCTTCGCTCCATTAGCTGGGGGCCAGACCCCTTATCACTTGATGGTGGAGTCGAGTGGTCTTGCTCCATGCCTACTCCATGTATCTGGGGCTCCTTCCTCCATGGAGTCATTTGCAGGGACTCTATACAAGAGAAAAAAGGAAATTGAGCATTCACATCATTCACCGTGACCAGCAAGAAAGATCCTAATAGTGGTGGTTAGAGAATAGGTCTGGAATGAAAGACACAAAAGCAACCCATTTTCAAACTATTCTAAACCCAATTTTTAAAAAATTCAAATTAGTCTTGACTGGTAGAGATGATTCAAAGAACTACACTATCTGACAAGACTCTTTATCTTTCCCTATGTAACTCCTATCTTCCCACCTGAACCATAGGTGACTTAAGAACAGAACTCTAGTTTTAAATGCATTTGTGGGAGCCAGGGTAGTGATATAGTGGGTTATACCATTGTTTGCAACACCAGTAACCCATATCCAAGTTCTGGTTTGAGTCTTTGCTGTTCCACTTCTGATCCAGTTTCCTGCCAATGCCCCCTGGTAAGGCAGCAGAAGATGGCCCAAGTGCTTGGGCACCTGCCAATCATGTGGGAGACAAGGAAGGCATTACTGGCCCCTGGATTCAGCATGGCCCAAACCTGGCTATTGTGGCTATTTGGGGAGTGAACCAGCAGATGAAAGATTTCTCCTTCTTCTTCTTCTTTTTTTTTTTTTTTTTTTTTTTTGACAGGCAGAGTTAGTGAGAGAGAGAGAGAGAAAAAGAGAAAGGTCTTCTTTCCGTTGGTTCACCCCCAAAATGGCTGCCATGGCCGGCACACTGCACAGATCCGAAGCCAGGAGTCAGGTGCTTCCTCCTGGTCTCCCATGGGATGCAGGGCCCAAGCACTTGGGCCATCCTCCACTGCCTTCCCGGGCCACAGCAGAGAGCTGGACTGGAAGAGGAGCAACCGGGACAGAACCAGCCCCCCAACTGGGACTAAAACCTGGTGTGCCAGTGTGGGGAGCAATCCGGACTAGACTAAGTTACTCGAATTAAGACTTATTCTATGCATCTGCTCTCCCACAATATGGCGCTGGGAGAGAAGTAAACAGCTTCCGCACAGCTGCCTCCAGTTCAACCAATTAACTGTAGGACTTGCTCCTGATTGGAGAGCAGCGTACTCAGCCGAGTTGGGATTGGCGGAGGAGGACTATAAAGGAGGAGAGAGACGGCATGCACCGGGAACATCTATGGGGAACATCTAAGGGAACCCGTGCAGCCCCCGAAAGAGCCGGCCGGCGGTGTGCCGCTCCCCTGCGGAAGTGGGGAATGCGGCCAGGGGGAACTGCCCTTCCACGGAGGTGGAAGGGAGAGTAGCCAACCCGGGAAGAACCAGCAGCAAACCCGGGGAGGGCCGAGCAGACGAAAGAACAGCGCAGGGTCCTGTGTCGTTCCTCCGCGAAGAGGGGGAGCGACATAATGGTGCCGTGACTCGGATATGAAGCCTAGGCAGGGCTTAGTGTCGTTCCTCCACGAAGAGGGGGAGCGACATAATGGTGCCGTGACTCGGATATGAAGCCTAGGCAGGGCTTAGTGTCGTTCCTCCACGAAGAGGGGGAGCGACATAATGGTGCCGTGACTCGGATAGGAAACCTAGCTCGGATAGCAAACTTAGGAGGGAAAGAAACGGGAAGAATTGGGAAAATATCGAAGAGAGAGACTAGCAAACAGCCTAGGGAAAAGCCGGCCGAAAAAGGTGCCGGAAGAAGCTATTGAAAGCCTAGGCATAGACTCAGATACGGACTACGGACTACGGGGGGAAGCTGGGAGAAATCTCTAAGGTCGAAAGCGAAAGTGAAAGCTAGAACAAACAGACTCGGACGCGGACTGTGGGGAGAGGCCAGGAGAAATGAGGGAGGAATATCGTTGGAGGAAAGCTTGGGGAAACATACCGGGTAGAGAAAAATGTTAGGGAAATTGAAGCCGCGGGGGGCAGGCCGAGGCGGAAACGAAAGCCACTTTGGGGTTCTCAAGTTAGCCCGGGAATAGGGGGCGAAAAGTTGAAACCAGAAGCTGAGACGTAAGCCAGATTGGGATCCGTCTGATTAGCCCGGGGAGCAAAGGACGGGAAGCCAAATCGTGGGGCGGAGACGTACGCTGGGTTGAATTCGCCAGGCTAGCCCGGGGAACTTAGATTGAATCCTAGTGGCGGAGACGCAAGCTACGCTGTGTTACTCGCGGAAGCCGCCGCGTGCAGAGAGAGCACGGGGCGTGAGTAGATAGGGAACGCTGGCGTAGGCCGTGGTTCAGACGCGAAAGGGTTAAGCGTGGAGACCGCGGAGCGCGCAAAGCCGGGAAGCTGCGCAGATGAGAGAGGCGCGCGGGCTGAAGCGGCGCAGAGCCGGGAACCCGCCGGCGGGGCGAGGTGCCGGAAAGCTGCGGGGATAAGAGAAACAGAAGTTTAGAAGTAAAGTGAGAGAAATAGGAATGCTGGCAGACAGAAGTAAAATGGGAGAAATAGAAATGCCCGGAGATAGAGAAATAGAGAAAAATAAGGCTTCCCCACAATGCAACAATTAGGAGGCTTGGATTCGGTCTGCCTGATTTAAGGCGGTAAGCGCCAGCAAAGCTCGACCAGAGTATGAGCTGCAGGTCACCGAAGATAGGCACAAACCAACACTAATAAGTCTCCCCCACAATACGGCAATGAGAAGGCTTGGATTCGGTTTGCCTGATAGGTTTTGTAAACACCTGCAGGCAGTTCTAGCAGAGCAGAGTATGCGCTGCAGGGCACCGAACACAGGCACGCATCAGCGCCTAAAAACCTCCTCACAACATGGCGAAGAGAGGACCCGGATTCGGTTTGCCTGATGGATAGGACTTGTAAGAGCCTGTGGCAACTCTAGCAAGTACAGCAGAGTGTGTGCTGCGGGACACCGAAGACAGGCGCGTATCAACGCCAAAAAATAAAAAGAAAGGGGGATCTGTGGGGAGCAATCCGGACTAGACTAAGTTACTCGAATTAAGACTTATTCTATGCATCTGCTCTCCCACAATATGGCGCTGGGAGAGAAGTAAACAGCTTCCGCACAGCTGCCTCCAGTTCAACCAATTAACTGTAGGACTTGCTCCTGATTGGAGAGCAGCGTACTCAGCCGAGTTGGGATTGGCGGAGGAGGACTATAAAGGAGGAGAGAGACGGCATGCACCGGGAACATCTATGGGGAACATCTAAGGGAACCCGTGCAGCCCCCGAAAGAGCCGGCCGGCGGTGTGCCGCTCCCCTGCGGAAGTGGGGAATGCGGCCAGGGGGAACTGCCCTTCCACGGAGGTGGAAGGGAGAGTAGCCAACCCGGGAAGAACCAGCAGCAAACCCGGGGAGGGCCGAGCAGACGAAAGAACAGCGCAGGGTCCTGTGTCGTTCCTCCGCGAAGAGGGGGAGCGACATGCCAGCGCCGCAGGTGGAGGATTAGCCTAGTGAGCCGTGGCGCCGGCCAGATTTCTCCTTCTCTCTCTCTCCCTCTTTGTTGTTCTGCCTTTCAAATAAATGAATAACTCTTTAAACACACCTGCACTTGTATTCCGGTTCCCTAGCATAATCCTCAGCCCTGAGTGGGGTGCTCTCCCCTTTCCTGTACCAGTCGATGGTAGCAGAGCTCAGTTATGATGGTTCTATGGATCTACCACCACCACTTTGTTCTAACATACTTTCCAAGAGCAAAAAAGCTATTGGCTCAAAACCAAACTTGCATTTTATTTTATTCCGCATTCTACTTCCCCACCCAATCTCTACCTGTACTTTCACCCCAGGCATTTCTAGCATACAGGACCTGATGGGGATGTGATCACTTGTCCGGAGGCAGATACATGAGAGGGCTCCAAAAAGTTCATTATAAATGCTAATTATGAAAAAAACTACACATAGATTTCAAATTATTTTTATGCCCAAATAAATGTATCTTTTAATTCCATTTTCCACAACATCTTTGAAGTATACTCATAAGAATGGCCTACAGAGAGCATCAAATTGTTTGCAGTAGAGTGAGAAGGAAGGAAAAAAGGAAGGAAGGGAGGGAGAGAGAGAGATAAACATTCTATTCTCTTCATGAATACTTGGCCGACTATCATAAGTCCTTAGTTATTTTCTGAGTTTAACTATAATCTTACACAGAAACCACTGTGCTATTGATTAACTTGCAAAATTATATATACCTCTAAAGTGGATTATCTTTATAAGACTTATGTGCTTTCAGTTGCTCAAGGTAAAGTAGTATGTAACTACAAGCTATTCTAGCACTTTTTTTCCATTTTCAATTCTCTTTATATACAGAAGATCAGTTTAGCATATATTAATTTCAACAGTTTGCACACACATAGAAACACAAAGTGAACAATACTGTGAGTACTAGTTATAGCATTAAATCACAATGTACAGCACATTAAGGACAGAGATCCTACATGAGTAGTAAGTGCACAGTGACTCCTGTTGTTGACTTAACAAATCGACACTATTGTTTATGGCATCAGTAATCACCCTAGGCTCTTGTCATGAGTTGCCAAGGCTATGGAGGCCTTTTGAGTTCACCGACTCTGATCATATTTAGACAAGGTCATAGTCAAAGTGGAAGTTCTCTCCTCCCTTCAGAGGAAGGTACCTCCTTCTTTGAAGACCTGTTCTTTCCACTGGGAACTCACTCACAGAGATCTTTCATTTAGGTTGTTTTTTTTTTTTTTTTTTGCCAGAGTGTCTTGGCTTTCCATGCCTGAAATACTCTCATGGGCTTTTCAGCCGGATCCACATGCCTTAAGGGCTGATTCTGAGGCCAGAGTGCTGTTTAGGACATCTGCCATTCTATGAGTCTGCTGTGTATACCACTTCCCATGTTGGATCGTTCTCTCCCTTTTTTATTCTATTGGTTAGTTTTTGCAGACACTAGTCTTGTTTATGTGATCCCTTTGACTCTTAGTCCTATCATTCTGATCAATTGTGAACTGAAATTGATCACTTGGACTAGTGAGATGGCATTGGTACATGCCACCTTGATGGGATTGAATTGGAATCCCCTGGTATGTTTCTACCTCTACTGTTTGGGGCAAGTCAGCTTGAGCATGTCCCGAATTGCACATCTCTTCCCTCTCTTATTCCCATTCTTATATTTAACAGCGATCACTTTTCAGTTAAGTTTCAACACTTAAGAATAACTGTGTATTGATTACAGTATTCAACCAAAAGTATTAAGTAGAACAAACAAAAAAATACTAAGAGGGATAACGTATTAAGTTGTTCATCAACAGTCAGGGCAAGGGCTGATCAAGTCACCATTTCTCATAGTGTTCATTTCACTTTAACGGGTTTCCTTTTTGATTCTCGGTTAGTTGTCACTGATCAGGGAGAACATATGATATTTGTCCCTTTGGGACTGGCTTATTTCACTCAGCATAATGTTTTCCAAATTCCTAACAGGGATAACTTTTCAGTTAAAATTTAAACACCTAAGAATAATTGTGTGTTAATTACAGAGTTCAACCAATGATACCAGAACAAAAAAAATACTAAAATGGATAAAGTATTACATTGTACGTCAACCATCAGGACAAGAGCTGATCAAGTCACTATTTCTCATAGTGTCCATTTCACTTCAACAGGTTTCCCC
This sequence comes from Oryctolagus cuniculus, assembly GCF_964237555.1. Classification (NCBI taxonomy): domain Eukaryota; kingdom Metazoa; phylum Chordata; class Mammalia; order Lagomorpha; family Leporidae; genus Oryctolagus; species Oryctolagus cuniculus. The sequence continues at coordinate 54,986,160 of NC_091439.1, forward strand.
TTTGGTGCTCAGTTAGTTGTCGCTGATCAGGGAGAACATATGATATTTGTCCCTTTGGGACTGGCTTAATTCACTCAGCATAATGTTTTCCAGATTCCTCCATCTTGTTGCAAATGACCGGGTTTCATTGTTTTTGACTGCTGTATAGTATTCTATAGAGTACATGTCCCATAATTTCTTTATCCAGTCTACTGTTGATGGGCATTTGGATTGGTTCCAGGTCTTAGCTATTGTGAATTGAGGTGCAATAAACATTAATGTGCACACAGCTTTTTTGTTTGCAGAGTTGGAGAGAGAGAGAGAGAGAGAGAGAGCTTTCATCCACTAGTTCACTCCCCAAATGGCTGCAGTGGCTGGGACTGGGCGAGGCTGAAGCCAGAAATGACAAACTCCATCCAGTCTCCCAGTTTGGTTTAGGGGCCCCAGCACTTGGACATCTTTCCTCGCTTTCTCAGGAACATGAGTAGGGAGCCTGATCAGAAGTGAAGCAGCTAGGACTTGAACCAGTGACCATATGGGATACCAGCATTACAGGCAGAGACTTAATCTGTTGCACCAAAACACAGGCCCTGCTGTTGCATTCTAATAGTACTACCATTAACACCACCACCATCGGCAACTTTTCAAAGTGTTGAATGTTTCATTATTCAGGAAAAAGTTTTATATATATATATAGTTATATATTAATCCTTATTATTTAGGAAACTATATAAATATACATACACACATATATTTAATCCTTAAGTAGACCCTAATATTCAGGCCTCTCTCATACTAGGCAATAAAATTCTATTGAATTCAATATTTTGGATTGCATGGTAACTTATTTATGAGAGAGGAGTTTAGAATGAATTTTGCAACACAAGAAGCCCATGTTCTGTCTACAAAGAAATCGGAGAAGAGGTGGTAATAATCACATTGATGAATGATAAATATCAGAAAATAGAAGTGGAGTTGACATTTAATTAGCTCCCATCTTTAGCAGAGGAACTGTTTTTGTTGGCTCAAAGTTTATCTAAATCATACCAAAGGTTTCTGATACAAACCATGTTCAAAAATATCCTCTGGGTTGTGAAATAAAACTATGATATCTGAGAACCAACCCAAGAGGTTTATCATAACCCAACTCTTGGCAAAGGTATTACGTCAAAGGTTATCTAACTCCATTTCTACCTGTAGAAGACCGAGTTCCAGAACAGTCTGAGAATCTAGGCAGATTTTATGGTCTCTCCCTGAGTGGCTTGGCTGGACTTCACAGATAGCTAGGAGTCCGGCTAAGGCCTAGTCTCTGAGAAGACCTGAATAGTCGGGAATCCCAGATCAATTCCCAGAACAACTTAAATTCACAGGCACCCTTCCTGCTAGAACACGGAACATGTTTTCTTAGAGCTATTTACAATTTCACCAGAACCACACTTAAAGCTGCCAGTATAGAACCCCTAAGCCCGCAGAATGATCTCAAAACCTTATCTAATTCAAAATAAAGAGTCACTCGGTGCTCAAAGTGACACAGAAGATTGCTATAGGACTGGAGTTTTGAGTCAACATGGTAACCTCATATAAGACATAAATCCACTCCAAATCTATTTTTCTAAAGCTCTATGGCATTCCAATACAGCCCAGCTGCTCCCATAGCTTATACAATTTAACTATTGCTTTTCTAGTTACATAAGACTTTTCACTGGAAAACATTCAGGATCTAGGTAAAGATAACCACTCACCAGGCCTCAGGGAGGAAAAGTGCCCAGCATCTGCTGCCTGGCCATCCTGGCTCACCACAGGCTGACTCCCATTGCCGATGTCTTGTTCTTTTACAATGACAAACTGCAGAAAACAAAAGAGAAAGGAAGGATATTGTTATACTTCACCAATTATCTCAATATATGTTACATAAAAAACTACAGTTTTATCATGTTCATCTTGTGGAAGTTGTTAGAGGAAAGGCCCTGTCAAATGTGTCTCTTCGGCTAATAAGAGATTCCATTTTCAGTTAAGAAGTTTACATTATATTCTATTAAAGCAACTAGACACTATCAGTATCTTTACTAAAGAACTGCTTCTAATTCTGGAATCTCAACTTTTGGGTCATGGATCCCTGGGGATTCCTGTTGTACTCTAAACAACCCAAGACACCATAAGCATTCTAAGCATTGCCCATAAACCAGACATTTTGGGGCCAGTGTTGTGGCATAATGAATAAAGCCACCTCCTGTGAGGCCAGCATCCTAAATGGACACTGGTTCAAGTCCTGGCTGCTCTACTTCCAATCCAGCTCCCTGCTAACGTGTCTGGGAAAGCAGCAGAAGATGCCCAAAGAGCTTGGTGCCCTGCACCCACGTGGGAGACCCAGAAGAAGCTCCTGACTTCAGATTGGACCAGCTACAGCTGTTGCAGCCATTTTGGGAGTGAACCAGGAGATGGAAGTGCTCTTGCTCTCTCTGTCTCTCTCTCTCTCTCTCCTTCACTCTCTCTCTAACTGTGCCTTTCAAATAAATAAAAATAATTTTTTAAACAACCAGACATTTAAAATAATATTTCATATGCATGTATGCTACGGCTTTAAAAATATATGTATATATTTTAGGTAACAAGACTCATTTCCATGTACCACCAAGTTCTGAATAATCTGACCATGAATAAGCACTCAGAGGGCGCTGATAGTACAATCACTATTTTGTAGGCATCCGCCACTTGCTTTCTCGTGGTTGAACAGCTCTGGAAGCAGAATTCTGAAAGGGAGCCCTAGAAAATAACATTATTTCTCTTTGGTCAACAAAGTGATTATTTTTGTCATCATTTCTATGTCCAAAATTGATTGGGCAGGCTGACCACAGTTCACTAGCTCACACTCACCCTAGAGATATTAGGTATAAACATAATCAGTGATAAATGTAAAGAAAGGACTCCATGCTCCAGGATAAAGGACACAGTTTGGTGAGGTCCTTCCTTGTCAATCAGTAACCCAGCAACAGGACTGCCCCACAGTTTTGGCTGATGGAGCCAAATTCAGAATTTGATTCAGAAATGAGCTCTGCACAAGAAGGAGCCCACAACTCAGAAACAACACAAGGAAAAGAAAAGAGAAAAAAAATCCCTTTGCCTACGATTCTCCTTGAGCAAAGTGTAGGACGGGATGAGTGGATTAGGAGAGAGGGAGGGAAACATTTGTAATTGAAAGGTGAATCCCATGAACATGTTTTCATTTTCTGATTTTCCACATTAATCACCTTTCACATCTCCTCCTCATTATAGGCCTCCCTGCAGCACCACATGGCAAAATCAATGCAAGACCCACGGCTTAAGGGCACATGGCCGTTATTTCCAGCTCAAGTCAAAATCCAGCCCTCTGCACTGCAAATTGTCCAGTCATGTTACTGTCTGCCAGAAGAACACGGCTCTCACAATGCTGGGCTGGGGTGGGGAAGGCAGCTGCCAGGGCCAGCTTTGTTTCTGCTGCTTCCCTTCCCAGTCTGGGTGCTCAGCTCTGGCCTACTCTTGTTGCGCTCTGCTGCAGCAGCCGCTGTGCATGATGGTTAGGATGGCTGGGAGTGTGAAGCTCAGCAGCCCGGGGTCTTCTAACAGTTCCGACAAGCTGAGATGAGTTAAATCTGCTAACCACGCTGGAATTAAACACCTTGTAGACTAACACATGCAACCTGGGTAATTTGGAAGTCCACAAAGTTAGGAGGCCTCGGTGGAGACAGCACATTCTATAGCTATTTAAAACACACACTTAAGAATTTACAGAGAAAGAAAGGATCTTAGAAATCATCTGATCCACAGCCTTTGTTGTGCTGAAGAGGCAGCAGAGATATGCAGAGGTTAAAGGATTTGCTGAAGAGGAGGGTGGCAATTTTTGAGAGGAAAAGGCTAGAACTCACACTTCTTATTTTACTTCTATACTCAAATTCAACCAAAAAATAAGTTAACACCAAATGCCTGTAACAGGTAAGAACATATAATCGCTTGTTAGTCAGAAGCACACCAGCAGGAAAGCTATTCTCTGGTAGGGTTCCTAGGAGTGGGTGAAGTGATTCCAGAAGGACCCCAAACACTGCCTTTGCCCCTCTTTAACCCCTCCCCAGTAACTCTTCTTAAGGTTTCAGTTCCCCATGGATCTGTCAGATATTCAGGTCTCTTCCACAATAGATACCATAGACAATACCAATACCACACAATAAATCAATCAAGTTACCTCTCTGACAGAGTTCTGGAAATAGAAATTCCCTTAAGAATTTCAAGAGAACTTAGCTTGTCCCAAGTCTGCCCCCTAGTGTTCCATTATCAGTTACTGAAGAGTGAGCTATGAAGCATTTTGACTTTCTCCATCCACTGAACTTTAAAAAAAAAAAAGTTTCCCAGATAAAATACAGAAAAGCCAGTTAAATCTGAATTCGAATTTAAACTTGAAATTTCATTATAACTATTAATTTAAGAAAGAACTCTGCATTTTTATTTGCTGAATCTAATAACTATTTTACTATAGGAGGTTAAGGACTGAAAATGTATGTGAGAAAAGTCAACCCTTAATATCCATGGGTTTTGTGTCCATAGATTCAACTACGAACAGAAAATGTAGTTAGGTCTATGAGGGTTATATCTGTATTGAACAAATATAGACTTCTTTTTCTTATCATTACTCCCTAGAAAACAAGCACAACAATTTTCCTATCATTGACAATGTATGAGGTATTATATATAATCTACAGTTGATTTAAAGTATATTGAGGAGGATAGGAATGAATTATATGTAGTACTATGCCATTTTATGTAAGGTACTGGAGCATTCAAGGACTTTGGTATCAACAAATTGGAGAGGTCCTGGAACCAGTCCCCCTCAGATACCAAGGAAGGATTATATTAAGAAAATCAGAAGTGTTATATATTTTTAAGACATTCATCTGCATTGGCTTTTAAGACATTCACCTGAGAATAGGAGTTGGGAAAAACTCTTCATATAAAATACAAAAATCTAAGTTTTAGGAAGAAGCTGGTAACAGGGGAAAAAATCCATAAATTTCTTGCACCATTAAATTATGGTGCTACTTTCACTTGTCTGATGCCCTTAAAGACATGGTTCCCCCATCCTCCCAACTAGGACCTCCCCAGCTGATATGCTGGCCAATACTGTTACCAGTTGGAGGCTATAGTAGATTCCAGTTACTGTTACTCAGTGAAGAATGAGAAAAAATGGATTCAGGTTAATAGCAAGTCAGTTCCTTGGTTCATCTACTTTGGATGCATTACCCAAGGTTGAGGGCAAGAAGATATCCCAGCCTCGCCATCAGTAGGCCTGCTGTTGCTCACATTTCTGCTCGACTCTTCATAAGGATTCTTTGGATGCTTCAATAACAGCTTCTGAGTCCTGCAATAAAGCCAAAATTTGAGACAATCTCAAAACACTCTCTTCACTCAGTGATGGTCAGGAACAACTACCTTGTCAGAAACAAGCAATCCTCCATGCAAAGGTAATCAAACACATAGCTGAAACTTTCCAGTAGGGTAAGAATTGTTAGGGAAGATACTTTAGATGGGGGCCAGTATTGTGGCGTGGCAGGTTCATACTGGAATGCCTGATCAAGCTGGCTGCTCTGCTTCCAATCCAGCTTCCTGCTAATGTACCTGGGAAAGCCCAAATATTTGGGCCCCTGCCACCCGTGTGGGAAACCTGGATGGAGCCACCAGCTCCTGGCTTACCCTGGCCCAGCCCTGGCCACTGCAGCCATCTGGGGAGTGAACCAGCAGATGGAAGATCTATCTTTCCCTCTCTCTCTGTCTCTCTGCCTTCCAAATAAATATATCTTTAAAGAAAAAAACATACTGCAGATTCACTTATAAGCAGTTTTACTATTCTGATTGCATTTCAGCAAAAAGAAAGGGTTCTGCTGAGCTTTCTTTTTGAAGAAATAATGCTAGTCACAGTCAATTTTTGCCATATGGTAGTAAGAACATGAAGATGTTCCTACTGGTATGTGATGCCTATAGTCATCCTTCTGAAGAGAAGGTCTTTGAAATTCAAGACAAAAATCTCACAACTCACCATTCCCTTTCAAACCAGATCTCTGAAAAATTTCAATAGAACACATCAAAATTTTGTAATATTTAATGCTATAATTTATGTCTATATTAATAATTTTATACACATAAACTTAAATGTATTGCTCCCATGTGTTTCCACACGATTTGCCAAGCATCTACCTTTCATTTGGCATTCTGAACAATGGGATCAATCACTAATTATTCAATATTCTTTTTTTAATATTCTTTATACAAATATCTAACATACTGAAAGCCAGGCTAAAAAAAAACTAATTGTTAATGATAGACCACTAAATTAAATTTTTAAGTTTGTGCATGAGAATACAGTCTCTCAGGAGGCAGCAAAAGAGAGCTTGGAGTATATGACACATTTTGGAAAGATTACAGTTCATAGAAAATCGTAGTCATAACAACAGATGACTTTTGTTAAATACTACATGACAGACCTACACTAAACCTTTTACTGAGATGAACTCAACTTATCTCAGTACTTTTCTCATCCCTCTTTAATAGCAAAAGAAACTAATGAATACAGAGGATAAGAAACATGTCTGATGGCATTTAGACACCAAGTAGGATTTGAACCTGTGCACTCTGATTCCAGAGCTCAGGCTCTTAACCACTACATCAGGATATAGCAGGATTTCAGACAAGTACAGCTTGGCTGATATGTTGGATTTTCCAGAGTACAGGACTGCTGCCACTTGAGTGGTTGTGTAGCACCTGTAAACGTGCTTGTATTTTCATCTGCAGGTAGGGGGTATTCTGTACATTCCCAGAGAACTGCGGCATACTTAGTAATGTGGGTCATAGGTTCTTCAGCCATAGGATGATGAGACTGAACTAGATAATTCTATAAAGTCCCCTACAGCCCAGAAATTTTACGACTCTCAGATTTTGTACTATAAGAGTAGATAAAATGTTTTTTGGATCTAGCACTGTGGGGTAGTGGGTAAAGTCACCGCCTGCAGTGTCGACATCCCACAGGGGTGCTGCTTTGAGTCCCAGCTGCTCCACTTCCAATCCCGCTCTCTGTTGTGGCCTGGGAAAACAGTGGAAGATGGCCCCTGCACACATGTGAGAGACCAGGAAGAAGTTGCTGGCTCCTGGCTTCGGATCGGCTCAGCTCCGGCCGTTGTGGCCATCTGGGGAGTGAACCAGCGGATGAAAGACCTCTCTCTCTCTCTCTCTCTCTCTCTCTCTCTCTCTGTAACTCTCTCTTTCAAATAAAATAAATAAATCTTTTTTTAAATGTCTTTTTAATATTGATAAGTAGAGAACACTATCCTACTTCTTAAGAAAATGGAAAATAGGCAAAATAGTGTGATATCCATACTATTACCCTAATGTTGAGTTATTTAAAAAATTAAACATAAAAATGTTATTGTTCTACAACTTTTAACTGATAACTTGAAATGACTGAAAACATAAAATTCAAGGATCAGAAACTTCCTTTTAAGTTGGAGAAAATAATGATTTTCTTTAAAATTTTCTCTAAGATTTTCTTGTCAGAAATCAACAGAAAGTAACCATGAAAAGAATACAGTTATGCTGATTAGGAGTGGAACAGTAAGAAATGCTAAAACAAGAAAGTAGAATGCAACGATGCATTATGTTAACTAACAACCACATTTACCACACAGGTGCATAGAAAAGATTAGAACAGGGAAATAAAAGCACTAATAAATTAGTGCAAGGATAGCTTAGGTCTTTTTTAAAAAGCTATTTTTGCACTTTTAAAAATTTAGTATTATTTATTTATTTGAAAAGCAGAGAGAGAGAGAGAGAGAAACTCCTAGTCTAACCTCTGGTTCACTCCCTAAACACCCACAATGGCTGGGGCTTTGCCAGGATCCAGGAATTCAATCCGGGACTCCCACGTGGGTGGCAGAGATCCAATCACTTGAGCCATCACCTGCTGCCTCCAAGAAGCTGGAATGGAGAGCCACAGGCAGGACTCAAATCCAGGTACTCCAATACGAGATGCGGGCATCTGAACCACTGACCCAAACGCCTGCTCCTATTCATCTTTTTAAATGTAGTAAGGGCACAGAAGTTCATCTCAAGGAGGCAGGTGTTCCCCTAGAGAGGGGTTTAATGTACCAACAGAAAGAAAGGGTCACCTGTAGGAGTGAGCCCCCCACAGGCCCAGGAGGAGCAGTAGGACCAGCACCACCACACAGACAGCCACCACAGTGATGTCCCGCTGCCGTCCACGGCCAGTGTGGCGCAGTTCCCACCACTTCAAGTCTCGATGCTGACAGCGCTCCCCGACGTAGCCAACCACACAGCTGTGACAACACACAAACACAGGTCATCAGACTGCTGGTCAAACACACTTGATATTTTTCAGACTCAGGCATCTTTCAACCTTGGCATTTTCAGACTCAGCTCTATGGAAGTACATGGAAAAGTCCATCAGGGATCAGTTGAAAGCAGTGTGATTTACAAGTTCCTGTGGCATGGTCTTCCCACTTCGGTCTATTTACACTGGGAGGGAAGGGGGACTATTTGCATACTGCCTCTACAAGGCATTACCAGACATTGATTAAAGATCAATTTCTGCTAGGCTAAAACTCCTAAGGAGCCGCTACCTTTTAAAACCAACAAAGTGATTCTGCCCTAAGAGCCCAGGGAATTCAGGAAGCAAATGTTTACAGTTAAGAATAGGTCAAGGGGTTGGTGCTGTGGCATAACAGGTAAAGCCATCACCTGCAGTGCCAGCATCCCATATGGGCACTGGTTCAAGTCCCGGCTGCTCTACTTCCAACCTAGCTCTCTGCTATGGCCTGGGAAAGCAGTAGAAGATGGCCCAAGTGCTTGGGCCCCTGTACCCATATGGGAGAACCAGAAGAAGCTCCTGGCTTCTGGCTTTGGATCAGTGCAGGTAGCCATCTGGGGCATGAACAGCAGATGGAAGACCTCCTTTCTCTCTCTCTCTCTCTCTCTCTCCCCCCTCCCCTCCCCTCTCCCCTCTTTTTCTCTCTCTCTCTGCCTGTGCCTCTCTTTAACTCTGCCTTTCAAATAAACAAATAGATCTTTTTTTTTTTTTTTGGGAAAAAAAAAAAAAAAAAACAGTAGGTCAAAGGAAAGAAAAATCTTGAGAGCAGAGTCTCTCACTCAAAACCAGGCTGTGCAAGAAGAATGTTGTCAGGTCCCTGAACAGGAAGCACAACCCAGCCTGTGAAAGAAGGACTTTTCCCACTTATCACTACTGGCCAGGCGAAAGAGGTCTCAGTGGTGACACAGGCATTTTGCAGTTTTCTTCAAAGCAGGGAAAACTCTATGGAGGAAAAAGGGGCATTCACGTACAAACACTCAGCCGTCTAATAAATGACATTGATACTTGAATTGTTAGGGACCGATTTATTGTTGAACCTTTAAAGTCAATGAAACAATGCTGCCATCTACTGGGAATGCTCATTTCTAAAAACTACCAGGAAGTTGGTTGACAATTGTGTCCTGTGATTCTTTGCGAAAGCACTGACTCTAGAAACACCATATTAACACTTTGCGGTGCTTGCTTATCAGGAATTCCCTGGCCCTGAAACAGCTATCTGTCCATCTAGATCCCCTGCTTATTCCAAAAGGACTTGACGGAACGAGTACAGAGAATGGATACCAGCTCCTGTGGGAGAAGCAGCAGCACAGAGAAAACACTGGAAAAGCTCCAGAAGATCCGGGTTTAAGTCCCAGTTCCGTTAGCTTGTCATGGGAGTTTTGGAGGAAGCAGGAAAATGAATGAACATTTGTCATGTATGTTGTGTGTCTGACACCATGCTAGGGACGTTCACTTCAGTGTCACAGTCCCATTTTACAGATGAGAAAACAGGCTTGAGGAGGTAAGTAAGGTCACACAGCTAACGAACAACAGGTTTCATTCAAATGATTCTTCATTGTCAAAGCCCATGCTCTTTCTACTACACTGTGCTGCTTCTGAAAACGGATTACAGGGCTATTCACCTCTGAAAAGTTGTTCTTCTAGAAGTGAGCATGCAAGAGATGGCTGGATCTGAGTGTAGACATATGGGACTATCAGGTTGTTCAAGACTTTCCTGGGCGTTGTCTTAATTCTAGCTACCTTTGGTTATGGCCACTTCCCATCAATGCCTAGCAACCATTCTTAAACTGCTGGATGTTAATGGACCACACCTCTGATACTCTCAGAAATTTAGAGATCTTGTGGGGTAGGTCAGTCACGTGTCTAAGAGTCCTCAGGAGCAAAGCCAAGCTGCAACAGTACAGCCTCTCTGTATATTATGGGAGAGAACCTCAAGTTCTTTGGATTGTTAATTAGTTGTTCTGTTAAATCAAACCAAAGATTCCCTGACCAAATGTGTTTGACTTTCCATAGTCAAGTAAGCTAAATAATGGTAAATAAGACTTGTTAATGTGTTACAGTGCACCATGCATCAAGAACTGAAGGCTAGAGTATACGGCATTTCTCAAACTGATACAACCACACAACATGGGTTGGGGGATCTTGGTCTAAACACCTTCCCAGAGAACTGTTTGACTCAAAGCCAAAGTAGATGGTACAAGGACCTCTTCTGAGCTCGAGAAGTCTGGAGTCAGCTGAGATGCTGCACACCAGGAAACCTCCAAGAAACATATTGGGCATGTAGAATTCCTGGTCCTAATTCCTCCATCTCTCAGGGAAAGTCTGGGGTTCCACGGATTTGAGGGTAATGTCCATTGCCTCCAAGCTGATTAGACCACTCTGTAGAGAATGTGCCTGGGATGTATTTCTAAAAAAAAAAAAAAAAAAAAAAAAAAACCTGGACTCATAAGCACTCCCTAGAGGTTTGTTGTTTGGGAATTAAAAAGGCATAAGGTGAGGTCACCAGGGCAGGGGAAGGACGAACTGAATACTTGATTAAATCACTTGCATTAAATGCGCAATTCAAAAACAAAGTTACTTGATTAAATCACTTGCATTAAATGCGCAATTCAAAAACAAAGTTACGATCCCTATTGTAAACTGATGTTATTTTAAATATTGCTTTAGACTAATGGTCCTTGGATTTGAAGGCAACCTCCAGTTTAATTATCACTTTGTAGCAATTTGTGTTTAAAATATTAGCAAGTACATATGATATTTTCATCAGGATTTAATGACAGGAAGAAAAGCAATGTGCTAACGAGCTCATCAATCATTAAGGGAATCACTTCTATCGGATCCGCATGAAAAGACTGTGCCAAATACAGTATAGAATCCTGCACTACCCTCTGTTTATTACACTGATTTTTATAATTGAAATTTAAGGTATCAAGGAAGAAAACAATCCTGACCTAATAAACTATAACACTTGTTTTTGAAATTTTATTGTTTGTGATGATGAGAAACAATGAACAGATAAAAAACTGGTTGTTAATATTAAAGCTAAAGATAACTATTGTAAGTATTAGATCTATCTTAGACTAGAAAACTACAGCCCGTAAATATGTATGTGAAAGCAGAATTCCACTAGAAGTCAGTCGGTCCTACTAATTCTTCAGGTCATTTCCCTGACTTGTGTCATATGAACATGGTTTCTAATGCAAAGCCATACACTTGGAGAATACAGCTTACTCTAATTTTCGTTTAGACTATAATTCTGCTCATTATCACTGATAACATCATAAAATCTGTTCTACTTATAACTTCAATTTGTGAGAGTCAGATTATTCTGTGACTCGTTATTCCAGGCACAAAGTATCAAGGAGTCAGGACTCTAACCCCCAGAGACCTATTTATTTTTACCCTCAGTTTCTTCCTATGGCTTTGAAAATATGAAATTAATTCAGGGAAAAAATCTGATACATATCCAGATACTGTCGGTTCGAGTCTTATTAAGGTCTCCATGGAAAGGTCTTCCAAGTGAGCACAGTGAGGGCACCCCATAATTTCAAACCTCCCTCAGATCTCCTTTTCAGGTTGACGCTACCCATGGGGAAACGCCTTGGCCCAAAAAGAGCAAAAATGGGAGTTGCAGAATCTGGTAATTGTCACTAAACAGCAAAAATGCAAAGTCAACTGTTAGGAAGTGAAGTGAAGAAATGTGTGTGTGTGTGTGTGTGTGTGTTTAAAATCCAAGGCAAGAAACCCAGTGTGAATATGTACAACTTTTTGTAAATCTAGACACATACTGTGGATTGTGAATGCTTTCCACATATTTGGCAGGAAATAAATCACAGTTTCAAAGAATTCTCTCACACACCTACGTTTTCCAACCAGAAAGAGAAGTGTAATCCCCAGACTTTACTAGTAATAATGTCAAGGTATTTAAGTAAAACGAAAATAACCACCAATTCTTTACATTTATATTTAAGCATTGGTGGTTGTGTAGGGTAGGGTGTTGTGACACATAAGGAGGATGCAACGTGGCATGCACATGGGTGTGTGGTACACAAACACACAATTTATGCGTGTGTATATTTTCCTAAGGATAAATCTAATTGTAGAAAAATTTCTTTACAGTAAATTTCACAAGTTTTTTAAAAGTTATGGACTGCAAGACAGTGACTTACTTGCAGGCATAGTTGTCTACTGCTTCAATATACATGCACACGCCACCATGGAGGCAGTACCCGTCATGTGACGGGGGGCATCCCGGGAAACTATTTCTGCCTGGAGAGGGCTCATCTTCCTTGAGCTGAAATGGCGGAACAGAATCTAGAAGAATCAAAGACATCACTTTTATGTTTGGGAGTGATCCAGGTCTTTCAGGGACAAGTTTCTGTGAACAACTTGTGATACAGTATTCTTAGTAACAGTAGAACTACCAGGAGTGACAAAAGGTTGACTTTCCTTAACAGACCTTATGTCACCATGAAACTAGATATAAAGCACACTGGAGGCAAGTAAGAGGATGGCCAATCACAATATAAATCCAGTCAATGATTTCGTTATAAAAGCCAATCTATCACCAATAGAGGCATACTAACTCTGTGAAATGACTGCTAGCTTTAAGAAGTTCTCATTGAACCAACCGTTATCTTTGTATGGCTTAATAACTACCCACAAATACACAGCCTACTCCCCTCAATATCCTGAGAGTCTCAAAAATTTCTCTCATACAGTGCCTTCTTCTAAAAACTATTTAACGATCCTGGGAAACCTCAAACACAAGACTGTAGCAACTTGGACAGGAAGGAAAAGGGAATGGCAAAGTGATAAAGTCTCCTTTATTTGAATGGCTCACTGCTCTTTAAAACATTAGGGTGTAGCACTAGGCTAATCCTCCCCCCCTGCAGTGCCGGCACTCTGGGTTCTAGTCCCGGTCGGGGCGTCGGATTCTGTCCCGGTTGCTCCTCTTCCAGTCCAGCTCTCTGCTGTGGCCCGGGAGTGCAGTGGAGGATGGCCCAAGTTCTTGGACCCTGCAACCACATGGGAGACCAGTAGGAAGCACCTGGCTCCTGGCTTCAGATCAGTGCAGTGCGCAGGCCGTTAGTGGCCGTTTGGGGGGGTGAACCAACAGAAGAAAGACCTTTCTGTCTCTCTCTCACTGTCTAACTCTGCCTGTCAAATAAATAAATAAATAAATATAACACATTAGGGTGTATAGCTGATGATACAAGTATCAGTTGTTCAGTATCTTCAAGAACAACATTTTTTTTTTTTTTAGAATAATAACATGCTAAAAAGACAGAGACCAGGTAAACACAGAACTTTCCTTTCTCAGGGGTGGTGGGATGGAGCCCTGATTTTGGCTCCAGGGTCAAGATGAAACCAGCTTCCTTTCTGGGGTGCTGATGGTGAGAAGTTTTAAGAAGCACAAGGTGATTTTTATGAACATTTTAAAACAAAAAGAAGACCAGTGGAGTTCTAAATGAGATCAAGAAGTGCTGACTGTTTGAAGTAGTATTTTAAAATCCTTGAAGGCAATTGAAAATACTAGGAGTCCAGACATACTCATGACCTGCCTAGCCCTATAAAGTTTTTCTCCAGGAATCAATATTACATACTGGGAGGTTAGTTGCACAGTTAAAGAGAACCATCTGTGTTGCCACCTTTATTGAACTGTGAATAATAAAAAAGGATTTATTCCAGATACTATTCAATGAATGAAGCCTGGACCATTTCAAGTTCTCAAGCAGAGCATCAATACACTCAAAAAGTTCAGTTTTCCAGGCTGACCAAAAGAAATGATTTCTAGGCTAAAACACACACTGGGGTACAGAATTTCCCTAAACCAAGCGCTTCCCTCTCCATCCAGACCACCCACCCACCTACCAGGGCAAATGAGTCCAGGTTCAGAAACACTGCCAGCACACATGCAAGTGTAGCCTCCCTCCGTGTTTGTGCAGTTGGCATTCTCTCCACAGCTATGTATCCCCAAGTGGCACTCATCAATATCTGTCAGACAAGTGGGGTGCAGGGGAGGAAAGAGGGTTACACACCAAAATGTACAACATTCCAGAAGGGGTGCATCCTCAGCTTCAGTCATGCTGCATGTTCTTAGGAAGGGGAAGAGGGAGAGAGAGGAAGAGAAGGAGAGAGGGGAAGAGGGAGAGAGGGGGAGAGGAGGAGGGAGAGGGAGAGACTGGGCTCCTCAGGCGCATGCCATTCAGATGTGCCAAGCTTCTGATAAAAGGCTGCAAGTCTTTCTCCCGCTTGGAAGGAAAATAGACTTCCCCAAATCACAGACTGGAAAACTACTCTAGGCAAACATTTTAGCAGTACAGATACTAACAATTCATACTTCACTTTTGCGAATAGATACCCAGCCATTCACACACATGTTACATTGGACATAACATTTTTGGGATTTGAACTGCATAATTAAATCAACCTTTCTTTTCTATTTCCACCCACCTTTTCCTTTCTCAGTTACTTCTAGCCTAACAGTTCGTTCTTTCCTTCCTCTCAATTTGACATCACAACAAAAATAGCCTCATCCCATTCCTGCATCCCAGGTCTCCTCCCTCCAACGTAAACATCAGTAGCCAGGTGGTTCTCCCTGGATCACAGTGATGATTACACCATCACAAACTCAGATGCTGCCAATGGCTCTGTCTGGTCCCTACAGTTGTGCCGTCCCTGTAGCCATCACCATACGTATGAACCACCGGAAGTACATTAGTCCATACAAAGATGCACTTATGTATCAAGCACATACCAGATTCTGAAGACTTAGAATCACAATTATTAAGAATGTAAAATATCTCAATAATTGTTACACTGATTACATAGTAGATGTCAATATTTGAGAGACATTAGAATAAAAAAATTATGAAAATCACTTTCAGCTATTCTTTTTACTTCTTATAATGTGGTTACTAGAAAACTTAGGACAGCAGTGACCAGGAAAAGTAAAATCCCAATGACCGGCCCTCAGATTCCAGTCTTCAACAAGTCCTAATACAATGGGACTGATGTCCTGATAGAAGGGGAAGAAACCCAGAGTGTCGCTTGCTCTCTCTTTTCTCTCTTGTTCTCTAGCTGGCACACTCTCTATCACTCTCATTCTCTCCGGACGCTACAGATAAAAAGTTGTATAAGTTAACAGTGAAAAAGAGGCCATGTACAAGCTAGAAGAGGATACTTCAACAGAAACCAAACCAACTGGAATGTTCTCTGGGACTTGTAGACTCCAGAACTGTGAGGAAACAAATTTCTGTTGTCCAAGTCACTGGGTCTGTGGGACTTCGTTATGGCGTGTATCACCTCACCAGCCTCAGTTTCTGTCCTCTCTGTATATGACCTACACTTACTGCTCAGCTAAGCTACTGTCTATTCCCTGTGTAAGACACAGGGTTTGTTTATGCCTGGAGTACACTCTGCCCCTTCCCATTTCCACCTAATGAAAATGTACGCATCTCATGGTCCCCCCAAAATGACACTTCTTCTATGAAATCCTTCCTAACACCTCAGATATTTCTCCCAGTTCTGAACTTTCATTGTGGTTTTAACTTCTCTTTCATCACCACTGATCACAACTATATTTTTTTGGCAGCAAGGATTGCCTTTCCCATCTTGCATTCCCCACAATTCCTAGCACTGTGTCTAAAAGGGACTAATTAAATATTCATCCCAGTGAATCACTATTCTGAACGGCCCACATTAACTCCTTTATCTCAATGAACCATCACCTTGGTAGAGAAATAGATAGCTTTCCCAAAATGCAAAAACAAAGATGTATTCTTGGCCAAGAAATATAACTATTCTTGTAATAACAACAACTCTTTTATATAGCAGCTATTGTGTACAGCCCACAGTCCAAAGCATTATATCTATATATCTACAGGAAAAGAGAGAAAGAAGGAAGAGAGGAGAGAGAAAAAGAGAACAGGAATAGGGATGAACCCACTGTTTCAGTGGCAGCTCAAGGAACCTGTGCCAACTAGGCAGGCAGGGTCATGATCTTTTGTTGCATGTTTCACACTGGAAGGGCTAGGTTAGTAACAGAGAGCCCAGAGGCGAATGAGTTTAAACATCCACAAAAGGATATCTTCTCTCTCTTCAAAGGAAATTAAGAAATCTGTCTAATTATGAATGTGCTTGCTTAATTAGAGTAGTGACATTTTCCTGACTGACAGCCAAAATAGGTGCCTACAAGAACATTGCAGATGTCTGGACTATACAAAATGAATGAGATAAAGGGCTGATTCAAACCAACTCCATCTAGAAAAGTGATCATTTTTACTGATATTTCATCTTTCACCTTAACACATGGGAGAAAGCAATATCATCTGAATTTGTTATCAGGGCATGTGCATCTCAATGTGAAAACTTTTGTTCCCAGAAGAAGGAAAAGAAAATACAAAAAGAGAAAGTCTAAAGCTTTGTCAAACTGCAGATAACCCCTTGATTAGGCCATGGATAGCTTCAGGCAGGCCTGCACTTGCAGGGTGATGCTTTGCTGCAAACCTGGCAAGTTGCAGCCACCAGGTGAACTCCCAATCAACAGGCCAGAGCCAGCCTTGGCCAAGGATGGTGATTATGAAAGAGTTTTTAATCATTCTTTTCATTGGCACCTAAGTGCCAATGGCTTGAATCTCCCATCTGCTGAACTCATCAGAAACACCTGATGAGCCCCTCCACAGAACCAAGTCACCTTTTTGATCTGCTCATAGCAGTGACTTTCAACAATCCACATCAGCCCTGCATTCACCACATTTCAGTTGCCAAGCTCAGTGACAAAGAAGTGTTGACTGATTCCCCCATGACGGCTCAAATACGGAGTACTAATGAGACACTGGTGACACTGGAAGCCCAGAGAAAGGGCTAGAAAAGCATGGGTTGGTTGATCAAGCAGGGCAAGCACTCAGTGCTGACTGATGCAGCGAGAGCGCAAGGGCACAACCTGACTATTTACCAAGGACTGAAATGTGTCAGTCTTGACATGTGTGTCACCTCAGCTATATCCTGTCTTCTCTCAGCCAACCACACCCACATGTCATCTGCCCAGGGCTGGCCTCCACCCTCCTCCCTTACACACCCAGTCTCACCAAGACAGTGAATCCCATCTCCTTGGTAGCCTTCTGAGCAGTGGCAGACATAGCCACCTTCTGTATTGATGCACTTGGAGGAGACAGGAGGGCAAACTGTGATCCCCATCTCACATTCATCTATATCTGTGGGTAAAAGGTGAACTAGTGAGATATTCAGGCAATCCTGGTAGAAACAGAAATGATAGGAAACAATAAGCATAATCTTATATTCAGTTAATCAGCCAATTATAGGTACTGTTTGCAAAAGTAACGCAAACGTTTGCCTCACGAAGGTAAAGTTAATTTCTGATCCATTTTTAGAGTTCTCATCGTCTGAACAGCTAAGTAGGTATAACTAAATCAGCTTGCTAGAGTTTCAAACCACAAAGACTGAGACTTTTTCAGTAATTACTAACTTATTATTTCCAGGCTATCAATATAAAACAGAAACCTACTAATCTCAATCTATTTATTTAACTAATACTTAGACCCAAGTTTCTGGGGAAGAAAAAAAGTTGTATTTTCATCAGAATTGGTGAATTCATAAATTTGACCTGAACTCAAATTCATGCTTCTTAATTACAGTTCTTCCTCTTAATGCAAAAACAGTATAATGTTCACATTTATGTTTAAATACATGTCTCATATTTTCTATGTGTGCATCCATTATTTTTAACATCTAACAACTTATCCAAACCTGCTGATTACACAAATCCTCCTGAATATTTTGAGTTGGTATGAGAAAAAAGGTTTCTGGTTTATGATTTTCCAAATCTATGTGCTTGGCCTTTGCTCTTACCAGAACAGAGTCTTCCATCCCCAGAAAATCCTTTCAAACACTGGCACGTGGCAGCCTCTCCCTCAGAGACACACTGAGCACGCCCACCACATCCCACAGAAGCACAGTCATCTTGTTCTGCAAACAAGGAGAACCTCATGCCATTATTTCCAGAACTAAGAGGAGAAAATGGATTTTAATGTTCTGTATTCTACAGAACATCCCAGCATTTCCCTACTCAAGTTCTGTGACAGGTTAATTCCAGATAGAAACACTTCATTAACCTGTACGTTATGTTTGTAGTACAGGATCCATATACCAGGTGACTATTTACAAACTCACAACAAACTTCAATATCAGAGGATTATTTGGTATCCAACGAGCCTGGTGTGAACCTATTTATAACCTCTTCTAAAACATTTATAGCTTGACCTACAAAATTATTAAGAATAAACTTAATATAAAAATAATAAATAAAATAAATAATAAATTATTAAGAATAAACTCAAATTTCAAGAAGCTTTATAACTTATTTAAAAATTCCTAACCATTTGACATATATGAGGAATTGATCTCTTTTTACCTCCCACAAAGATGAATATGTAGTGGGTAGATCTGTTCACCAACATGGCCAAGAGATTCAACCATTAAAAGATTTACTGTCAATTTACTAATAGCATGTTTCAACTGTAATAGAATATAGATAATCAACTATGTATGTTATCAAGATTTATGCAGTGACTTGCAGACCTGCAGGCACTTTTACAAAGTCATGAACCATGTAAGTTAAATGCTGTAAATGGATCATTCCATTTCATACTCCATTGAAATGCAAATGCCCCAGGGGATGGAGTTAAATGCTGAGCCATAAACATGAGCAAGTTTTCTTTCTTTCTTTCTTTCTTTCTTTCTTTCTTTCTTTCTTTCTTTCTTTCTTTCTTTCTTTCTTTCTTTCTTTCTTTCTGTTTAGCTACTTACGTTTGTAATCATTTTTCAAATGCCACCCCTCTCCTACTTTCTTAAGAGTTTAGGGGCTCATACATATCACAGTAGGACATAAACTATCATCTGTATATTCACTGGAAAGTTTGCTCATCTGAGTGCAAAAGAGACAAAAGAAACCCTCCAAACCTGCCCATAAATTAAAGACAGCTAAATGATATAAGCAGGACTCAGGTGCCATGTGAATGCAGACACTGGATAACTGTGTTTGAGAAGATTTCTCTTGTGAGAACATATGCCTTTAATGCTTGCTTGATCATCTCCTGTCATTCACAACTCTTCAGAGTTGGGTAAGTTCAGACTAAATCAATTATTCATTTCATTCAGCATTTATTTGGAAGACTACTTCCCAAATCACAAGGCTACTCAGAGTGTAGGATTGACAGTATCGAATTACTCAAGACATTTTTAAGAACTTGCAGAATTACCTCAAATCAGAATATGATTCTGAATTTACTTGGCAACTTGTAAATCCTCATCAGCTTTGCACAATGAAATGTACATGGATATAAAGTTTTCTGTGGGGGCTTGGCTGTAGCCAAAGTTCTGTCTGCCACAAATATCTACACTTACATTTCTCTTCTCTGAAATATAGGTGACAATCTCAGCTAGGCATACGTCTCATGGTTATAAAGACTGGAAGAAAATGTGATTTTTTCTGGGGCTGGCATTGTGGCACATTGGGTTACTTTGTTGCCTGAGATGCTGTCATACCAATGCCCATCCAAGTCCCAGCTGCTCCACTTCCAATCCAGCTCCCTGTAAATGCTCCTAGGAAGCCAAGCAAGATGGTTCAAGTGCTTGGGACCCTGCCACCCACACGGGAGATCCAGATGAAGTTCCAGGCTCCTGGCTAAGGTCTGGCCCAGCCCTAGTGGTTGTGGCTATTTGGGAACTGAACCAGTGGATGGAAAAATCTGTCTCTCTGCCTTTCAAATACATAAAAATAAACAAATATTTTTAAAGTAAAATTTATTAAAAAGTACTCATCATGCATAAGGCCTTACTTAGGGCCAAAATACAATGGTGAAGGATGCAGGCAGGGGCTCTGCTATCTTGCCAAGTAACTGCTGAAGTACAGATAGTCTCTGATTTATGATGATTCAACTTATAGAATTTTCTAAAGCTATACATATCTAGAAGAAATCACATCCCAATTTTTATTTTTTCCCAGGCTAGCAAAATGAGGTACAACACACTTTTGCAATGTGGGACAGTGGCAGCAGTCATGACTACCAGTCAGCCCCACATTAAACTACAGGGCACTGTGTTGCTAAGCTATCATGTTAAGTAGGTGAGATGAATTCAATGCATTTTCAAGTTTGGATATTTTCAACTTCAATGGTCCTACAGGACACAGCCCCAATGTAAGTTGGGGAATATCTGTATAAGCATGATAAGTACAATCAAGGAACTGAACTTGATTCTAAGTTGTAATAGGCAACCTCGCCTGCTCAAAGGTCGGGCATTTAAACTGAGATCTAAAAAATAAACAAGAATTGAAATGGGTAAAAGAGCACTGTGTACTGGGAAAACAACATGTATGTGTTTCAGGCAAGGCTAGTATAACTGAAAAGGGCATAGAAAGCCCAGGACAGAAGGGCTGGTGAACCCTCTTTGAGGACTATGAAGTATCTAGATTTTATTATAAAATCCTAGGGTGGAGTTTTCCAACATTTTTTTTCTAGCCATAGACACTTAGATGACATGAAATTCCACTCAGCAATATAAATAAGACCTTTTTATGTTAACCAAGTCAGAATTAAACCTTCATAGGCTGGGACAAAACAGGTACAGAAAGATGAGATATTTTTCACCAACACAATCAGTTTCATCTGTTCTTCAGCAGGGGGATTATAGCCTCCAAGAATAAATCCAAACACAGCCTATTAAGTGTGGACTCACAAATCTTTGGTCACTTCATCACTCTCCCATTCCCACCATGTGCCTGATGTATTATCTGTCATTTACCCTAGCATTAGAGTCCTTCAAATATTAGTCTTTAGTCTATACCTTTGAACAAATGAAAAAAAGAAGAAAAATAAAAAAATGTCTGTGTGTATCAGTATTGCTGCAAATACAGCATTGCAAAACTTTGCTTTATACCTTTGTGAAACCAATGGCTAAGAATGGAACAGAACAGAAACTCCAGAAATAAATCTACATATCTACAACCAACTTATCTTTGACAGAGGAGCTAAAATCAATCCCTGGAGCAAGGAGTTTCTTCAACAAATAGTGCTGAAAAACTGGATCCCCACATGCAGAAGTATGAAACTAGACCCCTACTTTATACCTTATGTAAAAAATCCACTCAAAATGAATCAAGATGTAAATCTATGACCTGATACCATCAAAATAGTAGAGAACATTGGGGAAACTCTGCAAGACATTGGCATAACTTCTTGGAAAAGACCCCAGAAGCACAAAAATCAAAACCAAAATTGACAAATGGGATTACATCAAACTGAGAAGCTTCTGCACTGCAAAAGAAACACAGCAAAGTGAAGAGGCAACCAACAGAATGGGAGAAAATATTTGCAAACCATGCAATTGATAAAAGATTAACATCCAGAATCTATAAAGAGCTCAAAAAATTCAACAACAAAACAAACAATCCAGTTAAGATGTGGGCAAGGGCCAGTGCTGTGGCATAGTGGGTAAAGCCGCCATGATGTCATCCCAAATGGACACCAGTTTGAATCCTGGCTGCTCCTCTTCTGTTCCAGCTCTCTGCTGTGGCCTGGGAAAGCAGTGGAGATGGCCCAAGTGTTTGGGCCTCTGCATCCATGTGGGAGACCCAGAAGAAGCTCCTGGCTCCTGGCTGCAAATCAACTCAGTTCCAGACATTGAGGCCATCTGGGGAGTGAACCAGTGGATGAGACTTGGCTTTCTCTTTCTGCCTCTGCCTCTCTCTGTAACTCTCTCAAATAAATAAATAAATAAATAATTTTTTTAAAAGAAATGGGCAAAGGGGCTGGTGCTATGGTGTAGCAGGTTAAGCAGTGTTGGAATCCCATATGGGTGCCAGTTCCGGTCCTGGCTGCTCTACTTCCAACCCAGCTCCCTGCTAATGCACCTGGGAAAGCAGAGGAAGATGGTTCAAATCCTTGGGCCCTGAACCCACATGGGAGACCTGGAAGAAACTCCTGGCTCCTGGTTTTAGAACAACCCAGCTCTGGCCATTGCAGCCATTTGAGGAGTGGACCAGAAGACGGAAGATATTCTCTCATTCTCTCTCTCTCTCTCTCTCTCTCTCTCTCTGCCTCTCTATAATTCTGCCTTTCAAATTAATAAATAAATCTTTTGTAAAAATGAGCAAAAGACTTGGACAGGCATTTTTTAAGAAAGGAAATTCAAATGGCCAACACACACTTGAGAAAATGCTCGGGATCACTAGACATCAGGGAAATGCAAATCAAAACCACAATGAAGTTTCTCCTCACTCCAGTTACAATGGCTCTCATACGGAAATCAACAAACAACAAATGCTGGTGAGATATGGGAGAAAAAGGTATCTTAATCCACTTGTGGTGGGAATGTAAACTCGTGCAGCCACTGTGGAATACAGTATGGAGATACCTCAGAAATCTAAATACAGACCTACCATATGATCCAGCCATCCCACTCCTGGGAATTTACCAAACCAAAAGAAATCAGCATATGAAAGAGTTATCTGTACCCCCATGTTCACTGCAGCACAATTCATAATAGTTGAGACATGGAATCAACTCAGATTTCCATCAACTGTTGATTTATAAAGAAATTATGGTGTATATATATACCATGGAGTACTATTCAACTGTAAAAATTAATGAAATCCTATCTTTTGCAACAAGATGGACACAACTAGAAATGATTATACTTAGTAAAATAAGCCAGTCCCAAAAAAGACAGATACCATATGTTTTCCCTGATCCAAGGTAACTAATAGAGTACCTAAAATGTAATGTATTAGAATGAAATGAACATTGTGAGATTCAATGATTGTTTACAGCCCTTGTCTCTTCCATTGAGAAACTGTTTTTTTTTTCTTCATACTATTTTTTGAACTCTTTTACTTCACGTAGGGTTAATTTACAATCATTAAGTAAGCTGAAACTAGATCTTTGTAAAAATTAAGAGTGGGAATGGGAGAGGGAGGGTGGATAGGGTTGGCAGTATCATTATGTACCTGAATTTGTATATATGAAATACATGAAATTTATATAACTTAAATAAAATTTGAAAAAAGAAAAAAGAATGTTACAGTTTTAATTATCTGTGATTACTTTAAAATGTACTGTATATGGGTGAAATGGTTATTTTTCCATTCAATTATTATTTATAGCTAGTCTATTCCCAGTAAACTAGACTCTTTTTGCTTTTTATTTGTTAATTTCTTATTTGGTGAAGTATTAAGCCTTTCTACTGTAATATAAATTTAAAATATGTTATCTCAAAAACTAAAAAAAGAAAGAAAGGGAGCAGGAAGAAGAATGAAAGGGAAAGAGAGGAGGAGGGAGGAAGGGAATATAATTATGTCCTTAGAACTGTATCTACAAAGCACACTGAATCTGTTAAAACATTAATTAAAAATTAGGGACCAGGACTGTGGCATAGTGGGTGAAGTTCCACCTGTGGCACTTTGGTCCCAGCCACTCCACTTTCCATCCAGCTCCCTGCTGATAACCTGGGAAAGCAGTGGCAGACAGCCTAAGTGCTTGGGCCCCTGCACCCTCATGGGGGCCCCAGAAGAAGCTCCTAACGGTGGCTTCCATATGGTCCAGTCTTGGCCATTGAGGCCATTTGGGGAGTAAACCAGCAAATGGAAGACCTCTCTCTCTACAGACAAAATCTGGGGTGAAGCACTTGCTTAAATGTTTTAATGTGGGGTTTTCAGACTTTTTTTTTTAACCATAAATGTTTTGCTCAAACAAAATGTCACTTAGTGATATAACCAAAGAAAATGTTGCAAAGCATTGCTAATTCAAGGGCACCGACCTAGAAGGAAGGAGGGTGGGTACTGCAGAAGCTCTAGGGCTTAGCTAAACCCTAAACTCTCTTTGAAACCTACCGGCCTAGTTAGTGAATATGGACGAGTCTTCAAAATGTTCATGGAAATACATATTATGAAAACACTATGCATGAATAGCAACACTTTTTGAACCAAAATAAACTTATCTTTTAACTCATTTTCCACAAACTTTTTAAAGCACCATTGTAGAACATAAGAAAACATAAAAATCTTAGTTTCCCTAAACTTGTTGCATACAGAATGAACTGCTTATCATTTTGGATGAATGTGCAACAGAGAATTCCAACATTTGCTGTTTATGGACTTTCTGCAGCAGTAGAAGCAATCAACCTATATTTGCTTGTCAATTACTATCAGTTCTTCATCTTCATGGAAGTACAGCTTGATGAACCAAATTCCCCAAATGTTAGACATGGACAGGGATACATTTAAATCTACTATGTCCTATTTTCTACTTTTGTTTCCAAGCTATACTGGGATCTTAAAAAAGTTCATGGAAAATCTAAAGTATGAAAAGTTGCATGAACTTCAAAATTTTTTACACCAAAATAATCTTTTAATTCCATTTTCCTCAAACTGGTTAAAGTAGTCTTGTATCTCTTCAAAGAACATTCATTCTAAAAACTCTCAAGGTACACAGTTTTTATGTGTAGTCTAATATGGAGGCATCTCCCTCAGGCATCCTGTCCAAAGAGAAGGACTGGATTCTAAGGTTTGGTTTCATTAACTTTGTGTGGGTTTAGCCAACATTAAGAGAGAATACAGAATTTCTCATGTATCAGACAGAAACTGCTGGAACCAAGGCAGTGCTGCTCATACCTGACACCATGATCTCAGTCACCAGCATGTGTTGAGATTCTGTAACATTATCTTCTGAGGATCTACTCTTCAACAAGGTGTCCAATGGTGTTGCTTGGTTACTTGGATCTGCTTCACCACCTGCTGAAGGTTAACAGATTCAATTAGTTTGGCTTTCCTATTTCAAGGGACGTGTGTTTTAATTCATATTTATGGCTAATTCACTGATTGTCAGTTCAGACTCATTCTGGCATAAGAGGATTCCCGGAAACTGGCAGGGTCTGGGTGATTCAGGAAACCTCACTCTGCTATCCCATATCCTTCCAGTTTCACTCAATGCACCTAAATATTTGGAGGGTAGGGAGCAAGGAGG
The DNA here is from genome assembly GCF_964237555.1 of Oryctolagus cuniculus. NCBI lineage: Eukaryota > Metazoa > Chordata > Mammalia > Lagomorpha > Leporidae > Oryctolagus > Oryctolagus cuniculus. The sequence goes on from NC_091439.1 coordinate 55,011,582, forward strand.
GAAAGAGGGTAGGGCTCTTTTAGCCTCTATCAAATACCAAATTCCTTATGAACACAGTTGATAATCCCAGGCTGCCTTTATTGATGACCTACTAGAGGGATGATCTCCCCAGCCTGTCTTCCATACACACGCCCTGACCTTTAAGTTGCTTTTATGTTTACATTAGCTTCATATTATCTGCATGTTAAAATATGAAAGGACATAAAGAAGCCATGATGTAATAGCGGCATGGGATTCCTGTATGCTCCTTCCCATTCACCCAAAAACATGGAGAAATGGATTCTCTAAGGCAGCAGTTCTCTAAATTGTGCTGTGTGGACCCTCGGAGGACCCAATGCACAAAGTTCATTTGGTCAAAACTGTGTATTAATAATTGGATGGTCTTTGCTTCTTTTCACTGTGTTCACTTGCATTGATACAGCCAAAGCACTAGTCAAAGCAATGACACCAAATTCTACACATTTTTTTAAATGTTTCGCAAGAAGATTGTACTTAAGAAATAAGAGTTATTAATTTGTAAAACTCTCAACCATTGACTGTATAGCTTTGCGATAGTCTGTTTTATAAAAGGAACAACACACATTATTAGTTTCCATGCATACTGAAGCAATGGCGGCTGTCGAGAGGAAAAGCACTTAAGCATTTAAGCAATTTTTTGGGGACTAGCCTCTTTTCCCTCCATGTGACATGATTTTTACTTTAAAAAATTGGCAGACAAATTGTGCTATTAAGACTTGGGTATTCGGCAAGCATTTTCTCAAAATGAATGAAGTGAGTCTGTCACTTCAAGGACAACAACTAACTGTGTTTGTTGTCACTGTCAAAATCCACATTGCCACTGAGCTTTAAGAGACTACTGGCTTTGGTACAGTATCAAAAGAACACTATTCAAAAAGACATTTAAAAGGGGATTAAATAGTATTCCCTTTTACAACCTCACATCAGTGAGAGGCCAGATTTTCTTTACTGATTAAAAAAAGAAAAACACAACAACAGACTGAACACAGAAGTGGCTATGAGAGTCCAGCTGTCCTCTATTAAGTCAGACATCAAAACCATGTATAAATGCAAAACAACACTGCTCTTCTCACTATAGGCCTTTTCATTTAAAAAATATACTTATTTCAGTTTTGTAAAAATGTACTTTTAATAGACAATGGATTTATGGTTGTAATTTCAATATAAATCTTTAAATTTTGTTTTAATTTTAATATCGTGAACATTGACAGATAGGCACAGATAAAAACTCTTTGTAGCTCTCAATTTTTAAGAGTTTATAAAGGGGTCAAAACTAAGAGTTTTGAAACTGTTGTCCTAAGCAGAGAAAGTAATAGAAAACTTTGAAAATCACCAAAATATCCAATTCTGTTCTATGGATAGATAAATCCATTTATTTGTTATCTATCTATATGTTGACTGTGCCTACTAGATAATCACAAAGTCTTTAAAAATGCTTTAATAAAATTTAAATTACTATTGACTCATTTTTGGTAGAAACATATCAAGAGGTGAGTCCAAAAATGCCTAAATTCTTTGGTACACACATTGAAGGGAGGCAAATCAGTACTACTGGTTACACATCACACTTGGTTTCCTTTTCATTTCTCTTCCTCAAAATCATATTTAGTTTGTTAAAAAGTGGATGAAAGCCTTCTCAGGTTAAATTTCTCACACTTTTCTTTTTTTAAATCAAAGACTTTAATTCTTTTTCTTTTTTTATTTGACAGATAGACAGTGAGAGAGGCAGAGAGAAAGGTCTTCCTTCTGTTGGTTCACCCCCCAAATGGCTGCTACAGCCAGAGCTATGCCGATCCGAAGCCAGGAGCCAGGTGCTTCCTCATGGTCTCCCATGTGGGTACAGGGGCCCAAGCACCTGGGCCATCCTCCACTGCCTTTCCATGCCACAGCAGAGAGCTGGACTGGAAGAGGAGTAACCGGGACTAGAACTGGTGCCGATATGGGATACCAGCGCTGCAGGCGAGGGATTAACTGAGTGAACCACAGTGCCAGCCCCAAGACTTTACTTCTTATATTAATACCTGCTTGTGGTTGAGGGGTTGTATATGACTACCTCTAAAATTGAGGACATAGAACTTCTAAACAATACATCTCTAAACATTTTTACAAATTTGAGAAAATGCATGGACCCACTCAACAGCAAATGGGAAAATGTTGGGATTACAACTTAAGACTTTTACAATTAGAGGCCAGTGTCTAAGGAACCCAAAACTTAGAAGGGAAGAACTCAAACATACTCTTAGCTTTCTTAAACACAGAAGTTTTTAGTAACAGAATTAGAAATCAGTAGAAGTACAGGGACAGTTGTACAGCTGTATTCCTGAGCCACAGCAGGGTACTTTAGCTACATAACTTATCAAGTTACCTGCCCACATCTGAACAGCATTTAGAGACAAGCACTTTTTCCCATCTGGGGATTTCATAAAACCTTCACGACACGAACACTGAGCAGTTCCAAATCTCCCTTCGCAAATATGTTCACAGCCTCCATTTTGATGTAAGCAGGGATCTGCTCCTAGTAGAGAAGAGAGGCAAATTCACAGATGGATTTGGAGATGAAAGGGATGTTGTTGATGCAAATCACAGTCTACAGCTTTTGGGAACGAAAACTGACAGAATCTAAACAGAGAGTGTGTTGAGAGCTGTTTCCGAAGAGTTCCCATAATGAGCTCCTGATTCTAAGAGAAGCTCCGAATGCCACTGCCTTCTGAGTATTTACTGAGTACAGACAGTGCTCTGGTTCAAGGAGCTCTTTAGTCAGATGTGATTCCTATTTGCTGACTCACCATCTAGCCAGACTGACAAAGGGCAATTCAGAAAGAAGAGCAACTGTAGGCAGTTGGGTGCCTTTTGCATTTGCCTACTCCTGGCTGACACTCACTCCCCAGCACTCTCAGGAGGAGGGCAAAGACCCAAGTGTGTGTGGAGGCTTCCAGGACAGGTATCTAAACTGCCTACCCTCAGTGCCTTTAACCCAAGGGTGTTGGGAATGTAGCCAGCATGTAAAATCTGTTCAGGAAAAAGAAAAGATATTGAAAGGATAAAGGCCCAAATTACCAAAATTACCAAATTGAGGATAAAGACTAAGTTACCAAACTACCAGACCGTCTTAGTTTAAATGAAGTCCAAATCTCAAAAAATGTTAATATCTCTGCAGATTACTCTGCCCCTGCTGCCCACCATCAATTAAAATAGTCACAGATTATGTAGCCAAGGAATGACTGCGTTACTTCTCCCGTGTACCTGGTTTTGCCAATGGATGGACCACAACCAGTGATGAGGGCTTCAGCATGCTGCCTCGCAGACGTACCCTGTTTTTGCCAGTCCTCTTGTTCATTCTTATTACCGATGGCATAGCCCAATCTGAGAACCACACATGATCCTCAAAAACAGCTACAGCAAATGGATGACCTGGAAATAATTCAGACCCATTAGGTATACCCTTATCTTGGTGATGAAAATTTACAAAAAGACAGGTTTGAAACTAACACAGTTCCAATACTAAAGCAGGACTTTGGCTGCTCAGATAAGGTACAAGCTATTGGTTTACAATCACGTAAAGGAGAACCCATAGAATAAAGGACCCCTCATTTGAGAATGGGAGCCTGGCCGTATGAAGTCCTAGGAAAGCCCATTATCATCCAACCTTCGGAAAGTGAGAGAATGTAGGCTGATTTAAATGCACCAAGAAGTAGGTAAGGTGGGCATTTACTGTGATCAGCACATCTGTCACTATTTACATATTAAGCTCCAGTGAGTTAATTTTATGCTATGCTCTTTGCCCTGGGTTCCTTGTCTTTTGAGTGGTAGTTACACACAGTAGACCAAATCCACAGGTTAAAAATGTTTCAAATATTTAAAACAATTAACAGTCTCCCCAAAGTCTCATGTCTATCAATACATTTTCCTGCATTAGTCCCCCTCAACACACACATGTCCCTTCTTCTCTCTCCTCTTATCTACCATTAGTCCACTGACACGTGCTCCTGCTGTCATCCTTCCTGCCTTCTCTATGCCCTTGATCCATCAATAATTACCATTTCACTCTTTCATACCACTAGCTACTATTCCTCAGTCTATTAATGTCCTACCTTCACCTCCTCATCCCCTCTGGCTTCTCCTTGTCTCTTTCCTTACCTTCCTAGTCAATTGATTTTTAATTTGAAAGGAATAGACAGAGAGAGAGAGAGCGAATCTTCAATCTGTAGGTTCACTCCCCAAAATGCCTGCAACAGAAGGGCTGTGCCAAGCCAAAGTCAGGAGTCTGAAACCCAATCTGGATCTCCCACATGGGTGGCAGGGACTCAAGTACTTGAGCCATCACCTCCCACTTCTCAGGGTGTACATTTTCAGGAAGCTGGGATTAAAAGTTGAGTAGAGACTGGAATCTAGGAAATGTGATATGGAATGCAGGCATTCCAAGTGGCATCTTAACTGCTCCCCCCAAATACCTGCCACAAAATCAAGCTTTTAAGAGTCATTTATTATCTACTGCCTCCATTTTCATGGCCCTTATTGAATCCTAAATGGGTTTCATTCCGAGCCTACCTTGACCAAACCCAGGTCAGGTCTTCACACCACTGAAACAGCTCTGATAATATATTCACGAACTTAATAAGCAGGGAAATGTTTTAACATGCTCTCTCAAACAGTTGGAAACTAAAATTAAACAGGCCCAAACTTGGAAGTTTGAGTCAAGTCCACTCACATTCCTGAGGTCAATATTTTTGCCTATGAACAAACGATTTGATGAATTAGAATGAATGTTTCCCTCTACTGGCAGCAAACTCAAATGACTTGTCTTAGTGACATCGAGTCTCTACTCATTATTGATCAGAATCATTAAGATTCATTTTATTCTTTAGCCTTTTGTCCCAAATTACAGCGGTCTCCCCCATCTATAGGAATTATCCAAGGTGTTCTGCAGACACTTGAAATCATTCGTAATACCAAACCTATATTCATATATTGTTTTTTTCCTGTATGAGAGACCTTCAAATAAATTCATGCAGCATACATATTATGAAAAAACTATGCAGGGATTTAAAAAACTTTTGGCACCAAAATCAACTTATCTTTTAATTCTATTTCCTACGAACTTTGAAGTATTCTCATACATACATTCATATAGTAAATTTTTTATATTAGGCACAGTGAAAGATTACAAATAATAATAGAACAATTATAACTACTTGCTATAACAAAAGCTATATAAAATTTATGAATTGCTAATTTCTGTCATTTTTCCATTTAATGTTTTCAGACTACAACTGACCATAGGTAGCTAAAACTATGGAAAGTAAAACCTTAGATGAGGGGGTCTTACTGTAAAACCATAAGAATAGCAACAAGATTTTTCATATATCTATACTTCTTTTCATTGTGGTACCACACAGTTTGCCATTTTAACCATTTCTAACTGAACCATTCAGGAGAGTAAGTACTAGTAAGTACATCCATAAACTGTTACACAATTGATCTCTAGACCTTTACATCTTGTAAGCCTGAAACTCTGAACCCATCAAACAGCTCTGCATTTCCTTCCCCTTCATCCTCTGGCAATCACCATTCTACTGTTTCCATAGTGTGACAGCTCCAGATATTTCCACTAAAGAGGAGCAGCAGCAGCTGTTACAGAAAGTGCTGGCAGCCACCGATCTGGACGCTGAGGAAGAGGTGGTTGCTGGAGAATTCGGCTCCAAGTCCAGCCAGGCATCACGCCGCTTCGGCACCATGAGTTCCATGTCCGGGGCCGATGACACGGTATACATGGAGTACCACTCATCCCGGAGCAAGGCCACCACGAAACACGTGCACCCCCTCTTCAAGCGCTTCAGGAAGTGACGCCCTCGCGGCCTAGCTGGCTGAACCCCGACCCCTGGCGCCTGCACTGGGCAGGGATCTTGAATGCGTATCCACGTGCTGTTGTGCAGTGAGCCCAGCTGAGCCAACCCGGGTCTGCCACCTGCTGTGTGTTCTGCCGTGTGCTCATCAGGGTTTAAAAACTAAGCAGACTGTTTAGACAAATGAGGGCGTGGGTCTTTCCTGTATATTAAAATTTGTAATATGTAAGGTATATTTATCTTCATGTTCTCCTAAAGCATAAACGGAACATTTTACCAAAAAAAAAAAAAAAATAGGCAGAATTGTACAGCACTTGTCTCTCTGTGACTGGTTTATTTCACTTAGCATAATGTACCCAAAGTTCATCCACGTTGAGGCACATGTTAGAATTAGCTATATGACTTTAACTCATAACAAAGGCTGAACTGTGTTTTTTCCTGCTGCCTGGGGAACTGCCAGTGTGACTACCTGCACAGCACCTAGGTGAAGATGTTTGAGTGGCATCTGACATGTTGAATGGTTGCTGAGAGTGTGCTGCAAACCCAAATGTGCAATCTGCATGGTTTATCAGGGGTACTTTTTATGACTGTGCAGCCAAAGTTTTATTTCTTTTAAAATCAACTCTGGAGAGTTTTGTTCGCAGTTTTCCTCCCATTTAGGCTAAACTCAACCCATATCTTTCCTGGAAATAAGGAGGGCATCTTATCTTCCCAGAAGAGGTTATTGTTCCTTACTGACTCCCCTTTTCCCTTAAATTCTTACTAAACCTGGTATTTCTATTATTTTAAAAAAAATTAGCTATAGTGTTTCAACAGATACCCCAAACTAGACATAATCTTCCTTATTTTTTAAATACAAGAGGCACAATCAGTTGCATTTTAAAATTAAGAATGAATTACTTCAACCTTTCCTTTAAAAATCCTGGCAGTAGGTATTCAATCTAGCAGTTAAATGTTTATATCTACGTCAGTGTACCTGAGTTTGATTCCAGGCTGTGGCTCCTCATTCCAGCTTACCAACTAATGCAAATTCTGGGAGACAGAAGCAATGGCTCCAGTAATCAGATTCCTGCCACCCATTGGGAAGATGTGGATTGCATTCCCATCTGCCAGATTTGGCCATGATCTAGCTCAGGCTGTTGCAGATGCTTGGGTAATGAACTAGTGGTTGGGAGTACACTCTCTTTTCTCCTCTTATCCCAATAAATAAAATAATGAATTAGAGTTGACAGGTGTCAGTAGATGGCAGTTGACAGTGCCAGTAGATGGCACTATAATGATGAGAATGGTTAGATTATTTAATACAAAATTATTTGAAAATGCCCATCAATAGAAAGTCATTAGTTATAGATTACAGTAAAAACACATATCATTCACAAAATATCTGATATGCTTTTTTTTTAAAAGAATATGGTGTCTTTATATTCTGGTTAGGAATTTTCAAATCCCATTCTACCCTTTTATACCAAAGCTATAGGTTTACATTTACAAATATTTAAGCAATGTATTTTTAAAAATACTGTATGTAGGGGTTGCTACTGTTTGCAGTGGGTTAAAGCCCCAGCCTGCAATGCCAACATCCCATATGGGTACCAGTTCAAGTCCTGGCTACACCTATTCCAATCCAGCTCTCTGCCATGGCCTGGGAAAGCAGTAGAAGATGGCCCAAGTCCTTGGGTCCATGCACCCTTGTGGGAGACCTGGAAGAAGTTCCTGGCTCCTAGCTTCAGATCAGCTCAACTCCGGACATTGCAGTCATCTGGGGAGTGAACCAGCAGATGGAAGATATCTCTTTCTTTCTCTCTCTCTCTCTCTCTCTTTCCCTCCCTCCCTCCCTCTCCCTCTTTGGCTCTACCTCTCTCTTTAACTCTGCCTTTCAAACAAATAAAATAAATCTTAAAAAATACTGTATATATTCCACCATTATCCATGATTTCATAAAAATCACACAGGCTCCACTGTATCTCTACTTCCTATTTAGAATCAATAAATATTTTTTAAAGAGCATGAGTGGATAAAGTTGAAGATTGTATACAAGTTTATTATTTACTGTAAGCATTTAATTTTTAAAGAATCTTAGAATTCTATAAAATTTTAAATTAATTTATTTTGTTCTATTTCATGTATAATGAAAATATAGACATTTATGACCTCTAAAACTAAAGAGGAGTGAGAATCCTGTGCAGTGGCTAGAACATCACGAGGCTCCCCTCCTCTTATTGGAGTGCCTGGACTCAAGTGCTGGCCCCACTCCTGATTCCAGTTTCCTACCAATTTGTACCCTCAGAGACAGCAAGTAATGGCGCAAGTGGCTGGCTCCCTGCAACCTACATGGGACGTCCTGACTCAGTTCCTGGCTTCTGACTTCAGCCTGGCCGAGTTCTGGCTGTTGCAGGTACTTAGGGAGTGAATCAGCAGATAATGTTCTCACTCTCCCTCTTTCTCTGTCTGCCTTTCAGTAAGTAAAAATAAACATTTCTAAACTTTTTAAACCAAAGGAATAAGCAAAAATATATCTTTTGCAAATTATTAATTTGTTAGATTATTCCTAAACAAGAAACCATGTTTTTTCATCTTCCCAACCAAATAATGTCTAAATCTCCAAATCATCTTTAACACCTCCCTGGCTCTCTTGTTCTATATCCAATCTGTTACCAAATCCTCTCAATTTCTCATTCACAAACACCTTTAATAGCCTTCAATTCACTTTTAAATAACAATGTTCTAGGTCAGGCCTTCATTAACTCTTGCATGGACACCCATGTAGCCTCTTAACTGATTTCCGTTCTCCAAATTCCAACCTACCCTTTATCCTGTTTCATAAGTGATTGGTTATCCTAAGATACCATCTGCTGAAGAATATTCAATAGCTCCCTAGTAAATTCAGAATAAATTTCAGTCAATATATCCTAGCAGTACCAACATATTAAGACCAAGCTCTTGGCCGGCGCCGTGGCTCACTAGGCTAATCCTCCGCCTTGCGGCGCCGGCACACCGGGTTCTAGTCCCGGTCAGGGCGCCGGATTCTGTCCCAGTAGCCCTTCTTCCAGGCCAGCTCTCTGCTGTGGCCAGGGAGTGCAGTGGAGGATGGCCTGAGTACTTGGGCCCTGCACCCCATGGGAGACCAGGAGAAGCACCTGGCTCCTGCCATCGGATCAGCGCAGTGCGCGGGCCGCAACGTGCCAGCCGCGGCGGCCATTGGAGGGTGAACCAACGGCAAAAAAGGAAGACCTTTCTCTCTGTCTCTCTCTCTCACTGTGCACTCTGCCTGTCAAAAAAAAAAAAAAAAAAAAAAAGACCAAGCTCTACCATCTATTTGCCACATGGCCAAATTCAAATGTTCTCTTTGCTGATTTCCTGAGTCAAAATGAATCTCCTACTGCTTATATAACCTCATGGCCATTTGCACTCATCTTTTACTAGTAAGCATAGGCTATAATGTTTTAAAGTTTATGAAAATGCACAACACACCATGCAAACTCTCAAAATACCATAGGGAAGAAAATATTATTCTTCATACATGATATCAATTGACTGATATTCATTAATACCTAAAAGTGAGATTACCACTTTTGTGAAATGATATTTTCTTTTTTTTTCCCCAAATAAGTCTTTCATTTAATGAGTACAAATTTCATAAGTACAACTTTAGGAATATACTGATTCTTCCCACCATACCTGCCCTCCCACCCCTACTCTCACCCCACTTCCTCCTCCCTCTCCCATACCCAGTCGCATTTTCCATTAAGATTCAGTTGCAATTAACTTTATACATGGAAGACCAACTCTATACTAAGTAAAGATGTCAACAACTTGCACACACACATAGACACACACACACACACACACACTGTTTGAGAACAAGTATTACAGTTAATTCTCATAATAAAACTCATTGAGGATAGAAGTCCTGCATGGGAAGTAAGTGCCCACTGACTCCTGCTGTTAATTTAACAACTAACACTCTTATGTATGATGTCAGTGATCACCTGAGGCTCTTGATATGAGCTGCCAAGGCTACAGAAGCCTTTTGAATTCACAATCTATCAGTATTTAGACAAGGCCATAAGCATAGTGGACGTTCTCTCCTCCCTTCAGAGAAAAGTACATCCTTCTTTGATGGCCACTTCTTTCCACTGAGCCCTCACTCACAGAGATCCTTCATATAGGAAATGTTTTTGTTTTCCATGCCTGAAATGCTCTCATGGGCTTTTCAGCCAGACCAGAATGCCTTAAGGGCTGATTCTGAGGTCAGAGAGCTATTTAAAGCAATTGTCATTCTATGAGTCTGCTGTGTGGGCTACTTCCCATGTTGGAACATTCTCTCCTTTTTAATTCTATTATTATTACCAGACACTTGATCTTCTTTATATGATCCCTTTAACACTTAATCCTATCTATATGGTCATTTTAACACTTAAAATGGTCACTTTAACACTTAAGATGACATTTTTACCACCTAGCTTAATGGAATTTTGGGTCCCATGGCAAGTTTTTAAACTGTACCCTTAGATGTAAGTCCATAGGAATGTACGCAGAACTACATAGATTTAAAGTTATAAACCTATGCCTCCCTATCTTATTTCCACTCATTTTTTACTGAGATCTATTTTAAACTGACTTTATTATATAAGATTAACTCTATGTTAAGTAAAGAGTTCAACAAATAGTATGAAGAAGAGGGGAAAAAACAACACTGTTCCTTGACAGTCAAGACAAGGGCTGTTCAAATAATTGCTTCTCAAAGTGTCAATTCCACTTCTACAGATTTCCTTTTAGGTGCTCTGTTAGTTATCACGGATCAGGGAGAACATATGGTATTTGTCCCTTTGGGACTGGCTTATTTCACTAAGTATGATGTTTTTCATATTCTTTCATTTTGTTGCAAATGACCATATTTCATTTTTTTTAACCACTGTGTAGTATTCCATAGAATACATATGCCATAATTTCTTTATCCAGTCTTTAGTTGACAGGCATTTAGGTTGACTCCATGTCCTAGCTATTATGAACTGAGCTGCAATAAACATGGGGTGCAGATAACTCTTTTATTTGTTGATTTCATTTCCCTTGGGTAAATTTCCAGCAGTGGGATGGCAGGGGCATATGGTAGGTCTATGTTCAGATTTCTGAAGCATCTCCAAAAGGTCTTCCATAATGGCTTTACCAGTTTACATTCCCATCAACACTGGATTAGGTTACCTTTCCCTGCATCCTCACCAGCATTTGTTTGTTGATTTCTGTATGAAAGCCATTCTAACTGTGGTGAGGTAAAACTCATTGTGGTTTTGATTCGCATTTCCCTGACAGCTACTGATACTGAACATTTTTTCATGCGCCTGTTGACATTTGGATTTCCTCTTTTGAAAAATGTCTGGAGCCAGCACTGTGGCATATCAGGTAAAGCTGCTGCCTGCAGGAATGGCATCCCATATGGATGCTGGTTCAAGTCCCGGCTGCCCTACTTTCAATCCAGCTCTCTGCTACGGCCTAGGAAAGCAGTGAAAATGGCCCAAGTCCGTGGCCCCCTGCACCCACGTGGGAAGACCCAGAGGAAGCTTCTCAATCCTGGCATAGCTCCAGCCATTGCAGCCAACTGGGAAGTGAACCAGCAGATGAAAAACCTCTCTTTCTCTGCCTCTCCATCTCTCTCTGTGCAACTCTGACTTTCAAATTAATAAATCTTTTAAAAAGAAAAGAAAACTGTCTACTTAAGTCTTTGGCCCATTTCTAACTGGGTTGGTTGTTTTGTTTTGTGAATTTTCTTGATCTCTCTCTATATTCTGGTTATTAATCCTTTATCAGTTGCATAGTTTGCAAATAATTTCTCTCATTCTGTTGGTTGCCTCTTCACTTTCCTGAGTTTTCTTTTGCAGTACAGAAGTTTCTCAATTTGATGTAATCTCATTTGTTAATTTTGGCTTTGATTGCCTGTGCCTCTGGGTCTTTCACAAGAACTCTTTGCCTCTGTGAATGTCTTGCAGGGTTTCCCAAATGTTCTCTAATTTTTTTTTAAGATTTATTTATTTATTTGAAAGTCAGAGTTACAGAGAGGCAGAGGCAGAGGTAAAGAGAGAGAGAAGTCTTACATCCATTAGCTCAACACACAAATGGCCGCAACAGCTAGAGCTGCGCTGATCCAAAGCCAGGAGCCGGGAGCTTCCTCCAGGTCACCCATGTGGGTGCAGGGGCCCAAGCACTTGGCCATCCTGTACTGCCTTCCCAAGCCATAGCAGAGAGCTGGATCAGAAGTATAGCAGCCAGGTCTCGAACTGGTGCCCACATGGGATGCCAGCATGCAGGCGGCAGCTTTACCCGCTACACCACAGTGCCAGATCCCACAATGTTCTTTAATAATTTGATGGCATCAGGTCATAGATTTAGGTCTTTAATCCATTTTGAATGGATTTTTGTGTAAGGTGTAAGGTAGGGGTCCTGCTAATATTTCTGCATGAGGAAATCCAGTTTTCCCAGTTTTTCACCATTTGTTGAAGAGATTGTCCTTGCTCCAGGGATTGGTTTTGGCTCCTTTGTCAAATATAAGTTGGTTGTAGATACTGGGATTGATTTCTGGCATTTCTATTCTGTTCCACTGGTCTGTCCATCTGTTTTGTACCAGTACCAGGCTGTTTTGATTATAACTGGCTTGTAGCATGTGTTGAAATTGGATATTGTGATGCCTCAGCTTTGTTTTTGTTGTGTAAGAATGCTTTAGCTATTAAAGGTCTCCTGTGTTTCTATATGAATTTTAGCATCATTTTTTCTAGATTTGAGAAGAATGTCTTTGGTATTTTGATTGTTATCACATTGAATATGTAATTTGATTTAGGAAGAATGGATAGTATGATGATATTGATTCTTCCAATCCATTAACAGGAAGATTTTCCCATTTTTTGGTATCTTCTTCTATTTCTTTTTTTGATGTTTTGTAATTCTCATCATAGAGATCTTTGACATCCTTGGTTAAATTTATTCCAAGTTATTTTAATTTTTCTGTAGCTATTTTGAATGAGATTGATCTTAGTTCTTTCTCAGCCATGGCATTATCTGTGCATACAAAAGCTGTTGATTTTGTGTGTTGATTTTATATCCTGCTACATTATCAAACTCTTCTATGAGTTCCAATAGTCTCTTGGTAGAGTCTTTTGGATCCCCTATATAATCATATCATCTGAAAATGGGGATAATTTGACTTTCTCTTTCCCAACTTATATCTCTCTGATTTCTTTTTCCTGCCTAATGGTTCTGGTTAAAACTTTCAGGGCTATACTGAATAGTAATGGTGAGAGTGGGCATCCCTGTCTGGTTCCAGATCTCAGTGGGAATGCTTCCAACTTTTCCCCATTCAATAGGATGCTGGCTGTGAGTCTGTCATAAATTGCCTTGTGTTGAGGAATTTTCCTTCTATATCCAATTTGTTTACAGTTTTCAACATGAAAGGGTGCTGTACTTTATCAAATGCTTTCTCTTCATCTATTAAGATAATCATATGATTTTTATTCTTCAGTTTGTTAATGTGATGTATCACATTAATTGATTTGCAAATGTTAAACCATCCCTGCATACCAGAGATAAATCCCACTTGGTCTGGGTGGATGATCTTTCTAATGTGTTGATGGATTCTATTGTCCAGAATTTTGTTGAGGATTTTGCATCTATGTTCATCAGGGAAATTGGTCTGTCATCAGAGAACTCGGTCTGTCATTCTCTTTCTCTGTTGCATCTTTCTGAGGTTTAGGAATTCAGGTTATGCTGGTTTCATAGAAAGAATTTTGGAAGATTCCCTCCTTTTCAATTGTATTGAATGACTTGAGAAAAATTGGAGTTAGTTCTTCTTCAAATGTCTGGCAGAATTCAGAAGTGAAGCCATCTGGTCCTGGACTTTTCTTTGTTGGGAGGGTCTTTATTACTGATTCAATTTCCTTCTTGGTAATTGGTTTGTTTATGTTTTCTACATCTTCATGGCTCAATTTAGGGAGGTTGTATGTGTCCAGGAATCTATCTGCTTCTTTCAGGTTTCCCAGTTTATTGCCATACAGCTCTTTTTAGTAATTTCTGATGATTCTTTTTATTTCTGTGATGTCTGTTGCTACATTTCCTTTTTAATCTCTAATTTTATTGATTTGGGTCTTCTCTCTCCTTTTTTTGGTTACCTAGCAAATGGTGTGTCAATTTTGTTTATTTTTTCAAAAAACCAGCTCTTCGTTTTGCTGATCTTTTGTATTGATTTTGTTGTTGTTGTTGTTTCAATTTTGTTCATTTCTTCTCTAGTTTTAATTATTTCTTTTCCCTACAAGTCTGGGGTTGGTTTGCTCTTATTTGTCTAGATCCATGAGATGCATTGATAGCTCATTTATTTCGTGCCTTTCCAATTTCTTAATGTAGGCATCAATTGTTATAAACTTTCTTCTTAACACAATTTTGCTGTATCCCATACATTTTGATACATTGTATTGTCATCTTCCTTTGTTTCCAGAAATTTTTTTATTTCTCTTTTCATTTCTACTATGACCCACTGTTCATTCTGGAGCATGTTGTTCAGTCTCCATGTGTTTGCATATGTTCTAGAGATTTCTGACTTGCTGATTTACAGCTTCATTCCATTATGATCCAAGAAGATTCATGGTATGATTTTGATTTTTTTTAATTGGCTGAGACTTACTTTATGGCCTAGAATGTGGTCAATCCTAGAGAAAGTTCAATGCACTGCTGAGGAGAATATATTCTGCAACTGTAGGAAGAAAAGTTCTGTAGATATCTGTAAGGTCCATTTAGTTCATAGTGTCGATTAATTCTGTTGTTTCCTTGCTGATTTTCTATCTAGCTGATCTGTCCATTGCTGAAAGTGAGTATTGAAATCCCCCATTACTATTGTATTTGAATCTATGTCTCTCTGGAGATCCTTTAACATTTCTTTTAAATAGCCTAGTGTTCTGTAATTAGGTGCATATACGTTTATAACAGTCACATCTTCCTGTTGAGTGGATCCCTTAATCATCACATAGTGCCCTTTTTTTGTCTCTTTTAACAGTTTTTGTGTTAAAGTTTATTTTGTCTGATATTAGGATGGCTACATCAGCTCCTTTTTGGTTTCTGCTACATAGGATATCTTTTTCCATCCTTTCACTTTCACTCTGCTTGCATCTTTGTTGGTGAGATATGTTTCTTGTAGGCAGCAAATAGATGGATTTTGTTTTTTAATCCATTCTGCTCTCCATCAGCTTGTTACAGGATGTCATTGCAGAGTGATGGGGGAGAGAGAAAACATAATCCCCTTTTGTTTTTTCTCCTCTAGTTTGGCAGGGACACTATTCCCCATGGGACCCCAAGCTAGATTCCCTCCAGGCTCTTCCTTCAGCTTTTTTGCCAGTGGCTTGGGCTGCTTCAATCTGGTCTCACCTCACACCCCAATGCTGTTGTGGAGGCTCCCAGCTGTTATGGTCCTCAGTTGTAAGTGTCTTCACCCACCTCAAAGGTCCACCTTGTCCCTCCAATTTGCATAGTGTTTCCCCTGCTGTTTTCTCCCCAACTCTTCCCTGAGACTACACTCTTTCTAAATTATATTCTCCTAGACTAGAGCAGCAAGCTCTCTCTCTACTCTTCCATCTTAACCCAATCCTGAAATGACATTTTCTAAAACATAACAAAAGGTAATAACTAATTAAGTTCTTATTCCTAAAGAAATTTAGAAAATGTTAATATTTTCATTCTGACTTTGGAAACTATTGGAAAAGAGAAATGATTTCCTGGAGAAGGCTGTCTTTCTCACTATATTTTAAGGATGTGTGTGTGTGAATGTTGTGTGTGTGCGTGTGTGTATATATATATATATATATATGTAAATGTACTTTGAATTTAACATTCATGAACATTTAGCAAGATGAAGAAATCACCCACTCCAAAGCCTCACCTACATCATTCTGGGCAAGCCTTTGGCGTTTTGAACCATCCAGATTGGCCATTTCAATCGTCGACTTCTCGGCATCGCACCAATACAATTTGTCAGTCAAGTAGTCAATCGTGATTCCACTGGGCCCAATCAGATCAGAGCTGGCTATGATCAGTCGGTCAGAGCCTTGAAGGGAAGAACTTTCAATCCGTGGACTGATCCCCAAATCAGTCCAGAATAATCTCCTTTAATCAAGGAAGCATACAACAGATAAACTCTGCATGAAAAATTCTTCCATTCTTTCAGCAATGAAAATATTAAGGTAAATCACTTCAGAATCTACCAAAATAGGACAGCAAGGAATATAGAAGGAAAAAAATATATAGCACTAGCACTATTTGTTGGACAAATAACTTTGAAAAACAAAATAATTAGCTCTTGTTTATGTAAAGTATCTTGGATAAGAAATGCTGAAATAAGGCTCAGATCATTAGATCAAAGGAATTACTACTAGTATTAATTGAAAGTGTGCTTGAGTGAATATTATTAAATTAGCATTGTATGCTACAAATTGCAAAGAAATCCTGCAGCCTATTCTTGTTACACATATGTAAAACTAATTGCACATGAAAAGCCACAAAATAAAGGGATAATATTTGTTTGTCATCTAGTTCTGTATAGTGTATTAACTCAATTTTAATTTGAAATTGCATAAATCAGGTGCTGAGCACAGTTTTTGGAAGTCAGTATGGCTTATTATCTTTCTGTTAGCCTGTTAAGAGACTATTACATTCTCAGCATTTTATCATGGCTCACTCCAAATCAATTATTAATTAACTACCAATATATTATCTCTCATAGGTCATCATGAAATTTCCATCATAAATAAAATAAGGTTGGGTTTTATCCTTGCTTTTTAACAAATTAGGGAGTGATCCTTTATTCTCCTGAATTCCAACCTTTAAATGAAAATTTGTCAATAATTTCATAATTAACATCATCTTTTAATCTTTCATAATCCCTGTTTCTTCTTACCTAAATCTAGGAATGATCTATCATTTGAGGTCATCTTATAATTTTTCTCAATGTAATTCATAAGTAATACAATCCAAATATGGTTTACTACAATGGTTTATATAATAATGTAGATTTTATTTTATTCTTAAAAACTTATTTTTTTTATGAATTTGAAAGGTAAAGCAACAAAGAAAGAAGGAAAGACAAAAAAAGAGAGAGAGAGATTCTATCCACTGGTTCTCTCCCCAGATGGCCACAATAGCCAGAGCTGAGCCAGACTGAAGCCAAGAGCCAGAAACTCCAACAAGGTCTCCCAATGGGTTTGCAGGGGCCCAAACGCTTGGGCTATCCTCCGCTGCCTTCCTAGGTGCATTAGCAGGAAGCTAGATTGGAAGTGGAGCAGCTGAGACTCAAATGGGTACTCTGGTATGGAATGATAGGGCTGTAAGTGGTATCTTAACCCACTGTGCCACAAGGCTGGCCTCCTAGTTTTTTGTTTTGTTTTGTTTTAAGAAAGTAGGTAATTGGCTTAAGTCTAAGTAGTGAATGAATTAAGCCTATATCTTTTCAAAAAGGAATTGAATTCATTTAAAATAGAACAGTATTTTTAAAAAATTATTATTCAACAATAGAAGTCAAAAGATATTAGAAGGTGGCTTGTATGTGGTGTAGCAGGTAAAGCTGCCACCTGCAAAGCCAGCATCCCATATGGGCGCAGGTTTGAATCTCAGCTGCTCCACCTCCAATCCAGCAGCCTGGGCCTGGGGAAGCAGTGGAAAATGGCCATGTAGGACACCTTCAAGAAGCTCCTGGCTTCTGGCTTCAGACTGGCCTACCTCCAGCTATTGTGGCCATTAGCAGAGTGAACCAGTGGGAGGAAGAACCGTCTGTCTCTGTCTCTCCCTCTCTCTCTCTGTAACTCTCTCTTTCAAAAATAAATAAATAAATAAGTCTTTTAAAAAAGGATATTAAAAGGATGAGAAATGCAGGCTGGCCCTATTTGACCACTCGTTTATCAAACATGAGCTGACACATGATCCTTATACAAGGTGTCTCGTCTTCATAACTACCTACTTGGCCACTGGATGAACAGCAATTCCTCGTGGTTGGGAAATGTTCTTCTTTATGATTATTTCACGATGCTTTCCACTTAGATTACTCCCTTCAATGACAGATTTCCTAAAATGTATGCAATATAAAGGGGTTTGTTATAACAACCTTACTTTTCAATAAAAATATTCTTTTTCCCTGCTCCTGACAATGCAAAGATAGGCACTCTAAGCTACTACCCATCTCTCTTTTGCTTTCTCTCTGTCAAACTCCACCTCCCACCCCATACACACACTAGTTAGCTCCAACAAGCCCACAAATTCTATTTTCTTAAAAGCTTTTAATTAGCATCTGAATATTCATCCCAAGCAATTAAAAAACACAGTGACAGAATAAGGTAAAAAGGGACTGTGTCAGATGCCTGGTAGAGACAGAGCCAAGGTATGAATATCACTATCTCTTTCTCCTCACAAACTCTAATCTCCCAATGGAATAAGAGAGGCCAGAGGCAAAAGAGGCATCAACCTCTTAGGTCACAGATCCTGGGAAGGAGGGAGACAAATCAGCCCAGGACAGTAGAGGAGATTTATGTTGGCTTGCATTTCTTCCATACGATTGTGAGACAAGTGTGAGCACTGAAACATTATTTGCTGCTTATTACATTAAAAAAATAATAACTCAGGAGGAGCATTTAGCCTGGTGGTTAGGAAGCCAATTAAGACAGCCACGTCCCAAATCAAAGTGCCTGTGCTTTATGCCTGGCTCTGACTCTCAACTCCAGCTTCCTGCTAGTGTAAACCCTGGGGGTCAGCAAGAAATAGATCAAGTGGTTGGGTCCCTGCCACCCACATGGCAGACCTGGACTGAGTTCCAATCTCCCAGCTTTGGCTTAGCCTAGCTCCAGCTATTGTGCCATATGGGGAGTACAGCAAAGAATGGGAGAGCTTTCTTGCTTTCTCGCTTTCTCTCTCTCTCTCTCACTCATTCACTCACTCTCACTCTGCCTTCAAACAAATACATTTTGTTTTTAAAGGAGCTAGTAAGGGCTTCTGAAGAGTTCCCTAGAGCATGTGGGAAGGCAGGCAGAGGGGACACAGGACAAAGAAGAGCCTCCTACACCCATCTCCATGTGCTTCCTGCTTGCCCTGTATCTTTTACAAACTAGAAAATGCAACCACATCGATTTCATTCAACAAACACCATAAGGGCCTAACCACCTTGTTCTTGTGGGCAAAGTCGGCAGGAAACAGGCATGCCCAGAAACACGGAGCAGGCCCACTTCCTGCTCCTTGTTCCACAAAATGTCAAGGAGACCTTCTCCAGGAGGCATATCTGAGGCTAACCTTAGCTTCAGCACAAGGAACAAGGCTTGACGTGCATTCTTCCTCAGAGGCTAGACACAGAGGAGGCAGGGGGCAAACAGGCTCAGGGCCTATGCTGGGTCATGACTGCTTTGCTCACTGACAACTCAGGGCAAGATACACCTAAAAACCATTTATACCCTAATGCCACGTTTCAGATAATTTTGTCCCCAGATGAAGTGGTCATAGCATGAACTCTTCTTCATCGAAGATATTTTTGAACTCAATGTGTCAAATGTGTCAAATTCTGTCCTCACTTGGACACTTCTCCCTTGGTGGGATGGAAGGAATTCTGAAGCCACTTGCTTGTGACCAGAGGAGATGAAACTGTCAGTTCCAATCTCAGTGTGACATCATCTCTAAATTCTCAAGCAGGGGTTAGATGATGCAAAAGAAGTATGACATAAACACTAACTGGAGCTGTCTCAAAACAAGATTGCTGGAAGTTAGCTTTTCAGGCCCCCCCAAGGTGTTCACATAGTAATACATTTCTACTGGATTCAGCCAGAAAGCAAACCTCAAACTTCAGTGTTGGTAATGAGAAGCCAAGACCAGCAAGGACATTGGGTTCACACAAGTTCAGGCATTCCTCTTAATCTAGAGTGCAATGTCCTTCTCTTTATACCCATCATCTAAGGGTCCCTGTGGCAAAGGGATCCTCTTAGAGCAAGGATGGAGGATGTCCGTGGGTCATATAAGGCCTGTGAAACCATTTGGTCTGGCCTTGCCAAGGCAACCATAGGCAGAACTCCAAATTTAATAAATCTATCCCAAGTTAATTTTTAAGTTGATACTTATGTATGGTCCTCAGCAGAAAAAAAGTTGCCCACTCCTGTCTTAGAGGAACATGCACCCTACTCTGAGGAAAAGTGTTGTCCAACAAGAATCCCAGAAGAATGACTTTTACCTTATCGGAGTTTTTGTAACCTCAAAAGATTACACGGGGCCAGCACTGTGGCACAGCAGGTTAATGCCCTGGCCTGAAGCGTCGGTTCAAGACCCGGCTGCTCCTCTTCCAATCCAGCTCTCTGCTATGGCCTGGGAAAGCAGTAGAAGGTGGCCCAAGTCTATGGGCCCCTGCACCCATGTGGGAGACCTGGAAGAAGCTCTTGGCTCCTGGATTCGGATTGGCACAGCTCCAGCCATTGCAGCCAACTGGGGAGTGAACTATTGGATAGAAGACCTCTCTCTCCCTCTCTCTCTCTCTCTGCCTCTCTTCTCTCTGTGTAACTCTGACTTTCAAATAAATAAATAAATCTTTAAAAAAAAAAAAGACTGCATGAACAGATGTCTTAATTTTTAGCCCCTTCATTCTTTGTCACTAGCAATTGACTTCAGGACTCAGGATTCCTTCATACTAAATAATAGTGTTGCCAGTGGAATTGTCAATGAACTTTCTTCCTACCATTTGAGTCAATCATTTGAGTCTGTCTTTTCCTCAACCACTACGGAGTGCAACTACCCTACTTGAGATCTTTTAATTGCGTAAGTTACCAGGTAATTTAATATCATGACATTGGAATCTCAGTTTTTTAAATCCAATTTCTAGCTAATATCAAGGTTTTCAAACTACGAATCTCTCATTTCCAGACAATTTAAAGGTTCTCTTCTAGCAGATGCCTTTAGAGGGAAGAAGCCTTAAAAGGGGCTCATTACCAAAGTCAACAAACTAGGGAATCTGAGGTCCGATTCTCCAAGCCAGGCCTGTCCCATCTCCTGAAGGAACTGCCCCCATGGTAGGAACTGTGGTGCTATTATTCAAGGACTGTTACAACTAGAGGGGCCTTGGGAATATGGGAAAATATGAGAAGACCCACCATCCATAGAGGGCCTAAGAACAGTTGGCATCTGTCATCCTGCTCCAAGCTTATTCTAAGAACAGCCATATACAAGCTCTGTTACTATGCACAGGTGACACTTAAAATGTCCTTTTAAGTAGGTTCAACACAGAGGAGGCCATTATGATTTTCATAATTATTACAACTGAATTCAGTTTTAATTTGTTACATGATTCTGCATTGAGCATATTTTACATCAGCTCTAGTAAGAAAGGCAGTAAATCTTCTTGATTTTTATGAGGGTAAGCTTTGGAAATGAACACCTTTGAGTTCCAATTATAACTACTTGTTGATGCTTGGCTTTGGGAAAGTTATTTTACATTTGATGACCAATTTTCTTAATATCTTAATTGGAGAAATGAAAATTTACCTTTATGGATTTTGAGAGAGATAAAACTCTCATCCACTAGTTCGCTCCCCAAATATCTATAATACCCCTCCTCCTTTCTGGTGTCAAAGCCAGGAGCCAGGAACTCAACTATTTGAGTCATCACTGCTGTCTTCCAGGGCCCACTTCAGCAGGAAGCTAGAATCAGGAGCTGGATCTGGGGATCAAACCTAGATACTCTGATGTGGGACACGGGCATCCTATCTGTGTCTTAACTTCCAGGCCAAACACCTGCCTCACCCTTTGAGGATTTAATGCTATTATGGATACATAGTTCCTTCATTGGTGCATTGCTGTTATTCAATTAATAAATACCCAAATAATAAGGTAATGAAGGTATGGCTAAACTAATAAATAAATGAATGAATGAGTGAAAGAAAATATGCTAGCCCTGGAGAGAGAAGGGCCATTGATAATTGCATACCACATCATACATCTGGCTCACTTTAAAAAATCCTTTTGTTAGCCATTATTACTCCAGACCAAAAGAGATTTTCTTGTACACAAAATGCCTATCCCCAATCATGCAAACCATTTCCTGGGACTCTGTGTTGGAACAGCTGATTTCACAGAGGTAAAGCCTTAGTTACTTCTCCCTTTTACTTCAGTGTGGTTGCATAGGTACCAGATGTGCAGACTGGCCACTTTACGGCTTTTAGTTACTCTCAGAAAATATCCTGTAGCACACAGCATCTCTAATATTATCCTGTCAGGGACTCTAAGGTTAGTGGCTTCTCTCACAAAAGCAAGAGTGAGTTCTCGTTAGCACAGATAAGGGACACAGCTGCTTCCTTCCTTCTCCTCCCTCATCCTGTTTGTGGGCTCACATTTAAGTCCAACAGTCCTCCTGGTGCCCAGAGCACAGAACAACCACAACTTCACTCTGCTCTGTTCCCCACCAAAGCAAGGGTATTGTCCTGGCATCTCATGAACTTTCCTCCCAACTCCAGCAGGAGGCTCTCACTCCCTCCTTCACGCTTACCTACCAGGGAGCCCGCATGTGGATTGTGGTCCAAGACTAGTCACTGGCGTGTTGTGTGACTTTGAATAACTCACTTAGACTCCTGATCCTTATATTCCTCACCTTGTAAAATGAAGAAGTTGGGCTAGCTGATCCCTGAAACCCCTCCATTCCCTTTGAGAGTATGCATCTTTCAGTTGGCAATTACTTATATGAGGTCTTATGACATTTCTTGTATTCTATTTAGACCAATCATTCAGCTGTATTAATTTTTTTGGCTGGGGAAATATGCCTTATTCCCCCAGATAATCTAAGGGCCAACGGAAAATATGGTGCCTATCTCATTCTCGTGCTCCTTCCATGAAGTCTAGAAGACAACCTTATCTGTAGCAGATGTGTAATGATTTCTAATCATAATCAGACAGATCTTGGGTTTCTCTACTAACAACAGGCTGAACCACAAAAACACATGTTACTTTATTGGCCCTAGATATCCTGCCACAGATGCACATCCAATTTCTTAAAAGTTTTATTTGGGTATTTTTATTTATTTGAAGAAAAACATGCACTGGTTCTTTTCCCAAATGTCCATAATAGCTAGGGCTGGGCCAGGCCAAAGTCAGGTGTCCAGAACTCAATCCAAGTGTCCCACATGGGTGGCAGAGACTCAACTACTTGAGCCAATACCTGCTGCCTCCCAGGTTGCAAATTAACAGGAAACTGGAATCAGAAGTGGAACCAGAACTCCAACCCAGACACCTGGAGCCAGCACTGGGGCATAGTAGGTAAAGCTGCTGCTAAAGCACCAGCATAGGGGTACTATATGGGTGCCAGTTTGTGTCCCGGCTCCTCCACTTCCAATCCAGCTTCCTGCTAATGCGCCTGGCAGAGCAGTGGAAGATGGCCCAAATGCTTGGACTCCTGCACTCATGCCAAAGACCCAGATGAAGCTCCTGGCTCCTGGCTACAGTCTGGCCCAGCCCTGGCCATTGTGGCCATTTGGGAGTGAAGCAGCAAATGGAAGACACATCTCTCTCTCTCTCTCTCTCTCTCTCTCTCTCTAACTCTTTCAAATAAACAAATAAATCTTTTTTTAAAAAAAAAAAGACATTCCAGTAAGGAATCCCCCAAGTGGCATTTTGATCACAAATACCAAATGCCTGTTCTCCTGCATTTTAAAAACATTTTTACAGATCTAATTTTGATAAAAAGGGAGACTATCTTGTTTGGTGGTGAGGAGGGAGTAGAATAAGTATGGTCATCAATGAGGGCTTTTTTTCCTCCAATCCCACCCATCTACCCAACAATATATTTTTATGGGCAAAGTGGAGAATGAGGTCAGCGATATTACCTATCCCATCACTCCTGTCACTTGTAACTTAACAAACCAAAGCAGGAAACATACCCTCTGTCTGTCCAGTAGAATCGACGGCCAATCCAGTCCACAGCAAGTCCTTCTGGCAAGTCTACTCCATCTTCAATTAGCCTTTCTCGTTGGGAACCATCCACATTAGCTCTCTCTATCCACTTCAGGGCTGTATGGGCAAAGTATATCTAAAAAAAGAGAATATAGGCATTTCTTATTTATTTCTGGGAAGAAATATGGAATGGATCCAAAAGTTAGTAAGTCTTCAGGTGATACAGAGTAATTGTTAAGAGCTTGACCTTGAGCCGGCGCTGCAGCTCACTAGGCTAATCCTCCGCCTTGCGGTGCCAGCACACCGGGTTCTAGTCCCGGGCAGGGCTCCGGATTCTGTCCCAGTTGCCCCTCTTCCAGGCCAGCTCTCTGCTGTGGCCAGGGAGTGCAGTGGAGGATGGCCCAGGTGCTTGGGCCCTGCACCCCATGGGAGACCAGGAGAAGCACCTGGCTTCTGCCATCAGATCAGCGCGGTGCACTGGCTGCACCACCCCGGCCTCGGCAGCCATTGGAGGGTGAACCAACAGCAAAAGGAAGACCTTTCTGTCTCTCTCTCTCTCACTGTCCACTCTGCCTGTAAAAAAAAAAAAAAAAAAAAAAAGTCCACACATACAAAAGGACTTCAAAAAGTTCATGGAAATGCCTATTATGAAAAAAATTATTCAGGTATTTTAAAATTTTTAAAAACCAAAATCGATTTATCTTTTGATTCCATTTTTCCATGAACTTTTTGAAGTACCCTCATATATGTTCAGAAACCCATAATCAGTGATGGACATTTCCTAAAAAGATAACTTCTTATGGGTTATTCTTCTTTCTAGATAAACTAGAAAGGTTGTATTTCATAAATAGAAATATTAATACTTCTCATATTTACAGACACTACATTAAGGCCATGCTTCTCAGGTACTAGAGTGCATGGAATCAACTGACAGTCTTGTTAAACAGCAAATTCTGATTTGGTGGTCAAGAGCAGGGCCTAGGACTTTGTACTTGTAATAAGCTCCAGGTGATATTGTTGTTGCTGGTTCAAAGACCACAGTTTGAGTAGCAAGAAAATGAGAAGACTGATCAGAGAGATGCAAAGGAGCTACCTGATATAAAGTTCATTCTAGATCTCCTATTTATCTTGTTGTAAAAATGCTGACTGTAGCGGGGGGGAACTAATTTGATAATAAATAAATCTGAACTCATCTTTTCCATTTTTATTAATGTAATCAATTGTTCTTTGGAGCAATATAAATTCAGTTCAGGTAGAAGAAAAAAAACCTGTTTCCTAGTATTTAAGTATAAAACTTCTATTTGCACAAATTGGCTATCAATCCATACCTATTATAGCTAGAATTAATTTGCTTCACTCTGTCCCTTTTAGCCATTTACCAGATTGCTTCAAATCAGGAAGAAACAAAAACACAAAGTTTAAAATCCTAGGAATTCAAGCACCATCTGGAAACAGCTAAATAGTTATGGAGCAGGATTAGTAACATGTAAATTTATCATTTTGGGTGATTAATCTCCAAAAGACCCCATGATGTCAATTCAAGCACATTCTAACCTAGCACAAATACAACTAAGTAACTAAAGACCAAATGGCCAGCTGACTGGGTTGATAATACAGAAATTCTTAGTTACACCAAAAGTTTTATGTAAATTATATACATAAGTTATGAGTTAGGCTACCATTCCCATATGAGCCATAAAACTTAAGTTTCCTGATTTTAATGGTAAAGACGTCACTGAATCCTCCCTCCCCTCCCACCAACAATATATCTTAAATGTAAATTATTAACCCCTACTAGGGTTACTATGTCCCAAACTTCAACTCCTCCAACTACTAAAAATAATCAAAATAATCATAAATCTATTTATGGAGCACCTTCTATGTGCACAGAACTATGCTAGACCTGTCTATTATATCTTCAGCTCCAAAGAAGGAAACTAAACTGAAGATCCTGCATGATCATTCCCAGTAAAATGACTAAACCACAGCCAGAATTAGGGTAGGGTACGATAGCCAGAAAGCACCTAAAATATCTCAAAGGATGCACCAAGGTATATTTTTAAATTGTTCCATACCTGACTGTCCTGAGTTTAGCTGAGGATTTTCATGTAGCCCAGGTCATTTGTTGGGATAAAATCCTCTACTTGGTCCTTAAAGTGAGCATATTCACAACTGTTCAAGCAACAAAACCATACCTTATTTTCCACAGGGTCATGATCTAGGGCAAAAACCATTCCCATCTGCTGGATAAGCAGGGTTTCATAATCTGTTCCATCAAAATGCATGTGTCGAATATCTTGAGAATTGGCAAACAGCAAAAATGGTGGTGGTCCTGTTAATCAAATTTCAAATATGGTTGCATTTAAAACATGCCTTAGAACTCTAGAGGCACTTCTGATTCTAACTTTCATGGTGCCTTCTTTAATTTGGGCAGTACTTGTTTTTGTAATTTCCCACAATGTGGTGCAGGCGTAGACAGGCAAGACTCTCTCTTCCCGTCATTGCCAAAATTTCATCATAAGGTTCTTGCCTCTCTTGGTGTCTGTTTTTAAAATGCAAATTACTTAAAGAAAGGACCAGCATTCAAAAAACTAACACCAGGGCTAAATAACGCAAGTCTTAGGGCTGTAATTTCCTTCATTTACACACGGAGCAACACATTAAAATTAGCAGATTATGTACATTGATACTGAATAACTAACCTTCCCCGTCCTTGGTATTTCTGAAAAGAAGGTATGATTATCTGAGTTAATACTAAGACCCTTGATCATTTTCAGGACACAATCTGATGCAATGTGAATTAAGACCTCGAGAAATTAACACTATTAGGTCTGACTAAAGTGAGCTGTTTAGAAGCATCATTGTGATGGCCTAGATTAAAGTATAATGAACCTGCAGGAGAAATAAGATTAATCTAGGATACCCAGGGCTGCTGAGAGACATAAGAAATGTAATATCAGAAGATAGAAAGATAGCTGAGGCATACAACTTCATATTAAATACTGACACACTAAGGACAGAATCTGTCAAAGTATTATGATTATTATATTCACTAGAGAGATGAAAATCAAATCAATCAACAAATATTTATTAAATACTTTCCAAATATGAAGTGTTTTAAGGCTATTCTAGGCAGGACTTTCTCATCTACTGCAAATATCATACCGGCAAATCTTTGCAGGATGCTAATTAACTTAGAAATGTTCTTTAAAACTACAGTTATCATTTATATTGTTATTATTTATTCATATTTACAGTATGATTTGTTTTCCATTTCGAATAATTAAAAATTAGACTTTCAACCCAGAAGACAAAAGAAATTCAACTTTCCATCTTTCTAAATGAAATGTTGTTTTCATGTCATCTTTTTGCAGGGCCATACTTTCAGATGGCCTCAGCACTGACCTGCAGCTGCACAGCTTTTCCGATCCAGTTGTAGGTCATACCCAGGCAGACAACCACATTCCCAGGATACCGGACTGAGAGGAACGCAGAGCTGGCTACACCCACCATTATCAGGTGATGAACAGCCTACAAAGCACAATCACTTGGTAAGGCTGCTATGTCATTCAAAATAGAACAATTTTTAATCAAAATATCTAGATGGCCCAACTATATGTTGATTTTTAGAACCATGTCCATAGTCATTTGTACTGCTACAATCAGGTGTATTTTTCAGAGGTCAGGAGCAAATATCATAGTATCCTCCTTTCATATAGCCCAACATATTGGTAGTTATCTTTTCCAATCCCGTGGCCCTTGTCCTCTTGTTCTACCACTAAGTTCAAGAACAAGTACCCCAGCAGCTGGCTGGAATAAAAAATACATTTTTTAAAGATTTATTTATTTATTTGAAAGGCAGAGCTACAGAGAGGCAGAGGGAGAGACAGACAGAGGTCTTCCATCACTGGTTCACTTCCCAGTTGGCCGCAATGGCTGGAGCTGCGTCAATCCAAAGCCAGAAGCCAGGAGCTTCTTCCAGGTCTCCCACATGGATGCAGGGGCCCAGAGACTTGGACCATCTTCTACTGCTTTCCAGGCCATAGCAGAGAGCAGGATAGAAAGTGGAGCAGCCGGGACTCAAACTGGCACCTATATGGGATGCCAGCACTGCAGGCAGCAGTTTTACCCACTACACCACAGCACCAGGAAGAGTTATACCAGATGCCAAACTCTTCAAATACATTTTTCACTCACCACATTTTTGGACTCTTCAATTCTTTTTCTTTCTTCATTAAAAAAAAAAATCAAAAGACATTAAGATGTCTGCCTCCCACATCAGAGTACCTGCATTTGACTGCCAGTTCTGATTCATGACTTCAGCTTCCTACCAATGCAGACCCTGGAAGGCAGTGGTGATGACTCAACTTAATGGATCCCTGTCACTCACAGGGGAGAATGGGTTGTATTCCCAGGTCCCAGCTCCAATTCCTAGCAAGCCCTAGCTAACCACTGCGGGCATCTGAAGAGTGAGCCAATGAATGGGAGCCTCTCTCTCCCCCAAAATTTTTTTAATCAAAAAGTCATATGGAACTCTTCCATTAACTTTGAGTTACTTCCAGGTTTCTATATACTGAAGTTTCTATGGACATAAAAATATACAAGTATTTACTAGGTATAAGGATTAAGCTAGGCACTCTGCTTCTGTCATCTTGTTTAAGTAACAGTACCTCTACTGATGAGGAAACAAGACTAAGAGAGAATAAATAACTAGTCCAAAATCACACTGCTACTATCTGGTAAAGCTACTACAAGGCCATTTAACTTTTTTTTTTAAGATTTTATTTATTTATTTGAGAAGTAGAGTTACAGAGAGAGAGAGAGACAGAGAAAAGGTCTTCCATCCACTGGTTCACTCCCCAGATGTCCCCAATGGCCAGAGCTGAGCCAATCCGAAGCCAGGAGCCAGGAGCTTCCTTCAGGACCCCTACATGGGTGTAGGGGCCCAAGGACTTGGGCCATCCTCTACTGCTTTTCTAAGCCATAGCAGAGAGCTGGACCAGAAGAGGAGCAGCTGAGACACCAACAGGTGTCCATATGAGATGCCAGCACCACAGGTGGAGGTTTAGCCTACTGTGCCACACCAGTCCCAAAGCCATATAACTTCTAAGTCCTTGCTCATAACTACTGCACTATGCTGTCAAAAAAAAAAAATAAAGAAAAAATAATGAAAAAATTATTACAGTAATTTAAGTCTGTATATTAATAATCCTTTACATAAACATCTTTCAGTGTGTGACATTAGGGGGCTGGGACCGTGGCATAGCAGGTAAAGCCACCACCTGCTGCACCAGCATCCTATATGGGTGCTGGTTCATGCCTTGACTGCTCCTCTTCTGATCCAGCTCTCTGCTTATGGCCTGGGAAAGCAGTGGAAGATGGCCCAAGTGCTTGCATCCCTGCACCCATGTGGGAGACCAGAAGAAGCTGCTAGCTCCTGGGTTTGGATCAGCTCAGCTCCAGCCATTGGGGCCATTTAGGGAGTGAAATGGGATGGAAGACCTTTCTCTCTCTCTCTTTCTCTCTCTCTCTCTCTGTAACTCTCCCTCTCAGATAAATAAATAAAACCTTGAAAAAATGTGTGATATTGGAAAATCTATTCTCTTTTGGCAATAAGATCAAATTTCAGGTGTCACTTAGAAAATTCACATTTTCAAACAAGCAAAAGTTAAATGGACTCACCACTACATGTTTTTCCATCTGTCTCAAGCACAGAGCCTTCAGGACAGAAACAAAGAGGACCATCTGATGTCAGAACACAGCCATGGCTGCACTTAGATGCATTACTTGGACAGGAAACTAATTCTAGTTTTTATAAAGAACAAAGCAAAATTAGTGTTTCTGAAAACAGACTGGATAGTAAATAATAGAGTGGAGAATTAGTTAGATACAAAAACACATCATTATTGTTTTCTACACACTCATCTTTTGGAGATATCAAATAAAATAAAAGGCAACATGGATAGACACAGGAAAGTGCATATATTTGTTTCCCAATCCTTTTCAATTTAATCAGACTATTCCAGTCATCCTTATTTTTAAAAACAAAGCAATAGAAAATTCCAAGATAATTCTGATACACACTGCTGACTGATGAGCACCAACCCAGATCATTATGGAAACATTATGGACAATAATGGCAATAAATACTAGTTGCTGTGACTTACGATGACACCGTTTCCCATCAGGAAGCAGAACAAATCCTACTGGGCATGTGCAATAATAGGATCCAGGGGTGTTTTCACATCCAAGAGAACAGCCATGATTCCAAAAGGAACATTCATTTACATCTGCACAGTAACAGCAGCAAAATACAGATGCATTAAAAAAAAAAAAAAACAGGCTGTTTTCATTAATGTCAGTGCAGAGTGAGGGCACCTCATACTTCTCTATGCTATAACTGACCATTGAAATGCTGGGTGTTTGTACTTGCAGTAAAAAGGGAAAGAAGTCAGCTTAGTAATGATGGAAGTCTTTTCTGTCATGGTATGTACTTTCAAATAGATTTTCATACTAAAATGACCCTGGGGGAAAAAAGCAGTATTATTTCCCTTGAAAGGACACAACATTCTATTTAAGTTAGGGACAGCTCAAAGTTCTCTACCAATTTAGGACATTTCCTGCTGGCAGGAGGGAACTTTCCCTTAAATGTGGGACGACTCTCCAGGAACCTTGCTCTGGGAAGCCCTGGCCTTTGCCCCTACTTGTCTGAGCCACGGCTTTTGCCCCTGGTCCCAGGTAAGCAGAGGACTACAATTAACAGGCATATGCTAGATTTACCTGTACTATCAGCCCACAGTCCATTCCACAAAAGGTGTACTGCAGCCACTCTATTCTTTCCGTCAATTGCTTCACCCTCCAGGTGGAAGAACACAGTCTTTTTCCCAGATACATTAAATTAGGCCTCAACTAGGCAGAGCCCTAAATAAGCAGCCTGGTTCAGTTTTCCCAAGGTTCCTGTCAGACCTTTCTGGAAGATGTGAAAGTTAACCACATTCATGGAATCTTAGGATACGCTGGCTCCACTCCCCTACAAATACCAACACATACTGAAATATGCACAGACACACCGGGGTGCACAGAGTCCGCTCAAAGAACCCCCATCTTCTTTCAGTCCCTGCGCAGCCTGGGCATTTTATCTTCCAACACAAGATAGAAAGATCGGAAAATATTACAAGGACTTTAACAATTGAACATAGTTAGATAAATAAATAGCCTTTCTGGGAAACAAAAGGGGAGCGGGGGCCGGACTTTCCCAGGGAGGCTCGCTAAGGCCCCAGAAATCAAGACGCCGCCCCGACACCCCGTCCGCCTCCCGCTGGCCACGCGCGCCTTACCTTCGCAAGACTTCCGGTCTCGGCTCAAAGTGTAGCCCTCCGCACATGCGCACTGGCGGAAGTTGGGGCCGGCTCCACACTCGCCGCGTCTGCACTTTTCTTTCCTCAGTTTGCAAAGGTTGTGCTCTGAAAGAGAAATTGGAGGAATGGCAGCGGAGCTGTGTTTTGACAGGCGGCAATGCTTGATCTCTTCCTGGATAAGTGGAATCTCTCACAGCGGGGGCGCTGCTCTTACCTCAGACAGCATCTGAAGCCCATAGAGTCTCTAATTACATTGCTCCTAGGCAGCTGTCAGTTCGGGGCGTTCTAATTAGCTGGAGCTGTCATTCCCTAGGCTGCGAATACTAAGCACAATTTATTCATTTTTTTATCCAGATTTATTGATTTTTTAAAAAGGCACTGAAAATTGTGAAAATGAAATTTTAAAAAGCTTCCAACCTAAAAACATCTTAATATTTGTAATCCAGATCTATATGATACTGTTTTTACAGTCATTTTTTTAAAGAACATCTTTTAGGCTAATATATACATACCATTGCCATATGCCTTACTCCCATTTCTGAGTTTATTGACTGTGTTACAACATCTCCCAGGGTAAATATAAAATTAGATCAGTGAGGTGGCTGATTGGATTGAATTGGCAACCAGACTGAACAACAAATGGCCAACTTGGTGCCTTTGGTTTTCAGAGCCGGCGTCAACAGCTCCTCTCCTTTTTGGAAATACTGTGATTTTCCTCTCTTTTTTTCCAAGTTTTAACAATGATAAGACTTTTGTAAAATGCTAAAGAGATACAGAGGTCAGTATGAGTATGAGGGCAGATGCCCATGACTTGGGGAAGATAAAGGCCAGAGAGATCTTAGAAGAGGTAAATATCAGGGAAGGAGACTGGGGTATGCGCCCTGGAGTCAGCCACAGTAAGATCAATTAGAGACTGTGTATAATGAGAGCCGAGGACCTGAGAAACGTTCTGAAAATAGCTACAGTGCCATAAGACACAAGAATCAAAGCCACTGGCCGGCCTTGTG
Source organism: Oryctolagus cuniculus (assembly GCF_964237555.1). Taxonomy (NCBI): domain Eukaryota; kingdom Metazoa; phylum Chordata; class Mammalia; order Lagomorpha; family Leporidae; genus Oryctolagus; species Oryctolagus cuniculus. Next base: position 55,043,730 of record NC_091439.1, read on the forward strand.
GTGCAGCGGGTAAAGCCGCTGTCCATAGTGCCGCGCCAGCATACCATATGGTGGTCGGTTTGAGACCAGGCTGCTCCACTTCCGATCCAGCTCCCTATTGTGGCCTGGGAAAGCAGTAGAAGATGCCCCAGCAACCATGTGGGAGACCCAGAAGAATCTCCAGGCTCCTGGCTTCAAATCAGCCCGGCTCCAGCCTTTGCAGCCATTTGGGGAGTGAACCAGTAGGTGCAAGATCTCTCTTTCTCTCTGTGTCTCTGCCTCTGCCTCTGCCTCTCTGTAACTTTGCCTTTCAAATAAATAAAGAAATCTTAAAAAAGAAAAATCAAAGCAGCAAGTGTCTGAGCAGAGCAGTCTGAGGGCCAGAGACAGTTCTGCATGTACATTTGTATTTCTAATCTCTGTCTGCTTATAAATATGTCTCCTCCATCAGACTTGACTCATTTCCTTCTGTTTCACGCTACCGCCAAAGATAAAATTTCAACAATGATCTAGTTTGTTTTAATTTGGGATTCAAGAATCAGAACAGGCTCAAGAATCTGCATTTTTATGGAATCTGGAGTGGTTCTGATTCGGGAGCTTTCACGTCACACTTTGAGACACACTGACCGAATGACTGTATTAATGAAATATTCAAACTTCATCTTAGTTACGATAACTACTTTTAGGTAACCTGTGTTATTTCCTAAGTTTTTTGAATGTACTTTTTCAAATCTCTTGACATAATTAAGCATGAAGTCAATCTTGCCAACTCTCAATACCATAGCAACATTACCTACCAAAGCAACTAAGATCACATTAAATAGTCTCTTGGGTATTGACTCCAAAGTATGGCTGCTTGTTTATAGTTTTTATGCCAATTGTGCATGTGTAGTCACTTTATTTTTTCATGTTTCTACATGCTTCACTTAAATTATCCCAGTTTGGGGACAGGTATGTGACACAGTGGATTAAACCACCACTTGTGAATCCTGCATCTCATACCACAGTGCCTGGTTCAAGTCCCAAATACCCGCTTCTGGTGCAGCTTCCTGCTAATGCGCCTGGAAGGCAGCAGATTATGGCCCTAGTACCTGGATTCCAGCCACCCATATGGGTAATCCAGGTGGAGTTCCTGACTCCTGGTTTCAGCCTAACCAGTCTCCAGTGTTATGAGCATTTAGGGAGTGAATTAGTGGAGGGAACTTTCTCTCTCTCTCTGTTTCTCATCTCTCCCCCATCCCCACACACACCCAGCACTCTGCTTTTCAAATAAATTAAGTAAATTTAAAAAGTCATTAATAAAATTTTTTAAAGACTACCAAAATTTTAATTAAGGCAAAATAAAAATGAAATGACCCAATTTTTTTGAAAAATTAATGAGTAAAATTAGAAGCTTGTGAATTTATTGGAGACAAAATACACCCACTTCAAATTCCTTTTTTTAAAAAAATGGAAAGATGATTACTGATTATGACTCAAAAAAACTGATTTCTGCTTTGGTTCTACCTTCTACAACAAATCACATTATCTCTTTGACTTTAGTTTCCTAGTCTGTGAAATAAAACTGTAGAAGTAGATAGTCTCTGAAATAGCTCCTTTAAAAAATTCTATGGCTTTAAATAGAATTAAATATTTTTGGTAAATTCCTGTAATTTTATACCGCTAAAGATTTTAAACCTTAGTTACTGCTTATAATAAAGTATTGAAGAACCAAACTGACAAAAGAAGAAAGCAGTTGGTGTCTAGGTATACCAAGTGCTGCGTTCTCATTCTAGAACCAGTATTATTTTTTTTCTGGTCCCTTTCTGCTACCTCTCATCTGGAGTTCCTTGTGTTCCTATCATCATCATTACTGTCACCATCACAATTACATACATACATCTTTTTTCCATTATTGATAAGTTTCTGAAGCTAAGGCATGTACGCTGTTCACATCTGGAGTCCCAATTGCATCTAGAATGATGTCTTTCACAAAGCAAGTGTGCAGCAAGCATCTGCAATACATGCATAAAAACCTGTGCTCATGTCACCTGCACCCTAACTCGTTCACTGAGTTTTCTCTTAAATTTGTGGAAGGCTTTAGAGATAGCATTCCAACAGATTGTCAGGCTATGACAGTCTAGTCCTCTTTCCACTACACTGGCTGCTGAGGGCTTTAGTGAAATGTTAATGATATGCATCACTCTTCACTCATGGACATAGGGAGGCAAGTAATTGTTAGTCTTCCTTGCATGGCTATGCTGCTGATGTGACCTGAATTCAGACACTAACCAGTTTAAAAGGTCGTTTTAGGAAGGGATCAAACAGGAGATTGAGGGTTATGTTTTTGTTTAATCTTCTTAACCTTCTGGTGTTCTTTAGCTTCAAAATAGGCCAAAGCTAGCATTCAGAATGCTGCTGCTGACCTCAAATAACACCCGTCTCAGCTCAGCAGGGGGGCTTAATTACCCGTGAGATCAATTAAAGCTCCTAATCATGGAGTTTAATGTCCACTGCCAGCTTCACCTCCAATCACTTGTCTGTCGAACACACGAGCACTGGTAAGCTTCAACAGAGCCAAGGAAATCTGTGGATTTTACTCTGGCCCAGTTCTGAAACAGCACACATGGCATTTTCTACTTAGCTTTTTTTCCACCTATCACATTGTTTGTTTCTACCTCTAATTCTGTGCAAGACCCACAGCATCAACAAAGCCTTTCCCGTCTCTCCCATTCACTTGAATCATCTTTGTAATTAAATATTTGGCATCTCCAACATTTGAATAACACTTTATAAGGTGTCTACATTGTCAATTTAATTTCTGTAATAAGTCCCTGTGCTGTTATTTTTTAAAAAAATTATCTTTCCTTTTACAGAGTAGAAAATAGTGGCTTGTCAAGGAACACTTGGGTAATTGGGGAGAACTGGTACTCAGCCCCAAACCCTCTGATTGTAGACCCCACCTCTTCACCATTATGTGTGTGTGTGTGTATTCACTGTGTGTGTGGTTATATAAACATATATATGGAAAAAGTATTATGAAAAAAACTACACCAATTTCAGAATTTTTACAGCAAACCAAACATCTTTTAATTTCATTTTCCATCAACTTTTTGAAGTATCCTTATATAAATAAATATATATACACTATATGTACACACATATAAGTATATTTACATATATGTGTAAAATAATAGCTGTGAGTTTTATGAAATATCTATAAAAACCCAGCTGCATTTTAGCTCCATCTGCTTATTGTTTTTCTTATTAGTGAATTCTTATTAAATGAAGGCCTTAACTTTCTTTTAAAAAAAAACCTCCCATACTATGCAGATAGTTTATTCTTCTCTGTTCATAGACACACAAGGAAGAATATACAAGAACGTCAACACTTAGAACTGTAATTTTAAAAATGGCTCTAAGGAACAATAATCAATAACTTCTAAAACCATTCTAGAAAAAACTGGTGGGAAACTTGACAGAGGATGGACAACTCTGGCAGCCCCTGAACTGCTAATTAACCTTGAACATCACAAAAAGGATGCCCAGCCCCTGTGGCCTCCTAGTGTAGTACAATAGGAAGTCTACAGCACCACTGCAGTACGCACAGAAAGCATTCCTACAAAAAAACCTGTGATCAGGCTTGTAGACCTAAACTGTCAGTTTACAGGAATTACAGAGACAGCAGAGAAACATGTTCATGGTAAACAACACCATGGTGATACCATCTGCAAGATCCAGAAGTGGAAATGTCTGCAGGACAAACAACTTGTTCCTGAACAAACAAATGGCAAGAAAAACCTTCAGACAGAGTAGAAAAGAAATAGACTCCACGGCCAGGCTTGCAGAAACTAGCAATATGTGAGAGTTACCAGCAAGAAAGAAAACACTAAAGAAGAGGAAGAGGAGGAGGAAGAAGTGGGGGGGGGGGGACAGGAAGGAAAAGGAGGAGAGGAAGAGGCAGAAGGGGAAGAGGAGGAGGAGAAGAAATAACCCCAAGAATGTAAAGGGCATTTCAAATAGCTGCCACTTGGTGTTAGTGTAGACCTGTATTATAAGCCCCACTTTGCCAAACCAGTCCTATGCTTGTCCCAAAGGCAGGTATCCTTATAAATGTGACTTGAGTCCCTAAACAAACGTAAATAACTATAAATACTGTTAGGAAAAAATAGCAAACCATGGCTTACAAAGATTGCTATGACGATACAGAGCTTCACATGCTTTAACTGGTAATGAATTATAAAAAAGAAAAATACTCATCTCTTAAGGATGATTCTTTTCCAGAGGTTTCCAAATAACCAAGGTTTTATAGTAAGCATGCCAGCAACAAAATAATCAGAATGAACCAAAGTCCCACCTGGGCAGTTTGAAATATACTACTCACATCCAGAAGCCAGTACATTTCCAGGCAATTACCCCTCATGAACTCACGGAATTAAAGAAACTCAGCGGTATTTGTGTGCATGAAATGAATGAAGGTATTTTACATAGCATTGATGATAGATTCTCTTTATTTTCCAAAGAATATACTTTTGAAATTCTCTTACAAGCTTCAAACTGAAATCTGTACTTAAAGAATACAGGAGAAAGAAAGAATATGTAGACCTTTTACAAAATAATATCTGGGAACAGTAAACTGACTGCAAAATGCCCAGAAGTTGGGCTTGAAATGATGTTATTAACAGTAATGTGTGAAGAAGTTCCCAAATTGATGTTGAGATCCTTGAAATAGCATGGGTGTCAGGGCAGCCAGGAGAGGTGGTTGAAAGTTTAGTCATGCCAAGGAAACTGTGAGAGCAATTCTGTTTCCAGATAGCCAGAGAAAAGAAGAGTGGGAAGGGAGACAAAAGATTTTTCTGAGTTTCTGAAATTGAAAAGGGAGAGAAATAATGCTTTGGCCCCATGATCTGTGAAAGCTGAAGTATGTGAACCACCAAGAGGTCATGGATAGACAAAGATATGCCAAATTACAGGTTTTCCCCAAACTAGACGAGTCCAAGAAATTAAATGATGGGTCATAGTGGGGAAAATATAGTTGGGAGGCAGCATGGTATCAGTTTGCCTGGATTCAAACCCCAATTCCACCTTCAGCAGCTACTGTGACATCTCTCAACTCAAATTTTGGCTATATAAAATGCTATTAATAAACAGACCTAGGGCTATTTTGAAAATTAAATGAGATGATGTAGGGAAAAACTCAGAGCAGGTAACTCTATACCGAATAATTATGGCTTTTTCTATCAGTCAGGAGGCCACATGACCTTAGAATATATCTTTTTTAAAATTGTTTCTGATGGAATTATTCAGGAGAGAGTGGCAAAGGATCCTTTCTTCTTATTTTCAGCTCAAGTTTATGAAAGTTCTCTAGGCATTGGGAATACAATGAAGAGCTATATTCCCTGTACTCCTAGGACTAAGAGATTTAGGAAGACAGACAATTTCACCAAAGCACAGTAAGGGCCATGTGACTGGGGCTGTTCTCTGAGAACATATTTTCTGAGAATACAGAGCTGGAACAGCTAATGCAGGCTCACCGTGGAACTGGTGCAGTAGCACTGGGCTGTTTCCCAGAGGCTGAGGAGAGACAGCCAGTGAGAAAAAGGAGGAAGAGCCTTCCTGCGCATGCTGGCAGGTGATTGCAGCAGACACTGTGAAACAGAGATGGGGATGATGCTGAGAAAGGAGCACAGGGTCTTGTGGCTGAGATGAAGGGACCATGCTTTAAGAAATGCCAATTAAAGGCCGGCGCCGCGGCTCACTAGGCTAATCCTCCACCTAGTGCCAGCACACCGGGTTCTAGTCCCGGTCGGGGTGCCGGATTCTATCCCGGTTGCCCCTCTTCCAGGCCAGCTCTCTGCTGTGGCCCGGGAGTGCAGTGGAGGATGGCCCAAGTCCTTGGGCCCTGCACCCCATGGGAGACCAGGAGAAGCACCTGACTCCTGTCTTCGGATCAGCGCAATGCACCGGCCGCAGTGTGCCAGCCGCGTGGCGGCCATTGGAGGGTGAACCAACGGCAAAAGGAAGACCTTTCTCTCTGTCTCTCTCAATGTCCACTCTGCCTGTCAAAAAAAAAAAAAAAAAAAAGAATTGCCAATTAAAAGTGGTCAGTGGGTTTTTACCACGGAATAACATGATTGGGTTCTGATTTGTAAAGGGTTATGTTTCCCGCAGCATAGACAAAGAGGCAGGGAGAGCCATCAGGAGGCTCCTGGGGAGCTGCAAGGAGGAGCATAGATTGTTAGAATGCAGAGGGATAGAATCATTAGGACTTGGAGATTGATTTCATGAGATGCAGGTGAGAAAGTGAGAGGACAGTCCTGTGAATTAGGTTGCCTACTCCATCTCTGTCTTGGGAGACAGAGTGAGCAATGTGTCATTCACTGAGCAGCCCAGGACGAAGCTCCTCTAGAATCAGTCAGTCTGAATGGTGGATTCAAGGACTTGCTTAAGCCAACAAAGCAGTTTCTCTTGGGAGGCTTTGTATTTGTTTATGTAAGTCCCATCCTTGCCTTGGTGGGTCAGACGGTATTCCCTTGGGCTGCTTCATTTAGTATAACATGACTAAACCCCAGTGTTTTACATCAATTTCATCTGCAGTAGATCTTTGCAGCCAGACACTCATTATGCCTCAGAATCTGTTCTTTTTAATTCCTAGAACTCTTTTTGAGTCCTCTTACCCAAAAAAGAGGCCTAGGCTAGCAATATTAGATTCAAGAGTTATGTGAGTTATTGCATAGGAAATAAACTAGGAAAATTCTATGTGTGGTAGTCATCCTAATGAGTAATAATACACATAAACATTCCAATGGTTCTAGAGATCCCACTTGATAAACAGCCAACCAGACGAGCTTGGTTGAATCTGACTATTCTAGATCACTTTAAAGGATTTCCCCAAAAAATAACATGATTAATTTCCACATAATTAAAATTTTGTAGAATGTGCATCAAAAAATAATATCCACCAGGTTATATGATCCTTCTGTTATCTCATCAAAGTAGCTTCACTACTAAATGCCTTGTAAACCAAAGTGCCACTGTCCACCTCACCAGAGAGGCTGCAATTGCAGGCATAATGTCCATGAGAAACCAACCAGCTTCTAGAGACATGTGGCTTTAAATGTGAAGGAAATCAGACACATTGAAAACCTGATGAAAGTGATCCATCATCTTCCCATGGGAATAATTGCATATTTTTATTTACACATAAAATCAAGAGATTTAAAGTCTCTAAATCTCAAAAAATTCTTGGTCTCTAAAGCACTAAAGCAATTTAGCCAAATTAATGATGGCCAAAGTAACAGTTTGAAATCAAAAGCCCTTTGCACATGGTGTGTATGTGAAGCCCATCCTGGGAGTACGAGAAGCCAATCTCTAAGACCAGTTGTCTGTTAGATTCCAGGTTGGCCTATGGCTCTGCAGCTGGCAGTGACTTTCTGAACCCTATTACATACCACATTGTTTGATGCTGCTGTTTAATGAATCATCAAAGATTTTCTCCTTCTGAAATTCAGGCTCTCAATTATCTGATTTGAATTCCATATCAAAGAGCTTGAGTAATAGTGAAGGAATCTGAAGAAAGAATGTGTTTATGGTAGAAAGAACACTAAACCAAGAGACTGATGGTCAGGAATTTTTTTCCAAAATTCATTCTTAATTAGCTATGTAATCCTACAAAAGTTACTCTGTTTCTTTGGATTTCTCAACTACAGAATGAGTATAATTATTCCTTCTCTCTTTGTCTCACAGTGTTGCTCTGTTGAATCCATAAGAAAATGCCAGTGAAAATACTTTGGAAATTATGAGCTTATCTATAAATGAGAGAGATGGTGATAATGATGGCAGACCTAGCTATAACTACTGTGGATGAGACTCAGGGACTTATTCACATGTCTTTGGCACTGTGATTCATCACTCAGAAAATGAGTTGTATTTGCAGACAGCTTGAGTCAACATTTCCTACAGGGAGGATGTCATAATGGGGAGAGGGCAGGCTGTCTGTGGTCCACTGGGAGCCTTGGATCTCCTGCAGTTTTGCAGCACACTGATAACTATGGACTCTAAGATGGCCTTCATTTAAAGAAACTCATGGACCACTTATGGACAAAAACATGAATCAGCGTGTAGGGTGGCATTCAAATCCTAGCAATGTGGGAGAGCATCAAGTACCAAGTTTTTTAAAACAATAGCCTATCATCATTGCACATTCAAGATTTGAGTTTGAATAACCTCATCAAGACTTAGATCCTCTTCAAAAGCTTCAAGTGTCATCTACATTAAACCCTCTCACAAAAGTCAAAGCTTAAAGGGACTGAAACCCATGAATAACTTCCATTTTATACCTCTTTCTCTGATCTCTCTTCAATTTCCTTGACCGTTGAGATCTTCCCTATTACTTATGTTCCATTAGACTAGAGTCAAAACAGCTCTGTTATCTAAACACATATATGCTCTGTGGCCATCAGTGTCCAAGGTAGAGAAGCATAAGCTTGGCATAAGTTTCAAGTTAAATCTTTTGTTGTGTCTTCTATAAAGTTGAACCAATCGTGAGAGACAAAAGGAGGAAATGATAAAAATACTTTAGGTTAGATTATACTCTAAGAAACTATATGGTTTAGAGAAAGGGGCCCTCAACCTAAATATTAATGATCCTTGTTTTACTCTGCCTTCTACAACATATACAATAACTGGGAAAGTTACTTAACCTCACTGAACCTCAACTTCATTATCTGTAGAGTAAATCAGACAATATTCTCCCTGCCTACCTCACAGGGTTGTTTGGGGATCAAATGAGATCAAATTTTATATCAAATGTGGAACAGACATAAGGCCCTATTATACAGTTGCATGTCATGACCCAGTCCAGCCTGAGTACACAGTATCAAGGCTATGTGAAGTTTTCCTCTCTCTGAGTAAGGAAAAATATTTTGAGCTAATTCTAAGAAGGAAGAAGACTGTAAATTACTGCTGATAATTCTCTAGACCAGTTATGGATTCTGACATATTAATGATTTGTAAAATTTATTTACTTAATTGTGACTAACTCTTTTAAAATGCAAGAACAAGAGCAGAACACTTTACAATGCATTCCACTTGGTGAGAGTAAATATTGTTTTAGTTACACATGTGAATATGTGTGTGTACTTGGTCATTAAATAAAATGCATTTTTTCCTATGGAAAAAAAATTTCCTACAGAGGTATCTGACATTCATGGCCTTTATGTGTGGACTCTATTTACCACTTGATTTATAGTGTTGCCGTCAGGTTGATGCTACATAATGTAGTGGCACAACTCATAGTTAAATTGCTTCCCACAACTCTTTGTAAATTCAAGTAAATCAATTAGAGTAACTTATTGGGGCCAACACTGTGTCTCACTTGGCTAATCCTCCACCTGCAGTGCTGGCATCCCATATGGGCACTGGGTTCTAGTCCCAGTTGCTCCTCTTCCAGTCCAGCTCTCTGCTGTGGCACGGGAAGGCAGTGGAGGATGGCCCAAGTGCTTGGGCCACTGCACCCGCATGGGAGACCAGGAAGAAGCACCTGGCTCCTGGCTTTGGATTGGCGCAGCGCTGGCCATAGCAGCCATTTGGGGAGTGAACCAATGGAAGGAAGACCTTTCTCTCTGTCTCTCTGTCTATAACGCTACCTGTCACATTAAAAAAAAAAAAAAAAAGAGTAACTTATTGCATCAATTGCTTCATCTCTGGGAATTTTTTGATTCTTTGCAGTTCCTGTTTCCTTGCATGGAAAGCAATGTCATTACAAAAGTTAAATTGCAGCTTCTAGCTAGGTTTTTAAAGAAATTAGAGGAAAAGCATCATCATTATTAGTTTCCTTCCTAAGGATACAAGAAAGAACTTGGATTCCCCCTTAACTCCAGCTTCCCTTGCACAACCTCAGGCCTGTCCTCCTGTTCTGTCTCTACAGCTCCTTTCAGGAGCTGTGTCCAGGGCAAGTGTGAACATATTTATACATTAGTTATGGCAGGGACCTCTCATCTGTAATGTTTTCCACACTATCAGCAAACCCAAATGACATCCAACAGGAAGTATGTAGAGGAAGCAAACAATTCCATCTCCGTTTCTATACTTCAGAGGGTCATTTGGGAACAAAATTAAATATATTTTTAAACCTTCTTGAAATAAAGTTCTTCCAAAGGGTGATATGTTGGTGTAGCATAATTTATGTTGCATCTAAGCCATATTGAGCAAGCTAACCACTGTAAAAATATCTAAAAACCTAACACATTTTTCAAAATCCAAATAATTATATGCTAAAGAATTTAAACAGGGGTTTAGCTGCTGGTAAAGCTGCTGCCTGCAGTGCTGGCATCCCATATGGGTGCTGGTTCATGTCCTGGCTGCTCCACTTCCGATCCAGCTCCCTACTAGTGGCCTGGGAATAGCAGCAGAAGACAGCCCAAGTCTCCTGGCTTTGGTCTGGCCCGGACTTACTCTTGTAGTCATTCCAGGAGTGAACCAGCAGATGGAAGGTCTCTCTCTCTCTCTTTCAAATAAGTAAATAAATCTTTAAAAAAACATTTAAAATTATACCTGAAAGTAGAAATTAGGAACTGTAACTAGCTTTAGTTATTCTACTAGCATTTGTTACTTAAAATGTATTTATTTATAAACAGCCAGTACATATATATGTGTATATATATATATATAAAAGATATTATTCCCATCTGCACAGCATTTGTATTCAAGTGGGAAAGAGAATCAAAACTGGATGTAAATTGATATGTAATTATACCTTATGATGAGTTTAATGAAGGATGCATGAGAGAAGAGTAGGAGGTGAAAGGGTCTACTTTGGCTGATCAGGGGAGGGCGATCTGAGGACATGGCATTTAAGCTTGGAGCTCAAGAGAAGTCTAGGCCAAGGGAGGCGTGTCTGAAAAAGGATAAATGCAGGAAGGAGCTTAACATGTAAGAAGACTTTGGTTACATACTAAGCAGGAAAGTGAGTGGATGAGAGTCATTATTTAATGGTAATAGAGGCAAAAAGAAAGATCAGCTAGTGGCTACTGTAATAGACAAGAAATACTAGCTGTTTGAAACAGGTTGGTGGAAGTAGAGGAGGGAAGTAGACAGTGGAGAGATGCATTTAGGAGGCAGACTAGGTAGATTTGGTGGAAGATTGGAAATTGGGGGTGAGGCAATGGGAGAAATCAGAGATGACATTATGCCGCCTCAAAATAAGGAATGTTGAATTGTAGATAATTAAGAGGCAGTGTGGGATAACAGTAAACTATAGCTTTACAAAGATAAAATGCATCCTCTTTCCCTCTCTGCCAGGGAGAATAAATGCTAACCACTGGAGACAATTCTAGACTCTTATGGCCTAGAGATCATTCTGGAGCAATCTACATTAACAAACTCTACTAACTAGCCTAGAGTTGCTGTTTATTTGTCCTTCCCCAAGTTGCCACCAGCAGAGACTCCAAATCCTTTTTCTTTGTCTTGTCACTTCTCCATAAATGCACTGTTCTTTATTGAACATACTCTACAAGCTGGAATTCAAAGCCACTTCTTTGAGAGCTGTTCATTCCCTGGGTATCTGCCATGTATATATGAAATACACATTAATAAATTTCTATTGGTTTTTCACTTGTTAATCAATCTTCTATTATCAGGTTCCAACTGAGAATTTATGAAAGCTGAAGAAAAAAATTATTTTTCTTACTCTACATCCCCTGTCTGGCTTGGGCAAGCAGAGAGTGAGGACCATGCACCAGGCCCCAGGTGAGGTCAAAGGTGACTCACCAGACTCCCAGGCATCGTCCACTGCCTTGGGCTGTAAGAGTGGATGCACTACTTTAAGTGCACCAGGTGGTACAAATGACGTGTTGAGGTGAATTCTAACCATTTCCTTCCCAGTGTGTTTGTTTGCTATCCAAATTGTCCTCTTTTTCCATGTTGAATAGAAGATACGGTCACCAAAAAGGGACATTGCAAATAAATTGTGCCTAAAAAACAACCAGAAAAAAAATAAAATAGCAAAATATTTGTCCCTTGGCTTATTAAATTCTCACTCCACTTGAATTTATTGGCTGAATTTAATCACCTACTTTGCAATTATTTCTCATTTAGGTTTAGAAAATTATATTAACTTTAACATTTCATTAGTGTCATCATTACCTGAACTAATTGGATGTCATTCTAGCTCCAGCCCCATTGTCTCATCCTTCTGCTAGCTACCATCACAGAAGTGTGATGAACATGGGGAAGAAAATTGTAACAGGGTAAAAATGATTCTGGCTTCATCAATTTCACACTTCTGTCTCTTGCCACACAAGTTAGACAGACCATTGCTACTGTGACAGCAAATCATATGAAACATGGGTGCATAAAAAATATGACATTAATTCCAAAAAGAATAATTATGACTAACATGTGAGAACTTATTGTATGGCAAATTCTGTTATTTTTCTGCATTTATTTAGTATTCAAAATAATCCCAAGAAATTATTATCCCCACATTAACAAAACCTGAATATAAAAAAAGTTATGGAAACTATGCAAAGTCACTTGTCTAACAAATGATAAATCTGGGAACTGAAATCCAGTTTTCTGGACTCCAAAATCTACATGTCAAATAATTATACCAGGTCAGCTAACAAAAGTAAAGTTAATTCATCACACTAACTTCAAATGATGGCTGTTTCATCTGACACCAAAAGCAAAACTTACTGTGCTTGATGTTTGCTACAGTGGACAGAGCCCCCATCATAATCACAAGAGCACATACGAGCACTGCTTCCATCTGTGTTGTGCCCAATCCAAAAGAGTCGCTTATCAAACACATCCAAGGATGCAGCTGCTATTCCTTCTGGTATCTCCAACAGAGTCTTCACTTTCACACCATTGAGATCGGCTCTGTGAAGGCTGCCGGCCAACTCTGAAGACCAAAATATAAACCTAAAAGCAAGCACATGACATGGACCAATAACTGAGGGCATGATCAGTCACCGAAACAGCCAGCTCACTCAGTGTTCAGCAGCTCCTAGCTTCTGCAGAAGATGAGTTTGACTATTTTGAATGAAAATTCAATTCAACAAGTATGTATTACTCTTTTGTGGAAATTCAACATGACTTCACGTTAGACGAGGTATGCTTCTATAGCAGAAAGCTATGGTAGTTAGCAATGTTTGTAGAGGGAGCCTGCTTTGGTTGAAATCCAGGCAACTTCCCTGTTGAAACTGCTGTTTGGGCACTAGAAAAGAGGACAGTGGGCTCAATGAGAAGGTCCCCTGAGTTCAAAATGTTATGACTCTACAAATGTTTCATTAGATTTTGAAATATATTTCCGTGTCTGAAAACAGAATTTACCTTTCTACTGGATCAACTGCTATATGTGCAGGATATTTTAAGGTGCTTAAAAGAACGTAGGAATTGTTTCCTTTCATATCTGTTACTGTAATGATTCCTTCCTGTTGATTTAACCAAATAATTTCTTCATTTATCCAATTTATTGCCATTCCAGAAACATTTTTCTCTATATTGCACACTCTCTGTAAAATCAGATTTTAGAATTGTTGTTAGTATTTCCCATTCACAGTAAAATAGTTTATTGTTATATATAAAAAGTCTACTATTTTAAGTACTCTTCATTTCTACATAGCCCCAAATTGTTTAAATGATAAAATAGTCACAGATGCTGTGCCTTTGTTTTGCTGCAGCAAAATTAATTGCCTTCATATGAATACTACTGGGCCTAGTACTTCTATCAGAGCTGGAAATTATACACTACTGAAATTAGGCAATCAATTATAAGATATTGATAACTTCAACTATTGTATCAGTGGAATTTCAATGCCACTTGTAAGATAGTTTATTCAACTCCCTTTGCTGATAGTATTTTCTAGATCCTTCCCTGGACTCAGGGTCAAGCTTTGCCAAAGCAGTGATATGAAGTCAACGAATCTCTTTTTGGAATCCATATTTTTCTTCTGGATCCTCCTCTTCCATCAGGTTCCTCCCCTCTACTATCCCTGGTCTCTCATCCTGTAAGCATTTCAGAGCTTATCTTTTACTCTCCTTGGGTTGTGTTCCCCACTCTCTCATGATAGAAACAACCAAACAAAATCTCTCTTATTTCCTAACTCCAACCATGGGCAGGCAAACCAGTCTTCTTGGGACACAGAGGGTGCAGGGTAGACAGGGGCCCTGATTTGTACCATTGGTGATTTCCATGGTGGAAATAGTCCCACCTTCTGGAGTTCCAGCTACCCACACAACATCATGGAACTTGGGAGCTGGACAGAGATTGCACAGTCTCATGAGCCCATTCTATGCCTGCATCACACAAAGTAATCTAGCCAAACCATTTTACAAATTGCTGATGTATCTATTAGCTCATCCAGGAAAATTAAATTTTAATGGTTATCCTTTATAAGCAACATTTTATCCCAAAGTGAGACAGGGAAGTAGAGGAATCAGTCGAGTCACCTGGGGGTAGCGCCCATTATCTCGAGGCCTACAGGATATAGGTTTGGTTGTTCTTGCCCTGAAGACAAGCAGATCCCATTCCTGGACCAGATTTGTAACAGTTTAGAGGGTTAAGATTGATCTGGATTCTCCTCCATCTCATTATATGCTCACTGTCATAGATTAGCTTGCCAAATAACACACCTACAGCCACCACGACAGGAATCACCAGACCATTTAAGGAGTGAAAAGCAGCAGTAGCTAGATTCTGGGAAATCTTTATCTGCTTCCTAGAAAATCCATGAATATTCCTCCCTTTATTAGAATGTATCACCGTTTTCATTAAACAACCCATATGATGCTAAACACAGTTCAGAGACAGGCTGCTTCTCTTGGAGTGAGGTCACATTCTAACTATAGTGTATGTATTTTCACTCTCTCAAAAAAACGCTTGCTGTTTGCAGTTTACTGCTCTCTGACTCAAGTATGACTCCTTTCTTGTGGTGAAGTCAAGGCACCCTCACTACTGCGCACCAAAGGGAAGAAATACAATAGTGGGATTTTAGACATTAGGACAATGCTTTCATAGGACTGAATGCAAGTTCACAACGGACTGACATTTTTTCTCTTCCTGTGTCAGATTTTTAGACTCAAAATTTTGAACTGTGTACCAGATGGCTGGAGAATAATGAGTAGCCACCCTTGTTAAAAGTGAGATTAGCAAGTATTAGAGATGTGATGAGATGGCTTAGCACCTAATTGGAGATTTTATGAATAATTGGAAGGAAAAAGGTTTGGTTTTGGGGGAAAAAAACAATGAGCACTTTATGTTGGGAATAAATGCTTAAGATTTCTCATGTCACACACTCTTTAATCCATCTCCAGTGAATTGAGAGAACACTCCTGGGTTTCATGTAAAGGTTCCACCAGTTAAAAAGAAAGATAAAGGACCCTTTGTATGTACTTAAAATGAAATACTTTATATCTGTCACTTGCTTTTTTTCCAGAGTGCAAACACCTTGAGAACAAAAAGAAAAACATTTTTTCTTCCTAAATATTAAGTGTTGAAACACCTGACAGACATTTTCTAAGGATAAACAGGGCTTCTCGGCCTCAGCTGACATCTCACACCAGCTCATTCTTCATCGGGGGCTGCCCCAAGGTTTGCAGGATGGTTGGCAGCATGCCCGGCCTCCACGCGCTAGAGGCCAGCCACATGTCCACCCCCCAACCACATCCAGGTATGACAGCCAAAACTGTTTTCAGGAACTACCAGATGTAGCCTGAAAGGAAACTCATTTCCAGCTGAAAACCACTGGGACAGAAAATAATCATGCTAATTATCTGTTTTAACTATAATATGATAGTCTGGCTTAATAAACTTAGTAATATTCAAAATTCTACTCATAGCCTTATTTTCTCCTTTGGGGGGTTTCTAAATATCAACTGGGGAGCTTATTTAACAATATGGTACTATAAATGCAGATTAATGAAAAATCTGCATTTGCCAGACACACATTTAAACCATAATACACTCTTCATTTATCTGTATGGTAAGAGTACAGTAGATCCTATAAGCCTGTACAAAAATTCCTCACTTACTGTGGGTAATGGGACCTTACCTCTTGCCTTGAGCCATTCAGAAAAACTCTTTGTAAAAATTGCCTTTCCAAATCCACCCAATAGATTCTTTCCTCTTTGTAATGAAAATCCATGATCACTGAGACACCAGCATCCACTACCAATTCTTCATGATTTGTTCCTTCTGGGTCAATCCTAAAGATGCTATTTCCATGTGAGAAAATTAAGAAAGGTGCAGGACCTGAGTAGGGAACAAAAAATCAAGCTGTATATTTTCAATGATACATTATCTGCTTTAGAGAAAATATTTCCCTAAGACAACCAACAACATAATTAATTTTTAATTCCTGATTTTATATTTTAAATAAAAATTCTTGTAGGTAAAATAAGATGTTCACAATTAATTTTGTAAAGCATCTTCTCCACAAGGTGACTATTAGAAATGAGCATGCCAATTTGTGAAAAATGAACTATTTGAAGAAAAAGGCATTTTTTACTCTCATCTATAAAATGCCTCTTAATGTTCAAAAAGAAACCACCTTTTGTGCTCTATTGAGATAAGGGGCTGCCTGAATGTAGGTTTCAATTGAGTAAATTGGAAATGAAATTGCAGATATCATCATTTTGGAGATGATCCTTGCTTTCCTCTAACCTTACCTTATGACCACAGCCTTCAGGGTGATGACATAAAAGATGGTGAAAATGAGAGATCTCAAGAGAAAAAAGGAAAGATATGAATGCTGCTCTGTGAAAGTTCTGGAATACTTTGACTTGGTTAGGATTTCCACTTAAAATCCAAGATACCCAGTTAATTTTGAACCACATATCCAAGTAGAGCATCTATGATCCAAAAATCCAAAATTCAAAGTGTTCCAAGATCAGTGCACATGTAGCAGTTGATCTAGTAGATGTCTGCATCATCGCACGTGGAATATTCCACACCTGACCCCAGATGATGGGTCACAGTCAAAACTCAGGCATGCTATGGGGTGGATGTGTGGCCTAGCAATTAAGACAACTGCATATGGAATACCTGGGTTCAGTTCCAGCTCTGGTTCCCAATTCTAGCTTCCTGCCAATATCCTGGGAGGCAGTAGATAGCTCAGATAGTTGGATTCCTGCCACCTACATGAGAAACCTGGATTCAGTTCCTGACTCCTGGGTGTAGTTGTGAGTATTTGGGAAATGAATCAGCAGCAGGGAAGTCTCTCTCTCTCTCTCTCTCTCTCTCTCTCTCTCTCTCCCCCTTTTTGGCATGTTCTCTCTCTGCCTCTCAAACAAAACAATTGTTTTTAAAAGAGAAAATGTGTACAAAAACTTTGTATAACATTACCTTCAAGTTATGTGTATAAGGTGCATATGAAACATAAATTATTTTCATGTTTATTCTTGGGTTCCAGCCCCAAGATATCTCAGCAAGCATATGCAAATATTCCAGGATGCAACATATTCTGATCTCAGGCATTTTGAAGAATGAATACTCAAATCTATTTTTGCATGGGACATACAATAAAATGTTATTATCTATTGACTTGAAATCCAAATTTAACTGGTGGTAGACCTCACTGGATGACTTGGTTCTTGCAGGGCCTTCTTCTGCAGCGTAACCCTGGACCAGGGGTTCTATGTTGCTCAAGGGGATGGCATTGTGGTATAGTGGGTAAAGCCACTTTCTGCAGTGCTGGCATCCCATAGGGGTGCTGGTTCAAGTCCCAGCTGCTCCACTTTCAGTCCAGTTCTCTGCTATGGCCTGGGTAGGCAGTAGAAAATGGCCCAGGTCCTTGGGCCCCTATACCCGTGTGGGAATACCTGGAAGAAGTTCCTGGCTCCTGGCTTCGGATTGGCATGGCTCTGGCCATTGTGGTCAATTGGGGAGTGAACCAGTGGATGGGAAGACCTCTCTCTCTCTCTCTCTCTCTCTCTCTCTCTGCCTCTCCTTCTCTCTCTGTGTGTAACTCTGACTTTCAAATAAACAAATAAGTCTTAAAAAAAAAAAGGAGGGGGGATGGTTGAAGTATCCACTCTGACTCCCTAGTCATCAACATCTGCTTGGGATACTGATTCCTTCTATGGGGGTCTCAGCACCAATTACTGAGTGACTCCATGCTGAACTTGACTTAGATGCTCTGAAGTGACTGAGCTCCATCACCTGAACCAAGGATGAGGAGGCTAAAGCCATTGGAGTAGGAAGGAGACTGGAGGAGACTCAGGCTTGGTAAAACAGTCATTAGTCTGTACTATGCCTGAAATGACAGATAAGTTCATGGTTTTTCAGACTTATCAAGGACTCTATAAACACCATTGTGCAGTACAATCTGTGGGTGTGAATATCAGCAGAGTGCACATGTTTGTACAGCTTAAGCTTTCCCACGTCAAAACCTACGGCATTTATTTTGGGTGTAGTTAAGTAAGAGGAAGAAACTAGAAAATCAAACATCATTTCTAAGGGACACAAACCCAAAGACAGCAAACAGTTCAGAGCAAATCAATTGGAACCTCTGACTTCTCAACTTGGGCATTAGCAGGAGATTTTCAGGCATTAGAAAGTAGTCCAGAATGTTTGGAGCTTTTATTAGTGACTACAAAGAACGGAGGTCTCCATGGAACTGAAGATCAGTTACAAACAGCAGGTCTGGATTGATGGGGTAGGTGGTGCAGACACATAACATTTCCCTACCTGCAACTCTTCATCCCCATGAGTCTATGAGAGGACCCTGAACAGGTAAGTGAGAGGAGAAACTGACTGTCTCTGTATGCCTCAGGAGCAAGGGTTCATGGGAACTGGTGAATACACATATGTGAGAGCCAGC
This sequence comes from Oryctolagus cuniculus, assembly GCF_964237555.1. Taxonomy (NCBI): domain Eukaryota; kingdom Metazoa; phylum Chordata; class Mammalia; order Lagomorpha; family Leporidae; genus Oryctolagus; species Oryctolagus cuniculus. The sequence continues at coordinate 55,062,512 of NC_091439.1, forward strand.
TTGACAAGGCACTCTTTGGCCAACACTGCCACCTGCCCTCACCCTACCACAGATTTCTCGTCCTAAATCTGTAGACAAACCAAACACTCACAGGACAAAGAAGGGTAAAAAGGGAGTTCCTGGACCTTCAAGATTCCATGACACCAAGAGAAGAGTATGGCCCCGTAGGATGATGGGCCCCTGTAGGAAAGCCTCACGCTGCTGGATCTTGGCTAGGGGGCCTTGAGGACCACTCCCTGCGGACTGGCTTGCATAACAGCTTGGGTTGTACAAAGTGCACCAAGTTTCATTTCCTTCTGAAAGATCACCTCGTCTCCTTTTTTCAGCCATGTGACTTAAAAAGGCACAAATGCTGTCCTCTCAACTTATTCATTAAAGTCAAAATTCAGGGCAGGTGAAAGAGAGAGGTCAGGTGACTGAGAAACAGTGCACGCACGCAGAGAGAGAGGTCAGTGGATTTGAATTTGAGTCTGAGTTCTGGAAAGAACACTCTGAGGCACCATTTTGCTTCCAGAAAAATGCAAATGATAAGTTGCCTTCTTAGACCTTGAGTAGTGGTAGAAATGTGTTATCCAGAGCAGAAAACAGCCCTTAGCCCACCGCCAAAATCATTCACTTTCAATTGAAAAGGTTTATTTCCAGCTTCCGAGTCGTGAATGGAGGCTAGAAGGGTCTGCAAAGTTAACAGAACTTCCCAGAGTCAGGTGTTTCAATGCTCCAAGAAGGTGGGTGAAGAATGTCATCAGAATAATAATAGCAAATTTATTATCTGGTATCTCTGAGGCAGCACATGAAATGCATTATTTTATTTAATTGGATAATACTTGGAAGTAAATTATTATTTCCATTTTACAGAAGAAACTGCAGTTTAGAACTGTGCATGTGCCTCAAGTCACAAGGCCAATAAACAACCTAGGTCTTTTTCAGCACAGATTTCAGCTTTTAAAAACCAAGCTCAGCTACTTATCCCACAGAATGCAAAAGTATATTGTAGGGACCAGTGCTGTGGCGTAGCTTACCGGTAAAGCCACCGCCTACAGTCAGGGCATCCCATATGGGCACTGGTTTGAGTCCTGGCTGCTCCACTTCCAATCCAGCTCTCTGCTATGGCCTGGGAAAACAATGCAAGACAGCCCAAATCCTTGGGCCCCTACACCCGCATGGGAGACCTGGAAGAAGCTCCTGGCTCCTGGCTTAGGATTGGCCCAGCTCCAGACTTTACGGCCATTTGGGAAGTGAACCAGCGGATAGAAGACCTCTCTCTCTCTCTCTCTCTCTCTCCCTCCCCCCCTCCCTCTCTCTGCCTCTGCCTCCCTGTAACTCTGCCTCTTTGTAACTCTGCCTTTCTAATAAATAAATAAATCAAAAAAAAAAAAAAAAGGAAAGAAAGTGAATGTTAAAAAAAAAAAAAGAAGCATAATGTATTTCAGTTGTGTCAAGGCAGCCACTCCAGGAAATACTGTTCTAGAGAAGTTTACCATAGGGCTGGGTTCTCCACACCCATGTTCCAGGAACTCAATATCAAGTAGGTCCATTTAAATAAATTTCTACAATAACATCACCTTGATCATTTTAAATCTAATTCCATATTATACTGCATTCCCTATCTGATGCTTTCTTCGTGTTCTTTGGCCCTGGGTGCCTTTCTCCATGTTCAAAGCTTCAATCTCTCTACAACCAACTCCTTCCTTCTCCTTTGACAGTATCGCTTCCTTCTTATGAGGTCCAAGGGTAATTGTCCCATCTCAAGATCATACCTTCAGGGCCGGTGCCTCGGCTCACTAGGCTAATCCTCTGCCTGCGGCACTGCATTCTGGGTTCTAGTCCCAGTTGGGGCGCCGGTTCTGTCCCGGTTGCTCCTCTTCCAGTCCAGCTCTCTGCTGTGGCCCAGGAAGGCAGTGGAGGATGGCCCAAGTGCGTACAGTCCATTTAGGGGGTGAAGCAATGGAAGGAAGACCTTTCTCTCTGTCTCTCTGTCTCTCTCTCTGTCTAACTCTGCCTGTCAAAAAAAAATCATACCTGCGGCCGGCGCCGTGGCTCAATAGGCTAATCCTCCACCTTGCGGCGCCGGCACACCGGGTTCTAGTCCCGGTTGGGGCGCCGGATTCTGTCCCGGTTGCCCCTCTTCCAGGCCAGCTCTCTGCTATGGCCAGGGAGTGCAGTGGAGGATGGCCCAGATGCTTGGGCCCTGCACCCCATGGGAGACCAGGAAAAGCACCTGGATCCTGGCTCCTGCCATCGGATCAGCGCGGTGCGCCGGCTGCAGCGGCGGCCATTGGAGGGTGAACCAACGGCAAAGGAAGACCTTTCTCTCTCTCTCTCTCTCACTGTCGACTCTGCCTGTCAAAAAAAAAAAAAAAAAAATCATACCTGCAAAGTCCCTTTTGCCTATAAGGTGACGTGCATAGATTCTAGCAGTTGAGACAGATGTATTTGGGGGCCACACGCAGCCTACAGTGGTTGACGATGTTGAACATCTTTTCATTGACATATTTACCATCCCTACATCCTTTTTGATATAATGTCTATTTAAGCCCTTTGCTCTTTTTTTTTAAAGATAATATTTATTTATTTATTTATTTATTTGAAAGTCAGGGTTACAGAGACAGAGGGAGAGGGATCCCCAATCTGCTGGTTCACTCCCCAGATGGCTACAATCGTCAGGGCTGGGCCAGACCTAAGTCAGAAGCCAGCAGCCAGGAGCTTCATCTGGGTCTCCCACGTGGGTAGCAGAGGCCCAAGCACTTGAGCCATCTTCCGTTGCTTTTCCCAGGTGTAGCAGCAGGGAGCATGACTGGAAGTGCAGCAGCCAGGACATGAACCGCTGCCTGTACGGGATGCAAGCTTTGCAGGCAGAAGATTTACTTACTACGCCACAATGCCAGCCCCACCTTTGCTCATTTTTAAATTTGGTTACCTGTTTTCTTTATTGTTGCATTTGAAAGCAATTTATAAATTAATGTTGGATGTTCATCTTTTGTCAGCTGTATGATCACCAAAGTGTTTTCCAGCATGAGTTTCTTTTTGATCCTCTTGTCACTATCTTTGGCAGAGTCAGAGATTTCAGTTTGGATAAAGTTCAGTTTATCACCTTTTTTCTTTTTTATTTGAGAGGCAGAGAGACAGAGAGAAAGAGAGATCTCCCATCTGCTAGTTCATTCCCTAAATGCTTGGAACTGGGAACTCAATCCAGACCTCCCACATGGATGACAGGAACCTGATTAGTTGAGTCATTACCGCTGCTTCCCAGGTCTGCACTGGCAGGAGGCTGGAGCCAGAGTTGGGACTTGAACCCAGGCACTCCAAGGTGGAATACATTAGGTCAAATGCCCACCCCCTATCTTTTCTTTTATTGATGGTGCTTTTGGTGTAATTTGTAAGATGCCTTCACAGGACTTGTGCTTTGGCACAGTGGGTTAACGCCCTGGCCTGAAGTGCTGGCATCCCATATGGGTGCCGGTTCATGACCTGGCTGCTCCTCTTCCAATCCAGCTCTCTGCAATGGCCAGGGAAAACAGTAGAAGATGGCCCAAGTCCTTGGGGCCCTGCACCCACGTGGGAGACCTGGAAGAAGCTCCTGGCTCCTGGCTTCAGATCAGCGCAGCTCCAGCCGTTGTGGTCAATTGGGGAGTAAACCAATGGATGGAAGACCTCTCTCTCTTTCTCTGCCTCTCCTCTCTCTGCGTAACTCTGACGTTCAAATAAATAAATAAATCTAAAAAAAAAAAAAATAAAGATCTCTTCACTTAAACCCTGGACACAAAGATTTCTTCCATGTTTTCCTTTAAGTTTTTTTTTTTTTTAGCTTTACATCTCTAATGTAACATCAACTCAATTCCTACCCTGCCTACATTATGAAATTTAATTATTTCCTTATTACTAATATTTTTGTAAAGAGGCCCAAACTGTTGATAAGTTCCTGTATAAATGTTACTCACTGAGGGGCCAGCATTGTGGTATAATGGGTTAAGCTGCTGCCTGCAATGCCAGCATCCTACATGAGCAATGATTCCAAGCCAGCTCCCTGCTAATGGTTTGGAGAAAACAGCAGGAGATGGCCCAAGTGTTCACCCACATGGGAGACTCAGATGAAGCTTCTGGCTCCCAGCTTCAGCCTGGCCCAGCACTAACTATTGCAGCCATTTGGAAAGTGAACCAATGAATGGAAGATTCTCTTTCTCCTTCTCTCTCTCTCCCTCTCTCCCTCTCTGTCTCCTCTTTTCAAATAAGTAAACAAATAACTTAAAATGGATCCTTTTCTCAAAAACAGTATTTCATCCTGTCCCTTAGAAGCAATAAAACCTGGTAATTTCAAATGCATCAACATGGCTTATTTTAAAGAGAATATCCATGTAGTGTGTTCCTGTTTATCTTTCTGTCTCAGGGAATAATATATCAATATTAAAAGACAATCACTGGGGCTGGCACCATGGCTCACTTGGTTAATCCTCCGCCTGCAGTGCCAGCATCCCATACAGGCGCTGGGTTCTAGTCCCGGTTGCTCCTCTTCCAGTCTAGCTCTCTGCTGTGGTCCAGGAAGGCAGTGGAGGATGGCCCAAGTGCTTGGGCCCCTGCACTTGCATGGGAGACCAGGAGGAAGCACCTGGCTCCTGACTTCAGATCGGCGTAGCTCCAGCCGTGGCGGCCATTTGGGGGGGTGAACCAATGGAAGGAAGACCTTTCTTTCTGCCTCTCTCTCACACTGTCTGTAACTACCTGTCAAATAAAAAAATCCCCCCCCCCCAAAAAAAAGGCAATCACTTATTGTCCTCTAGTGGACATGGTGTGGCACTCTTTAAATACATTGAGATTCCAGGTAGAAATTCTTCTTCTTTTTTTTTTTTTTTTTAATTTATTTGACAGGTAGAGCTATAGACAGTGAGAGAGAGAGACAGAGAGAAAGGTCTTCCCTCTGTTGGTTCACTCCCTAAATGGCCGCCATGGCTGGCGCTGTGCTGATCCGAAGCCAGGAGCCAGGTGCTTCCTCTTGTTCTCCCATGTGGGTGCAGGGCCCAAGCACTTGGGCCATCCTCTAGGTGGAAATTTTTCTTTTTTTTTTTTTTTTGACAGGCAGAGTGGACAGTGAGAGAGAGAGACAGAGAGAAAGGTCTTCCTTTGCCGTTGGTTTACCCTCCAATGGCCGCCGCGGCCGGCGCGCTGCGGCCAGCGCACCGCGCTGATCCGATGGCAGGAGCCAGGAGCCAGGTGCTTTTCCTGGTCTCCCATGGGGTGCAGGGCCCAAGCACCTGGGCCATCCTCCACTGCACTCCCTGGCCACAGCAGAGGGCTGGCCTGGAAGAGGGGCAACCGGGACAGAATCCGGCGCCCCGACCGGGACTAGAACCCGGTGTGCCGGCGCCGCTAGGCGGAGGATTAGCCTAGTGAGCCGCGGCGCCGGCCCTAGGTGGAAATTTTTCTTTCGCAGACTAATTTTTTTTCCTCTTACATGAAATCTTTGCCATGATTCAAATTTGACTTCCAAAATATAATACATTTTTTCATGTGCTTAGAGCATTTAAAATTCTAAACAATATTGCTGAAATTTAAGAGATAAATATTTCCCTATATGGAATAAATTAACATTAGTTACAGTAATCTTTGCAATTTCCCTGCCCATCAAGGAGATGCTAAATTCCTTTGGGTTGAAAACCCCATAGTTAATAAGTGTGTGCTTGGGAGGGAGGGAGAAAACACGAGAAGATCCTTGTCAGCTTCTGCCTGTGTGATAAGTTTAAACCTCATACAGGAAGGATCCACAGTGAAAGAGTTGCTATCCATGACACATTATGACAAGGTTGAGGGTGATCATCTTCTACCTTGAGCTATTCACACAGGAATGGAGACCATGGAAAAAGAAAGAATCTTCTTCAAGTTTTTGGTTTTTTAAACAGAAACATGTTTAAGTAAATGACATAAAGCACCATTTCTCAACTGGCATACCATGTGCCAAAGGTCAATGCAGCTGCCATGATGCTGCTGTGACTGTATCCTAGCAACCTTCTACCCACAGAAAGAAGCACCTCCTCAATGAAATCCACGGATAGCCTGTTCTGAATGGCAGGGGGAGGCAGTGCTTTCCTGTGAAAGGCCTTTTCTTTCCTAGCACTGGGGAGGGGCTTTGCAAATAAATCAATGCCTATCATGAACTACCATCACAGTAGACAGTTGGGTCACAGATGCCTTCACACTCACACAAATTCCAGCATCCTAAGTATCCCAGGAATACTTGAGAAATCCAGATGCTGAGAGAATTAGCATGTTTGGGAAAGTTTGGGAGAATCAGAAAATCAATGTCGGAAGTGAAAAGAGATGCACATACCAATTCAAACGCCAGGCTTAGAAAGATGGTGAACAGGTAAAGGGAGTCTTGGATTCCTATCTTGGATTTGGCTAAATCAAGTGAAGTTTCTTTGTGTTTGTTAATTCCCAGGGTTGAAAGAAATGCTTTGAAATATGGCATGAAGGAATAAAACAACTCCTAGAGAAAAACATATATTCATGCTTTAATCTACACTCTTCCTGGGAGGTTAGTGAGGTTGGGTACATAAAACAAAAGAGAAATTAATTTTCAGATATAGCAAGAGCATTTAAGAAGTGCAGAAGTCCTGCCTGTTTAATGTATTTCTCTTCTTCTTCTGCACTTGGCAAAATATGTTACTCATTCTTTCAAGCTTGACTCCCAGTCATCTTCCTTGCATGGGCCCAGTAGACACGACAGCTGGGAAGGGACTGGAACACTGGTGTGCAAAGCTACCCTGGGGTTAACAAAGATTCTCTACAAACTGGAGCAGTATTCTTAGTTCTCCTGAGAGCCTGGTTATCCTTCCTAGTGAGTAGTATTAGCGCTCTGGATGAAAATGCTGAGCCATAGGCAAGAAGTAAGTAGGCAGGGGCTTGTTCTGTGGTGTGGAAGGTTAAGCCTCTACCTGCAGTGCCGGCATCCCCTATGGGCACCAATTCAAGTCCTGGCTGCTCCATTTCTAATCCTGCTCAGTGCTGGTATGCCAGGGAAAGCAGTGGAGGATGGTCCAAGTGCTTGGACCCTGTACCCACATGGGGGACCTGGAGGAGCTCCTGGCTCCTGGCTTTGGATTGGCTAGCTCCATTCATTACAGCCATTAGGGAGTGGACCAGCAGATGAAAGATCTCTCTCTCTCTCTCTCTCTCTCTCTCTCTCTCTCTCTCTCTGAGTGTGTGTGTGTGTGTGTGTGTGCATCTGCCTTTCAGATGAATAGATAAATCTTAAGGAAAAGAAGTAAATAGGCAATAGGGACAACTGCATCCCAACAGTCATAGTTTTTGCAGTTATTGGTGCTCTTCCTCATTCTTCCTTAAAATCAGTTCTAATTCTAACATTAGAAACTGCAATGAAACAATACTTCAATTTTATTCCCCAGCTCCAGGGTGACTCACATAATAATAACTCAACACTAAACTGCTTTATAGAATTTGGAAATTTCTTAAAAGTTTTAGGAATTCCCTGAAAGAAGTACATCCAAAAACTGACATGGATATTCTGAAAAAGCTTTCCAATCCAGTCATGTCTAGCTATTGAGGCTAGTTACTAAATCTTTAATTTTTTGGTTTATAACAAGTTTAAAACTACTTCAGTAAATGATCTTAAAACACAATTAGAAAGAAAAAAATCTAAAGTGATTTGCATGAGGAGGTAGATTATCTGAAGAGGCCTGAGGAGACTCAGAAGAGACTCAGGTGTGGGTCAGCACATCCCAGGAGACAGTGGGCCCTGCTCAAGTGGCAGCAGACTCCTGTCCAGGCACAGGAGACGCCTGGTAAACTCTCCCACAGACAGCAAAGGCTGTGCAACTTTTAAGAACAGGAATGATCCTCAGAAAACTAGAAGTAGATCATCTATATGACCCAGCTATCCCACTCCTGGAACTATACCCAAGGGAAATGAAATCAGCACAAGAAAGAGTTACCTGCACTCCCACGTATATAGTAACTCAAGTCACAGTTGCTAAGATGTAGAATCAACCTAATATCCATTGTGATGACTGGATAAAGAAAATGTGGTATACATATATGAGAGAATATTACTCAGCCATAAAATGAATGAGATCCCAACATCTGCAACAAAATGTATGCAACTGGAGATTATTATGCTAGGTGAAATAAGTCAGACTCAAAAAGAAAAAAATATCACATTTTCTTTTGTTTGTGGCAATTAATAGAGAGAGAATAAAAATTGTGTGGATTTCCGGTCATTTGGTATATAGTTATAAAAGTTGCTTCATTGAATCATATTATATAAATGTCAATATGCTCTTACTTCACTTGTTCCAAAAAAGAAATGAGAGGCGGGAATAGAGAGGACTCTTGGGATGCTAGTAATGCTTTGCTCTTAATTTGGGTATTGTTTAGGAGTCTGATCAGGTGACAAAAAAGTCATTAATCTGTTTACTTATGTGCAATTCTTGGTACATATACTGTATTTTAATGAAATTTTTTAAAGGAAGAGAAACCAAAAGACTTCAAAGAAAAAAAAAAGTAACAGGAATGAAAAGTGCTTTGTTTTCATTGTGTCAAGTGCTGGTCCAGGATGCAAGCAGGCCTTTGTTTGCAAGACTTCTCCTAACGTCTATGCTTCATGCTTCATGACACAGGTTCTTGCACAACGTAAGAGAAACGGTGGTGGCCAGCGTGGTGGTAGAGGATGGGAAAGAGTGTGCATGAGGAAAATGAGACACAGAAGGGATCAATAATTCAGTGGATGGATCAGAAGGGACCCTTAGCCTCATCACCAAACCCACCCAAAACAATCTTGTAGATAAAGGAGGGGGACACCTACTTTGGAGGGGATCAGTCAATGACTTTCTCTATGCTGAGCACAAGCAAATGATTCTCGCCCTCCAACTTATACATTCAATGTCAAATTTTTAGACAATTCCAAGTAGCCCCAAAATGTAAGCTGATTAAAGTAATTAATTTACCATTCCTTTACATGCCTTTAATAACTTTAAAAACCTTAGAGAAGAATGAGTGCTTGGCACAAGGGTTAAGATACCACATCTTGTATCAGAGAGCCAGGGATAGAGGCCCAGCTTTTCCACTGACAATTCAAGCTTTCTGCCCACTAAACATCCTGGGAAGCAGAAGGTGATGGCTTAAGTACTTGGATCCCTGACACCCATGTGCAAGACTTGGATTGAATTCCAGGTCCCTGACTTCAGTCCTTCCCATTCACGGCTGTTGCAGGTGTTTTGGGAGCAACCCAGTGGATGGAAGATCTCTCTCTAAATCTCTCTCTTTCTGCCTTTCAAAAATAAAATTGATGATTCAAGGTTTAAAAATAAATGAATTATCAAAATAAAAGAGAAATTGGTTCTTCAATGGGAGGGGAGATATGCAAAAAATTTTAAAAATCACTTACTTTCAAGTAGCTCATTTTTTCTATTGTTACCAGTAAAAACTTTAATAACCAGAATTCATTGACAGTGCATGGAGGCTGTGCTCAGTTGGTGTAATGGCAAGACCAATGGCAGAGCTGCAGTTCCTCAAGGGTACTCACTCAAATCAACTTGATTTTTTTCTTAATAAACAACTCTTCTGGTTACAGAAATACAAGTTATTTATGTTGAAAGTATTTTGAGTAAAATTTTTAATGTCATAAACTCTGGGTTTCTCAACATGACAGCTTTCCATGTATTAAAAAAATCAAGGATTATAAGAAAAACCAAGCCACATTTAGAAAATTATATTACCTTAAGCACCAATAAAGATAATTGCAACAATAATAAAAGTATTAATAGGGGTTAAGTCTTGCTGAATGCTTATTACATTATAGGCTCTGTTTTGTGCACTTTATATATATGAACTTAGTTGTTCAAAACCCAAAGTACAGGTTAGAATCACCAAAAGAGCAATAAAATAAAAAAATAGAGACCGGGTTCCACCCCAGAAAAGAGTAAGCTCTCCACTGACAGGGGTGCTGATCTTGACGTTGCTTATCCCGACGCACAGCGGGCATTGGAATGGAATCTATCAGCCCAATACTGACAACAGTTCTAGGAGGGTATAGTTATTTTACAATAAGAAAAATCAGACACACAGACACAAGCAGCAGGACTGAGATTTGAACTCAGGCTGATAGCCTGTCTACAAAATTTGTTATCTTAACCACTAAATTCTACCCCCCTCCAAACATCAAAAACCATTGGCTATTTGAGGAATGGTTTCATTTTGGTACAAAGAGGCTATTTCAGCAATTTTTCTGTAGTTAAATTTTTAAACACCTTTGCATAACTCTGGCTGCACAAACAAGATTCTGATCTAAGAATTACTCTGGTTTCCACATGACTGGGAAGCTGACCAAGCCTTAGCTGGAGCCGAAATCAGAGATTTCACTGTTCACTGCTAAAGTGATCTACCCAGTTGGCAACCTTCAAGCCACCCCAGGATCTCTCATGCAGCCAGCTCTCTGAGGCTCAACTTCTTCCTCCACCCTATATTTACCAAGAAAGTTCATATAAATAATGCAAGGACAGACGTGAAAGCAGGAACAGTTCCTCTTACAGCTGATATTTGTCCTCAAGGGCAAATAGGCTTCCAAGTTCAGAACCCACTTGCCAGAGGTTTTCTTTACTGATCTCTTCATCTGTAGCTCAAATAGAAACTAACAGAATACTCATTCAATTTCTTTAAAGGGGGTGGGGGAGGAGAACGGAAACAAAACCTTCCTGTGTTGCTACCATTTGATCTACCTGGCTAGCAGTCACTTGAGTATACCAAAATCTTGTCAGACCATGAAGCAGTGTTCTTGCGATTCAGACTGGTTGCAGAAGTGGTCTGTCTCAACACCAAGGGCAAGATATAAGACAGGTAGAATTTCAATGAGGGAAAGACAGATGATGGCACCATATTTATTTAGAGAGGAGAAACACCATCCTCTGAAATGCCAGGAGTAGCAGGATGTGACCCAGGCCGTTAACAGCTAATAGGAGACATGGAGGATGAAGAAGGGGATTTAAGCCAGAAAAAGTGGCAGTCAGAAAGTGGGCATCCAAGCACTCCATTGATCCAAGAGGTTTAGCCAAGACCTTAGCCCAAGAGAACATTTACTCCACCTACTCTGCTAGTCACTGTGTAAGGTACCTCTCGCGGATTATTTCAGGTGATCCCCAGTAGGCTGACAGTAGGCTATTATTTCCCAATGATATTTTTTTAAGATTTATTTATTATTTATTAGAAAGTCAGAGTTACACAGAGAGACAGAGAGAGAGACATCTTCCAACTGCTGGTCCACACCCCAAGACCCCAGATGACAGCAACATTCCTCCAGGCCTCCCACATGGGTGGCAGGGGCCCAAGCACTTGGGCCATTCTCTGCTGCTTTTCCCAGGTGCTTTAGCAGCGAGAGCTGGATTGGAAGTAGAGCAGCCAGGACAAGAACACTGGTGCCCATATGGGATGCTGAGAGTGCAGGTGGCACTTGACTCTCGAGGTCACAATGCCAGTCCCTCCCTGCAATATTCTAAAGTCACTCAACTATTAAGTCGGTAACATGGATTTGAAATGATGTTGGTTTGCTTCTAAAACCGGAGTCCCCTCCACTCTATGACACAAATCCTCTCCACCCTGGCTTCATGTTTATTTGGTACAACTCTTCTCTGCAAAGGCATTTCTGACCCACCAGCAGGGTGGCAAGAAATACAAGGCATAGGCTTGCTGGCTAGCAGGAATCAGACCCTAGAGTTAGACAATTTCAGTTCTGTCATTTCTTCCCTTCCCTGGGCTCTGCTTCAAAAATCTAGGTTCTTCTTCCCTCGCCACTGGCTGCCTCATTGGCTCCTACCCTACTCCTCACAAGCTAGGCAGTTGGCAATGTCTGACCTAGGTGATTTGCCAACTACTCTAGGGAAATTCTCCCACCCGAGAAGGTTCCAGTCCACGTGATGTAACTGTGGGGAAGTTTTTACATCTGTCTCCTACAGCTGAGTGAGAGGTTCATAGAGTCCTTTTTGTCTTGTGTTGCTCATCTCCAGGACTCTGTGATTAGCAAGTCAGGGGAAAGACCCCAATCATTCATCAAGAAACTGTTGAAATCTTACTTAATATATACTAACTTGATCTTCTGTATATAAAGATAATTGAAAATGACTCTTGATGTGAATGGAATGGGAGAGGGAGCAGGAGATGCGAGGTTTGCGAGTGGGAGGGAAGTTATTGGGGGGGGGGGGGAAGGAGCTGCTGTAATCCAAAAGCTGTACTTTGGAAATTTATATTTATTAAATAAAAGTTAAAAAAAGAACCCACTGAATACATACGACAAAAGTGGGAAAGTTCACTAGGTGCTGGGGACATAAAGATAATTAGCATGCAGTCTGCCCTTCAAATACCCTGGGATTCTGTGCACCTGTTACAAAAAGTTCTGCCTGGTTTGTCGCCAGGCAGTTTGTCAGTCCTGAGACTGGGAGAGAGAGCACCTGATTTCCTCATTGGTAACTTCCTTAATGGAGAGCCAGGTCAGCAGCCCAGCTCCTGCAGCTGGGCTCAGCTCAGCTCTCTTTACTCTTAGTGTCTTGTTAGCTTCTAGAGGTTTCTCTCCCAGACACTGTACTGTGTATCCTTTAATCTACCTCCTTTTGGAAGTCAGACTTCATCTCAGAAGGACAAGATGACTAGACAGAAATGCCAGGGCAGCTCAGGAGGTGGAAATAGCTTCTTGTTTGGAAAGCAGTCTGGAGACCCTCCCAGGATGAAAGAAATGAATCAACAGTGAAAGAGGATCTTTTTTTAGGTAAGATACGTGGGCAAGATTATAATTTGTAGTCATTAAAATCTTCATTTCCTCTGGGTTAAAAATTCATTTACTGTGAGAGGGGTTAATTCGTCCGTTGCTGTTTCTTAGCTGTTCTCAAAGTTACAGGGCACCTGTTGCTAAAAAGCCGGAGCTGTGTCGGAGCTGTGTCAGGGGCCAGAGAGGAGAAAGCGAAGGAGGCTGCTGAGCTGGAAACGGGGGGGTTAATTTCCACAAGGACAGAATCACCTTTGTTCACAATTCCCTCCCCATTCCCCACTGACTTTCAGCACCCTCTGAGCTCTTACCCACAGTTATCAGAAGGAAGGATTTTTTTTTCCCTTAGAGCTTAAGTAGAAAGTTTTCAAAATCCAAAAATCCCTGTGTCTCTTCAGTTTCCAATACAAAACTGATCACCAAATGTTAGTGACTCTTCACGCCAGAATCAACACCGGGGTTTCTGTGTAAAGCTACGTCCAGCTGATTTGAGATGAGGTCTCTTTACTCACACACGGAAGCACAGCTTGAAAGCCGTGAACTTTTGTAGTTGGTAGCAGATGAGCTCTCAACAGCCAGTAAGGAAATAAAGCAGGCATCAGAAAATACAAAGTAAGCAAATATACACCCCCAGAGATGACTCGGGAGAACAAAGGCCCAGAATACAGAAGTAATGAGCAGGTCTCAGGGCAGTTTCCGGGGGCGCACGAGGCTCCGCTCATTGGGTGACTTACCCAGGCAAGGAGAGTGCCCATGTCCCTCCGGGCGGCCTTCAGGACAGCTCCCGGGCTGCAGCGCTGCGAGACTCACACAGCTGAATTTAAAAACTACTGGCAACAGAATAAGTAAGAGCAGCATAATCTCAGCGAGGTGGAGCTTTCAACAGAAAACAACCTGAGTGCGGGAGAGCCGGAGCACAGTGGGTCAGTGGGACCCCCGCGGTGTCCCCGCAGGTGGGCCCTCAGCCTGGGGCATCTTTCACTCTGCTGTTTCCTTGCTGTCTTCCTCCAGCTCAAGGCGGCCTGAAGGGACACTCCAGGGACGCTTTCTTTATCTATCTGAGTTGCTCTTAGGAGCGAGGAAGAAACATCTGACACCCGTCTGACAAATCTCACCCAGTTGAACAGCCACACTCTGGAGGCCTTGGGCAGCCTTGACTGTGACAGGCAGGACGAGGCAAAGGCTTAGAAAGAATTGACGGAAAGTTCCAACCACGACCCTTGGGTGAGACTGAAGACAGAAATATGTAGATGGGATTCCTCCCAAGCCCAAGCGCAGTTCTTTTTTAAAAGAGTGGATGACTCCCCTTTCTCTTTTAAGGCTCCGTGGCTCCGCCCCCTCTCCTTTAGTGACACTTAAGTGAGCCTGGCTTTGAAACGGGAATGTGGGCAACTCTGTGCTGCAGGAAATCAGGGCCAGCTGCCAGAGATAACTGGCTACTACTCACCATAAATATTCAGGCAGACCAGAGGAGGAGCGATTAGGGGCTGTGCAGGAACTAATGGCGCCTCGGAGAGACCTGCTGCATATTGGTTATGCTTGATTATCTTGAAGGATAGAGACCAAACTAAGCCAATGCAGTATAAATCAATGGCAAGCAATACTCATGGTAATTCAGATTTATAGTAACTGATCATTCACATGAGCAACACTAAAGATAATTCACCCTCAGCTCATTATAGGCAAAATGAACAAAATGTCAACACCAGCACACATTCCTGGAGCTTACTTTCTCTCTCCTCTGTCTCCTGGATATTTTATAGCGGAATCTGCAATTATTCTTTCCAAATCAAAGGGAAATCCCTGCAGCCAAATGCAGAGATAGAGCGCACACTGACACCTTTTCTTTCAGCATGAACAGAATAAAACAGCATGTGGGGGCCAGGAGTGCAGGGAAAGGAGTGGATGTTATCACAGAGCGCATTGGAAAAACTCACCCAATAGTGCAAACGCTGGGAAGCACTGGAGACCCAGCACAGGGCCAGGCTCTTCCTTTGCAGGTACTATGGGCTCTTTTCAGATCTCAGTGGTAGGAAACAAAACTTGACCCATCCTTTAGTTGCCACCTCAACACTCTGTACCTGAAGCGACAGCAATTACTCCTTCAGGAGAGTGCCCAGGGCCCAGAAATAGCCAGTTTAGGCAAACCATCTATCTATGCCAGATCTGATGAACAAGGGCAATTTCTGCCAAATTACTCCATCCTGGGAAACAGATGTTCCTTTAAGATGCCCCAAGGTAGTGTTCCAAACGGGAATCAAAACGGCGATAAAGCAAGGGTCACAAGAACAACAGTCACAGCAGTGAACACCTGTGATGGAGGACAGAGCACCCCAAGCATTTTATTTGCATCCACTTGTGTCCAGAATATTCCTCGGAGACTCGGACACTTGTCCAAAACAGTTGAGGCTAGGATTTCTCCGATCTCAGCCAGCCTCTGCCAGCAGTTCTAACCCCTTATAGGAGAAACAGACCTCGGGGTGGGAAGAGCACCCAGAAGTCATGTGGGTTTATATGGAATATTCCATGGCTTTCTGGACTCACTCAGACTCAGGATTCAGAACGAACATCCTACAAATCACCTGTACTGACTGTTCAAGTTCCCTTGTTAATAAGCTTCCCCTTCAGCAAACACATTGTCTCTGTCACAGACAACAGCAACAGAAGTAGCTTAGAGGACAGTCACGCTGTGTTTGTGGAAAGAGTAGAGAGAATATTATGAGCACAAATATGAAATAGTCTACGTAACTACATTCTACTTGGATTTGGAATCTCTTACATTATTTCTGATTGTAGAAATATTCACTTTCAGAGCAGGCATTTGGCCTAGTGGTTAAGACCCTGCTTGGGCTGCCCACATCCCATTTCTGAATGATTGGGTTTAAGTCCTGGCTTTGCTCCTGATTCCAGTTCCTGCTAACGTGTGCTCTGAGAGACAGCAGATAATGACTCAAGTAGTCGAGTCCCTACTACTCACATGAGAGAACAGAGCTGAGTTACCGGCTCCTGGTTTTGGCCCCAGATCAGCCCCAGTTGTTGTGAGTGTTTGGGGAGTAAATCAGTAAGTGGAAGTACTTGCTCTCGCATGCTTGCTCGCTTGCTCGCTCGCTCTCTCTCCCTGCCTGCCTTTCAAAAAATAAATAAATAAAAATTAAGAAAATTGTTCTAACTACATGTCACTTGGGCTAGTGTTGCTATTAAGGTTATATATAAGCCTCTTAGGAGATAATGGAGTCCATAGGGGTACAGTGGATGCCAGCACTGGTGCCTGATGATGAATATCAATCCCAGCTACTCCACAATCTGACATTGCCCATTCAGCAAAATCAAAGGACAGAGTTGTCCAATTAGAAAGGGATATTTAGTAAGTCCATATTCTTGCTTCTAGGTAAGATTCAACATTTCCAGGGCAAATGAATATGCTCTTTATTTTAAAGTTAACCAGGAGTCCATTGTATCTGTTTGGGTTAAGGCTGCCAAGTATGTTTCATATCTGCGATTGAGTCCAAATGTACTAATATGTCGATGAATCATGCAGCTATATGTGATGTGAATGGAGGTCAAGGAATAGAAGCCATAATCTATAGCTTCAACAGCTTGCTGAGGTTGATGAACAACAACAGGTTATGTGACTATAAGCCAATAAATGGCCAGTCGCCTAATGTTCTGTAGGTGTCAGGATAAGAAGAGGGAGCTGCAAAGAACTCCGTGGACTGAAGCACACATTGATGCTATGTGGAATTATTAGGAAGCCTCAGATGGGCATGGAAAAGGAGAAAAGTTCTGCTGATGAGAGAGTGTGAAATAGGAATGGACAAAGAAAACAACTGCTTGTTTATTAGATCCTTAGCTGCTAAGGGGACAAAGCTGGAAGGGCAGAAATCCTACAGGCAAGAAAAGTAGGAGTTAGACATGGATAGCAAGGAGAAAACTGAATGCTTTTAAGTGTGAGAAGACAGCAGTGCCTAAGAGAAAGGAGGCTTCTGAGAGACACATCAGTGTGTTAGTCATTATTCTTTTCCAGTAAAATGGCCTCATCAAAACACAAACTACCTAATTCTCTAGAGTTTACATATGTGCTGTACTAAACGGTAATACTTAGTACTCATCATCTCTCCCACACCATTAACAGATTGTTCCCTCTGTGGCAGGCGATAGGAGGCAGATGGGTTACTCACATCATCTCAAATCCTCAACGTCACCTTGCAAGCTGGACATTATCAGGCCCATTGCACAAACAAGGACACTGAAGATTAGAAAATCTGAGTAACTTGTCCAAGAGCACACATAGTTTATGGAGGATAGGAACTCTGAAGTCATCTCTTCTCCTTAGGCAGAGTCTCTGATTGGAATGAATAGATAGGGGCATCATCAAAGTGAAGAACAAAATTCATTCTACACAGTGGATGTGATTGCAGAAACAAGTAGCATGATGCAGTATGTTTTGATTATTTGAGTTAACACCCCCCTGAAGAAACAGTACGAAAGCTATTTCAGGACCAGCCCTACCAACAAGTTTCAGTATATCAGGGAAACTCCAAGAATTGAAACAATTTTCTCCTTTTTCAGAAAGAAAGTGGTTGATGTGCATCTATTATTCTGTGTGATTTATGTATGGCAAAACTGAAATGATATTAAAGAAAAGGAATTGGAAGAAGCACAGGCATTAACCATAAAATGCAAAATACCATTTTCAAAATATGAATAACATATATAAATTTTTATTTTAAAAAGGGTAATTTAATATTTACCTGAACAAATTGAAAAGTTAGGTCCACATAAAAAGACCTGCTAGGAGTGTTTATAGCAGCTTTATTCATAATTGCAAAAATTTGGACACAACCAAGATGTTCTTCAATGATGAACGGATAAACAAACTGTAGTACATCCATTCAACGAGATGTCACTCAGTGATAAATGAAAAGACGTGGAGGAACCATAAAGGCATATTGCTCAGTGAAAGAACCTAATTCCAAAAGCTACACACTATATAAATCCAATCACGTCATGTTCTGGAAAAGGCAAAACTATGGCAGCAGTAAAAAGATGGTGTCCACAATTGATAGAGAAGATGAATGTATAATTGGAGCTCAAGGGATTTTTAGGGCCGTGAGACTACTCTGTGTGTAATGATGAACATACGTCCATATGCATTTATCAAAACTCATAAATGTACAGGACAACAGGGAATCCTAATGTCAACTATGACTTTAGTTAATGATACTACATCGATATTGTCTCATCAGTTGCAACAAATGCAACTAATGCAAGATATTAACAATGAGGAGAACTGCAGGTGGGGTGGGTAAAGGGGTACACAAAAATTCTGTGTGCTCTCTGTTCAGTTTTCTGTCAATGTAAAAACTTTTAAAAGGTAAGTTTTTTTCAAATGAGAGTCATTAGACAAGTAAAATGACACAAATTAAATAATGCCATGTCCCTACCTAATGACATCACATATTTAAAAATCCTTACACAAGCAGAATCCAGCCATTATTTCACTTAACAAGTAAGTCCACCCCAACCATCAAGGAAATTTCCACATACCAAGAGGAACAAACAAGCCTCCCCAAGCTGAATATACAAAAAGGAAAGATATAATAGCCCATGATACATAATCATAATCCTAGGCAGAAGTACCACAACTTAAATCTAAAGAATAAAGTGCTCACGTTGAATTGCATTGCATTTGTTTACATAATCTCAAGCTGCCCCCTTTATCATTATCCCAGGTACTTTGACTTCTAAAAATGAAAAGGTTTAGGGATATAACTTGAGCATTTCTTTGCTTTTTTTAAATATATATTTATTTATTTATTTGAAAGGCAGAGTTAGAGAGAGAGAGAGAGAGGCAGAGGCAGAGAAAAGGAGAGAAAGAGAGAGAGACAGAGAGTCAGAGAGAATCTCCTATCTGCTGGTTCACTCCCCAAATGGCCACAATGACCGGAGCTGGGCCCATCTGAAGCCAGGATACAGGAGCTTCTCCTGGGTCTCCCACATGGGTGCAGGGGCCCAAGCACCTGGGCCATCTTCTACTGCTTTCCCAGGCCGTAGTAGAGAGCTGGATCGGAAGTGGAGCAGCTTGGACTTGAACCAGTGCCCATATGGGATGCTGGCACTACAGGTGGTGGCTTTACCTGCTACACCACAGTGCCAGCCCATAACTTGAGCTTTTCTATCATTCACAATACAATTTCCCCCAATGACTTTCCATTTTGTTCCATCTATATGAATTACATTATCATGATGTATAAAGCATTTGAAGTCCCAACAAGTGTACTAGAGGTATCATGAACTGCATATAATTAAATACTACTGTTGGAATCAAATGAAAATGAAAACTATTGCTTGTAGCTCTTTTTTGCTCTTACATTTATAAACTGAATCACTACATTTTTTCCCTTCCTCTATTTCCAGAGGCAGAAATTACTTTGGTGAAAATAATCATGGTTTGCTACTCAAGACTGGAAAGAAGCAGAAAATAGGGGGTAGAGAGAAAATATTTGAATGCTGTATTTTTAAAATTCCAAATTCTAGACTAGAGAAACGAAATTAATTAAATGAAGTTGTTTTCAATTGAGAGGTATCGACTTTTAAATTTTTATTCACGTGGAGTTTACACAAAGTGAACAGATCTTCAATCTTATATGTATGATCTGATGAGTCCTGGCAAATATTATCTACATACTCAACCAAGATACAAAACATTTCCTTTATTGTTAAAATTTCCCTTGTACTCCTTTTAGTGAACTCCACCCATAAACAACCATTGTTCTTATTTCTGTCATCAAAGGTTTAATTTTGTCTATTCTTGACCCTCATATTACTAAAATTACACGGTATATTTGATTTTATGGTTAGCTTTTTTTGTTTAACATTGTGTTTTTCTGACTTACCTAGATTATGTGTATCAGTGCTTCATTCTTGTTTCATTTCTGTTAGGTAATACCATGTATGAATATAACACAATTTGTTTATCCATTCTTGTGTTGTTGAACCTTTGGATTGATTCCAGGTTTGGCTCAATGAATGTTTTCATTCCCTTTCAGTTAATACCTAATTTCTGGTTCAGAGGGTAGGTGTATGGTTAACTTCATAAGAAACAGCCAAACATTTCTTCAAAGTGGCTGTTCCATTTTATACTCTGACCAGCAATGTATGTGAGTTCCAGTCATTCCAAATCTTCACTCACATTTAGTCTTTTGTATGAGTGATATAATATCACGTTGCAATTTTAATTTGTCTTTCCTCAGTGACTACAGCATTGACCACATTTTCATGTTTATTATTATATATTATATTATGTGAGACATTTATTCAACCCTCTGTCTGTGGGGTCTGTTTCTAGACTTTATGCTATGGTTGTTTTTCTGTCCTTGTGCCAAAAGCACATTATCTTGATTACTGTTACTTTATAATGTCTTAAAATATGTTAGGGAACATCTTCCAACTTTGTTTTCTTTTTCAGGGTTTTTTCTTTGGATAGTTGTTATTCTTTGCATTTCTATATAAATCTTAGAATTAACTTGGAAGTTTCTACCACAGGAAAAAAGTTCTGTTGTGATGTTAATTGTGATTTTCAATGTCACTAAATATGTAGCCCAATTTGGAAAGAACTGACATTCTAACTTCATTAAGCCTCCCAGTCTATGAACATAGTACATTCTTCCACTTATTTAGACCTTCTTGAACTTTTTCATCAATGTCTTAGGATGCTCAGTGTTGAGCTTTACATACCTTTTATTAAAATTATTTTATATTTTTATAAATGAAATATTTCTAGCAATTTTATTTTCCAATGTTCTGCTGGTCCTTTATGTCAATAAAATTAAATGTTCATGTGGGATTTGTCTTTTCCTGCCTTGCCAAATCTGTCATTATGTCTGGAGTTTGTTTAGTGAGTACAAGATCTGATATTTCCCCTACAGCACCATAGGTAGGATAACACATAAAAGGATGAAAAGTCTCATTCATTTTTTTCAAAGGTCAGCCACCATTGTTTACCATCATTCAGGGTCCATCACCAGGAAGACTAAGTCAGGAAAACTTCTATCTGCCCTTTTGGAAAGTAAGCATTGATCTCGTCCAAAGTCTCACCATGTTAGGTGATTGAAATGGCGCAAAAGCCCACATCTCTCTCTAGAGCATCTGCCCAAGCCCCACTTTGCAGGACTCCTCTTCCTTCCCTGCGGATGCCAAGAGGAGCACTCATCTCCCACGCATGCGCCGGAGACCAGGCCACCAGCAGGAAGCATGGGCTTCTCATCCTTTCTTCCAGCGTCTGCCAACTCCAGTGTGTCCCCCACACCCGAAATCCCACCTGCACGATTGCTCTGGCTGCTGGTGAAAGCCATAATCTACACTGCCTAAGAAATGAAGCGGTCTTCTTCAGTGATCCGTGAAGATGTGCCTGGAGATGGTAAGAAAAAGAGACTGGGTACCCTGATCTTCAAGGAAATTTATGTCAGTACGTAAAACAGGGAAATCAAATGAAAATACATGAAAGCAGCCTCAAGAATGAATCAGAGTGAATGTCTTGCTTGTGGAATAACCAATAAATGGTGTTATTCCAAATTCTACACAAAGACTTCAAGTATATTTCAGAGAGAAGGCAGAAAGGGATTTAACTACTTTTGCTGCATCTAGAAGACATCCGGGGACAATTTTTAAAACACCAGATCTCAGGTCCTGTGATTGCTCACGTAATTTAAATCTGTGTCTTGGAAAGGATCCATCCTCTTTTAGGCCGCCTGTGGCTCCAGTTTCCCTGGCTGCATTCAGGTAATCATTGTAGCCCTTTCATGAAATATATCTGTTAAACCAACAATAACAGAATAATACAACCCTGGCATTGTGCGGATGAAACCTCCTGTGTACAGTGTTTTTAAAACTATATATCAGATTCTGACTGCTTTGTTTATTAAGAGAAAAATTTCATTGCTTCTAGGGTTGCTTCTGGGAATAAGTTTTAATCTTCTTCATTCCTAAACTCTTCCAATGCAGGATACTATTAAATAAAATGGGAGCCTACACACACACACACACACACACACACACACGGGGGGGGGGGGAGAGAACTATAGCCCCAGCCCTTCTCATGCACTCTGTGGCAAAAGGAAGCATTAGGGTGATCATACGGCCAGCGCCGCGGCTCTCTGCTATGCCCCGGGAGGGCAGTGGAGGATGGCCCAAGTGTTTGGGCCCTGCACCCACATGGGAGACCAGGAGGAAGTACCTGGCTCCTGGCTTTGGATTGGCTTAACGCGCCGGCCGTAGCAACCATTTGGGGGGTAAACCAACGGAAGGAAGACCTTTTTCTCTGTCTCTCTCTCTCTCACTAACTCTGCCTGTAAAAAAAAAAAAAAAAAAAAAAAGATCATACCTGAGGGTCGGGCCGTGGTTTATCCAAAAGGTCACATTGAGAAGAGGAAATATACTTTAAAATCCTGACCAAAGTGAACAGGCCTGGCACATTCCTAGCATGACAAACTTTGGCACAATTCCTAGATTATATTCTTATTCTATTAAGAAGTGACATACTCTGTTTCTCACCAGTCAAGTAGTTCATTTAATATAACACATATCTTGATCTTATATCAAAAGAAGTCTGACCTTTAAAAGCTAACTTGCAATTGGTACTACCCTTTCAGTAAGTAATTTGGCAACCCATTCAGAGTCATAAAAATACTCACAGGCAGTGACCCTGTAATCTCACTCCTGACAATTTTTCCCTGAAGGAACAATCTCTCCACTAAAAGAAGAAGTTGTAATCATACAAAAATACATTGTATTATTATTCATGGTAGCAAAAATTAGAAACCGTTTTCATTTACAGTTACAGAAATGCTTAAAAATTGTTAGAAGAACATGATATAGGCCTTAAAATGGCAGCATTCACCACAGTATTAATAGAAAAAATATGAAATGCTATCTACCCTATGATTACAGTATTTTTTATTTTATAAAAAGAAAAAGCCCTCCAAAATAGAAATAGTTAATTTAAATAGGTAATCGGACTGTGGGTTTTCTCCTTTTTAACTTTATCTTTGTTGCATAAAGTTATAATTTTAGATTTTTAAAAAAGATTTATTTTAGTTTACTTGAAAAGTAGAATTACATACAGAGAAAGAGAGAGAGAGGGCAATTTCATCTGCAAGTTTACTCCCCAAATGGCCGCAATGACGGGTCTGGGCCAGTCTGAAGCCAGGAACTAAGAGTTCCATCTGGGACTCCCACAGGGGTGCAGAGGTCCAGGAACTTGGGCCATCCTCCGCTGCTTTCCCAGGTGCACTCACAGGGAGTTGTATCAGAAGTGGAGCAGCTGGGGCTTGTACTTCTGCCCATATGGGATGCCAGCATTGCAGGTGGTGGCTTAACCTGTTACACCACACACTGGCCCCTAGATTTGTTACTTAAAAACAAATCTGAGATGCAGAGACAAAGGGAGCTCCCATCTACTAGTTTACTTCCCAATTGCCCATAACACCCAGGGATGTGCCGGGGCTGAAGCCAGGATCCAAGAACCCAGTCCAGGTCTCCCATGTGAGTGGCAGGGACCCAACTATTTGAGTCATCACTGCTGACTCCCAGGGTGTGCATAAGCAGGAAGCTGGAATCGGGAGCCAGGCCAGGAAACCAGCTCAAGCACTCCAATATGGTACATAGGCATGCTAGTATAGCAGGTGTCTCTACCATTCTCCCCCCTAAAGTTGTAATCTTAAAGGAGACTTACCAAACTGGCCATTCATCCTCAGGTGAAGAGCATTGTGATTAGTTTTTGTCTAACCTAAAAGTCATGCCCTCAAGTCTGCTGTCCATGATAGCACTCTCCTTCCCTCTATTGTCTGATTCGGTAATTCTCAGTTTTTTCAGAACCAGTTCCCCCCAAAACCCCAAAATGACATCAACAGATAATATTCTCTCCACCCACATATTGTTCAAATTAGCATAATTATTAATGGCATTATAAATAAGAAGAAAGAAAACTTAAGTGTTTCTATCAATATATAAGTGTCTGGATATGATTATATTAAGGGATGCCTATTGAAGCTGCCAAAAACTTATCCACACAGGTGAATCATGAATGCAAAAGCTACCAAAACAGACAGATTAAATTAGTACCTCAAATACCATGACTGGTATTATTATCAGCGGCTAGGTCTTCCAAAGTGGTGAACAATTCTTGGGACAGTTCTAAACAAGTCAAAGCATAGTCTTCAATTTACACGTTGCCATAGTCTTAAAAGATGTGTTGTATGTAAAATCATGAAAAAAAATACTTTGTGTTTATTTGTAAAAAAGAGTAGGCTCTAGGCAAGTGATTGTTAAGCAGGATAGTACATTAAGACTACCTGGGGTTGGCCAGCGCCGTGGCTTAATAGGCTAATCCTCCGCCTTGCGGCACCGGCACACCAGGTTCTAGTCCTGGTCGGGGCGCCAGATTCTGTTCCGGTTGCCCCTCTTCCAGTCCAGCTCTCTGCTGTGGCCAGGGAGTGCAGTGGAGGATGGCCCAAGTCCTTAGGCCCTGCACCCACATGGGAGACCAGGAGAAGCACCTGGCTCCTGGCTTCGGATCAGCGCGATGCACTGGCTGCAGCGCGCCAGCCGTGGTGGCCATTGGAGGGTGAACCAACGGCAAAAAAAAGGAAGACCTTTCTCTCTGTCTCTCTCTCTCTCTCTCACTGTCTACTCTGCCTGTCAAAAATAAAAATAAAAAAAATAAAATAAAAAAAGACTACCTGGGAGACCTTAAAGCTCCTGGTGCCCAGGTCTCACCTCTGACAGTAAATTCTGAACCTCAAGAGGAAGCCCAGGCACCTGAATCTTTGCATCACCTGAAGCTTGTAAGAACACAGCCTCTCAGACCTCCTGAATTAGAACCTGCAGTACACAAAGATCCCCAAGTGATTCATTACACCTATTAAAGTTTGAGAAACACAGGCATAGGCTCAGATGATTACTTAAAAAGAGAGAGAGAGAGTATCCCACCAACTTCATCAGCTTGGCTTGTCCAGCAGAACACTCTCAATGGCTGTCTGAGTTTTGAAAAGTTCTTTTTGGTATAGGACTTTCTAGGGGCTGGCTCTGTGGCTCAGTGGGTTGGAGCTGTGGCCTACAGTGCTGGCACCCCATATGGGCATCCGTTTGAGTCCCAGTTGCTCCACTTCCAATCCAGATCCCTGCTAATGTGCTTGGGAAAGCAGCAGAAGATGGCCCAATTCCTTGGGCCCCTGTACCCTTGTGGGAGACTTGGAAGAAGCTTCTGGCTGCTGACTTTGGC
This sequence comes from Oryctolagus cuniculus, assembly GCF_964237555.1. Classification (NCBI taxonomy): domain Eukaryota; kingdom Metazoa; phylum Chordata; class Mammalia; order Lagomorpha; family Leporidae; genus Oryctolagus; species Oryctolagus cuniculus. The sequence goes on from NC_091439.1 coordinate 55,087,549, forward strand.
CTGGCCCAGCCCCGGTCATTGCAGCCATCTGTGGAGTGAACCAGCAAATAGATTTCAGTCTCTCTCTCTCCTTTGCTCTGTGTGTAACTCTGCCTCTCAAATAAATAAACAAGTCTTTAAAAAATTTTTTCTGATATTCTGACACATCTCGCATCTCTGTCTCCCTCCCAATAAATACTAGTGTCTTAGTTCATTTTCTGTTGCTGTAACTGAATATCATAGACTGGGCAATTTCTAAGGTAAAGAGATGTATTTCTTACAGTTCTGAAGGCCGGGAAGCCGAGGGGCATGGCACCAGCATGTGGGGAGGGCCTTCCTGCTGCATGGCAGGACATGGCAGAGGGCACCATGGGAGGACAGCACAAGCTTGCTCTCTTCCTCTCCTCACATAGCCAACATGGCCACCTGGGAGCCCCACCCTCATGACCTCATCTCAACACTAATTCTCTCCCAAAGGCTCACCTCTAAGTACCATTAACATATGAATTTGAGGATTACATTTCCAACACATGAACTTCAGCAGCCACTTAAACCACCAATCATTTTGACATGTGAAAGCACCCCAAAACTTCCTATGGGTTGAAGTATTAGCCTAGGAAGAATTAACCTTATTTTTTGAAAAGTTACATTTACTCTTTTTTTAAGCTGATTTTTTTTATTTGACAGATAGAGTTAGACAGTGAGAGAGAGAGACAGAGAGAAAGGTCTTCCTTCCGTTGGTTCACCCCCCAAATGGCTGCTACGTCCGGAGCTACGCCAATCCGAAGCCAGGAGCCAGGTGCTTTCTCCTGGTCTCCCATGCAAGTGCAGGAGCCCAAGCACTTGGGCCATCCTGCACTGCCTTCCCGGGCCCCAGCAGAGAGCTGGCTTGGAAAAGGAGCAACTGGGACTAGAACCCAGCACCCGTATGGGATGCCGGCACCACAGATGGAGGATTAACCAAGTGAGCCATGGCACTGGCCCCAGCAACATGTGATTTCTAATTAGCAACATGTGATAACACAAGATAAATGTGTTCAAGAAGTCTGAGAATTTTCCTTGTATAGAAAATAAATTTCAAGTAAACAAATATGACTACTGCAAATGTTTTCATACTTAATTTGCTTAACAAAACTTCTTTATAAATACTGCAACATTAAAAAATCACTCTTGTCAAAGAAAAGGGTTTTAATTATGGAACCCAGATTAATAAAATCTGCTTTATTCTAGCTTTAGAGCTCTGGTGATGATTATACAGCTATCCCATCCAGAACACACCTGATTTCATATAGAGCTCTGATAAATTATTAATTTGTAAGCATCAAGAACTTGAATAGTGATCACCAAACTAGTAGAAAAAAATTTAGGGAAGACTTCTTGAAGCGTTTTCCTGTCCTCCAACAAAGCTACATCTAAACTGCTAAAAATTCCAACCAGGGTTCAACAATTCATCTGCAAGGATGCTATAACCAACCTAGTCCTGATAGTTTATGTCAAAAGCATTGAGTCAAGACATATATTCTGTTGGCCGGCGGCACGGCTCAATAGGCTAATCCTCCGCCTGTGGCGCCGGCACCCCAGGTTTTAGTCCCGGTTGCCCCTCTTCCAAGCTAGTTTTCTGCTGTGGTCCGGGAGTGCAGTGGAGGATGGCCCAAGTCCTTGGGCCCTGCACCCCATGGGAGACCAGGAGAAGCACCTGGCTCCTGCCTTCAGATCAGCGCAGTGCACTGGCCGCAGCACGCCGGCCACGGTGGCCATTGGAGGGTGAACCAACGGCAAAGGAAGACCTTTCTCTCTGTTTCTCTCTCTCACTGTCCACTCTGCCTGTCAAATATATATATATATATATATATATATTCTGTTTAAACCTTGAAATATCAATTAAGATAAAATGATTCTCCAAAGGATACATGATCTAAAATTTCAAATCTCTATATTTTCCCATTGTCAACAAATTAATTGTTATCCAACACATTACATATTTCCAGCATGGGAAGAGAAACACTAGTAAAGTAGATGTTTACCCGACATGATAATTGAAATGAAGCATGTGTTGGTGAATACATGTGCTTAATCAACACTGTTTTACTTGTTAATTTCCACCTTTCTTCAATAGTTTATTTTTTGTGTATGTGTTCATTATTTTTAGAAAAATTTTAAAAGTTTCCTTATTTGATGTCTTCTACTTTAAAGGACAAGTGACAAAGAGAAAGATAAAGAGATTTTCCATTCTCTGATTCACTCCCCAAATTCCTTTAATAGCCAAGATCCAGGAACTCCATTCAGGTCTCCCCTTTAGGTTGCAGGGGCCCAAGCACTTGAGCCATCATGTACTGCTTCCCAGGCATATTAGCAGAAAGCTGGACCAAAAGCAGAGTAGCCAGGACTCCAGCTGGCACTCTGGTAAGGACTGCAGGCACCCCAAGTGACAGCTTAAACTGCTATGTTTAAGCTAGCCCTGTATAGATTCATTAAGGCATTTCCCTTAAAACTCTTTTTTTTAAGATTTATTTATTTATTTGACAGAGTTAAAGAAAGAGAGAGAGAGAAATACCTTCTATCTGCTGGTTCACTCCCCAAATGGCCCCAGGTCTCCCAGGCGGGTGCAGGGGCCCAAGCACTTGGGGCATCCTCTACTGCTTTCCCAGGCCATAGCAGAGAGCTGGATCAGCAGAGGAGCAGCCAGGATTCAAACAGGTGCCCATATGGGATGTCGGCGCTGCAGGCCGCGGCTTTACCTGCTACGCTATGGTGCCAGCCCTTAAAACTCCTTCTGAGAGTATGTGGAGTTGGACCATCGTCTCTCTTTAGGATGAGACTGTCTACACTTGTCACAAGCTCATTTATTTTACAGCATGACATAGTTCTCATTTCTTCAAATAAGTGTCAAAGAAACATGTAAGGGATTGTGAATGTTTCAGAGTGGAATGTTTCATGTGTAGGAAGCATTACACGTACAGTATCTTCTCCATATCTGACTCTTCAGTGAGAGTCATCAGTGGTGTCATCGAGTTCCCATTCGTTGAGGACAACACAAATGCTGAGTCCCAAGAGGGTGGTCAAATCTGGGTAAAACTAGCAAAAGAACAGAGTGTCAAAAGCAGGGCTTGGAGCTGTACATGGAAGATTTTTGCTCATGGAGAAAAATCTAATTTTTTATCTGCCACATTTACCAAAAAATACCAAACCATAGAATTAAAAGTTAGAAATAATTTTTGACATATCACTAATCATCCATACTCATATATGAAAGGTACGGAAACTTCTGGATTCAAAAAGCACTTAAAATAGCTGTGACACTGATCAGAAGGGATTGGTGGAGTTGGAACCATTCTAACAATATTACAGGAATCAGGTTCTGATTCCCGAGCCAGAGAGCTCCTTAACTCCGAGGAAAACATCAACTACATCGTTAACTCATGATCACATAACTAAGAAAGCTTGTGCTAGGAATAGAACCTGGATGTTAGAAATTTCCCATTTCCTTTTTTGGGGTTCCTAAAATATATAACTGCTTGATGACCAGCTAAGCTTTATTTAAAGTCATTTATCTCAGAGAAAGCTCCTCCAAAGTGCTCCTACCAGATTCCCAAATCACAAGACCAACCATACATCTTGTTAATCCAGACAGTACCTGGAACGCAACAAACAAGCAATCTACTGATTCGCCAAGTGAATAAATGAATGGCAGTTGGTGAAAAGTAATAAGCAGACAAAAACATCTTGCAGTGTGTGTGTGTGTGTGTGTGTACACTAATAATATGACTCAAAAACCGACCCACAGTCAAATAGTTTGCAAAAACCCAGTAACAGCCAAATCCTCCGTGAGACTATGGTTACATAAACTGCTTTCCCTTGTGGGAATTATCCAAAAATCACAGCATCAACTAAGGGTAAAACCCCACCTGATCATTTGGAAACGCCTAAGGAATCCCCAAGAGGGGAGAGAAATGCATTGCTTCTACCCTAGAAGGAAATGAAGCCACTAGGAAAGAGAAGCAAGAAGCACTGTGACCCCATACAACCTCCCAGCTGCCCAGGGAGCAAAGCCAATGTGCGGATCTCAACCTCAAATGTCACGATGAGAGAGAATCCAGAGAGTGGCATGTGAGTCCCACAGCCAGAAACACACCCTGATTTCAAGCACAGCTGTCCATGCTCTTCTTGGGTGGGAGGGACCAGGAGGAGGCCAAGTGAAAGCAGAGTCACAGGACTTTGGCTAAGGTCGTGGGAGTGAATTTGGTAGCTGGACTCGCACAAAAGCTGAACAAACCGATCTTGGCTAGAACTAATCCATTTTAAACTGGAACTTCCTTTGACAGCTCCTTATTCTCACTTTTTCCAGCATGCCACAGGGCTTGGGGCAATTCACACTTATTGACCCTGTACTTAACATTCAACTGGAAGTTACTGATTATAAGGTAATCAAAACAAGAGTTAGAGAACATCCAGCTCACCTAAAACCAATAATGGGCTTTATTTGGTTTGCTGTCAACATTCTGTTTATTCTGAAATGAACAAAGAAAAATTTTCAACACTTTGCAGTCTATTTCACATGATTTTTTATGCTCCTAAATACCCAATTAATTGCATTCCTGAGACGTTTCTGGGGCATAGAAAGAATGGTATTCACAGCTTTTCCCCAGTCACATTTCCTACCTGGTGCCAAGAATGTCCAGTTGATGCTCCAGGGAATTCGTCTCACCTGATATCCCCTTGAATTGCATGCATGTGTTTCATGCTGATTATGTTGAGCCAAGTTCCGTTGGGCACTTAGTCCAGCGACTTTTGAGCCAATTTTGTTCTCCTAAATAACACATGGCTTTAAGTAATGCACCTGCATGAAAATGAGGAAACCAGTGTGCCAATAGTGATTTTTTAATACCCACAAGTGGTATTTTTTACATTGCTTTATCAAAAAAGGAAATTGAGAAAATGACCACATCTAGGCTAAAATTTTCTCTTGCAAAACTTTTACAAAAGTTCTCCATTATGAATCTACCAAAGAAATCATAATAGAGGGGGTGAGTGTTTGGCATATCAGCTAAAATGTCTTTGGTTGGGACACCCACATCCCATTTTGGAGTGGTTGGCTTCATGTCCTGACTCCTGTGGGGAGCAATCCGGACTAGACTAAGTTACTCGAATTAGGACTTATTCTATGCATCTGCTCTCCCACAATATGGCGCTGGGAGAGAAGTAAACAGCTTCCGCACAGCTGCCTCCAGTTCAACTAATAAACTGTAGGACTTGCTCCTGATTGGAGGAGAGCAGCGTACTCGGCGTGTGGGCAGCCGAGTTAGGATTGGTGGAGGAGGACTATAAAGGAGGAGAGAGACGGCATGCACCAGGAACATCTATGGGGAACGTCTAAGGGGAACACCTGTGCAGCCCCCGAGAAGAGCCGGCCGGCGGTGTGCCGCTCCCCTGCGGAAGTGGGGAATGCGGCCAGGGGGAACTGCCCTTCCACGGAGGTGGAAGGGATAGTAGCCAACCCGGGAAGAACCAGCAGCAAACCCGGGGAGGACCGAGCAGACGAAAGAACAGCGCAGGGTCCTGTGTCGTTCCTCCGCGAAGAGGGGGAGCGACAAAATGGTGCCGTGACTCGGATATGAAGCCTAGGCAGGGCTTAGTGTCGTTCCTCCACGAAGAGGGGGAGCGACATAATGGTGCCGTGACTCGGATATGAAGCCTAGGCAGGGCTTAGTGTCGTTCCTCCACGAAGAGGGGGAGCGACACAATGGTGCCGTGACTCGGATAAGAAACCTGACTTGGATAGGAAACCTAGGACGGATAGGAAACTTAGGAGGGAAGAAACGGGAAGAACTGGGAAAATATCGGAGAGAGAGACTAGCAAACAGCCTAGGGAAAAGCCGGACGAAAGAGGTGCCGGAGGAAGCTGTTGAAAGCCTAGGCATAGATTCGGATACGGACTACGGGGGGAAGCTGGGAGAAATCTCTAAGGTCGAAAGCGAAAGTGAAAGCTAGAACAAACAGACTCGGACGCGGACTGTGGGGAGAGGCCAGGAGAAATGAGGGAGGAATATCGTTGGAGGAAAGTTTGGGGAAACATACCGGGTAGAGAAAAATGTTAGGGAAATTGAAGCCGCGGGGGGCAGGCCAAGGCGGACACGAAAGCCACTTTGGGATTCTCAAGTTAGCCCGGGAATAGGGGGCGAAAAGTTGAAACCAGAAGCTGAAACGTGAGCCTGGTTGGGATCCGTCTGATTAGCCCGGGGAGCAAAGGACGGGAAGCCAAACCGTGGGGCGGAGACGTACGCTGGGTTGAATTCGCCAGGCTAGCCCGGGGAACTTAGATTGAATGCTAGTGGCGGACACGTAAGCTACGCTGTGTTACTCGCGGAAGCCGCCGCGTGCAGAGAGAGCACGGGGCGTGAGTAGATAGGGAACGGGGCTGGCGAGGCCGTGGTTCAGACGCGAAAGGGTTAAGTGCGAGACCGCGGAGCGCGCAAAGCCGGGAAGCCGCGCAAAGCCGGGAAGCTGCGCAGATGAGAGAGGCGCGCGGGCTGAAGCGGCGCAGAGCCGGGAACCCGCCGGCGGGGCGAGGTGCCGGGAAGCCGCGGGGATAAGAGAAACAGAAGTTTAGAAGTAAAAGAAATAGGAATGCTGGAAGATAGAAGTAAAATGGGAGAAATAGGAATGCCCGGAGATAGAGAAATAGAGAAATAGAAAGGCCTCCCTACAACACTGCAATTAGAAGGCTTGGATTCGGTCTGCCCGATTAGTGAGGCGATGAGCACCTGGGCGGCTAGCAGCTTATGCGCCGCAGGTCACTGAAGACAGGCACGAATTAACATCAGTAAGGCTTCCCCACAATACAACCATTAGGAGGCTTGGATTCGGTCTGCCTAATTAAGGCGGTAAGCGCCAGCAAGCAGCTCGACCAGAGTATGAGCTGCAGGTCACCGAAGATAGGCACAAACCAACACTAATAAGTCTCCCCCACAATACGGCAATGAGAAGGCTTGGATTCGGTTTGCCTGATAGGTTTTGTAAACACCTGCAGGCAGTTCTAGCAGAGCAGAGCATGCGCTGCAGGGCACCGAACACAGGCACGCATCAGCGCCTAAAAACCTCCTCACAACATGGCGAAGAGAGGACCCGGATTCGGTTTGCCTGATAGGACTTGTAAGAGCCTGTGGCAACTCTAGCAAGTAGAGCAGAATGTGTGCCGTGGGACACCGAAGACAGGCGCGTATCAACGCTAAAAAATAAAAAGAAAGGGGGATCTGTGGGGAGCAATCCGGACTAGACTAAGTTACTCGAATTAGGACTTATTCTATGCATCTGCTCTCCCACAATATGGCGCTGGGAGAGAAGTAAACAGCTTCCGCACAGCTGCCTCCAGTTCAACTAATAAACTGTAGGACTTGCTCCTGATTGGAGGAGAGCAGCGTACTCGGCGTGTGGGCAGCCGAGTTAGGATTGGTGGAGGAGGACTATAAAGGAGGAGAGAGACGGCATGCACCAGGAACATCTATGGGGAACATCTAAGGGGAACACCTGTGCAGCCCCCGAGAAGAGCCGGCCGGCGGTGTGCCGCTCCCCTGCGGAAGTGGGGAATGCGGCCAGGGGGAACTGCCCTTCCACGGAGGTGGAAGGGATAGTAGCCAACCCGGGAAGAACCAGCAGCAAACCCGGGGAGGACCGAGCAGACGAAAGAACAGCGCAGGGTCCTGTGTCGTTCCTCCGCGAAGACGGGGAGCGACAACTCCAGTCCTAATTTCAGCTTCCTACTAATGTACACCCTAGGAAGCAGTAGATTATAGCTCAAGAAGTTGGATTCCTGCCACCCACATGGTAGACCTGGATTCTGGTTTCTGCCTAGCTCAATCCTTGGCTGTTATAGGCATTTGGGGAGTAAACCAAGAGATGGGACCTACTCTAAGTGTTAATTAATATGATTTTTAAAAATCATGGTAGAAAGTAATACTCCTAAGTTAAAACAACAAATCCATCTTCATGGGAAGATGTTACATATAAACTAATTAAGTTATATTTAAATGTAACAGTCTTGGGCCAGCACTGTGGCATATTGGGTAAAGTTGCCACCTGCAGTACAGGCATCCCATATGGACACCAGTTCGAGTCCCAGCTGCTCTCTGCTGTGGCCTGGGAAAGCAGTAGAGATGGCCCTCCTGCACCCACGTGGGAGATCCAGAGGAAGCTCCTGGCCCAGCTCCAGCCATTGTGGCTATTTGGAGATTGAACCAGCCGGTTTAAGACCTCTCAAGCACTCTCTCTCTCTCTCTCTCTCTCTCTCTGCCTCCCTGTAATTCTGCCTTTCAAATAAATAAATCTTTTTTAAAAAAAGAAAAGACTAAATGTAACAGTCTTTAAAGTTAAATACAAACTAAAAAGTTGTTATCTTTGTGGGATCAGATGGAACAAGCAAGACCTTTTATTTTGGACAACTGTGTATTTCTATTACTAAAACTATTACTGTGTATTTCCAAGTTGTTTGAAAAAAGTTTTATAATCATCAAACACAATAAAACTGTTTCCATTTGGGAAAATCAAAGTAAAACAAATACCTTTCCGTGTCATGTCTAGCCCACATGCCTCTTCTTGCACACTCTCAAGAATACTTGAGTGGGGCCGGCACTGTGGCATAGTAAGCTAAGCCTCTGCCTGCAGTACCAGCATCCCACATGGGCACATGTTCATGTCCCAGCTGTTCCACTTCCAATCCAGCTCTCTGCTATGGCCTGAGAAAGCAGTGGAAGATGGCCCAAGTCCTTGGGCCTTGCACTCGTGTGGGAGACCCAGAAGAAGCTCCTGGCTCCTGGCTCTGGATGGGCCCAGCTCTGGCCATTGCAGCCATTTGAGGAGTGAACCAGTGAATGGAAGACCTTTCTCTCTGTCTGTCCCTCTCTCTGTCTGTAATTCTAAATCTCAAATAAATAAATAAATTTAAATAAAAAAATACTTGAGTATCTTGAAAAGGATTAGACACTGCCACCAGCTTCACCCAAAAATCAATGCCTGAGCCTGATAGAGACTGAAAAATTTTATGAGATTAAACTAAACAAAGAATTTTTGAGCTCCTTTTGTATGCTCCTTTTCAGTGTTCAGTGTGGTTGAGTCATTGAAAAGTGATTATTATTAATATTTGCATTACAATAAACGAGGTGTTTGTGATTAGCTTAGAAGGGAGCCCATTATTTTTTTCTGCTTTTATCCTCCAGTAACTACAAATACATTAAGTGTCTCCCCAGGGATTAAGTGAATGAATGAATGAACAAATGGAAAACAATGTACACTGATTTATAATGCGGCCTAATTCTCTTTGTGGGGAAATCACTGATCTGTTTGAATCTTATTATAATTTTTTTCTGCCACCAAATAAAAACATAATAATTTGTTTCAGGCTACTTAAATACACTAGTGAATATCTGGGCCATAAAGCTTATGCTCTCCAAAAAAGTTTTCTTGGCTCTTGTGATAACACAGATTTCACAGCTATATGTTGGTTTGGTGATTGCCAGAATGGCTTCCTTTTGAGAGTTTGGTTTCCAAAACATGACAGCAGTTAATACTGTTGTGGTCATACATCAAGAAGTTTATTTGAACTCCAAGAGAGAATGGGGGGAGTGCAGTTTATCAAGGAGCAGATGCCTTACCTGCACATGACATATGTGTATTTAAAGAAGTCATGGAGCTGAGACACACCCCTGAGCAATGCTTTGAAAATAAAAACCAGAGGTGCTCAACTTTGCAAATGTGCAAGTTGCTAGAGTGAAACAAGATTCTGCTAAGAGTAAATAGAGATCAGAATTGGCAGGGGTGTTTGGGAAAGGGGGGTGGGTGGGTAGAGGGAGTCCCAAGTAAAGAGGATTCCATGAATGTTGAGTTCATAAGTATTTTGCAGAGCTAAAGAAATTACTCCATTTGCCCAGAAGAAAGAATCAGCTGCTCTCTTTGGACACTGACTACTAAATGGCATGGATCGATCATTTGTTTAAACAAATTCCTGCCAGTTTCTTGGTTTAATTTTTTTTTTTTTTTGACAGGCAGAGTGGAACAGTGAGAGAGAGAGACAGAGAGAAAGGTCATCCTTTTTCCGTTGGTTCACCCTCCAACGGCCGCCACAGCCGGCGCACCGCGCTGATCCGAAACCAGGAGCCAGGTGCTTCTCCTGGTCTCCCATGCGAGTGCAGGGCCCAAGCACTTGAGCCATCCTCCACTGCACTCCCTGGCCACACAGAGAGCTGGCCTGGAAGAGGAGCAACCGGGACAGAATCCAGCGCCTGGACCGGGACTAGAACCTGGTGTGCCAGCGCCGCTAGGCAGAGGATTAGCCTATTGAGCCGCGGCGCCAACCAAAGTTCTGTTTTTTATCTCTCATATTAGAGATAAAATTACTTTTCCCAACATTACAGTCATAGAGTATTTTGAACATGACTCTTACTTGTGCCACTGAGTTTTATGTTTTCATGTGTTCTGTACTATTAATCAGCAGCCTTCCATTTTAAGTTAATAAATTCCTTTTAGCAGTTCTTGTATGGCAAAACCTATGGTGATGAACTCCATTAGTTTTTATTTGTTTTAGAAATTTTTTCTCTCTCCCATTTCTTTAGGAGAACTTCTCCCAGTAAAATATTCTTGGTTGGCAGTTTTTCCTTCAGTAGTTTTGGATTTATTATATCTTTTTCTCCTGACCTGTGGGGTTTCTGCTGAGAAATCTCCTAGTAGCAGTAGTAGAACCGTATTAACACATTTCTTATCTCTTGCTTCTCTCAGTTTTTGTTTTCCTTTGATTTTTGATAGTCTGGTTGTTATGTGTCCTAACAAACACTTTTTGAGATTGAGATTAATTAGTAATGCCTGCATTTCTGGTACCTGGATATTGGCATCATTCTTCAGATTTGAGAAGGTTTTGGCTATTATTTCTTTAAATATGCTTTCTGGCCACATTTCTCCTTTTTTTTTTTTTTTTGTAACTCCTATTATATGAATGTTGATTCTGCTAATAGTGTCCCATAATTTCTGTAGGCTTTCTTCATTCTATTTTTTTTCTCTTCTCATTGGATAATTTCTTTTTTAAAAAAGATTTATTTTATTTATTTGAAAGAGTTACAGAGAGTGGTAGAGACAGAGAGAGAGGTCTTCCATCTGCTGGTTCACTCCCCAGATGGCCGATCTGAAGCCAGGTGCCAGCAGCTTCCTCCAGGTCCCCCATGCAGGTGCAGGGGCCCAAGGACTTGGGCCAACCTCCACCGCTTTCCCAGCCCACAGCAGAGAGCTGGATTGGAAGAGGAGCATCCAGGACTAGAACTGGCACCCACATGGGATGCTGGCACTTCAGGCCAAGGTTTCAACCCACTGCACCCAGTGCCGGCACCTCATTGGATAATTTCAAATGTTCTGTCTTTGATCTCACTGATTCTTTTTTTTCTGCTTGATGGAGCCTACTGTTGAAGCTTTCTATTGGTTCATTTAGTATATTCTTCACCTCTAGGATTTCTACCTGGTTTGTCAAACTCCTTATTTGTTCACGTATTTTTTTCCAAATTTTCATTTTCTATTTGTATACTCTTAGAGTTCATTGAACTCCTTGAAGGGGGATTATTTTGATTTATTTGTAATTCGTTTTATAGATTTCTATTTGTTTAAGTTAATTATTAGAGCTTTATTGGTGTTCTCCGGAGGTATAATGAGTCCCTCATTCTTCATAAACCTTGTGTCCTTGCTTTGGTGCATTTACATTTGAGGAGATAGCCATCTCTCTGAATTTCACAGATGTTCTTTGGCAGAGACAGACCTTCACTATTTAGTGGATCCTGTGACTCTGGGTGGGCCAATTGGTAATAACCACAGGTATGCAGAGCTTACTGGTGAGTTCTCTAATTGGCCTCTCATCTTAGATCAGGTGGGTTCCATTATCCAGTGAGACCACTGGCTGGGCTCTGCTTTCAGGTGGAGCCGCTGATTGGACCCCGTGACACATATGTTGCGACCCTGGCTGAGTCACAAGGTACATTCCTTGGCTGGGTGATACTGCCAGGGAGCTTCAGCTACTAAGCAGGGTTACACGCTAGCTTTGATGTCAAGCAGAACTGCTGTTCAAGACGGGTGAGGCCGGATTACGTTCTGCAAAATATGTGATTGAGTCCTGCTTCCCTGACGGGGCAGAAACTGGCAGTGGTCTCTAGGTGGGGTCCAAGCCACTGTTCAGTCTTCTGTGTCAGGCTGCACTAGTTCCTCTACACTTCAGAAACACACTGCTGGGTCTCCTGGCCTGGGCAGGACCTGGAGTGTGCTCTGAGGCCAGACATGGGGATTAGCCGTCTAGGTAATCAACCCAGATTGGAACGTCCCACCATGTGTCTGTGACAAATCAGCTTGGCTTTGCAGATAGGTTATGGCTTTGGCTGGTAGCTCGGATTAGGTGCCACTGGTGGCTGAAAAGCAAAGCTACCACCAATGATCCATGTATGTATTGGTCACTATGTGCTCCACTTTCTCTTTTTGTTTCTACTTAACTACAGAAAGTTGAACCCTGTCTATACCCCAGTGTTTCCTTCAAGGCAAGACTACAGTGGACTTCCTGGGAAGTATCTTGGAATGCTAGGGAACCTGGATGTCTGCCTGTGGTCTCCCTTCCCATTCGTGTTAGTCCATTTTCTGTTGCTAGTAACACAATAGCACATACTGTGCATATTTTTTTAAGAGGTTTATATTGGCTCAAAGTTCTGGAGGTCCATGGTCAAGGGGCCACATCTGGTGACAGGCTTCATGTTGGCAGAGTCCATGGAGGTGCAGGGCATCACCGGGCAAGGGACAGGGAGCATATGTCTGGGATTGTGTCTTCTGGTCTCTCTCTTCCTACAGAGTCACCAGTTTTCAACCGCAGGAGCTCTGCTGTGATGACCTTATCTGATCCCAATGACTCCCCTCCGAGTGTCCACCTTCTAACATCTCACAGCAGTGATCAAACTTCAATATGAGTTTCAGAAGGGAAAACCAATACTCAAACCAAAGCACCATTGTGGAAACCATGGGCCCCAGGGAAATACTGTCTGTGTAGCACTGTGCCAACCCGTGGGATAGGAAGAGGCAATGAAGTAAAACACTGTTCCTTCTACCCCTCCAATGTAGTTTTCATTTAGTTCTGTAATCCATGCTAGTTCTGAATGCCCAACTTTGGAAATTTTCATAATGCTATTTTGTGTGTAGATAGTTGCTAGTTAGAATTTCTGTTTGGAGGAAGAGTAAAACCTGGGACTTCTATTCCACCATCTTTCTTTTGTCTCTCTTCTCTTATTCTTTTTGATTAAAAAAACTTATAGTTCCTTCAGGTCCTTTAGAAAAAGACCCTTGGGCCAGCGCTGTGGCTCACTAGGCTAATCCTCTGCCTGTGGCGCCAGCACCCCGAGTTCTAGTCCCGGTTGGGGCGCCGGATTCTGTCCTGGTTGCTCCTCGTCCAGTCCAGCTCTCTGCTGTGGCCCGAGAATATGGCCCAAATGCTTGGGCCCTGCACCCGCATGGGAGACCAGGAGGAAGCTCCTGGCTCTTGGCTTTGGATCGGTGCAGCGCTGGCTGTGGCGGCCATCTGGGGGATGAACCAACAAAAGGAAGACCTTTCTCTCTGTCTCTCTCTCACTGTCTAACTCTGCCTGTCAAAAAAAAAAAAAAAAAAGATCCTTAATGCATTAGAGACTTTACATTATGAAATATTTATAATAGATATTTATAATAGATTCGTTGTGTTTCTACATTCATCCTTTGCTATTTTTCCTTCATTATAACTTGCGTGAATGTCATTTGAAATTACCAGGTAATCATTCAACATTCCTGAGCTATCCCACATTTTCTTGGAATTATTTTATGATTATTCAGTTAGAAGTTTGAGAGTCTTTTTTAAAATTTCTTTCATTGATCATGATCTCTTTCTAAGATTCAGTCCATAGGTCAAAATTCTTTTCTCCTTTGAAATTTTTGCAAAAGTTTCCCTTTCCTAACTCCAATCAGGGTTCTCTTTTCTGTCATAAGGACATGGAGCTTTCAGCATTTTTTGTATCTCACCACATCCCTGCAAACTCAAATACATTTTTCCTGCAAGTAAAATATTGTAGTCATTTTGCATTACCACATATGTTGGCTTATATCAATTAGACTTGCTTTCCCAATGCTTCTAGTGACATTGTTAAACAAGCTATTTATTAATCATGTGGCAGTTCATGTCACATGCTTTAACAGTAATCTTTCTCCCATTCAAGAAAGCACACTTGCAAGAACATAAGAGCAGGGATATCATTGGGATAATTGTGACTACACTCAAATTTTTTTTTCTAAAGATTTATATCATCCACCTGAAAGACAGAGTTACCGAAAGAGGCAGAGACAGAGAGAGAGGTCTTCCATCCACTGGTTCACTCCTCAGATGGCCGTAATGGCCGGAGCTGCGCTGATCCAAAGCCAGGAGCCGGAGCTTCTTCTGTGGGTCTCCCACGTGGGTGCAGGGGCCCGAGGCCTTGGGCCATCTTCCATGGCTATTCCAGGCCTTAGCAGAGAGCTGGATCGGAAGAGGAGCAACCGGAACTAGAACCAACGCCCATATGGAACGCAGGTGCTCAGGCCAGGGCTTCAACCCACTGTGCCACAGCACCGGCCCCCACACTCAAATATATTGCAATTTAAGACTGTCACTATTAGTGATATATCACCTGCAACATACCGTAGGCCAAAACTAAGCTGAGGGGCAACAAAAGTGCTTTCCCACGAGTGCCTATCCTCCTCCACACCACCAGCTGGATTGTCCTCATTGGTCAAAATGCAGTCAGGCTTCACTTGCTGCTTTTTCTTTTTCTTTTTTCTTTTTTTTTTTTTTTTTGACAGGCAGAGTGAACAGTGAGAGAGGGAGAGAAAGGTCTTCCTTTGCTGTTGGTTCACCCTCCAATGGTTGCCGTGGCCGGAGCATTGTGGCCGGCGCACCGTGCTGATCCAAAGCCAGGAGCCAGGTGCTTCTCCTGGTCTCCCATGGGGTACAGGGCCCAAGCACTTGGGCCATCCTCCACTGCACTCCCGGGCCACAGCAGAGAGCTGGCCTGAAGGTGCAACCGGGACAGAATCTGGTGCCCAACCAGGACTAGAATCCGGTGTGCCAGCACCGCAGGCGGAAGATTAGCCTAGTGAGCTGTGGCGCTGGTCAATTTGGTCAATTTATTTATTTATTTATTTATTTGAAAGGCGAAGTTACAAAGAAGTAGAGGCAGAGAGAGAGCGAGAGCGAGAGAGAGAGAGAGAGAGATCTTCCATCCACTGGTTCACTCCCCAGATGGCTGCAATGGCCAGAGCTGCACCGATCTGAAGCCAGGAATCAGGAGCTTCCTCCAGGTCTCCCACAGGGGTGTAGGGACACAAGGTCTTGGGTCATCTTCTACTGCTCTCCCAGCTTCTCTTTTCCAGAGAGCTGGATCGGAAGTGGAGTAGCCAAGACTCAAACCGGCACCAGATGCCATCATTGTAGGTGGTGGCTTTACCCACTACACCACAGCACCAGCTCCCAAATATTGTATTTTTTAAGAACCTGCTCCTTAGAATATTTCAGGACTCCTTAAGAAATATAATCTGTACTCCAAATCTTCAATGTAAAGAAAATATAGTCTTTAGTAAGATGGCTGCCACAACCACCTGTGCTGAGCGCTTGTGGTGTGAAGGAGGGACAGGGGAGTGGAGACACAGAACATTAGCAGAATTCACAGTTGTACCAGAGTACAGGTGAGGGAATCCAAGAAGGCAGTAGGTAAATCTGTAGGTAAACAGGGAGAAAAAAACTCATAATTTGGTGGAGATTGAACTGCATTGGCAGAGAAGGCATAGTAAGTCTAGGATCCAGTTAAGTGATTAGGAAAAATAGTAATAGCTGTGGATCTGGGACAGCCTCGCCAATGGCAAGGGAAGAGCAATTGACAGTAACCAGAGCTTAGTAGTAAAGAAGTAGAAAAGTGGCCAAGGGTTTGTGAAAACATGCTCAGCAAGTCGGAAGTTTGGCCACCTCTGGGTGTCTAAAATGACGTGCTCGTGACTATCAGTGACCTCAGTGCCAAGTAACTGGTGAATAGGTCTGGAGAAGCCACAAATGGATGTGGAATGTCAGACCACCTGGAGCAGAGAAAGACAGTGGACAACCTGGGGCTTGGGAATGTGGTCACAGGGAAATGGATGTCCGTGGCGACCGCAGTCTCAGAGCTGCTTTCTTGTAGAGCAGTGGCAGACTGGAGTAGGGCAGGAGGACATAGAGGGCTCAGGAGTGAGCAGCAAGGTCTGCAGACACTGTGTGTGCTGGAGGTGCTGTCATGCATGCAAAAGCTTGGTCTTGGGAGTGGCCCAACCATGTCAAAGTTACAACTCTTTTCCAATGCCTGTCAAGTGCAACTGAGGCCCCAAGTGTTTCTAAGAGGTTCAGGCCTTGGACAATTGGTGGAGGCGACCTAAGAGACTGCTGGATAAATAATACCCCAGAGGGGTCTTGCCAGACAGGGACATGCTCAGAGTTGGTGGGACAGTCTGCATTTTTTTTTTTTTGTCATAAAAATGCGCCCAGGACAGACAGTCAAGGGCGAAGGTGTCTTCCAGCAGATGAAAAAGTCAATATTCATTGGAACTGTATCCATGGAATCCATAAAGGCTGTTCTCTTTATATCAATAAAAAATTTAAATAAAATGTAATATAATCAGAAATTTCAGGGAAATAAATGTCACTGTTCTATCTAAGAGGGCCTGAAGAAGTCACCGCAGACATGACAGGGCAGAGGACGTCATAACCCTGAGAAAATGTGCACAGGCAACAACTAGTCCCAAAGTGAGTCTGGGAAGTGAAGGCACAGAGCTCCTTGTGCATGAGGCAGCTCCTCCCAGACTGGATAGACTTGAGCTGGGGTCAAGAACAGATGAATGTTACAAAACCCTTAGTCTCTTCGGAGGTTTCCCTGGTGCCACCGTCCCAAGGCAGTGACAGCTGTGCAAATCCGCTGGAGCATGCCTAAAACTCCCTTCCTTTCTCAGCTACACACCAGCCACTTCCAGCCCTTGTTGCCAGGCAGTTCAGGCAGGGTATGCTGTTCAGCAGGCCTTGAAGCTGAGCACAGCAGGCCCCTCTTACGCTTGGGGAGGGACTGCAAGACCTCCAGTGGATGCCTGCAACTGGACAGCACCAAAATCTATATACTATATACATTGTCTTTTTCCTATACATACATACCTGTGATAAAGTTTAATTTATAAATTAGTCAAATAAGAGACTAATAATAGAAATAGAACAATTATAACAATATAATAAAAGTTATATAAATGTGGTCCCTCCCTCTTTCTCTCTCTTTCTCTCTCCCTACCCCACAATATCTTATTGTACAATAGATCTTAACAACCTCAGCATACCATTTTTTTTCTTTTTTAATGTAAATTTTTAAAAAAATTTAATTAGTTTTTAACAGATTCAGTGTGATTTATAGATACAATTCTGAAAACATAGTATTTCCTTCTTCTCTCCTCCTCTCTTTTTTACTTTTTTCTCCCTTTCTCTCTTTTTGTTTAGTTTTTGAGATAACATATTTTAAATTTACATTACAGTAAAAAGGCTTATTATTTCACTGAATAAGAATTTTAACAAGTAA
The DNA here is from genome assembly GCF_964237555.1 of Oryctolagus cuniculus. Classification (NCBI taxonomy): domain Eukaryota; kingdom Metazoa; phylum Chordata; class Mammalia; order Lagomorpha; family Leporidae; genus Oryctolagus; species Oryctolagus cuniculus. The sequence goes on from NC_091439.1 coordinate 55,105,167, forward strand.
AAAGCAAAAAGACACTAGTTTAGTCTAAGGTCTAGTTTGGTGGAAATACATACAACAGCTATAAACAACAAGTAAATGGAAAAATGACCGTTTCACCCATATACAATAAATTTTAAAGTAATCACAGATCATTAAAATTATGGTAGTGTAATATTCTTAACCATTGATTTTGCAAGGTGTAAAATGAAGTTTTACAAAGCCATATTTGCAGCAATACTGATATACACAAACGTTTCTTTTTTCTTTTATGTTTCTTTTTAAAAATTTAACTCCCACATATAAGGGAGAACATGCAGTATTTGTCTTTCTGGGTCCAGCTCATTTCACTGAATACAATATCCTCCAGTGGTGTCCATTTTGCTGCAAATGGTAGAATTTTATTCTTTTTATAGATGAATAATATTCCATTTTGTATGTATATATACACCACATTTTCTTCATCCATTCATCTGATGGACACCTTGGTTGGTTCCAAATGTTGGCTATTGTGAACAGTACTGCTATAAACATGGTGGTGCACATATCTCTGATTCATTGTGTTCAAGTTTTTTTGCTATATACCAGTAGTGGGATTGCTAGATAATATGGCCATTCTATTTCTAGTTTTTTTTTTTTTTAAGAAATCTCCCTAAAATAGTAATTACAAAACATATGAAGTTTATAACTGTAAAGCTGTATAATTCTGCATACATTCCTACAGACTTACTTCTAAGGGTACAGTTTAAAAATGTGACGTGGGATCCCAAATCCCCTTAAGCTGAGTGGTAAAAACAGCATTTTAAGTGTAAAAGTGATCATAAAGATATGATTAAGTGTTAAAGTGACCATATAAATAGGAATAAGTGTTTGATAATAATAATAGAATTAAAAAAGAGCAAATGTTCCACCATAGGAAGCAATCCATACAGCAGGCTTATAGAATGACAATCGCTTTAAGCAGCACTCTGAGCTCAAAATCAGCCATTAAGGCATTCTGGTCTGGCTGAAAGGCCCACAAGAGCATTTCAGGCATGGAAAGCCAACACACTGTAGCAAAAAGTGTCCTACATGAAGGATCTCTGTAGATGAGACCCCAATGGAAAGAATTGGTCATCAAAGAAGGATGTACTTTTCTCTGAAGAGAGGAGAGAACTTCCACTTTGCTTATGGCCTTGTCTAAATACTGAAGGAGCTTGTGGATTCAAAAGGCTTCCATAGCCTAGGCAGCTCATGTCAAGAGCCTCATGTGGTCATTGACATCACACATAAGAGTGTTAGTTGTTAAATTAACAACAGGAGTCACTGTGCACTAACTCCCCATGCAAGATCTCTGTCCTCAAAGAGTTGTATTATGAGAGTTAATATTAAAACTTGTTCTAATAACTTATGAAGCATTATCCTAAAAATTATTTCTGTGGACATTCCCCTCACACAACAAAGATCAAGATTCCGTTTGGAAGTCCTGTGGCACTTTTTAAAAACACATTTAAAAGCACCCCATTTGTGATTTTCATATAGAATCTGAAAGTCTGCCCAAAATCCATTGAGAGGATCAGCTATACCCTCAGATCCTTAATTTGGAAGGCCATGTCCTCCTTGAGATGCAAAAGCTTAGCAATAATATACTGGCTTAAAATCCTCACTTTTAAAAGTGAGTTGAGAGTCCACACTTGACTTAGAACAAAGCAGTAATTTTTCTGTATCGTCTCTGTGCCTTCGTGTCCAGAGCTCACCTACACTTTGAGACCTGGGGGACAGCGTCTCAAATTGGATATAAGTCTCTTTTGATAAATCATCTTCCCAGAAAGAGTCTGATTTACATTGCAGCTTGCAAACTTTGTACAACAAGAAACAAATCAATGGCACAGCAACCACACAGGCAGTACTTGTCACCACAATAAGGAAAGACCACTGAGAATCACCTTCTTCTACAACTCTGTCAGTAGAAAAGGTGATACATTTGTCTCTTTGGGGAGGCACCCCTTTTGGACAGACACATGCCATGTATTGTCTACCGGGCTCCAGACCATCTATGGTTACTTGGTTCTTGCTGGAGTCTGCATTTAACAGGAGCAGGTCCTTGTCCCCATACTTGGAATACAGCACAGTCATTGCAGAGTTATGCATGGTGTTGATGGTGTTCCACTTCAAAGTCACACTCTCTTCCGTCTCACTGACCACCCTGAGGTTTTCTACTGTGGCATTCGTCTCCGTAGGTGTTGCTTGGTCCAGAAATGCCAACTCTTCTTTCTTGCTTGCACTGGCTGGAGGAAGCTTACTTCCACTCATCTCTACCTTTAAATTTCTTCTGCCATCTGCATGGAGCTGAAGCGACTGCCTGCTGGCCATGGTGGGGCGTGCTGAAGCACCAGTGCTTAGAGTTGTGGTTGAAGAAATGATCGAAGAGAAGAAAGGAGACAAAGAGAAAGAAGTAGCAGGAGGTGACAAAGCCGAAGCAGAAACAGAAGTGGAAGAAGCAGGGAAGGACGAAGAGGAGGAAAGCGACTCAGGAGAAGATGATGACGTGGACATGGATGTTGGTCTTCCAAATCCTGGCTGGGCCTCTGGCTCCAGGTGATCTCCAGTTCTTCTTTCAGAAATATCTGATGAGATAGTTGTGGTGACAGTGCCAACCACTGTCACGGTAACCACAGCTTCTGACATCCCAGCCAGATTTTTGGCCTTGCATTTGTAGTCCCCAGCATCCTTGTGAGAAATGCCTGCCAAGCTGATTATGGACCACCTGACTCCTTCCCCTGGAGATTCCTGAATTACTAGAAGGAAACAAAGGTGCACTCTGTGAGCAAAAAAGGGAAAACTAGAGAAACCATGCCAAATGAGAAGGAAACTGCATCTGTTTTCATGTGTCCCCCTCACATAAGCCAAGAGGGAAATGGGCAGTGATGGGTCAGCGGATTGTTCAGGTAAGGCTGGAGGGTCTACCAGGTACCATGAAGTCTATATGAGGAATGATGATTTTCAAAACATAGGGATGGAAAACAAGGAGTTTGGGTTTAGTAAACTTTTGTTCACAAAGTACTATGTGATTTTTAGACAAGACAATTGGTGCCTTTAGTCCTCTGTCTCTGCATTTATAAAGTAAGGGTGTAGGACAAAGTGATCTCGAAGGTCCCTTCTAATTTTAACTGTGATGCTATAAAATGTTTATCATAAGATGCTCCTCTCAGGATAATTTTTGTTGCAATAAAATGCATCTGTCCATACAACCAAGAGGTACAGCAGATCATTTCTGGGCATGGAAGAGTCTTCATCTGTATTCATTTTATATCTAAGTTAGAAAAACTAGCAAATTATATTATTTTGCTTACAAAGCAACATATAGATTTTATAAAAATTGGAATTTTGCTTTCCTAAACACTAAAATTGCAACATATTTCCATCCTATCTTGTATTAGGAAACTGTCTAAAGAATAATTTTTGAGGAAGCATCCCAGGAGCCCAAAGCTTAACTCATTAAACTGTGGCCCATTTTCTACCTGTATGTAGGAATATTAGGATTTAAGGTGTATTAGTCCATCAGGTTTAATTCTTTTCCATCTCAATTTTAATTTAATTTTAAAGAATTTTAAAAAGTATATTCCTTGAAGAGTCAGAATGTCACTATGGAAACTGGAGCCCAAGCCCAGATTTGAAAGGGCTATATCATTGATATTTCTCAAAATTGTACTTTCTGTCTCATAATAAGGTTTCCATATACTTTATTATTTAAATAATCATTAAACATGAGAAATTTGCATAAAAGATCCTTTTTAAAAATTATAATGCTTGAACATTTTGAAGTGAGCTATATCCAAGATGATAGGGCATGCCAAATGCCTTGTCAGCAACCATCCATCCACCGGGTTATTTGATTTTCTACCTAAAGGAAAAAAAGACTAGATTGTCTAACTTTATCTAGGTACAAGTTGAGTATCCCTTATCCACAATGTTTGGGAAATGTTTCAGAATTTGGATATTTTTTAGATTTTGGCATATTGGCATATACATAATGAGACACCTGGGGAATAGAATAAAATCTAAACATGAAACTCATCAATGTTTTATACACACCTGAAGTTAACTTTATGCAATATGTTTAGTGCCCCTGCATTTTGACCGTGACCCATCACATGAGCTCAGCTCATCACATCATGCTCAGAATGTTTTGGATTTTGGAGTATTTCAGATTTCAGATTTTCTAGTTAGGGCTGCTTAACCTATAGTAGGATTACCTGAGGGAAATAACTAAGAAAATGTGCCTTTCAAATTCCTTGCATTCAACAACCTTGGTATACTTCATTAGAATTGATCAGCCAATTTCAAATCATACAAAGATGTGAAATTAGGTTCAGACTTTTGTAAACTCCTTGTTTCATAGGGCTGAATGAAGAAAATACCTGTATAATTCACTGGCAAGCTGTTGGACCTGGTCCACGTGAGCTGTGGGGTGGGGTAACCGGTGGCATCACACCGCAGCAGAACATTACTGCCAGGAGCAGATGTGATTTTGGTGGCTGAGGTCATCACCGATGGTTTCAGACACCGCTCCAACTCAGCTCGCTGAAACAAAACCCCTGTGAGGCGCTCAGGTTCACTGCAAATCATCAGTGGGTCAAGAAGCACAACAGCAGGGTCAGCGAACTTCGACAGCTCGATAATTTTGGAAATACGACAGTCACAGAACCAAGGGTTATCCTGCAGACCTAAAACAGAAGGGAGAAAAAGGTTGATACAGGCTATTCTGATGAATTCAGTTGACAGGTTCTCTTGGGAAAGGAGGTGTCTACACCATCTCCCTAAAAACAGAAGTGCTGTGGGAGATGAAATAGAGTCGCCTCTATTTTCCATTTGCCCTGCAAACCAGCAACCTGAATTAATATGTCATATCTAGATTCCAATGACGCTCCTGGCTTCTGGCTTCAGCCTGGTCCAGCCATTTGGGGGAGTGAACCAGCAAATGTAAGATCTGTGTCTGTGTGTGTGTCTCCCTCTCTCTCTCTAATTCTGACTTTCAAATAAATAAATCTTTTTCAAAAATATGTGCTTCTACTAGTTCAAATCACTAATATTCATAGTCAATATTTGTTGAACATTTACTTTGTGCTAGGTTTTGTTCTAAGCACTTACCTGTATTATGTCTTTTTTTTTTTTTTTTTTTTTTTTTTTTTTTTTGACAGGCAGAGTGGACAGTGAGAGAGAGAGACAGAGAGAAAGGTCTTCCTTTTGCCGTTGGTTCACCCTCCAATGGCCGGCGCGGCCGGCGCGCTGCGGCCGGCGCACCGCGCTGATCCGATGGCAGGAGCCAGGAGCCAGGTGCTTTTCCTGGTCTCCCATGGAGTGCAGGGCCCAAGCACCTGGGCCATCCTCCACTGCACTCCCTGGCCACAGCAGAGGGCTGGCTTGGAAGAGGGACAACCGGGACAGAATCCGGCGCCCCGACCGGGACTAGAACCCGGTGTGCCGGCGCCGCTAGGCGGAGGATTAGCCTAGTGAGCCGCGGCGCCGGCCCTATTATGTCTTTTAATCCCAACAATTCTATGAAAAAGATAGTGTTATTATCCACATTTTAAAGATGAAGAAGCTAAGATATAGAGAGGTCAAATAACTTCCCCAAAGTCACGTAGCAAATGTCAGAGCCAGGATTTGAATCCAAGTACCATAGAATGCCATAAATAAAGTGTCAAAGGTATTTCTAGGGTGTTGTGAAAATACTTGTGGTGATGTAAGTCTTTTTTAATGTGTATTTTTGATTTTTTTTAAGATTTATTTTATTTGAAAGTCAGAGTTACACAGAGGGAGAAGGAGAGGCAGAGAGAGAGGTCTTCCATCTGCTGGTTCACTCCCCAGTTGGCTGCAACTGCTGGAGCTGGGCTGATCTGAAACCAGGAGCCAGGAGCCTCTTCCAGGTCTCTCTTGTGAGTGGAGGGGACCAAAGACCTGGGCCATCTTCAACTGCTTTCCCAGGCCATAACAGAGTGCTGGATCATAAGTGCAGCAGCTGGGATTCGAACTAGTGCCCACATGGGATGCTGGCACTGCAGGTGGCAGTTTTACCTGCTAGACCCAGCGCCAGCCCTGTGATGTAAGTCTTATAAAGTGCTAAGAGGCATCTAACTCAATCAGGACTATGTCAAGGTTTTGGGCTGTTTGAAGACATATTGAGGTAATAAAAGTTTTGTGTAGCAAAAATATAGTGTGAGACACAGGCAATAGCAGGACATGAGACTGAAAAGATTGATATTAGCAGAAACACCACCCATCATGCTTGTCACATGTGGTAGCCATGGAGACACTTGGCTTACATCTGCCTTGAAGAGAGGCTCAGGTGCAAGAAATCCACTTCCTGTTGCAGGTGCCTTCAGAATCTGCCTCTGCTTTCAGAGTCATTAGAATTTGTTTGGGGGCCAGTGCTGTGGTGCAGTAGGTTAATCCTCCACCTGCCGCACCAGCATCCCATATGGGCACTGGTTCAAGTCCCAGATGCTCCTCTTCCCATCCAGCTCTCTGCTATGACCTCAGATGGCAGTAGAAGATGGCCCAACTCCATGGGCCCCTGCACCTGCATGAGAGACCCAGAAGAAGCTCCTGGTTCCTGGTTTCAGATCAGCTCAGCTCCGGCCGTTGAGGCCATCTGAGGAGTGAATCAGCAGATGGAAGACCTCTGTCTGTCTCTGCCTCTCACTGTCTGTAATTCTACCTCTCAAACAAATTAAGTAAAATCTTAAAATAAAAAAAAGAATTTGGCCCTTATAGAGACTTTCAGTGAAAGCTTAAAGTAGGAAAAATGTTACTGGAAACTGAAAGGGGATCCTTGCTGTGGAGTGGCAGAAAGATTAGCCACCCTGTGACCTATGGCAAACATAGAAAATTGAAAACACACTCAATGAGATGGGTGTTCTACCCAAGAATATTTCCACACAGAGTGTTGAAACCTGAACCTGGCATCTGCTTCATGTTTAAATGTAAAGGAGAGACAACAGGGGCTGGCACTGTGGTATCGTGGGCAAGCCATAGGTGCCAACATCCCTTATGGGAGCCCATGAGTCCTGGCTGCTCCACTTCCAATCCAACTCTCTGCTGTGAAAGCAGTGGAGCCTGTGAAAGCAGTGGAGGGTGGCCCTAATACTTGGTCCTCTGCACCCTTGTGGGAGACCCAAAAGAAGTTTTTGGCTTTGGATCAGCCCAGTTCCAGCCATTGCGGACCATTTGGGGAGTGAACCAAAGGATGGAAGATTCTTCTGTCTCTGCCTCTCTCTTTCTCTCTCTCTCTCTCTCTCTCTCTCTCTCTTTCTCTAACTCTGCCTTTCCAATAAGATAAATACATCTTAAAAGGGGGGGGGGGCGGGGGAGGAGACAACAGCTAAAGAAGAACTGTAACACTCAAAAGAAGCAAAACTTTATGAGTTCAATTACAAAGTTTTCTCACTCCCAGCCTCAAAATTCTCAAAGAAGGGAGTTCAGGGTAAAAATTCAACCCAATTGGGACTATAAATGTCTGCCAAAATCTCAGAAGGATCTAAGATTGTACTGCCACACTTTATGGCTGAAAACAAGTCCCTCCTAGGGCTTAAGGAGCCCTAGGGCTTTAAGGGCAACATCCCACAACTACTTCAACTAAAGCCCCATGTAGAAAGGGTTTTCTTTCAGAAATGCATAGATACGGATTTTTACTAATGGAGTGAATTGTAAATTGAGAAGAAAAGGCAGAATAACACTTTAAAGAATTCTAACCACGTTGGAAATTTAACCATTCACTCATTCAACAATTCTGTTCATGCGCATTTAATCTTGTACTTTAGAAATTTGTGCAGCAGGTTAAAGCCCTGGCCTGAAGTACGGGCATCCCATATGGGTGCTGGTTCTAATCCCAGCTGCTCCTCTTCCAATCCAGCTCTCTGCTATGGCCTGGAAAGCAGTAGAAGATGGCCCAAGTCCTTGGGCCCCTGCACCTACATGGGAGACCCAGAAGAAGCTCCTGGCTCCTGGCTTCAGATAGGCTCAGCTCCGGCCATTGCAGCCAATTGGGGAGTGAACCAACAGATGGAAGACCTCTCTCTCTACCTCTCTCTGTAACTCTGTCTTTCAAATAAATAAAATCAATCTTTAAAAACAATTTTGCTTTTCATCCATGAGTGGCTAATCTGGAACATTTCCCTCTTACATTTGGTCCTGTGAACCTGTGGCTTGTTCTCTAATTGATATTTGAATTCTGTTCTCTTAAGCGTTGGCTCTTTCACCCAACTTCGTCCCACAAGCAGACTTTCTAGTCCATTTTGCAATGACTAAGTGTGGCCTTTGAACCTAAAATTGGGGCTAAAATCTTGATTCTACCAAGCTCCACCACAGTAGTTAGGTATCTCTCTAAACCTCATCTATAAAATGTATATAATGGCAGCAATTCTTTCATAGAGTTGCATGAAACTTTAATTAAAGAATTCATATAAATTACTGTGGACAATGGCTTAATCATGGTAAAAAGCACTATAAACTTTAAGAGCTAAACATAGCTCTTAAAACTTCTGGTTAATAAAGTCAAAGTTTTAATATATAATAATAACAACATAAGTTAAAAGTTAATGTTTTGTACATGGCAAATACTGTACTTGTCAAGAACAATAAAGGTGCTAAAGGTTTACCTTGACATTAGGGTGACCAAAACATCCCAGTTGGTCTGGAGCATTCCTTCTTGTAGCACCAAAGAAGTATCCTGGAGAAGCTAGTCTGGACTAACTAGCCTAGATGAACTAGCCTGACAAACCACCTGGATAAACAGCAGGAATCAGCCTGCCATAGCAAGTAAGTTGAGATGTTGGTAGAACACCCAAGACTCCTGCTTGGAGTTGAAGGATGGTGTATTACTCATAGCACTGGAAGAAGACATTATCTTTATTACACTGGCTAGTAAGTATGCCAGCACTTTGTCTGGAAGTAGCTATATCTCTTCCTTTCAAACCTGTTCTCTAACAAACATCAAATCTGCTCACAGGACATGCAGAAATTTAAGAAACCATGGACTGCCTGGCTCAATACTCACAAAAGCATAAAGTAGGTAGCACTATTACCATCTTCATTGTAAAGAGAAAACCTGAGGCCCAGGGAGATTAAAAAACCAGCTCAAGGGCACACAACTGGACAGACAGGTTTTGACCTTCAGTGTCCTGATTTTTAATATCTCATTCCTCACTAGGCTATGTTTTACATCATCTTCCAATTTCACACCAAATCAAAGGGCAAAGTGATTACTACCTTGACTTCTAAGTACTTTAGAGTCCTATGTATAAGATTAGTTTTGTCCTCCAAATCTAATACTCTTTCCACCATAACTCATCTCTTTGTGATCTAAAATCTGCAGGTAGAATGCAAGCTCTAAGAGCTGTTGTCTAGAAATAAAACATGTCAAAGCAGCAATATCTGGAACATACACGTCTATATGCAGAAAGACTTGATAGCTATAACATTAACAGTTTCATTCACACTTTGAAATTTTTATAAAAATTGGTGAATGGTGAAGCCATATTAGTTAAAAATTATATGTAAACTAGGAGTAAATATTTTTAAATTCCTCAAAAATAAAACGTCTATTTTTTCCAGGTTTGAAATCACTAAGGTCAAAACACAATTTTTAAAGCCTGAATAAAAACAGTGATCCAAGAACTGAACACCTCCATCAATGTATTTTTATGCCTGGGGACAAAGGTACAAGAACTCTTTCTAAAGTTAAACTGTTACTTGCACTACATTCCTTCAAGGCAACATACCAACTATAATCACAGTAGTCTGCATTCATTAATTTATTTTATGTAACTATTCTTGCATGGGACAAGTGAACTTTGCTTTTGTTTTTATCCCTTTTTTAAATGGTAAAAGTTTCCATATATCAGAGTAGTTAACTTAAATGTTCTTTTTTAATGAAAAATTAACAATAAGTTCTTGCACAAAAGTTATTCTTCAGATTAGAAGCTCTTGAAGGTAGACAAGCATGCTGATTGGGAGGAGGAGGGTTGGCTGGGAAGGAGCAAAAGGAACTCGCTAGGTGAAAGAAATATTCTGCCTCTTGATGAGGGGGAGGGTTTCATGGGAGTACATATTTATCAGAATTTAACAAACTCTACACTAAAGATCCTTTATGTTACTGTAGGTAAATCCTTCGATGTAAGCAAAAGTTTAAAAAAAATGAGAGTGAGGTCTCTGGAAGTGGACTGTGCATCTGAAGCCTGATGCTGCCTCCTTACCAGACGGGAAATGAGGGTGATGACCATCACATCGCCTTGTGGGAATACTGAGGACATACAAGTGAGATCCTCAGAAGAGCACCTGGCAAGGTGACATCGTAACCACGTGGAATGTTCTTCATGCCCAGCAAAAGACAGGCCATATTGACAGAGGACAGTTAGTGTCTGTTGAACTAAATTTAATGTCATCTTAGAAAATTCTGTGTAATTCTGCTACTGTCTTTCAGACAATTTTCTTTCTGAATAAGGAAAGAGCCATGTTTATAACTAAGCAAATTTGAGTATCGGTAAAAAAATAAAAATAAAAATAAACACCCAAAAAGCATTGTATGCTTTTAGAATACAGAAAATGAAAATAGTTCCTTAATCTTGAGACAGAGACCATGGAAATTTACCTGTAATGCAAACCAAAAATCTAATTTCAAAGTTCTTAAATGCTTGCTAGTTTGTATTTTTATGGATACATATAAGGACAGTTTTACTAAGCTGATATTTTTACTAAGGAGAAGAGAATAACCAAAAATCCTCTCCCTGACTTTTTCTCTTTGTTATTAAATAAATGCATGACTTAAAGAGATCATTAAGGTAAAGCAGATGTGAGAAAAATAATGCTGACATTATCATATACATTGTATTATAAAGGAAAGGTGAAGTACATGGGTCCTGGACCCCAGTGGCCGGTATATCCAACCCCCAGATCCTTTATTATGTAGTGAGTGAATCTTATGCTTTGTTTTTTCTTTTATAAAATAGGGAGGAAACGGTGTGGACTACAAGAGGTACTTCAGGTTAAGTCTTTGTCTTGTGCTGTCTCACAGGCTGCACCATGGCTCCCCTCAAAGCTGGAAATTTGCAACTCTCAAGTTCTCCTTGTCTGCTGTGGCAGCTTCAACCCCACCTAAAGCCAGACATTCCACTCTCCACCTTGATAATTACTTTTACACTGATAATGATAGTGAAATAACAGAGTGTGGAACATGCTGTGATGTGGATGACAGCTAACCTCAGCAAAGCCATGTTTGCTGTGTTACAAAGGGGAAAAAAGGGGCTGGCGCTATGGCGTAGCAGGTAAAGCCACTGCCTGCAAAGCTGGCAACCCATATGGGCGCCAGTTCTAGTCCCAGCCACTCTTCCAATCCAGCTCTCTGCTATGGCCTGGGAAAGCAGTAGAAGATGGCCCAAGGGCCCCCTGCACCCGTGTGGGAGACCTGGAAGAAGTCATTGCAGCCATCTGGGGAGTGAATCAGCAGAAGGAAGACTTTCTCTCTCTCTCTCTCTCTCTCTCTCTCTCTCTCTCTCTCTTTCTCTCTCTCTCTCTGCCCCTGCCTCTCTGTAACTCTCTCTCTAACTTTTAAATAAATAAATAAATCTTAATAAAAAAAAAAAAAAAAAGAGGTGGGTGGGGGGGAGAAATGCTGCCCTCTGAGGTCAGGCCTAAAGGAGAACTTGCTTCATTTTGCTTGTAGACAAGGAGAACCATAGGAAACCAGTCAATTGCTTGCAGTTTGAGGACTGTAACAGCGATAATTTTGTCTTTACAACTGTACCTCTAAACTATAAACCCAGAACAACACCAGTGGAGTTCGAACAAGACAAACAAAAATCTAACTTGAAGTATTTCTAGAAAGAAGACGCCAAAGTCCAAGAGAAAACCCCAAAAGGATGGCTTTAGGGGACAAGCTCTACTAGAGAGATGCAGAAGTTGCACCTGCTGTATCAGTGAAGGAGCTTCAGCAGTCAGCACGGACATGCAGAAGTGTCAACAGAAAAGCACGGAAAACCACGGCAGTAGTGAAACAGAAATGAAGTATCTCCTCAGATCTCTAATCGCAGTGAGGTCAGGGATTATCTAGATGTGAATGGAATCACTGAGGAAGATAGGAAGACGGTTCTCATGGGGCTGATGGGAAACAAACACAGCATCTCCACCTGGACTGCAGCAGAGGAAGATTCTGCTGAAAGGAAGTGACGGCAACAACTCTAACGACACTGAGCCAGATTTTGCAACCAGTGAAGATTCTGCAGATGGTTCTCATCGTGGAGAGAGTGAAGATGATGATGAAGCCTTTTGCTATGAGAAAAAGTAAAGTTAAAAAAAATAAAAAAGAAAGAAGTGAAGGTAAAATCCTCAGTAGAAAGGAAGAAGAAATCAAAATGCAAATATAGTGCTTTGGTGAGTTCAGCGGACTCTGATCCATCTGCGGTCAGATCAGAACCACTGTCCACATCAAGAAAGATTGATCTTAATTTAGAGGCCACTAGGAAATCATTACAAATACACAGTCCTTCAACTCTGAGCAGGAAGCTTCAGTGGGTCCTCCCAGTCAGCTCCCTGGCAGGAGTAACTGTTTTGTCTCCCAATCAGAGTCCAAATCCACCTTGGCTAGTCCAGATTAGCATGAATTATAAACCCTTGCTTCCAAGTGTCATTAATAACTGCGGGTGGTAGCAAAGATCCACCTTGGCTAGTCCAGATTAGCATGAGTTATAAACCCTTGTTTCCAAGTGTCATTAATAACTGCGGGTGGTAGCAAAGAAATGTTTGGTTGCGAGGATCAGTTTTGCAAATATGTTTATGTTTATGTTTGGCTTCTGCTTGTATTTTGTATTTGAGGAGGGCAATGTAATATGCAACATGTCATGTCATCAAAATGGTCTCTACCCATTTCACTTGGTGAATCTGTTCACTCTTCTTGATGACTTCGGTAACTGATTTGTTTGTAAGAATTATCTTCTCACGCCATTTTCCTTTGAAAGGCATGCTCTGTCTTCCTTTGGCATCATAAGTCATTGTCATTGGGTGGTTGTCATTGTGACAGGAAGTCCCTGCCACATGCTATTCAAGCAATGTGGTGTTCTTTTCTGGCTTTGTCAAGTTTATGACACCTTAAGTTTAGAGTTTATCTGGCCACAGGAAACATTCCCGTTGCATTCAGGAGACATTTCTGAAATCATACAAGTTACTTAATATACATTGTCAGTTTTAGTGCAAAGATACTTCATATTTTAGATAAATCATTTTGTAGTAAGAATTCAGAATTATTTTACATGTCAAAATGGTTAGCATATTTTTCTTCTACTTGGAAATAGATGATTACTATATATCAGATAGAATTTAATAACATTTTCTGAAGTCTTCATTGTCAAAACCTTTAACAAAACTGAAAATTTTCTTTTCTTTGATAAAAACAAAAAAGAAACTATCATGATCACCACAGATCATCTCAAAACTATTCTAAAAGATGAAAAGATGCCCCACCACCCAAAAATAAGTTAGCCAGTTAATGTATTTTTCAGTCTCTTTCTTTGCACCTTTTAAATAGCTATGATAATGCTTTATACACAATTACACACCTGCTTTTTAAGTTTAGTATTTTGTCTAACATGTTTTCACATTATACTTTTTTTTTTTTTTTTTTTGGACAGGCAGAGTGGATAGTGAGAGAGAGAGACAGAGAGAAAGGTCTTCCTTTGCCGTTGGTTCACCCTCCAATGACCGCCACGGCCGGCGCGCTGCGGCCGGCGCACCGCGCTGATCCGATGGCAGGAGCCAGGAGCCAGGTGCTTTTCCTGGTCTCCCATGGGGTGCAGGGCCCAAGCACTTGGGCCATCCTCCACTGCACTCCCTGGCCACAGCAGAGGGCTGGCCTGGAAGAGGGGCAACCGGGACTAGAACCCGGTGTGCCGGCTCCGCTAGGCGGAGGATTAGCCTAGTGAGCCGCGGCGCCGGCCTTCACATTATACTTTTAAAGAACCCAGGTCCTAAAATGCATATGAAGATGCTTGGATAACTCTTCATGGATACTGAAATATAATAGCCCTTTCCACTTGATCTCTAAATTCTCTTCAAGATTTAACTCCCAAAGGAAAATATTGTTATGCAAATTTTTTCTTCATAGTAATGTTAACAACTAATCATTAGACAGATAGTAATAGCAATTTAGTAACTGAGTTTTATATTCTACTTTATATCTTTTCTTTGGGTAATTCTATTAAAGCCAAGAATTACTTTCCAAGAAACTTAGAAATATAATTACTTTCCAAGAAGCAGAGAAATATAATCTCACTGCTTAAATTAAGACAATTTCTAGCTGTTTGCCTTACTTGTAAGGATCAAATAAAGTAAGGAGTGAGCATTTGGCCGAGCAGTTAAATTGCCCATATCCCATATTGGAGTACTGAGGTTCAGTTTCAGTCTCTGGCTTCTGACTCCAGCTTCCTGCCAACGTGGGCCCTGGGAGGCCAGCAGGGATGGCTCAAGTGAATCAGTTACTGTTACTCATATGGAAGACTTGGATTAGGTTCCCAGCTCCTGACTTCACCTGGCCCAGCCCCAGCTGATGTGGGTATTTGAGGCATGAACCAATTGACAGGAACTGTCTCTCTCTCTTCTTGCCTCTCAAGTAAATAAATATTTTCTTTAAAAAAAAAAAAAATACTGCAGTAGGAGTTGACATGGTGTTTACCAGTGTACAGCCTTCTCAAATATCTGTTAAATTATTGTGCTTTTTTTAACCCATCCTGCAATAATTATTTTATTCTCTAATCAAAAAAGTTTGACATTTGCAAGACTACATAAACAGTGGGTAAAACATGAAATGCAAAATAAGAAAAGCTTATGGGGGGGGGGGAGCTATTGTAATCCATAAGCTGTACTTTGGAAATTTATGTTCATTAAATAAAATTTAAAAAAAGAAAAATAAGAAAAGCTTACACGAGTATTCTTCCATCCATTTGGTTCTTTTCACCCTTATTCTCAGTCATAAGCACCAAACACAGTTACATTTCAGCAACAGCAATGCTAAAGTCATGTCAATGCCACCATAGCATTTTCATTTTTACCCCCCAAAACCTCAAATATATCTTTTGTTTAATTTATACTCGGCAACTATTTGAGGATGTGATATGGGTTAGACAGACACAAATGTAACATCTAAGTCACCTCTTGCTCCAAAAGGCTTAAAAGTTGTTTCACTGGCCAAAGACCCAGAAGTTCTTTCACTCTCCTGAAAAATGCAACATCTTCTGTAGCTGTGATGGACACAAGTGGGGAGTCAACAGTACAGCCTTATTAGGAGGAAAGGACGACAAAATTTTAGTACCAAACTGATCAACCAAAGCTTCAGGCTTCTGTGTCATACTGAAGTATAAAAGAAATTCACTGCCCAGAGATATTGGGGTCTCTGTTCATTGCTTTCAGTCAGACATTCATTCACCATGTGAAGAGCACATGCAGAGTACCACAGGTCTCTACAAAAATAAAAAAGAAGGGAGGGACTTACTGGGAAGAGCTGACATTTTAGGAACCTAACAAAAACACACCCGGAAGGGAAACAGAGTCAGGATCAAAATATGCAAAATCAGTTACAGCTAAACCAAGAGCTTGAATCTATGAGAAGACCCATACGGAGCCAGTAAAATAACTGGTGTCTCCTCCATTTTTTCTTAGATTAAGACAATCTGGAACATTTGTTTCCTAACGAATTAAACCACTGCCAGTTCCTAAAGATGCCAATGCCCCCTCCCATTCCTGAAGAACGAGATGACGACTTGAACACTGAACAGAGGAAGTGGACTGTGGCAGGATACAGAGCGATGGTGTACTCACAAGCATCAGGGCGTGCTGGAGGACTCTGTCACTCAGCTGGAGGCCCTCTGTGTGCCATGTGTCTCGTGTCTCAGTGTCTGAGGCTAGTTCTCCCAAGCCCCTCCCCACAAGCACACACACATGTGCACACACAAACATAACTGTTAGATCTTACACAGGGGAAACAGCTAACTTCACATAGGTTAACTGATAAGGTACTCTTCACAAATGTGGGGTTGGCATTTGTGCTACAGGTTAAACTGCTGCCTGCAGTGCCAGCATCCCACATGGGTGCCAGTTTGAGTCCCTACTGCTCCACTTTCAATCCAGCTCCCTGCTAATGTGCCTGGGAAAGCTGTGGAAAATAGCCCATGTGCTAGGGCCCCTGCACCCACATGGGAGACTGGGAAGAAGCTCCTAGCTCCTGTCTTTGGCCTGGCCCAGGCCTGGCTGTTGTAGCCATGTGGGGAGTGAACCAGCAGATGGAAGCTTGCTCTCTGTCTGTCTCTGTAACTCTGTCCTTCAATTAAATAAATCTTAAAAAGAGAAAAAAAAAAAAGATCTCCCCTCTCCCCTTCCCTCTCAAATAAAATGAAAATAAATAATTTTTTTAAATGTGCAAATGCAGAGTAAGAAAACAAATCCAATAGATCTTAAAAGACTGGACAACCGAAGGAAGACATAACAATGTATGACTACATGAAAATCCTAGAGGCTCATGAGTTTACCGAGAATAATTCTTCTTGGTGAAAGGTCTGGATTTTCAGAAGGTGTTGTTACCAAGTGGGACCAACTCTCCAGGAAATCTGGTGGCAACGTGGTTAGTCTGTTGCTTGATAAATCCAAGTAGGCGAGGCTCTTCAGATACTTGACTGCCTCGGTTGGCACACTGGTTATTCTATTGTTGTGCAAATCCAGGGTCCTCAGATGGGGCATATCCAGAAGAGATGTCCAAGGGAAAGAAGCTAAAGAATTTCCATCCAGGCGCAACTCATGCAGTTGCTTGAGGTTGTAAAAGCTCCTTGAGTCTACGCTGGCCACAGAATTGTAAGTCACCCAGAGGTACTGGAGGTCCACCAGGTAGTAGAAGGCCTCGGCAGGGATGCCACGGATGACTGTCTTCTCTATGCGCAGCTTCACAGTGTCCACAGGGAAGTTTGTAGGGACCTCATTCATGTCCAGGTCATTACATAGCACCAACCTGGTGTCACAAGAGCGATGCAAGGAGATGCATTAAAAAGCAAAAACAACAAACAACACCAACAAGAAAAGCCTTGTTTGAAATATATCAATTCTTCACTCACTATTGATTTTCACAAAAAGTGCTTTCAACCTTAGCTACCATGTTTATTAATGACACATCATCTTTGTCTCCATTGTCATCATCATGACAGCCTCTACAATTAGACTGACCCATTTGAAATGGCTATTTATTTTTAGTAAAACATAATCAAATATCAGCAATTTCGTATGGTGCAACCTAATACTTACGGAGTTCTTTACCTACAGGCAATGCAGGGTACAGCCGTTACCTTACTTAATCATCACAACAACTATATGGGGTAGAGATTGGGTCATAGGGAAAAGCACCTGCAGTAGACTATAGTCAGGCTGATCTGGTTTCAAACCTAAGTTGGCCACCTCCTCTCTGGTCATAGAAAACCACTTGACCAGTCCCTAAAGATTCATCCCACATGATATTGCTGTGATGATTAATTAAATATAAAATGTTTACACCTTCCTGACACATAAGCACTTAATAGGCATTTGCTGCTATTATCAACAACCTCGGGTTTACATCTAAAATAACTGAGACCCACCAACATTAGGTAACCTCCCAAGGTCATCCAGCCAGCTGGTTTCAGAGCAACCTTTCAAACCCACCTGTACCCAGTTCCAAAGTGTATCCGTTGAGGAACTGGCCTGTCTTAAAATAACCACCTGTTAACATCATAAATTGAACCTCTTTAATAAGATCATTTTGTTTTAAAAAAGAAAATATTTGCACTAGATATTTAAAGTTGAGCTCTGTTTTTAGCAACATAACTTGTGCATGATTTTCTGCCTCGAGAATAAACCAGAAACTGCAGGTTTATTCCCTTTAACACTCACTAACTTAAGTGACCTTAAGCAAGTCACCTTGTGATCCAGTTTGTTGGCATGTGGAAAACAGGCATAGAAAAACAAGCCTGTCCCATGCATGGGTTTAGAATATGAGGAATCTGGGACAGGCATTTGGCACTGTGGGTAAGATCCTGCTTGGGACATTCCATATCAGAGACCCTAAGTTTCCAGCTCTGTTTTTTATTCCAGCTTCCTCCTAATGCACACCCAGGAAGCAATAGGGATGGCTCACCCATGCGTGAGGCCCAGATTGAGTTTCCATTTCCTGGCTTCAGCCTGGCCAAACCCCAGGCATTTGGGAGTGAATCAATGGGTGGAAGATAGATCTCTCTGTTTCTCCCTCTCTCTCCCTTTCAAATAAATTAGATAGATTTTCATTTAAATTCAAAGATGGAGTGTTGAAAATAAAGTTTTAAAATATGAGAAACTGATAATTTAGATACATTTTAGGCTGAAACAAATATTTTATCTTCTATAATATACTCATCTGAATTGCTGAAAATGAAAAATAAAAAGTTTTGCAAAGTTTAGATAATATATTACACATTTAGTGAATAGTAACAGTAAGATGACTAGTCAATAAAACACATCACATTAATTTTCTAAGATTTATTTATTCATTTATTTGAAAGAGAAAAGTGAGAGAGACAGATAAAGAAATCTTCCATCCTCTGGTTCACTTCTGCAAAAGGCAGGTCTGGATCAGGCCAAACCCAGGAGCCAGGAACTCCATCTAGGTCTCCCACAGGGGTGGCAGGGGCCCAAGCACTTGGGCCATCTTCCAGCGCTTTCCCAGGTGCAATAGCAGGGAGCTGGATGGAAAGTTGAGCAGCAGAGACTTGAACGAGAGCCCATATGAGATGTGAGTATCCCAGGCAGCACCTTAACCTGCTGTGTCACAATGCCAACCCTGTATCAGTGATTTTCTAAATTGATTTAATTATTTTGAAAGTCAAAGTGACAGAGAGAGAAAAAGAGAGGTCTTCCATCTGCTGGCTCACTCCTCAGATGACTGAGACAGCCATGACTGGGCTAGGTTGAAACACAGCTTCATCCGGGTCTCTCATGTGGGTCACAGGGGCCCAAGCATTTGCACCATCTTCTGCTGCTTTTCCCAGGCCATTAGCAGGGAGCTGGATCAAAGTGGAGCAGCTGGGACAGGATCTGGTACCCATATGGGATGGCTTTACTGGCTACACCACAATGCTGGCCCAAGGTATCAGTGAATTTTAAAAGCCAGCCCATAATGTAGACAAATGCAAATCACTCACAGCTATCTTGTCCTAATAGCAGCATCTTCTTGCTATAATTTTAGAGTTACCATGGAATCACTGGAATTCTTTAGGGCTGCATGTTATTCTCCATCTTTATTTTGTATCACAAACTCTAGAGCTACTGTGCGCCAGAACAATAGCAGTTACAACTCACCAGGTAAGCATCTCAGGGTGCTGTAACACAAAAGAGCCCAAGTTGGAAGCTGGAAGATCTGGCACGTTGACTACTCAGTCACTGCAGATCACAACTGTGTGACCTGGGCCAAACCATTTAGTCTCTGGAGTTTCTTCATTTGTAAACTGACAAGGGTTCAACCAGATTAATTCTGGAGTTCTTCCCAGGCCTAAAAATCCATCAATCATGGAGCCAATCATGAAGAAAACATTTCTGTGATGGTTTCCTCTAGAGCTCCCAGACCAGATATATCTATTTATTTTAAGATTTATTTTATTTATTTGAAAGACAGAGTCCCAGAGAGAGAGGGGGGGGGAGAGACAGGGATCTTATATCCACCAGTTCACTCCCCAAATGATGCCAGGAGCCAGGAGCTTCATCCAAATTTCCCAGGTGGGTGCAAGTCCCCACGCACTTGGGCCATCTTTCACTGTTTTCCCAGGCCATCAGCAGAGAGCTGGATCGGAAGTGGAGCAGCTAGGAGTCAAACCAGCGGCCACATGGGATGCCGGCACCACAGGCATCTTCTCAGCCTGCTAGGCCACAGCACTGGCCCCCAGGGCTGATCCTTAACTGCTGCACATCCCTGGCCAGTTGGCCTTTCATTTTATAGATGCTCTTGGTGTCTTAAAATTTAGATAACAATAAGATAAACTACTTAGAAATATACTTCAGTTATTATTTCTTGGTCAAAGTTGTAAGGCATGACTTGAGCTATTCTAACAAATCACTTTGTTTAGGAGACTCACTGCTTACTTCAACCAAATTACAAATAATCATATTTTATTATTAAATATGCTCTCCTGCTCTCCAAAAAAAATCAAGGTCTACCATGTATACCTAACTAGAACTCTGTCCTACTCTTCTTATGCCTAAAAGGACTCTTGCACATTATAAGATATAAGATATAAGATAAATGTTGAAGCAACCTGGAGATTAAATAACATCTGTGAGGCCCTACAGGGTCAGCAACAGAAAGTATTTTTCGAGCTTCTTCACTTAGGAAATAGGGTCAGTTTAAAATAAAAATTTCCCTTATGAATCTAATTTCACTCTTGCAATCTTGCGCTCCTCAATTCTGTTAGCAAAGATAAACCTCAAGTGAAATAAAAAATCCAGACAGCAGATGATCTGGACAAGCTCTGACCTTTTCTGCTGTTGTAACCATGAACTGAGCTGGCCAAAAACATTTAAATAGATTAACCTCCCGAAAGGCATATTTTGTGGATATGAGCCTAATGAATATTTATGAAACACAGGATGTCTTTGGGAGTTCCAAATAATTACTGATGCTTAAAAGTTAAGCTACTCAAATGAAAATAAGGCCATGGGCAAGTAGTATTAACCCAATTAAATTGAACCTTATTTAAATTAAACCTCTTCGCCGATTTCTGATAATTAATTTGCTCTCAAAATAAGGCTACCTTGTTTGTGCGCTTTATGCCAGAATAATTAGAACCTTTAGCAGTAGAGTGAGGTGCATACCTTGCTCCCGAGCCGTCATTTCTGCCATGATAATCGCAGGTGCACTGTGAGGGACACGAAGAACTCACACTTTCCAAAAAGCGAAGCACAATGCACAGGCATGCAAAGAAACTCATTGCTCCTTTTAGAGGTTATTTGAACAAAAGGTAAAAACCAAACCCTCGGCATTCAGAAACTGGTGTGCCAGGAATGCAAACAGCCATTTAGTAACAGCAGATTACGTGGGATTAACTGAGATCTGTAGTTACTTAACCTTCAAGTGTATCTTGCAGAGGATCAATCGACTCAGCCTTTGAATATGGGTTCAGCAAAGTAACACATTCTAAGGAAAATGAAAATCAAGCGCATGTCAGGATAATTTCAGTAGCTGCCCATATCTGGATGTGCAAAGAAATGCCTATGAAATTCCTTCTATGAATGTAATTATCACTACACCTTAAAAATATCCTTACTGTTAAAAATAACTCTGCCTTGGTAGATTATTTACATGGCATAGCATTGTAGATTCTACATTTGCATTTTCTTTTTTTCAGCATGTATAACATTCGGTTTTATAAATTTCAGTTTTAAATATAGAAGCACAGGACAAAATTGATTTAGAATAGATTTATCAATGTTACTGCAGACTTGTTATCTCTGAAAGAAAATTAAACCAAGTCCAGGTCATACATTTTGGGGGAAAAGACTCCAGCCCACCACTGTGTGGCAGGGAAGACTCCAGAGGGAGTACACTCTGAGACTCTACTAGATCCTCTCAGTGCATGTAAGGTTTAGCCTAGCATATTTATTTTTTTAAAGATTTATTTATTTATTTGAAAGGCAAAGTTAGAGAGAGGCAGAGGCAGAGAGAAAGAGGTCTTTCATCCGCTGGTTCACTCTCCAATTGGCTGCAACGGCCAGAGCTGTGCCAATCCAAAGCCGGGTCTCCCACATGGGTGCAGGGGCCCAAGGACTTGGGCCATTTTCTTCTGCTTTCCCAGGCCATAGCAGGCAGCTGGATGGGAAGAGGAGCAGCTGGGACTAGAACTGGCACCCATATGGGATTCTGGCTCTGCAAGCATCAGCTTTACCCAAATGTCATAACACTGGCCCCTAGCATATTTATTTTTAAATGCAGACAATTATCTCTATTCAAGAATACATTTTATTTCAAGCCAGCTTCACAAGTTACAGGCAGCAAAACTGTTTTTATATTTATATCTAATAATGCTAGTCTAAAAAAATACTCATACAGAATATCTCTCCCAGGATCAGCACTGTGGCAGAGCAAGCTAAACCAGCATCTGCAACACTGGTATCCTATATGATCACCAGTTTAAGTCCCAACTGCTACTCTTCCAATCCAGCTCCCTGATAACAAGCCTGGGATAGTAGTGGAAAATGATCTAAGTGTTTAGATCCCTACATCCCATGTGGGAGACCCAGATGGAGTTACAGGCTCCTGGCTTTGGCCTGGCCCAGCCCTGGCCATTGTGGCCATTTGGGGAGTGAACTAGTGGATGGAAGACTTCTCTTTCTCTGGCTCTCCCTCTCTCTCAAATAAATAATTTTTAAAAAGAAAAAAGGAAAAAAAGAATAACCCCAAAGAAAAAGGATATTTGTGCCTAACTATTACCGGTGTTTCCTCCATGAAACCAAACATTAGAAAGAACTTAAACGTCCACTATTCAAATAATCATATATAATTCTAAATGGTTATTTAAAATGACAAATACACAATGTTCAACAAATATTCATTGAGTGTCTACTATGTGTTGGAAAAAATGGGTCCATATGCCAAGGGTATATCAAAGAACAAAGATATAAAAATCCCTGCTCTGATTGAATTTAATTTTAGTAGTAAATATGAGAAATACACATACAGAAAAATAATAGTTAAGATTTCAGAAAACATAACAAATTGTACAGAGATTATATTGCTATGTAAAATATATATTGTAATGACTGATGTGATTTAGAAGTGGTAGTATTTAGTGTTATTCAATCATTTTTGTTAAATAAAACATAAGTTAATTGCTATAAAATATAAAAGTTTTGAAAGGCTAAAAATGTTTTCTAGCTGGGAGCATCTAACAACTCATTTAATTAATTATTTATTGAATATAATTAATTATTATTATTATTAATTTATTCCACCATTAAAATAGTGGCCATGTCTAGTCTAATGAAGGATCCCAGAAAATTATAGATCATCAACACAGTGTAATGTATGCCCTGATAGGGACAAAGAAAGAAGACTCGAATCTCACGTTTCTGAATTCATTAAAAGAGTCAAGCAATAAATTTACATACAAAGAAACAGAGAAACATGCACTACAGCAGTCAGTATGCTAGTAGAAGAACGATAAGCTACATCTGAAGAACTAGGAGTCCAGTAAGAAATAACGTATGTCTGCATTTGATCTAAATTAGCTCATATTTAAAACAAAATTAAAGTATTACAAAAAATGTTTTGATTCTGTTTTTCTCTCATTTCAGATTATTCCAGAAGGCAATGGGTTTTGAGACACATCCATTGGCAAAACACTTGTCACAGGCATTGCTTGGTGAGTCTGACATTTGAACATGGCAAACATTGCCCTCCGAAACCTGTGATTTAAAAAAAAAAAAAAAGGAAAAACCTGAAATTATCCTACAATGACTTGGGTTTTTTAGCATTTTTATATATAGCTAAGGTGCCTTTTTGCCAGTTGACATACCCAAATAAATTTCTGCCTCCAACTTTAACAACCCCTGTTGAGAGCCATTATAAATATATAGGGTATATGATACAGTTATTGACCAATTTTACACCATTGATTATAAACATTGAAAACAGTAATGTAATTCAGTCATTAATGCATGTTTTAAATGACACTTCCAGGGGCCAGCACTGTGGCATAGCAGGTAAAGCTGCTGCCTGCAGTGCCAGCATCCCATATGGGCGCCGGTTCAAGTCCCAGCTGCTCCAGTTCCGATCCAGCTCTTTGCTGTGGCCTGGGAAAGCAGTGGAGGATGGCCCAAGTCCTTGGACCCCTGCACCCATGTGGGAGACCTGGAAGAAGCTCATGGCTCCTGGCTTCGGATCGACCCAGCTCCGGCCGTTGTGGCCAATTGGAGAGTGAACTAGCGGATGAAAGACCTCTCTCTCTCTCTGCCTCTCCTTCTCTGTCTGTGTTGCTCTTTCAAATAAAAATAAATAAATAAATAGACACTTCCAATATCAACTGCAATGAGTTATTTGAGCTAAGGATAGGTGTTTCATGCATCTATTCTTCTGAGCAACCACCATTGAAATTAAGGGGCGGGGCTGGCGTTGTGTCCAGGTAAATGGCTACATGTGCTGCCAGCATTTCATATGAGCATCAGGGCATGTCCCAGCCACTCCGCTTCCGATCCAGCTCCCTGTTAATAGCCTAGGAGAAGCAGTGGAAGTGTTTGGGCCCCGCCACCCACATGGGAGACCCGCAGGAAGCTCCTGCTTTGGCCTGGCTGAGATCTGGCTGTAGTACCCGTCTGGGGAGTGAACCAGAGGATGGAAGATTTCTCTGTCTCTCCCTCTCTCTCTGTAACTCTGACTTTTAAAATAAATCAATCTTTAAAGAAAAAAAAAAGAAATTAAAGGGACTTAGAAGGATCTTTTAAAAAGCACTACCAGCAGTTGGAATTAAAACAGTTCTTGGGGTGGGCGTTGTGGAGCAGTGTGTTAAGCCACCATTTGAGACATCCACATCCCATATCAGGGCTGGTTCATGTCCTGGCACCTCTGCTTCCTATCCAGCTTCCTGTTCATGCACATCCTGGGAGGTGCAAGTTCTTGGGTCCCTGCCTCCCACATAAAAGATCCAGATGGAGTGCCCAACTCCTAGCACAGTCTGGCCCAGTCCCATCTGTTGCAGGCATTTGGAGGGTGAACCAGCAGGTGGAAGATTTCTGTATATGTGTTTACTTTGCCTTTCGAGTAGATGAAAATACACATTTTCTAATTTTTTAAAAGATGTGTTCTTTATTCTTCTTGGGTGGGCTTAAAATCTTTCCAGTGCTTCACACAGATATGGTTAAAGCTGTTATCTCAAAAATGGGCATAAATATATAAGCTTCATGGAAGTAGCATGTGCACTCCAGGATCAAATTACCTAACCTCTAGTAAGAGTTTCTAGCCAGAGATTTAAGTACAGTAGGTCTGTTCATTCCATCTCTCTGCAGTACCAGGAAATATAATCATCTAAATTTCACTGAGGAAACAGGAAAGGCATTCTCTGCTGAAAGTCCCAGAGCAGAAGGAATGACTACTTACCTCTTGCAGCTCCACGCTGGAGTGTTCTCCTTGCATGGGAATGACAATGTCATCTTTCTGGTAAGTATAAACTATGTTTTCCACTAAGGGAGCCCAACATTGACTTGGACATTTTCTGGTAGAAGAATCACCCTTTTCTTTGGAATCTACCACTCTCTGTATTTGGGTATTGTAAAATCTCTTCCAGGGGCTTTGCAATTTTTTTATTTGATAGGTAGAGTTATAGACAGTGAGAGAGAGAGACAGAGAGAAAGGTCCTCCTTTCCATTGGTTCACCCCAAAATGGCCGCTATGGCTGGCGCACTGCGCCAATCCGAAGCCAGGAGCCAGGTGCTTCCTCCTGGTCTCCCATGTGGGTGCAGGGCCCAAGCACTTGGGCCATCCTCCACTGCCCTCCCGGGCCACAGCAGAGAGCTGGCCTGGAAGAGGAGCAACTGGGACTAGAACCCAGCGTCCATATGGGATGCCAGTGCCACAGGTGGAGGATTAACCAAGTGAGCCACAGTGCCGGCCCCCGAGGCTTTGCATTTGAAGATGCTTAGTGGGTAGGACTGGGGTCTCGGGTTGCCTATGATTATCTCTAAGTGTTGAAAGTCACAGATGCTGCTCCAGTTACAGGAGCTAAATAATGTTATGCTACATTAAGTGAATTTCTATCAGTTACCCTCTGGAAAGTCTTAGAGCAGAATCCACTGGCTTTCTGTATCCATTTTTTTATTCACCAGTATTTTAGACATTACTTACCTTTTATTAGCAGCCACATAAATACAGGGATTGTAGAATGTAGAAGATTTTGCAAACAGTGGTGCTATGATGGCCATTGCGGGAGGAATCTTCTTTGGATCACCAAATGAAGCCCATAAGCACACGATGGAATAAGGAGACCATGCCACCAAAAACATGAAGATCATTATCACAGACATCTGTTTAAAAAAAAAAAAAAAAAGTATCTGCCAAAGTCAAAATCCAAATCTAATCCACTAAAAAATACTGCCATATCTAAAATAGCACAAAAATCTATCAGTATTGGAATCTGAATAAGTCTAGCTGTTGATGACAAGAAGAAAACAGTTGAGCTTTTGTCTTCAATGTTCTTTGTTTAGGGACCTGAACTTATCTATGATAATAAGAGCTGGTGCAGTGGGTGTGTCAGTTAATAAATGACACTGCCTTTGAGAATGTTAACACTCATAAGGAATGCCTCTTTTTTTCTAAGAAACACCACAAAAACTAACTTTGAT